>NC_047087.1:197318694-198619965 GCF_902459505.1 Geotrypetes seraphini
ATCTGTTAGGTATGTGTAAATGTGTAGTACATAAGAACAGCCTTATTGGGTCAGACCAATAGTCCATCAAGCCCAGTAGCCTGTTCTCACGGTGGCCAATTCAGGTCACTAGTACCTGGCCAAAACCCAAGGTATGTTTGTATGTGGAAGGATGGATCATGCCACTTTGTCAGCCACCAACTCATGTCAACATGCACAGTAAGGAATCCACCCTGCGATGTTTCACAGCACAGTAGAGGAATGGTTTTCTATTGCCTTCTCCCATGCAGGGTGTGGCTCCACTATGCTGCTGTTGCCCAACATAGGGCCCCTCAGCCTACGGCACCTTGTACTTCTAGGCAGTCCCCCATCCAGGTACTAGCCAGGCCCAACCCTGCTTAGCCTCTGATAGTAAAAGCCAGCCTACTCGGGGTGGCTAGGTCATGTTTGTATAGAGAAACTCTATATACCAATATCTGTTTCTTGTTCATGGTGGGGTTTTTTTTTTGGTTTTTTTTTAATTATCATACCAACTAAGTCAGGTTAATTTTATTAGGATATATCTCATACCTTGACCTACTACTGGAAATGAAAGGCATGAGCTACTTTCTAATAACAAACAGCAGATAAAGTAACGATTGTGCAGCTGGAAAATATGGATTGGAGTCTGATCCCATGTAACTCTTTACTTCATGTCCTGCTATCTTTAAAATGATAGGAGTTGATATGTGTAGAGGGGAGATAGCCACTAATGAAAGGAGTAATTCTGCAAGTCAGTGGGATTAGGACTGTGATAGGAGCATGGATGGGACAACAGCATGTCACCTACTTAGTACACACCTTACAGAATTCTATAAATTGCACATCCTAAATGGTGCACTTAGGCATGCCAACTTACAATTGCCATAGACCTGGCATAAGTGGGCACGTCTAAATGTAGGTGCCATCTTGGTGGGGGCACCATCACCTGTCTTCCTCTCTGTACCCCACTCCTTCCGGAACCCCCTGCCATGCGTGTGCTCTCCTTCCCTTCCCTCGTACATTTTTAATTTGCCCGGCACAAGCAGTATCATAAACTTGCTGCCCGTACTGGTGTTGGCTCTCTCTGACGTCAATTCTGGGTCCCGTGCCTAAGAAGTGACATTAGAGGGAGAGCTGACACGACGCGGGCAGCAAGTTTGTGATACTGCTCATGCTGGGAAAATTAAAGAGCTACGGGGGAAGGGAAGGGGAGCGCGTGCATGGCCGGGGGATGGGAAGGAGCAGAAGCAGAGAAGAGAAAACAGGAGGGGGCACCACCACCTCTGGTGCCCCTCACCATCGCTATGCCACTGGGTTTCACCATCGCTTTATAGGAGCATTGATGAAGTAAGAGTTTGTTTATCCTTTCTATAGGTACCACCAAATTCCTGAGAACATCTTCACCCATATATGGTGATGTATTTCTCGTACATTTATCTCTATAGCTTTCCCTTCTTTATAAATCAGTAAAGAGAGAGAAAGCAAATTGTTGCTGCATTTCCAGGCAGATAAAGTAGACTGTGGGAGAAGCAACTGACAGAGAACCTTTTTAGGCTTTTCTGGGCTCTTGGAGAGCAGATCAGAGCTGGCTCCAGTTGGATGATATACAACCTAAAACTAGTTACCCCAGCAGCATATAATATAATCAGAAAAATAGTATATAATACTGCTCATACTGGACAATACATATCAGTATTAGAGGCCCAACATACTTGAAGGGCTCTGGCCTCAGAATCGGAGCCTACGCACAGCAGTGAATCACAAACTGAGAAGATCCGTGTAGTTTATACAAGCTCCTGCTCCAATCATTGGCCAGTAGTTTAGTCTTTTTTTTGAAAAAAATTTTTTATAAAGCAATTTAATGAAGCTAAAACCCTTTCAACTTTAAAGGGATATTATACATATGTAGTAGCCCATGATTTAAAAAATGTGAGACCAAAACAAACTTATCTCAGAACTTGACTTGTCTTTATACTATGTTCAGTCACCAGTGTTCTAATTTGCCGACGCAGCCATGTTTCGCGGGAATTTTTAACATCCGCTGCGTCAGGGCCACCAGGACATTCAAAATCACAGGCTCACTAGAAGATCAGAAAAAGAATTAGAGCATTCACACTTCCAAAACCCACCAAAACACATAACAATAAACTAACACTCACATCAATTCACTCGATCACAGATTTTCAAACCGTATCAAGATGGCAGCAACAGCAATTTTATAGCGTACTCGTGACATCATAACGTAACACCACGCACCCCACGTCATAATTCATTCATCACAATACACACAATACACCTCTAATAGAAATGTTGCCATTCAAACGATCTATTAAGGCCCATTGGCCACAATGCATCCAGCCTATTAATCCAGCGCTGTTCTCTTTGAGCCAAATATCTCCTAAAGTCCCCCCCCTCTCCTACCCGGAACAACCATCTCCAGAATTAAAGCCCGTAAGGATCCAAAATCATGGTCTTTATCGATACAATGTCTCGCTAATGGAGCCCCAATTACCTTGTTCTTGATGTTACTTTTGTGCTCTGTAAGTCGTGTAGTGAATTTTCTGGATGTCTGCCCCCAATAGATTAACTCACAGGGACATTTTATAATATATACTACACCACAAGATTTACAGTCAGATGTGTGTCTTAAGATGTACTCTTCCTTATCTTTAGGATTACAGAACTTATTAGTGCACATCATAAGACCCACACATCTGACACGTTCCACAGGCTCTGTGACCCATCCATACTGTATCACACTCAGCACTAGAAAGCATAGAGGGGCACAGAATTTCCTTTCAAGTTTCTAGTTTCTCCGAAAAGCTATCCTCAGATCGTAAGCTTTAAAAGTGCCAGAAGTTTATAAAATCGCCCAATGTCTTTTTAGCGAGCGCACCATACGGTGACACTGGCTCGAGTACGTTTACAACACACGTCATGACTGCTCCCCTGGTTTTCTGGATATTCAAGCCCTTCGGAGCAAACAGGGCCTCCCTATCACAATACAATGCTCTTTTATAAGCTGAAGACACAACTTTTAAAGGGGTAGCCCCGGGTCAGAAATCTTTGTTTAAGGACATCAGCCTGACGTTTGAAGTCTGTTTTTTGAGGAACAAATCCTACACATACATAAAAACTGGGAATAAGGTAGACTCTTTTTCAATGAACTAGAGTGGGCACTGGAATAGTGGAGGGTCGAGTTACAGTTCAGTAGGTTTAGTAAATACTGTAGTGTAAAAATCACCATCTCTAATCTCAACAGACACATCCAAAAAGGAAATCTGGTTCGTACTATAAGCATGGGTGAACGTACGTTGGGATGACAGGTATCAAGATAAGTAAAAAATCGTTCCAACTCAACCTGACTCCATTCCAGATTAAAAAGATGTCATCAATGTATCTGGTCCAAAAGCCACATATTTGAAAAGTTCACAGTCATACACCCAGTCACACTCAACCTATCCATAAACAGGTTCGCAACAGCGGGGGCCATCGTTATCCCCATAGCAAAACTTCTGGAGAAATTTATCAATATAGATGGACGTGGCTTCAAGTAAAGCACCACGATTTGACACAATTGGTCTACCTGGGGGAGAGGTGGAAGACTTGTGGTTTCTTTGGGAGTAGATAAAAAATAGGAATCTTAGGGTGGCATACATTCAAAAATCAAGAACAAGGTAATTGGGGCTCCATTAGCGAGACATTGTATCGATAAAGACCATGATTTTGGATCCTTACGGGCTTTAATTCTGGAGATGGTTGTTCCGGGTAGGAGAGGGGGGGACTTTAGGAGATATTTGGCTCAAAGAGAACAGCGCTGGATTAATAGGCTGGATGCATTGTGGCCAATGGGCCTTAATAGATCGTTTTGAATGGCAACATTTCTATTAGAGTGTATTGTGTATTGTGTGTATTGTGATGAATGAATTATGACGTGGGTGCGTGGTGTTACGTTATGTCGTCACGAGTACGCTATAAAATTGCTGTTGCTGCCATCTTGATACAGTTTGAAAATCTGTGATCGAGTGAATTGATGTGAGTGTTAGTTTATTGTTATGTGTTTTGGTGGGTTTTGGAAGAGTGAATGCTCTAATTTCTTTTTCTGATCTTCTAGTGAGCCTGTGATTTTGAATGTCCTGGTGGCCCTGACGCAGCGGATGTTAAAAATTCCCGTTGAAACGTGGCCGCGTCGGCAAATTAGACACTGGTGACTGAATCATAGTATAAAGACAAGTCAAGTTCTGAGATAAGTTTTTTTTTGTGTCTCACATTTTTTTCAAATCCTGGCTACTACATATGTATAATATCCCTTTAAAGTTGAAAGGGTTTTAGCTTCGTTAAATTGCTTTATAAAATTTTTTTTTCAAAAAAAAGACTAAACTACTGGCCAATGATTGGAGCAGGAGCTGTATAAACTATGCGGATCTTCTCAGTTTGTGATTCACTGCTGTGCGTAGGCTCCGATTCTAAGGCCAGAGCCCTTCAAGTATGTTGGGCCTCTAATACTGATATGTATTGTCCAGTATGAGCTGTATTATATACTATTTTTCCAGTTGGATGATGTCATCTTAGGTGTGGCTGATTATGGGCCTCATTTTCAAAGCGGTGAAACAATGAAACAACCAACAAAAAACCAATGCTCAAATCGACAATACAACAACAATAGCATCAGCTGAAGCACTAACTGTATAGTGGTTAGTGTTCAAGGGGAAAAAAGACCTCCGAGACCTTCATTCAAGCAATCAAAACTGCTGAAAGTAGTTTGTAAAGCAGGTTGTTTCTCAGTCATCGGTCAAAATATTTTAAAGTGCATAACATTTAAGTTTCAAAAGGCAAATTGTATTCGCTCAAAAAACAAGATAGCGCCAAACATAAAGAGCACTTATCTTTTCATTTTTCTTTATAATGCCACACAGTTTTAAGTACCTGTTTTTTTTAAAATTGTAACCGCTTAGATCTGTAATATGCTTAAGTGGTATATCAAATATTAATAAACATAAACATTATTGCCAGCACAATTCAATCTTGTGCTGGCAACAAATGTTTGGTGCTATCTTGTTTTTTTGAGCGAATACAATTTGCCTTTTGAAACTTAAATGTTATGCACTTTAAAATATTTTGACCAATGATTGAGCCACGACCTGCTTTACAAACTACTTTCAGTAGTTTCAATTGCTTGAATGAAGGTCTCTCAGGTCTTTTTTTCCCCTTAAACCAGGGGTGCCCAAATGGTCAATCGCGATCAACCAGTAGATTGCAAAGGCAACGCGAATCGATCGCATTGCCCTTTGCGATCTTCTTCCTTCCTCCCCGAGCCAGTCCAGACGCATACAAGTGCCGGACCCACAAAACTTCACCTCCGACATCAATTCTGATGCCGGACAGGAAGTTCTGGGCCAGCCAATCACTTCCTGGCTGGCCTGGAACTTCCTCTCCAATTGACGTCTGAATTGACGTCGGAGGTGAAGGTTTGTTGGCCTGGTACTTGTAGGCGCCTGGCCTGGCTTGGGAAGGAAGGAAAAAATTGGCGTGGTGGCTTGTGGGGAAAAGGGGGCTGTAGGAAGAGAGAAAAAGAATCGGGGAAGTGGAGAAATCGATGCGATGGCTTGGAGGAGGCAGGGGGAGAAAGAAAGAAAGGCAGGCAGGGGGAGAGAGAAGGAAAGACAGAAATAAAGAGGGGGCAGGGGAGAGAGAAAGAAAGACAGACTGGCAGGGGGAGAGAGAAAGACAGAAATAAAGAGGGGGCAGGGGGAGAGAGAAAGAAAGACAGACAGGCAGGGGGAGAGAGAAAGACAGAAATAAAGAGGGGGCAGGGGGAGAGAGAAAGAAAAAGACAGAAAGAAAAGGGGAGGGGCAGAAAGAAAGACAGAAAGAATCACCAGACAAAAAGGTAGGAAAAATTATTTTATTTTCAATTTAGTGATCAAAATGTGTCAGTTTTGAGAATTTATATCTGTTGTCTATATTTTGCAATATGGCCCCCTTTTACTAAACCAAGATAGTGGTTTTTAGCGTCGGGAGCTGCAAGAGGCATTCAGCGCAGCTCCCTGCGCTAAAAATCCCTATCACAGTTTAGTAAAAGGGGAGGGGTATATTTGTCTATTTTTGTATAGTTGTTACTGAGGTGACATTGCATATTTTAAAGTCATCTGCCTTGACCCAAATATAAATGATAATTAATATTTTCTCTGCATACAGTGTGCTTTGTGTTGGTTTTTTTTTTATTTTATTGTTGGGTATCCTTGCCTTAAACACTAACCACTATACAGGTGCTTTAGCTCATTTTCAAAGCACCATAGGTTTCTCTGGTACTTTGTATGTCAAAAGTGCTTTGAAAATAAGCCTCTATATCTTCTTTGTTAATGGAGGAAATCTGGACTGTGATTCTGATGCACTGACATTAGTTGAGGGCTATGCAGACAAGATTACACATGAATATAAATAATTCACTGATCAACACATATTGCACTTTGTAAACTACAAGCCTGATCATCCATCAAAAATGAAGGATAATGCTAAAACAAAACCCAAAGTCTTCTTATACTTAGATTGCACAGACAAAAAAGTGGTAATAATTGGAAGCAGGTGGAGGATAACCCCCCCCCCAAAAAAAAAAAAAAACACCCCAACAAAAAAACTGTGTGTAGAGGGAAGACACTACTTAGGATCTCTACTATATTCCCTTACCCACTAATATCCTACCTCCCATCTAGAAACCTCCAGTCATCCCAACAAAACACCCCTGTCATCCCTTCATCCCCCTTTAGTGTTTATGTTCACAGTTTATAACATAGTACTTGTACACTACTGACATTACATTACATTAGCTTCTTTTATTACGCCAATACCTTGCGGTTCTAGGTGATTACAAAAGGATGAGATTTTGGTCATACTGACCAGAGCAAATCCAAAAGGAGTACAATTGAAGACTACAATATAAAAGAGAAATTTACCTGGAAGACTGAGGATCCAACAGGGGCCCCCCTCAAAGACTTCAGCAGTAAAAGGCAGATTGCTGAAAGTGGGATCATTGTCATTGAGATCCAAGAGATTCACCATGACCGTAGCACTGCTCGCAGCACGTAAAGCCGGCCTCCCTCCTGCAGAGGAAGGAACAGCATGATTAGCATGGCATGCTCAGCCTTCCTTCTTACCTTGTTTGTTTCCTTCTATACCTTTAAACCTGTATTCTAAAATCTTTCTATATTTTACCTCCAATGTAGTTTTACAGATTTTATGTTATAAAATACTACATTAGTTACAATTGTGTGTACAGGTTTGGCCATGCCTGGTTAACTACTACCAATCATTTTTATAATACTACTACACATACACAGCACTGTACAACAAAACATAGAAGAGATAGTCCCTACTCAATAGAGTGTACAATCTAATCAAGACAGACAAACTGGACAAGAAGATGCATCAATACATTGTGCTCAGGTGGGAGAATTACAAAGGGAATGATAAGACAGATTTTGGTGCTTAGAAGGTGGGCTGGAGTTTTGAATGGAAAGCATCTTCAAAGAAATGGGCTTTGAGGCTGGATCTGAATACTGCCAGAGATGGAGTCTGATGTATCAAGTCAGGCAATTTGTTCTAACCATTTGGTGCAGCAAGGTAAAGAGGAAGAAATCTGCAGTTGGTTGTAGAGGAGAAGGGTACAGATAGATTAGAGAAACTAATCCGATGAGCAGAGTGCCTGGGGGCGGGAGGGGGGGAAAGTGGGGAGCAATGAGAGATCCTGAGGAGCTACACTGTAGGTTTCAATGAATCTCTAAGGGAACAGAAGATGATACAACTTTTATATGGTGTAAATCTAAACCCAACTGGGCTGATATTCGAAGCAGGTTATGCATTCACTGACATGCAACAGGCATGACTTGCATATCATAGATTTTAAGCCACAAACAAGGGAATTCTATAAAGGATTGCTTATATTCAGAAGGCGTGTTGAGTGAATTTCTTCATGAAGACAGTTAATAAGTCTCAGTCAATCAATAAATTTTAGGTGCTAAGAGAGCACCTATCTGGAGCTTATTCTATAGTAGAACAAACTCCTACTTTCTTTTATAGAAAACTAGCATAAGAGGTAAAATATGTGCAACTATTTACAAAGAGCTGTTGTTATGTGCCATTGACTTGTGTTTGAGTCCTAGCAACTTGGTGAATTGTGGATCTAAAAAGAAATCGGTTTTATGCTAGTCCGGAAAGGTCCTTCAGCATCATCCCCATGGTTATTTTCAATGTGTCCAGCCATCTCATTGCAGGTCACCCTCTTCACCTGGTTCCTTCGATCTTCCCAAACATAATGTCCTTCTCCAGTGATTTCTCTTTCTGATGGCGTGACCAAAATAAGACAGTCGTAAATTCATCATTTAGGCTTTGAGTTATATAGCCAGTGTGATCTCTTCCAGAATCAATTTGTTAGTTCTTCCGGCACTCCAAGGCATGCCTAAAATCCTTCTCCAGCACCAAAGCTCAAATTAGTCAATTTTCTTTCTGTAGTGTCCAGCTTTTGCATCCATAACCACTGAGAAAATGGTGACCACTGACCACTGAGAAAATGAGTGAGTGAACAAGTCTGATCTTCGTTTGAATTCTTTGTCAAGAGCCTTCATTGAAGAGCGGTGGAGTATTTCTTCTCTGCTAGTAAAGAGCTGTAAGAGGTGTAAATGCCCGTACCTAGATTGTGAAAGCATGTGCATAGATTGAGTAATTTATAACCTATGCAACTGTGTGCCCTGCCCATTGTCCATCGAAACTCCACCCATCAGTAAAATATGCACCGTTGACTATGGCATGAACTTATAGAATTGCACAAAGCTGGAAACTGTACATTTAGGGGGGAATTCATCAAAGTGTGCTACTGTGATTTTACCACAAGTTGTGCTATTTTAGCAGACGCTCTCATTGGATAAAATGGGACCCTGTGCTAAATTAGCATAGCTTGTGGTAAAATCACAGTAGCACACTTTGATGAATTCCCCCGTTATACGCAGATGTGTTCACATGTGCCCATAAATGACAAGAATATGTACTAGTATTTACTTAAGTACTTTCCACTGAAATCTAGGCAGCTATGATGGGATTACCCTTTAAAAGGGCATTTCCATAACAGGATGCCTATAATTTGGCACACTGGAGTGAACCTGGCAGGAACCTATTCTGTTAAGGAATGTAGTGTTTTTTTTAGTTTACGTATGTTAAGAAAAGTTAGATCATTTTTTCATCAAGATCATTTTTCAGTGCTGGTACAGTCTTTTGTACTTGCCCAGATGGATTATTGTAATTCTGCATACTTAGGTATCAAACAGGTAGTTTGAGAAGACTTCAGTTAATACAGAATACGGCAGCTAAACTCATCTTTGGGAAGGGAAAGTACGATCATGTCTCCCCTCTGTTGAGAAAGCTTCAATGGCTACCAATCCGTTTTAGGATCCAGTTTAAATGCGCCTGGGTCATTTTTAAGCTTCTCTAAGGAATATTTGGTCCTTTGGTCCCTTTATACTGGAATACCCTTAGATCTTGCCATTCGAGGAATACACAGAGCTATAAATTACTGTTCCCTTCCTTCAGAGGAATTAAATTGGCCAGGAAACTCAGTCAATCTTTCACTTATAAATTGGTAGAAATGTGGAATGGGCTTCCTGATTCTGTCAGATTGATAGGTTGTAAAGTCCTAAAAACCTTATTTACACAATACTTGAACAGTTTACCTAAAGATTAAACAAATTGATTGCCCTACAACACTTATTTTCTCCTATGCTCTTGTTTGCTTTTTTGCTGGTCTTTAATTACTTGTAAACTGAGTTGAGCTCCTGGGAGATGACCCGGTATATAAACCGAAGACTAGATTAGATTAGATTAAAGAATATTATTCTATTAAGGAATGTAGTTTCCCTTATAGAATACTAGCCTAACAGGTGCTCTTTATAGAATCAGTATGGGGCTGATTCTATAAAGAACACCTAAAGTTAAGCGCCTCTTAGGCACCTAAACTAATTGGCAAAATACCCTTAATAGGCTCAATAATTGCAAAAAAAAATAATTGGGTGACAGGCACCTACTGCATGGCGCTTAGCAGCGCCTAATGCCTAAGTGGGCATTTCTAAGGGCGGAGCGTAACTTAGGCACTGCTAAGCACGAATCTCCCAAAACAGGTGCCTGAAATATTGGCCTACATTTCAGACGCCTACGTTTTTACATAGGCACCGCTATCTGCAATTCTGTAAATCAGGGATAGGGAACTCCGGTCCTCGAGAGCCGTATTCCAGTCGGGTTTTCAGGATTTCTCCAATGAATATGCATTGAAAGCAGTGCATGCAAATAGATCTCATGCATATTCATTGGGGAAATCCAGAAAACATGACTGGAATACGGCTCTCGAGGACCGGAATTCCCTACCCCTACTGTAAATGGTACCTAAGTGTGACTGACACACGGCCGGTGCCATTTATTTAGGTGCCGGCCGATTTTGGGCTCCGTTTATAGAATCAGCCCCTATGTGCTTAGGTGTGAGCATTTATAATAGCCAAGTGTGGTGGCACTTAATTGCTACACCAAGGCCTCAAAGAATGTATTAATAAAGGGCTCACTAGAGCAAGAGCTGTGAACAGAGAAACACTCCAGTCCATTGAGTCAATAGATCCACACCAGACTTTGCAGTTTGCAATTTTTTTCATTTTTCAAAAGACCTCCAGAAGGTTTTAAGAAAACATTTGTACATATTAGAGGGGCATCGTTGTTTTAAAGCAAAAAAAAAACTAACTGTAGCTTACACGCAGGGTAAGAATATTAAAGAAATGATTGCACCATCTGCTTTCCACATGAAATTGTATCCACAGCAGGCCATTCACCATGTGGCAGGTGCTCAGTATGTTCATGTTCATTAATAGTCAATGATTTTGTTCATCCAAGGACAGGAAAAAATATACTGTTTCGAAGTCTAACTGTAATATTGATAAAATAATTAGTGTCATTGTGTGCCCCTGTTCACTTTTAAATGTTGGAAAGACTATTCAAGTTAAAACAAGAATAACTGAACATTGAAGCAATATTATTTATTCAGTTTTCTATACTATTCTCCCAAAGGAGCTCAGAATGGTTTACATGAAGTTATTCAGGTACTCAAGCATTTTTCGCTGTCTGTCCTGGCAGGCTCACAATCTATCTAATATACTTGGGGCAATGGGAAGATTTAGGCCCAAATTCTTTAACCAGTGACTAATGTTAGGCACCTATTTTGGTGGCGCCCATCTAAATTGATCAACAAGCTCAATTAAGCTTTTTAATCAGCACTAATCGAAACGTAGGCGCCTATCAAGAAAGAGCGATTCTGTAACAAGGTGCCTCAAAAAAAATTTAGGCGGCCTTCAAAAAAATAGGCTCGATGCACGTTAGGCTTGGGTGTGGCTACGTGCTAGGCGCCTTGTTGCAGAATCGCTGCTCTTAAGCATGCTTAAGCGCTCGCATGGGCGCCTAACTTTTATTTGTGCCTAGAGCTGGCCTAATTATTGGGCGCCTCCAAAATAGATGCCGCTCAGTGTGATTCACTAAACAGCACCCAATTTTACTTGAATCGCGCTGAACAGTGCCTAATTTGGCGCCTAAATTTTGGGCGCTTCTTATAGAATTTGCCCTTAAGTGCTCCTGTGGAACAGTCTACTTGGTCATCTGAGATTATGCATAGAATGTGTCAACTTTAAGAAATTATTAAAGACCCAATTATTTGTCGATGCCTATATGTAGGTAGTAGAAACAATTCTAGTGCCCTATTGGACATGTGGCTGTCTTATACATGTAAATCATGAATATTGCCTATGTTTATGTTTTTAAAGATGCATTCGACAACTAATAAAATTAAATTTGGTCTACAACCCTGAAATTTGGATTAGATCAGGCGCTTTTAACTTTAAAAAGGGCAAATACGATCGCATGAGAGCCATGGTGAAACAACGACTCAAGAAAAAGGTGGATAAAATTGAAACAGTAGACCAGGCATGGTCCCTACTGAAAAGTACTATCACAGAAGCACAAAACCTACACATTCCGAGGATCTCCAAGGAAGGGAGAACAAAAGGTAAGGGAGAACCGGCATGGCTTACCAGACAGGTGAAGGAAGCCATAAAAGAAAAGAAGGACTCTTTCAAAAAATGGAAACACATCAAAACGACCGAAGCATGGAAAAAACATAAAGACGAACAGAAGAAATGTCACAAGGCGGTGAGGGATGCCAAAAAGGACTATGAAGAAAAAATAGCGCAAGAGGCCAAGAACTTCAAGCCCTTCTTTAGATACGTGAAAGGGAAAAAAACCCGCATAAGAGGCGGTGGGACCCCTGGACGACCAGGGAAGAAAAGGGTACATTAAGGAAGATAAACAAATTGCGGACAAACTAAATTCCTTCTTTGCGTCTGTCTTTACGGAGGAGGATACTGCAAAAATACCAGAGGCAATGAAAGTGTTTAATGGAGTAATGGAAGACAGCCTCACCACAGTTGAAGTGGAGTTGGACCAGATATACTACCAGATCGACAAACTTAAAAGTGACAAATCCCCTGGACCGGATGGAATTCATCCGAGAGTATTAAAGGAATTGAAGGTTGAAATCGGAGAGCTATTGCAGAAACTTGCCAATCTGACAATCAGAACTGGACAGATACCAGAAGACTGGAAGATAGCGAATGTCACGCCAATTTTCAAAAAAGGATCGAGAGGGGAACCGGGCAACTACAGACCTGTGAGTCTTACGTCTGTCCCTGGAAAGATGGTTGAAGCACTGATCAAGGATAGCATAGTCCGGCACCTAGATACACACGACTTGATGAAACCCAGTCAACATGGGTTCAGGAAAGGGAAATCATGTTTAAACGAATTTGCTTCAATTTTTTGAGACCGTGAACAAGCAAATTGATAGTGGAATGCCGGTGGACATAATTTATTTGGACTTCCAGAAAGCATTCGACAAAGTTCCGCATGAAAGACTTCTCAGGAAACTACAAAGCCATGGAATAGAGGGAGATATACAAAGGTGGATAGGCAAATGGCTGGAAAACAGGAAGCAGAGAGTGGGCATAAATGGGAAGTTCTCAGACTGGGAGAAAGTGACTAGTGGTGTGCCCCAGGGCTCGGTACTTGGGCCGATTCTATTTAATATATATATCAATGACCTGGAAGGCGGAATATCCAGTGAGATCATTAAGTTTGCAGACGACACAAAGCTATGCCGGGAAATCAGATCGCAGGAAGATAGCGAGGAACTCCAGAGCGACTTGTATCAGCTAGAGAAATGGGCAGAGCAATGGCAGATGAAGTTCAACGTGGAGAAATGCAAAGTAATGCATTTAGGTAGTAAGAATAAGGAACACGAGTATAGAATGTCAGGAGCAACTCTGGGTAAGAGCGAACAAGAAAAGGACCTGGGTGTACTGATAGATAGGACCCTGAAGCCGTCGGCACAATGTGCGGCAGCGGCAAAGAAAGCAAACAGAATGTTGGGCATGATAAAGAAAGGAATCACGAGTAGATCGGAGAAAGTCATAATGCCGCTTTATAGAGCAATGGTCAGACCACACTTGGAATACTGTGTACAACATTGGTCTCCCAACCTAAAGAAGGATATAAAACTGCTGGAGAGGGTGCAGAGACGAGCAACGAAACTAATAAGAGGTATGGAGAAATTGGAATACGAGGAACGACTCAAGAAACTGGGATTGTTCTCCCTTGAGAAGAGGAGGCTGCGAGGGGACATGATAGAGACGTTCAAAATACTGAAAGACATCGATAAAATAGAGCAGAAAAACAAATTATTTACATTGTCCAATGTGACACGGACAAGAGGACATGGTTTGAAGCTAAGGGGTGACAGGTCCAGGACAAATGTCAGGAAGTTCTGCTATACGCAGCGAGTGGTGGACGCATGGAATGCTCTTCCACAGGAGGTTATTAAGGAATCCACTGTGCTAGGATTCAAAGGCAAATTAGATGCACATCTCCTTATGAGAGGCATAGAGGGATATGGGTGATTAGAACAATCAGGTGTATACCTGACTGGGCCTCCGCGTGTGCGGATCGCCGGACTCGATGGACCATGGGTCTGATCCGGAGATGGCAATTCTTATGTTCTTATGTTCTTATGTTCAATTGTGCCCTGGCTTTTAAACTCTCTGATGCGCACTGCTCTCCTCCTCCCTATTGTTTTTTCCTTACATGTCTTCTTTACTATTTTTAAATTTGAATTTCCTTCCCATCCCATTCCTTCTGTATCTCGTTTGTCGTGTCAGTCACATTTATATAGTTTGTTTCCCTTCGATTACTGTAATTTAATATTTTAATATTTTGTACATCGCTTAGAATTTGGAATAAGCGATTAATCAAATATTTAATAAACTTGGAAACTTTTATGAATATTGTCTTGTCAATGGTCTTATGAAATTTTTTTGAATGTACTTGATTTTTGAAACCACCTAGATTCCAGGCGATATATAAAGGTGTTAAATAAAATAAAAATAAAGTGACTTGCCCAGGGTCGCAGGGAACAATGTGGGTTTGAGTCCTCAATCTCAGGGTGCTGAGGCTGTAGCTTTAACCACTGCGCCATCAGAGCAGCCTTGGTACAGGCTTGTTTGGATTTTTCACATTTATTTTTGTATTTAAGGTTGTCAGGATCTCATGGTGTAGGGGAAATATTGATGAAGTATAACAACAAGAAGAACAACTCATTTTTGAGTTGGACACTGTTTTCACCACAGGTCTAAATGCCAAAATTGATGTATGTTTTTAAATGAAATTTGTTCAAAAGATACCTTGTAACAATGTATTCCATTTTAAGAATAACTAACAATTTATATGTTCTATTTCACTGCAGAACTGTTCAATGAATATGGGATTTCCTTTTCTTTTTTTTTATTTCAATAATTTTATTGAATATTATAAATAATATACAAAAAGCAGTTCAAGTACATAAAGATTGAATAAAAAAAAAATAGTGATGTATAAACAAGAGAAACCATAATTGCATTCATTTGCATATAACAGACTAGTAAGAAGAATTCAATGTATTTGAAACTGCTAAGAAAAGAAATAGAAAGGATAGATGAAGCAGAGATGATGAAATAAAAGAAAGGAATAGAGAAAAAAAAAAAAAAAAAAAAAAGAGAGATAGAGAAAGAGAGAGAGAGTGAGAGAGTGGCAGAAGTGTCTACGAGGCAGAGTGAACATATGAATCTAAGAATGACCAAGGTGATTTATTTCGCACCAAATTTGTAGAGAAACGGGATATCATATTCTTTTCATATGCATATGTTTCGAATTTGTGGTACATGCTCAAAGAGTTCCACCAAAAGGTGTAGTCTAGTAGTGTGGATGACTTCCAATTTTTCAAAATGTGCATAAGAGCTGTCACAAACATGGTGTCAATGAGTTTAGGAGGACAGTTTGATAGTGCAAAACAAGGATGTTGATTTCCTTTTCAAATGGCGCAAAATGACCAAGTAGGAGTATTTTGGGTTTTAAAGAATGTACACTTCTGGTAAAGGATTCTGATTTGTATGTGTTCATTTTTTAACCAAGTGAATCTGCCTTTCGATTACTTGTTATGTTAGTTAATTTATTCATTTATGTTTCTTTACATTTTTGAATATCTATAGCAGTGTCCCACAAACTTTTTGGCCAGCGGCACACTAAACCCGATGCCCTGGCCAGAAGGCATCCGTAAGTGCACGGATGTTGATGCAATGATGTCACGTGCATGCGTGATGTCAGAACGTCAATGTCCGCGCATGCGCGGAGGCCTTCTGGCAGCAACGGGGGGGGGGGGGAGGAATCCTGGAGGAGGGGAGGTGCAGGGGGGGAGGAGGAGAGACACCAGCCAGGAAGAGAGTCATGCCGTGAGAGGCACGTCTTATAAGCAGTCAGCTGGCATTAGCGCCTCTCCTCCTTACCGGCGTCTCGTCGGGGCATACCTGGAATCTGCTGAGGATGCTAAGGTCCACCTTGGAGATTAGCACTCAAGAAAAGGATCTGGGTGTCATCATAGACAATATGAGGAAATCTTCCGCCCAATGTGCCAAAAAAGCAAATAAGATGCTAGGAATTATTAAAAAAGGGATTGTTAACAAGACTAAGAATGTTATAATGCCCTTGTACACGCCAGTGCCTTCCTACCTGACGTCAACTTGCGGGATCATCAGTTCAGTTAAAAAGCTAAGAAGTCAATTAGGGGAGGTGGGAGGGTTGTGAGAATATCTGCCTGCTGTCCTCGGATAATACCTGTTACAGGTAAGTAACTATGCTTTATCCTAGGACAAGCAGGCAGTATATTCTCACATGTGAGACTCTCTAGCTAGAAATAAAAGGGTTGGAGGGTAGTTTGTTTTTAAATTGAGAATAAATTTTGTAGAACTGCTTGGCTGAATGGACTATCTCATCTGGAATGTCTCTTCAGACAGTAGTGTGATGTGAAGGTATAAACTGAGGACCAAGTGGCTGCTTTACATATATTTTCAATGGAAGTGTAACCTAGATGAGCTACTGAAGTCACCAGAGCCCTAACTTTATGTGCTTTGATACGACCTTCTAATGTCAGTTGTTTGAACTCCTTGAGACTGTAGCATGCCTGCTACCTCCTTTTGTAGTATCTCCTTGATTCGATTTTGGAGGGAAGGTACCAGTACTGTGGTAGCCATCAGTATAGATGGTACTAGGTGCTGAGGCATTGGTGACCTCATGCCTTCTAGGAGACACTACCAGCAAAGATGGTGACCTGGTTCCCATGCGCCGACATTTTGAATGCTTCGATGGTGTGAACATCTGGGATGACACCAATGCATATTTAGAGGGGGAAGCACGCCTATGCTTCTTAGCCTATTTATTGGTATCTCCTGATGCTTGTAGCAGCGATTATGTAGACATTGAGTAAAGCGTCAATGTCGGTGCCAGCTTCGATGCTGAAGATGGAACTTGCATGTCAGCATCAAAGGTGGCAGACATCCTCGATGCTCCCAATGTTGTTCCCAAAAAATTTTGAATTGGAGCTGTTTAGCCTTCAGTGACCTCTTTTGAAGTTGAGAGCAGTACTGACAAGTGTCTACATGGTGGTCAGGGCCAAGACACTGAAAGCACCAATTATTTGGATCAGTGATTGAAATGGTTCTGTTGCACCGAGTGCACCACTTGAATCTACTAGAAGGCTTTGACATGGAGGGAAAGACCGCCAATGCAAGACTGAAGGTACTCTATGGTCCGAGGAGGTCCAAATAAAAATGAATGTGAAAAGAGTTCGACACTCCTGGCATGAGGGAAGGCTTGAGGTGGGCCAAAGGCCCAATGACTGAACCTTGGGAAAAAATTAAATTTGTCAAAGGAAAAAGACTGAAAATGAAATAAAAGTGTAACTAATGAAGAAAAAAGAACCGGGAAGGCACAAAAATATGAGTTTGACACGCTTTTGGAAGAACCTCAAATAACACAGCTTCTTAACTCCACGGTGCAGGTAGTTTTCAGACTTGCAAAAGTTTAAAATGACAGTATACTTTTGTACTGTCTGTACCGGGTTCCTTGAATAACATCACCCCCCATGTTAAAATATACGGCCTGCTTGTCCTAGGATAATTCATTCACCATTTGTACTCACTATTTTCACAGTGTATTGGCATTTTCACGCTTGTTTTCTTCAAGATTATTACCATTTCTTGTTTAAAGATCACAGTGGGGGTAAATGCCTTTCCTACTCAAATAACTGCAAACTGATAAGGGCAAAAAAACAAGACCGACTGACACTGGCATATGAGAAACAGCTTATGTTTAAGCTATGAATAAATAAGAAAAGCAAGGACAAAAAGAGATTATAGTTGGGGCCAGAAAAGAACCCTTGGGAATGCCTTTTATTGTGGTCTATGGACTGAATTGTTATTTTTCCTGTGTTATCATTGTTTGATTACTGCTTGTATCATAAGGATAAAAGCATAAGAACATAAGAATAGCATTTCTGGGTCAGACCAGTGGTCCATCTAGCCCAGTATCCCGTCTTCGCGGAGGCCTTTCCAAGTCACAAGTACCTGGCAAAAACCCAAATATTAGCAGCATTCCTGTCTCGAGCAAACTATGGACTTTTCCTCCAGGAACTTGTTCAAAACTTTTTATAAAACCCAGATACATTAACTGCTCTTACCACATATTCTGGCAACATGTTCAAGAGCTTAACTATTCTCTGAGTGAAAAAATATTTCCTCCTATTGGTTTTAAAAGTATTACTCTAACTTCATCGAGTGTCCCCTAGTCTTTGTAAATCTTGATGTAGTAAAAAAAAAAAAATTGATCCACTTGTACCCTTCTACATCACTCAGGATTTTATAGACTTCAATCATATCTCCCCTCAGCTGTCTCTTTTCCAAGTTGAAGAGCCCTAACCTCTCTAGTCTTTCCTCATACGAGAGGAGTTCCATCCCCTTTATCATCTTAGTTGCTCTTCTTTGAACCTTTTCTAGTGCTGCTATATCTTTTTTTGAGATAAGACCAGAACTGAATACAATACTCAAGGTGAGGTTGCACCATTGTACGATACAGAGGCATTATAACATTCTTAGTCTTGTTAATCATCCCTTTTCTAATAATTCCTAGCATCCTGTTTGCCTTCTTGGCCGCCGCCGCACATTGGGCGGAAGATATCAGCATATTGTCTATGATGACACCAAGATCCTTTTCTTGAGCGCTGACTCCCAAGGTGGACCCTAGCATCTGATAACTATGATTTGAATTATTCTTCCCATTGTGCATCACTTTGCATTTGTCCACATTCAATTTCATCTGCCATTTGGATGAACAGTCTTCCAATTTCCTAAGGTCTTCCTGTAGTTTTTTACAGTACACATGTGTTTTAACAACTTTGAGCAGTTTAGTGTCATCTACAAATTTAATCACATTGCTCATAGTTCCAGTTTCTAGATCATTTATAAATAAGTTAAATAGCACCGGTCCCCAGTACAGATCCCTGCTGCACACTATTTACCCTCCTCCACTGAGAAAAATGGCCATTCAACCCTACCCTCTGTTTTCTGTCCGATAACGAGTTCTTAATCCACAATTGAACATTGCCTCCTATATCATAACTTTTTAATTTTTCTAGGATCCTCTCATGAGGAACTTTATCCAAAGCCTTCTGGAAATCTAGATACACTACATCAAACGGCTTGCCTTTATCCACGTTTATTCACACCTTCAAAGAAGTCAAGTAAATTGGTGAGGGAAGACCTCTCTCAGCTGAACCCATGCTGACTCTGTCTCATTAAATCATGTTTTCCTATATGTTCTACAATTTTATTTTTTATAATTGTTTTCACTATTTTGCATCGAAGTCAGGCTTATCGATCTATAATTTTCCGAATCTCCCAAGTTCAAGTTCAATTTATTTAATATACCGCAAATATAAAACCAGAAGGCAGATCTAAGTGGTTTACAATAAAAAAGTTAAAATAAAATAAAAAAAACTAAATAGGGTAAGTACAAAAGGAAGACAAAACGCAAAGAAAAAACAACTGAGAACATGGGAAACCCTTTTTAAAAATTGGCATAACTTTGGTCACCCTCTAATCTTCAGGTACTATAGATGATTTTAATGACAGGTTACAGATCACTAATAGCAGATCAGCAATTTAATGCTTGAGTTCTTTTGGTACCCTGGGATATATACCATCTGGTCCAGGTGATTTATCACTCTTTAATTTGTCAATTTGTCATAGTACGTCTTCAAGGTTCACCAAGATTTCTTTCAATTCTTTTACCTCATCACACTGGAAAACCATTTCTGGTTCAGGTGGATTTCTTAAGTCTTCTTCAGTAAAGACTGAAGCAAAGAATTCATTCAGTCTCTCCGCTATGGCTTTATCACCCCTGAGCGCATTTTTTACTCCTTGATCATCCAAAGGTCCCACGGATTCCTCACAGGTTTTCTGCTTTTGATGTACCTAAAAAAAAATTGTTACTATGAGTTTTTGTCTCTTTAGCAAGTTGTTCTTCATAAAATTTGCGGACGACACCAAACTATTTAGTGGAGCTCGGACAAAGGAGGACTGCAAAGAATTGCAAAGAGACTTGGACAAACTAGGGGAATGGGCAGAGAGATGGCAGATGAAATTCAATGTTGAGAAGTGTAAAGTATTGCATGTGGGAAGCAAAAATCCAAGGTATAATTATACGATGGGAGGGATGTTATTGACTGAGAGTACCCAAGAAAGGGACTTGGAGGTAATGGTGGACATGACAATGAAGCCAACGGCACAGTGCGCAGCTGCCGCTACGAGAGCGAATAGAATGCTAGGTATAATGAAGAAGGGTATTACAACCAGAACGAAAGAAGTTATCCTGCCGCAGTATCGGGCAATGGTGCGTCCACATCTTGAGTACTGCGTCCAGTATTGGTCACCGTACCTTAAGAAGGATATGGCGTTACTCAAGAGAGTTCAGAGGAGAGCGACACGACTGATTAAGGGGATGGAAAGCCTTTCATACACTGAGAGATTGGAAAAACTGGGACTCTTTTCCCTGGAAAAGAGAAGATTAAGAGGGGATATGATAGAGACTTACAAGATCATGAAAGGCATAGAGAGAGTAGAGAGGGACAGATTCCTCAAACTTTCAGAAAATAAAAAAACAAGAGGGCATTGGGAAAAGTTGAAAGGGGACAAATTCAAAACAAATGCTAGGAAGTTCTTCTTACACAACGTGTGGTGGACACCTGGAATGCAATTCCAGAGGACGTTATAGGGCAGAATACGGTACTGGGGTTTAAGAAAGGATTGGACAAATTCCTGCTGGAAAAGGGGATAGAGGGGTATAGATAGAAATTTACTGCACAGGTCCTGGACCTGTTGGGCCGCCGCGTGAGCGGACTGCTAGGCGCGATTGACCTCAGGTCTGACCCAGCGGAGGCATTTCTTATGTTCTTAGTCTCACTATTCATTGCAATAACATTATAGCAAAAGGCAAAGCAGAAAAACTTAGCTGCACTGCAGGATCATCTGGGCTGCAGTACTCTCATGATCGACTTCCGAACCCTTCAAGCCACTTCCAATGGCTTCCTTCTACTACAGAATTTATGCAGCTAGTACCCAACAGGGAAATCCCCCATTTTGCCTGAGTAGGCTGCGTCAGGGGTTTCACTTTTGTTCTTTCTTCCTTTTTTGACAAACGCCGACAAACTTGAATGCACTGCACCCTGCCCGATCATTTCAAAAATGGCACTCCAGGACTCAGATGCCGAGAAAAGAACTGCCCTTTGATACAGAGACTCTGCCCAGTTCTTCTCCCTAAGCCAATCAGTTTTAAATATCTTCATTCATACCGATCGGCACTTAGTCAGTGATGTCAATCAGCCTCAGTTAGTAAAAAGCCGACCGCTTTACTCGATTATTCGGGTATACAGTATTCAGCAAATATATCCAATGTTGCTCACGCTGACGTAAAAAACGCAGCCAATTACCTTTTCTCACAGATTGCTTAAATGCATAATCCTGAAAAAACGTCATCAAACTGAACTTATGATGGAACTGTTGGCAGTGTACCACCAGCGGTTCTTCTCCTCGGCCTGTTTGTAGACAGGATCTATGTTCTTGTAACCAAATTTTAAACATTCTTGATGTCTGTCCTATATAAATCAAAGGGCAAGGACACTGAATCCCATAAATCACACCACTGGACATGCTGTATAGTCTAATTCATATTGTTCATGGGTAACTGGATGTTCAAATACCTGTGTCTCTACCATCAGTGGGCAAGTGGAGCACTGTCCACATTTATGATGTCCTTTGATTTCCTGCATTCTCATTCCTATATCTGTGGGTAAGATATTTGGACTCAAAATATCACTCAAATTGATGTTCCTTTGAAAGGAGAGCAATATTGTAGATTGTTCAAAGCAAGAATGTGCTTTGAGCAATGAAAAATGAGGACATATAGCCCTCTGTAGTTTAATATACAGATCAGTGTTTTTCATAACAAAAGGCAAAATCCGATCATTATGTCTGTCATCCTTTTGTGTAAGCAGCTCCTCTCTAAGATTATACAATGCTCTAGTATACAGACACTTCAAATTGTGTTTTTCCTTGTATCTACAGGCTGCTGAGAAGATGACAGGGATAACTTCACATTTTTACTCTGCTTCCCTCTTAAGCACTCTTGGCTTTCTTTCACCATTTTTGAAACCTATTAGGATTCCCTAAATGGTCTGATTCAACAGTATCCTTCAAGGATACTCCACACCAAACCATCTGCTCCTGGCCAACTGTCGGCTCCCCCCCCCCCAGTCTTAGTTTAAAGCAGTTCTATCTCCTTTTTAAATATTAGTGCCATATTTGCAAAAAAAAAAAAAAAACTTTGTTAAAAAAAGAAAGTTACAGTCCACCCAAAACATTCTGGAACCAACTAAGAACTAGTTCACCAATACAAAATATCTTTTAAACATGAAATCAGCACATTATGGTCAACCAAACTGAATGCAGCATTGAGATTAAGGGAGATTATTATCTATCCTGATATCCATATTAGTTGTAACCCCATTCAGTAATATCTTGGTACTGTGGCTTGTATGAAATCCTGATTAATGGGGTGCATAGCAACATTTTTCTTTTTTTTTTTTAGTAAGTTGGTCATTTATTTAAAAATGTATTACTCACAAACATCCAACAATTCTGTGCGAGTTACAATAAAACATATATAATTAAAAAACAAATATCAGACTAAAACGTAAACCATACTAAAAAATGATTTTACAATTAACATCCATACTTATATCAGAAACTGAATCATATAACATACTTCCAGACTCAGTCACTCAAGAAAAACATGTTTAGCATTTCTTAAATATGTATGCATGTCATTTTGTAAATGCAAAGTTTTTATGCGGTATATACATTTTTAAATAAAAAAATTTCTTTAAATGACATATCCCCCTTTTTACAAAACTGCGGAAGCATTTTTTAGTGCAGGCCGGTGCGCTGAATGCTCTGTGCTGCTCTCGACGCTCACTATGAGTGTCGGGAGCAGCGCAGGGCATTCAGTGCACCGGCCTGCGCTAAAAAATGCATTCATGTTTTTGAAAAAGGGGGGATAGTTTTAACCATCCTATATTGAAGTATGTTGACTCAAGACAATTTATTGATCAGATGAAATGTAGACTTAACAGTTGATAATTATCTGCTATAGAAGGGGCTAAAGCAAATATTTACAAGATGCTACTAAAGTATATATCTACTGTATATCTATGTATTTATTTAAATAACAGAGATGGATAGGCAAACGATTGTGCTAATTTGAATCACCCTTAATTAAAGAAGGCTGGGAGTTTTGTCAAATATTTACTTCAAAATATGTTCCAATATATAGAACATAAGCCCCCTGATCTCCTTTTCGGTTTAGCGTTCTGAACCCCTTTTTTACCCCATGGCAAACCCCAGGAACAACTCAGCTGTACAGAGGTATAGAAGTGAGGCCTACTGTCAGTAGCTGAGATGACTATCTTTCTCATTAGCTCCGCTTCGACAGGGTCAGGGTTCTCCCGGTCCAGTACGATCCCACTGGTTCGAATCTTCCCTGTTGTGCTATTCAAGACATAAAACTTGTTGGGTGGAATGATGCTGTATACCACTGTGCCATTCTCAGCCAGGTCAGGGTCATAGGCAAATACCTTATGTAAGGGGAGGAAAGAGACACAGATTGAAAATAGTGGGTCACAGCAATATAATTTAGAAATAAATGCAATGCTCTTTCGATACACATCAGTGAATCTTAGACTGTTTCTCACATATACAGGTATTTTGCTGAATTCTCATTAAACTCAAAGGGCTTTCCCTTATTGTTTTATGAAAAGACATGCCGGCTGTCCATCTTTAGCAAGGGACTCCTTAGTTAATCTTGATGATATTCGCTGCTTCCACTTTATCCTTTCTAAACTTTTTGATTTTAAGTGGGACATGTTGGCATCTTTTTTTTCTTCCAACATCAAACCCTAGAAGTTATCACAACTGTAATTCAGCAGTAGAACCCCCTCCCCCCCACCCCATTCTTGTGTACTCATATCAAAGCATGCAAGATTTTGTTCAAAACAAGATTTTGTTCAAACCACCCTATGTCTAGCCAAAGTAAATGGGTTGGTCTTTTTTGCTTTAATCAGCAGTAAATTTCTAGGAGTATATTGTGCATTTTTGTCTTTTATAGACAGAGGATCACATTAGATACCGTATATACTCGAATATAAACCGAGGTAACCTTTTTTTCCCCTAAAAAAGGAGGAAAAAAAGGTTGACTTGAATATAAACTGGGGGTTGTTTAATATTCAAGTACAGTGCCTTGCCTTGCCCTGTCAGGCTCTGGACCCTGTTCCAACCTCCCTTGCTGTTCTGCCAGTCTCTTCACCCACCCCTTCCCTCCCTGCCAGATTCTGTACCTGTCCCCCCTCCTCCTGATGCCTTGCAGGCCTCTACTGGGCCTGCTGTAAGTCCTGGTGGCCCAGTGGTGGGCAGGAACAGGAGGGATCCCTCCCACCTCCTGTCCCAGCCGATTCTAAAAAATTTTACCTCTCTCCCACCTCCCCATGTACCTTTAGAATTCCTGGTGATCCAGCAGTGAACCAAAACAGGAGTGACCTCCCTTTGCTCCTACCCGTGCAGAGCCGCTAGCTGATTGATTGCTGTGAGTTCATGGCAGCCAATCAAGCTTGCGGCTCTGCACGGAAGGTAGCTCCTGGCACTGTTCATTGCTGGACCACTAGGGATTCTAAAGGTATACGGGAGAGGTGGGAGGGAGGTAAAAATTCTTAGAATTGGCTGGGCCAGGAGGTGGGAGGGATCCCTGCTGTCCCGGCCCAACCCTGGACCACGAGGGATTTAAAAGATACACTAGGGAGGGGGAGGGAGGTAAAAGTTATTAGAGTCAGCCGGGACAAGAGACAGAAGGGATCCTTCTGTCTTGGCCCACTGCTGGACCACCAGGTCTCTCGGCAGGCCCAGCAGATGCTTGAAACAGGTTCGGGGGGGGGGGGGTAGGTGGTGGTGGGGGGTCAGCGTTGACCCGAATATAAACCAAGACCCCCATTTCTGGCCCAAAAATCTTGATTTATATTCAAGTATATATGGTATTTGCAATTTGGGAAATTATCAATGAAACAATGGAATACCTCTTTCTTAAATGTCTTATTCCTTGTATAAGTCCAGTGTGCACACCTCCTTAGAAAAATAATACTATACATGGTGGATGAGTGGCAGGACTGGTGAAATACACAAAAGACTGTGCACTTCAAAGAAAACAATGCTTTTTTTTCTCTTTTATTTTAAGTTCACAGAAATAAATTATATTTGACAAACAGAAGAGAAAAAAATAATTTTCTGTGTTATTAAGCCACAGCAGGTATTCCAGCTTCGAGCCGATGACTGAGGAGCTTGCCAAAAACAGCGTAAAGTACAAATGATGCACATGCTCCAGGCTGAAAATTTGACTCTGTAATCGGCAACAGATCCCTGGTTTGCAGTAGATGTAACTCAGGATTTATAAAGACGATGAATTTTTATATTCCAACTATATTTCTATCTTTATAGCCCTTTCCACCCTCTCCTCTGTCCCTCTGTAACTCTACTAACTGAAGAGCTATTAGGAAAGTACTGAGTTTTGAGCACAGATCTACAGCTGCTACCCCTCAGTTATTTAATCTCCTTTTGCTCAACATATTACAAAGTATCCTATACAATAAAGCATATGTTGATAGTTCTCTTTAAGTAATGATCATGAATATTCAGCAAGCATTTCTAATTTGACAAAAGTAAATAATTAAAATTGTACATGGACAAACCACTTATCAGGCTATCCAAATTGAAACAAAATTGCTCTCACTGAGTGGGGGGGGGAGGGGAGTTACAAAGCTGGGTTAAGTCAATAAACTGTGTTCGTAGCCCCTTAATAAGACTAAGGCCCAGATTCACTTAATATAGGGAGTCAATCGCTGTTGGTTGATTTTAAAACAGCGATTGATTCAATATCTTCTTTGCATGCTGCAAACTCCCGACTCAAACCGATTGAGTCGGGGCAGAGCCCTCACAGTAGTGACAGGAGAAGCAGCCTCCTGTCACTGCTGTCAGGGCTTCTGCCAGTTTAAAATTTTTTTTTGTTTATTCAGGCAGATATTTTGCATGTATTACACACGCAAAATATCAGCCCTAATTAATTTTTTTAAAGCCCCCACCCCTTCCCAACAAGTGCACCTTCCCCCATCTCTCTCCCCCTAAAGTTCTCCCCCATACCACTGCCCGACACTGCTGCCGCGGCTTCAAAATTATGGCAGGAGGGATTCCCACTCCCTCCTGCCATCGGTCCAACTCCCGACTTCTCCCCTCAAAAAACAAACAAACGGCAGAAGGGATGTCGACTTCCTCCTGCCACCGAATGCTCCCTCCCCGTTCCTGGTCTCTTACTCACCTCCCCCCCCCCGTACCTGTAATGGAGCAGGAGAGGTGCTCAGTCCCTCCTGCTCCAATGACTCCAGCGACGTGTCTGAGGC
Organism: Geotrypetes seraphini; assembly: GCF_902459505.1. NCBI lineage: Eukaryota > Metazoa > Chordata > Amphibia > Gymnophiona > Dermophiidae > Geotrypetes > Geotrypetes seraphini. The sequence goes on from NC_047087.1 coordinate 197,345,237, forward strand.
CCTGCCCCAGCGCATCATGTGATGAACGGGGAGGGGCCTAAGGCCCTAATTGGCTCAGGTGCCTTGGGCTCCTCCCTTGAGGGGCCTGAGGTGCCTAAGCCAATCAGGGACTTCCTTAGGGAGTAGTCTAAAGAAGTCCCTGACTGGCCAAAGCAATAGCCAATCAGGCCACTGGGCCGCTGAAATAATGCTGCTTATGAAGTGGCTCAAAAGCAAAGGTGTTAATTTCCCATGAGAGTCAGCAACCTGTGGTACTGAGATACCACAGGTTGCTGACTCCTATGGTAAATGAAGGTGGGGTAAAAACTTTCTGTTTAACTATCCAGCCTTATGATCTATTATTAGAAGCTGAACTGTGGAGTTGCAATATACTCTAACACAGTGGTTCCCAAACCTGTCCTGGGGGACCCTCAGCCAGTCAGGTTTTCAAGATATCCCTAATGAATATGCATGAGAGAGATTTGCATACCTGTCACTTTCATTATATGCAAATCTCTCTCATGCATATTCATTAGGGATATCTTGAAAACCTGACTGGCTGGGGGTCCCCCAGGACAGGTTTGGGAACCACTGCTCTAACAGAATGGGGTGTGGGAGAAGACAAGCATTGGATACTTAAACAATGTACAGTAAACAAGACCAGAGTGAACTCCTGCACAATTCCTCTCTCAAACTACAAATTAAATATTTTGAATTTATAATTTATTTTCTGCTTTTTCTTGCAAATATGGGCCTTGAGGCATCAGTGGCATCTACTTTTCTGTTTTGTAAACTACAGCCTTCTTTCTGAACAGAGAATAATTCTCATTTTACAGAAGCAGATGAAGGACCCTAAATTAGTTCTTAATCAGTTTTCCAGATGGGCTCGTTGAGGGAAATTGCAAGCTTTAAGTCTGCTTAAAAGCAAAAATAGGGAAAATGAGCATGCATAAAAAAAAGTAAAACCAACTATTTAAAATAATACTGAAAGTTTATCCCTTCCCTTCTTCTAAAATAGTCTACTGTATTTTTTTTCAAGCAATAAAACTATGTTCAAACAGATTACCGTATTTTCACGTAGATAACGCGCACCCGTGTAAAATGCGTACATGGGTATAGCGCGCGAAAAACACAAATTTATGTACAGAAATTTTTATATATCGTGCACACCCGTACACCGCGCATGCTGCCCGACTCTCCTTTTGCCCGCCCCGACTCTCCTCTGGCCACCCCGACTCTCCTTTCACCCGCCCCGACTCTCCTCTCCCCCTTGAAGTCCTGTCCCCACCCTGAAAGCCTGATGCCCCCCCGACGTCCGATTCACCCCCCCCCCCCGCAGGACCACTCGCACCCCCACCCCGAAGGACCGCTCGCACGCACCCGCACCCCCACCCCGAAGGACCGATCGCACGCACCCGCACCCCCACCCCAAAGGACCGCTCGCACGCACTCCCACCCGCACCCGCACCCCCACCCTGAAGGACCGCTCGTACCCCCACAGCCTCCCGACCCCCCCATCATGTAGAAGCTCCTACCGGTGTCCTGCTGCTTCCTCTTGGCGGTCCCGACTCCCCGACATGATCGGGGCAAGAGGGAGCTCAAGCCCTCTTGCCCCAGCCAACCGCGGCACCCCCGACACGATCGGGGCAAGAGGGAGCTCAAGCCCTCTTGTCCCCCCGACTCCCCGACACGATCGGGGCAAAAGGGAGCCCAAGCCCTCTTGCCCCGCCGACTGCCCAACTCCCCGACAATATCGGGCCAGGAGGGAGCCCAAGTTCTCCTGTCCTCCTGGCCCTGGCGCCCCCCCCCCCGCTAGTTGTTCAGGCCAGGAGGGAGCCCAAACCCTCCTGGCCACAGCGACCCCCTACCCCCACCCCGCACTACATTACGGGCAGGAGGGATCCCAGGCCCTCCTGCCCTCGACGCAAACCCCCCTCCCCCTAACAACCGCCCTCCCCAAGAACCTCCGACCGCCCCCACAGCCGACCCACGACCCCCCTGGCCGACCCCCACGACACCCCCACCCCCCTTCCCCGTACCTTTGTGTATTTGGCCGGACAGACGGGAGCTAAACCCGCCTGTCCGGCAGGCAGCCAACGACGGAATGAGGCCGGATTGGCCCATCCGTCCCAAAGCTCCGCCTACTGGTGGGGCCTAAGGCGCCTGGGCCAATCAGAATAGGCCCGGGAGCCTTAGGTCCCTCCTGGGGGCGGGCCTTGGGGTGAGGAAGGAAGGTTGCTGGGTGCAGAGCCTGATAGGAGAGGGAGGGAAGGAAGGAAGGGTGCTGGGTGCAGAGCCTGACAGGGGAAGGAAGGAAGGGTGCTGGGTGCAGAGCCTGACAGGGGAGGGGAGGAAGGAAGAGTGCTGGGTGAAGTACCTGACAGGGGAGGAATGGAGGGAAGGGGACTGGGTGCAGAGCTTGGCAGGGAGGGGATCCCTCCTGCCCGTAATGTAGTGCGGGGTAGGGGTAGGGGGTCGCCGTGGCCAGGAGGGTTTGGGCTCCCTCCTGGCCCGAACAACTAGCGGGGGGGGGGGGGTCGCCAGGGCCAGGAGGACTTGGGCTCCCTCCTGGCCCGATATTGTCGGGGAGTTGGGGAGTCGGCGGGGCAAGAGGGCTTGGGCTCCCTTTTGCTCCGATCGTGTCGGGGGTGCCGCGGTTGGCTGGGGAAAGATGGCTTGAGCTCCCTCTTGCCCCGATCGTGTCGGGTGTCGGGACCGCTAAGAGGAAGCAGCAGGACACCGGTAGGAGCTTCTACATGATGGGGGGGTCGGGAGGCTGTGGGGGTGCGAGCGGTCCTTCAGGGTGGGGGTGCGGGTGGGAGTGCGTGCGAGCGGTCCTTCAGGGTGTGGGTGCATGCGAACGGTCCTTCGGGGTGGGGGTGCGAGCTGTCCTGCGGGGGGGGGGGGGGTGAATCGGACGTCGGTGGGGGAACTATGTAAAAAAAATTTTGTACAACGCGCTCACGCGTATAACGCCCAAGGGTATGCGCGGTACATAAAAACCACGTATAACGCGCGCGTTATATGCAAGAAAATACGGTAATGTGCTTAGATTGCCATTTGCCCTATCTGACAACTGTTTTCCCTAGCCCAGCTAATAGTACATAAGGTCTCCCATAACATGGTTTGAGCTGGGCTGGAAGGAAGTATTCTCTGGGGTGTGTTTAGGATACCTGACATTTTCAACAATATGCCAGGTATTAGGAGAGGCCTACTATCAGTAGCTAAGATGTCTATCTTTCTGATGAGCTCATCTTCCACAGGGTCAGAATATGATGCAATTAAGGATCAGAGAAGGGCAACAAAAATGATAAAGTGGATGGAACACTTCCCTTCTTTTATGAAAAGTGGCTAAACAGATTAAGATTTTTCAGCTTCGAGAAAAGACAACTAAGAGGAAATATGGTAGAAGTTTATAAAATTATGAGGGGATGGAGCAGTTGTTTAAACTGTCAAACAATTCAAAAACAGAACACTCCTTGAAGCGAATGATGAGCGGACTGAAAACAAATTGTAGAAAGGTTTTTCTCTTCATGCAGAGCATAATTAAGCTATAGAATCTGTTACCAGACTATGTGGTCAAGAATGCCAAAACAGCCAGATTCAAAAGAGGATTAGACAACTTACCGAGGAAAAGTTCATAAATATTATTAACTAGATAGACTTTGGAGAGCCATTGTTCATTCCTGGAAATGAACTATGGAAAATAAATCAAACCTTTTGGGATCTGAAGGATACCTCTGATGCAGACTGGCCACTGTTGGAGACAGATGTTAGCCTTGATGGACCTTGATTTTACTCAGAACAAGGGCTGTGGAAACGATGTTCTTGATGTAAAAACATTTTAAGAATAAATGTTTTTCACAGAGTAAAAATGATGCAGTCAAATGAAAAATCAAACCATATAACACACAGCAAAGAGTGGTACGGGCCCAACACGGTCAATGTTTCGGTTGTAAATAACCTTTTTCTGGGGTCCAATCTAACTGTACCAAAGAAATTAAGTATGCAATGATGCCTCTAAAAATGTGCGAGTGAAATCACCGAACACTGACAGCGTAGAGTGCATCACACGCCAAAACACAGTCTAACCGTGTTTTGGCATGCGATGCACTCTACGCCATCAGTGTTCTGTGATTTCACTTACACATTTTTGGAGGCATCGCTGCATACTTAATTTCTGTGGTGCATTTGGATTGGACACCAGAGGAAGGTTATTTACCCCCGAAACACGGACCGTATCGGGCCCGTACCACAACTCTTTGCTGTTTGTTATATGGTTTGATTTTACATTTGACTGCATTGCTTTTAATTTGTGATGAACATTTGTTATTAAAATGTTTTTACATCAAGAACATCATTTCCACAGCCCTTGTTTTGTTTTTTCCTTTCACTTCTTTGGAACTACTTGGTGATTTCGTTGTTTTGGATTTCCTTGATCTTACTCAGCATGGCTTTTCTTAAGCTATTAGTGCTCCTTAAAAAATTTAGGGGTCCTTTTACTAAGGCACGCTAATATTTAGCGTGCCCTAAAACGGCTAGCGAGCCTTAGTAAAAGGATCCCTTAGTATGTGGTAAACATATCTGTAAGTTAAGCTGACAAATTGCACCCTTTTTGCGCATATTGATTTTAACATATCAGTCCTTCTTTTCTAATATTCACCATTTGTGCGGAGAGAAAGACCTCAGGGGCATTGATTATTTGGTGTATCTGTACTCATATCAAAATTTAAAAAACAATTCACATTCTCCATCGTAAAAACCTCTGCTTAATTTCCATAATGCAGTATATACCATAGTCTTTCAGTGGCAACCACTGGAACAGATGATTCTATTTTGGAATCTTCCATCTCCATACTGTCTACCTTTTCAAAGCAGTTGATCTGCTGCAAATCTTCCAACGGTTCTAGAAATAAAGAGCTGCCCCACCATTTTGCTTAATTACAGTTTGCTAGAAAAAGACTGTTCATTTGGTTCTTTCTCCAATGACTGTGGTGCTGTACATACCGAAGTGACATCAGAGTTGGGTGGTGTCATCTCTACCAGGTTGATGATGTATGGCTCATCTCTCCACTGTGGGTAATTATCATTAATGTCAAGTAAGGTGATATTCACCTGAAAAAAACATTGTAAAAGTTGTTTATCTTCATCAGAAATTCAGCAAATATTATGCATGCCTAAAGGAGGCTAAAACTGAATCCACAGCTGATATTCACCACTTAGTTTCGGCTGAAATCAAACCAAAAACCATAACCCCCCAATAGAATACTATCCCAAGTCGCTCCTGTCCCTGCATTGCGAAAATGGCAACCATGACTAGTTCCCACTGCAGCCTTCTGAGACTGCCACAGGAGGTTTGAGTCACCATTTTAAGATTGGAAATAACATGAGCAGGAGCAACTGGGAATTGCTCTTGGCCATGCCAGTTCCAATCCCAAAATAGTAATCACAACTTTTCACGTTCCCTAATTTCTTTTTTCTTCCTTGCTCTTCTTTATCATCTTTCCCTCCCTCCCTACTCCCTCTGCAGTTTTTAATTTTTTCTCCTTTTGTACAGGCATAATTTGATGTTTTATATATGTCCCCTTGACCCAGACTTCTAGTTCCCTAAACTCCCCAGTAAACTCCAAAGCACTTTTCCCTAACCAGTTGTTGTTTGATGCAGATTTAGCTCACCCATCCCTTCACTGCTTCCTACTTCTTACTCTCTTCTAAAGATGAGATTTCCTTTCCTTGTTAGGTTTAACTCATCTTCAATTTCTGACTCCCTATTGACCACAGGCATGGACCATTTTCCCGCCCTGCTCTCCCTGGCTCTAGGCACATTCTTATTTTGTGGGATTGCATCCCATCCCCTTTGGCACTGAAGCACTTCCCCTAGTACTCACAGATTCCAGACCAATGACTAAGTTTACCAGATGTCCAGGAAAACCTGGACATGTCCTCTTTTTAGAGGACTGTCTGGGTGCCTGGAGAGATATCCAAAACCCGGCAGTTTGTCCATGTTTTGTAAGTCCCCGAGCTCAGGACCGCCTCTGGAGGCCCTCTGTGCATGTGCAGACATCGACACAATGACATCATATACACACATGTGCATGATATCATTGTGTTGATGTCTGCGCATGCACAGAGGCCCTCCAGACGCGGCTTCAAGCTTGGGGACGGAGACTAGATATTTGTGTGGGGCGAAGCTGGAGGCAGAATGGGGTAGGGCTGTAGGCAGAACGAGGCAGGGCCAGGTGTCCTCTTTTTTTTAAAGAGGAAATCTGGCAACCCTACCAATGACCACCCTCTGCTTATAGAGTCTACATGAAATTTATTACCACGTGCTCACCCTGAGCTCAGGAAGCCTAGCAAGGATCACAGTTTGAAACCTCAGAGAATAAATGTCAAATGGGAAAAAATATTCCAGCTGCCTAGGGTATAGAAGTATGCCATGGTGTATCTAGCATGTGACACCCGGGGCCTATCATTTTTTGACACCCCCTCCCCCTTTTACAAATCTCCCTGCTTTGTAATTAAAAAAAAACCCTGTTAGTCCAGTTAGCACTTCTTAATACAACACCCTCCCCCCCCGCTTTGTACTTTAAAAAAATATATATATATATATTCCAGTTAGCACGTCTTAATGCCACCCCCACCACACACACACTTTGTACTTTAAAAAAACAAAACAAAAGTTTATCCAGGCCCAGCATGTTCTCACCCTTCTCTCCTGTCCGGTCCGATGCAGCAAAGCTGAGATTCAGCGACATTGCCCATGACTCCCCTTCCTGCTTTCCATCTGCTGTGGTCCACTCGGGCGGAAACAAGAAGTTGCATCATTGAGAAAGACCAAGCAGACATGGAAAGCAGGAAGGGAAACATCGCTGAGCAGTTTTTTCAGCTTGGCGGCATCGGACTGGAGAGAAGGGTGAGAACAGGAGAAGAGAGAAGGGTAAGAGCCTTGAGGCCAGGCTGTGAGAAGGGGAAGTTCCCAGACCATGAATCCAATGCCAAGAATACCCCTCTCATGCTTGGACCCAGGGGAACGAAGCTGGCAGTGTTGGAGTCAGGGTGGTCCGCCCCCCCCCCCCCCGCCCCATCCTTGATACGCCCCTGTAAGTATGCATTCATACTAAGCCACTATATTTGGGCTGCCTACATGATACTGCTCCAGTGGCCAAGGAACAATTATCCAGCTCAGGGAGCCAAGTTGAGATTTGGGAAATGCCTACAGAGCCAAGAACAAGGATTTAGCAATTAAACACAAGGAACGATAGGGAGCCAAACCAAAAAACACAGAATATAAATACAGAATGAGATTTAAGCTTACTGCTGACTCACAAAGTTTTATGCTTTGAACAGCCACAATATCTGGCAAATTTACTTATTTCATATTGTCCTTCATCAAAACATTTTAGTGATACCTTCATTATCCAGAACGAGATCAGAATTCTACACGAGTCCACATTTTTTTATTTGGCCTCATGTTCATGGAATTCTCTTAGAAACAGAAACATAGAAACGTGATGGCAGATAAGAACCAAATGGCCCATCCAGTCTGCTAATCTGAAGCATCCATTATCTCCCCCTCTCCCTAAGAGATACTATGTGCCTGAATTCAGATACGGTCCTTGTCTCTACCATTTCTACCAGGAGACTATTCCACTCCTCTACCACCCTTCAATATCTGCACTGTATTATGGAAAATAAAAGAAATTTAACATACTTTGCTAATAGTTAAACACATACACTTTGAAGGGAATGGGATGCTTCAGTGTGGCCAGTTCAGTATGTCCCTTTCAGAGCGGTCCTTTCTACACAGGGCAGTTCATTGCAGCCGTTTCATCACAACCCTTTCAATGTGGGCTGTTTCATCTCTTAATATTAAGATGACCTCTCAAAGTCAACCTTTTACCCCAGAGGTATTCCCTCTGGACAAATTTCTGTTCCAGTATAAAGGGAAACCTTACAATGCAGTTGATTTGTGATGATCCCCCCCCCCGCCCCCCTTTCAAACCGTGAAGTCACCAGATGATGTGGAGTCAGGAGAAGAGTGCAGATGGGTGAAGCGAAAGGAAAGAAGCACCAGTGTGTGGGGGGGGGGGCTATGCCCCCTCTCCTTTCAAACCTTGAAGTCACCAGGTGATACAGAGGCAGGAGAAGATCGTGGGTGGGTGAAGGGAAGGGAAAGAAAAGAAGCACCAGTGGGAAACGACCATGCTGAACTGGGCTGAATGAAACAGCTGTGCTGAACTGGGCATGCTGAATTGATGTAGACTCCACTTTGACATAGTCATCTACCAATGGCATTCCACACACTCAAGCATTCAGATAGTCAGGATAAAGCCTGAGATGCTGTTCAACTCCTTGCAACAAGGCCTCATACTGCACTGAGTCTGCAGTGATGCAAGTGGCAAAGTCAGTTATTAGTTTAACACCTTGCTCAGCTTTGTTATTAACTGCCTTCACTGTTTTGACAAACTGTTTAGCAGTATGGAAGTTCGGATCTTCTGATCACCTGTCCACTGGCTTTGCCATCCAATGGTTATTTTCCACAGATATTGAAGGTTCACTTAATAAAATACTGCTAGATTTTTTTGCAACATAAAAGTTATAGCTATAATACCAAGAAATTTGCTCCATTAAGGAAAATAATCCCTACCATAGAGCTGGCATACATTGCTGCACCTAAATTTAGGCATGTTAATTGGGGTTTACACTAGTATTTTATAACAGCATCTTGGCGCATAGATGCCATTATAGATTTGACACTCAGCGCGTAGCATTGGCACCTCAAATTAGGTGCAGCAATGTATGCCAGCTCTATGGTAGGGATTAAATAAACCACCCACGCTCTGCCTATGTACATCCCCTTGCAGTTATGCGCTATAGCACTTATCTCCCGCCCCTTTTACTAAGCCATGGTAGAGCCCAGAGCGCTAAATGCTCTGATGCTCATAGAATTCCCATGAGCATCAGAGCAGCGTCAGAGCATTTAGTGCTTTGGGCTGCGGTAGAAACCTCTACCGTGGCAAAGTAAAATGCGGCCTTAGGCAAGACCTTATGGAATAGCCTCTTATGCACTTAGATGTATAAATTGCTAATTTTAGAGGCTCTGACACGCATCGGTGGAGCATAACTGTAGAAGCTAAGTTACAGAAACACTTTGCAAATGTTTAGGAGAGGCCCTCTCAGATGTGCAAATGCAATGGCTACTTATGCAGATTTTTGCCCTGTAAATCGGATGCTGGAAGAAAGAAGAGTGGAAGGGGGGAGGGGAAAATTGCAGGCACCACCACCTGCAGAAGTCTATTTATCCTCCCCAACCCCCTGCCCATTGTTCTCTAGTTGTCAGAAGGGGTTGCTGGACAGTACTTCTTATCTGATACTTCTTCTGCCAGTCTTCCTCTGCAGTCAAATTCACACAGGACCCTGTTTGTGGGAGTTTTATGATATTATGATGAAAAGGGGTGTCAACATTCTTGTCTGCCTAGGGCTCACCAAATCCTGCCCTAGTTACATAATAGAGCATAAACGACAGGCAGACTAAACAGATATACATTCATTATAAGAGTAGTTACAGCAAGAGGCTTACTGTGGCAATGCCAATTTTCTGATTGGGGCCCACGCCCCCATCCACTGCCCGGATAATCAGGATATACTCGGACTTAAATTCTCGGTCCAGCAGAGTTGTGGTGGTGATCTCTCCTGTTATGGAAGCAACCACATTGCATTACTACCACAGTCTATGCATTTCTGTGCCTAAAAGCATCCCTGGAATAAGGACATCAGCAGAAGGTACATAGCAGCCCACACACAACTCCCTTAATCTGTCTACACTGTGATCTGCAGCTCCTCTTACCCAAGATCTCCTCACAGCTCTATGCACCTACATATCTACACTTTCAGTACAGACGCCCGACTTAAGTACAACTCGTACTTAAGAATGTGGTCAATCCAGATAGTCTTACTATCTCTCAATTTTTGGAGTCTTCAAAAGATATACGGTACTAACTAAACGTGCTACGTTGTAGGTAATATTTAAGACAGAACTAGAAAACCAAACTATTCTTAAACTGTATTTTGAAAAAAAAAACAGGCTTTGTTTTGCAGTCAGCAATTGAGAGTATTTTCCGATTTTGCCAGACAGACGCAATTTCGAAGGAAATAGTTCCTACAGCTTAAGCCTTCGGTTTTGGCACTAGGAGTGAGTTTCTTCTTTAAATTTCCCTGTAAATGTTTGATATCTTATGGAAATGATAAATACATATTTGTAGATCCATCTCAGTTAGAGAATTTTCTAAAAGATAAACCTTTGCTTGAGAAAGTTTCAGAAACTATTACAGTGGCTGATGATAATAAGTGACATTTAAAATTAAGCCTATATTTTTTTGTCTATGATAATCTAATAATAAATCTCTTGGTTACTTTTTTGATGATATGGTACTAGACAGCCCCAATGATGTGGACTAGGTCAGTAATAATATTTTATTTTCCCCTTATGTTAATTTTCCTAATATTTTGATGTACCTAAACTTTGTATTTTATATAACAAATTTGAAATAAAGAATTTTTTTAAAAAAAAGAACATGGTCATGGCTTCATTTGACTTCACTGAGCAATATTTCCAGTGGTATAGGTTCTTATACTTCTCCTGCAGCAGATTCAGGAATGATACATGGCCACATTAAGAACAGTGTGGTTGTGTATGCTGTATCTTAGAAGGAACACAGGTAGGGTCAGTTGGCCCTTTTGTCAGCTGAGAGCAGAGGTAAGCATCAAGAATCTTAAAATCTACAAGTTCTAGGTTATATACAAATCCGACTTAAGAACAGCTTTAAAAACATAACTTGTTCTTAACCTGGGGACTGCCTGTATCTGACTTTTATCATACCACCATTCTAATTCTAAACTGCAATAACCTTTACTATTTATCTAATGAATCCCCAAGTAACTCTGTCCTAAGCTGTAGCACTGTTTCCTAGTACAGTCCTAGGCACTCACACACAGCTGTATCAATATAGATCAATCCTGACCTGCAGCGCCTGATGCTGTGGTACTAAGGGACACCTCACACTGCCAATCTAAGTCAGCATTCATTAGGAACAGCGCTCACTATTACAGTCTGGGGTCCAACATTTCTAGCAGTTTGCCTCAGTCATGCCCAACGGCTCTCTGCTATTCCAACTTTGCCACCTGCCACCTGCATCCTTCCAACACACACAATATCCTGCAGTCTTCTCGGCAAAGCCATGCATGTTAAGGCTATGCAATATCTAACCTGAACTGTTATTTTTAAAACAACAACAGAGGGGCCACTTCCACATCTCCTGGGCTTAGATTTGTGACAGGTTGATAATGTTAAGAAGAGGGAAATTTCTTAGGGGGAAAGGTGAAGGGAGAAACAATCTGGACAAATGAAACTTTCAAAGCTTCATTTCAAAAATATGTGCTTCAAAACTTCTTTGCCTTCAATTATCTTCATTGCTGAAAAAGTAATCTTTTAAAAGGGCTTTAAATATTAAAGTGTTCCTAAATTACTTTCAATTAAGCACTTACTTTGCTGGGGTAGGCTTGCCTAATTTGAATCTGTAACTCCTACGGAAAGCAGTTATTTCTTTACAATCTGTTGACAGATTGGCCTATGCAAAAAGAAAGGCAGGAGGGCCCCCCTGTCCAGACTACATACATCAGAGCAAAAAAATGGTTTCAGGCACACCAGCAAGTTTTACATCAGCACCGAAGGGTCCCTGGCAACAAAAAGTCATTAGGGGGTACAACAGCTCTTTCACTGTCAATGCTTCAAAAATGCAGTTGTGTGTGGGATCCTATAATACACCGCTTTCCTTGATAACTGGGACATTTACAGTAAAGCTATTCTATTTTTTTTTTCTGAAACTCCTAGCCCAATACATTATAGCGTTCTCCAGGGACTGAGGGAGAGTGTGCTGTCAATAGCTCCTGGTGTCAGATCGATGAATGTCGCCAGGCGTCACCCAGTACTGGACCCAGGGGTATGGGAGTCCAAACCCCAACTGAGACCAGACAAGGAGGTAGATAAATCAGCCACAAAAGAATGTTGCCCATAGCATCCTTCAGACTTGGTCTAAGCTCCAGCTGGAATTTGTGCTTACAGACCTCTCGGGAGCAGTCTATTCATAGTTGTTGCATCAGGTCACATATCTGTATCATCTGCTGTAGACAAAGAAATACTGAGGAACTGAAGGCAGCAAATTGCTAGCAGGGGGGACATAACCCACTCATCTGGTCTGATCTGGAATGAATGAAAAGGAATTTCTATTGGGGGGCATGTATGAGTATATAATGACTGGGGCCTACACATTACAGTTAACCCTAGAGTGTATATATGGCGTCCAAATGGGTATGCATCCCAAGCTGCAAATGTATCTTGAGTAACAAACCATTAACTAGCAATAATTGGGTACTAACAACCAATTATTGCAGTTAATTGGCTCCAATTAAGATTTGCATGCACATCGTGCTAATCTATAAAGATCCATGGGCAAATCTTTTAGGGCTAGATTCACTAAGCAAACCGATCGTGTACCGATCAGTTTTGTGAGCCCTTTGCAACCCGATTTACCTCCAACCCGATTCACTAATCTCTCCTCCGATCTAATCACGATCCATGCATGCAAATGAAGGGAATCGGCATGCAAATCAGGAAGGACACGATTCACTAAACTTACCAACTGGCTGGCCGATCCAAAAACAAGCGACTGGTGAGGACCAGTTGCTTGTGCAAAAACCCTGCTCTTAGCTCCGATCTCCTGTTCTCTGCCCCATCTCCTGCTCTCAGCCCCAACTCTCCTGCCCTTCCCTGCAGAGCAGGAAGGGTACTCAAATCCTTCCTGCTCCAATGCCTTCCAACTCCCCACCCACCCACCAACCAAAAAACAAATGGCAGGGATGCCAACTCCTTCCTGCCACACATCGGATGCCCCCTTCCCACCCCCCTCCACATATCTTTAACGGAGTAGGAGGGGTGCTTAATCCCTCCTGCTCCAATGCCTCCCACAACAAGTCTGAGGCCTTAGGCTCCGCTCCATTGCATCATATGATGCATGGGCGGGGGCCTAAGACCCTGATTGGCTCAAGAGCCTCGGACTCCTCCCTTTGGAGGGGCCTGAGGCACCTCAGCCAATCAGGGACTTCCTTAGTGAGTACCTCAGGAAGTCCCTGGTTGGCTGAGGCGCCTCGGGCCCTTCCCAAGGGAGGAGCTCGAGGCCCCTGAGCCAATCAGGGCCTTAGGCCCCACCCCTTGCATCACATGATGCACCGGGGCGGGGCCTAAGGCCTCAGACTTGTTGCAGGATGCATTGGAGCAGGAGGGATTGAGCACCCCTCCTGCTCTGTTAAAGGTACGGGGAGGGGGGAGGGGACCGGGAATGGGGAGGGGGCATCTGGTGGGTGGCAGGAGGGATTTGGCATCCCTCCTGCCATTTGTTTTTTGTTTGTGGGTGGGTGGGGAAGTCGGGAGTGGGACAGATGGCAGGAGGGAGTGGGAACCCTTCTGCCATAATTTTAAAGGGCTGTGGCGGCGATGGAGCACATTTATTGGGGGGTTCGGGGAGGGAGGGGGGACAGTTGGGAGAGGGAGGGTGGGTTTAATTATTTTTTTTTAAATCGGGTTGATATTTTGCATGTGTAAAACATGCAAAATATTTGCCCGATTAAAAAAGCCTGCAGAAGCCCTGACAGCAGTGACAGGAGGCTGTTTCTACTGTCACTACTGTCAGGGCTCTAGCGATCCGTGCAGTTGGTTGGGGGCATGCCAATGATCGTCCCCATTTACATACAGGCCTTTAGTGAATTTGTCGGCCTGCATGCAAACGGACATGGATTGGACACAGATCGGAGGTTAGTGACTCCAGCCCTTAGTGTGCAACATAAAAAGAGGTATGCTAATGGGAGGTACATGGGTGGGTCAGGGTATTCACTAAAGATGTGTGCAGTATTACATTGTTTGGCAGACCTGCGCCTAACTTACGCAGCAGTATTTATATCAGGTTTCAGCTGTTGTAAATCCTCGCACCCAGTGTCTGGTGTGGAAATCAGCTGTAAACACTATTCTATAAACAGCACACAACTTAGAGTGCCGTTTATAGAACAGCGTTCCGTGTGGATTTTTTTTCAGCACCCGAATTTGGGTGCCATTTACTGAATCTAGTCCTTAATGCAGATGTTGTTAGGGTGCATGAACTACTAATGTAGCAGATAAAAGTGGTTCAGTTAGCTACATGCCCACTGTGTTGTTAACTGCATACTATGTTATGGATCATACTGTTATATGCAGTAATGATCATTGTTCTGTGCTGGGAATGCCCCCAACCCCAAATTAGGCCATAAATCAACAATGACACCAAACGGTACACCCATGCAGTTTAGCAGGATCTTCTGAATACTGTTTAAAATAGTTAGCTTAATTTCAAGCAGCTCAACTCCTCATTAATCCTAAATTTTTCTTCATTTATAGTTATAATCTTCTTAGTTAATTTTTCGATTTTTAAAAAATTTGTATGATTTTTCATCTTCAGCAGTATTACTAATGATAATAATCAGTAACTTATCTGTATATTCTTTAGAGATTAATCATGCCCCTCCTGACATGAATCCATGTTTCACTTGTTTCGTCAGGGTCAAGGTAAATTGCTACTCCAGCATAACACACTCATTCAAATTTTTGTTTCAAAATGGCCCGATTTATCTCCACCCTGTCAAAGCAAGTGAAACATGGATTCATGTCAGGAGGGGCGTGATTAATCTCTAAAGAACATACAGATAAGTTACTGATTACTATTATTAGTAATACTGCTGAAGATGAAAAATTATATGAATTAAAAAAAAATTGAAAAATTAATTAAGAAGATTCTAACTATAAATGAAGAAAAATTTGTCATCAACGAGGGCTTAAGCTGTTTGAAACTAACCTATTTTAAACAGTATTCGGAAGATCCTGCTAAACTGCAAGGGCCCAACTGTTAACACACACATCTTCTCCTTCATTCTATAAACTGATCCTTATACCGTGCCAAATTTATGGAATACTAGCACTTATAGGCCAGAGTAGCACCAATAATTGGCAGTTATAAAAACTATGTTCTATTCCACAGTTCTTCAACCGCCGGTCCGCGGACCGGTGTCGGTCCGCAGGAAATTTTTGCCGGTCCGCGCAGGGTCGGCAAGATTGACTTACTTCAACTTCCTGCCGGTCCGCACAGGGCCGGCAAGATCAACATCTGAAGTCTGCGCTAGAGAGCTGCACGGGGACGATGGGAATTCCGTGGGAATGCCTCCGAGGGTCGCAGGGTTCCTGCGGGGCTGGATGTACTCAGTCGCGCGGCTCTTCTTCCTACCTGCTCTGCTTGCAGCACAGAGTCGAACGGAAGTCTTCCCACGTCAGCGCTAACGTCGGAGGGGAGGGAGGGCTTAAACAAAGCCCTCCCTCCCTCTGACGTCAGCGCTGATGTCGGGAAGACTTCCGTTCGGCTCTGTGCTGCAGACAGGGCAGGAAAGGAGAAGAAGAGTAGCCTCGCGGCTCGAGTGGCGTACCAAGGGAGGAGAGGCGGTCCGTCCCAGGTGCAGCACAGCCGGCCAGGTCCCCTTACTTTTGTGGCGCTTCCCCGACCTACAACAGCCCCGGCCCGACAAACCTCCCTGCCCTGTAGCCGCAAATCTAAATTACCTTCTTACAGCAGCTGTAAGAAGGTAATTTAGATCCGCGGCTACAGGGCAGGGAGGTTTGTCTGACCGGGCCTGTTCTGTTGTCGGTTGGGTGGGGAAGCGCCACAAAGGTAAGGGGTAGGGAGGGAGAAAGGGAGGAAAGGTGGAGTGGAGAAGAAAAGACGCTTAAGGGAAATGGGTAAAACTGAGGGGGGAGAAGGACGCTGAAAGCACTGGGGAAGACAAAGGGGTGGAGAAGGACGCTGAAAGGTCATGGGGAAGGCAGGGTGGGGGGGGGGTGGGAAGACGCTGAAAGGCCATGGAGAAGACGGGGGGGGAGAAGGACGCTGAAAGCACATGTGGAAGACAGAGGGGGGAGAAGGACACTGACAGGACATGGGAAAGATGGGGGGAAGAAGGACGCTGAAAGGAAATGGGGAAGAGAGAGTGGGGAGAAGACGCTGGCAGGGAAGAAGACAGAGATGCCAGTCTATGGGGGGAGTGGAAGGAAGAAGATGGGTGCCAGACCAATTTGGTAGGGGGGAGAAAGGGAGAGGCACAGTAACAGAGCAAATGGAAGACGCAGAGGGAAGAGAGACAGTGGACGGAAGGAATTGAATGAGAACATGAGGAAAGCAGAAACCAGGCAACAAAGGTAGGAAAATAATTCTATTTCTTTTTTTTTTTGCTTCAGGATAAAGTAGTATATTAGTTGTATTGATAAAAATTTATAAACATTAGAGGCTCTGGTAGAAACCCGTTTACAAAGTATGTATTCTTCCCAATTAATATTTCCAAATTAATAAAGTCTTTTTGCTTATTTGTAAATGGGTTTCTACCAGAGCCTTTAATTCAGTAGCATAATTAAATGAAATAACTATTTCTGAAGTTTATAGGGACGGGCGGGTACGGAGGGGATTCCTCACGGGGACGGGTGGGGACGGAGGGGATTCCTCACGGGGATGGGTGGGGACGGAGGGATTCCTCACAGGGACGGGTGGGGACGGAGGGATTCCTCACGGGGATGGGTGGGGATGGGTGGGATTCCTCACGGGGACGGCTGGGGAGGGGTGGGACTTTGGCGGGGACGGGTGGGATTTCTGTCCCCGTGCAACTCTCTAGTCTGCGCTGGGCCGGAGAGATCTTGGGGAGCCTCCGACAGTGGCTTTCTCCCCTCTCTGCAGCTCTCCTTTACTTCCCAGTGCAGCGATTCACGAAGGCAGCCTCGGGGCTTTTGCTGAATCGCAGCTGCCTCTGATGATGCAACTTCCTCTTTCCTCAGAGGCGGCGCGACCCAACAAAGGACCTGAGGCTGCCTTCCTGAATCGCTGCGCTGGGAAGTAAGAAGAGCTGCTGGGAGGGGAGAAAGCCACTATCAGAAGCTGCTGGGCAAGGGAAAAAAAGGGACAGCTGCTACTGGAGAAGGAGAAGGAGAGATGCTTCTGGGAGAGCAGGAGGGAAAGGAATCTGGGAAGCTGCTGGGCAAGGAAAAAAAAGGGACAGCTGCTACTGGAGAGGGAGAAGGAACATAAGAACATAAGAAACGCCTTCACCGGATCAGACCTAGGTCCATCTAGTCCGGCGATCCGCACACGCGGAGGCCCAGTTAGGTGCTCTCTGTTGGAGACCCAGATTTCCCGTATCCCCCGATATGATTTGCAAGAAGGTGTGCATCCAACTTGCGCTTGAAACCCTGAACACTAGTCTCTGCCACAAGCTCCTCTGGGAGAGCATTCCAAGCGCTCACCACTCGCTGTGTGAAATAGAACTTCCTGACATTTGTCTTGAACCTGCTGCCACACAGTTTCAGGCTATGACCTCTTGTCCGTGTCACATCTGAAAATGTCAGAAATGCTTCTTCCTGGTCTATTTTGTCAAATCCTTTTAATATTTTAAAAGTCTCTATCAAATCCCCTCTCAATCTTCTCTTTTCAAGGGTGAACAGTCCCAGTTTTCTGAGGCGTTCTTAGTAGCTCAAATTCTCCATACCTTTGACTAGTTTTGTGGCTCGCCTCTGCACCCTCTCCAGTAAAGTCACATCCTTCTTGAGGTATGGAAACCAGTGCTGGACACAGTATTCTAAGTGCGGTCTGACCATTGCTCTGTAAAGTGGCATTATGACGTCCTCCGACCTACTCGTGATCCCTTTTTTAATCATGCCCAACATCCTGTTTGCTTTCTTTGCTGCCGCCGCGCATTGAGCTGATGGTTTTAGGGTTCTTTCTATCAGGACTCCCAAGTCCCTTTCTTGTTTGCATTTGGCTAATGTCGCACCCAATATTCTATATTCATGTTCTTTGTTTTTCTTTCCCAGATGCATCACTTTGCATTTGTCTATATTGAAATTCATTTGCCACTTTATTGCCCATTTTTCCAGCTGGTTCAGATCCTTCTGAAGATCCTCACAGTCCCTTGGAGAGCCAACCCCCCGAAATAATTTTGTATCATTTGCAAACTTGATTATATTGCATGTCGTTTCCTCTTCAAGGTCATTTATAAAAATATTGAACAAGATGGGCCCAAGAACCGAGCCCTGGGGCACGCCGCTAGTCACCTTCTCCCAATCCGAGAATTTCCCATTTATGATCACCCTCTGTTTTCTGTTCTCTAGCCATTTGCCGATCCATCTGTGCACTTTGCCACCTATTCCATGACTTAGTAATTTACTCATAAGCCTTGCGTGCGGGACCTTGTCAAACACTTTCTGGAAGTCCAAGTAAATTATGTCCACTGGATCTCCACTATCGATTTGTTTGTTCACCTTGTCAAAAAATTGAAGTAAATTTGTCAAACATGACTTCCCTTTCCTGAAGCCGTGTTGACTAGCACTTATTAGGTTGTGCTCTTCCAGGTGTTGTACAATGGTATCTTTAATTAGTGCTTCAATTATCTTCCCAGGAACCGATGTGAGACTCACAGGTCTGTAGTTTCCCGGTTCACCTCTTGATCCTTTCTTGAAAATTGGGATGACATTTGCTATCCTCCAGTCATCCGGTATTTGCCCGGTTCTGATTGACATGTTAGCTAAGGATTGTAATAGTTCGCCGATTTCTATCTTAAGTTCCTTTAATACTCTTGGGTGAATCCCGTCCGGTCCAGGGGCTTTATCATTTTTAAGTCTATCAATTTGAAAGTATATCATGTCCAACCCCACATGTACTGTTGCGAGGCTCTCCTCTATGCTTCCGGCAAATATCCTCTTTGTTTCTGGCATTGTTGTAGTGTCCTCATTTGTAAAGACAGAGGCAAAGAATGAATTTAACCTATCGGCAACCTGTTTGTCTTCTTTTATTGACCCTTTCTTTCCTTGGTCGTTGAGAGGACCCACTACCTCTCTTGCTGGTTTCTTTCCTTTTATATATCTAAAAAAGGGCTTGAAGTTTTTGGTTTCTTGCGCTATCTTCTCTTCATAGACTCTTTTGGCGTCTCTTACCGCTTTATGACACTTTTTCTGGTCGATTTTGTGGCAGTTCCAGGCCTCCGTCGTTTTATCCCGTTTCCATTTTTTAAACGAGTTCCTCTTATCCCTCACTGCATCCTTCACCTCTTTGGATAACCAAGCTGGTTCACCTTTGATCTTTTTTCGCCTTCCTTTGGATATCTTCGGTATGTAAAGATTCTTTGCTTCTGTAATGGTGGTTTTCAGTAGAGACCATGCTTGATCAACTGTTTGGATTTCTGCTGTCCCCTTTTTGAGCCGTTTTTTAACCATGGTTCTCATGCTGTCATAATTCCCTTTTTTGAAGTTATAGGTTGTGGCTTTAGTCTTGATTGGTTTCCCTTTTCCAATGCCAATGGTAAAGTTGATCGTATTGTGATCACTTGTCCCCAGCGGGGCCGTAACCTCTACATATGCTGCCCTTCCAGTAATGCCATTTATGACCAAGTCCAGGATTACGTTTCCTCTTGTTGGTTCTCCCACCATTTGTTCAAGGAAGCAATCTCCTATCATTTCCAGGAATCTTGTCTCCCTGGCGCAGATTGACGTCCCCATTTTCCAATTTATCCCTGGAAAGTTGAAGTCCCCCATGATCGTTACATTCCCTGATTTACATCCACGGTTAATTTCCTCCATCATTTCATTGTCTGTTTCTTCAATCTGTCCCAGGGGTCGGTAATAGAGGCCAATTTTAATGTCTGCTTCTTTTTGTCCAGGAATCTTTATCCAGAGGGATGCTTCTGGGAGGAAGGAGGGAAAGGAATCTGGGAAGCTGCTGGGCAAGGAAAAAAAGAGAGAGCTGCTACTGGAGAGGGAGAAGGAGAGATGCTGCTGGGAGGGGAGGAGGGAAAGGAATCTGGGAAGCTGCTGGGCAAGGAAAAAAAAGGGACAGCTGCTATTGGAGAGGGAGAAGGAGAGATGCTGCTGGGAGGGGAGGAGGGAAAGGAATCTGGGAAGCTGCTGGGCAAGGAAAAAAAAGGGACATCTGCTACTGGAGAGGGAGAAGGAGTGATTCTGCTGGGAGGGGAGGAGGGAAATGAATATGGGAAGCTGCTGGGCAAGGGAAAAAAAGGGACAGCTGCTACTGGACCTGGAGGGAAGGAGAAGGAGAGATGCTGCTGGGAGGGGAGGAAGGGAAGAGAGTTACTGCTGGACAGGAGGAGGAGGGAAGGGAGAATGAAAAAAGGAAGGAAACAGCTGGCAGAGAGATTAGAGGAGGGGAAGGGGAGACACAGGCATGAGAAAGTAGAGAGATTGATGATAGAAAGGGGTCAGCAGAAAAATAAGCAGAGAGGGACAACGATGATAGATCTGGTGTAGGAGAGATAAAAATGAAGAGAGCAATGAAGCTGGAATGAATCATGTAAAAAGGAGAGAGGGGTACAAGCTGGATGGAGAGGGGCATAGAAAGAAGACAGATACCATATGGAAGGGGAAGAGGACAGACAGTGGATGGAAGGGGCAAATGCTGGATTGAAGAGACAGAGAGGGCAGATGCTGGAAGGAAGAGAGTGAAAAGAAGATTGAAAGCAGAAACCAGAGACGACAAAAGGTAGAAAAAAATAATTTTATTTCTATTTTGTGATTAGAATATATCAGATTTGAAATATATATCCTGCTAGAAACATAGAAAGATGACGGCAGAAAAGGGCTACAGCCCATCAAGTCTGCCCACTCTACTGACCCACCCAATTTAGTCTGTGTGCTAATGACCCCATTCTTTAGCTTGATCTTCGTAGTGATCCTACGTAGGTGTCCCATTTATTCTTAAAGTCAGGTACGCTGGTGGCCTCAACCACTTGCACCGGAAGCTTGTTCCAGCGATCTATCACTCTTTCCGTGAAGAAGTACTTCCTGGTGTCGCCATTAAATTTCCCTCCTCTGAGTTTGAGCGGATGTCCTCTTGTGGCCGAGGGTCCTTTGGGAAAGAAAATGTCATCTTCCACCTCGACACGTCCTGTGATGTACTTAAATGTCTCAATCATGTCCCCCCTCTCCCTACGTTCCTCAAGAGTGTAGAGCTGCAGTTTGTGCAGTCTCTCTTCGTATGAGAGACCCTTGAGCCCCGAGATCGTCCTAGTGGCCATCCGCTGAACCGACTCGACTCTGAGCACGTCTTTATGGTAATGTGGCCTCCAGAATTGCACACAGTATTCCAGATGAGGTCTCACCATGGCTCTGTATAGTGGCATTATGACTTCAGGTTTCCGGCTGACAAAACTTCTTTTGATACAACCCATCATCTGCCTTGCCTTGGATGAGGCCTTCTCCACTTGTTTGGCGGCCTTCATATCTGCACTGATGATTACTCCTAAATCTCGTTCTACTGAAGTCCTAGCCAATGTTTCTCCATTCAAGGTGTAAGTTCTGCATGGATTACCGCTACCAAGGTGCATGACCTTACATTTCTTAGCGTTGAAGCCCAGCTGCCAGGTCGAGGACCAGCATTCCAATGTAAGCAGGTCCTGCGCCATACTGTCTTGCAAGTTGCTTTCACTTACTATATTGCATAGTTTGGCGTCGTCGGCGAATAATGTTACTTTACCTTGAAGCCCTCGAGTCAAGTCCCCTATGAATATGTTAAAAAGGAGTGGTGTTAGACATAACTGGGGACTGCAAAACCCAGGAAGTGCTTCTTTAGCTTCCAGCTGGCTTAGGGCGCTCTCTGACCAGGGGGCAGTTGCCCTAGTTGCACTCCCCTAAAACTATTCCTGTCATATGTGACTGCAGTATTCTGTTAGCATGATATTTCTGTGTAGCATTCTGTAATAATTTGGCTTGTTCAGTTTTCTTGATAGTAGAGGGGATATATGTGAAGGGGAGGGGAGACAGGGGTTTTGTTGATCCTTGCTCTGAATTATTTGTATTTATAAAATGACAATTGTACAGAATATTGTTTCTTTTTATACTATAATAAAATACATTCAATATAAAATCATAACTGAGGCTTGGGTGGATGGGATCAGATGATTTGTGGGGACCGAGCTTGTGGAGATGGGGCGGAAATGGGGTTTTTTAAATTTTAGTCCTAGTAGTTTGCCGGTCCACAAAATAATTCTTTTTTTTCTGCCGGTCCACGGGTGTAAAAAGGTTGAAGAACACTGTTCTATTCTGTAAACAATACACCTAATTTGCATAATGTACAACTACAAGGGGGGCCTTATTATAGGTGGGGCATGAGCATGTCGCCAGCAACACACACAACTTATAGAATACTATCAGTTGTGCTTTGATGGTGCATTTAGGCATGCCATCTTATACCAACCATTAACAATAAGTTGGTGTGCTTAATTTTTAGCACTTACACTAGCATTCTATAATGGTTTAAGTGTGCCTTTAAGCTGTTATGGAATTGGCAGTAAGAGCACCCCTTTGTGGCATCTACAATGAGGCACTAACTTGTAGAATTGCCCCCTTAACTAACTTCCACCATCAAGGTCACACAGTCCTTCAATGACGCGAGAACAATCCAACGCTGGAAACTACCACTTCCCTCCCCTAGCTTGGTCTGGAGGAAAGCTCTCTTCAAGACCACCTTCAAGATCCAGGGTTCCAAAGATCTGGAACAGTCTCCCGAGCAGATTACGCCAACTTCCTACTTAATTCCATTTCAGGAAGACGCTGAAAACACATCTATTCTCTCTACTGCACTGACCCATCCTAATGCATTAATTATAAAACATCTACACCCCTGTATCATTTCCAAAATTCTGTAAGCTGCAATGATTCCTAGCTGATACTTGCAGGATACAAGAATCAATATGGTATGGTATTTATTTAACCTTGATGAATCGCCTTTACTATCTGGCCAAAGCGGTGTACAGATTAGAGCTGGGGGTGTCTCTTCTCCGACCTGCCCGAAGTGCAGTGGGGGAAGCAACTCCTTTTTTGATGCTTTTTGGGCTTGCCCTACAGTTAAAGCCTTTTGGAGGGCCATTCTTCGCTTTTTTGGAGTGGCTTTTTAGGCAATCTCTTCCGATGTCCCCTGCAGGCTTTCTGCTGAATAGATACAAATCTTTTTGTATCGCTGCCAGGGGACATCAGCTGCTGCTTTGAAAGGCTGCTGTTCTGGGAAAGAAAACTATCCTGAGTGTCTGGATGCAACCGACCACACCTGCCTTCTGGGCTTGGCGGAATCGTCTTCATGGTTTATTGCTTCTGGAGTAGTGTCATGCTCGTCTCTCTTTCAAATGGAAGAAGATCTTCCTGTTGACTACATTCAGTCATTATCCGCTCAGGCTCGGAGCTTAGTGTTGAACTCTTTCTAACCAGCCTTAATTTATTTTATTTTTTCTTTCTTTCTTCCTGATAACCTGGGGCCTTGTGGGAGAGGGAGAATGGTGTAACTGGTGGAGTGACTGGTTGTGTGTTGTTTTTTGGGGGGAGTAGGGGGGGTAGTTTTAGGATGGGGAAGAGCTGGGGGGCCCGATTCCTGGAGCGCCAGAGGGCATAAGAGTACAGCTTTCCGACGTCTGCTTCGGATCTCTTGGTTTTGCATTAGGGTGGGACTGGGGTAGGGGGCTGAAACGGAAAACTGTTACTATTGTTGAATTGTTTTGGCTGCTGTTCATGTTGGAATGTTGTTTGTGGTTTTTTACTGTTAAACAATAAAAACATGAATTACACTAGAATATCATCTGGAGCCAGAAAGGAACTACAATATCTGATAGGACAGAAACCATACACAAGGACATTTTGGCTGTGAAATGGCAATAGTTAGCAGCATACCTGAGCGAGCATTAATCCGGAACTGAGGGGACCCATCCAGTGAGTAAATAACGGACTCCTGCCCATATTCCCTGGAGCGGTCCAGATCTGTGGCATTCAAGAACAATACTGTGGCTCCTGGAGAAGAGATGAATGTAAAATGGCAAAAAATAGAATTGTTTATTGAACGCTTCAATTCAGAGCAGTGTAAAAAAGGGGATATATGAGCCAGCAGTTGCAACACCAACTGTTATCAGCATTATCAAATTTGACATCAGAGAAAATCAAATCTTGAATGGATCTCAAAGGTTATGTAAGTTACTTTATCCCTCCAGACAGGATCCATAAGAATCTGTCTAATCTGTATCTTTAAAAAACCTCCCCAAATAAGGAATCACCACCTTCCCAGATAACCTGTTCCAGTGTTTAACTCTTCTTACCAACAGAAATATTTTGCTAAGGTATAAACTAATTGTCTACCACTGTACTTCCTGGTACTTGAAGAAAGTTGTCACTTTACTACCCCCTTCCGCCCCACCAACAGTCCTCTTTGCCAATCTACATAAACCCAATCTTTTAAACTAATTCCCGTATGTCAGATAACTGAGTTCTCTACGTTTTGTTGTTGTTCTTCACTGTGGCAGAGTCCAGTCCAGACTCACCCGGAGCATTGCCCACATGCACTCAAAACAGCACAAACAACCACTGTAAAAAAAAAGCTTTTATTTTTCTAGAGACCTGAGTCTGTTTCCTCACAGACTCAGAAAAGCACAAACAACTGCTTAGTTTTCATAGCCTTAAGTCACATCCACATTTATTTTCTTTATGGGCTCGGTTTACTCTGCCTCAGTAGAGACCAGTTACCCCTGGAGGTTCTTGCACAGGTCCCAAACCTTTCCAAGGCTCCCTCAGCCTACAGCTATGAAAGGGGAAACCTCTCTCTCCCCTTTTCTCTCTCGTGGAGACTTCTCAATGATTCTCCTCTGTGGCAGATAAACACCTCCTTGCTGAACCTAACTCCCCTGACTCAGCAGGGTCACCTTGTTAAGGTGGCTCAGCATTAAGCTGTAAAGCCCTGTGCGGTTTGGAACATCTAGTCCGCTCTTAGGCAGCGAAACGCTTTTTTGTTTGGGGGGCCCTGCAAGCTCCACCCCAGATCCCGCACAATCTCCGCCCCAGACCCCGCCCCCATAATAGTACTAATTGTAATACCATTTTTTCCATTCATTTTTCATATATACCCACAATATAATCTTATTAACAATATACGAGGGCTGCTCAAAAATTATCAGACCTTTATTCATAAAAAATATTCATATTCAGATACAACAATCTTATATTCATCTCCTTCAAAGCCCTTGTGCTGCCACACACTTCTTCCAACGGTTCTGCTATTGTCGGAAGCAGCACTGGAACACCTCTTTTGAGATTGCTCGCAACTGGTCCGTCGCATTCTGCATGATGTCTTCTCTTGACTGAAATCTGGTCTCTTTTAGGGGCATTTTCAGCTTGGGGAAAAGCCAGAAGTCACATGGAGCCATGTCAGGAGAGTAAGGCGCCTGAGGAATCACAGGTGTGTTGTGTTTGGTCTGCAAACTCCATATCAAATGTGAAGAATGGGCAAGTGCGCTATTGTGATGGAGCTGCCAATTGCCTGCTGCCCACAGATCCGGCCGTTTGCGTCTCACAGTGTTAAGAAGGCGACACAGAACCTTTTAATAGTACCCCTTTGTTATGGTTGTGCCGTGTGGTACGTACTTGTGATGAACCACATCACTGGAGTCAAAGAAGACGGTCAGCATGACTTTGACATTGCTGTGGACCTGCCTTGTGTATTTTGGCCTCGGGGATGTTGAATGCTTCAATTGTAATGACATCAACTTGATTCTGGGTCATACTCATAAACCCAGGACTCATCGCCAGTGATCACTGTGCTGAGGAAGTTGGGATCACTTCACAGTCTCCAGCATGTCCTGTGCAATCACCAAACAGAGTTGCTTCTGCTCGATCGTTAGCAGCTTTGGCACGAACTTTGCTGAAATTCTCCTGAAGCCCAAATCCTCAGTCAAAATGGAATGAATGGATGCAACACTGATGCTCTCCTCATCTGCAAGTTCTCTGATCGTGATTTGATGATCCTGTATCACCAGTGTCCTCACTTGATCAATGACGATTTCATTTCTGGATGTTGAGGGCCTACCAGAACGTGCTTCACTTTCCACTGATGTGTGGCCATCTCTGAAGCGTTTGTACCACTCCTTTATCTGTGTGGTGCCCATTGCTTCGTCCCCGAAGGCCTATTGAATCTTGCAGATTGTTTCCACTTGGGAATCGCCAAACTTTACACAAAATTTAATGCAGTAGCGTTGTTCAACTTTTCTGTAATTTTGTCAAAAATGAAAATCAGACGGCGCTCACTTACACTTCCTCACTCATCGGTGGTCTGCCGGCGACTGACAGCTTCTGTAGGCGGGAAAAAATTCAAGCATGTACATTAGGGTTGCCTATATATGTGCACCAAACCACACCTCCATAGCTTTATTTGTTTATGCAAGAAAAATTTAGGTCTGATACTTTTTGAACAGCCCTCGTATAATGGTTGCCATTACCTTCTTTCTATGGGAGGGATTTGTATATTGTATTTCCGTTGGACTACTTCTCATTTTCTTTGACTGTTGTTAATATACCATGCTTCACTGATTCTACTTGATGTTACCGAATGTTTAATCTTGCTCAGACATTGGATACTTAAATTGTATTCCTACTGTTGAGGTACTTTATGTTTAGTTCTCTTTACCAGATATTTTGTTTTGTATTATTATATACCAATAAAAATTTTGAACAAAAAAAAAATCTGCAGAGAGAAATAAATTCTGCATAATTTGCTTTGCCTGCATAATTGTATTAGCATGATGAGGCACAACCAGAGGCATAGTAAGGGTGAGAGGTGCCCCTTCCTCCAACCTCTTCCCTGTCCCCCCTGCCACGTGAATGCCCCCTTCCCTTTACCGTACCTGTTAAACTTTTCTGGGGCAAGCCACATGCTCACATCAGTGTTGACTCCCCATTTTTGATGTCACTTCCTAGGAGTAGGCCCCCCCTCACACCTCCCTTACTACGCCACTGGCCATGACTATAACCCTCATCTTTTTTTGCAGTTAAATTACAGCACTACGTTCATCTGGTAATAAACGCCTCCATCAACCTAAGAAAATCACGTATGCACAAACATCCAGCGGCTCTGGGAGTGAAGATCCAAGCTCTGACTCTAGCAGCTCTACAACTTCGGGCTCTATTACTATACGATCTATGGCTGTAAATTTTCAAGGGCCAGCCTCCCACAGAGGGGGAGGAACTCGGACAACCAGAGGGAGACGTTTTCCAAAACCTTAACAGTGAGTACTAACATATTCAACCTCTCCAACAGAAACCTGTCTTCTACTGAATTAAAGGTTTTATCCATGGGACCTTTGTTTGTTCCTTTTGCTAATTACAATCCTCTAGATACCAGGATCAGCATTTACAAATTGGTTAGAAAATGCAATCTGGCCTTGTTTTTTCAAGATCAGGTCAATGAGCAAGGCATGAGTGGGTTGTATAAATCCTCTACTTGGAATCCCCCAGGCAATTTGGACCCTCATTTGCAGGTTTTCCAAAATTTGGTGGAAAGGGACATAGCGAGACTGAAAGCGAGTCCAGCTAAAATCAAACGTAATGTCTCCAGAGAATTGATGCAGTCTATTTATGAGTTATCCAAAGACAGCAACATTGTTATAAGGCCCACCGATAAGGGCGGAGGCATAGTAGTGTTGGATACCGCAGCTTATGTTACGGAAGCTAGACGTCAACTAGATGATAGCCAGTATTATGCGCGATTACACAATGATCCTACAGCTGATATTTCTGATTGTATCCAGCATGTCCTTTTACAAGCTTTGGAGAGTGGAGTCATTACAGATAAAGAATTCCGGTTTTTACATCAGGAACATCCTGTCATTCCAGTCATATACTTTGTCCCTAAAATACACAAAAATTTAACATCTCCGCCTGGGCGCCCAACTGTATATGGTATTGGATCTCTGTTAGAGCCTCTGTCTGATTTTATTGACTTTTTTCTTAAGGAACAGGTGTTCAAAGCAAAGTCTTATATCAAAGACACAACATCTATGTTAAATTGGTTGTAGGAATCTAGCTCTGTCCCTTCGGGGGCACTCTTAGTTACGCTGGACATCACAGCCCTTTATACTAACATCCCTCAAGACTGTGCTATAGAGGTAGTACGTAGACATCTCAGTACTCTAAATTTATCAGGAGCCAGACTAAATTTTTTGGTAACACTAGCAAGTATAGCTCTGCAAAACAATTATTTTTTATTTGATGCAGAGTTTTTCCTGCAGATTAAAGGCACAGCCATGGGGGCCACTATGGCCCCATCTCTGGCTTGCCTTTATGTTAGTGACTTTGAAGAAACATACGTTTACACCTCTATTTTTCAATCTGACATTTATGTATGGAAACGATTTATTGATGACATCTTTATAGTGTGGACCAATACCTTGGATGTTTTTCACCAATTTTTACAGTGGTTGAACGCTTGTGACCTCAATTTACATTTTACAGCATCCACTTCGTACACCCAGATTGCATTTTTGGACATTGAGATTCATTTATGTCAGAATCATTTTGAGACCACTATACATCGCAAAACCACTGACAGGAATAATCTCTTACATTTTAATAGTTACCATCCTCGTCACCTGCGGGAAAATTTGCCCGTGGGGCAGTTTTTGAGGCTGCGTCGGCTATGTAGTAACAAGGATGAATATAAATTGCGTTCCAAAGACATGTGGCAAAGATTCACAGACAGGGGATACCCACATGCCATTATTAAAAAAGCTTATAAGAGAGCTTTAAATGCTCAACGTGTTCATCTTTTGACCAACACAGTTACCCCTGTCAAAACACGCATGGTTTGCACCTTGCCTTACTCATATAAAGCCTTTGAAATCAAAAAAATCATCAAGTCCCACTGGCACATTTTGCAGGTTCACCCCGGGTTGGAACAACCACCTATGTTTGCTTACTCAAGGGGTAAAAATTTACGTGACTGGATTTCCCCTTCTCAATTCGTGAGCTCAGCCATTTGCCCTTCTCAGCCCTCTAAGGGCCACTTCAAGTGTGGTAGATGCTCTATATGCCCTTATGTTATGGAAACATCTGCAGTAGCACATCCACAATTATCAAAACAGTACTGTTTACAACAACATACAGATTGTGATACTCAAGGGGTGGTTTATATGATAATTTGCCCTTGTAACATGCTATACATAGGACACACTACTAGGAGCATCCATGTTCGAATTACTGAGCATCTTAGTAAAATTCGCAGGGGAGATGTGAGTGCTCCATTAGTTCAACACTGGCAGAGTGCATCTCATGAACTTAAGGACCTTAAATTTGTGGTACTAGAAGCTCCGAAATTGAAGAGAGGAGGAAACAAACAAGCGTGCCTGTGGAAGAAAGAACAAGCATGGATTTTTCATTGGAAGACAGTAGCTCCCACAGGGTTAAATTGGGAAGCTGAATGGTGGGCGTTTCTACATCGGTGATTGACAGCTAGGCTCCCTTTAAAACAGGAAATGAAAAGTTACGGGTCATGTGAGAGGTAGACTGCCGACAGCGTTGTGAGTTTTTGCTATGTAAATTACTTATGCTTGAACATTTTTAAAAGATCTTCTTCTTCTTTTGTTAGAAAGAATTAAAGACTGGAGCTACATTCTGTCCTAGCAGGTTCTCTGAAGAAGCCATCCTGGCGAAACGCGTTAGAACCTTGCCGGTTTATGCTGTATGAACACTCAAGTTAAGTTTCACCTTATTGCACTCATCATATAATTTAAACTGCAAAAAAAAAGAAGAAAAAAACTTTCTACACATTGGTGTCACTATGACATATTTTAACTACCTTTCTACCTTAAGAAGTTGGTGCAGTGATAGACTCTGAAAATCTCTTTTAGGGGTTTGTCCCCTGTTTTGAGAATTTCTGTTCCATTCGTGGAATCTGAGCACCGTCTAGGTTTAAAGGCAATTAAATAAGATTCACTGTCCCTTGTTTTGTTAAGATAAATAGCATTACATTAATCTAGCCGAGATAGTATAATTGATTGGATCAAAACAGAAAAATGGCGTTGATGAAAATAAGATCTAACCTTTCTCAACATTCGTAAAGTAAAAAAACATTTTTTGACTAAAGAGTTTATTTGATCCTCAAAAGTAAGGGAAGAGTCCAAAAGTATTCCCAAGATCTTGGAATAGAACTCAATTTGCAGGATTTTTAAAAATTTTCTAGAGTAGTTCTACATAGCTTAGCTTCACCTCAACATGGTAGGAAGCAAGTAGAGAAGCTAGTAAACACCAACCTTTTCAAAGACCTGCCAACACAAATAGGCAGAATCTGCAATCCCAACACTGAAAAACTTTGGATGATTTTTTTAAACCTCTCATGATCAATATCTCATACTCAATAGGAGCCAGCTGTGTAGGTTCTTGAGCACCCCCCCCCCCCAATATTGAACAAACTCCGTTAGTTTGTCTGGGGAGGGGTAATTTGCTATTTTTCTCTATCATTTTATCCTTTGTTTTGTTTAATTTCTGTAAGTTGTTTCCCTGTTTTCTATTAAGTTGCATAAAAAAGCTTAAAAGTTGATAAAGAAAAGCTTAAAATGGAATGATCATATTAGTAGGATAGACCAAGATTCTTTTTGATTGCTTCACATGATTAGGCAGCTTTGGCTATTGGTGAGATTTGAAGACTTAACTAATCAAAGTAGCCCATACAATTATTCTCCTTTTAATCTCTGCAGGCTGTTAGCAGAAGTGATAATTTTATGAGGGGCCTCATAGTTTTAGGCACTAAGAATAATGTGCAAATGGCAGTATTTTAATCTTTTATATGCATAAATGACCTCATAAAATACCAACCAGTGTAAAAGCATGCACGTTGTTAGCATGGCCCATACCTTCACTATGAGTGTACAAATGTGTGGAATTTAGACAGAGTGTGAATGGTACAAGTATGTACATTGATCATAAAATAATTTATGTGCATGTTTGCAGAATATAGGCATGCTTATTATACATGGGCTCTAGGCCTGACATAAGTGATCAAGATTTAAATCAAAGCATGTTTTCAGCCACTTACACCAGTATTTTAGCAAGAGAAGTAGGTGCCTTTTTTTCTTTAGAAAATAGGTTTGGCAGCCTTAAACTAAGCATCAGCTAAAAAGTTACCCTCAGAATGTTTTGCATCTGGCCCAAAACACTGTAGTCTGGATTTAGACTGTGCTGTAAAGGAGGCACCACATTACCCCAGTACTATAAGGAATGCATTGAGTAGAGAGTACCTGCAGAAAAGAAATGTGTAATTATATTCTAGGCCAAGTATTAAAGTCTCAGGAAAAGGATTTCTAAGGATATCAGGGATAAAGGAAATGAGATTGGCAGAGAACCATGAAAGAGTATTCTCAGTGATAGCACCATCTATAATGCGGAAAAAAAAAGAGCAAATGACAGCCAGCATGGAGAGAAGTGAAATAGGCTATTAAAGCCAAAAGAACATCCTTCAAATAATGGAAAAAGGAACCAAAGGAAGAGAACAAGAAGCAACATAAAGATTGGCAAGTTAGATGTAAAGCATTGATAAAGAATGCTAAAAGAGAATATGAAGAGAAACTTGCCACAGAAGTGAAAATTCATAGCAATAATGTTTACAAGTATATCAGAAGGAGAAAGCTTGATCATCAAGGAGTAAAAAGGGCACTCAGGGAGGACAAGGCTTAGCAGAGAGTGAATTAATTTTTTGCTTTGATATTTACTGAAGAAGATGTAACAGATCTACTTGTATCAGAAATGGTTTTCAAGGATGACAATGCAGAGGACCTGAAAGAAATCTCAGTGAACCTTGTAATATATATTGAGCCAAAATGATAAAGAGTAGAAAATCACCTGGACTGGATGGTATACCCCCCCAGAATACTGAAAGAACTGAAACATGAAATTGAAGGGCTTATTTCCAAAATTCTCTAAGTCCAATTCAACTACAGTGATATGGACTTAGCGAAGTAGAGGAGGATGAACAGTGGCATATCCCAGACAATGTTTCCTCTTAGCTGCATGGTTATGTGGCCACGCACCTCTTTTGAAGACCCTGCACAGTAATTTAGAACTGCCACGCAGCATGAGCATTGCTTCCCCACCCTCCCAATACCATCCTGGTCGCTTCTGATGCATCTTTTAAGTAGCGGCAGCGGCAAAATTGGCTGCCTCACTCTCTCGCTGACCGCACTCATAGCCTCAATAAGATCAGCTGCTGACTTTGACAGCAAATCAAAAAAGTACAATAAAGGGGCATGACCGGCAGCTCTGCGGACTGAGGCTGTGATTGCCACTGTTGCTGCTTCTTTAGAGAAGCAGAGAAAGTGGTTGGTTTGCCATGGGAAGTAAGAGGGGAAGTGCTGCTCTTGGTGCATGGCACAAGCAGAAACAGCCGGGTGTCAGGTGTGAAAGAGATAGGAGGGAGATCTAATGAAAGGGGGAGGAAGTGAGAGAGAAGACAACACTGGATGGAAAGAGAGAGGAGGCTGATGCTGTATAGAAGAGGGGGAGACACTAGGAGATACTGATAGGAAGGGAGAGAGGAGGCAGATGCTTTACAGAAGGTGATGAGGAAGACAGAGGTTAGATCCTGGATGGAAGAGGGGAGAGAAAGAGGGCAGATGGTGTGAGAAAGAGATAAAGAGGGGAGATGATGGAAGGGAGAAGTGAAAGGAGAGACACTGGATGGAATTAGAAGGGGGAGTCAAGAGAGGTGGCTGGCATTGAATGGAAGGGGAGACAGACATGAGGAAGATATGGATGAAAGGAGAGGGGGGGGAAGAAGCTGTATAGATGGAGGGAGACATAGGCCTGAATAGAATAGGGGAGAGACAGGAGGGAGATGTGATGAAAGAGGGGAGGAGGTGAGGGAGAGAGAGGAAGGCACTAGGCGGAAAGATAGAGGAGGCTGATGCTGTTTGGAAGAGGGGAGACACTAGGAGATACTGATAGAAAGGAAGAGAGGGGAAGATGCTTTATAGAAGGGGATGGGGAGACAGAGGACAGATACTGGATAGAAGAGGGGAGAGAATGAGGGCAGATGGCATGGAGAAGAGACAAAGGTCAAGATTATGAAAGAGAAGAGGAGATGCTGGATGGAAAGGAGAAAGGGGGCATAGCAGATGCGGTATGGAAGTAGGGGAGAAACAAGAGAGGTTACCGACACTGGATGTTAGACAGATAAGAGCAAGATATGGATTGAAGGAGAGAGGGGGGACAGATGCTGTATAGAACTGGGAAAAACAGATTCTGGATAGATAGGGGAGAGAGAGAGGACAGATACTGGGGGGAGAGACAGAGAGGAAAGAGATGATGGAAGGTGGGAAATGAAAGGGGAGATGCTAGAAACCAGAGACTGGTGTCAACATAATTGAAAAAAGTAGCCAAAGGTAGAAAAAAAGAATTTTATTCTTAATTTAAGATAAAGTAGTGTGGTAGCTGTGTTAATAAACAATAAGTAGAAATTAGAAAATGGAAATAAGGTGTTATATTTTTATTAGATTAATCTTAATACCTTTTTGACTAACTTTAGAAACTAAAACATACTTCCTCAGGTCAGGACAGGATACCATAATAGCAGTTTACTGTCCTGACCTGAGGAAGAAGGTTT
The DNA here is from genome assembly GCF_902459505.1 of Geotrypetes seraphini. Classification (NCBI taxonomy): domain Eukaryota; kingdom Metazoa; phylum Chordata; class Amphibia; order Gymnophiona; family Dermophiidae; genus Geotrypetes; species Geotrypetes seraphini. The sequence continues at coordinate 197,378,791 of NC_047087.1, forward strand.
TGGCCTCTGAAAGCTAATTGAAAATAATATATAGTCCAATAAAATGGTATCATTTTCCATTTTTTGTTTTATTTGCACTTGTTAATTTGTAATGTAGTGGTTGTAATATGTCTGTCTTTCTCTGGTGTTGCACTGTATATAGAGTTAAGCTTCTTGGGGGTTCAGTTTAATATTTATTTCTATTTTTATATTGTAGTTACTTATTCTAAACTGGGTAAAGATCTGTCTTCTGTATGTTTGAAAGAGACATGGTTTTCTGTTAGTATTGACTGTATTATTGATCTGTTTTAATCTGGTTTGTTTAGTTTTTCAGTAGGTTTATTGATGTTCTAGTGGTCACTGCAGTGTTTTTGGTACTGTCTTTTCCTAGGTAGATGCTTCTGTGACTTGTGGAAGTTACTGCTATTATGGTATGTCAGCATTTCTCTGTAGGTCCTGAGTGGCATTTGCAGTGTTTTTTTTTTGTATTACTTAAGTTCACAATATACCTGGTGGTATTGGATTTTGGATTTAGATCATATCTTTCTCAATAATGGCTCAAGGAAAGTTACATTCAAGTGCAATAGGTATTTTTCATGTCCCTGGAAGGCTTATAAATTTTACGTTTTGTATTTGAGGCAATGGAGGGTTAAATAACTTGTCCAAGATCTCAAGCAACATCAGTGGGATTTAAGCCCTGGCTTCCCTAGTTCTCAGCTGGCTACTCTAACTATTCCCCCTTTTTATCAAGCTACACTAGAGTTTTTTAGCATGGGCCTGCAAAGTAAGTGCTCTGAGGGCCATATTCTCAAAACTCACTAGTAAAATCCAGCGAGTCGATGTAGTGGCCGTAGTTGGAGTGATTTTTCTTTTACAGGAAATTCTCAGCATAATAGAATGTAAATTATATGCACACTATTTGTGAGGAGAATCACTGGTAAAGGGGGAGGAATTATGCCTGGTGCTTGCTCAGAAGAGTAATTGCTAGGTACAGCTCCTCCCTCCTGTTAAGGCTACTTTCCCTGCCCTGATCAACTGAGCCACAGGTCTCTCCGAGTCCTGACGGCTCAGCTTATTGACCAGCAGGAAGAGCAGCAGAAGGAAAACTACCTCCTCCCCCTTGCCTACCACTGCCTGGCTCCCCATACCTTGTATAAGATCAGCAGGAGGGATGCTCACTCCCTCCTGCCTCAGTTTCCACTGCCTGAACCCACCTGTACCCTCCACACACACCCCTGTGCCTTGGCATGAGGGATTCCCACGCTTTCCTACTGCTGGGGTCCCTCGCCCCTTGACAACCCCTGATGGTCCCCCACCCACTTACCTTTAAATTGAAGAATGGCAAGAGGGATGCCCACTCCTTCCCACTGGCAAGCCACCGGGGTCCCCTAACAACCCCGCCACCCCCATACCTTTAAGTCAAAGGACAGCAGAGGAATGTCCATACTCTCCGGCCAGCAGGCACACCTCTTCAAAATGATGGGCCTTCCCCTTCCTGGTGCATCCTGGGATGCACTAGGATGGGTCTAAGACCATGATTGGCTCAGGCACTTAAGGCCCCTCCCTTTCCCAGGATGCAGCAGGCAGGGGAGGGGCCTTAGGTGCCAGAGCCAATGGGTGCCAGGATGCACTAGGAAGGGGCAGGCCCACTCTTTTTAAGAGGTAGGTATGCTGGCCAAAGGGAGTGGGCATCCCTCTGGTTGTCCTTCGACTTAAAGGCAGGGGAGGGGCCTTAGGTGCCAGAGCCAATGGGATGCACTGGGAAGGGGCAGGCCAGCCATTTTGAAGAGGCAAGTCTGCTGGCCAGAGGGAGTGGGAATCCTTCCAGCTGTCCTTTAACTTAAAGGTACAGGGTAGGAGTTGTGGGGGGACTCCAGCTGCCTACAGGCAGGAGGGAGTAGGCATTCCTCCTGTCATCCTTCAATATAAAAGTATGGGGGGCAGGTGACCCCAGCAGCAGGTGGGAGTGGGCATCCTTCCTGCCAAGGCACAGGGGTGTGTTGGGGGGGTCTAGGCAGATTCACGCAGCTTCGACAAGGCATGAGGGAATGGGCATCCCTCCTGCCAAACATGGGACATCAAACAGCCCTGGGGAGGGATTGGTGGAAGGGAAAGAGGAATCTGGGGTCTTTTTTTACAATTTTTTTAGGGCAGGAGGGGATTTTTGTGGTGGGGTTTAAGCTGTCAAGTTTTACTTTCCCAACAGTGCCTGAGCCAATCTGCATTCAGGTGACCCCAGCAGCAGGAGGGAGTGGTCATCCTTCCTGCCAAGGCACAGGGGTGTGTTGGGGGGGGGGTCTAGGCAGATTCAAGCAGCTTCGACAAGGCATGAGGGAATGGGCATCCCTCCTGCCAAACATGGGGCATCAAACAGCCCTGGGGGGGGGGCATAAAATGGCCCTGGGGGGGATTGGTGGAAGGGAAAGAGGAATCTGGGGTCTTTTTTTAAAATTTGTGGGCAGGAGGGGATTTTTGTGGTGGGGTTTGAGCTGTCAAGTTTTACTTTCCCATCAGTGCCTGAGCCAATCTGCATTCAGGCACTGACCGGAAAGTAAGGTTATGACAGCTCACAGACCCTGCCAGAAAATTTTGCCTGCAAATGTAGTACAACGAAGTTAGGATATTGCCTGGAAACTTTTGAGAATTGCCTGGAGTGCTTGTTTTAATATTAATGACCTTATTGTAATACCATTTTAATATTAATGACCTTGTCGTACTACATTTGCATGGCAGATTCTGAGTCTGCTAAGAAGCTCGGAAAAGATCATGGTGAGCCGTTCTGATAATTAGCTGGTAAAATACTGGCATGCTAAACCGGCTGGAACCGCTTTAGGTACCATCGTTAAAGGCACATTAAGTTTTGAGAATCCAGCCCTTAATTATGCTACCTTTTCATATCTTGCAGCTGTCTGTATACCGTACACTCCACTATGGCTTTTCTGCTCTCTGAACAACCCACTCTCATAAGAATAGCCTTACTGGGTCAGACCAATGGTCCATCTAGCCCAGTATCCCATCTTCATGGAGGCCAAGCTAAGTCATAAGTACCTGGCAAAAGCCCAAATAGTAGAAACATTTCATGCTATCATCCCATGCCTGTCTCAACAGCAGACTATGGACCTCCACAAACTTGTCCAGACCTTTTTTTTAAACCAGCTACATTCACTGCTCTTACCACATCCTTTGGCAACGCGTTCCTGAGCTTAACTATTCTCTGAGTGAAAAAATATTTCCTCCTATTTGTTTAAAAAGTATTACGCTGAATGCTCTACACTGCTCCGATGATTATAGAGTTCCTATGAGGGACGGAGCAGCACAGAGCATTCAGTGCACCGTCTGGAACTAAAAACCTCTTGCGCGGTTTTATAAAAAGGGGAAGGGGGTATATAAGTATTTTTCTGTCTGTGTAATTTTCTCTGTCTTATGTAAAGTATGAATGGCTCTTTCCTAATTTAATTTGGCATTATTTTGATTGTAAACCACTGTGATGCACTCGCTGCTGTCAGATACCTATGCCCACTATAATCTCCCCTACCCTGAAATGTCCTGTCTAAAACTGTCTATTGTGTGTTAGAATGTATAGCGCTGCATACACCTTTCAGTGCTATAGAAATAATAAGTAGAAATAGTAGTAGTGATGCGCACAGGAAGGGCAGTATATAAAATCTTAAATAAATTATAAACCATAAAGGATGTTAAGCCCTAATACATGCTTAGAGTGGGAAAACAGGCTGCTGCACAGTGTAATAAAGCATTCTTTGGTATTTTGCCAGTTTTATCTCATTAAGGGCTCCTTTAACAAAGCTGCAGTAGGGATCATAGGAATTCTATGAGCGTCGGAGAATTTACCTCGCCGGCCCGTGGTACAACCTCTACCTCAATTTTGTAAAAGCCAGCATAAGTTAAGTATTTAAAAAATATTTTTGTAGCTAGGGCATTTCATGGGTGAAGAGCAAGCATTACTGTGCTATTCAACTAGTGTATTCTAATGAGCATGCGCCAACTGGAAAATGCAGGCTTAATATAGTAGCACTTAGTGGGGAATTCTATAAACGGCGCCCTAATTGCAGCCGCCTAGCGATGCCTAAGTTTTGGATCTGCGCCCAATTTTTATATTTTCATTGGCTTAATTGGCATGGTAATTGACCATGTTGGTTTTCAGCCAATCAAACCCCCCCCCCATTAATTAAGAGTTTGGCGCTGAATTCCTAGGGATGCCTAAGTGAAGGTACCCTTCCACAGCTAAGGATGCCTATATTTAAAACTAAAAGCAAATGTCCCAAATGCAGCAACTTTAATTTTTTAACTATATACACTTTTCCCTCCGTATTCGCAGTGGATGCGGGCGGAACATAGCCACGAATATGGAAACACCGCGAATAACTTTTCAACAGTTAGTCGCGGTTTTTTGTAAAAGCCAGCATTTTTACTATTGAAACCGTGAACACAGTAGTGCACAGTAATAATCTCAGGGTAAAAAAAAAAGTTATGAGGTGTTTGCAAGAAGGTACAGGGTGAGGGTGAGGGTGCCCCTGTTCTTTACTACTGCGGGGATTTAAAAGAGCTCCTGAGCAGGGGAAAGTACACAACGTTGAGTGCATGGTGGGCTGGCACCAATGATCACCTCCCCACCCCTTGCTTACCTTGGACACGATTAGCAGCTCCCCTTGCTCCAGGCCCCCTTTCAGCGTGAAGCCCCTCGGCGCTCCCCCTTGCAGCTACACATGAATGCACTGGAAAGGGACAGCTCTGCTCTCCATTCTCTCCTCCAGGCCAGCGGTGGGAGCCCCCCTCCCCCCGATCCATGCTCTGCACTATTTAAAACTCATCCGCGGCCGGCTCCATTCACTGTCCGCTCCGATTTTACACACAGGAGAAAGAAGAGGTGGGGGACACGTGCACATGCCTCCGGCAAGGATCGGGAGACACTGATAGTGACCCGGAGCACCAAAGCCCTGTGAATGACAAGACACCGCAGCAATGGGCGGCCCGCGCCTTCCGAAATCCATCCAATCATCTCGCAGTATATAGAGGGGGGGGAGGTATTCCTCTGAGGGGTAATTGTTTCACTCTACCCTTCTTGCTCCTCCCACACACACACTCCCTTTCGAAAAAATAACAAACACAAAATGTAAAATTCTCAGCACAGGGAAGAAATAAGGCAGAGCATGGAAGCAGCAATTTTCAGAGTGAAAGTTGGTAAGCGCTAAACTTTTTTATCGATACAGTAAAAGAAAAGGAACTTTACTCATGATGTAATTTTAGGGGGCAGTGTCAGCATGCAAAAAATTGCGAATAAGCAAGTGCTGAAACCACAAATACGGAGAGAGAAGTGTATGTTTTTCCTATTATAAGCAGACTCGTCAGACATGCCACCACCAGCCATATATGATTTGGAAAGGCTGTGTATATCACTATTTTCAAATATTCATCATCCGTACTGCTTTTGTTTTCATTTAACTTAATATATTTTTTAAAATTAGTTTTATATATCTTTTTAAATTTAATTTAAGTTAATTATTACCATCTTGGTTAGTGTCAACAATTAAATTCATTTATGAAGCCAAAATCACTTAGCTTGACGCCATATCTTTAGTTTATGCTTCAATATATAGCTCTTCTCAATGCTGGGAAGGAAATGGCCAACATGTTTCACCACTAGGCTTTTTCAAGATCAGCCCCCTCTTCACAATAACTGTGTACCATCCTGACTTCAATGTTTTAGTTCATGGTTATAGGCAGAGAATAGACATGGTTGACTTAGGCATCGTTTGGAATCCGATATAGGTGCCACCAAATTAGTGAGTGCATAGCTGGCCCAATGGAGCGGTACCTATGTCTAGCGCTGCTTAGGCACTGCTAGGCATGATTCTATAAATCAGTGTTTTTCAACTCGGTCCTGAAGTACCCCCTTGCCAGTCAGGTTTTCAGGATATCCACAATGAATATGCATTACAGAAAGTGACATATAATGGAGGCATTGTATGCAAATCAAGTTTATGCATATTCATTGTGGATATCCTGAAAACCTGACTGGCAAGGGAGAAACACTGCTATAAATGGTGCCTTTTTTTGATTGACAACTGTGCCTAGCAACGCCATTTGTAGAATCTGGCCCTTTGTGCCTCCTAAAAATGAGGTGATAAATGTTTCTATATTAATTTACTGCATGTCTCTCACAGTAATGACAATATTAGCCTGTAATAAAAATGAAATAAAAAGCCCTAAAATTTCCTGCGTTAAAACTGGGCTTAGCATATAGGAAGGTCCAGATTTCAGCTCACTTAGTAAACTAAAGTATAACATTTAATTTCAGCATTTGTCCCCACTGATTTATGCCGTGCTAGGTATGGGTATTGCATCTGATACAACCAAAGCAGTTTACATATTACCTTCAAATAATTTCATTGTCCTTAGTGGACTCACAATTTTAAGTTTTCAGTACCTATAGCAATGGAGGGTTAGGTGGCTTGCTTAGGGTCATGAGGAGCTGTGGTGGAGACTGAACTCAGTTCTCCTGGTTCTCAGCCTGCTGCATTAGCCCTCCACTTCACCCTCTATTACAGGGGTCTCCAACGTTTTCTACATAAAGGGCCATAATGTGGTCATGAGAAAGCTCTGAGGGCTGCAAAAAAGATTTCAGACTTATATATTTGACTTTCAAAATAAAAACAAATAAAATTATTCTTACCTTTGTTGTCTAGTGATTTCACCTTTCTAATCATTTTGTTCCTCTTTTGCCTTCAGCCAAGCATCAAAGACAATGTGTTATTATTGTACTGTCTGATATATATTGCTGTATTATTTGATTTTGTATATTTTATATTTTTCTACTTTTGTGCAATAAAATTACTATACGTTAACTTCCTGACTGTCCAGGAACTTGTTCCACACCATATGCTTTTTGATATTATTGATTTGGTTGTGGAACTTTGGTCCTTCCATGTGGAATTGTGGTCTGCACCCCTTTGCGGGCTTTTCCATAGTAACTTTGGTTTTTGGCTGTCCTCCTTTGCTTACTGCCATCTTTCAAACTCTACTTTCTTCAATTTGTCTTTCTACTTCCCTTTCCTCTCTCTTCCTTTTCCATAGGCAGGATCACATCCCTTACATGGGCACCATTGTCTTGCTTTTTATCTACCCTTCCCCAACAGCATTCCTATACCCCCTCCTGCAATCCACTGTGGCCCTCAAGCACCTCTCCCGGTCAGCGTCCTCAGCCCCCTGAATCTGAATAAAGTGCTTTAGCAGTGAATACAAGCTCCTCTCCTGCGCCACCCAAGGCCTCTCTGCAGTGTTCCGTCTCACCACCTTTGACAGAACTTCATGTTTCCAGGTGGGATGCTGCAAAGAGGTCTCATGCAGCATCAGAGAGGAACATGTATTCGGCATGGCAGCACTTTATTCAGATTCAAGGGGCCAAGGATGCCAACTTGAGGGGGGAAGTGCTTGAGGGCTGCAAAGGACGGCTGCTTGGACCACACATTGGAGACAACTGCTCTACCACATATATAGCACATTCCATTGTAGGAATCTGATTTCTAGCATGGTCAGAAAATTCCTTAAGTGTAGGAGAGTTGATTGATCTCCTGCCGCATGCATACTAAACTTAAGCACTGTAAAGATGCTAGAGCAAGCATGGTCTCTTTTTAAGGACACAGTCACCGAGGCGCAAAATCTATATATTCTGCTTATCAACAAGGGATCCAAGAGGAAAAAGAACAAGGAACTGGCATGGCTCACTGTAGCAGTAAAGGAAGCAATCAGAGACGAGAAGACTTCGTTTAAGGAATGGAAAAGGTAAAAAACGGACGATAACTGGAAAAAGCACAAACAGCATCAAAGCAAGTGCCATAAGGCGGTAAGAGGGGCCAAAAGAGAGTACGAGGAAAAAAATAGCCAAGGAGGCAAAAAACATCAAGCTGTTCTTTTGATATATTAAAGGGAAACAACCTGGGAAGGAAGTGGATGGGCCGTTGGCTGACCATGGAATAAAGGGAGTGCTAAAGGAGGACAAAGCCATCGCTGACAAACTGAACACATTTTTTGCGTTTGTGTTTACCGAAGAGGATTTACACAACATACCGGAAGCTGACAGGCTATACGCGGGAAACGAAGATGGTAAGCTGACAGGGTTGACAGTCAGTCTAGAAGAGGTATGCAGGCAGATTGATAGGCTTAAAAATGATAAATCCCTGGGACTGGATGGCATCCATCCGCGGGTAATCAAGAAACTGAAAGGGGCTATAGCTGAACTGCTTCAACTAATAGCCAAACGGTCGATCAAATCAGGAAGGATTCTGGAAGACTGGAAGGTGGCGAATGTTACGCCGATCTTCAAGAAAGGTTCGAGGGATGATCTGGGAAACTACAGACCGGTAAGTCTGACCTTGGTAACGGGAAAAATGGTGGAGGTGCTGATAAAGGACCGCATCATTGCGCACCATGACGGACATGATCTGATGAGGAACAGCCAGCATGGCTTCAGCAAAGGAAGATCTTGCTTGATGAACTTGCTGCACTTCTTCGAGGGAGTAATCAGGTGGATAGACAAGGGTGACCCGGTCGACATTGTATACCTGGATTTTCAGAAGGCGTTCAATAAGGCTCCACATTGTGACAAATCTAGCGCTATACCTAGCTTTGACACAGTGGTGAAGAAGGTAGGTAGTCCCCGAGGCAGGAGAGCTGGTCAGGTTGGCCCTGCAGAATATGAAAAGCTGACTTCACTTGGACTATCCCAGGAGCTAAGAAACTACAGCTCCCAGAAGGCCAGTCTCAGCACAGGAAGCTGTGACTGAGACAGGCACAGCTGCAGAGAGTTTTCTCTCCCTTCCCCCTCGTCAGAGCAGGGAGGGGCGAATTAGAGGGGGTTAAAACAGAGCAGCTAGGAGGCTTCAGGGGGAGGAGGAGCTGAGGAGGCTTTTGGGGGGGGGGGGGAAGCAGCCTGGAGGCAAACGGGAGAGATTCATCCACAGCCCGAGGAGGCTGGAGACTGGCAAATGGTGGACACAGAAGAGCTTACTGCTGACCCAGGGAGTGAGGAAGGAACCCCAGGGGAACCCATGGAAATCCAGGAGAGTCTGGTAGGACCGGAGGAGGTGTCCATGGACATTGATAAGCAGTAAGGGGATGTGTATTGCCTGTGTCCACAGTAGTGAAGCTACCAGTTATGCCAGTGATAGTTTAAAGGGGAGTTGTAGTTCTCTCCCTGCTGATAAGGAACTGTGAATTGCTGCTTGAAAGCTTTAGTTGTAAAACTAGCAAATGTGTTGGCATTTTTTTTGTTCTCTCTGCTAGCAGCCAAGCTGAGCCGAGAGCGTTATTCCTCACAGCTGTGCATAATTAATTACTTGCAAGTCACAGCAGGGAGCTATGCTGAGAGCCTGCACGGACCTTGTGAATTCTGTGCTAAAGAAGAGAATACGGTTTACAGAGCTGAAGCAGCTTAGGGAAAGTTACTAAATCCAAACTACTCTGGTGAACAGGACTGTTTATAGATGTGCTAACAAAGTCCAGAGGCTGTGGAACTGTAGGTTAAGATGAGACACACCCAAAAACCTGGACACTGGATTTCTTTGAAAGTTTTGCTCTGTTTGAACAGCTTGTGTTTTGCCTCATAGTTTTGAGTGCTTGTTTTGAGGTCTGCTAAGCTGAAGCATTTTTTTCTTTTGTTCAATGCAACCAGTGAACATAATAAAACCTTTGTTTGATTATTCTACTATACTGGATTTTGAGGTGTGTGAGTTTCTTTTCCCTTGCCTGTTTTTCTTTTGGTAATATCAGGGAATCTGATATTATACCTTAGGCAGACGCCTAAGAAGGCCTGAAGGGTACCTTGGTTAAAGGGTACACGTATGGACAGGAACAGTCACAGTGTTCCAGCTCGCTGCCGTGAACAGGAGCTGGGCAGGTGTGACAACATGAACGACTACTTCGAAAAATTACGAGCCATGGAATCGAGGGTGAAATATGTGGAATAGAAACTGGCTGGCGGATAGGAAGCAGATAGTGGGGGTAAATGGACAATACTCGGACTGGAAAAGCATCACCAGTATATTTATAAACGATCTGGAAATTGGTACAACGAGTGAGGTGATTAAATTTGCAGACAATACGAAGTTATTCAGAGTAGTGAAGACGCGGGAGGATTGCGAAGATCTGCAACATGGCATAAACACGCTCGAGAAATGGGCCGCAACATGGCAAATGAGGTTCAACGTGGATAAGTGCAAGGTGATGCAAGTCAGTAACAAAAATCTTATACACGAATACAGGATGTCCAGGGCGGTACTCAGAGAGACCCCCCAGGAAAGAAACTTGGGAGTACTGGTCGACAAGTCGATGAAGCCGTCCGCAATGTACGGCGGCAAAAAAAGGGCAAACAGAATGCTAGGAATGATTAAGAAGGGGATCACGAACAGATCGGAGAAGGTTATCATGCCGGTGTACCGGGCCATGGTATGCCCTCACCTGGAGTATTACGTCCAGCACTGGTCGCCGTACATGAAGAAGGACACGGTAGTACTCAAAAGGGTCCAGAGAAGAGCGACTAAAATGGTTAAGGGGCTGGAGGAGTTGCCGTACAGCGAGAGATTAGAGAAACTGGGCCTCTTCTCCCTTGAAAAGAGGAGACTGAGAGGGGACATGATAGAAATATTCAAGATACTGAAGGGAATAGACTTAGTAGATAAAGACAGGTTGTTCACCCTCTCCAAGATAGGCAGAATGAGAGGGCACTCTCTAAAGTTGAAAGGGGATAGATTCCGTACAAATGTAAGGAAGTTCTTCTTCACCCAGAGAGTGTTAGAAAGCTGGAACGCTCTTCCGGAGGCAGTTACAGAGGAAAACACCCTCCAGGGATTCAAGACAAAGTTAGACAAGTTCCTGTTGAACTGGAACGTACGTAGGTAGGGCTAGTCTCATCTTGGGCACTGGTCTTTGACCTAGGGGCCACCTCAGAAGCGGACTGCTGTGCACGATGGACCACTGGTCTGACCCAGCAGTGACAATTCTTATGTTCTTAGCCCTGTACACCAAGGAAAGCAAATTCAGATCTCAGCTGGCAAAATTTCCTTGCAAATGGCACAAATCCCTTTTTGCCGCTGATTTGTAAACAGAAGCAGTGATATCTCATACAGAGAAAAGTGCACAGTATCCTTCCACAGTAGTTGAGTCTTTGGTTTAGAGCACAATACTTTTTTTGCCCAAATACGTCGAACACTGCTGCTTAGTGGCAATGAACCCATATATTTTAGTCTATGCTAGCAAACAAACAAATTTAGAACGCTGCCTTATAAACCTAATATTATACCTTAACTGGTCAATTCTGGTTTTGTTTGGTTTTCATTGCCATAGCTGATGCTCTTTTCAATACATGTTTCAACAGCATTAAGATGAAGGGGAAATGTGATTCACACTTGAAGTATTAAGAATTAATAATTATTATCATAATGAGTGGTCATAGGCCAATTAAAACATAAATTGTCATGTCCACCAATTCACAAATGCCCCTAATCGCAGCTTTCTTTGCTGAAAAGAGGTGCACTTATTTTTCACATGTAGGATATGATGTATTAAAGCGTGTAAGGCTAACACACTATTAACACACATTAAATAAATATTAATGTGCATTATTCCTGCTTTGTCTTAATACATTTATGTGTTAGATCACATTGACTTGAATGTTAAGTCAACAAGTAGTAATGTGGAAAAATATTACTACTCTAAAGTTACTATGGAAAAGCTGTGTAAACAAATACTTGCAAATTAGTGGGGAGTGTGTGGCGCAGTGGTTAAAGCTACAGCCTCAGCCCCCTGAGGTTGTGGGTTCAAACCCTCGCTGCTCCTTGTGACCCTAGGCAAGTCACTTAATCCCCCCATTGCCCCAGGTACGTTAGATAGATTGTGAGCCCGCTGTTTCAGACAGGGAAAAATGCTTGAGTGCCTGAATAAATTTGTGTAAACCGTTCTGAGCTCCCCTGGGAGAACAGTATAGAAAATTGAATAAATAAATAGTTCATTACTAAAATCATCTGATGAAAGAAGATGATGTTAATCCCTTCCACCCGCTACCCCCAGTCACATAAAAGCCTGACTATAGCATTACAGAATACAGGCTGTGATATCCCTGCTGCAACCATACCCAGACAGAAAAGAAAGGTCCCTCTGGGCCAATCCCCATCATCTGGTAGATTGAACAAGATGACTTTAGCAAACCAAACTCCCTTATGCTCTCTAGACAGTAAAGGAAGACCCCTTGAATTGATTTCACTTCCTTTCTTCCCAGCCCCTCCCCCTATAAACTGAAAAAAAAGACCACTCTGAGCTACTAGAACTTTTCTTGTGTCCTCCTATCTCTCCCGTAGTTGGACTCCCTACTTATATTATCCAAAGTTCAGCAAGTTAAAGGGAGCAGCGTGGGGCAGCTCAGTTACATAAGAATTGCCATCCTGGGACAGACCAAAGTTTATCAAGCCCAATATCCTGTTTCCAATAGAAGCTAATCCAGGTCACAAGTACCTAGCAAGATACCAAAGTGTAAAAACAGATTTTATGCTGCTTAACCTAAAAAATAAGCAGTAGATTTCCCCAAGTTCATCTTAATAATGGCTTATGGACGTTTCTTTTAGGAAGTTAGCCAAACCTTTTTTAAACCGTGATAAGCTAACCGCTTTCACCACATTCTCTGGCAACAAATTCCAAAGTTTAATTACACATTGTGTGAAGAAATATTTTCTCCAGTTTGTTTTAAATTTACTACTTAGTAGCTTCATCGCATGCCCCCTAGTCCTAGTACTTTTGGAAAGAGTTCCACTCCACTCAGTATTTTATAGACCTCTATTATATCTCCATATTTTATACTTTCATTTCCAAATCACTACTTACAAAAAGAAACATTTCATAATAATTATGTCCATTATTTCCATAAATGTGAACCTAGCACTCTTCTCCCTGGGCAGTATCTATCAGAAAGTATGCAGTTGAAGTACAGTCTTCATATAATTCTTCACAAAAGTGCACATTTCTGAAATCATTTTCAAAACAGGATGATAGGGTTCCCCAGGCTCTACCAGCTAAAAAGTCCTTCTTGAAGACCCAAGCAGATTCATTCTCCTGGCAGAAAATGGCATGTTTCCGTCTGTCGACACTAGTACAACCTACCCCCGGATCATGCTCATTTCAACCGGCATCCCTCGTGCATGTGTGCGCAGGAGGTAGGGGGAGTGCTAATGTCATCAGATGGAAACACACTGCTGTCTGCTGGGAGAATGAATCTGTTCAGAACTTCAGGAAGGACTGTTTAGCTGGTGGGGCCTGGGGATCCCCGCCAGCTGCATTGACAATGTGTGTCATCACTTGGTAGGCCTGAAGAGAAACTAGATGGGCCCCAGCCCACCCATGGCCATGCCACTGCCCCAGAGATTGGATGATGGGGATTTGTAAATTAATTCAACCTGAAAGCAAGCAAATGATGTTTGTTTGTTTGTTTGTTTGGTAGAACTGCTGCCTCTGCACCCAAGGATTGTGAGATCAAATCCCAATGCTGCTCCTTGTGGCCCTGGGCAAGTCACTTAATCCTCCTGTGCCTACTTGCTTTGAATGTCAACTTTGAAATGCCAAAGCCACAAAAAGGTGGTATACAAGTACACATTCCCTTCCCTATCCCCTCCAGTCCACCAATCAATGCCATCAGTTTGTATTTTAGGCAATGGCTATTGCAGTTTACTCTGATTGGCAGGAAATCTACTATGGAATTTGCCACCAGCATTTCAAACTGAAAATATTTCTTAAATCTGTAAACCCATTGTTGGAAGATTTGCATAGCACAGCTGTAGATTATAATTACTTAAGTTTTATAACTGCCATACCAATTTCAGTTCTACTGCAAATACAACATTTTTGTTATGTGCATTTCAGTCTGGTATCTATTTGGAAAACAAAGGCTTGATTGCTGCACCTGCCATGATGTTCTCTAGGACTGTGATGATGTAGGATGACCGGCTGAACATTGGTGGGTTGTCATTTTCATCCTGCAATGAAAAGGATAAAGTTGAATCTTACACCCAGAGCAAAAGCATATTCAGCCTAATAAAGTCATAAGTGCTTTGTGGGAGACAAAAAGCTGTGGGGTTTTTTTTTGCACAGACACTGGTCACTTTTAATACTACATGATGGCATGCACATAGACTGTCCTACAACATGGCACAGCTGGGTTTGGATTTCTTGTCTACTAGGACAAGCTGGGCCTTAGCGTGACATGAAGCTGAAAAAGGACCAATCAATGACTAGCTCTTTAAAGGAAGTTCTACTCTTGCCCTTGGTTGGGTCTTATAGATAGGTTGTTTGAGGTATGGCGTAGTGAGGGTGACAGGGGCTTGGGGGTAGTGGTGCCTTTCCCCCACCCTCATCTCTGCCCACAGCTCCTTCCCTGATCCCTCTTGCTCCACGCGCACCGCCTTCCCTCCCCCCGCACCTCTAGTTGTTCATCATAGTATGTAACAACTTTAACGTGCTCCTTGCGACTTCGGCGGCTCTCCCTCTGACATCACTTCATATGTTTGGCACCCGGAAGTGACATCAGCAGGAGAGCTGATACGGTCACGAAGAACACATTGAAGTTGTTGCTCGCAGTGGTGAACAACTAGAGGTTTGGAGGAAGGGAAGGGTGAGTGCGCGCGTGGCAAGGGGAGGAAGAGAAAGAGGGGCGGAGAGGAGAAGGGGCACTGGCGCCTCTATCAAAACGGTGCACAGGGCAGACTGCCCCCCTCCCCCCTTACTACGCCACTGCATACAAAATATTTAATCAAATATCAATAAATACACAGACAATTTACAAATAAATCCTCTAATGTCTGCATAAGGTCATCTCGCTCAGGGCTGTCCTGTCTGTGGCAAGGGGTTATAGGAAGGGTGACTGGTGCCTGGGGAGGTGTCGCCCCTCCCCCGTGCGTATGCCCCCTTCCCTTTCCCCATACCTTTTTAACTTCTCCGGCGTGAGCAGCATGCCCACGTCGGTGTCAGCTTGCCCTATGACATCACTTTCGAGGCGTGGGGCCCGGAGGTGACGTCAGAGAGTGCGGTGATGCCGAAGTGAGCAGCAACCTCTCGCCAGGGAAGTAAAAAAGGTATGGGGAAAGCAAGGAGCGTGCGGCAAGGAGAGGAAGAGGAGTGCGCCCTTAGGAATATCACTCCCCATACCTCATTTTCTACGCCACTGCGCACAGCACTGACAAAACCCTTTACTCTTCCATGTGAATCAGTGTACGTTACAAGATTCAAAGGAATCACACCCAGATTTGCACACTAAAGCGCTCATTTTTGAAGTAGATGGATGCCTCAAAATGGCCCAAACACATCCAACTCGCAATTTTTAAAAGGCAGAATTTGGATGTTTTACACTGCAGTGTATCTAAATAGCAAGGGGATGTGTTGGAGGCATGTTTTGGGTAGGATTAGGGTGGGCCTCAAATTGGGACATCTGTCAGCGATAATGGAACAGAAGGAGGATTCAAAGCAAAAAATACAGATGTTTTTATCTAGACCTGTTTCAATCACATCCAGGGTGCTTGCATCTTGCTTCTCAGAACAAATATCCCATACCCTTGGAGAAGAGACGGCTCAGGGGTGATATGGTAGAGGTCTATAAAATAATGAGTGAAATGGAAAGGGTAGATGTGAATCACTTGTTCACTCTTTCCAAAAATACTAGGACAAGGGGACATTCAATGAAGCCACTATGTAGTAGATTTAAAAGAAACCGGAGAAAAGATTTCTTCTCACAACATGTAACTAAACTCTGGAATTTGTTCTAATCTAATCCTTAGGTTTGTATACCGCATCTTCTCCACGTTTGTAGAACTCGGCACGGTTTACAGGAGATGCAATAGGAAGGAACTACAATAAAGGGTTAGAGAATGAGGTGAAATCGGTTAGCTTAGCAGGGTTTAAAAAAGGTTTGGATAATTTCTTAAAAGGCCATTATTGAGACGGCTTGAGGAAATCTACTGCTTATTTTTAGGATAAGCAGTATAAAATCTGTTTTATTACTTGGGATCTAGCTAGCTACTTGAGACCTGGGTTGGCTACTGTTAGAAACAGGACACTAGACTTGATGGACCTTTGGTCTGTCCCAGTATGGCAATTCTTATGTTCTTATATGAGTGGTTCTTCTGTGTGCATTAGGGATGTTAAAAAAGAAATTATGTTCTGGGTGCTCAGATGGTTTTTAAAAAATGGGAGAGTCTGTCCGGGTTTGGTTAGCCCTCCCAACTCCCCACCTACCACCTCCCCGGGGCCCAGCTGCTGTAATTTAATCCTTGGGCAGCCAGCAATAGCAATGAGGTAAACCTGCAGCCGCCGGCCTGCTCCAGTAACTGCCTCTCTTGCAGGTCCCACCTACAAGGGAACAGAAAGTCGCTGCAGAGAGTTGGCTTCTGGGGCAGGCCGACGGCAGCAGGTTTACCTCATTGCTATTGCTGGCTGCCCAAAGATTAAATTACAGCAGTCGGACCCTGGAAGAAGGTAAGTGGCGGAGTCATGAGCTACAGACGTTGTGAAAGGAAGCAGCATCGGAAGAGGGAGGGGTTAGGGCTGGAAAAACAGCATGGGAGGAGAGAGACAAACAGCAGGAGGAGGTTGGAAGGAAAGAGGGGCACCCATGGGGGGAGGGGGTTGGAAGGAAAAAGAGAGTAATGAAGGAAGAAAAAGAAGTGGCGGATAGACTAAACATTCAAGTTTCAAGTTTATTTAGAATATTTGATATGATCGCAATATCCAAATCCACTGCAATTTACAAAGATTAAAAATAGAAAAAATAAAAAAATCCAACAAACAGGACATAAAAAACAGTTATGACAAAGAATGCAATTGAGGGGAAGGGGGCTAAAAAAATGGATTAAATACAATTCCAAAATAAATGAAAGAGGGTGGGAAAGGAGACAAAAAGTTAGGGAACGTTACCCACTTAATTTCTACTTAACAGTGTTCCTTGTCCAGATAAATTTCAGAATGAGGTCATATGATTTTATATGGGTCAGTTAAAGGTGTCCTTAAACAGCCAACTTTTTAGTAGGCCTTTGAACTTATTAAGTAAGTTTTCTTCTCTTATGTTGAAAGGAGGCAAGTTCCAAATATGAGGAGCTGTAACAGAAAAGATCATATCCCTCCTTGATTAAATGATTTTTAATGAGGGAATTACTAAAAGAGATTTATCTTCTGATCTTAGAGATTTTACAGGAATGTATGGCATTAGAAATCTTTCTAAAAATGCTGGGGCTTTATTTACTAATATTTTATGTGTGAGTAAAGCTATTTTGTAAGTAATTCTATGGTTTACCGGTAACCAGTGATTTTCATTTAACAGTGGAGTTACATGGTCAAATTTTTTTCTTTTCATGATAATTTTTATTGTGGTGTTTTGAAGAATTTGTAGCCTACGTATTTCTTTTAAGGTAGTCCCTTTGTATAGGGCATTGCAATAGTCAATTTTAGAAATGACTAGGGAATGTATTAAAATATTTAATGATGATTTATCGAGAAACGCGGACAGTGATCTGATTAATTTTAACCTGTAGAAACAAGTTCTTACCAATGAATTAATTTGGTCGTGGTAGTTAAGCTTTTGGTCTAATATGACCCCGAGAATCTTTACCTTAGTAACTACTTTAAGGTTAGTTGTGTTTATGGTTATATTGGCTCCTAATTTCTGCCCCTCCCTACACGGAAAGAGCATAGTCTCGGTTTTGGATGTATTGAGGGCCAATTTATTATCATGTAACCATTTTGATATTTTAGAAAGTTTCTCATTGATTGCTGTAATTTCTCCATCTGCGCTAGTGTCTATGGGGGTATAACAATTGTACGTCATCTGCATATGCAAATGGGATAAACCCAATTGACTGACTAACAGTGGTGCCAGGAATATCTCAGGATTTACAAAAGAGGATATATCCAATGTGCCAGAACCTGAAAAAATCTTCACAGGAGATCAAGCAGAAAAATGAACATCAATGGAGGTAAGCCTCGAGGACGTACATAAGCAGATAGGTTAAAAAGTGACAAATCTCCGGGCCCAGATGGAATCCACCCTAGGGTTTGAAGGAACTAAAGGAGGAAATAGCGGAACTACTACAGCGGGTTTGTAACCTATCCCTGAAAACAGGCGTGATTCCGGAGGATTGGAGGATAGCTAATGTTATGCCCATCTTTAAAAAAGGATCGAGAGGTGATCCGAGGAACTACAGACCGGTAAGTCTGACCTCGGTTCCAGGGAAGATGTCGGAAGCGCTGATAAAAGACAGCATTGATGAACATCTAGATAGAAACAAACTGATGAAAACAAGCCAGCACGGCTTCTGAAAGGGAAGATCGTGCCTAACAAACTTATTGCACTTCTTCAAAGAAATTAACAAACAAATGAACAAAGGGGACCCCATAGACATCGTATACTTGGATTTCCAAAAGGCCTTTGACAAGGTACCCCATGACAAGGTACCTTTGACAAGGTACGCCTACTGCGTAAACTGAAGAACCATGGGGTGGAAGGAGACGTTCATAGATGGATCAAGAATTGGTTGGCGGGTAGGAAGCAAAGGGTGGGAGTAAAGGACCACTACTCTGACTGGAGGAGGGTCACGAGTGGTGTTCCGCAGAGGTCGGTACTCGGACCGCTGCTGTTCAATATATTTATAAACGATCTAGAAACAGGGACGAAGTGCGAAGTAATAAAATTCACAGACAACACCAAACTATTTAGTGGAGCTGGGACTAAAGAGGACTGCGAGGAATTACAAAAGGACCTGAACAAGCTAGAACAGTGGGCGATGAGATGGCAGATGAAGTTTAATGTAGAGAAATGTAAAGTCTTGCATGTAGGGAACAGAAACCCGAAGTACAGCTATACGATGGGAGGGCTGGTAATGGGTGAAAGTGTCCAAGAAAAGGACTTGGGGATAATAGTGGACAACTCAATAAAGCCGTCGGCACAGTGTGCAGAGGCCTCTAAGAAGGCGAATAGAATACTGGGTATTATCAAAAAGGCATTACAACAAGATCAAAAGAGGTCATCCTGCCGTTGTATCGGATTATGGTACGCCCGCATCTGGAGTACTGTGTCCAATATTGGTCGCCGTACCTTAAGGATATGGCGATATTCGAAATGGTTCAGAAAAGAGCGACGCGATTGATAAGAGGTATGGAAAACCTTTCATATGCTGAAAGATTAGAGAAACTGGGGCTTTTTTCCCTGGAAAAGCGAAAACTTAGAGGGGACATGATAGAGACTTACAAGATCATGAAGGGCATAGAGAAAGTGGAGAGGGACAGATTCTTCAAACTTTCAGAAATTACAAGAACGAGAGGGCATACGTAAAAATTAAGAGGGGCAGATTCCGAACCAATGCTAGGAAGTTCTTCTTCACCCAAAGGGTGGTGGATGCCTGGAATGCACTTCCAGAGGGTGTAATAGGACAGGGTACGGTACAAGAAGGGATTGGATGAATTCCTGAAGAAAAAAGGGATAGAAGGATATAGATAGAGATCACTATACAGGTCCTGGACCTGATGGGCCGCCGCGTGAGCGGACTGCTGGGCAGGATGGACCCCTGGTCTGACCCAGCAGAGGCACTGCTTATGTTCTTATGAGAGAGAGAAAGAATGAAGCACCCACAGGAGAGGAGTGTCGGAAGGAGAGAGAGAGAGATGTACTAAAAGGGTACAGAGGATGGAAAGGAGGACCAAGGAAATGGGTGGGGTGTGGGCAGGGCTGTGTGTGGAGTGTGGGTGGGGTCATACATCCGGCTTTAGACCGCTTTTCAGCACAGAAACGGTAATTGCGGCCATCTTAGATTACTTGCACCTACTTTTAAGCAAAGGCCTCAGTGCCCTGATCATGCAATTCGACATGAGCTCTGCCTTTGACCTTGTAGACCATGCAAATTTGCTACAGTGTCTAGATGCTATTGGCATCAGAGGCGAAGCGCTAAACTGGTTTCATGGTTTCCTTTCGTCCCGAACCTATCAGGTTCGCTTCAACAATGATCTCTCCAATACCTGGAGCAACCCATCCGGCGTTCCGCAAGGGTCCCCACTATCCCCTCTGCTTTTCAATATCTACATGACCTCACTGAGCGTTCAATTAACCCAGCTGGGGATAAAATTATTCAGTTACGCTGATGACTTCACAATTATTATCCCATTTGTCAACTCCATCTCGGAAACAATTCCAAAAGCATCAGAAGCCATAAACTTGATGGAACATTGGATGACAGACTTCAAACTCAAGCTCAATGCTGAGAAGACAAAATTCTTTGTCGCTTCACCGTGCCCTCTTGACACCAAAACCCCACTAGACATCAACAAACATAACTACCCCATACAGCCCACCATTAAAATACTGGGTGTAACTCTGGACCAATGCCTCACCATGAAAGATCAGGTGGACTCCCTAATCAAAAAGAGTTTTTTCACCCTCTGGAAACTTAAATCAATTAAAGCATACTTTGATAACTCTGCCTTCAGAATCTTGGTACAATCCCTCGTATTAAGTCAACTCGACTACTGTAACATCGCCTACTTAGCAATCCCCCAAAAGAATGTGCGACGATTACAACTAATGCAAAACACTGCGGTCAGACTAATCTTCGGTCTAAAGAAGTTCAATCACGTGACGCCATACTTCAAACAGCTACACTGGCTGCCGATGGAAGCTCGTGTAAAGTTTAAGTTCGCCTGCCTCTGTTTTAAAGTTTTCTACGGTCTAACCCCTAAATACATCACTGACCTATTCTCCTTCTCATTCAACAAAAACAAGAGAAGCTCCCACTTGCACTTCATTTCTCCCCCGGTTAGAGGATGCAAACTAAAAAAATACCATGAGCATCTTCTCTCACATCAGGCTGCTCTATGGGGTAAAGACTTAGAACAACTCTTATTGCCCACCACTTATGAGGTATTTAGGAAACGCCTCAAAACTCACCTATTCCTGAAATACCTAGACAGCTGACCCACTTCCCTCTTTCCCCTCTCTTGCCCTTTCTCCCAATTGTTCCCACATCCCTTAAGTTAACTCAACTTGTACGTCAACTCAACTTGTACTCCACTAATCTTTTGTAAACCGCATAGAACTTATATATAAACCGCATAGAACTTATATATAAACTGTTATTATTATTATTTTTTGTCTTCACAAACATAACCCTATCAGAGATGTATCTAGAGAAAAAAATTAAGGTGGTCAAGCTATTATACTAACATTAACATTACATCTCCTTCTACAGCAGTGGTCTCAAGCTCAAACCCTTTGCAGGGTCACATTTTGGATTTGTAGGTACTTGGAGGGTCTCAGAAAAAATAGTTAATGTCTTATTAAAGAAATTACAATTTTGCATGAGGTAAAACTCTTTATAGTTTATAAATCTTTCCTTTAGGCTAAGTCTTAATAATAATATTGTCATTTATAGCTATAGAGACATATCATCAAGAAACTGTTTTATTTTACTTTTGTGGTTATGATAAACATACCGAGGACTTCAAAATAGTACCTGGCGGCCGCATGTGACCCCCCCCCCCCAAGCTGCGTGTTTGAGACCACTGTTCTACAGTGTGTATGTACACATGTATGTCTTGGCCCTCCGAATGTTATGAAATATAAAATGTGATGCCGGATTTAAAACGGTTGGACAAGCCAGACCTATGTACTTGTTTCAAGCTTTCTGCAATTTAGGTGCAGCATTTATCTCCACTGGAAGGTCGTTCTATGTATCCACCATCAAACACTGGTTGGCAGGCAGGAAACAGAGGGTTAGAGTAAAGGGCTAATACTCAGACTGGCAATGGGTCACGAGCGGAGTTCCACAGGGGTCGGTGCTGGGACCTCTATTGTTCAATATATTTATTGACGCTCTAGAGACGGGGACAAAATGTGAGGTTATCAAATTTGCTGATGACACCAAACTCTGCAGCAGGGTTAGGAACACGGAAGACTGTGAAAACCTGCAAAGGGACCTAACGAGACTGGAAGACTGGGCAAATAAGTGGCAAATGAGTTTTAACGTAGAGAAATGCAAAGTCATGCATGTAGGGAAAAAGAACCTGATGTTCAGCTACAAAATGGGGGGAACACGGCTAGGGGTGAGTAACCTTGAAAGGGATCTGGGGGTGATGGTCGACACATCACTGAAACCATCGGCGCAGTGTGCGACAGTCTCAAAGAAAGCAAACAGAATGCTGGGCATCATCAAAAAGGGTATCACAACCAGGACGAAGGAAGTCATCATGCCGCTGTATCGCGCAATGGTGCGCCCGCACCTGGAGTACTGTGTTCAATACTGGTCGCCGTACCTCAAAAAGGACATGGCGGTACTCGAGGGAGTGCAGAGGAGGGCGACTAAACTGATAAAAGGTATGGAAAATTTCTCATACGCTGACAGGTTAAAAACGCTGGGGCTGTTCTCTCTGGAGAAGAGGAGACTTAGAGGGGACATGATAGAAAACTTCAAAATCCTAAAGGGCATAGAGAAAGTGAATAAGAACAGATTCTTCAAACTGTGGGGAGCCACAAGCACTAGGGGTCACTTGGAGAAATTGAAAGGGGACAGGTTTAAAACAAATGCTAGGAAGTTCTTTTTTACCCAGAGGGTGGTGGACTAATGGAACAAGCTTCCGGAGGAGGTGATAAGCCAGAACTCTGTACAGGGGTTCAAGGAAGGTTTGGATAGGTTCCTGGAGGATAAGGGGATAGAGGGGTACAGATAGAACTTGAGGTAGGTTATAGAAGTGGTCAGAAACCACTTCACAGGTCGCGGACCTGATGGGCCACCGCGGGAGCGGACCGCTGGGCGGGATGGACCTCTGGTCTGACCCAGTGGAGGCAACTTCTTATGTTCTTATGTTTCCATAAAGAAGTATTTTCTTAAATTACTTCTGTGTCTTTCCCTTTTCACCTTCATCCTAAGCCTTTTCATTTCAGAGTTTCATTTTAACAGAAAGAAAAGCTCACCTCCTGTGTATTTATGCCACAGATGTATTTAAATATCTCTATCTCCCCTCTCATGCCTTTCTTCCAAATTCTTGCAGTTTTTTTCATTCACATACTGGAGAGAGAGCCCTCTTCCTCAGTATAGAAGAAAAGCAATCTGCCCTTCCTTTTCCAGGAGTTTAAACAGTTTTGAGTTTCATGCTGTCTCCTCCTTGGCCATTTCAGGGGGATGTTTTCAAGCTGTGTTAGGGCACTAGCTCATGTTATTTGTCCTTTCATACATGTGTACACTTGCCCACATAAGTGCTAATATCCTATACATTTAAGTATGCAAGACAGCATTTAAATTTGGGTGGCAAGTTATAGAATAAGAAGGATAAAGAAGAATTCTATAACAAGGTGTTTACAGGTATGTGCCATTAGCACATGTACAGAGTACACGCATTTTACGAGAAAGCAACAGCAAAACAGCTAAGCGCTAGTCTGTAAGGCACACTAAGTACTATAGGATTCAATTTTGTAAACAGTGCCCAAATTTGGGCACCCCAAAAAAAGCACACTAAGCTCTGTTTGATAAAAGGCCTTGGTCAATTTTGGGTGTAAGGATTTGCATAGATCCCCTGAATTCTATAACACTGTATGCAAATCCTAGAAACGCCCCTGACTCGCCCATTCCCCAAAGAAAAATTAACACACACATATTTTTATAGAATAGCAACTGCAAAGCTGCACAAGTAAATTCCAGTAATTGTCAATTAGCATCAATAATTGTTAGCTCCCATTATCAGCACTAATTAATTTGTTAAGCAATCAAACGTACATAAATTTGGGTGTGCTATAAATTTGGGTGTGCATAAATTTGGGAGTGCTATATATAGAATTAAGGGGGTGGAGGGGCATAATCAAAAGAAACGTCCAAGTCCATTTTGACTTAACTCACAAGTCGTCCAAAGTCGGACACGGGAAAAGGTCCATTTTCAAAAAAATACGTCCAACATATTTTTTTTCTGAAAATCGTCCAACTGTACGTCCAGCCGTTTGATCATCCAGACTGCTAAGTTGTCCATCTTTATACCCCATTTTTGACCAAAAATTCATCCAACTCAAAAACACTTAGAAAAAGACCTTTTGGGCATGGGAGAGGCCAGAAAAGTAAGGGCCTGAACACCCAGACATGGCAACAGAGTAGTGAGGCACCTTACAGGGCACTACTGTGAACTTCATAAAAAGGATGCCACATAAACATCTCACAACAGCTCCCTTATAGGTCATGGTGAGCCCCACAAAACAGCCCCAGAATCTACTTGACCCACATATCTACCACCCCAATAGACCTTATGGCTGCAGGAGCCACTTATATGGCAGTACAAAAGGGTTTGGGGTATTTTTGGGGGGTGCACATATTTCTCCATGAATGCAGTGATTAGAGTAGCTTATGGGCCTGGGTCCTCCTCTCCATGTTTCACTAACCCAGTGTTCTTCAACCACCGGTCCATGGACCGGTGCCGGTCCACAGAAATTTCCTGCCGGTCCACAGGGCCGGCACGTGCATTAGGCCCAAAACTGTGTTCTTCAACTGCCGGTCCGCAGTGCGATCGATGCATTGTTAATAAGATTATAATGTGTGTATATATGAAAAATGAATGGAAAAAAAGTGTTACAATTAGGACTATGGGGGCAGGGTCTGGGGTAGAGATGGGCAGGGTCTGGCCCATGACAGCCCAGTGTTCTTCAACTGCCGGTTTGCGGACCAATGCTGGTCCACAAAATAATTCTTTTATTTCTGCCGGTCCATAGGTGTAAAAAGGTTGAAGAATACTATACTAACCCACCCCCAAGACCACTTAAGCCACCTCTGTGCAGCTCTATTAGGCTTTCCTATGCCAGGCTACCAGGTGCTAATGTTCTGGAGGCAGATATGTAAAGTTGTTATTATGTTTTTTATGGGGGCAGGGGGGGGGGGGTCAGTGATCAATGAGGCTGTGTATGGGGGTCTGTACTTTGTGTCTGCAGTGCTTATCGGGTCACTTTGGATACCTTTTGTGGACTTAGACCTGGTTTTAGATGGCCTAAGTCACAACGTCCAAGTTCAGTCTAGGCAGTGCTGTAAAACCTTCGGTTATACATGCAGTACGACTAAGTCTAGGCCGGCCCGCCCAAATCCCGCCCTCACCACTCCTCCTAAAACGCCCCTTTTAGCTTTGGTCATTCAGCAGCACTGTGAAGGCCTAAGTCGTTTTTAAATATGTCTAACACCCTGTTTGATTATCGGCACTTGGACGACTTTTGTTACTGATCGTCCAAGTGCCGATTTTTAGACATTTTTCAGTTTAGATTATGAGCCCCCTAGTGTGTAAATGTGCAAATCATGGGGATATAGACAGGGTTGCCACTTACAGGTACAACTTACTGAATAACAGGCCCCTGACACATTTAGGTCATCCAAAAATATATTTGTAAGATCTAGTGGTTCAAATCCCAAGATTACCACACTAATAAACCCTATACTAGTGTTATCATTTAGCAGATATTATTCTAAAAACCTATATGAAGTATTCATCTCCAGTTTTTTCAATCTTCTATTCTATAGGGAAAAAGCCTCAGAGTTCGAGCTATTAACCGATTTGGGTCACAAAAAGGACAAATTCATTTAGCTCACATTTCAGTCATTGGCAAAAAAAAACAACCCTTAATTGCTTTTTTTCTCTTTATGTCTTTCTATTTATATATATATATATATATATATATATATATATATATATATATATATAAATTGTTCATTTTATATTATTTCTAAAAACAGTCACTTGCTTGCAACCCGTGTTTATATCCTATTAGAAATTCATCCTTAATTATCTTCAATAGTTTCATCCCACTGTTAAATGGATAGCAGAAAAATCAAGAGCAGCAGTTCTGTCGCTACTATTGTTTAAGATTATACTCCATACGATTCTTTTCCTTTATATAGATAAAGTATGGAAAAATTTCAACTTATGTTTAGATGCTTTGGGATCCTTTTACTAAGACACACTAACCCATTTAGCGCGCGATAACTGATTTGGCATGCGCTAATCGATTTAGCGTGTGCTAATGATTAGTGCGCACTAAGGGCTCCTTGTACAAAGGTGCGCTAGCGTTTTTAGCGCATGCACCGGATTAGCGCACGCTAGTCAAAAAACTACCGCCTGATCAAGAGGAGGCGGTAGCGGCTAGCGCATGCTATTCCGCGTGTTAAGGCCCTAACGCACCTTTGTAAAAGGAGCCCTAAATGCTAAGGCCCCCCTAGAATATAATGGGCACCTTAACATTTAGCACATGCTAAATCGGTTAACGCGCCTTAGTAAAAGGACCTCTTTGTTTGTAAAGTTCAAACACTTCTATCCTGATGATGACTTCAATGTTTGGCGTATTCCTAAGGCTGCTATTTAACAACATTTAGGTCTTCACCATTATTATATAGATACTAGGTTTAAGCCCGTTACATTAACGGGTGGTAGAATATATGTCTGTCTGTCTTTCTTTCATTCTGTCTCTCTCCCTGGCCCCCTTTGTCTGTCTGTCTTTCTGTCTCTCTCCCTGCCCCTGTGTCTTTCTTCCTTTCTTTCTCCCTCCCGCTGTCTATCTTTCTTTCTTTCTCCCTCTCTCCCGCTGTCTTTCTTTCTATGTCTCTCTCCCTGCCCCCATATGCAGCAGCAGCATTTCTCTCCCTCCACTTCCCTGTGCAGCAGCAGCCACAGCAACATTCCCTCCCCTCCACTTCCCTGTGCAGCAGCAGCCACAGCAGCATTCCCTCCCCTCCATTTCCCTGTGCAGCAGCATTTCCCCCCCACCCCACTTCCCTGTGCAGCAGCATTTCCCTCCCCCCCACTTCCCTGTACAGCAACCGCAGTAGTATTCCCTCCTCCGACCTCACTTCCTTGTGCAGCAGCAGCAGTATTTCCCTCCCCCTCCACTTCTCTGTGCAGCAGCAGCAGCAGCAGCAGCAGCGGTATTTCCCTCCCCCGACACATCCCTGTGCATCAGCAGCAGCATTTCCCCCTACCCTCCCCCTCCTTCCTTTCCCGCAGTCTGGCCTGCTCCCTTAGTCCTTTGCTGGAGTTTATTTTTAAGTTTAAAGGTGCCACGGCAGCTTCTCTCATGAACCCCGCCTGCTTTGGAAGCCTTCTCCGACGCAGGTGCAGCTCGTGAGAGGAGCCTTGGCCACGGCTTTTAACTTAAAAATAAACTTCGGCCGGTAGGGCCGTATTTCCTGGATGGAGGACTGCCGCTTCGATGGCTTGAGGAGGTGGAGAGCAGGGAGGCCAGCGCTTTTCAAATTCTCTGTCGGCCACTGGCACAGCTAAGCGTGCATGCACACTCCTGCTGGCCACGGTCCTACGGATCACGGAGGTAGGAATGCGCATGCGCGCTTAGCATTTTATTATAGTAGATACCCACATGTGCACTGCCTGGCCTGCAAATCAACCTTCAAAGAAAAATCAGTTCTTTCAGGTGTGACCATATCCAATCTGCAAGCTTTTGAGAGCAACCTGTGCAAAACAATGATGCATTGTGTTCAGGTGTGACTGGCACTCCATGCCCTCATTTGTATCCATATGCCACAGATATAATAACTGAAACGTGTGAATGCAGAGGCTGGATTATTTTTTGGTTTCTGGTTGTTTTTTTTAATACAGAAAATAATACCACCTGAAACTCCTGGAGCCCCTTTTATCCCTTCTCCTAAGTTACAGCACAAGAATGAGAATCCTGCTTCCCAAAACCAGATTATCAATTTGCTTAAAATACAGTGCTGAAGCAAAAATTGGCAACACAGCACATATGCTATATGATGTATGAGATGAACACTGCAGTCTAGTGGTTTAGAATATATTTACAGTGAATAATTGAGGATGGGGCATAGAGCATGGAAAAAGCATTATTTCATGGGGCTTCCCCTTTCCCCTATGGAGACAAAGGGATTGGTCATCAGTTTCCCCCATCCTTGAAGGAGTTATAATTTACTGGGGAATTTCCCCGAGGTGGGAATCAGTGCTTTGTCAAAAAACATTACCTACTTATTCTACAGTAGTAGAACCTTCATCTCAAAGCGCTTGTGTTGTCCAGTCATGTCCCTTCTGTTCCTATTATGGGGATGCTACATGTCAGATAAGGGTTATTGATGTAATGGTAAATTTATATTTAGCTATTTATAGAGAGAACTATGTCAAAACCATCATGCAGCTTGCAAACTAGAAGCTTCCTTTTCATCCAAAAGTGGAGTGGAATAGAACACTTAGAGCTCCTTTTACTAAGCTGCGTTAGCGTTTTTAACGCAAGCAGCATTTTAGTGCCTGCTAAACAGCTAGAACTAACGCCAGCTCAATGTTAGTGTCTAGCGCGCGGGGCAATTTAGCGCGCTAATGGTAAGAGCCACAGGCTGAGAACCAGGGTTCAAATTCCACTGTATCAACTTGTGATCTCTCCATTGCCTCAGGTATGTGCTTAGAGAGAAAGCCCTCCAGGGACAGGGACATACCAACTGTTTCTGAATCTAATTCACCTTGAACTACTACAATAGTATAAGCTAAATCCAAACCCAAAAGACCCTGTGAGAATTCCATCCATGAACCTCTATATTTCTACCATTTGTGACTGCAGCATCAGAAGTGGCCTCTAGTTAATGCTGGCGACAGAGAGGCAAGCAGAAATCTATGTATTAGCAGTGATATTTTCTGAGATGATGGCATTAACTTCCACTATATTGGTTCTAATCCAGTGATTTGCATGACAAAAAAACTTCTTTATTAAAAATCAACAAGCACCAGATTCATTTTTTTCTCTTTTAGTGTCATTTTACCCCCACTCCATCCGCTTTTCCAGTACAGACAGAACTCCCATTGTTAAAGGCTGCCGTAAATGACAGCTACTTAAAAATCACTAGCGTACAAAATTGAGACAAAAACTGGTGACCTTTTCGAGTTTTGTTAGACAGAAGTGATTATGTTCTTCGCGGAGCATATGGGGGAGGTATTTGAACTCTTATAAACCCCAGGACTCCTTTTCTACCAGTCAAAGTTATTTTTCTAATTAGGAGAAAAGAGCAGAGCAGAACTGGCAGGGAGAAGTCCCCCACATCTGGCTACGATGGCAGAGAGAAGTCCCCCACATCTTTCTAGTAGCAAATACCATCAATATGAATGCCTCCTAAAAGTTTACATTTCAGTACACTGAAGAGCAACGGTGTCAAACTCAAACCCTTTGCAGGGCCACATTTTGGATTTGTAGGTACTTGGAGGGCCGCAAAAAAAAAAAAAAGTTAATATCTTATTAAAGAAATGACAATTTTGCATGAGGTAAAACTCTTTATAGTTTATAAATCTTTCCTTTAACTGTTAAAGGAAAGATTTATAAACTATAAAGAGTTTTACCTTATTCAACATTGTCATTTCTTTAATAAGATATTAACTATTTTTTCTGCAGCCCTCCAAATACCTTATTTTTTCTGCGGCCCTCACAGTTAAAGTTTAACATCTTTCCTTTCTCAGAACTGACACATTTCAATCACTGTGAAAAACCTACAGGAAGACCTTAGGAAATTGAAAGACTGGGCGTCCAAATGGCAGATGAAATTCAATGTGGACCAATGCAAAGTGATGCACATTGGGAAGAATCAGTTGACCTGTACATCTCTTTCCCCTCAATAACGGTTCCCTTGACCTCTTAACCACTTTTCCTCACCTCCTTTAAGCTCAATCAATTTGTACCTTCTTTTAATCTTATGTAAACCGCATAGAACTTCACGGTCCTGCGGTATATAAACTATTGTTATTATTATTATATTGAAAATAAAATTATTTTCCCTACCTTTGTTGTCTGATGACTTCATTTTTCTGTGCTTTTAGCTATGTTTCCAGGGCCTTCTTGTTCTTTGACTGTTTTTCTCTCTGTCTTCATGTTCAGCCTTGCATCCATCTTTGGCATTAACTTAACATTCAGTTTTCCCCTTTTTTTCTGCTTTCTTCTCAAAATCTACGTTTCCATGTCTTCCCTTCCCTTCCTATCTTTCTCTCCTTCCCTCCCTAATTCCACTAAATCTTTTTTGAGATATGATGACAGAACTGCACTGATGGTTTTCACAACAAAAGAGAAGATTAAATAATGTGCCTCCTCTACTTATTGTTAACTGAGGCACAGAGTAACATACTAACATAGTGGATGACAACAGATAAAGATCTGTACAGTCCATCCAGTCTGCCCAATAATCATACTCATCAATCATGATTAAACCAACAATGAATGTGGTATAAAATATATATTCTTGATCCTGATCTTTGACATTTGGGGGGTGGGGGAGGGGGAAACAGACCATAGAAGTCCATCCAACATTGACCTTCTGTTCCAGCTACTGGAGTTGCCCTTCTCAGCAAAACCTAATCTGATTTGTTATACAGACACAGACCATAGAAGTCCGGCCGACATTGGCCTTAGTGCCTCGCAGCTGGAGTCGCAGCATAAGCACCACACAACCTATCAAAATGCATGCAGTCATTTTAGATTTGATTTCACATCATCCATTTTATAATAATGGATCCTCAGCACCCTGAGGTTAAGAACATAAGAATTGCCGCTGCTGGGTCAGACCAGTGGTCCATCATGCCCAGCAGTCCGCTCACGTGGCGGCCCTCTGGTCTAAGACCAGCACTATAGCCGAGACTAGCCCTATCAGCGTGTGTCCTTGTTCAGCAGGAACTTGTCTAACTTTGTCTTGAATCCCTGAAGGGTTTTTTCCCCTATGATAGACTACGGAAGATTGTTCCAGTTTTCCACCACTCTCTGGGTGAAGAAGAACTTCCTTACGTTTGTACGGAATCTATCCCCTTTCAACTTTAGAGAGTGTCCTCTCGTTCTCCCTACCTTGGAGAGGGTGAACAACCTGTTCATATCTACCAAGTCTATTCCTTTCAGTACCTTGAATGTTTCAATCATGTCCCCTCTCAATCTCCTCTGTTCGAGGGAGAAGAGGCCCAGTTTCTCTAATCTTTCACTGTACGGCAGTTCCTCCAACCCCTTAACCATCCTAGTCGCTCTTCTCTGGACCCTTTCGAGTAGTACCCTGTCCTACTCGAAAGGGTCACTTAGGGCTCCTTTTATTAAGGTGCACTAGGGCTTTAATACGTGGAATAGCGCGTGCGCTAACCTTAACGTCAGCATTGAGTTGGCATTAGTTCTAGAAGCATAGAGGGGCATAATCAAAAAAAAGTCTAAGTCCCCTTTTGGCCTAAGTCCTTAAACGTTCAAAGCAGAAGCAGGAAAAGTGTCCATAACCAAAACAAACGTCCTTGTTTTGATTATGGCCTGCCTCTACTAAACGCCCAGATCACCACTACATCTATAAGTACACCCCCACGACGTCTACACTTTTTGGCCATAATGAACCCAAAAAACGCCTAAGCCCCAAACGTCCAACAGAAGGGCTTTTAAGCGAAGGAGGAGCCAGTCCTTCACCTAAAAGCTGGATTTTGTAACCGGTGTCTGTCAAAAACAACACCGGTTACAGAATCCCCCCCCCACAATGATCCAGGCAGGAGAGAGCCCAAGCCCTCCTGGCCCCGGCGACCCCTACCCCCCATTACAATACGGGCAGGAGGGATCCCAGGCCCTCCTGCCCTCTACACAACCCCCCTCCTTCCAATGACTGCCCCCCAGAACCCCCAATCGCCCCCCCGCGACCCCCATGGCCGACCCCACGACCCCCCAATCCCCCTTCTCTGTACCTGTTCAGTTGGCCAGACGGACGCCTGTCCAGGCCAGCCGGGTCCAGAATGGGGCCGGATTGGCCCAGGTGACAGAAACCCCGCCCACAGGTGGGGCCTGAGGCACCTGGGCCAATCAGAATAGGCCCAGGAGCCTTAGGCCCCTCCTATGGGCGGGGCCTTAGACACATGGGCCCAACCCGGTGTGGAAGATCATTCCATCGATCAATCACCCCTTCAGTGAAGAAGTATTTCCTGGGATCCCTCCTACCCGTATTGTAGTGGAGGGTGGGCGGTAGGGGGTCACCGGGGCCAGGAGGGCTTGGGCTCCCTCTTGCCCCAACGTTGTCGGGTGGGGGGGGTGATGTATCGCAGCAGGAGAGATTGGGCATCTCTCCTGCTGTGATGGTTGCGGTGGGTAGGTTGCCGGGCCGCTGAACTGATCGCGCCAGCGGCCATCAGCTCAGCGGCCCCTTTTTCGGCACTTAGACCTGGTTTGACTTCGTCTAACTCAAAAAGGTCTAAGTGCCGACTAGGCAACCTGTGAAATGTTTTGGTTATAGCTGTTGTACGCCTAGGTGTAGGTCGGCCCACCTCCCACCCACTGCCCGCCCTTTCCCCTCCTCTAAACACACCTCTTTTCTCTCTGTGTGTTTAGAGGCAGGGAAAGGCCTAAGCTGTTTTTAGATACGTCTAAAAACCATCTTTGTTTATGGGTACTTGGACGATCAGGCTTTTTGATCGTCCAAGTAGCCATTTAGGACACTTTTTAGACTTTTTTTTTTTAAATTATGAACCCCATAGCGCGCAGTAATTTCCTGTGTGTGCTAAAAACCCTAGCGCACCTTATTAAAAGGAGCCCTTAATCCCCCCATTGTCCCATGTACAATAGATAGATTGTGAGCCCACCAGGACAGACAGGGAAAAATGCTTGAGTACCTGAATAAATTAATGTAAACTGTTCTGAGCTCCCTTGAGAGAACGGTATAGAAAATTGAATAAATAAATAAATCCCATGCTTTTTTTTAAATTCAGTTATTATTTTTGTTTCTACCACCTCCATCAGGAAGGCATTCCAGGCATCAACCAGGAGTTTGCTTTTATTTGCATACTTTTTAAAAATATGCACATAAATTAGCCCAGAAAATATAAGCATGGAAAAAAGCAGGGTTAAACATAAACACATGAATTCTATGGGATAATTTATATTTATTTTGATCCTAACCAGCTTGAGCAATTACTTTCAGATAAAGGAGGAGCTGTTTGAGGGGTAAATGAGTGGATATAAATGGAAATTTTAGAATATGTTAAGGATGGGTGTGGGGGTTCAAATTTCATCAATTGCATTTCATTTAGATAAAAATTTCCACAGCCGCCTTTCATTGTTGCTTACTACCCATTCCTATGGCCATTTTAGAAAACAATTGAAGACCTATCTTTTTTCTAAATATTTGACTGTTTAACGAATCATCTTATTTCATGTAACATGTTTACATTTATAACTTTTTGTAAACCGCGTTGAACTTCTGGTTACGCGGTCAATAAGCACAATGTTATGTTATGTTAAAATATGTGTACGGTAATATAAATGCAAATAAAAAAGATAAAGGCAACATATATACCTATACGCTTCTATAACTGCTTCCCTGAAAGATGCTGCACAAAATTAACACCTCTCAGGAGCAGTAACCTGATGTATATATGTGTTTCCATATGTAAGTTTATTTCCACACAATGCTGTAAGATCCTTGAATGCATCTAACGCAGTTCTACATGCTTCAGTAACTTATAAAATTACCTTCATAGTGATCAAGCCTCTCCTGGATGCAATGGAACTGTGGCAAGCAATACAGACATTTTATGCAGACTTGGTGCCAACTGGCACTGTCCTACTTTAACAGTGAGACATCGCCAGTTCCTAATTTCAGTGATTTTTGCAATGACCATCAGCAAAGCTCGGGCACAAAAACTGTTGGCAAACCAGCTTTTTACATTTCTGTTCCTGTTTTCTGCCACTGTCAAATTTTTATGTTGCATTTTCCAGTCAGGAGCCAGTGTACTGTAAAAATGCAGATTGCAGAAATGGTTCGCAGTGTAACATATTTAGACATTCTCAGGCCAGACAAACGGTCTCTGCTACTTAATTTATTATAACTCACAATAATAATAGAGAGTGATATATTCTACACATTGTGCACCCGCCACTTCCTATAGCAATGTCTCTCAAACAGCACAATGATGTGCCCCAAAGAGATTCCAGAATTTTATTTTATTTTTAAAAATTTCCTTCATAAGTAAACACTAGAATAGATGACTTGTACGTTGCGTACGCACATGATTGGTCCTTGAAAACTAACGGCAAGTAATTTTAGTTTTATTTTTAGGCAGTGGTTTCCCTGACTTGAGCAACAACTCAATCAAGGCTTGGCTACCATGTGGATCTTCTTATCTTTACGCACTTGGATTTTCAGCTGTGACAGAAATTAAATTGAATAAAAGAGAACGTCTGCAGATGATGGATGATAAAATGTGTGTTTGCCATGTTTTGAGTTAATTTGCACTCAAAACAAAACACACTTATTGCATTGATTAGCAATTCTATTCTATCTACTTTAGTTTCACCGTTGTTACAATTACCCATACATAGCTTACCCTCCTCCCCCCCTTTTGCAAAACCTCGAAAGCATTTTTTTAGCGCCGGCTGGCAGGCTGATTGCTCCATGCTGGTCCTGATGCTCATGCTCCTATGAGCATCGAGAGCAGCGTAGAACATTCAGCACTCCAGCCGGCGCTAAAAACCGCTTTCACAGTTTTGCAATTTTATCATTTCAATTATAATGTGTCATGAAAAACATTTATTGCGCCACAACAAACATTTACTCTGTTTAGTGTGTCGACGCTAAAAAAAATGTTTGAGAGACTTACACAACAACCTGTTACACCTCCTTCTCTGTAGCAGTTTTCTATATATCAAACTGTTTTCCTATGACTCAGCCAAAATATATCATGGATACCGTGATTTACGGCAGTTCTATGGCTGAGTGCGGCCCTGGTATATTGTGGTTTGAGATACTTTTGGGTGTCTTGGGCTCTTGCTTGGAGTATTCCTTTATAGGGAATCAAGTAAATAAAGATATTCCTTTCCTTGAAGTGAAAACTAGATCTTTCACCACAATTGGGGACTAGTGATGTAGTCAAATATATCTTGTCATTCTTCCCCTCTCTTCTATGGGCCATTTTGCTTTTATCTGCTATCATGTTTCTATATTAATCCAGCCTCTGTTCTGGCTAAGAATGAGCAATATAAGAATATAAGAATAGCCTTAATGGGTCAGACCAATGGTCCATCTAGTCCAGTATCCCGTCTTTACGGAGGCCAATCCAAGTCACTAGTACCTGGCAAAAACCCAAATAGAAGCAGCATTCCATGCCTCCGATCCAGGGCAAGCAGTGGCTTCCCTCATGTCTGTCTCAACAGCAGTCTATGGACTTTTGAACTTGTCCAAACCTTTTTTAAAACCAGCTACATTAACCGCTCTTACCACATCCTCTGGCAACACGTTCTAGAGCTTAACTATTCTCTGAGTGAAAAAATATTTCCTTCTATTGGTTTTAAAAGTATTACTCTGTAACTTCATCGAATGTCCCCTAGTCTTTGTAAATCTTAATGCAGTAAAAAAATCGATTCACTTGTACACGTTCTACACCACTCAGGATTTTGTAGACTTCAATCATATCGCCCCTCAGCCATCTCTTTTCCAAGCTGAAGAGCTTTCTTTAGTCTTGCATTCCATTTATCATCTTGATTACTCTTCTTTGAACCTTTTCTAGTTTCGCTATATCTTTTTTGAGATAAGGAGATCAGAACTGAATGCAATACTTAAGGTGAGTTTGCATCATTGAGCGATACAGAGGCATTAGTCTTCCATCCTTTTTCTAATAATTCCTAGCAACTTGTTTGATTTTTTGGTCGCCTTTCCTTACTCTCTAACTCCTACTAACCGGCTCCTAGAATGCTCACCCTATATTAACAGACCTCCATCTAGAATGGAGGTCTTCCTTATAGAGATCAACCTTATTTGTCTAATCTTACTATCTCATATGCACTCCTTCATTTACTTTGTTCTATGAACAACCATCATTTAGTCCTTTTGGGTCTGTGTATTGCCCATTTTGAGTCTAACATAGTAGATGACAGCAGATAAAGACCCGAATGGTCCATCCAGTCTGCTCAACCTGATTCAATTTCAATTTTTAATTTTTATTCTTAGCTATTTCTGGGCAAGAATTCAAAGCTCTACCCGGTATTGTGATTGGGTTCCAACTGCCGAAATCTCTGTTAAAACCTACTCCAGCCCATCTACACCCTCCCAG
This sequence comes from Geotrypetes seraphini, assembly GCF_902459505.1. Classification (NCBI taxonomy): domain Eukaryota; kingdom Metazoa; phylum Chordata; class Amphibia; order Gymnophiona; family Dermophiidae; genus Geotrypetes; species Geotrypetes seraphini. The sequence goes on from NC_047087.1 coordinate 197,414,857, forward strand.
CCACTGAAGCCCTCCCCAGCCCATCCCCCACCAAACAGCCATACACAGACACAGACCGTGCAAGTCTGCCCAGTACTGGCCTTAGTTCAATATTTAATATTATTTTCTGATTCTAGATCATCTGTGTTCATCCCACACTTCTTTGAACTCCATCACCATTTTCCTCTCCACCACCTCTCTCGTGAGCGCATTCCAGGCATCCACCACCCTCTCCGTAAAGTAGAATTTCCTAACATTGCCTTTGAATCTACTACCCCTCAACCTCAAATTATGTCCTCAGGTTTTACTATTTTCCTTTCTCTGGAAAAGATTTTGTTCTACGTTAATACCCTTCAAGTATTTGAACATCTGAATCATATATCCCCTGTCCCTCCTTTCCTCTAGGGTATACATATTCAGGGCTTCCAGTCTCTCCTCATACGTCTTCTGGCGCAAGCCTCCTATCATTTTCGTCGCCCTCCTCTGGACCGCCTCAAGTCTTCTTATGTCCTTTGCCAGATACGGTCTCCAAAACTGAACACAATACTCCAAGTGGGGCCTTACCAATGACCTGTACAGGGGCATCAACACCTTCTTCCTTCTACTGGCTACGTCTCTCTTTATACAGCCCAGCATCCTTCTGGCAGTAGCCACTGCCTTGTCACACTATTTTTTTGCCTTTAGATCTTCGGACACTATCACCCCAAGGTCTCTCTCCCCGACCGTGCATATCAACTTCTCACCTCCCAGCATACACGGTTCCTTCCGATTATTAATCCCCAAATGCATTACTCTGCATTTCTTTGCATTGAATTTTAGTTGCCAGGCGTTAGACCATTCCTCTAACTTTTGCAGATCCTTTTTCATATTTTCCACTCCCTCTTCGGTGTCTACTCTGTTACAAATCTTGGTATCATCTGCAAAAATGCACACTTTTCCTTCTAACCCTTCAGTAATGTCACTCACAAACATATTGAACAGGATCAGCCCCAGCACCGAACCCTGAGGGACTCCACTAGTCACCTTTCCTTCCTCCGAGCGACTTCCATTAACCACCACCCTCTGGCGTCTGTCCAACAGTCAGTTTCTAACCCAGTTCTCCACTTTGGGTCTTAACTTCAGCCCTTCAAGTTTGTTCAACAGTCTCCTATGAGGAACTGTATCAAAGGCTTTGCTGAAATCTAAGTAAATTACATCTAGCATATGTCCTTGATCCAGCTCTCTGGTCACCCAATCAAAAAAATTCAATCAGGTTCGTTTGGCACGATTTACCTTTTGTAAAGCCATGTTGTCTCGGATCCTGTAACCCATTAGATTCAAGGAAGTACACTATCCTTTTTTTCAGCAACACTTCCATTTAGAGAATGACACGGTGACAAAATTCATCACCGTTCCTGTCCCCGCGGATAACCGTGGGAAATAATCCCATGTCATTTTCTAGTGTCTATTTCAACCTCGGTCCTTTTACACCAGCATTCTTCAAAGCAAAGCTTGCAAGTCAGTGGTTGTGCCCAATTATACTCTGATTCTTCCCTCTCTCCTTAAAGAATGACGTGTTTCATGAAACGGTTATCCGCGGGGACGGGAACGGTGATGAATTTTGTCACCGTGTTATTCTCTACTTCCATTATTTTTACTAGATAGAGTGCATTTTCTTAATAACCTTTTATTTATGAAACTATCTTTCTATTGCATTACATGCTGAATAAACTTATCTTAAATTTTGGAAAGGGTATTGCTTGAACATGCCTTAGGAACTTGGGCTACATTAACCTGGGCCAGATTTCAATGTTCTGGAAAGCATTCTAGGTTTTTTTTAGACTTCTATGTAGTTGTATGACTGATTTCTAACCTAGTATAATTTTGGTGTACCTTTTTCTTACATTGTGGATTGTAAACCACTTTGACTTGTCTTTTGCAATGAAAGTAATTAGTGAAATTCTCAATTAAAAAAAATACATGTGTAGAACTCCAAAATTTCCAGGATGGTCTTTAAACCTGCCTTGAGGCATACATTAGTACTAACCTGAAGAGACAGTCACAAAGGCTGACAATAAAGGAGGGAAAGTTGGTTCTGTGTCCCTTCCTCACTCCTTTTTTGTTTTACATTTTCATACATGGGGTTGTGTTTCCTCTGTGTCGTGGGATACAAAGGTTGACAATACCACCCTACTCCCTTAACATCAATAGCATGACCACCATCTCCCTAACACAGTCTAAACTGGGGGTTAGCTAATGACCAAGGAGTAGCAGGAGTAACTGAGGATTGCTTCTACTTCCTATAGATCACTAGGGATCCCCCAGTAAGAGCCTGGAAGACAGTGATGTGGAAGGGCTCTGAGGTATCAGTGGGAGGCTCCAGATGGGGTAAAGTATTTCAATTTTATTGGGAGTGTGTGTCAGAGAGTCAAATTACAGTGATGCCTTGGAATCTGAACTTAATCCGTTCCAGAACCCCATTCGAGTTCCAAAACGTTTGCATTCTAAGACAATTTTTCCCATTGAAAATAATAGAGACTGGATTAATCCATTCCTGGGTCTCACAAACTCAAATTTTAACAGGAAATACACTGGATTTTAAGGTAAAATATTAGCAAATATTCCAAAGCAGCATTCAGATTCTGGGGCAGAAACACATACATACAATGTGCAGGGCGTTCAGATTCCAAAGCAGATTTCAGATTCTGGGGCAAAATTTACTACAAAAAAAAAGTTTGGATTCCAAAGTGTTCGAGTTCTAGGGCGTTCGGATTCCGAAGTACCACTGTATATACTGTAAGTCGAGGGCTGTTGGGGGAGAAAAAGGGATATGTTACTGATATTGTGGATATCAGAGATGGTGGGATCTTGATGATGTTCACGTTGGGAAAGGAATGTCAGGAGAGGGAATGATATTGAATGCTATTGGGGAGGAAGATCAGAGGCAGGAAAGGATGTCTGTGCCAGGTGTTATAAGAGCTGGCAACTACAGTGTGGATTGCAAAATTGTCCTCTGTACTTGTAGTTGCTAGCACTTATACAATGGAAAAATATTGCAAGGGTGATGAATTCCCAAGTCAGAGAAACAGAATCCCAGGACTGGAGTTTGTTCCACAAAAAATTAACAAAGTGAACTACCTGCAGTCAAACCAAAAAGCGCTCTAGGAAAGAGCAAAGAAGAAAACTCCCCTTTAAGTCCAACAGTGAGCTAGGAAACTGACGAAAAGCTAATTGCTGATATATATTTTTTTTAGCTGTTTTGAGGTGTAGTGGAGAAAAAGACCTCAGAGGAAACAGGAAGAGGCCAGAGTCTCATTTCAGGGAGTGCTCAAGAAACTAGAGCCACGGATTCTGTATATTTTTCTTACTTTACTAGCAGTAAAGCTTTAGAGTTTCAAGTTTCAAGTTTATTAAATTTTTGATTAATCGCTTTGTCATATTTTCAAAGCGATGAACATAAATACAAAGTAATAGGAGTGGATACAAAATTACCTTATTAAAAAATAAAAATTACATATAATCTAAAACATTAATTATCCATAATTAGTAAACATATACTATATACATACTTGACAAGACATGAATAAAAGGGAAAAGGGATAAGAAATACAAAATTCAATAAAAAGAAAGGTAGGTTCAAAACATGAGGTTGGGAATTAAAATTAATGCATCATTGTGTTCCTATTTATGAGTACTTAATCGAAAGCGTCTTTGTAAAGGAACGTTTTTAGGTTGATCTTAAATTTATCGATATCATGTTCTTTTCTTAAATAGATTGGCAAGGAGTTCCATATTTGTGGCGCTGTAACCGAAAAGATGAATTGTCTTCTTGTATTTATAATTTTAAGAGAAGGAACTGTAAGTAAATGTTGTTCATTGGATCTTAATGGTCTACTAGTGGAATAGGGAATTAGAGTTCTATAGATAAAGGCTGGAGTTTTAAAAAGCATTGCTTTAAAAGTGAGCAGACATATTTTATATGTTATTCTGTGTGATACTGGAAGCCAATGGGCGTTTTTGAGAAGTGGCGTTACATGATCAAATTTTTTTTTTTTTGTTATTAATTTAATGGCGGTGTTTTGAATTATTTGTAATCTTCTTATTTCTTTTTGTGTAATCCCTTGAAAGAGGGCATTGCAATAATCAATTTTGGAAATTATTAGAGAGTGTACCAGAATATTTAATGATTTAGAGGAAAGATATTGCGAGAGAGAACGTATTTGACGAAGTCTATAAAATGAAGATTTAATGGTATTGCTTATATGTTCATGGAAGGTTAATTTGCTGTCAAATGTAACTCCTAGAATTTTTATACTGTCAACTATTTGAAGAGGAGTGTTTTTTATAGTGATGGGAGTAATTATTTTAGAAGTTTCTTTCCAAGGAAAAAGTAATGTTTTTGTTTTTTCAATATTGAGGGCCAACCTATTTATATCTAACCATTGATGAATTTGTTCGAGTTTATTATTTATTGATATAATGTCTGAAGTACTGTTGGGATCTAATGGATGCAAAAGTTGAATATCATCCGCGTATGCGTAAACATGAAATCCTATTGATTGACAAACTGTCATCAAAGGTGCCAGAAAAATATTGAAAAGTAACGGGGATAAGATAGATCCTTGAGGAATACCATGGGAAGATTGTGAGCTTTTAGAATTTGTATTATTAAATGTAACTGTGGATGTGCGATCTGTGAAATAAGATATGAACCATGATAATACTTGATCAGTAATGCCAATTGTTTGAAGTCTGTCTAATAGAATATGATGGTCAATGGTGTCAAATGCAGCTGAAAGATCAATAGATATTAATAAAACTGATTGGTGATGATCCAAGAAGTAGTGGATCGAAGAAGTCATTCCTATTAACGAATATTCTGTACTGTGGTATTGTCGGAATCCTGTCTGGTTTGGATGAAGGACATTAGTTTTCTCAATAAATTCTGCAACTTGATTGAACACAATTTTTTCCGTCAATTTTGCCAAAAAAGGAAGATTAGCTATTGGCCTATAATTTGAAACATTTTCTGAACTCATCTTATGATCTTTAATGATAGGGCGAATAATAGAAGATTTCCAAGATTTAGGAATAATGCTTTGCGTAAGACTTTCGTTTATTAATTGTAGGACAAAAGGACCAAAAATTTCAAAAAATTTTTTTAAAATAAATGGAGGATATGAATCTGCATTTGAGCTCTTAATATTGATAAATTTTATTATAGTTTCTAATTCCGTAAGATTAGGCAGATTGAAATTAGAACATGTTGAATACGGCAAATTTGTGATTAAATGATCTTGTTCGATATTGGAGTGTTGTTTCGTCAAAGATTTTCTAATATTTATAATTTTTTCAATGAAATAATCTGAAAGGGCTTGAGCTGTTGGTAAAGAGCTAAGAGATTGTGGTTGCTGTTTTTTTGTATTTGTTAAAGAATTTAATAATGCATAAAGTGTTGCTGGATTCTTAGCTTTTTGTATTTTTTCTGAATAAAATTTTTCTTTTGTGTGGTTAATTTTTAATTTATATATTTTTGAGTGTTCTTTATATAGTTGAGTATTTTCATATGTTTTATTTTTCCTCCATTTTCGCTCAATCGATCTAAGTTGTTTTTTCATAAGTGCTAGATCTACTGTATACCATGGGTTTTTTGTTCGTTTTGCTGAAAACCGTGAGCTTTGAAACCGTGAACTTTACAGATTCTGGTTTTCTGCATCACCATCATATTTATTTTTTACGTTGCTGTTTGAATTATTTTGAATTTTGCCCATAAACTTTGCTAGTTTGGAACAGACATCTGGACTGGGACTATTTTTGAAGCTATTGCTGGTCCTGTTTGGAGAACCTGTTTCTTCCAGATGCTGCCTTGAATGAAATGCTGTTGCAGCTCTGAGAGTGGACCATTTAACCACAGGGAGTGTTTCCTAGTAAGAAAGAAAGAGCTGCTTTATGAACAGGAATTTGTCTTCATTTACCTGTTTCCTGAACAAAAATTCATTGCCTGCATTTGGAACAGAAGTGTTATGTAAGCAGGATCACCACAACGCACCTCCCACCTCCACAAAGGAGCATTCTGGAGTCTGATCATAATCTGGCCTGCAGTCACTGAGCAGGAGTATCTAAGGACTTTGAAACCTTACAGGTTTTTGTGAATTGAGTTTACCGTTTATTGACTTCCCATGTTGCTTTTATCCTATTTTGAACTGTTAATTACTTTATTTGTGGTGGATCACCAATAAAGGTGCTTTACATAAGGGGGTAAAGGAGGCATGGATTTGGCACACTGCCTTTCTGTGGTACAATCACAGTGGTTTACATTTGTTAAATACAGGTACTTTCTCTGTCCCTAGTGAGCACAATCTAAAGGGTCCTTTTATCAAGCTGCAGTAGGGGTTTAACGCACATAATACCGCGCATTAAACCGCCTGCCGCGCTAGCCGCTAAAGCCTGCATTTAGCAGGCGTTAGTTTTTTAGCCGGCCGCGGGGGTTAGCGTGTGATGAAATGTCTGACGCGCTAACCCCGCTAAGTTTTGTACCTGGGGAAATAGAGGGTTAAGTGACTTGCTCAGTATCACAAAGAGCTGCAGTCTATCAGGTTCTCAGCCCATCCTTGGTGCCCACTTGCTTTTTGGGGATTTTGTCTCTCATGTCACATCAACTTATGTGCTGATGGTTTACCTCCCCTTATCCACTCAGACCCTTTATATAAGAACATAAGAGTTGCCATATTGGGACAGACCGATGATCAAGGACGCTTTCGATGTATAGAAAATATTACCTACAAGTACTAAATCCCGGTTTTTAATGAGTGTTATGTGTAGGTCGCCAAAATACTCTTTATTTTACTTTATATCTTGGATTTGAGATCCTACCATATATGTTTTATATGACCCCTCCATATGTTTTTTCCTTAAATGTTTCTCTTTCTTTTCTTAAAAATTGTAGTTCACCCCCTTTGCCTTTTGTACCAGTTTGTAATAGAATGCCAAAATTTGTCTATATTATCTTGTTTGTTAATTGTTATTTTAAAAACAATTGTTATACGCATTGAAATATATGATATTGCGTAGATAACAAATTCCAATAAACTTGAAACTTAATCCATTCAGCCTGGTATCCTGTTTTCAACAGTAGCTAATCCAAGTCATAAGTACTTAGCAAGGTCCCAAAAGATAAAATAGATTTTATGCTGCTTATCCTAGGAATAAGCATTGGATTTCTCCAAGCCCATCTTATTGATGCATTATGGACTTTTAGGAAATTATCCAAATCTTATTTTAACCCTGCTATGCTAACTGATTTCACCACATTCTCTAGTAACAAATTCCAGAGTTTAATGACACGTTGAATAAAGAAATATTTTTCTCCAATTTGTTTTAAATTTACTACTTAGTAGTTTCATTAAGTGACCCCCTAGTCCTAGAATTTTTGGAAAGCGTAAACAAGTGATTAATGCCTACCCATTCCATTCCACTCATTATTTTATAGACCTTTTGCATATCTCCTCCCAACCATCTCTTCTCCAAGCTGAAGAGCCCTAGCCACTTTAGCCTTTCCTCACAGGAAAGTCATCCCATCCTCTTTATCATTTTCATCACCCTTTTCTGTACCTTTTCTAATTCTGCTGTCTTTTTTGAGGCGTGTTCACCAGAATTGTACACAGTATTTGAGGTGCAGTCACACCATGACATGCTACAAAAGCATTATAACAGTTTCATTTTTGTTTTCCATTCCTTTTCTAATAATTCCTAACATTCTATTGTCTTTCTTCCCTCCTGCTGCACACTGAGCAGAGTGTTTCTACATATCATCAATGATGACACCTAGATCCTTTTCCTGGGCAATATGGAACCTTGCATCACGCAGCTATAGTTTGGGTTCCTCTTTCCCTCAAGCATAACTTTGCATTGGGTCACATTAAACATTATACTATGTAACACAATTTTTGTAACTGAGCAGTAAGGGACTCATATTCAAAAAATAAAGATGTCCAAAAACTGTCATATGTTAGCACTTGAGCATCATAATCGCTGGGGTGTCCAATGCTGATTTTTTATGCCAGCTTTCTGGACATCTAGCGAGGCATTTTGCCTGCTGTACATTCAGAGGTCCAGGGTTATTTTTGAAGGCATGTTATAGGTAGGCTTTGGGCGGGTTAGACTTGGACATCTTGTGGCGATAATCAAACCTTTCCCAGGATATCCTAGATGGAATTTAGATGTTTTGGGCTAGACTTGTTTTAAAAGTGTCTAAGTACCACAAAGGTACCCACACTTACCAGATGACCACTGGAGGGATTATATAGTAACTCTCACACACTTTCCCCCAATGGTCACTAATTCCCTCCCACCCCACAAAGATCTGAATGAAACAGTATATATCTGTCTCTAGAACAGCAACACCTTGTATGGAAAAGACTAGTAGAATATCACACAGGTATCTTAAGTAGCCTGGTGGGTGGACTAGTGAACCATAGAGAGGAGGACCTAGGCCCATAAGCCACTCTAACCACTACATTTATGGTGGAAAGTGTGACGCCACCAAAACCCTGTTCTATTGCCATATAGGTGCCACCTGCAGCCATAAGGGCTATTGGGGTGGTAGATAGGTGGGAATAGTAGGTTTGGGGGAGATTGGGAGGGCTCACCATAAATTATAAGGGGGCTACGGTGAAATGTATATCTTCACCCTTTATGTGAAGTTCATAGCAGTGCCCTCTAAAGTGTTCCACTTCTCTGTTGTGATGTCTATGTAGCCATACCATTACAATGCTGGCCCCTTCAACATCCAAATGGTCTGGGTTTGTATGTTTTGGACTTGGATATTTCTATGGTTTAAAAATGGTGTACAAAGTTAAGTGTCCTAAGGTCCTTTAGAGGTCCTGTTGGCCAAGACATCGAAGTAGGAGATTAAAATATATATATATCTAATATAATAAAACGCTAGGCCGCGCATGCGCACTCCCATCGCGTGGGTCCGTTTTCCGTGAGCTGTAGCGACCCATAGGAAGTGCGCATGCGCAGCTTACGGTTCTTTGAAAGAGGCAGCGGTGGCTATTCTCACGATCCCCGCCTGCGTCGGACTTTCGACGCAGGTGGGGATCATGAGAGGAGCCACCGCCGCGTCTTTCAACTAAAAAAAAATACGGCAAGGCGGATGTCGGCCGTGGCGGCTGTTGGCGGCTGCAGGCTGCGGCAGCTGTAGCCTGCCGCGGCCGAGCACGGAGACGGGCCGAAGTTTTTTTCAACCTCAAAGACACTGCAGTGGCTCCTCTCAAGAGCCGCTCCTGCATCGGAGAAGGCGGCGATCGTGAGAGGAGCCGCCGGGAAGTTACACTGCTGGGGGCTCGGGCTGTTAGATCCATGCAGGCTCCTCTCGGGGTAAATAGAGGGAGAGGGAATGCTGCGGCTGCTGGACAGGGAAGTAGGGAAGGAGATAGGAAGAAAGACACAGGGACAGGGGCAGGGAGAGAGACAGAAAGACAGACAGACAAAGGGGGCCAGGGAGGGAGAGAGACAGAAAGAAAGACAGCGGGAGGAAGAGAGACAGAAAGAAAAAGACAGGGGTATGGAGAGAAACAGAAAGAAAGACAGACATATATTCTATCACCAGGGGGAGGAAGGGAGACAGAAAGAAAAAAAGAAAGACACAGGGACAGGGATAGACACAGAAAGATAGACAGACAAAGGGGGCCAGGGACAGAGACAAACAGAAAGAAAGACAGCAGGAGAGAGAGAGAGAGGAAAATAAAGACAGACAGACAGACATATATTCTAGCACCCGTTAATGTAACGGGCTAAAATACTAGTATATATATATATATATATATATATATTTTTTTTTTTTTTTATGTCTAGCGGTTTGCCTTTCAAAAATGGACATTTCTGAGCCTCAGAATTTGGACATATTTTCAGGAAATACCACGTCCTCTTAGTGTAATTTCCTAATTGCTCATGCCTAAAAAGTAAAGAAAATGTTACTTCCATAAAACTTTGTTTTTGTGCCCAGGATAGTCAAATTTTGCAATTAACCTATTTGAAATGTGAAAACTCCAAATTTTTAACTTTTCATTCTTATAAAGTCATTAAAAGTAACATATGAATCAGTAACATGTATTTATATTGAAGTTCTACAAAGATGACCACAGAAGATTTAGAAGTGAGTAATTTTGCGAGATTTGTGATTACATTGAAGGTTACTTCCACAAATCAGCCCCAGATGTAGTCTCCAATCACATTCTCCTTATATCCAGTATATCCTGGTGGAAGTACTCTTTTTGCTCCTCTGAGTATGTGCTCCCATGTTCTCAAGTTTATTAAAAAATTTTGATTGAACGCCTATCACAAATTCTAAGCGTTGTACATAAAAAGGGATGTAATTTTAAAACAAAGCTTATATCTCAAGATGAGTATCAAAGACATGAACTTTGAGAGACATCTTACAGTCCATTTTACTGTAATTCTTCACCAGATTCTCAACTAGCTCCACATAGTTTTCAGCCTTGTGATTGCCCAGGAAGCCTTGAACCACTGCGACAAAGTTGTTCCAAACCGCTTTCTCCTTCCTAGTTAGCTTCTTGGGAAATCCCTTGCACTTCAGGAACTTCTTTATCTGTGGTCTAACAAAAAATAACAGCTTTGACCTTTGCCTCAGACAGTTAAACATGGGATAAACATGTGGGTTCACTTCGAGGAAGTGCTTAGGGGGTAGGGTTCTTCTGCCATCATATTCTATGTTCTATTAGGGAAGATGTCTTGAAGCTATTTCAAGGCTGCCGACTCCTTATCTAGAGCTCTGACAAGCTGTTTCATTAGACCCAATTTGATGTACAGTGGTGGCATCAGCACCTTCCGGGGTCCACCAGTGGTTCCAATTTGACATGGTTTCTCCTCACAGAGAACTCGGTCCCCTATAGCCAGTCCCGCCTTTGGTAGTGCACCTTTGTGTCTCTGCTGTCCCAAAGGCAGAGATAGCAGGAAAACTTGGTAAAACTTCCTTAGAGACCCATTAGGAATGCCACCATTTTGAAGCTTCTCAGCTGTAATCATACTTCAAGGTACCTAGTAAGCTTTTGATGATGTTGTAATCCTCTTTGAGGTATACTGAATGAACCAGAGGAAGAAATGTTTTTTTGTTCCCATTATGGAGCAGCATGGCTTTGATGCTTCTGGATGAGCTGCCAATGAAGAGATGCCACTCTTTTGGGTTACAGGTGATTTCAATTGCCTCAAACAGACTAGTCACATTGTGGCAGAAACAAAGGTGGAAGAAGCTTGGCGATGCTTCCTCTGATCTGTGAGTTGCACACTTTCATCCAACAAGTTCCATTGCTTGAACCTAGACATCAAAAGCTCGACATTGGACTTGGGAAGACCAAGATTTCTGATCAAGTCGTTGAGATGTTTTTGGTTTGGATAGTATGAGTTTCTCTCATCAGCTGCACTACTGATATTCTAAACTGGATCTACAAAGCCTCTTTTACAAAGCCGCGCTAGTGCCTGCCACGTGGCACCAGCCCCGAAGCCCTTTAAATCTCTATAGGCTTTGGGGCCGTTAGCGTAGTGCAGCTGCTAGCACGCCTTTTGTAAAAGAGGCCGTAAGTGACTTGCCCAAAGTCACAAGGGGGTCCTTTTTCTAGTCGTTTTAGCGCACGCTAAATATTAGCATGTTCTAAATGCTAACGTATTCATAGCGTATAATGGACATGTTAGCATTTAGCGTGCACTAAATTGGCTAGTGTGCCTTAGTAAAAGGACCCCTATGGTAGTTATCCCATCTCTAGATCATTTATGAATATGTTAAAAAGCAGAGAACATTACCTCCTAAGCCATGGCTTTCTAAGTTTCTCAGGATTCTTTCATGAGGTACTTTATTTTGTCCCACTGGTATGAGCTTTGAAAGTGGATGTATCTGGTGCATGTTTGTTATTTTTTTTTCAATGATTCTTTTAAAGCCAGTGACTCTTTTCTTACCTTCTAATTTACTTGAAACAACATAATCTTGTTTTTATTTTCACGTATCTCAGTCTCTCCTCCCGGCCTCTAGGAACAGGTTTTCCTAACCTTTAACAGCACACTAAAGAGGTGGGATTATGGGGGGCTATGGTAGAAACAATGGCATAGTAAGGGGGGCAGACTGCCCTGGGCGTCGTCTTAGTGGGAGCACCCGCACCTCCCTGCACTCACACCCTCCCTTCCTCCTATCCCCATGATTCTTTAAATCTTCACCAACATGAGCAACTTCTCAGGCCTGCTGCTCACACCGGCCTGGATCCCCATTGAAATCACTTCCAGGTCACGGGGCCAGGAATTGACGTCAGAGGGATAACCAACGCCGGTGCAGACAGCAAACCGGAGAAGCTGCTTGCACTGGCAAAGATTTAACGAGGTATGGGTGGGAAAGGAGGGCGCAAGTGTGGCGAGGGGGGCTGGGAAGGAGAAAGGGGACAGAAAGGAGGGCACACCACTGGATAGAAAACCTGGGAAGGGAAACAGAGTTACATTGTAACATAGTAAAGGCAACAGATAAAGACCAGCACAGTCTTTCTAGTCTACCCAGCAAGGTGGCTAGGATTGTACCTGCTGCTCCATGTAGGTTATCCTCTCTCCTTTCCTTGTCGCAGGTAGCACTGTGTGAGTGTTTAATCTGTTTAGACTGGACATTCTATCCTATTTTATTACATGGAGTCCTTTTCTTTTTTTCTGTATCTACAAAATTGTAAACCATTTTGCTGTATGTTACTGAAGGTATTTGTGAGAAAGTCTAGGAAACTGCCCCTCTCCCTTAATAGCACTTCCTCACAGTCTCAGAGGCATCTTAAAACCCACAGTCCTGCCCAGGAGTTAGTGTTACCAGATGTCCAGGAAAACCCAGACATGCTTTCATTTTAGGGGACTGTCCAGGTGCCTGGATAGACTTTCCAAAACCTGGCAGTTTGTCCGGGTTTTGGAAAGCCCAGACGAGCTCTGGCTGCATCTGGAGGGCCTTTGAGCATGTATGGATGACGTCACACACATCCGCGCATGCTCCAGGCCCTCCAGATACGGCCAGAGCTCGTCGGGGAAGACGAGAGGAGGGTTTGTGGGGGCAGAGCTGAAGGTGGAATGGGGTAGGGCTGGGGCAGAAAGGGACGGGGCAGGGCTAGAGACAAAACAGGGTGGTCCAAGGTTTTACCACTCAAAATATGGTAACCCTACCAAGGGAGAAGTGACACATGAGGGTTGGAGCCAGGAGAGCATGGTTCAGGAAGTATGTATGCAGAAACCATAGCTAGTTTAAGGTGGCCCAGAGAGAAGTAGTGACACCCCATCGCATATGCCACCATTACTTATATCTGTTACAGTCAGGTAAGCCAAGTTCCACTTGGAACCTTGCAGATTTTGTACTTTGACATGACTATTTGCTAGAGACGTCCCTGGTCCCAGGCCAGGGACAAGTAAAGTGTGCTGCTGTGTTTAGAGGCAGTAAGGTACACAGTGGCACAGCAGAAGCAGGTCATAAGAACATAAGAACTGCCATCTCCGGATCAGACCTTCGGTCCATCAAGTCCAGTGATCCGCACTAGCGGAGGCCCAGCCAGGTGTACACCTGGCGTAATTTTAGTCACCCATATCCTTCTATGCCTCTCATAAGGAGATGTGCATCTAGTTTGCTTTTAAATCCTAGAACGGTGGATTCCGCAATAACCTCCTCTGGGAGAGCATTCCAGGTGTCCACCACTCGTTGCGTGAAGCAGAACTTCCTGATATTTGTCCTGGACTTGTCCCCCCTCAGCTTCAGTCCGTGTCACATTGGACATTGTAAATAATTTTTCTTCCTGCTCTATTTTGTCGATTCCTTTCAGTATTTTGAAGATCTCGATCATATCCCCTCGCAGTCTCCTTTTCTCAAGGGAAAACAATCCCAGTCTCTTAAGTCGTTCCTCGTATTCCAGTTTCTCCATACCTTTTACTAGCTTTGTTGCTCGACTCTGCACCCTCTCCAGCAGTTTTATATCCTTTTTAAGGTTGGGAGACCAATGTTGGACACAGTATTCCAAGTGTGGTCTGACCATCGCTCTATAAAGCGGCATTATAACTTTCTCCGATCTACTCGTGATTCCATTTTTTATCATACCTAACATTCTGTTTGCTTTCTTTGCCGCTGCCACACATTGTTCACATGAGGACATTGTTACATTTACAGACTAGTTTTATGTTGCCTTTTCTCTTCTACCTGTGAATGGAACAGGATCCCTGACCTTTAATAAATTTTCTTTTCCTTTACCTGCAACTGCTGTGTGACTCTGTCTTACCTGGGCTCAGGGCCCACCCTCATTCACATTACTACAGTTATATATAAAGTTATAAAGTATTAAATAAACTGATCTAAACCTGGTGCACATATTTATTTTTCACTTGTATCATCCAAATGCAAAGAATCATATAAATGCTATACAAATACATTGCCTAATCATGCATGGGCATATGGGGATGCATATAATCCTTCTTACACATAGAACAAAGCTTACCATGCCATGCATGCAGATGCAAACATGGAGAAAGCACACAGTGGAGGTAATTCTATAACTGATGTGCATTTGTGTGAGTCCTGCCTATGCTGTGCCCAAATTATGCTTACCTCTGAAATATGCAATATGTAAGACAGGTGCATAGTTACAGGGGCTTAGGCAGATTTTGGGCATTTACGTGCATGTGTGAGCATATATTCTCATCCAAGTGGTTCTAAATATTTACGTGTGTAACCAGTGTGTAAATGTTAGTTGATATTCACATTCAACCAGTAAAATGCTTCAAATATTTGGGGGTACAATTAGATAATGAGTTAACTTTTAAACAAGTGTCAGCTGTAGTTAAAGGTGGTTTCCATGTTCTTAGATGTATTTGAATAATTAGGTATCTTTTTGATTTCAAAACCTTACGTTCATTGATTGTCATTCTTCTTTTTTTCAAGATTAGATTATTCTAATGTTATTTTTGCGAGTTTGCCTCACTATCAAATCAAACGTTTGGAGCTTGTTCAGAGCACAGCAGCCAGGTTTCTCTTTAAGGCTAATAGATTTGATCACATTTCCCCCCTTTTGTTCAGATTACATTGGTTACCAATTCATTTTCATTTTCAACGTGCAGATCTGATAACCACTATTTCATCTAGTTATTTATACCACCACATTTGGAAGCAACAAGAAATTCTGCTTTCTTTTTTCAAGCTCTTCTCCTGTGGAATGCCCTTCCACCACAACTACATAAAGAAGTCTCTGTCAAGAAATGTAAAGTTTTGCTAAAAACACATTTTTTTCCCATGGCATTCAAATAATAATTTTATTTTCTTATCATGACCAAATAATCTGAAGATTTTGTTTTTAAATATGTTGTCTGCTTTGATTTTAATTAATTTCTCTGTTTGTATGATTGTTTCTTTCCTTTTATTTTGATGGAGTTCCTTTCAAATTTTATTATTTTAATATTATGTAAACCGCCTTGATCTGCTTTAGCAGAATAAGGAGGTATAGCGAGCACAAATAAACCTAAACATAATTTATAGAATTACCCTCGCTACGGCCATCCAAATGATAATCTGTATATGTCTCCAGACAGCAGCAGATGGTAATGAGACAACTGGCAAAGCAATGCATCAATACAATCCACATCCAGCTGGGATGGCTAACGTTGAAAACTTCAAGATGAATAAATAATAGTGAATGATTAAGTGGCAACAACGATTCCAGACCTGGAGCTGCTAACACACATTACTGTAGCTATCTCTGCTGACACTATTTGCTGCTTCAATGGAAAAGATTTCAGATTATTATTGAAACAACCCCATTTCTAATTCTCATTAACATCATGAAAGTGGAGTGACATTGTTCACTCTTTTAGCCACTTCCCCAGCGGCTTGCTACAAGAGTGCACAAGTCGCATTTGGGAACAGCTGGATAGCAAGGGTGAGAGGGAGGGGAAGAATTAGAAACCCCCCCCAAATCCTTAAAAAGGATATGGCGATACTCGAGAGAGTTCAGAGGAGAGCGACACGTCTGATAAAAGGTTTGGAAAACCTCTCATATGCTGAGAGATTGGAAAAACTGGGACTCTTTTCCCTTGAGAAGAGGAGACTTAGAGGGGATATGATAGAGACTTACAAGATCATGAAGGGCATAGAGAGAGTAGAGGGGGACAGATTCTTCAAACTTTCAAAACATAAAAGAACAAGAGGGCATTCAGAAAAGTTGAAAAGGGACAGATTCAAAACAAATGCTAGGAAGTTCTTCTTTACCCAACGTGTGGTGGACACCTGGAATGCGCTTCCAGAGAGCGTAATAGGGCAGAGTACGGTATTGGGGTTCAAGAAAGGATTGGACAATTTCCTGCTGGAATAGGGGATATAGATAGAGGATTACTGCACAGGTCCTGGACCTGTTGGGCCGCCGCGTGAGCGGACTGCTGGGCACGATGGACCTCAGGTCTGACCCAGCAGAGGCATTGCTTATGTTCTTATGTTCCTGCTTCCAGCAAAGGGGCTGCTTGTATAAAAGATTTACATGTATTATGGCATGCATGGGTCTAGCGTATACACCGTGAATGCATCGGCTCTTCTTCTGATGTCACTTCCTGGTTAGTTTGGAGGTGTACTGGAGGGGATTGGTGCCTGGGAGGAAGGAAAAGAGAGAGGAATCTCCCTGCCAGTTCAGCTGATCCTAGCAGGGGGAATCCCCATCAGCTGAGCCAGCAGGAATCCCCCAAACCAGCTCAGCTGATGGAGATTCCCCGACTGCGATCATACAAGGTAGCTGGGTACGTCTGCAAAACTTGCTTTTGTGAGTTTTTCATGTGGATGTTTATATTTTTGAAAATGGCCCAAAAAAGATAGACGTACTAAGGACCATAATGTCTACATAGGTCATTTTCAAAAATAAAAGATAGACATGTGGATGTTTTGAAAATGGACATTTTCTCTACTGGATTTCTGGATGTTTTTTCCAAAACATCCAAATTAGACTTCGACATCCTATCGAAAATGTCCCTCCACATGTCCAGTTGCATTGCATCAGAAGTCTTCCTCATTCATTGGAGGGATAGCTTCCTCTAAGCATTTCCTTCGATAGCTCTTATCGGGAAAACTCTACTCAAACGTTGCCAATATCGAGGCACCATGATACTCATAATACCGCTTTGGCCACGCCAGGTTTAGCTTCTGCTACTCCTTGAGCTCTCGATCAAGAAACCATACAAGTTGCAGCCATTCCCAACACTGCTAACACAGAATGAGGGAACTCTCCTTCACTCTAATGCCCGCTTGTTAACACTAACTGTGTAGTTTCTTTCTACGGTGAAGTAAATGTTTTTTGCCTCTTGGCTGCAGTATCTGCTGTAATTGAAGCATCTAGAAAACCTTCTACTCAGCACTCATATTGCTTCAAATAGATGAGATTTTCTTCCTGGTGTGCCTTGCTTTCTCTGGAACCTGTCACATGTCCATTTCCATCCATACTAGACTAATTCCTCATGTTTGTTTTAAAAGTATTTCCATATAATTTCATTGAATGTTTCCTGTTCTTTTTGTACTTTTTGAAACTTCTAAACCATTCAGGATTCTGTAGACCTCAATCGTATCCGCTCTCAGCCATCTCTTTTCCAAGCTGAAAAGTCTCAACCTCTTTAGTCTTTCCTCATAAGAAAGGAGTTCTATCGCTTTTATCATTTTGGTTGCTGTTCTTTGAACCTCATTCTTTCCTACCAGGCTTGTAACCCTCTTACTTTTTATAGGGTCTTGCGGCACAACCTGCCCGAGTGAAACTCAGTTCCTTTGTGACCTCAGTTTTTGTCAAATAGTAGCAACATTCCATGCTATTAATCCCAGGGCAAGCAGTGGCTTCCAGATGTTTGTCTCAATGGACTTTGAATACATTTGTCGTATCCTTGTTATTTGGTACAATGCAAAACAACTTGCTTACAGTAAAAAAATAACTATCCCTCTCAATTCTATCCAAATCTTTTTTAAACTCAGCTACAGTAACTGTTGTTATCACATCCTCTGGTAACAAGCTCCAGAACTTAACTATTTTTGAGTGAAAAAATATTTCCTCCTATTTGTTTTTGAGGTGTTTCCATGTAACTTCATTGAGTTTTACCTAGTGTTTGTAATTCTTGAAAGAGTGAAAAAGCAATTCACTATTACCTCAGTCATATCCTCAGCTATTTCTTTTTCAAACTGGAGTCCTAACCTCTTGTCTTTTTCTCATATAAGAGGAGTTCCATCCCCTTTATCATTCTGGTCGCTCTTCTTTGAAACTTTTCTAATTCCGCTGCATCTTTTTTAGGATATGGTGACCATGGAGCGATACAGAGGTTCTCAACACGCAGTACACATACCCTTGGGGGTATGCAGCCTAGCTGTCACCAGGGATTCCTCCCTGCCTCCCACCAGGGACCCCTGCCTGCCCCCCACCCCCTGCTGAAACCACCGCTGCCGGGGATGCCTCCCTGCCTCCATCTGCCCGTCCACTGCATCACCCCCACCCCAAAGCTGACACGGAGACGACACACTCCATACCACCCCAGGAGCAACTCCGCACAGGAACGTGCCATTGATCGTGCAGCGACTCACTTGCTGTACGTGGATGGCCCACAAGCCTTCCTCCCGACATCAATTCTGATGTCGGAGAGAAGGTTCTGAGCCAGCCAGGCAGTGATTGGCTGGCCCGGAAGCTTCTCTTTGATGTCAGAATTGACATTGGGGGAAGGCTTGTGGGCCAGCTACGTGCTGTGGTTAACCACAGCATATCGGGTGGTCGCGTGTCGTGAAACAGATTCTAACTAAGGGATTGTAGTCCTGAGGAAACACCCTAAGGGTGAAACATGTCGGCGCAGTTGTCCCTTATTACTACCACCTAAGTTAAGTATGAAAGCAGTTATGCTACATCAATTTATATAATCCATGTTATTGGCGTCTATATCATAATCATTGAAAGTATTTATAAATGACCCGGTGAAGACCTGATGCGTAAAGCCAGTTGTTATGAAATGCTATTGAACACCTGGTGGCATTTCTGAGGGTCTGAAGAGTAAAATATAAAAAATAAATAGAAGGTATTTTAGAGTGGCCAGAAGGATTTCTATGCATTGTCTAGAGCAGGGGTGCCCACACTTTTTTGACTCGCGAGCTACTTTTAAAATGACCAAGTCAAAATGATCTACCAACAATAAAATTTTAAAAAAACACAATGCACACTGTACGCATAGAATTGTTAATTATCATTCCTATTCCGGGATTTTTTCAAAGAGGTCAAAGCAGATGACTCTATGCACTATCACCTCAGTAACAACCATACAAAAATAGACAAATACCCACCCTTCCCTTTTTACTAAACCACAATAGCAGTTTTTAGCGCAGGGAGCTGCGCTGAATGCCCAGCGCTGCTCTCGACGCTCATAGGCTCCCTGCGCTAAAAACCACTATTGCGGTTTAGTAAAAGGGGACCATATTGTAAAATATAGACAGCAGATATAAATTCAGACACATTTTGATCACTAAATTTAAAATAAAATAATTTTTCCTACCTTGTCTGGTGATTTCATGAGTCTCTGGTTGCACTTTCTTCTTCTGACTGTGCATCCAATCTTTCTTTCAGCCTGTATGCTTCCTCTCCTCCAAACCTCATTCCCTGCCCCAACTTTTTCTTCCTCTCTCCCTCCCCTTTCTTTCTTTCTCTCTTCATGCCCCCTTTCTTTTTTCTGTTTCTCTTCTTTCCTTCTGTTTCCCTGCCTGCCCCCTTCCTTTCTTTCTCCCTGCCCTTCCCCAAGCCACTGCCACTTGCCACTGCCACTGCCATCAGGGAACAGGATCCAAATGCCACCAATGGATAACAGGCCCCAAAGCCGACGCCGCCCCATGCTTCAGGCCGATCAATCTTCCTCTCCCCGACGTCAATTCTGCTGTCGGAGAGGAAGTTCCGCCCAGCTAGGCAGCAATTGGCTGGCCCAAATTTCCTCTCCGACGGCAGAATTGACGTCGGGGAGAGGAAGATTGATCGGCCCGATAGATCGCCAAGGCAAAGTGAGTCCTGGATGATCGACTCACTTTGCCTTTGCGAGCTACCGGTCGATCGCGATCGACCTGTTGGGCACCCCTGGTCTAGAGTGACTTCACACTATTTTTTCTGGCTGTTAACACCTAACATGGACAGGCAAAAGTAGTGTGGAGTCACTCTAGATCAGGGGTGCCCACACTTTTTGGGCTTGCGAGCTATTTTAAAATGACCAAGTCAAAATGATTTACCAACAATAAAATTTTTTTTAAAACAAAAAGCACACTGTACGCAGAGAAAATGTGAATTATCATTCATATTTGGGTTTTTTTCAAAGAGGTCAAGGCAGATGACTCTATGCAATGTCACCTCAGTAACAACCATACAAAAATAGACAAATATACCCCCTCCCTTTTCACGATAGCAGGGAGCTGCGCTGAATGCCCCGCGCTGCTCTCGATGCTCATAGGCTCCCTGCACTAAAAACCGCTATTGCAGTTTAGTAAAAGGGAGCCATAGTGCAAAATATAGACAGCAGATATAAATTCTCAAAATGGACACATTTTGATCACTAAATTGAAAATAAAATCATTTTTCCTACCTTTGTTGTCTCTGGTTGCACTTTCTTCTTCTGACTGTGCATCCAATATTTCTTCCCGTCTTTCAGCCTCCTGTATTCTTCCTCTCCTCCAGACCTCATTCTCTCCCCCAACTTTTTCTTTCTGTCTCCCTGCCTCCCTTTCTTTCTCTCTCTCCATGCCCTCTTTCTTTCTGTCTCCCTGTTTCCCCTTTCTTTCTGTTTCCCTTCTTTCTTTCTCCCTGTCCTCCCCCAAGCCACTAGGTTTGCCGCCGCCACCATCGGGGAACAGGACCCCAAGCCACCGCCGCTCCAAGCTCTCCCTGCAGAAGCATCGCGTTGACCAGCATTCCGCTCCCCAACATCAATGCTGACGTCGGAGAGGAAGTTCCGGGCCAGCCAGGTAGTGATTGGTTGGCCCAGAACTTCCTCTCCGACGTCAGAATTGACAATACATAATGTGTCTGCTCTAGACAATACATAATGTGTCGAAGACCGATTTAGATGTCCTGAAAAGTGCATCCAAAAATCGGATGCCAAAAATGTCTATTTTTGAAACCACTAGACATCCAAATTTTTTTTTTTTTTTTAAATATTGCCAATTTAGTCATCTTGGCCAACAGGACATCCAACCTTAGGAAGCCTAACTTTTTTAGGCATTTTTAACCACAAAAATGCCCAAATCCAGACCATTTGGACATGGGAGGGGCCATTATTAGAGAACACTGCTGTGAACGTCACATAAAGGATGCTAGAAGTACATCTTACCATAGCTCTCCAAACTCCCCTCAAACCTACTATACTCATGTGCCTACCACCCCAACAGCCCGTGTAGCTGCAGGTAGCACCTATATGTCAGTATAGTAGGATTTCGGTGGGTTTTTGTGGGCTTACAGTTTCCACCATAAATGTAGTGGTTAGAGTGGCTTATGGGCCTGGGTCCTCCTCTCTATGGCTCACTAGCCCACTCACCATACTACTTAAGGCACCTGTCTGATGCTCTACTAGGATTTCCCATACCATATGCTGCTGTAATAGAGACAGGTATGTACTATTTCATTCAGATTTGTGGGGATGGGAGAGGTCATTGACCACTTGAGAAGTGTGTGTGGGATGTCATTACCTAATCCCTTCAGTGGTCATCTGGTTAGTTTGGATATCTTTTTAGCACTTAGATGCTTTTAAAACAGGTCTAGTTCCAAACGTCTACATTCCGTCCTGGACGTCTTGGGAAAGGTTCGATTATCACTGCAACACGTCAAAGTCTAAGCACACCCAAATCCTACCAATAACAAACCCCCATTGAGTTTTGGATGCACAGCGGCTAGAATTCTAGCAAGATATCCAGAAAGTTGGTTTCGAAAATCAGCACTTGGATGTTTTGGCACCTGTTTATGCTATTTTGGGGACGTTTGCATTTTTTGAAAATTAGCCCCATGTTGTTGGGATTAATTTTCCCTGTATTTATTGCTTTCCACTAAGCGACATTAAATTTCATCTGCCATTATAATACCATTTACCAGCTTCTCAGTTCCTCACAGTCTACTCCCGTTTTAACTACTTTGAAAAATGTTGTCATCTGCAAATCTGATCATCTCACTCATTGCTCCATTTTCTGGACCTTTAATGAGTAAGTTAAACAACACTGGTCCTAGTACACATCCCTGGGACACTTTTTTTCATATCTCTCCACTGAAAAAGCTGACCACTTAGGGGCAAATTCTATAAGAAGCGCCCAAAAATTAGGCACTGAAACAGGCACCGTTCAGCGCGATTCAAGTAAAACTGGGTGTTTAGTGAATCACTCTGAGTGGCACCTATTTTGGAGGCGCCCAATAAATAGGCCAGCTCTAGGCACAACTAAAAGTTAGATGGCCATGCAAGCACTTAAGCACGCTTAAGAGCAGCGATTCTGTAACAAGATGCCTAACACGAAGCCAGGCCCAACATGCATAGTGCTTATTTTTTGGGAGGCCGCCTAAATTTTTAGAGGCACCTTGTTACAGAATCGCTCTTTCCTGATGGGCGCCTAAGTTTCAATTATTGCTGATTAAAAATCTTAATTGAGCTTGCTATTCAATTTAGCTAGGTGCCTATCTAGTTGGACACCTCCAAAATAGGTGCCTAACATTAGGCGCTGGTTCCAGAATTTGGGCCTAAGTCTTGTTCTTTGTTTCCTATTTTTTTTTTTTAACTAATTGCTATTTCATAATAGGATATATTCTTCTATCTCATTTCTTTTCGACTTCCTCAGTAGTCTGTCAAGAAGGACTTTATTAAGTGCTTCTCAAAATCTAAATACGGGTTCACTATTATTCACATACTTATTTACACCTTGGTTATATGATTATTTGCACATTACTTACAAAGACCTCAATGCTGACGGGCACCGTGCTGTTAAGAGATGGGCTGCCAGCATCCTTTGCCATCACTGTCAGGTAAATAACACCATTGGAGATTAGTTCATAATCCAGGGGGCGAGTCACAGATATGACTGAAAGAAAGGAATGTTCAAATGAGAAGCAATTGGAGTTGGATATAAACATACACATATTTTGAGAATCTCCATCCTGCACTAGAGAATGACATGGGGACAAATTTTTCCCCGTCCCTTCAGGAACTCATTTTCCCATCCCATCGAGTTCTTTTCCTGTCCCTGCCCCATTTCTGCAAGCTCTGTCCTCATTTGCACAAGCCTCAAACACTTTAAAATCATGTGTTCGAGGCTTGTGTGGTTAAGGCAGAGCATACAGGAATGGGACAGGGACAGGACGGGGGAAATTAAGTTCCTGCAGGGATGGGGAATAATTTTTCCCCGTGTTATTCTCTATCTTGCACCATTCCTCCCTGCATACAGCTGCTTCTCATACTCCATCTCAGGATACCAAACCCTCTTCCACTCAGTCATTGCCCCCTCAATTTTGGGGGGGATCTAGGGATGAACTGAGGGGGCAATGCATTCCCTCATTCCCTCTCCCCCCACCCCAAATAGCATAGTAAGTGTGCTTAACATTATTCACACATTTTTGGGCTTAAGCCAGTATCCTATAATAATCTGCATGCACAGATGCCGTTATCAGTGGTGTAATCAGTGGTATCACTTCCTGGACCTGCACCTAGGAAGTGACATCAGAGGAAGATCTAACGCTGGTGCGACAGCAGGTTGGGGGTTACAGAGGTACAGAGGAAGGGAATTGGCGAACACACAGCAACAGAGGGTAGGGAAGGAGCTGGTGGAGATGGGGGGAAGAGAAGAAGGCAGGGGAGGGCCACCACCACCCCGGGCACCTCTCACCCTCGCTACGCCACTGGCTATTATAGAGCTGATGCTTGGCACTCCCCATTGTGGCACTTAGCACATGATTCTAGAATTGCTTCCTTAGCTCCTTCTCAACTACCCCACCCAAAGCACAGCCCATTTCCAGGCTTCCATTCCTTTTTGCTACTGGTCTGTAAAGGCTTGCTCATAAAACCACATTTTAAAGACCTTTCTTAAATTTAGAGGGAAGCTGTTCATTGTGCAAAGGGGTAAAGGGGATGGAACTTGTATACTGCGTCCCAGTTACGTTTGATTCTCTACATACCAGTTTTTCCACATATTCATCGTCATAGGACTCTTAGGGACCCCTGAAGAAGACATCTTGTCGAAACGCGGACCGTATTGGGTCCTGCAACATTAGCAGATTAGGTCCTTTTTATTTGTATGTGGATTTTGATTTTTGAAATGGATTATTCTGCTTGTTTGAAAATTGGATTTTCTATGTATATTTGGAACTTTGATTTTTTTTCATTAAAGTCCATCACAGGATCATCGTTTTTCCACAGTGTTTTTTTGGTTTCTCTTACAATATATTTTAGCACTCAATAACAAAAGCTCAAACAAGCTCACCTACCATAGAGAACTCAACCAGAACTCTCCCGCTGGATATTACTAACTTAACTTTTCAGCACAAGCTGCATTTATAAAGCAAACTAGAGGGTAGGAAAAGCCTCAGTGATTTTACAGGAGTCATATAGAAAAATCTCTTGAGCTTTCCAAACTCCCTCATTAATTCTTTGGCATAAAAACCTCCCATCTGGTGCTTTTAAAATTTCAATTACTTCAATTACTTTTCCAAATTTTAAATATTTCTCTAAAACACTTCTCTTTACAAAAACACTTCTGTCAGAGAGACACAGAATACTGAAGAATGCAGACTAAACAGTAGTTTTAAAGTCTTTTCATCAAACACTGAAAAATGTTTGTACCCTGCATCCTCTTTATATGTCCCTCCCTAGTCATTCAAGGTTATACCCTACCTTGCATGTAGTCATTCTCATTGCGTCTAAACTTCTTTAATTTATCCTTTTGAAGTTCAGAGTGATATCCCTCCTCTTGTTGGCTCTTAAACTTCTCATCCTGATCATTTTCCTTTAACATCTTCAATCTGCCTTCCAAATCTGCTCGCATTTTAGCCAGCATATTCTTTGTTTTGTCAACAATGAAGACCATGAGGTCTAAGGAACAGTTATTCAGGATTGCTATCCATTTGTTGTGATGACGCTAAAAGCACTGATGTCCACGCATGTGCGGAGGTCCTCCAAACACGGCCCTGAACTCGGGGAAAGAGACACGAGGTTTGTGTGGGGACAAGTCAGAGCTGGAATGGGCGGGGCTGGGGCCAGGTGTCCTCTTTTTTTTTAAAGAATAAATCTGGTAACCCTACCCAAAATGTAAGAAGCCTTTTTGCTGTGTCACCCAGACTGGTGAGTTTGCAGGACTGAGTTTGCAGTTATAGGACCAAGAACCTATATAGTGTCTGACCTGTGCTGAATGCATGAGGATAGAGGCCTGCCTGAATTCTTTCTAATCACTAGCAAGGAGAAGGATAAACAGGGCTACCAGTGAATCCTGGCCACAAAATCCTGTGGCCCAAGAATATCCCATGCATTGTGTGTTTGTTTGTCCTGGTATCTTCTTAATTCCAAAGGATTTTGCCTCTCCTCTCCTTTCCAAGAGATACAAAGCAATTTTCAGCCTCACTCACCTCCGTAGCCATCCAAGATATTGATATCGAAGACACTGCGAAAAGCTGAAGCCTCCACGATGCTGTATGCAATCTGGTTATTTGGGGAAGAATCTTCATCTGTTGCCTGTTATTGTATACAAATATAAACCAGCTAGTTATCCACCAGTTATAGGTGACATGCCCATGAAATATGATAGAGAAGAAAGGAATAAGAGACTGGAGTAAAGGCTAGGTCAACTCTACTCATATGTTCACATCAAACATCATAATGGGCAAAAAACTGATTGATACAAGGAAACCTATTGAAATGAATACCAATGCAGTGTTAAGTAACTGGCAATACATAACAAAAATGCAGTAAAACAGTGGTTCTCAACCCTGTCCTGGGGGACCCCCAGTCAGTTGGGTTTTCAGGATATCCCTAATGAATATGCATCTAACCCCTCTTCTAAATGGGATACACTATGGGCTCCTTTTATTAAGGTGTGCTAGCGTTTTTAGCGTGCACTGCACTGCTGCGCACGCTAACCCCACACTATGCACCAAGAACTAACGCCAGCTCAATGGTGGCGTTAGCGTCTAGCGTGCGCGCTAAAACCGCTAGCGCAGCTTAGTAAAAGGAGCCCTATATTAGAAGGGCTATACTTCAAACAAATTAAATACAGTAAAACCTTGGATTGCAAGTAACTTTGTTTGCAAGTGTTTTGCAAGACAAGCAAAACATTTTATTAAATTTTAACTTGATATACAAGCAAAGCCTTGCAATACAAGTATATACAGTGTACACGCATCACATCATCACAACCGAGCCTATGGTTTTTTTCTCTCTGACACTGCAGGAGTGTAGTGACTGTTCTAAATGAGTGAGGTTTTGCAATACAAGTACGTATAGTATTTTGTATTAAAGTTTTTGGGTTGTGGAATGAATCATCTGAGTTTCCATTATTTCCTATGGGGAAATTCGCTTTGATATACGAGTGCTTTGGATTACAAGCTCGCTTCTGGAACGTATTATGCTCACAAACCAAAGCTTTACTGTATCTTAATATAAAAGAAGCTATTACATATACATATTTTTGTTTGAAGTGTCCAAATCATTTAATCATTCCTAAAATATCATTTGAATCAAATTTAATGTGACAAACACTTCACTTTGTTATATTTAGAGCATTAGAACGGAGCAGTTCTTTAGGGCTCATATCCTCACACTGAGGGTGCTCCTTCACTATTTAAATATTTTGACTTTTAATTATTATTATTGTGTGACTTTAGTCCCACAAGGTTTACAATCTCCTACGCAAGCCATTCCCTTTTTGTTTTTGCATCTTTTAAGGGTTTTTTTTTCTTTTGGGGGGCTTTATTGTTGAAAAATAAAATGAAAAAAATAACAACCAAAAAAAAAAAACTCTGTGGAGTGACGATGTTCCTAAATGGACTTTATTTGAAAGTGTCAAAGTTCCAAAGGTATAACTGAAATCAGCCACATAAAATAATTCCATCCACATAAAAATAAATCATCCACATAAGAGCCTTAAAGGACCTAGTCCGTTAGGGATACAGGACCCAACACAGTCAGCGTTTCGACAAAAAGTCTTCTTCAGGGGTCCCTGGAAGTCCTATAAAGCGGAGTATGTGGGAAACAATTGTGTGGTGAGCCGGAAGTGAGACACTGCTTGCATTTGGTTTTCTCTGGATTGGTTTACTCTGGATTGTGGATATTTTGAGGTCAATTCCTTTTGTTTTTTGAAAAATAAAATAGACAACAATGGGTAGAAAAATAATTTTATTTTCTGTTTTGTGATTAGAATATATAAGAACTGAAATGTTTATCCTGCCGGTACTAGTGTGAGACATGGGTAGGGCCCATGGCAGAAATTTCGGAGGGGACACAAAAGCCCACTATTAACCTTCAGCTTCCAGCAGGCTTAGAGCTTTCTCTAGCCAGGGGGTAGTTGCCTAACTCCTTGGCCTAACACCATGCCTGGAATGTGTGATCTTTATATTTTGCACAGTATAGGAGGAAATTGATCTTTTTATTTCTTTGGTGTTGGAAGGTGTGGCTTCTTGGGATTTTGGTTTAATTTATGTTTATCATTTTACATATTTGGCATTTATGTTCTGTGTGTGTGACTGAGGGATTCTGTTAGGATGAATTTTTTTATGTAGCATTCAGTTTTCCTGATAGTGGAGGGGATATTGTGAGGGGAGACGGGCTTTGTTGATCCTTTTTCTGTATCTGTGATTTATAAAATGACATTTATACAGTATATTGCTCCTTTTTATACTTTAATAAAATGATTTCAATATCAAATAGACTTGTGTAGATGGCATCAGATAGAGTCCACTGGGACAGGGCAGAGGCGAAGATAGAGTCTGCAGGGACGGGGCGGAGATGGGGGACACATTTTTCCCCATATCATTCTTTAGCCTAGACGTCAAAAGGACCCCTAAATTTACTCAGCTTGGAATCAATCTGGAATGTTTTGCAAAAAGGTAAATTTCAAAATATCAGTGTCCTGGTCACAAAAGCAAAGTTTGAAGGGAATGATAGCCATTTTCTATACTTTTGTGGTATAGGCAATTAAGAAAGAACACTTATTAACCAGGAACAAAAAAAAAATTGTTACATAGTGTAATCAGTACCAGTTCCAATAGGCATCCGAGCAAGGATAGGACTGCTTTTTATGTAGTCCTATCTGCCCAGTAAGCTATGTGAGTAGCTAGCACTCATATAAATCTTGGCTCTTCCCCAACTTCACCCATGCAGTCCCCTTCTTCTGCCTGGATTTGACATAGCCCTTCAGCGCTAATATTCAGCGGCACTGCCCAGTTAAATGGTGCTAAATATTGGCAGCCAGCCTGCTGAGCATGAGTTAAGTGGGCAGAGGCTTCTACTGCCTAATTATATCACTTTCAATGTTAGGTCCTTAGGGTCTAATTCTATAAATGGTGCCTAGCTCAGTAGGCGCCTAGGGAAACGGCACCTTCCACATGTCATTCAACGTTAGACACTCTTTATAGAATCGTGCCTAGAAGCACCTAACTCAACTTAGGCACCATTAGGCATGACTAACTTAGGAACCGGTATAATAGGCCAGGATTTTCTTGGACTAAAATACTGGTGAGTAACGGTGCTTAACTATCCACGCCCAAACTCCACCTCAAACCACTCCCACTTTTTGGGTTTGTGCCTCAGTGTAGACGCCTACATGGCACCTACTGAGTTAAGTGCCTATCTGAAAATTATATTCTTTTAATTGTTTATTAATTGTTTTTAATTGCACTAATCAATTAACAGCGCCAACTGAACCAATCAAAAAATGAAAACCCCCCTTTTAGAAAGCTGTGGTAGCGGCTGCCGCGCTGCATATGTTCTGATGCCCATTAAATCCCCATGGGTTTGAAGCAATTACCGCAGCCTTACCCACTACTGTGGCTTTGTAAAATGAGCCCTAAGTTAGGCACTTAGATCAGCTGGGCATGCTGATCTAGACGCCTAATGGCAGGTACTTTTTATAGAATCAGGCCTTAATCTTTACCTCTGTTTAAACATTTTCAAGATAAAGCGAATATAGCTGTTATCAGATGCATTAATAGGAAGATGCACACCACAGTTTTCATTCTGGAGATGGGGGCAAATAGCAGATGCTAAAAATGAGATGAAACAAAACAGTACTTTTTGGTCTCATTGTGTGAGTTTCCTTGCCCTTTTTAAAAAAAAAAAATTATTTTTTTTTTTAAAATTAGTTTGTTTTTTTAATTTCTAAAACAACAAATCTTTAAATTAACACAGTGATGTGAAAACATTTCCCCTCAGTACTGTATATACTGTAAGTCACACTGAATAGTTTCTGATCTTTAAACAAACATAACATATTAGGCACAGGGAATCTAAGGAACCACAGTTTTATATTACACCAGTTATTTAAGGTCATCCAACACCTAAAATAACTGCCTCCTAAACTTAATACAGAAGAACTGATTGTACGAGTACCACCTTTAGCAGGAACAATGGCAACCAAATACTTCCTATAATTTCATATCAGTCTTTCACATCCTTGTTCAGGAATCTTAGTCCATTGTTCGTTACAGACCTGCGGTCTCCTACTATAATGTATCCCATTTAGTATTTCTCCCTACAATCCCGTGGTTTCCATGCAGGTATTGTCGTGTCTTTAATAAGTTTGTTAATTATTCCCCATTTAAAATTTTTTAACTGTAAAACGCTTAGAATGTATGATTAGCGTTTCATCAAATTTTAATAAAACTTGGAAAACTTAGTAGAGGAGTTAGATGCATATTCATTAGGGATATCCTGAAAACCCAACTGACTGGGGGGTCCCCCAGGACAGGGTTGAGAACCACTGTTTTACTGCATTTTTGTTATGTATTGCCAGTTATTTAACACATTCCTAGATTTTTGTGCATGAACTGCTCCTTTCTGGTTCTGCCTGGGTTTAAGTCAGCACTTTGACTTGTACATGCAAAATCGGCATGCAAAGTAAGCAGTCTGCTATAGAATAAGGGTGTTACTTCATATAAGATACATTTACTAAAGTGTATTACCTCATTAGCATGCACTAATGCTGTTGTCGTGCATTATTAATTCATAGGTCCCATGACCGTGACAATTAAAGTTGGCCCTATGTTAAATATGTGTACTGAGCAGCTGTGGTAAATAACACATGGTAATGTTTATTACTTTGAACTAATGTGGTAGTGAATTTTAGCTAATCTAGCCCATAACATAAGAAATATCCAAATGTGCTAAATTTCAGAACTCTACTGAATGGCCAATTCATGGGTAGTTTTGCTTTGACGATTTATTATTGCTGTATGTTTTGCTCCTGGTAAGCAGAAGAAATTATGTACATATTTTGAAATATCAAACAAGCATAATTTTATCTCCTGACCAGCAGAGGCAGTCAGTGCTGGATTCTATAAAAGGCGCCTAAATTACAGACACCACTTGGAGCAGTTGTCAACCAACCACTAGGGTTACCAGAGGACATGTCCTCTTTTAAGAGGACTCTGCAGATGTCCGGATGGCTTTTCAAAATCCAGCACTTTGTCTGGGTTTTGAAAAGCTTTGAGCTCGGAGCCATGTCTGGAGGGCATCTTTGCATGTGTGGATGCAATGCAGTGATGCCACACAAGTCACTTGGATGCCTTCCAAATGAGCTCAAGAAGAAGAGGTTTAGGGGGACAGAAGGCAGGTTTAGGGGGACAGAAGAGACAGAACGGGGCATGACTTGGGTGGGGCCACATGTCCAGATTTTACAGTCGTAAAATCTGGTAACCCTAGCTAGGAGTCCTATATAGAATCCTGCCTAGCATAGCCTAGGCATCCTAAAGGTAGGCACTGGCATATTAGGCCAGGTTTTACAGCCTAGTTTATCGACACCTAACTCGGACACTTAGCGATGTCTAAGTCAACCATGCCTAGTCTCTGCCCCTAACCATGTCTACTTTTCAGATAGGCATCGGAGGGCACCCCGACTTCAGTATTGCTAGGCCGCCCAAGAGTTTGGTGCCAAACTCTTGAATTATTATTTTTATTTTTGGGGGGGATTGGCTGAAAACTTTCATGGCCAATTACCATGCCAATTAAGCCGAAATTAGGCGTCACTAGGCGACCTTGATTAGAGCACGTAGTGATGCCTAATGTAGGTGGCCTATACAGAATCAGGCCCTTAGTGATTCAGCTGTTTGGGAAGGCAAAGGTGGGCGGGGCTATGGTATTACTAAAGTTGGATGGGGGTAAGGCAGGGTGAGTTGGGATGTAGTGGAGTAACACCTATGTCATCGATAAATGGACATTTGAACACTGCAAGTAAGGATCCTTTCACTGTATCTCTGATGCAGCTGTAACGGTTATATTAATTTTGGGGCCAAAAAACGCACTAGGGCTTATTTTCGGGGATGTCTTATTTCTTTTGTGTGTATACGATCATTTCTCACCCATCCCCTTGTGCAGCATCTTTCTATCCCTCCCTCCCATCCCCCCCCTCTGTGCAGCAGAACCCCGAAAAGCAATTTCATTGTGTTACATTAGATCTAATCTAAGCATTGTTCTTGTATCCCACATCTTCCCTATAAAATAGAGTTTTAAATGGTTAACAAATTACAGATCATCCTTAAACAAAGTGAATTTCAGATGTCATAACATTTCTGAAATAAAACAAGTAATGAGATCTTTGTGCAACAGATAATACGAAGCCATTCTCCCTGTGCAGCAGAACTCCAGTGACCCCACCAACCCATCCCCCTGCGCATAATCTTTCCATCTCTCCCTCCCATCCCCCTTTGCAACTGAACCTCGACGACCCTCCCATCACGAGGCCGACATACCTGTGTTCCAAACAGCAACGGCGGCGGCACTGAACAGGCTGCTTTGTGGCCTTCCCTGTACTGTGTCACTGATGATGTCATCAGTGATGCAACAGAGGGAAAGCCATGGCAGGGAAGGCCGCAAAGTAGCCTGTTTGCTGCAGTTGCTGTTTGGAACGCAGGTATGTCGGCTTTGCGGTGGGAGGGTCGGCGGGGTTATGCTGCACGGGATGGGAAGATGCTGCGCAAGGGGATGGGTGAGAGGAAAGATGCTGCACTTGGTGGGGGGGAAGGAGAAAGTGCTCCTGCAGGTGAATCGGGGAGTGTCGGGGACATTCAGGAGGGGCTTCAGGGTTTGATCCAACTAGGGCTTATTTATGGGGTAGGGCTTATATTAGGACCTACCCCGAAAATCATGTTAGGCCTTATTTTGGGGGTAGATCTTATTTTCAGGGAAACACAGTAGTACCTCTGGAGGTTATATTTGACCCACAACAGTCAGCATTCTTTTTTAAATACTGATAGCTGTGGGCAGAATTAGCCCCAGATATTTAGTGCCAGGCCATCTCTGGGCACTGGCACTGAATATCTGGGGCTAATTATTTATTATATTATTTTAATTGTTTATGTTTAGCCTTCCTGTTTTAAATTATTTTTAAATTTGTATTGTGTAAACTGCTTAGGATAGTTTTAAGCAGTATATCAAACCTAATTAAACTTGAAACTTGCAAATTTAAGCACGGGTAGGGTTACCAGATGTCCTCTTTTTAGAGGACTGTCCAGGCGTCTGGATGGGTTTTCAAAACCTGGGAGTTTGTCCAGGTTTTGAAAACCATTGAGCTCGGGGCCGTGGATGTGACACAATGACATCACACACAGATGCCCTCCAGACGAGGCCTTGAAGAGACAAGGTTTGTGTGGGGGCTGGGGCTGGTGAACGGGGAGGGGCTGTGGATGGAATAGGAGGTGCTGAGGCACACAGGGTGGGGGCACAAATCTTGAAAAAATCTGGTAACTAAGTGTGTGTGTGGGGGGGGGGGGGGTTGGGATGCGGCCAGAGTTTATGCAAATACCAATCAATATTCAGCCAGGGCCCACATAAGGTTGCAAGTCATTTGTATGAGGCAGCCCCAAGGGGGGCCTTACTCCTGCCACCATCACCCCCACTGGACCACCAAGGAGCAGAGGTAGGCCTGAGGGGACCTAGGCAGACTGGTGAGAAAGGTTTGGGGGATATTCTGGGAGGGGGGAGTTGTTAATGTCACAACCTAAAGGAAGAGGGAAGGGAAGAAGGGGGTTGTTTGGGGGGTGGGAAGGGGCTCCCAGGGCCAATATTCAGTGCCAGGACCTGCATAGCTAAGCAGGCTAAACTAGGATTGATTTTGAACTGTCCTAAATTCACCCAACTACTGTACTTTTTCATACTATCCCGCTTAGACTACTGCAACACACTTCTAGTGGGCCTGCCTACCAAAACTCTCCCGCCTCCAAAGGGTGCAAAATGCTGCATTCCGCCTCCTGAAAAACCTAGGCATCCGTGACCACGTTACCCCTGCATTAGCTTCCATGCACTGGCTGCCCATTCAAAAACACTGCACCTTCAAGGCCCTGGTCCTCGCTTTCAAAACCTTCCATGAAACGATTCCGCACTACATGAAAACTAAACTACAAATCTACTTCCCAAAGCGACCACTGAGGTCCCAAGGAGAAAAACGACTGACCATACCTCCTGGCCGCTCCCTCAAAACTGAAGCAGCCTGCAAACGCTCTTCTTCACATTTCATACCCAGACTATGGCACACCATCCCCCCATCTGTTAGAACACTAGATGGACTTTGGAGTTTCAGGAAGGCTGTGAAAACCTTCCTCTTCACAAACCCAGGGCCTTAAGGACATGCACCCAGAAATGCCATTCAGAGTCAACGCACCTACGCCACCTACTTTCACCAGATGCTGAATAGTGTATATGTTTTATTGTCATTATTAACACTCGAAGGCAATTCATTTTTACTGTAACGGCGCCACAGACTTGGAATTCACTCCCACTTTATTTAAGAGAGGAGAAGAATTTGGAAAAATTTAAGAGCCAACTTAAGAGCTTTCTTTTTAAAAATGCGTTCAATACCTAATTGAAATGTTAATTGCTCTTTCATCATTTGCTCTTTTATGCATTTTGATCTCCAATTATTTATTTGTCCTCCCATTCTTTTTGCGTTTTACCTTAATTGTTGATTCTTTCCTATCGAACATTGTATTTCTTCCCCTTTTGTCCTATTGTTTGCTTGTTTTTGTATTATTTACTTTGTTTTAATTAGTTTGTTTTTGATGATTTTATACCCTTGTTAACGTTACTCTTTATTTTATGTACATTTTAGAAATTTATTTTATTATGTGTACATCGCTTAGTAATTGTAATAGGCGATTAATCAAATAACAAATAAACTTGAAACTTGTCATGTCTATATTGTAAATTATGTTTCCCTAGCCTGCTTAAATCGCTCTGAATATCAGGTGGTCTGTTACTGAAGGTATCAATCACACTTGAACACTCTCCAGGGAACTCAAGTTATATATGCTCCAAAAATCATTATATGTACCAAAATAAAGCAACATATTAAACAGAATAGCATTTGTAGCCATTATGTGCAGCATTTTAATACTTGGCTTCCAGTCACCCCTGGCACCCCAGTCTAACTTCTTCCTATTGGCCATGTGAACAATCGAGTTCAGCAGCACTGTAACAGAAATCCTGTAGTTACTGGCAGCTATAAAATGATTTGTCTGGCTTGTTTTTTGTTTTGTTTTTTGGTAGTTTGCCATATGGCCACCAGGCTTCACATCTGCTGGCCTCTAATTTACTGATGAGTTACCAGATATGTTTGGAATATGTATTATTTATCAGCTGTACCTAATGGTTATAAAAGTGGGCTGACAACCAGGGATGTCAGGGTTCAAATCCCACTACCGCTGCTTGAGATCTGGGACGAGGCCAACCCTCCATTGCCTCAGATACAGATGGGTAAGCCCTAAAGGGACAGGAAAATACCTGCGTTATCTGAATATAAATCACCTTGAGCTACTGCTGAGATAGGTGTGATCTAAATCAAAACCCAAAACCCAGTACCAGTCATATTGTGAATTAATACTAGACACTACAAACGTCATACACCCTACCTTACTGTAACAGCCCTAACTTCCAGGAGATACAAAAAAGGGTGCAGAGTACTGAGGAATTTCAGTAATAAACAAGCCAACTTAGTACAGATCAGTCATAGACATCCAGTGCTAATAGAATACCTGGTCTCTTTTATACATACAGATTAGATCAGGGGTAGGGTACTCCGGTCCAGTCGGGTTTTCAGGATTTCCCCAATGAATATGCATTGAAAGCAGTGCATGCAAATAGATCTCATGCATATTCATTGGGGAAATCCTGAAAACCCAACTGGAATACGGCTCTCGAGGACCGGAGTTCCCTACCCCTGGATTAGATCCTCACCAAGTACAAGTAATCACAAATTAAAAACAAAAATATGTGGACAAAAATTAGACTGAACCTCCTCCCCCACAAAAGCCAAAAAATTCATCACACTATCTACCCCTTCCATCCTACATCTCCCTCCTTTCTTTCTCCCCTTCCATCCAGCATCTCCTTCCTCTGCAGATCCATTCCCATCGTGCCAGATCGGCTTGTTGTTCTGATAGTGCACCTATAAACTGGAACTCAATCCCTTTTAATCTTCGTTTCAAATAGTCAATTAACATCGAGGCTGTTTTTAAAACATATTTTTTTTTCTCTGAGGCATATGATATTTCTACCCAATAATTTCTGTTGGTTTTTCACTGATACTCTGCCAGGTGCTGTGGTCCAGGATAGCATCTACCGGTGCATACCTATTTCTGTTACTCTTTCCTTTCCTCTTGTTTCTACTAGGGTTTAATAATATTCTTCCAGACTCCACTCCTTTAAAATTATGAACATTTGTAATATAGCATCCTTGTGTCGCGCTCTCTTTTTTCTTTTATTTTATTCCTTAATTTTAATTAATTTTATTATACCTATTTAATTTAACTTTGTAAACCCCTAGGATAATTTGCCAATTTGCAGTATATTAAGTAAAGCTGAACCTTGAATCAAAACTGAGCAGAGACGATGAAAGTAAATTAAAAATCTTTATTGTTGAAGGTTACAGAAATGTGTGAGCAATGGAACCCTTTACATCTGTCATGGTGGAGGAGGGTTAAGATGATAATTTTGCCTGTGGTTTGTTACCAAATGGGCATGTTACCAGTGTTTTTTCAGGGGTTCTTTTACAAGAAATTAAATAGTATTCTTACTAAATTTCTTTGGCTGAGTAAAACTGTGAGAATTGCTTTAGTATTTTTACAAAAACCAATTGGAGGGGGGCGGGGTAAATTTTCCCAATTTTTATAGATACCATCAAGCCTATATAATGCATCAGGGTATGTATTGGCTCCTCCCCGAGCTCATGGAAAATCTTCCAGACTGGTTATGGTTGGAATGGCAACTCCTGTCTCCAATGAGATTGTGTCACATTTTAAGTATTAAGTTACCTAGGATATAGACAATACATAGAATTTTATTAGACACATGGCAGACATTTAAATTTATTAATAATTTAACATCTATTCCAATTCATAATTCCACATGTCAGTCCCTTTGGCTGAACTCCAAGATTCAAATTGGTGAGTCTAAAATCCTCTGGAAGCATTGGATGCAGGTGGGCATACGTACTTTGGATGATGTAGTATCAAATGGAAAGATGCTTGACTTTGCACGACTGCTACAAACATTTGGTATTTCAAAGTCTCAAGCATTTAAATGGTTGCAGTTGAAGCAGGCCATTCTGAAGGGGTTCCCTGATTGGCAAAATCTAAAAAATCAGTATAGCTTGCCGGTCCTGTTTCCAGACAGTTTTCCAAGGGCATCAGGCTGCCCAGTGGTATAAATTAATATTTGAATTTTTGAATAAGAAACCAAAAACTGGTCTTTGAGACATTTGGAGTATTGAGATTAAGCAGCAGATTTCTGTGTCTCAATGGCCACGAATTTGGACTTGGAGGATGAGATGTACGGCATCTGAATCTATGAGACAAACATGTTTTTTTTTGTTGCATAGAAATTTTTGGACCCCTGTTCGTTTACAGAAATTGGATAGTTCTCAGTCTAACAGATGCTGGCACTGTCATCTCGATGTAGGGACATTGGATCATCTATTGTACTATTGTCCCTTGATACTTAAATTTTGGAGATCCATTTGGGGTCAAATGAATAAAATATTGGAAAATCCAGTTGCATTGACGTACGATACCGTGTTATTTGGCACGTTAATGAGGGCTAAAAGCCCAATAACTTCCCATAACAACAAACTTCTTTTTATTATGACAGGAGTTGCCATATAACTTATTTTGAAGAACTGGAAAAACTGGGACCGGTTAAATTATAATTTCTGGTGGGAATCTTTATGCCACATTTTTAAAATGGAACATATGATTGCCATACAGCAGGGACATTACAGGAAATTTAAGGATGTTTGGGAGCCATTGACAAAATTCTGTAAGGAGTGATTATGGATTTTGCCCTTTGAACATACACGTCCAGGGTGGGGAAATACTTTTAATTTAATTATGGTTGAGTGCAATTGTTGGGTATATAGAAGGAGGGGGGGAGGATATATGTATTTGTTATGAAATATAATTTGATTGAATTTAAGTGCTGTTAAAGTGTAAAATGTCTGTATAATATGTTGCACTTATTTTTAGCTTTAAAATGAAAAAATATATTTAAAAAAAACCCAAAACAACTAACAGAAACTGCCCACTATTAAGACCATGGGAGGCAGCCAGGCTACTTCCAGTGGTCTGCAGTGACCCTGGCTATACCGTGCTGGGGCTGTCTTCGACCACCGGTGTTGAATATCTGGGTCAAAGTTCATCACTGTGGTCTTAGCTGGCTAAGCCAATATTCAGCAGCTGGCTAGCCTTAGCCATAGCTAGCCTCTGAATTTTGATTGTGACCAGTTATATCACATGACGTAGCCAGCCACTGGCCAATCTAGAGACCGCGATATTCAGCGGGAGATAGCCAGCTATATGCTGTTTGTCCGGCCATGAGCCATTCCTGGCTGGCCAAATAGTACTAAATATCGGCTGGAAAATGTTTGCCCTGTGGACATCTCTAAAATACTCTAAAATAACAGACTGTTAAACTGTGTAAGGGGGAGGGAAATTTCAAATGGTCCTTCAGAGGTAAATATCCATTTATCCATGGAGACTCCTTTCATAAATACAGAACTGATGATATAATAAACAAATTTTGTGACAGAAGGAAAGAATAAAAGAACACGGAAAGAAGAAAAATATGAGAAAAGAAGGAAATAGGAAAGGAAATAAAAAAGGAATGAATGAGAGGAAGTGGTAAATACAATAACTCCCTCCTTTACAAAGCTGCACTAGTGTTTTTAGCACCGGCCATGGTGGTAAAAACTCTGACGCTCATGGAATTCCTATGAGCGTCGGGGTTCTTAGTGCTGTGGCTGGCGCTAAAAACGCTAGTGCGGCTTTGTAAAGGAGGGCCTAAATTAGGGACAAAAAAGGAAAGTAATAAAGGAAAAGAGAAAGGGATGAAAGACAAAAAAGGCGGAAGAGACAAAAGTTAAGAGCAAAAAGAATAAATGAAATGTGATGATCAAAACTGGAAAGATGTAAAATAGGAACCAAGTGTTCCATCACCCTCACATCTCTTCCCAAACCTCTCAGCTTACTGAAAAAACGCAGCAGATGCTGGTAGTGATGCTTATGGTGGGAGGTGCTGGAGAGCACAGAATTAAAAGGAGTTGCTTGCTTACCCGGAGACGAACCACAGTGACCACAGAAGGTTCATTTTCCCTTATTGCCCCAAGGTAGGACTCTTTCTGGAAAGCTGGAACATTATCATTGACATCCAAGACGTTAATTCGCACACGACCTGTGGTCTCCTCACCACCGCCATCCTTGGCAATGACGGTCAACGTATACCGCTGAGAATTCTCAAAGTCCAGCCGGCCAGTTAGGGTAATCACTCCTGTATCTTTATCCAGAGAGAACCTAAACCAGAAATCCATTACTAGAAGTAGAACTTGAAGTTTTACAGAATACCTGATAGTGACATAGCACAAAAATAATCTTCTTTTTTTTCCCCCAGATTGACACCATCTACCCCGTCTAGCTATCCTGCTCCCAGTGATAGAAGTGAAGGAGAGTAAGAAGGTCAATACACCTTGCTACCTAGTTTTTATCCTAGTTTCTGGATGCCAGGAAGTTGTGTTTGCTGCAAAAAGACTCAGGAGAGTGCTTGGGGGCTTTGTTAACATTTCTGAATGCCTCCGAGACTCTATATATGTATCTCAGTGCAACTATATTCACATGCTGTTTGTCTCTAGCACATGCTGATATCAGGCAATGATGATTTTTTTTTTCTTTTTGCATTACATGTCTATAGTACCAGTTATTGATTGTTGTGGCAACCAAAGGCACTTCCAAGATGGTCATCATAGATGAATGGCTCCCTAACACAGAAACACATGGCACAGCAAATAGAAAGAGAAGACTTCAGAACTCTTGATAAAGCAGGAATGGAGCACAGGTAAAGCAGGTGAGAGGTGGAATCATAAGGAGACACTGAAAAGCATTCACAAAGGAAAGGCGAAATGGAGAAGACCCCGAAGTGTTAAGGAAGGCACAAAGAGTACAGCAGTAAATTGCAGCACAGATACTGAGGGAGAAAGAACCACAATTTTTGATATGGGGTTATGAAGATTTGCATAATGAGAAGAGATAGGGATTAAAGTCACTGTGACAGTTTAACAGAGGAAGATGTCGACAGTGATGGTTCCAAAAGTAAAGTCAGTCTCTCAGATGGTGCTAGAGTCAAATCAGGAGTCAGGTTCATAAGCATTGCTGAGGCTCCATGGAATGAAATGTCAGAAAACAACCAGTGTTTTGTGCAGTTTTAGGAAAAGCAAGAGTCAATGTCAGAGATAAGAATGTCAATGTGAACGGAGACTATTCATTGTGAGTACTGTGGTATAATAATAATGTATTATTTATTACCGTAACATAAATAACTATAGGGAAATATTTAAGAGTACATGATTACTATTCAGTGTGTATTGTAAACTGCTTTTAGTGAATCTTCTCATGAAAAATGATGGTTAATAAATCCCAATAAATAAATCTCGATATACAGATATAGAGAAATAACTTTGTATTTATCAAGTTTAGTTCATATCAAACCAGTAGTTATACAGTTTTAAGTAACTGAATTTTTCACTATGTATTATCAACGGGCAAATTATTCCCTTTGCCCTTCCTCCCTGTTCAAAAATCTTCTGAACCAGACATTTCATGACAAATAAATATATTTCTACTTCTCTATGTAGATATCAAATTTCAGATCGGCCCAGTTGATCCACATATGTAATTGCTTGAATTCCTCCCTCCCTAAACTATGGAGAAATAATTCACTTTGCTACTCCTCATTCCAAATCATTCCCAAAGATTGAAAATCATGGAATGCACATCTGCCCAAGACCCTACCTTTATATGCACGTTACGTTTTATACACTTATTCATTTTTATAGGTTTTCTTTAAAAAGTTTATTTATCTTTATTGTAAGCTCTTAGACATTTCATTATAGGCGGGATATCAAATATGAATAAAACTTGGAACTTGCGTTTGGGTCAACTCAGGTCAAACCATTTTTTTTGGGGGGGGAGGGGGAAACACAAAGCCAATCCCATACAAACACTGCATGCGATGATAAGCTAATCTTCATATACCTGTACACCAAAGGCAAAAAAAATCTTGAGCCAGAATAATAAATTGAAACAAAAGCAAACTGATTTCCAATGGCCATTTTTTCCAAAAGTGGTTTTTTGCCATTTACCTGTCAGGGTCATCACTAAAGAAGTAATTCACCTTTCCAAATGTGCCAACATCATTGTCTGTTGCCTGCAATGAGAAATAAGAACACCACATGGTTTTTAAACCACAATAAGCCACTGGACTGGCTGACAAGCAACTATGAACCAACTATGAACTTGATTGTTTATATATCTGAATATTAACTAATGGCATAGGCGTGTTTAGCAAGGATAACTTTGTATAAATTTTATAAGCAGCAAAACATATGAAAGATATAACAATAGTTTATAAAAGCTAGATGAGCCCCAAGCCTTTAAAAAATTACAACATATATAGCATTATATAGAATAGAAAGCACCACTGAAGAACTCTACATGTTTGAAATATAAGTGCTGGTACAAGAAGAATATATACACATATATGAAACCATGAAAATAAATACATATGTGGTGATTTTGCTACTTATAAGTGTATATAATGCCATGTGTGTGTATGCTATATATTTTGGAAACAAGGGCATTTACCCATTTTACAAAGCTGTGTTTTTATTTGCCAGCCGCGGTGGTATTAGCTCCGACGTTCACAGGAATTCTGCCATGGCCGGTGATAAAAAAAAAGTCTAATGCAGCTTTCTAAAAGGGGGGAGGGGGGTAAGAGGTATAAGATTATTGTTGTGATAAAGTGTAGCCTGCACATTGTATACTCCTCCTTGAATCGCAAGGTAATGGCGGAATAGAAATCACTAATGTAATGTAATACTCGGAAAACCTATCAAGAATATGCCTCCTTTAAATCTCTAAGTGATGCAAAATATACATTTGTTATACTTTTCTGAAATCCCTATTTATATCTTGCTGCTGATTTATCTATTTATTTAATTCGTTTTCTATCCTGTCCTCCCTAAAGAGCTCAGGATGGTTTACAGGTTACTCAAATAAATCCATTTTATACATGTATAAATGGTTCCTAAGATTTCTAAAATTAACTCCAGAATATTTGCGGCAACACTGAAACAAACTCAAAATGAGAAAAAAAAAAGAATCTGAATTAGGAAAAGCATTCTGTTGTTTCTCTGAGCTTTCAAATCGTCACTCCTAGAATACATTTTGAAAACATTAAATGAGCACAGTAATAAAGCAGGTGGAAGGTTTCAGTCAATGATTCGATCTGACTGTCTGAAAGTTCCAGCCCCTTATCTCTCTAGAACAAAGATCTGAATGCACAAGTGAACAACATCAAACTGTTACTGTGCACAGGAAGACAGAGATGCTTATTTTAATCAACAAAGCAAATTGATCCCAATTTTATCACATATCTTTAGGGACCTCTATGTGTGTCTCTGCTTGGAAGAACAAAGTGTTATTTTTCACATTATAAGTTAAACCACATACTACCACTTGGTTCATCTTAAAACTGCTTAGAGAAATAACCATATTTTAAAGAAACACGAAAGACTTAGCCGAGGTAAGAGAGTGGCTAGACTGTTCTATTTGAGCAGTCAGGGAAACCTTTTACTATTAATGTGTAGGTTATGTATTTGGTTACAGATAAATGGTAAAATGTGGTAAATAAGTTCATTATCAGTTCCTATACCTTTCAGTGAACCAAGTGTCTGTAGGACTAGAATAAATTGAACCCTTATTCATGCACATTCATTTCTGGAACCACTGCAATGCCTTCTCAACTGTCACTCTCTTCAAACCAAATACCACCTTGTGGTAAATCTTATTAAGTCCCACAATTTGGGCCTGTTATGTCTAACAAAGATCTGGCATACCACCTCTGATATTGCCTACTGTGACAAACCCGTAGCCATCTTTGTCCCTGTAATGGATAAAAGCAGAGCATGGTCCCTGGTCAGGAGAGATGACCAGGTTAAAAGTAAGGATATGGAATTGGCTGACTACCCCTCAGACAGTGAGGTAGAGCAGAAAGGGTTTAAGCCTAAGAATATCCAGCAGAGAGTGCCATATCAGAATAAGTTCATCAGAAAGCCTGATAGGACTTTTACTGAGAAGTGGAGACCTAGTCCTGCAAGGTATGCACATTATCAGCCTAGGGGAAACCAGAGTTATTTCCCTAGGGATTTCCTGCCCAACTCTCCTGCTCATAGGACAGAGGTGTGGGGCTATGACACACGTAAAAGCAGAGCCCTGAATCACAGAGAGAAGAGCAGGGACGGAGGTGGAGCTGAGGAGCTGAGGAGCCAAATCAAAGGCATGACCAGTAGCACAGCAAACAAGCAGATGAGGAGATAAGTCTCTCCTCAACTTCACAGTAGCAAGGACATAGAGATGGCAGAGGACTTCCCAAGCCTGACCCCAGCTGCTGCTGAGGCAATGGCCAGGCTGAGACAATGGACACCACCGAACTGCTTCTGGAAGCTGACTATAACCCAGAGGGAATGGAGGTTAGTCCATAAGGGGAAGTGAAGCAAAGCTGTGTTTATGTGCTGTAACCTGAGCCCAGCTGGCCTTGATTAGAGAGAGAAGGAAAACCTCTCCGTTTCACTCTGAGACTGCCCGGAGGTCACTGTTTACTAAAGGAACTGTATCTATAATAGTGTGAAGCCTCTGTGTTAAAGCCTCAGTAAAGCTAGCACCTTATCTAATACCCTGCTGTGCTCCATCGCTGAGGAGCTCAGCTGATGCTAATGAGCCTAGGAGTCTGCTCTGGAAACTAGACACCTCACACAGCAAGATTAGCTGGAAAGCTTGGAACTTTATTTCTAAAGTTTGCTACTTCATTTATCTGTTTTGTTATGCAGTTTGTTTTCATTGTTTGGAAGTTTATTTTCATGGCATTTCTGTTTATTTGAACCCTGGTGAAGAGGACTATCTTTAAAGCAGAGAAAGTCCAAGGAACTGGAACTGTATGCCATGCTTGGTTCACAAGCCAATCTGACAACTATATGCTATTTTTGTTTTATGCTTAATTTTTGCATTCTATGAGAGTGGCTGAAAGTATTCAGACACCCTGTTCAATAAAGCCTAAGTATGTGAATTTGAACAGACCTGAATCGTGTCTCCTTCTTGGCAAAGTATCTCAGTGTGGCCTGGCAGACTAGGCAAGTGCCTAGGTCTGTTTAACCTGAACAGCCTTCCTCTTTCCTGGGGAAGCCATGCCGACAGGTCAGGATTCAGCACAGCTAAACCGCCTGATGGTCAGAGCAGGGTATATTTGTGTGACACAATGTACACCAGGCTACACTCTATACCTTCCTGAATTACTGCAGAAACAGGCCCCACACCACAGCGGCATGCTTGCCATAATCTTCTCATCCAAACTTCTTTTATCAGGATTCCATTCTCATTCCAGTTCCCTGCTGGAATCTCTTAGCTTTAAAATCTTTACTAGCGACCTTGCAGACTTAATCTCTCACCTTCCCCCTCCAACAGCCAGCTCTTTCTAACTTCTCCAGTCAGCTTTGATTGATCACTGCATTTAGAGTTACCATACGTCCAGGAAAACCCAGACATGTCCTCTTTTTAGAGCACTGTCCAGGTGTCCAGCTGTTTTTCTTAATGGGGGAGTCTGTCCAGGTTTAGCCAACATACAGGGCCAGTTTATATTTCCAGAGTCATAGAAGTTGCTTACCTGTAACGGTAGTTCTCCTTGGACAGTTGATCATTCAGTCACACATATGGGTGTCGTCACCCTGATAGCGCACAATCCTGGCTAGTTCTAAGCATAAAAAAACTCTAGAAGAGTTTTCTGTGCATGTACCAAGTTTCCCACCTACTGTACCTCCTGTAATTACAGTTACCCAGCTCACCCCCATTTAAGTTAAGTAATGAGCTGGCACCAACTGGGAGGGATGGTCTGTGTGGCTGAATGATCAACTGTCCAAGGAGAACTACTGTTACAGATAAGCAACTTCTATTTCTTCCTGGACAGCTGATCTATACAGCCACACATATGGAATTCTCAAGCTATGAACGTAACAATTACATTAATGAAATAACATTTTTTAAAAATTATTTATTAACTTCATTGGAGGACGTGAAGAGTTGATGCCTCATAAAGC
Organism: Geotrypetes seraphini; assembly: GCF_902459505.1. Lineage (NCBI taxonomy): Eukaryota > Metazoa > Chordata > Amphibia > Gymnophiona > Dermophiidae > Geotrypetes > Geotrypetes seraphini. The sequence goes on from NC_047087.1 coordinate 197,459,708, forward strand.
AGACTGCAACACCACTTGTCCAAATGCAGAATCTGAATGTGAAGTGTCATCAATGTAATAATGCTTTGCAAACGTGTGCAGAGAAACCCATGTTATTGACATACAGATGTCTCGTGGAGAAGATCTCCGGATATTGGGCTCTTGTAGTGGCCATAGCTCACAAAGAATGTGCAATTATATGAGGAATAGAATGCAACTGCTCTGGAGATGCTGTTGTATAGCAAAAATGTATAAGATTGGCTATCATGAAGACAGAATAGCTTTAGACACTGGCTTAGATTGAGAGAAGGATCCGTGAGATAGAAATAGTTGTGATGGTCTGTCGAGAGATGCAGTCTGCTGTAAATAAACAGACAGTGCTCTAGCGCAGTCTAAGGTATGCAGATATGGATGTTCCTCCATCGAGTGTGGTGGAGGGAAGAAGGTGGGCAAAAGGATAGTTTGGTTGAGATGGAATGGCGGAACTACCTTAGGCAAGAAACATGGATGAGTCCGCAGTAGCACTTTGTCATGGAGAATCTGAATATAAGGACTATACAATGAACCAGAGCCTGAACTTCTCCAATGCATCTTGCCAATGTAATGGTGACCAAGGTTTTCCAAGATAAAAATTTTGTTGAGACATTTGTAAGGGTTCAAAAAGTGGACCAGTGAGCACATTTAACACATGATTTAAATCTCATGCTGGAGTTGGTTTCTTCAGCGGAGGATGCAGTCTTAAAAGACCCTTGAAGAAAGTCTTAATAACTGGATATTGTGCTAGAAACATATTATCAATGCTATCATGATAAACTGATGAGTGCTGATAAATGAGCCCTCACCGAGTTGAATGCCAAGCCCATTGATGAAAGGTGCGCTAAATAGAAACATAGAAACATGACAGCAGATAAAGGCCAAATGGCCCATCTAGTCTTCCCATCAATACTGGAGTACTTGAGAAATTGAGGAAGATGCGGGAGAAAAATTATGCTGTGTATACCTGAGAGAAATGCTTCCATTTGTATGAATAAGCTCTCTTTGTAGATTCTGATCTAAAGGATTGTAAAATACGTAAAACCTCTGGAGTAAAAATAGAACCAGAATCTAGTTCAGATGTATTATCCATGCTGCAAGATTGAGAGTTGCCAAGTTGGGATGCAGAAGAATGCCATTTTCTTGCGTTATAAGGTCTAGAACCTGTTGTAATATTTTTGGTGGTATCTGTACTCTTTTGAGGAGTGTTGGGAACCATGCTTGTCTGGGGTCTGGGTCAGTATGGAGCTATGAGCAACAGATGGGCATTGTCCATGATTATCTTTTGTATGGTTTTGCTGAGTAGTGGGATAGGTGGAAACGCATACAGAAGGTGGTCGGTTCAAGGGATATGAAAAGCATCTGGAGCTAATCTATATGGAGTGTAAAACTTGGAGCAAAATCTGTCACCTTTGTTGTTCTGAGGGGATGAGAACAGATCTGTATGAGGAGTACCCATGATATTGAACAGATCTTGAATAATCGTGGTCTTTATAGACCACTCGTGTGGTTTCAGTTGCCTGCTGAGTCTGTTGGCCAGTTGATTGTCCTTCCCTGGTAGATAAGCTGCCATTTTGTGTGAGTGAAGAGCTGTTACTGTCTTCCAGATATTCAACGCTTCTTTGCATAGTAATCAGAAACCAGTACCCCCTTGATTGTTGATGTAGAACATCACAACCTGGTTGCCCATTTGGAGCCGAATCACTTGATTGTACAATCGAGATTAGAAAGCCATAAAAGCCAGAGTGACCACTTGAAGCTCCAAAACATTTATGCTGTGTTGTCTTTGTTGAGGAGTCCAAAGGTCTTGAGTTGTCCATAAACTGATATGAGCACCCCAACCTTTTTTGGAGGCATCTGTTGTAAGCAGTACCATGTGAGGAGGAACTCAAAAAGGTCGCCCACTGGTCAAATTGGAAACTTGAGCCCACCATTTTTGATTGTGGAAGACTCAATCCGTAAGGTTGGTGGTTGGGAATACTGAGCCCAGTGATCCTCGAGGAACTACTGAAGGTATCTCATGTGCAACTTGGCATTGAGAGTAATTTGAACCGTAGCCACCATATGCCCTAGTAGTATCATTACTTGTCATGCCATTATTTGTGTCATAGAACGTAGTTTCTGAATGAAAGGGCTCTTTGAAGTGGAAAGTACAATTGCAACGCCTGAGTGTTTACTAGAGCTCCTATGAATTGTATGGATTACGTCAGAGCGAGATTGGAGTTTTCTTTGTTTACTAGGAAACCCACACAATACAGCAGATTTAAAGTCGTGTGAATGTAGTTTTGGTCTCATGACATAGCTGAAATGAGCCAATTGTCCAGTTACAGGTAAATCTTGATTCCCTGCAGATGTAGAAATGAGACGATGGCTATCACACATTTTGTGAACACCCTGGGTGCTGAAAACAGTCTGAATGGGAGAACTTTGATCTGAAAGTGGGAGTCCTTGAAGACAAACCTCAGATATTGTGTGTTTCTTCGGAGAAGCTGGCAAATCTGTGGATGCATTGCGTTTGAGAGATTCCTTCATAGATGGTAAGCCACTATCTGACACCTTTTGTTTTCTCAAGAATGTCCTGTAACTTTAATTCACATATCTTGAGTGATTTCTTATTTAGCTTACCACAATTAAAACAATTTTTAATGTCCGTACTGAGGCCCCCAAATAATAGACATATCTGGAATGAGAGTTCGTGAGAGACAATTTTTTGATTACATGACAAGCCTCTTTTGAAGCCCGGTTTTGTTTTATCAGCCATATTAAAAATTTCTGCTGCAATCAAAGAAAGAAATGAGTGAAATGATGAATATTATAGCTGACTTGAAGGAACCAGTGAACATGATGTTGACCGCATTGCAGAGACAATAAAACTGAGTGGGGGAGAGCTAGGTAACTGTATTTACAGGAGGTACAGTAGACAGGAAGCCTGGTACATGCACAGAAAACTCTTCTAGAGTTTTCTGTGCTTTTAACTGGATGGGATTGGGCACTGTCAGGGTGATGACACCCATATGTGTGGCTGAGTAGATCAGTAGTCCAGCGAGAAAGATATGGCTCTCTGCTCTCCTGACAACCTCACCTGTCTCCTCCCCGGCTGCTGCAATTTTGAATCTTAGGGCAGGCGGCAGTGGGAACAAGGTGAGCCTGCTGCCATTGGCCTGCCCCTGAAGCCTTTATTCTGCAGAGATTTCCTGTTCCCGCATAGGCAGGATACTGCAGAATGAAGGCTTCCGGGGCAGGCCGACTGAAGCGGGTTCACTTCATTGGCAGTGCCGACTACCTGAAGATTCAAAATTGCAGTGACCAGACAAAAGGTAAATGAGGAAGTCAGGAGTTGGAGAGAGCTGTCATGCCACCGGATCCCTTGGTTGGGTGGGAGGAGGTTGGAAGGAGCTTCTGTGTACTCGATGATCTGAGCAAAACAAGATCAGTAAGGTTTACAATGGTGCTATTAAGTGGAAAACATAATGAAAGCCTCCCCTCTCTCATTCATCTCAGATCCTCAGCTTAGTGCTTGACTGCTATAATGAGTGTATTTATGTAATGGGTAGGATTCTGAAGGGAAAAGGGAGAGATATGCCTAAGGATTTAGGGTTAACTAAGGACAGTAATTTCCCTCCCACTGCCAGTGCAGACAAAAAGAAAAAAACAACCCAAAGCAACATTTCATCCTTTCAGTAAAATAATGCATGGAAATAAATTTTATAAAGGTTAATTACAAAAGATAAGAACATAAGAATAGCCGTACTGGGTGGGGTTTGGAAGGAGGGAAAGATAAAGAAGCACATACAGGGGGTTGGAAGTTGAGAGAGGACAGACAGCACCATTGGCTAAAGTTTCCTACAATGGGGAAACTTTTGGGGAATAGCGGGTGAAGAGGGAGAGCGAGGCAGATGCTGGGATGGGGGGAGTTTGAGAAAGATGGTAGATCCAGGGAGGAGGAGGGGAAGAAAGATATGCAGTACAATGGGAAGGGGGCAGTGGAGATGCATTCAAACAGAAGCTGAACCCAGCTGAATCAGCAGCATGGGAAGCATTCATGCTGGTTGTTCAGAATTTTCTTGGTAATCACAGATCAGAGAATTATGCTGAGCTTGTGGTGAACATGCTGACAGCATATCAGCTAATGGGTGCCAGAATGTCACTTGGAATGCACTTCTTACATTCTCACCTCAACTTCTTCCCACCCAATCTTGGTAATGTCAGCGATTAGCATGGAGAAACATTCCATCAAGCTATCAAGGTAATGGAAAACAGATATCAAGGAAAGTTCAATCCCAGTATGATGGGAGACTATTGTTGGTTCTTGCAAAGAGAGACAAATGTACAGTACAAGCATAAAAGCAAGTGTCTCAAACATTTCTGAACATGCTGAGATCACTTTTGTGTGAGTTAAGAGAAGCATAAATATACAGTCATATGAAAAAATTAGGACACCCAATGAAATATTCAGTTCTTTCTTAAGAAATGTTCACATATCAATGTCAAATCTTCTTTTTTTATGTATCTCTGGAAAATAGAGTGATGTAATTGCAGGTAAACAAAAATTTTCCTTAAAGTATTATGTTAAGTATTATGTTACCACTTACTGTAAACCAATTGAGCTCCATTTGGTTGATGACCCGGTCTATAAAGCTAACTCCCTCTTCTACGAAACTGCACTAGTGGTTTCTAGCGCAGGGAGCTGTGCTGAATGGCCCGCACTGCTCCCGAAGCTCATAGGAATTCAATGAGTATCGGAAGCAGAGTGAGCTCACTGCGCTAAAAACCGCTAGCGCGGTTTCGTAGAAGAGGGGGTAAGTTTTAGTTTAGTTTAGTTTGATTTACTCATGAAAGATATCCACAAAAATGTGTATTCTAACTGAGGAATAAATTAGGACACCCTACACCCTAATAGCTAGTATTACCCCCTTTGGCTGAAATAACTGAAGTGAGATGCTCTGACATTGGTCTGCGGAATGTTTGGCCCACTTCTCAATGCAGAATTCTTTTAGCTGTGAGTTGTTTGAGGGGTTTCTTGCATGTACAGCCCATTTCAAATCACCCCACAGCATCTCAATAGGATTAAGATTAGGGCTTTGACTCGGCCACTCTAGGACTCTCCATTTCTTAGTTTTCAGCCAATCCTTGGTGGATTTACTAGTATGTTTTGGGTCATTGTTGTGTTACAGGGTCCAGTTCCGCTTCAACTTTAATTTTCTTACAGATGGTCTCACATGTTCCTCAAGCACCCTCTGATACACGGTAGAATTGATGGTGGATTCTATGATGGTGAGCTGGCCAGGTCCTGCTACAGCAAAGCATCCCAGAACCACCTCTATGCTTCACAGTTTGTATGAGGTTATTTTCCTGGAATGCTGTATTTGGTGTATGCCATACATGTCCTCTTTTCTGGTGTCCAAATAATTCAATTTTAGACTCATCTGTCCATAGAACACTATTCCAGAAGTCCTGATGTTTGTCTATGTTTTCTCTGTCAAACTTCAGTCTGGCCTTGATGTTTCTCTTAGTAAGCAAAGGTTTCCTCCCATGCAAGTTAAATTTGTGCAGTCTCTTTCTGATTGTAGAGGCGTGCACTTTCACATCAACAGTAGCAAGAGCCTGCTGTAGGTACCATGAAGACATTTTAGGTTTTTTGGAGACTTCTTTTAGCATCTTGTGATCTGCTCTAGGGGTCAACTTGCTTGGATGGCCAGAACCTCTCTGAGCTCCCTCAGTATCCTGGAATGGATCCTGTCCGGTCCCATCACTTTGTCCACCTTCAGTTTTTCAAGTTGTTCATAAACACTTTCCTCCATGAACAGCGCAGAATCTACTCCATTTTCTCGTGTTACTGTGCCAGACAATCTCAGTCCTTTTCCAGGATTTTCTTCCGTGAACACAGAACAGAAGTATTTGTTTAGCACGTTTGCTTTTTCCTCATCACTCTCCACATATCGGTTCCCAGCATCTTTTAGTTTAACAATTCCATTTTTCATCTTCCTCCTTTCACTAATATATCTGAAAAAATTCCTTACTAGTAGTTCCTTCCTTAAAATTTATATATTCTAGGAGAGATATGATCTTTTCTGCCACAGCCCCTCAAATCTGGAATTCACTCCCACTTAATATAAGAGAAGAAAAATCACTGAGCAAGTTTAAGAGTCTCCTAAAGAGCTGGCTATTCAAGGACGCTTTCCAATAGATTTGTTCTAACCTATAATAGTTCTAGGAAGACGATCTAATAGAATTAAGCGGGTACCTGTTCCCCAACCTTCTGTGTCCTTGGACCTTTCCCTTGTTTTATTTTCACTTTTATTTTTTTAGAATTGTATTTATGCCAATTGCTGTCAGCCGCCTCCCTCCTTACATGTATTACTGTATTAGTAGTGAATGTTATGTTTGTCGGTTTTTATTATTATACTTAATTTTGAATTTATGTAAATCACATTGGATTTGGATTATGCGAATTAATCAAAGAAATTAAATAAACTTGAAACTTGAAACTACATGCTCTATGCGGCAGGGTCCATAGAAGTAAAATGGCCCCCTGCTGCAGGTAACATGAGCGAATCTTTAGTAAAAGACTCCCACCAGGAAGTAATACTGGCAGAGCAAAGAGCAACCTACAATTAGAATAGATGGTGCTAGGGTTGCCCCTAGCCTTTCTTCATCTGGACCACCTGCTGCTCCTGTTCCATCAGCAGCAGCCCATAAGGAAATGGAGAAATCCCATAAAACACTGGAAGCAGAAGCACAGTGGCATGCTCAAGTGCTTGAGGATCAGCATTATGCAGAATGCATGTATTCTCACAAGGCCATTGCTAGGAAAAAAAGCTTACTGAGTGATGTTTTGATCTGAAGCATGCTATATCTTTTACATAAATACAATCCTATGTAGTTTTGTTCAAGGAAATACACTGATGCTAAGCTAAAGATTCCATCCTTCACTAGCAATTAGCAGCAGCAGTAGGGTTCCCATATTTAAAAGAAAGAAAACCCCCAGACACATGACCCCGCACCCAGAAAGCCTCTTCTCTTTGTGATGAGCTCAGGCCGCATCTGGAGGGCCTGGAGCATGCGTGGATGAATACGACATCATCCACACATGCTCAGAGGCCCTCTAGATGTGGCTGGAGCTTTCCAAAACCTGGACAAATGTTAGGTTTTGGAAAGTCCCGTCCGGGAGCCTAGACAGTCCTCTAAAAAGAGGACATATCCAGGTATTACCGGATGTCTGATACAGAAAATAGGAAATCCATTTCCCAAGTTGAGCATCCAGCCTCCTCTGAGTAATGATAGCACTTAGAATAAAAATCTATCCGCTGAACACCAAACTTTGGGAAATAACTTTTCTTCCCCCTGAATACCATTGTCTAAACATTTTGGCCCAGAGTTCCTTTATCTCACAATAATCAATCAAAGATATTTTCAGTTTTGCTTAACTTTCCCCTAAGGAAAATCACTTTAGCACATTTGTCCAGACTAAAAGTCATCTTGATGTCCTCTGCGAAGCTATTCACTACTGAGTTATTCAGTAACTAGTGTTTAAGCCCATTACATTAACGGGTGCTAGAATATATGCATGTCTGTCTTTGTTTATTTATGTCTCTCTCCCTGCTCCTGTCTCTTTCTTTCTTCCTTTCTTTCTGTCTCCCTCCCTCCCGCTGTCTGTCTGTCATTATTTCCCTCCTTTTCCCTGTGCAGCAGCATGTTCACCCCATTTCCCTGTGCAGCAGCAACAGCATTTCCCTCCTTCCCCCCCAATTTCCTTTGCAGAAGCAGTAGCGTTATTTCCCTTCCCCTCCTTGTCCCTGTGAAGTAATAGCAGCATTTTCCTCCACCCCCCCATTCCCTTCTCTCCCCCCCACACTTTCCTTTGCAGAAGCAGCAGCGGTATTTTCCTTCCCCTCCAGGTCCCTGTGAAGCAGTAGCAGCATTTTCCCCCACCCCCTTCTTACCGCGAGCTGTCCTACTCCATTCGGCCCCTCCCTTCTCTTAACAATCTGGCCTGCTCCGTTCGGCCCTTCCCCCTTCCATTCCCGTGGTGTAGCCTGCGTTACAGTAGCTGGAGTCCTGTTCTTTTTTGGCCCCCCTTCCCTTCCCCCTGGCTGGCCTGCTGCGGCTCCTCTCACGATCCCCGACAGTGTTGGAAGCCTTCTCTGACGCTAATGCAGGCTCGTGAGAGGAGACGACACCGCAGCTTGAGAGGTGGAGAGCAGGGAGTCCAGCGCTGCCGGCCAGTTTGACGAAGTGAGGACAGGAGAGGGGGTCGCTGCCGAGACCGCTATGTTAGACGGAGTGAGGGACCCTTGTATGCGTGCATGCACACTCTGCCGACCATGGAACTACAAATCAGGCAACACAATGGTAGAGTGCGCATGTGCGCTTAGCGTTTTATTATATTAAATGTTTATCCACTCCTACCCTAGCTATTATTCAAGTGGTGTGTGGTCAGGGCCTTCAGGGTATTCACTGAATCCCCAGCCCTAAGAACATGCTAATTTTTTTTATTGGTCCCTTTCCTTGTCGGCAGCAGAGCAGAGAGCATGATTGGTACAAAAGAGTAATCCCTCCAGGGTAGAATGCAACCATGTTCTTCAGGGGATATACTGAATCCAAAAGTTTAGGGGACCCTGTATGAGGTAATTTTATAAGAGGCATATATGTTTAAAAGTAAATTATAAAACTCCCATACAATATATTATTGTTATATTTTATGTTACCTCAAACCAGAATGAAATCTCTCTGATTCAAGTTCAGAGCAAACTGATTTGCATGTCCTAATTCATTAAAAATCCTTCACTACATTCAGTTTTATTTATATACTTATATCTTGGTAGTTCTACTTTCATAAAAATTTAAGGATTTGAATTCCACTAATCCTCTTTATTCATACTCTCTCCCTTCCCAGTGGGGCTTCCATAAGGGGATTAAAGAGGCTTGACTCAGGCAGGAGGAGGAACAGGGGCTTACTTCTATTAATACTGAAAAGCAATGGGATGTGTATGTTTCATGGACTCCAGGACTCATGAGCTATATTTATGGTATCTTTGGTACTACTAATAAAATAATCTCTCTTAAACCCTTCACAGGGGCAGGAGAGATCGAGCCTTACATGGTAAAGTATTATTACCTAAAATCAGTAGCACTAAAAGTGATAGTTTGCGTCTATAGGTCATCTGGGGTGAAAGCCTGATAAATGTGGTGCAAAATTAAGCCTCCAAAATGCGGAATAAATAGAAAATTAAGGAGTGGATAGTAAGAGCCTGCCTGTAATCTGCTGTCATTTCTGAAACCAATAAACTTTGTCAGCTTTAATTTCTGAATAATCTGGCCATTTGAGAAATCTAACAAGACTTCTATTAATGGCTGATTGTTTCGGAAGTGCCATTAAAACTGTATCACTGAGTGTTTGTACTACTGCAGCTCGTGCTGAACTTGGTGTTGCACTAATTTCCGCCATCTTATCTACACCAGCATTGTTCTATGCATGACTTGAGGGTCAGTGATTGTGCCCATTCATACTCTGATTCTTCCCTCTCTCCTTAAAGAATGACATGGAGATGGTTTCCTGCGGTTATCTGCGGAGACAGGAACAGTGATGAATTTTATTATTGTGTCATTCTCTAACTCCGAGTACCAGTTGTCAATGTTCTTTATTCCATGGCTGTGGTTCAGTGAATCCCATGGACGTGGTTCAGTGAATCCCATGATGGGATGTAAACATACCAGGATATAATCGTTTTAGGAAGGACAGAGATGGTCAAAAAGGTGGAGGAGTAGCTCTCTAAGTAAAGATCGATATCCAAGCAACCGAAATGCAAGGCATCTGGGGAGAGGAAGAAGCAATATGGATCGCTCTGAAAAGAGATGACTTCTATCTACGTGGATGTAGTCTACAGGCCTCCGCCTCAATCGCAACAAATTGATAAGGATCCGATTGTGGATATCCAAAAGTTTGGAAGGAAAGAGGAGGTGCTGCTGTTGGGAGATTTCAACCTGCTGGATGCGGACTGGAATGTTCCGTCTGCGGAATTGGAAAGAAGTAGGGAGATTGTGGACGCCTTTCAAGAAGCTCTGCTCAGACAAAGATGACAGAACCCACGAGGGGAAAAGCGATATTGGATCTGGTCCTCACAAATGGAGAGAGTATCTCTAATGTTCGAGTGGGTGCTCAATAATCAACAACATGAGATCCATGCTGCACTTGTTCAAAATTGCGCACCACTTATCCTGAAAATCCTGATCATATGCAAATAATGTGGGAGCTTTCTGTATTCGTAGCCCTCTAGGGATCATGGATGTGGTGACATATTGGGCTAAAGTGTTCGCATGCAGTTCAGCTCTGATTAGTCTCTGATTTAATAACTCTAATTCACCCCATGAGGGGGAAGATGTGTTATCTTGTATAGAATCATATAGGACTGGTCTATTGATAAGAACAGTTCTTTGTTCCTCCGAGAAACTAAACGTTTTTTGATTACTGGAATTTTGTACATGTGCCATAGTTCTGAAACTCAAAATCAAAATGTGCACCAAAGTAACAATACTAAAGTCCCACTAAGCATCAATTTGCCACCTACATAGAAACATAGAAATAGACGGCAGATAAGGGCCCACGGCCCATCTAGTCTGCCCACCTTAATGTCCCTCCCCTACCTTTGCCCTGTGAAGAGATCCCATGTGCCGATCCCATTTGGCCTTAAAATCAGGCACGCTGCTGGCCTCAATCACCTGTAGTGGAAGACTATTCCAGCGATCAACCACTCTTTCAGTGAAAAAGAATTTCCTCGTAGTTTCCCGCCCCTGATTTTCAACGGATGCCCTCTTGTTGTCGTGGGACCCTTGAAAAAGAAGATATCTTCCTCCGCCTCGATGCGGCCCGTAAGATACTTGAACGTCTCGATCATGTTCCCCCTCTCTCTGCGCTCCTCGAGCGAGTATAGCTGTAATTTGTCAAGCCGTTTTTCGTATGGTAGATCCTTGAGTCCCGAGACCATCCGGGTGGCCATTCTTTGCACCGACTCCAGTCTCAGCACATCCTTGCGATAATGCGGCCTCCAGAATTGCACACAGTATTCCAGGTGGGGCCTCACCATGGATCTATACAATGGCATAATGACTTCCGCCTTACGACTGACGAAACCCCTTCGTATGCAGCCCATGATTTGTCTTGTCTTGGACGAAGCCTGCTCCACTTGATTGGCAGACTTCATGTCCTCACTGACGATTACCCCCAAGTCTCGTTCTGCTACCGTTTTTGCTAGGATCTCGCCATTAAGGGTATAAGACTTGCATGGATTCTGGCTGCCCAGGTGCACAACTTTGCATTTTTTGGCATTGAAGTTGAGTTGCCATGTCCTAGACCATCGCTCCAGTAGGAGTAGATCGTGCATCATGTTGTCGGGCACTGAATCTTCGTCTGTTGTGCATTTGCCCACTACATTGCTCAGTTTGGCGTCATCGGCGAATAATGTTATTTTACCTCGAAGCCCTTCTGCCAAGTCTCTTATAAAGATGTTGAATAGGATTGGGCCCAAGACTGAGCCCTAAGTTGAGAAATTTCAACACACAAGTTCCTCAGAATGCCACACTAGATATTCGTGTGGTAGCCGTCCTCATAGGAACTTTTAAGTGTGTGAGTTTGTTGTTTTCTAACGTTTCATAAAGTGCAAGTGCTTCAATAAATAATTATCATTTTTGTTGTATTTTTAAATCGTTATCATTTTTGTTATATTTTTAAAGAATTACTGCAAAGCAAATACTTAGCTTTATAAAACTGGGTCTGCCTCAATCCCCACCGACGCATTTCATAATTTCATCAGGGTCGGGGATAGGGAGAGCTATAAAGAATAGATAATAAAAAAAAGTTGTTAACAATGAAAAACCCCAGTAAACTGAAAATTTAAGACTAAGCAATTGCTACATATCTTACCAGAGCAGTTTGAAATCTGAGCATATTGCTAGATCCCTGTTGAGAGTGCCGGGTTTGTAAAATGGCCGCGTCATAGAGGTGGACTTGATAAACCAAATCCCCGGATCATATGACCCCATGGTGGCCAATGAACAGCTGACAAGACATTTTAGACTAAATGGATAGGACTGAACCAAGGAACAAAACAGGGAGAGTCACAAGGCTGTTGTTAACCAATCACTGGTCAGATTTAGACCATGGGGATACATTGTATTGAGCTGATACATCCAACGAAGCTCTTTGATGTTTAAGTTATGTTCAAGATCTTGAACATAACTTAAACATCAAAGAGCTTCGTTGGATGTATCAGCTCAATATGTTCAAGATCTTGAACATAACTTAAACATCAAAGAGCTTCGTTGGATGTATCAGCTCAATATGTTCAAGATCTTGAACATAACTTAAACATCAAAGAGCTTCGTTGAATGTATCAGCTCAATACAATGTATCCCCATGGTCTAAATCTGACCAGTGATTGGTTAACAACAGCCTTGTGACTCTCCCTGTTTTGTTCCTTGGTTCAGTCCTATCCATTTAGTCTAAAATGTCTTGTCAGCTGTTCATTGGCCACCATGGGGTCACATGATCCGGGGATTTGGTTTATCAAGTCCACCTCTATGCCGCGGCCATTTTACAAACCCGGCACTCTCAACAGGGATCTAGCAATATGCTCAGATTTCAAACTGCTCTGGTAAGATATGTAGCAATTGCTTAGTCTAAAATTTTCAGTTTACTGGGGTTTTTCATTATTAACAACTTTTTTTATTATCTATTCTTTATAGCTCTCCCTATCCCCGACCCTGATGAAATTATGAAACGTGTCGGTGGGGATTGAGGCAGACCCAGTTTTATAAAGCTAAGTATTTGCTTTGCAGTAATTCTTTAAAAATATAACAAAAATGATAACGATTTAAAAATACAACAAAAATGATAATTATTTATTGAAGCACTTGCACTTTATGAAACGTTAGAAAACAACAAACTCACACACTTAAAAGTTCCTATGAGGACGGCTACCACACAAATATCTAGTGTGGCATTCTGAGGAACTTGTGTGTTGTAATTTCTCAACTTAGGTGGCAAATTGATGCTTAGTATTGTTACTTTGGTGCACATTTTGATTTTGAGTTTCAGAACTATGGCACATGTACAAAATTCCAGTAATCAAAAAACGTTTAGTTTCTCGGAGGAACAAAGAACTGTTCTTATCAATAGACCAGTCCTATATGATTCTATACAAGATAACACATCTTCCTCCTCATGGGGTGAATTAGAGATATTAAATCAGAGACTAATCAGAGCTGAACTGCATGCGAACACTTTAGCCCAATATGTCACCACATCCATGATCCCTAGAGGGCTACGAATATAGAAAGCTCCCACATTATTTGCATATGATCAGGATTTTCAGGATAAGTGGTGCGCAATTTTGAATAAGTGCAGCATGGATCTCATGTTGTTGATTATTGAGCAAACAACTAAGCTAGAAAGTGAACTTAAAGATAACATCAATCAGGCATTACTTAACATCAAAAACTCTGGTGTATCTGAAACTGATTTCACCAAACAAGAGGAGGGTTTACGTAATTCTTCAGAAACATATAGGAATAAGATCAAACAAACCAAAATTAAAAAATACAAAAGAGATGAGAGGGATTATATAAATAACAAGATATATCTCTGGATGTTTAAAACCAACAATGGCACACGACCCAAACAACCTCCATATGTAGATGACCAGGGATCTACTAGTTCCATCTCTGGTAGTGATAGTTCTGGGTCAACCTCCAGAAATACCTACACTGGTCAGAACACCTCGGGGCCAAAAAACTACTTTCCACAAGGCCAACGGGGGCACCAGAAATTTTGTGGCAATCGAGGAAAACGGGTCGCATTTCAACCGCAAGGATATCAGGGTCCGCAGACCAGATCCCAGATGAACCTTCAGCCTTAATTAACATATCAGGTCATAGCATTACCCAAGACCAACAATCCTTATTAGAACTTGGTTTGGGATTTGTTCCTTCCACGCTCTTTGATTCTTTTGAGACTCGAGTAGCTGTTTATAGATTTGTTCGCAAGCTACATACTCAGATATACTTCCTGGATAAGAAGCCGGCTGTTGATTCCTCACTTATATTCAGAAAATCTGGTTGGTGTCCGCCACTTCCTCTCCATCCGAATTTGACTACTTGGATGGACTTAGTACTTCACGATATTGAAGAATTAGAAGAGAGATATAATTCTCCCCCTGATAACCTCACTAAGAATCAAAGACGAGCCTTACGGGAATTGCGTAATAATCAGGACATCATAATTGCCCGGGCCGACAAAGGGGGTGCCATCGTGATTCAGTCTCAAGACCAATATCACGCAGAAGCAACTAAGCAAGTAGATGATACCACTTTTTACAGATGCTTGCAGGATGATCCAATCGAGGAACTGAAGAGGGATATATCTCAAATAGTTTCACGTGCTTTAAAGAACAAGATGATCACGACAAGGGAAGCTGCTTTCCTTCGCCCTCCATTTCACACGACTCCGAGAATAAAATTTCTACCTAAAATTCATAAATCTTTACACAATCCCCCTGGCAGACCCATTGTGTCCATGATTCATTCGGTGTTGGAACCTTTATCAAAATTTCTGGATTTGTTTTTACAGAATGAGGTTTTAAAGATTAAATCGCATGTGAAGGATAGTACACACATGATCAACATTTTGAATGCGGCATCAGAAAACTATACTGATGATCTACTAATCACTTTAGATGTCAAAGCACTATATACAATGATTCCTACTCAGGGTGCCCTGACTTTGCTAGAGAGCATATTTGCTCATCAAACCTACTGTGAACGTATTTTCACTATTTTTTTGATGGAGCTAGCAACTTTAGTCTTGACCAGGAGCTATTTTTGGTATAATGGCAAGTTCTATTTACAAACCCATGGCATCGCAATGGGTGCATCTCTAGCCCCCTCTGTGGCCTCTTTATATATGGCCAAATTGGAAGAAGAGCATGTTTATACGTCACACTGGTTCCAACATATTACTCTTTGGAGACGCTTTCTTGACGACATCTTTTGTGTTTGGAAGGCTGATATTCAAACGTTTGATCTATACCTCACATGGCTAAATCAGATTGATTCCAACATCCAATTTTCAGCTACAATCAACCACCAGGAAATACCATTTTTGGACTTAACTATCTTTAAAACTCAGGGGTCCTTGCGGACTACAATATTCCGCAAACCCACTGACAGGAACAGTCTTCTTCGCTATCACAGTTTCCATCCACGCCAACTTAAAGATAGCCTTCCTCACAGCCAATTTTTACGTTTACGAAGGCTGTGTTACTCCACTGCTGAATACAAGATACAATCACGTTTATTGAAGAAGAGATTTAAACAGAGAGGATACCCTAAATATATAATCCAACAGGCATACACTAGAGCTAAATACGCCCACAGACAACAACTCCTCCAATATAAATCTCAGTCAGAGGAAGAGAAGCCTTTAGTATGTGTCCAACAATTCTCCCATCTAGCACATAACATCAAAAAAATTATTCTACACCACTGGCATATAGTACAGCTGATTTTAGGACCTGAATATGGCCCCCCCAATTTTTGCTTTTAAAAGAGCTAGAAATCTGGGGGAACTTGTTGTTCCTCATCAATTTAGGGACCTTTCTGTTCAAAATGGCCATTACATATGTGGCCACTGACAATGGTGTGAGTAAGCCCTGACAGGTGAAACTTGGTGCCATCCGCAGACTGGTAAAGTATACTCGGCCAGATCCAGGACCAACTGTAAATCTGATCATGTTATTTACATGATCATGTGCCCCTGTCCAAAGCTATACATTGGGCGTACCACTAGACCTATGAATGTCAGACTTAATGAACACAAGTCTCGTGTCAACACTGGGGTAGAAACGGCCCCTCTGGTTCGCCATTGGTCTCTTTTGAAACATAAAATTAATGACCTCAAATGGCGCATCATTGATAGTGTTCATGTCGGGTGGGAGGGAGGAAATCTTGAACATAACTTAAACATCAAAGAGCTTCGTTGGATGTATCAGCTCAATACAATGTATCCCCATGGTCTAAATCTGACCAGTGATTGGTTAACAACAGCCTTGTGACTCTCCCTGTTTTGTTCCTTGGTTCAGTCCTATCCATTTAGTCTAAAATGTCTTGTCAGCTGTTCATTGGCCACCATGGGGTCACATGATCCGGGGATTTGGTTTATCAAGTCCACCTCTATGCCGCGGCCATTTTACAAACCCAGCACTCTCAACAGGGATCTAGCAATATGCTCAGATTTCAAACTGCTCTGGTAAGATATGTAGCAATTGCTTAGTCTTAAATTTTCAGTTTACTGGGGTTTTTCATTGTTAACAACTTTTTTTTATTATCTATTCTTTATAGCTCTCCCTATCCCCGACCCTGATGAAATTATGAAACGCGTCGGTGGGGATTGAGGCAGACCCAGTTTTATAAAGCTAAGTATTTGCTTTGCAGTAATTCTTTAAAAATATAACAAAAATGATAACGATTTAAAAATACAACAAAAATGATAATTATTTATTGAAGCACTTGCACTTTATGAAACGTTAGAAAACAACAAACTCACACACTTAAAAGTTCCTATGAGGACGGCTACCACACGAATATCTAGTGTGGCATTCTGAGGAACTTGTGTGTTGAAATTTCTCAACTTAGGTGGCAAATTGATGCTTAGTGGGACTTCATGGTATCTACAGCAGGCTCTTGCTACTGTTGATGTGAAAGTGCACGCCTCTACAATCAGAAAGAGACTGCACAAATTTAACTTGCATGGGAGGTGTGCAAGGAGGAAACCTTTGCTTACTAAGAGAAACATCAAGACCAGACTGAAGTTTGACAGAGAAAACATAGACAAACATCAGGACTTCTGGAATAGTGTTCTATGGACAGATGAGTCTAAAATTGAATTATTTGGACTTTAAATGTTGGGTTAAATGTTCTCTTAGGCTTCCTCAGCTGGCATCATGTTTGTTGCTGTTTTCTGGTTCTTGCCATGTCTCATCAGATAAAACCAACATTTCAGCCATCATGATGTAGCTTTCTTCAGGGTGTGCTGTGAAGTCTACAGTTTGCCCTTATATGTAGTGGGTTCTCAACCCCAACAACTAGTTGGGGTTTGAGGTGAATGAGGCAGAAAAGTCCGTTGGTCATCAATTTATAAAAACCAAAATATAAAACAATGCAATACCGGAGGATGTGGTAAGAGCTGTTAATGTAGCTAGTTTTAAAAAAGGTTTGGATAAGTTCCTGGAGGAAAAGTCTATAGTCTGCTATTGAGAAACACATGGGGGAAGCTACTGATTGCCCTGAATCGGTAGCATGGAATGTTGCTACTATAGTAAAAACCTTGGATTGCAAGTAACTTGGTATGCAAGTGTTTTGCAAGACAAGCAAAACATTTTATTACATTTTAACTTGATATACAAGCAATGTCTTGCAATACAAGTACATACAGTATACACACATCACATCATCACAACTGAGCCGATGGTTCTTCTCTCTCTGACGCTGCAGGAGTGTAGTGACTGTTCTAAACGAGCGAGGTCTTGCAATACGAGTGGATACAGTATTTTATATTAAAGTTTAGGGGTTGTGGAATGAATCGTCTGAGTTTCCATTATTTCTTATGGGGAAATGCGCTTTGATAAACGAGTGTTTTGGATTACAAGCATGTTTTCGGAACGAATTATGCTCACAAACCAAGGTTTTACTTTATTTGGGTTTTTGCCAGGTACTTGTGGCCTGGATTGGCCACCATGAAGATGGTATACTTGGCTAGATGGACCATTGGTCTGACCCAATAAGACTATTCTTATGTTCTTATGGAAGTCCATGTAGCTTCTAAGTACTGATAGTAAGAAACAAATGTTTTGAGGCTGAGGAAAGCTGAAAAGTGAAAGCACACATCGGCACCTGTTGTGCAAACAATTTTTGAAAAGCTCATATTTATTTGAGAAGCTCTTATTTATTTGCCTATCCTAAGCCAAATGGTGTCAGATATAAGACCTTTTTTGATAGGACCTTAGCGTTTCAGGCAGGCAAACTACAATTCTGGCTTGGTGAATGCATTCATCAAGCCATGTCTTACTTTTCTTTTCGAAAATTAGTTAAGTCCTCTTTGTTCAAGAAATTTATTACTTAGTTAGGTATTTTTAAGACTGTAACTATATTTTTAACGGTTTTATTTGTATGAGATGTATATATTTTGCTGACTATTCAGTCTCTTATGGTGTAAACTGCCTAGAACTCTTGGTGATGGTGGTATAAAAGAATAAATGTATTATTATTATTAAAGGCAGAGAAGAACAGCACCGAATGCATTTCCAGTTTTGTCTGGACATGTACACAAGAATTGTTCTCATTCAGAAACTTTTGTGCAAATTCTTTTCTTTTTTTCTTAGCTGTACCTAGCACACTCAATGGGGGAGGGTGGAGTTGGAGAATAATTTTATAAGATACTAGCTGATGCCCCGGTGTTGCACGAGTATTTAATTATAGCAATAACACTGTAAATGGATTCAAATAAAGATACTTTATAGTGGTGAATGAAATTATTTTTTTACAGCTTAATAAAAAGTACAATATTCAATTATAATGTGAAATATTTGACAAAATGAATACAATACAACTAACGCAAAACATGATTATAAACAACAATTTTAGTTTCAACTCCTGGAGCAAGAACATATAAATTCTTAGGTGAACCCACCCTTGAGTAAGCAACATAGAGTTGTGGGCCGCGAGACCCCCAGAACATATCACCCTAGGTAGTGAGGGATCTGCATACCAAGTTTCGTTCAAATTGGTCAAGCCGTTTTTGAATTACAGTGAGAATGGCAGCTTTTTACATTTTTTCCATTGACATGAATGGGTGAAATCTGATTTTCTGTTTGTAGCTCCGCCCACGTGTGCAGGTGGGCCGCGAGACCCCCAGAACATATCACCCCAGGTAGTGAGGGATCTGCATACCAAGTTTTGTTCAAATCGGTCAAGCCGTTTTTGAATTACTGTGAGAATGGCAGCTTTTTACATTTTTTCCATTGACATGAATGGGTGAAATCTGATTTTCTATTTGTAGCTCCGCCCACGTGTGCAGGTGGGCCGCGAGACCCCCAGAACATATCACCCCAGGTAGTGAGGGATCTGCATACCAAGTTTCGTTCAAATCGGTCAAGCCGTTTTTGAATTACTGTGAGAATGGCAGCTTTTTACATTTTTTCCATTGACATGAATGGGTGAAATGTGATTTTCTGTTTGTAGCTCCGCCCACGTGTGCAGGTGGGCCGCGAGACCCCCAGAACATATCACCCCAGGTAGTGAGGGATCTGCATACTAAGTTTCGTTCAAATCGGTCAAGCCGTTTTTGAATTACTGTGAGAATGGCAGCTTTTTACATTTTTTCCATTGACATGAATGGGTGAAATGTGATTTTCTGTTTGTAGCTCCACCCACGTGTGCAGGTGGGCCGCGACACCCCCAGAACATATCACCCCAGGTAGTGAGGGACCTGCATACCAAGTTTTGTTCAAATCGGTCAAGCCGTTTTTGAATTACAGTGAGAATGGCAGCTTTTTACATTTTTTCCATTGACATGAATGGGTGAAATGTGATTTTCTGTTTGTAGCTCCGCCCACGTGTGCAGGTGGGCCGCGAGACCCCCAGAACATATCACCCCAGGTAGTGAGGGACCTGCATACCAAGTTTTGTTCAAATCGGTCAAGCCGTTTTTGAATTACAGTGAGAATGGCAGCTTTTTACATTTTTTCCATTGACATGAATGGGTGAAATGTGATTTTCTGTTTGTAGCTCCGCCCACGTGTGCAGGTGGGCTGCGAGACCCCCAGAACATATCACCCCAGGTAGTGAGGGACCTGCATACCAAGTTTTGTTCAAATCGGTCAAGCCGTTTTTGAATTACTGTGAGAATGGCAGCTTTTTACATTTTTTCCTTTGACATGAATAGATGAAATCTGATTTTCTGTTTGTAGCTCCGCCCACGTGTGCAGGTGGGCCGTGAGACCCCAAGAACATATCATCCCAGGTAGTGAGGGATCTGCATACCAAGTTTCGTTCAAATCGGTCAAGCCGTTTTTGCGTGATCGCGGCACATACACACATACATACCTCCGATTTTATATATATAGATGTTATAATATGTTCTATAACATATGTATATATCTATTCGGTTGAAAATGTGATGAAGGGTGGGTGGGGGTTATTACAATACTAGATTTTATGTGTTAGATATTATAGTGCTATATTGGAATTACTTGTATAATGCATTTTTGTGCACTTGTTGTTCAAGTTGAAAATGAATAAAGATTTAAAAAAAAAAAAAAGAAACTTGTGCACATGCACCAGGCACATTCCTCCTTTTCCTTTCAATTTAATAGTATGAATTATCTGCACATAAAATTTGAATGCCATTTGCTTTAAGCACTGGTTGGCTATTTTTCTGCACTGTTGTTGCAATATAGAGTTTTGCATTGTGGCTTTGAGCCCAGCTTTTAAGCATCAGTCCCAAACTATCGAAACTGAATTGTGATACTTTTCAAAGGACCAACATAAGATTTATCCATATGTCCTCTATAATTATTTGAATACACACCCATATGTCAAACTGAATAAAGAGTCTTTAGTTCATTCCTAAAAATCTAAGATGCTCAGTAGTTCCTTTTGGAGAAATGCAGAATGTCATCTAGAGATAACACTCTGAAAAGGGATAATGAGAAGAGACGGTTAAATAATGAATACAAAAAGGTCCTCTGCCATTGTTCGAAGCAGCCCCATAATCTGATTTTTGCACTCCCAACTTGTTAACCCCTCCCGAATATGGTCATGTCTAAATTTTCACAAGGAAAGGGATTTAGGGCTTTTTTTACGAAGGTGCGCTAGCATTTTTAGCGCACGCACAAGATTAGCGCGCGCTAGCCGAAAAACTACCGCCTGCTTTAAAGGACCCGGTAGCGGCTAAAACCGCAAGCGCACCTTTGTAAAAGGAGCTCTTAACGAGAAAAGGCAATGTTCTCTAAAATGCTACCCACAAGTAAACCTGAAAAATATTAATGCTATTTGTCATCAAGAGGGAAACAAAGAGCTAATATTTCCTAGGGCGGGTGAACCCTGAATCAAAAGCGAAAGGAAATAGACAAGTACCATCTAACCAACAAATAGTCTTTCTTATTAATTTTATGGAGAGACTGTGTACTGCATTCCTTTTACGTGTATAATTAAACTGTATAATTGACAATACAATTTATTAAAAACTACATTTCCTTCTAATTAACTGGTGCTGCCCAGTATATTTCACTCTAAGGGGAATTTCATTTAGCACAGAAAATGCAATTTAGCTACAAAACAGATTGGAAACTAATAGGATTTGGAGAAGAAAGGTTCAGCATATCAGGGAATCCATCACCACAGAGTTGCACTGCAGAAGTAAACATAATACTAATCTACAATTTTACAGAAAATTAGTATAATTCTAGGAGCTGTTGCTGGTCCTGAGGAAAATTGGAATTTTGCTAAGTCATGATGACATCTAAAGTAGTGTTTCTTAAGTTAGTTCAGGAATACCACATAGCCATTCTGGTTTTTCAGGACAGCACAATAAATATACGTACATGGGTAGATTAACATGTACGTATATTGTATATACGTAAAGCTATCTCACGTACATTCAGTGTAGTTTGGGTAGACATGGTATTGCAGGTGCTAATGCTGCGTTTGTTTCCCTCCCTCCACTGCCAATACGATTTCATTACTCTTTGCCCCCTCCCCCAGCTCCCAAACTACGCTGGAAAACCACCTATGATTGTGGATATTTTATTAACTAGACTGGCTAGGGGTATAGGACTGGCTTGAGAAACACTGCTGTCATGCAATGGTTCTCAAACCTGTCCTGGGGGACCACCAGCCAGTTGGGTTTTTAGGCTATCCGTAATGAATATGTGTGAGAGAACTTTGCCTATAATGGAGGTGACAGGTATGTAAATCTGTCTCATGCATATTCACTAGAGATATCATGAAAACCCAATTGGTTGCTGGCCCCCCCACAACAGGTTTGAGAACCACTGTAAAGGATCAACAGCAACAAAAAAAAAGTAATACATGAGCATTCAGTATCGTACAGATCTCTTCTTAGAAGTCTAGTACCTCTAGTTTCTTATTTTTTTTACAAGTATAAAACCCTTTGAATTCCAGCTAATTGCAGCCCTGAACAATGGTATGGGCTATATAAAAAGCTCTTGAGGCCAATGCTCTAAGGGCTCCTTTTACAAGGGTGCGCTAGAGGTTTCAGTGGCGGTAATTTTTGGGCTAGCGAGCGCTAATCTTGTGCGTGCGCTAAAAACGCTAGCACACCTTAGTAAAAGGAGCCCTAAGTGTTTTGTCAAGAAATCTGCAGGATTTACCTAGACAAATCATTTGTTTTAAAGTTCGTCCCTTGCAATTCCAGTTACATTTTGGCTGGAAAACCCATTGTTTCACCAACATGTAACTGATTAAAAAGAGAAGGGCAAAGCAGCATGCATAGTTAGAATGTACCTGGATAGAGCAGGGGTTCTCAGTCCTGTCCTCGAGACACACCTAGCCAGTCAGGTTTTCAGAATCCCCACAATGAATATGCATGAGATAGACTTGCATGCTCTACCTCCATTGTATACAAATTTATCTCACACATATTCGTTATGGGGATCCTGAAAACCTGACTGGCTAGGTGTGTCTCGAGGACTGTGTTGAGAAACCCTGGGTTAGAGTGATTATTCAGCACTAAATACATTTTGCCAGTAGCAGTCCTAAATCTCACCTACCAATCTCCTTCCAGATAAGAACATAGGAATATAAGAACATAAGCCGTGCCTCTGCTGGGTCAGACCTGAGGTCCATCATGCCCAGCAGTCTGCTCATGCGGTGGCCCATCAGGTCCAGGACCTGTATTCTAGCCCTCTATCTATACCCTTCAGAAAATTGTCCAATCCCTTCTTGAACTCCAATACAGTACCCTGTCCTATCACTCCCTCTGGAAGCGCGTTCCAGGTGTCCATCACCCATTGGGTGAAGAAGAACTTCCTAGCATTGGTTCTGAATCTGTCTCCTTTTAATTTTTTGGAATGCCTTCTCGTTCTTGTAGAAGATCTATTAAAAAAAAAAAAGTCATTCTAGCATCCCTAGTCATACACCTCCCTTTTTACTCCCACTTTATTGATAAGAAAAAAAAACATCACACTGCACTCCTACCTGTCTTCACTCCTGCCTTCCTGTTGGTCAAAAAAGTAATAGTCCTATATTTGTTCTCTCTTGATGTTCATTTTAAAAAAATATATATAATCTTGCCAGCCCCTCCTAGCTATTGGAATGTAATTTTTTAAAGAAACAAACCCCAACAACCCTAGGATAGAGGGATGACTGGGAGAATCTCAGTACTCCAGGACCGACTTGAGAAATACTGGTCTATGCCATTAAGCCAATCAGAATGCTTGCTTGGAGAGTTTAGTAGTAAGAGGTTGCTTTCCAACTTTATATTTCCCAAAAGTGAGGATCATATATGCATGGTAATGGGATGCTTTTAATGGCCTCCTAATCTGGTTTTCTCCAGTTACATGTACTTTTTTACCTTCTGTCAATTTATGCTTCAAAATGTAATCATAAGTTACAAGTCACAGTAATTTTTGAATTCAATAACTTACAAGCAGCAGTAATACAACATAAGGCCCCAAGAAAATATCTTATTAATTCTGCACCTTTTTCAAAAGAAGGCCCTGGAGCCATACCTTTAGTACAGTAAAAGAAAGAATACATTTCTTAAGCATGAGAAGGAAATAGGCAATAAAAGTCTAAGAGCATACAAAATGGCTGCTGTGAGTTTCCATAGTCTCTCGAGACTATGACGGGAACTCCCCTCAGCCATTTTGTATGAGTGATCTGCATGGGGCAGGAGAGTAGGAAGATTGCTCCTGCCCCGAAAGCCCGCTAGACCACCAGGTAAGGTCTGGGATGCCAGGGGAAGGTGGGGGTGGGTCAGAGCCAGCCCCATATGTTATTCGCAAATTTTCAATATTCGCGGACCAGCTCTGCCCCTAACCCCCGCCAATATTGAGGGAGAAGTGTATAAGAAACTAAGGGGCCCTTTAACTAAAGAGCATTAAACCCTAACATGCATTTAGTGCAAGAGGAATAAAGCCCTAATTCACAATCAGGGCCTGATTCTAGTAATGGCGCCATAGGTTAGGCAGCGGTAGGTGCCCTACCGCTGCCTAACTTGTTTTAATTGGTGTTAATCGGCGTGGTAATTAAACGTATCATCTAAAACCAATTTAAAAAAATGTAGGTGCCCACAGGCATTTCTGTAGATGTGATTCTTGTCAAACACAGGTGCCAGTACTGTAGGCCAGGGTTTTGCAGGCCTACATTACTGGTGCCTATGTTAGACATAAGCCGTGATTCTCTTAACGGTGCCTACATGTGACTGACACACAACTGGCACTGTTTTGGGAGATGCCGGTCAATGTAGACGCCGTTACTAGAATCAGTCCCTCGTTGTGTACAAAGTGGTAAATTACCCCAAAGCACAGGGCCTGCAAAGAGTGTTTAAAAAGCCCAAATTTTAATGTGTTTTAGAAACGGCCCAAAAAATGAGTGCTGTGTACACCTGATAGTACTTCTGAAATAATAGAGTCACAAAGAAGAGAGTCCCTGCTCGAAAGAGCTTACAATCTAAACAGACAAGGCAGATCAAAAGAATGTCATGTTAACCACATCAAACTTCACAGTGTATTGTGGTATACAAGTAATATTTTATGTTATATTATGTTATACAATAAAGAGGAATGGTTAATCTGCTGGCTGGGTTGGTGGGCAGTGGGGAGTAGGGTTATGGATTGAAGGCTATATCAAAAAAGTGGGTTTTCAGTCTGCTTTTAAACAATGTAAGGGGCTTGGCGGACAAACTCAGGTAATTTATTCCAGGCATAGGGGGCAACTAGATGAAAGGAATGAAGTCTGGAATTGGCAATGGAGAAGAAGGGTACAGCTAAGAGCAGCTTATCTGAGGAACGGAGTTCTCTGGGAGGTGTATGAGGAGAGAGATTGAGGGGCAGCAGCCTGTACAGATGTATAAGGTGCTATATAGACACATATAGTGGAATATGAGAGAGAAATGTAATGTAATATAGTAGACAGTCCCTGCTTCTTGAAGTTTCCAATCCAAAGATAGGCAAACAGACACATAACACAGACAAAGCACATGGGAGGGGTAGGGTTACCAGATATCTGGGAAAACCCAGACATGTCCTTTTTTTTAGAAGACTGTCTGAATGACCGAATAGACTTTCCAAAACCCAGTAGTTTGTCTGGGTTTTGGAAAGGCCCAACTTTCTGGCCGCATCTGGAGGGCCTATTGAGCGTGCGCAGATGACATTACATGCATCCCTGCATGCTTAGAGATCTTCCAGATGCGGCGGCGGTCTTAAAACAAACACGAGGCTTTGCCGGGGGAGGGCTAGAGGTAATATGGGGTGGGGCTGGAGACGAAACAGTGTGTGGCTAGGGCCAAAATGGGGTGGAGTCATGTGTCTGGGTTTCTCCGGACAAAAATCTAGTAACCTTAGGAAGGGGGGTTCTTTAGAATGAGGCCTCCTGAAAATATCAGAACTTGGATTGTAGATGGAGTCTAACTGAAGATGAGGCCTCATTTTCAGAAGAAATCCATTAACAAGGAAATGGGGTATAAAGGACATTGAAACAAGGGTATATGGACACTGAGTTAAAGAAACTGAACCTCAGTGTCAGAGTGGTTTTGCGCATGTCTGCCTGCTTTGCCTTCGCTGTTGTTCATGCTTCTTTTGTAGAATATTCAGTTTTCTTGTTCTTATTCACTATTCTCCTACTTAATTTCAACAATAAAACTTTCAAAAATACCTTAAGCCTGCTTGATCTCCTGCTATAATTCCCACCCCCTTATAATAACTCTAATCATTTCTTATGGTGCCAGCCCCTCGACTCTGCCTTCAATGTGAGGGTATATTGTGACTTCACAGTGAGGTGGTATATTTGTTGTGCTTTGTCCTGCAGGAGAGGTCGGGGACTCAAAGAGAAGCCATAGGTGGCAGTCAAAGTCTGAGAAAAACCCAGTCTGTTTGCCTTGCCTGGCACGAGGGCCCCACAAACTCCCAGATTCTGTATAAAGCACCAAAAAATGTGTGATGAAATTTGCATATGGATCAAAGATGTGCATGGAAGTTAATTATCTCATAGGCCATTAACTTGCAATAAATTGATGTTAGCAATCAATTATAGCAGTTAATTGGAAATAATTGAAATTTGCATGCTTGCTCATTTTCCTGCGCACTATTCTATAACACCATGTGCTCAAATATATTAGTGTACAACTAAAAGAGAGCGTAGCCAGGAGCAGGGAGGAATATTCCAAAACGTTGCGTTGATATAGAATAGCACCATTCCCAGGCCCAGATTCCAAGAGTTGGGCACTGGCATTTACCCCAAATTTCAGCTGGCGTAAATACTAGCATCCAACCATTGGCATGGGAATCGGCTCTAAACGCTGTTCTACAAATAGTGCTTAATTCAGAATGCTGTTTACAGAATAGCGCTCTGTGCCAATTTTCAAGTTACTTTTATGGGTATAATCAAAAAGCTAAAACATCTATAAAAAAAAAAAAAAAGCCTAAGTTGGCAATTGGACGGCCTAATTGCCGGGATGTCCAAGTGCCGATAATTGAAACTGGTTTGTTGGATGTCTAGTGAGACATTTCGTCCGCTGTGCATCCAGAGTTCAAGGGGGTGTCTTAAGAGGCATGTTATGGACGTGCTTAGGGTGGGCTGTGGGCATGATAGACTTAGATGTCTTGTGGGGATAATCAAACCTTTTCCAAAAAGTCCTGGACAGAACTCACTGTGGACTACATCTCTTTTGGGAGCATGTAAGTGCCAAAAAGGTACCCAAACTGAACAAATGACCACTGGATGGATTAAATTATGATCCCCCACACTCCACCAGTGGTCACTAACCCCTTCCCATCCCCAAAACTCTGAATAAAACAGTACATACCTGAAACAGTAGCATTTGGTTTGGGAAATCCTAGTAGAGCATCACACCGGTGTCTTAATTAGCCAGGTGGGTGGGTTAGTGAACCACAGAGAGGAGGACCCAGGCCCATAATCCACTCTAACCACTACATTTATGGTGGAAAGTGTGAGCCCACCAAACCACACCAATATCCTACTTTACTGCCATATGGGTGCCACTTGCAGCTATATGGGCTATTGAGGTTGTAGACAGTATGGTAGGTTTTAGGGGAGTTTGGAGGGTTCACCATACATTAGAAGAGGGTTATGGCAAGATGTACTTCTGGAACTCTTTATGTGAAGCTCACAGCAGTGCCCTCTAAGATGCCCATTGCTCTGTTGGCATGTTTATGTGGCCAGTCCATTAAAATGGTGGCCCCTCCCAAGTCTAAATGGTGCTGATTTGGATATTTCTAATTTGGAGGTTTTTGTGGTCAAAAATGGGAGTGTGTGGTGCAGTGGTTAGAGCCACAGCCTTCGCATCCTGAGGTTGTGGGTTTGAATCCTGCACTGTTCCTTGTGACCTTGGGCATGTCGCTTAATCCCCATTGCCCCAGGTACATTAGATAGAGTGGGAGCCCACTGGGACAGTTAGGGAATAATGCTTGAGTACCTGAATAATTTGTAACCCACATAGAATTGTAGGAAATGCAGAATATAAATTATTATTATTAAAATTAAAATTAAAGATGTCCTGGTGGTCTAGATGTTTTAACTGCTAAGACATCCAAGTAGGCGATTAAAAAAAAACCAAATTGGAAGTCCTGTTCGAAAATGGACGTATCTGTGCTTCCAAATTTAGACGTTTAGGAAATGACCCTCTTTGTGATTTTGGTCTGCCATAGAAAATGGTAGAGAGATCTCACCATTGTGCAAGCCAACTAAGAGCAAACTAAGTGCTAACGGCCAACAACACGATACCTCCTTTCCTCATTCTCCGATACATTTATTTGCACCAGTCCCATAAGATGCAATAAGGATAATCCAAGTGTCACGAGACCGATAAAGTACAGCAGTAGCAAAAACTGATGCCAAATTTGATAATGCAATATAAAAATGTCAGTCGAATAAAAACTAATACAGAAAAATATAAACCTTCAATATTCTTATGCAAGTTTCTAGCAAAGGCTGGAACTAATTAAGGTTCTTTTAAGGGAATCAAGGAAGAATGCAGTAGTGAAGATCTGAATTTTACTGTTGAGCTTGGGACCATAGAGCATAAAACAACAAAAAAAGTCAATATCAAAAAATCACTTTAATTCAAAGCCCAAAGTGCAGAGAGACCCAGTCTGGTAGTACTAAAAGGCAAAATAGTGGAGAAAAAGACCTCAGAGATCAGGTACCCCATAAAACAAATGTTTACAAACATAAGTGGGAACCAACCCCAGTCATTTTGTCTTTGCTGAGTCATAGTGCAGGAGCATGTGGCAGAAGTGAAACTGGGATTCCCTGTTGTGCTTTTTTCATTTCACAAGAAAGAGTTTGGATTTTGATCTATGGTGACTTTTTGAACTTGAGATCATATCACATGAGACCCCTTTCAGTACATACATGCATGATGACTATTTATTTATTCACTAGTGTTCACTATTTATTTATTCACTAGTGTTACATTAATGGGTGCTAGAATATATGGGTGTCTGTCTTTCTTTTTTTCTGTCTCTCTCCCTGCCCCTGTCTTCCTTTCTTTCTGTCTCTCTCCCTCCCGCTGCCTATTTTTCTTTTTTTCTGTCTCCCTCCCTCCCACTGTCTGTCTGTCTTTCTGTCTGTCTCTCTCCCTGGTCCCGTCTGTCTGTCTGTCTTTCTTTCTTTCTGTCTGTCTGTCTCTCTCCCTGGCCACCTGTCTGTCTGTCTCCCTTGCCCCCTGTCTGTTTTTCTTTCTGTCTGTCTGTCTCCCTGGACCCCTGTCTGTCTGTCTTTTTTTCTGTCTATCTCTCTCCCTGGTCCCCTTTGTCTCTCTGTCTTTCTGTCTGTCTCTCTCTCTCTCTGGCCCCCTGTCTGTCTATCTTTCATTCTGTCTGTCTGTCTCTTCCTGCCCACTGTCTTTCTGTGTGTCTGTCTTTCATTCTCGTGCGCTGAGATGCTTCAGCACCAGCCCCCCTCTCCAACCTACCCTTAAATCACACCTTTTGCCTCCTCCCTAGCCTGAACAACCGCCAACCACAGTCTGGATGCTGAGCATCGGTATGCCTGCTTCTGTTATTTTTGTTTTCTCCTTGATCCTGTTAGACAGAGTGAGGGGGGAGGGTAGTCGCCGCTGTAGTCGCTACCTCAATGCGTCCTTGCTTAAGGTGTCTCCGCATGCGTAGTAGAAGGAGCCAGCATCGCCAAGGGAGGGCGATGGGGAAACTGCCGCTGGCTCCTTCTACTGCGTATGTGTGGCACAAAAGCACAGATAACAGACGCAGGGATCACGAAGATTGAAGTGCGCATGCGCGCTAAGGGTTTTATTATAGCGGATTCAGTTTTCCCAGGGGAGCTCAGAACAGTTTACATGAATTTATTCAGGTACTTGAGCATTTTTCCCTGTCTGTCCTGTCAGGCTCACAATCTATCTAATGTACCTGGGTCAATGGGGGGATTAGGTGACTTGCCCAGGGTTACAAGGAGTAGGAAGGGTTTGAACCCACAACCTTAGGGTGCTGAAGCTATAGCTTTAACCACTACGTCACACTCTCCCCATGATATACTGCCATGCACATGACTTTTTTTCTGCTTTCGTATTGGAAGGATTATATAAATGTGTGCTGCAGGCATCCTCAGCTCATGAAAATAAAGCAGTTGCTTATGGCCACAGTGCTCAGAGTGTGAGGCTTTTTTCAGCCAGGAAACACTTTGAAAATGGAATCTTACCATTTTTGGACAGTTATTTTATTGGTTTAATAAAAGGTATCATACATCTGCAAACAATCTAGTTTGATCCAAGACCTATATACTCAAAATCGGTACTACTGAAAAGAAACTCTAATTATCCTGGGAAAGATGTCACATTCACTGCGTTACCGCTGCCGGGAAAGGGAAGATTTGTAGATGGCTAAAGTTGGTTCCTAATGAATATATTAAATATTCATGAATATCAGACTATACACATAGACACAGAGTTGTATTTTAAATTGTGGGGAAGCATTAAAAAATGGTGGTTTGAAGCTCTCTGACTCAGTTATCTCTTTCTGCATTTTAGTTTTATGATTTGAACAGATTTCTAAATTAGGTGAAAGACAAAGCTGCAAATGCTTTTGCAAATTTCAGCACTGATCCACGTCCCATAAAAATGAATCTGATGCCATGTGTGACAGCTGATACAGACCTGCCTTGTTTCCCGAGAATCTGATGAAACTATGATGTATAACTTGGCCTTGCAGAGAGAGCTGTTCAAGAAAAGCATATGTAAATGCCCCTTCTACAGCTCCTGGCCTCACTTCTGCTGCTGTGGACAGAGATCATACACAATGAGAGGGAGGAGGAGGAGGGCCATGAAAATAGCAGGCCAAGGTCAAATAATGAAGGAGGAAAAGAATGTGTGTGAAAAGCAAAGCGAAGGAGAAATGAGAGAAAAGAAAAATGATAGCAAAATATGCTTTATTTATTTTCTTTACGCTCAAAAGGATGCCAACAAGTATAAATGTAGAACTGCTTAATGTGGAAGCTGTGTAGTACCTCATGCTTATAGCACACGAGTGAATACTTATTTGTTGAGAGAACAAATTTTACTTTCTGACAGTTTCTATTTCTACCAGTCATGACAGGTACTTGTGTAAAATTAGAATGTGAGTGACTTAGAGAGGCATTTTTGATAGGACATCTAAGTTCGACTTTGGACGTTTGAGAAAAACATCAAAAAATTGGGTGAAGAAAATGTCCATTTTTGAACCCACAAGATGTCTTATCTTTTTTTTTTTTTTTCAGAAAATGGCCCATCTTAATGTTTTGTCCAGCTAGATATCTAATTTTTTATGCCATTATTGAAAAAGTCCAAAACAAATCATTTGCATATGGGTGGTGCCACCATTTATATACTAAACTGGCCACACAGATATGCCAGGAGAGCAAGGGGGCACCCTAAGGGGCACTGCTATGAACTGCATATTAATGGTGCCAGGTACACATCTCACCATAAGCCCCGTACATTATATGGTGAGCCCTCCAAATCTACTGTACATACTTGTCTACTACCTAAATAGCCTTATGCTTGTAGGTGTCCATGGCAGTACAAAGCGGTTTTGGTGAGGTTTAGTGGGCTCACACCACAAGTGTACTGTATTAGTTAGGGTGGAATATGGACCTGGGTCCCCTTTTCTGCAGTCTACTGCACTGCCCGCTAGGCTCTCCAGAGACCTGCTTGCATCTGTACTAGGATTGGCTATAGTATCTGCAGGTGTGAGACAGATATGTACTGTTTCATGCAGATATTTGGGGATGGGAGGGGGTCAGTGACCACTAGGGGTTTGTGTAGGGGGGCCATATTTTCATCCCTCCAGTGGTCATCTGATCAGTTTGGGTTTATAGACTGGTGAGTCTGACATCAGGTGTTGGTTTTTAGATAATATTTGATTTTGCTGTTCCCCACTTGGAGTATTGTGTTCAGTTTTGGAGACCGTATCTGGCGAAAGACGTAAGAAGACTTGAGGCGGTCCAGAGGAGGGCGACAAAAATGATAGGAGGCTTGCACCAGAAGACGTATGAGGAGAGACTGGAAGCCCTGAATATGTATACCCTAGAGGAAAGGAGAGACAGGGGAGATATGATTCAGACGTTCAAATACTTAAAGGGTATTAACGTAGAACAAAATCTTTTCCAGAGAAAGGAAAATGGTAAAACCAGAGGACATAATTTGAGGTTGAGGGGTGGTAGATTCAGGGGCAATGTTAGGAAATTCTTTACGGAGTACTTTAGTACTTTACGGAGAGGGTGGTGGATGCCTGGAATGCGCTCCCGAGAGAGGTGGTGGAGAGTAAAACTGTGACTGAGTTCAAAGAAGCGTGGAATGAACACAGAAGATTTAGAATCAGAAAATAATATTAAAGATTGAACTAGGCCAGTTACTGGGCAGACTTGTACGGTCTGCATGGCCGTTTGGAGGAGGATGGGCAGGGGAGGGCTTCAATGGCTGGGAGGGTGTAGATGGGCTGGAGTAAGTCTTAACAGAGATTTCAGCAGTTGGAACCCAAGCACAGTACCGGGAAAAGCTTTGGATTCTCGCCCAGAAATAGCTAAGAAGAAAAAAAAAAAATTTAAATTGAATCAGGTTGGGCAGACTGGATGGACCATTCGGGTCTTTATCTGCCGTCATCTACTATGTTACTATGTTACTATTGTCTTTTATTATAACCTATAACCTTTAAAAACAGTAAATAGATGAAAACACTGTCCTTGAAATAACTAACACCGTTTGCAGTTGTTTTTATGTCTTTGCACGGTCAAATTTGAACTGTTAATAGAAACCGTTGTCAGAACAAAGATGTGCAACAGAAAAAAGACATTCTTACTGATTGGTTTTGACTCTTCTCGCGCCATACATAATCCGGGTTTTTTCGTTATTGATTTCTGAAGCATCGTGTGTTGCTTTGTTGGAAAGATATTAAGATATTTTGGTGTTTTAAGTATTTTTTTCATTAATTAGTAAAAATATTACAATAATTACATTACATTAGTGACTTCTATTCTGCCTGTACCTTGCAGTTCTAAGCGGATTATGTTAGAAGATGGCTGGACATTTCCAGGAAGTTACAATTTAGGGTAAGTTACATAGTAGAGGCTTAGAGGAGCAATTGAGGATAGATAGAAATAAGAGGATTGAATTTAGGGAAGTTGCAGTTTAGGGGCTGGTTACATGATTGAGTTAGTGAGGAGAAATTACAAGAGTGGTAGGAAGACAACGGGGAGATTGCAGGGAAGGTGAGGAGAACTCTATAGATTAAGAGTGATAGGAGAACTCTATAGATTTTTTGAATAGCAGAGTTTTGAGTTCTTTTCAAAATGATTTAAAGTCACTTGTTGCTGTCAGCAGGTTGAAAATAGATGGGTCCAATTTTGCTGCCTGCATCGCTAGGAGGCCATCATACATCTTCTTGCGCTGAGTATCCTTGAGTGGTGGGTAGGAGAATGGGGTCTGGGTTCTCCTTAGTCTGGATGTGAGGTTTCGGTTTAGGCGGTTGTGTAGGTAGGTAGGTGCAATTCCGTTTATTGCTTTTAATAATAGACAGTAAAATTTTAATTGAATTCGAGCTCGTATCGGTAGCCAGTGTGAGTCTAGGTAGGCATTGGTGATGTGGTCAAATTTTCCAAGTGAGCAGATCAGTCTTGATAAACATGCTTGTGTGTGCCCAAAAAGACATTTCAGCAGATCTGAAGCATGCCATTGTCCATAGTGTGCATGCTGGAGTATCTTTCCTTCAGGTGTCCCATCAGATGGGTGTTTCAGTCAGAGCTGTATCATCCATTATGAAGGTACGACAACAGTTTTTTCTTGGACTGGAGTTGATTCTGACTGTTTATTTCCCTAATTTTGCTTCCTAATATGTTTATAAATGATATTTAATATTTTGCAATGATTTGTCTTTTAGAAACACCATGAAACTGGGTCAGTATCTTTGGATAGGTTCAACTGTGGGTGGCATAAAAAGGCAACTACACACCAACTTTGTACCATAGAGATTGCAGTGCATAGATCGCTGACCAAACCAGTTCAAAACTGAAACAGGAAGTGCAAAAGTGTAGTTTAGAAGTAGGATCCATCACCATCAGACATTACCTGAAGCAGATGGGGTTGATATCAAGAATTGCACCTCGAAAACCCCTGTTGACGCAACAACATCGGTGCCTGAGAGTGAACCTTGCCAAGAAGTACATAAAGAAGAGTCCAGATTTTTGATGGATTTGTTTTATTTATAGATGAAACATGCATTGCAATCTTCAATGGCTCGCACAAGGAGAAAGGCTGGAGAGTGCTACAACTTTGTGATGCCAACTGATCTGGTACCTGTGATGTTGTGGGGCTCCTTTGTGGCTTCAAGAGTCAGACAAATCTGCTTCCTTGAAAAGGGTGAAACATGTAACAGTGCCTGGCACTTGAAGATTTTGAATCAGCAGGTGTGTTGGTCTGCCAATTCACTCTTTCAAGGATCTCAATTTTGTTTACAAGATGATGGTGCCCCTTGCCACAGATCCAAAGCTGTGAAGACATTTATTCAGCAGCAAGGCTGAAGACGCTCAAATGGCCACCTCAGGCACCAGACGCAGCTGAGAGGTTGGGGCTTTCCAAAATCCTGACCAACTACCGGGTTTTGGAAAGTCTGTCTGGGCACCCAGACAGCCCTCTAAAAAGAGGACATGTTTGGGTTTCCCCAGATATCTGGTAACCCTACCCCAGTCTGGTGTGGAAAGGCCTAGTATCTGGGGAGGTGGTCCCTGCTCTACCTCTGTAGAGGCAAGGAAAGACCAAGGGAGAGGAAGGAGGCCATCTAGACACAGCTGGGAGGTTGGGGTTTTCCAAAACCCAGACAAACTATCGGGTTTTGGAAAGTCTGTCTGGGCAACCAGACAGCCCTCTAAAAAGAGGACATGTTTGGGTTTTCCCAGATATCTGATAACCCTACCCCAGTGCATTAATTCCATCCATGACCCACTACCACAGGTGTAATCCACTATCCCTGCTAACTACCACCACCTAACAAAGGTTGTGCTCCCCTCTCTTGACAGATAACTCCTAGACACTCACTATCCCAGACACAACCAGCAACAGCAGTCTTCAGTCAGTTCACCCCCTCAGATAGACACAGCACTCACTCTGCAGCTCCTGGCACATGAGGACAGACAGAAATAGGGTTACCAGACATCTAGGAAAACCCAGACATGTTCTCTATTTAGAGGACTGCCTGGGTGCCCAGACGGACTTTCCAAAACCTGGCAGTTTGTCTGGGTTTTGGAAAGTCCCGATCTCCTGGCCACATCTGCAGGGCTTCTGAGCATGCGCAGATGACATCACATGCATCTGGGCATGTTCGGAGACCCTCCAGAGGCGGCTCAGAGGTCGGAAAACAAAGACGAGGCTTTGTGGGGCTAAAGGCAGATTGGGGTGGGGAGAATGAGTGAACGATGCTAAACCATGGGAAGGAAGGAAGAGAGGGGGGTAAGAGAAATGCATGATGGCCTGAGAGGGTCAGGGAAGAGAGGAGGAATGTGTTGTCCTCCTAGTCTACCCCTGGATCACCCCCAAATTGGAGAGAGAACATAAGATAGTGTACTTGGATGAAAGGAAGGGAAGAGAAGAGGGAGGATGGTGCACTTGGATATAGGGGAAGGGGATAGAAGAGAGGGGGGAGATGGTGCACATGGATGAGGGAAGGAGAAAGAAGAGAGGAAGGGGTGCACATGGATGGAGGGGGAAGGGAAAGGAGAGGGAGGAGATAATACATATGGATGGAGGGGAAGGGAAAAGAAGATGGTGCACAAGAATGGAAGGAAGGGGAAAAGTAGAGAAGAGAGGAGAGAAAGAGGGAGGAGATAGTACACATGGATAAAGGAGAAGGAAGAAATGGAAAAGTAGATAAATCTAAAAAGGAGGCAGAAAATGGAAGTAGTGAATGTGAAAAGAACGATAAAAAAGAAGCAGCAAATGAAAAGGAAGCTGTGGAAACAGAGTTAAGAAAAAAGAGAGAGGAAGTGCAAACAGAGATTTGGAACAAGATGATCAGAAAAATAAAATAACTGGACAACAAAGGTAGGAAACATGATTTTATTTTCAATTTAGTTTTTGAAATATTTAAGTTTTGAGAATTTACTTCTTGCATTTCTTCTTGAACAGTGCATAATATAAGAACTTCTCTTTGTATTTTTCTGGTGTATTACATGCATCTTCAAGTTTTATTTGTGGTATTGTATTTAAAGAGGATTTATCTGTTTTCTGCATGTGTGACCGAGGCTAGGTGTTTTGGTGGAATGGAAGTCTAAATGCATTGGTCGGTGTCATGGCCCTAGATAGGAAGATATTTGTTGGCTCTCCTTCAGTCCTAGAGGAAAGGAGGAATAGGGTTGATATGATATAGATATTTAAATATTTGAAAGGTATTAATAAGAACATAAGAAACGCCTTCAACGGATCAGACCCTAAGTCCATCTATTCCAGCGACCTGCACACGCGGAGGCCAAGCCAGGTGCTCCCAGATGGAGACCCTGATTACCCATATCCCTCAATGTGATTTGCAAGGAGGTGTACATCCAACTTACACTTGAAACCCAGAATGGTAGTCTCCGTCACCACCTCCTCTGGGAGAGCATTCCAAGCGTCCACCACTCGCTGTGTGAAACAGAACTTCCTGACATTTGTCCTGAGCCTGCTGCCCCTCAGCTTCAGTCCATGACCTCTTGTCCGTATCACATTTGATCTGCAAGCAAACCATTTCCAGAGAAGGGTAAGCAGCAGAACTAGAAGACATGAATTGAGTTTATAGCAGTAATGTTAAGAAGTACTTTTTTACTGAGAGGGTGGTGGATGCCTGAAATGCCCTCTCATTAGTGGCATAGTAAAGGGGGGGCAGGGAGGTGGTCCACCCTGGGCACCATGTTGGTAGGGGCACTGGCACCCCTCCTTCTCTCCACCCTCTCCACCTCTTCCCACTCCTCCACTTGCCAGGCATGCGCCCCCTTCCCTTCCCTCGTACCTTTAGTTGTTCACCGCCACGAGCAACAACTTCAATGTGTTCCTCACAACCCCAGAAGCTCTCCCACTGACATCAATTCCAGGTGCTGCGGCAGTGAAGAACTAGAGGTACGGGGGAAGGGAAGGGGGGTGCATGCACAGCAAGAGAATCGGGGAAGGAGCAGGAGGGCAGGGGACATAAGAACATAAGAATTTCCACTGCTGGGTCAAACCAATGGTCCATCGTGCCCAGCACGCTCAATGACCAGTGCCCTAACTAAGTCTAGCCTTACCTGCGTACGTTTAGCAGGAACTTGTCTAACCTTGTCTTGAATCCCTGGAGGGTGTTTTCCCCTATAACAGCTTCCGGAAGAGCGTTCCAGTTTTCTACCACTCTCTGGGTGAAGAAGAACTTCCTTACGTTTGTATGGAATCTATCCCCTTTTAACTTTAGAGAGCCCTCTTGTTCCCTCCACCTTGGAGAGGGTGAACAACCTGTCTTTACTAAGTCTATTCCCTTCATTATCTTGAATGTTTCGATCATGTCCCCTCTCAGTCTCCTCTTTTCAAGGAATAAGAGGCCCAGTTTCTCTAATCTCTCACTGTACGGCAACTCCTCCAGCCCATTAACCATTTTAGTCGCTCTTCTCTGGACCCTTTCGAGTAGTACTGTGTCCTTCTTCATGTACGGCGACAAATGCTAGACGCAGTATTCCAGGTGGGGGCGTACCATGGCCCGGTACAGCGATATGATAACGTTCTCCGAAATGTTCATGATCCCCTTCTTAATCATTTCTAGCATTCTGTTCGCCCTTTTTGCCGCCGCCACACATTGTACGGATGGCTTCATTGACTTGTCGACCAGTACTCCCAAGTCTCTTTACTGGGGGGGGGGTGGTCTCTCCAAATACTGCACCGGACATTCTGTTTTTGTGTTAAAGATTTTTGTTACCGACATGCATCACCTTACACTTATCCACATTAAAACCTCATTTGCCATGTCAGGACCTATTTCTTGAGCGTGTTTATGCCACACTGCACCTCCACCGCTGGTGCCTCTCACCCTCGCTACACCACTGCCTCTCATGGGAGGTGATGGAGATGAAAAAGGTAACGGAATTCAAGAATAAGTGGGATAAGCGCAAAGGATTCATAAATGGAAAGAGAACGAAATCAAAAACAACTGTTCTTTGGCAGCAAATCCAATAGTCAGGAAACTTCTACGGTTTGTGTCCCAACTATGGCTAGATAGATCTGGTTGTGCAGGCTTCAGCAGCTACTCCAGTAGTTGAAAATTAAGCCTGTGCCAGGCAGACTGCTATGGCCTGTTCCCTGAAAATGGCAAGGACAGCTAAAGACTATGGCATGCATATATCGGGTAGACTAGATGGATCATGCAGGTATTATATTATGTTACTATATAAGGTACTATCAGAACTTTAGAGATATCCCCAAATCAATTCAAATATGCTTTCAAAAATGCCCCTCCATATATACTTGTCTCATAAATTGCCAAGGCAACAATACTTTTTAAATTGAATGACAAGAAAAGTAGCACCATTGCCGAGTAATCAATTACCGAACAGGTCAGGCGATGCCACCCACTATTTCATCAACTAGTCAATTACCACATGTAAAGAAGTAATTTACTACTTAAGTGATCACCAGATCATTAGTATTTTGGGTAAGTACTTTAATTATTTTTATAATTGATGAAAAGTTTATCTCTGAGAAGTTTCTGATGTTTATTAGCTGTGTCACTTCGCCTGTGCTCAGCTCATACTTCTTCACCAAGTGCTGACACTGCAGTACAGCATGGAAAGTTTATGCATTTTAAAGACGTCCTTCAGCATGCAAAGTGTTAATTCAGAACAAGCCTACTGTGTTGCTAAAGTCAGAGTGCTATTGTTCTGTGGAATGGAAAAATAAATTATATATATATATAAAATACAAAACAGTAGGGAATAAAACCAGCAATATGGTCATGGCTTAGATTCTGAGATTTTTTACCCAAAGCCATCCCCTGATCTCTTCCCCCTACCACCACCATGAAATCATGCCCCTGTGGTAAGCAAA
Organism: Geotrypetes seraphini; assembly: GCF_902459505.1. NCBI lineage: Eukaryota > Metazoa > Chordata > Amphibia > Gymnophiona > Dermophiidae > Geotrypetes > Geotrypetes seraphini. The sequence goes on from NC_047087.1 coordinate 197,498,547, forward strand.
GTAGACAGATCCAACCCAAGAAATCTAAATATGCTTGCTTGCAGTGCTGGCATTGTTTGGCATATTACTGGAGCAGAGTTCCAGCTTAAGTTAGCTCTCAATCTAGCAAAGCTGTTTTGTTTGTTCTGAACCAGGCTTTTACTCAACAATGAAGATAGGTAGCAAACATAATGCAATGTCCTTAGCTGGCAGAGTAATCAAAACTACATAGATACACCCACTCCTTTCTCTTCAGGGAGCTTCCCTTCTGTGGCAAGAGACACACTTCTTCTTGATGCACAGGGTCATCTTCCAAGCACCTCTAGGCTCCCTCTATTCTCCTTTCCTATCAACAGATGTTCCAATCAATGAGAATAGAACCAGCAGCTTTAAAATTAAAATTTGGGAACAAACTCAGCAGCAGAGGCGTAGCCACAGGTGGGCCTTGGCCCACCCATTTTGGGCTCAGGCCTATCTGCAGAGCACCTTAACCCAGTGCCTGCATGGAGGAACAGGCTAGGTTCCTGCTGTCCTGGCTGCATCCCTCTCTTCATGGGTTAGTGGCAGTGATGTCCATATGTTGCCTGCTACTAACTCAAAATCCTTCCCTCTGCTACCTCTTGTCCCCTCTGTTACAACTTCCTGTTTCTCTGCCTGGACAAGACGTAGCAGAGGAGAGGCTTCTGGGTTAGCGGCAGGCAGTGTGTGGAAATCGCTGCTGCTGCCGCTGACCAATGAAGAGAGGGATGAAGCCAGGACAGTGGGAGACCAGCCTGTTCGCTCCACACTGACAAGAGAAGAGTTTTGGGTGAAGTAGAATGAGGAAGGGAAAAGAAGATGCTGAGCATGTGTGTGTGTGGTGGTGGTGGTGGGGGGGGGGGGGTGACAGAGGGAAAATTGTTGGACATTGTGTAGAGGGGAAGGGTGAGATGCAGCAAAGGGGTGGAGAGGGTCCAGAAAGGGATATATTTTGTAGACAGGGATGGGGTGGGGGAGGGTCAAGAGAGGAAGAAAATGTTGGATATGGGGCTGGAGGGGAGAGAGAGATGTTGCATGGGGGAGAGATGGAGAAATAAAGGAGGATAACGGTGAGAAAGAGGGAGAAGTTTGAGTTAACAGGCAGAAAAGAAAAAATAGGAAAGAGTTAAAAAGGATCTGTCAGAGGCAGTATAGTATCAGTATGTCAGAGGCAGGTATAGTGAGGGAATAGAGAGGAGAGAGGAGAAAAGACAAACAACAACAGGTCTTCAAAGAGATTTAGCAGATGACAGAAAAGCAGAAAAGAGAATTGGAACCAACGTGTTGGGAAAAAAAAATACAGACAAGAAAGAGAAAAAAAATATTTTGAATATTTTAGCTTTGGGAAATGTGCATAGCAAGTACCTGTATTGTGTTCAGTAGAAAAGGAAATGCATTTCTATTTTTATTTCTCGTGTTGAAGTTCCTGCTAAGTTTAAGTTCTTGGGTCTCCCAGCTCATTTTTTGTATTTGGTGAGGATCCGTCATTATGATAGTAATGGCAGGTGGAGAAATTGGAGGGGAGGCAGGGAGGAGAGGGCATTGGGGAAGGTGACTCTCCTTTATTTTCAGACCTGGGCTCTAATACATATAACACTGGTTTGACCTTTGCTGTATAGCTGGTGGGGATCCCCCAGCATCCACAGATGAAGACCTCCTCCAAAGATGATCAAGACTCCCTTCTTCTAAGCTCTATTTGCAAGTGGTGGTAGGATTCATACATTTTTATAAACTAATTTCAACTCACATAGTCCATTCTTTACAGTAAAAATGTTCAGCTAGGATCCAATCCCCCCCTAGCACTGTACCAAATGAGATCAACCTAGAGTTACCATATGCCCAGGAAAACCCAGACATGTCCTCTTTTGAGAGACTGTCTGGGTGTCCGGATGGTTTTTTTAGATTGGGGGTCTGTCCGGGTTTAGCCAGCTCTCCTGACTCCCCCACCTACCTCCTCCCTGGCCGCTGCATTGAATCTTTAGGCAACCTGGCAGTGGCAATGAGGTGAGCCTGTTGCCTTCGGCGGCATGCCCCAAAAGCTGCCTCTCTACAGGTCTCACCTATGCGGGAACAAGAAGTCACTGCTGAGAAGAGACTTTTGAGGCATGCCAATGGCAGCAGGCTCACCTCATTGCCACTGCCAGGCTGCCCGAAGATTCAATGCAGAAGCCAGGGAGGAGGAGGTAGGTGGGGGAATCGAAAGGCAGAGAGAGAGGTCATGCAGATCCTGCTGAGGGGACTGGAAGGAGAGAGAGATAGAAAGAGAAACACCCATCGGGAGGTTGGAAGGAGAGAAACACCTACGGGGGTGAGGTGGGGGTTGGAAGGAGAGAAACAGACAGAGAAGAACCTTTGGGCGATAATAATAATAATAATAATTTTATTTTTATATACCGCCCTATCAGATAGTTCTAGGCGGTTCACATACAGTACTAAAAATATACAAACAGTGAATAAAAATGCAAAGTCTAAGAACAAATATGATTATACAATTAAATAAAATGCATTCACAAAAATAGATTGATATTCCTTAAAAAAGTTCAACTGTAAAATCAATGTGCAAATATCCCGTCAATATTCTGAAACATCAGTTTACAAACTTTCCAAATAAATCAGTTTTCAATAGTTTTCTAAAAGACATGTATGTAAAGGCCTGGGAAATAATAGAGCTTAACCATGAATCAATTTTACCTGTCAGAAGACCAAACAATTTATCAAAGAATCTCTTGTAACGACAAGGCTTAATAATCGGGAACACAAATAAGTATTGCCCTCAAGTTATTCTTTTAGGTTTATATCTTTCAAAACATAGAGACAGGTAATTAGGAGTCATACCAAACAGTACTTTAAAACTGGTGCAACCAAACTTAAACAGTACTCTAGCCTCAAAAGGCAGCCAATACAACTGTTTATAGGATAAAGTAATATGGTCATGTTTTTTCAGCCCAAAAATTAAACGGTCTGCCATATTTTGTATAAGTCTCAGTCTTTTTTGAAGCTTTTATTGGGATCCCATGTATATTATATTTCAGTAAATTAGTCAAATGTTGGGGCTCAAAGAATACATATTTAATTGAGTGATAACGGACAATGCACTTACAAGGATGTCTTAAGTAAAATGTAGCCCCTAATGAGATGACCATCAGTTTCAAATGAAGAAAGTCACATCTACGTTTTTGCGTTTCCCTTGATACATCAGGGAACATTTGAATTTTACAACCAAGGAATTCCTTCTGTTTGTTCTATAGAAATAGTCTCAATAACCAAGATTTGTCAATAGAAAGAGCCAAAGTGGCTACTAATGTTGTAGGTGTTACCACTTCCTTATCAGACTTCTCCAGAATCTCAGTAATATTCAATACTTGTCCTTCTGTAGGATCAGGTAACTGTTGATGTGGAGTTTTGCTGGGGAGATAATAAACTTGAGAAAATGGTGGAAGATTACTTTCCGGAACTTCTAAAATTTCTAATAAATATCTCCTGAGCATATCTCTAGATGTTTTGGGACTGGTTCTTCATCCCATTTTGCACTGCAGCACTTACCCTGGCATTCACAGATTTCAGACCAATGGCCACCTTTCTGCCTGCAAAGTCTACATCAGATTCTTAGCCACATGCTTTGGAAGTGAGCTTTGGAAGCCCAGCAAGGATCATAGTTTGATACCTCAAAGATTACATGCTGAATGGAAGAACATGTTCTAGCAGCCCAGGGCATAGGAGCCTCTGTGTTCTGGTTTGCCTGTGGAATATTGCTCCGATAGCCAAGGAACAAGCATCCAACTTAAGGAGCAGAGTTGAGACTTGGAAAGTGTTTGCAGAGTTTTACCAAGAGCAAAGAAGGGAGCGAGGATTCAGCAGTTAAGCAAGAAGAAAGCCAGGGAGTCAAAACAGGAAACACAGAGTTTGTGAGATAGCATGTCCATTCTTCCCCACCCCCAACACTGCCAATGGTCTCTTGCCACCTCTTCCTGCTGTGCTACTTCTTAAGGCTTACATAGCCCAGTGCTCCCACCATTTTTACCTCCTCTGACATGTACACTTCTCCCTCCATATTCGATGTAATAGGGGATTAAAAGACCTGCGAATACAGAAAAACCGCAAATAATTTTTTCATATGTTATTCGCTGTTTTCTATTAAAAAACATTGTGAATATGGTGAAACTGTGAATAACATGGTGGGAAACCTGGCTTGTTCCTGAAGGACAGGCAAAACACGGTGAAGAAAGTGCTGGGAACTGGTGATTTTCTCTGTAAATGCTTGGAATCACCAATTTTTCTATGTAAGCTGATGTAATTTAGGGGGAGGAGCCAGCAAGCTAAAAACCATGAATAATCGAAACCGCAATTGCTGAAACCGCGAATACGGAAGAAGTGTAATGGGTGGGGGGTGGGATATTTTAAATTTTTTCAGGAATGGGAACAGTGCTATTCTCCATTCTCCCTCGGTTCAGTCCCTGACCACAGCCCTCTCAATATCAGAGCTGCCAAGAGAAAGTAATTTTTAAAAGAGAAATTTTCAATTCATGGTATTCCATGCTTCCACAACCTCCTCCTTTTTCCCATCCTTCTGTAGAAATACCTTATTGACTCCAGTGACCACAAAGTTGAAAGAAAAGAGCAGATACTAGCAGATACCCAAAACATACCCAGCCCAATTAGTAATATTATATCTCTCAATCAATAATTCTTGGACTTGATCAGTTGTGGGGAGCAGATGATAGATTTCAACACTTCCATCCCTTTCTTCACTCCTTAAAGCTTCTTCCCTCCAACCTGTTCTACTCAGAACCCTTTTCTCAAATCTATCTCTCTTATCAGCCCCCTCCTTTTTGAATCCCACACAATTCCTCTCCCAGTCCTCCTCTCTGTTTCTCTTTCTTCAGCCCATCCCTCACCCACTTCTCTTTGTATCAAAGCCCATGCCCCCCAGCTTTCATTTACTTCAGTTCTGTTCTTCCTTTCACAGTCCATATCTCTTCTCTCAGCCTCTTTACCTCCTACAGCATACCAGTGCCTGTGCTACTCTTTCCTTTCCTTGCTTCTTTATTGATTCCTCATTCCTTTTCTAGAGTCTCCCTCAGCACTTCCCCCCTCACTATGGTAAACCAAAGGCAGGAAGCCTGTCAGATCTACTCTGCTATGCTCTGCTGCCTGCTTTTAACTCATTGTTCAGACATTACTTAGCCAGCCAATAGCTGCAGGGGGAGGCAGGACCAGTAGCTTAGGAGGCATCATTCTTTTATCTGCTTTCCCCTGTGGCCTACTGTCTGACCAATGGTGTCTCTAACCTCAGCCACTGGTCCTGCCTCCTTTTCAGCTTATTGGGTGGCTAAGGAATTTTTGACCATTAGGCTACAGGGAGAGGCGGGAGCAGTAGCTAAGGAGACAGCCTTAATTCCTGTTTTCCCCTGCATCTCTGCATCTGGAAATGAAAATTAAGTTAGAGTCTATATGGGTCAAAATTCCGGGAACGAATGGAACAGAAACGAAGATCAGCATCTACTACTGACCCCCAGGGCAGTCCGAAGAAATTGATAGAGAAATGACGTATGAGATTAAATGCAACAGCAAGGGAGGCAACACAGTTATCATGGGTGACTTCAATTATCAGGGGATAGACTGGAACCTAAGCACCTCTGGCTGCAGTAGGGAGATCATGTTCCTGGATGCTGTAGGTGATTGCTTCTTGGAACAACTTGTCAAGGAAAATACAAGAGGAAATGTGATTCTGGGCTTAATTCTAAATGGACTACGAGGACCGGCGCAAGGAGTAGAAGTAGAAGGGACGCTGGGAAGCAGTGATCACAATATGATCCGCTTCAACCTGGACAAGGGGGCAAAACATCAATTTAGAACGACGGCCACAGCACTGAACTTCCGAAAAGGGAATTACGAAGGGATGAGACTCATGGTGGGGAAAAAGATTAAGAAAAGGATAAGCACTGTAAAAACCCTAGAGCAAGCATGGTCCCTTTTTAAGGACACAGTCACCGAGGCGCAAAATCTATATATACTGCATATCAACAAGGGATCCAAGAGGAAAAAGAACAAGGATCCGGCGTGGCTCACTGTAGCAGTGAAGGAAGCGATCACAGACAAGATGACTTTGGTTAAGGAAAGGAAAAAGTCAAAAATGGACGAAAACTAAGGCGGTAAGAGAGGCCAAAAGAGACTACGAGGAAAAAATAGACAAGGAGACAAAAAACTTCAAGCCGTTCTTTCGATATATCAAGGGGAAATGACCCCGTGAAGGAAGCGGTGGGGCCGTTGGATGACCATGGAGTGCTAAAGGAAAACAAAGCCATCGCCGGCAAACTGAACACATTTTTTGCCTCTGTATTTACCGAAGAGGATATACACAACATACTGGAAGCCGACAGGCTATACGCGGGAAACAAGATGGGAAACTGACTGGGTTATCAGTCCGTCTAGAAGAGGTATGCAGGCAGATTGATAGCCTTAGAAATGATAAATCCCGGGACCGGATGGCATCCATATGAGGGGCTATAGCTGAACTGCTTCAACTAATAGCCAATCTGTCGATCAAATCGGGAAGGATTCCAGAAGACTGGAAAGTGGCGAATGTTACGCCGATCTTCAAGAAAGGTTCAAGGGGAGATCCGGGAAACTACAGACCGGTACCCGGAAAGATGGTAGAGGTGCTGATAAAAGACCGCATCATTGATCACCTTGACGGACACGATTGGATGAGGACTAGCCAGCATGGCTTCAGCAAAGGAAGATCTTGCTCAACGAACTTGCTCCACTTCTTTGAGGGAGTAAACAATCGCCATTGTATATTTGGATTTTCAGAAGGCGTTCGACAAGGTTCCGCATGAACGACTACTTCAGAAAATTGTGAACCATGGAATCGAGGGTGAAATATTCACGTGGATTAAAAATTGGCTGGCGGGTAGGAAACAGAGTGGGGGTGAATGGACAATACTCAGATTGGAAAAACATCACGAATGGAGTGCCGCAGGGTTCGGTGCTTGGACCCGTGGTCTTCAACATATTTATAAATGACTTGGAAATTGGTACGACGAGCGAGGTGATTAAATTTGCAGATGATACGAAGTTATTCAGAGTAGTGAAGATGCAGGGGGATTGTGCAGACCTGCAACGTAACATAAACATGCTCAAGAAATGGGCTGTGACATGGTAAATGAGGTTTAACGTGGATAAGTGTAAGGTGATGCAAGTCGGTAAAAAAATCTTATACACGCCTACATGATGTCCAGTGTGGTACTTGGAGAGACTTCCCAGGAAAGAGACTTGAGAGTACTGGTCGATAAGTCAATGAAGCCGTCCACACAATGTGCAGTGGCTGCAAAAAGGGCGAACAGAATACTAGGAATGATTAAGAAGGGGATCACGAACAGATCGAAGAAGGTTCTCATGCCACTGTACTGGGCCATGGTATGCCCTTACCTGGAATATTGCATCCAGCACTGGTCGCCGTACATGAAGAAGGACATAGTACTACTCGAAAGGGTCCAGAGAAGAGCAACTAAAATGGTTAAGGGGCTGGAGGAGTTGCCGTACAGTGAAAGATTAGAGAAACTGGGCTTCTTCTTCCTTGAAAAGAAGAGACTAAGAGGGGACATGATCGAAATATTCAAGATAATGAAGGGAATAGACTTAGTAGATAAAGACAGGTTGTTCACTCTCTCCATGGTAGAGAGTACGAGAGGACACTCTCTGAAGTTAAAAGGGGATAGATTCCGTACAAACGTAAGGAAGTTCTTCTTCACCCAGAGAGTGGTGGAAAGCTGGAATATAGACACTTAATTGGCCAAGTACTGACTCTGGAATGCTTTCAAGATAGTTGGTTGCCAGATTTCCTCTATAAAAAAGAGGACACCTGGACCCGCCCATTCCACCTCGAGCTCTGCCCCATTCCTCCCCAAACTCTGCCCCTACACAAACCTCCCCAAACTCAGGGCCACGTCTGTGCATGCGTGGACGTTGATGCAATGACATCACATACATGTGCACATACACAGATGCCCTCCAGACACGGCCCTTAGGTCGGGGACTTCCAAAACCCAGACAAACTGCCAATTTTGGAAATTTCTCTGGGCACCTAAGCAGTCTTCTAAAAAGAGGACTTGTCCAGGTTTTTCTGACATCTGGTAACCCTAAGCTTGGGTGTTACCCGGACATTCTCAGTGGCACTATTCAGTTTACTGCAGATATACCCAGTTAGCTCCAGACAGGCAATTTAATTGGCCAGGAGCTTCTTCTGGCCATTTAAGCGATTTAAAATACTGTATTGGGCTTTTAATAATTCAGTGAAAACTTGAGTATAAAGGAACTCATCCTTAGTAAATTTTCAATGAGGCCTTGTATTTAGAAGCATAACTCTCAAAGTATTAGGCCCATTGTTTTGTTTTCATTTCATAAAAGTTTCTTGTTTCCATCTAATTCCATTTCTTTGCAGCATATACTATATTATTATAGTTTGCACTAAAATGCTTTTAGTTTGTGCTTAAACTATTTTATCTGATTTAATTTTAGGGTGTGCTGAATGGCACAAATAAAGGGAAGCAGCCCTCCTCCTACCTCGGATATCACACTCAACCTATCACACTATAACAGTGCTAAATTTCAGGACTCAAAACAGGAAAAGTCCTAGCCATTAAAAAGGCAATACTGGAAATATTATCACACATGCTAGAACATCAATACACCTCCCAATGGGAAGAACAAATTGGAAAACAAAGCAAGCAAAACTATTATCGATCCCTACACTAAGCCTATATGCTAGCAGAATACCTCGGCTTGGTCACATAAGCAAAACAGTGAATAAGCGAGCACAAATGGGAAAATTAAATCTTCAGATAAAAATTGAAAAGGAAATCCCACAAATCCAGACTTTGCATGCTGTGCATCAGCAGAGAAGAAGAGAAATGCAATTCCTCCTGTACTTTGCAAAGTACAAAGGGCTAAGAAATGCTTTTCCCCAATGCTGATAAAAAAAATCAAACATATAAAACAAGTAAAACTCCACCTAATCCTCAGAGAACAAGAAAAGCAGCAAAATACACATCCAGCTACTTGGCCAGATATGTAGATTGTAAATAATATTGAGTACCAAAGCCCTTAAGGTGAAATTATGGCATATCTGTTCATTTCCTTTCCTTGAGTCTTGCCCTACTAGTCCAAACAAGTGGGATATGTCCCTTCATGACCACACAGCCAGCCTGCTGAAGATTTGTGAAGCTCAGGGTTCTGGGCCCTTAGAACTTGCTCACTTGGCTTGGTGAGGAGCTTGAGTGCAGGCTGTTAGGCATCAATAGCAGTCCTTTGGGGTGCTCAGGGTGCCAGCTGCAACTTTGTCTCCCCCCCTTTTTTTTTGGTCTGCATTGTGTGTTGTGGTCTGGGGATGTAGAGGATCAGTCCGACTGGCAGCCCGAAAATCTCAGTATGGCTGCTGACCATCGGCTTGAGGCAGAGAACTTCTCTACATCCAGCTACACTTTATGGGAGCTGAAGCAGGCTGCAGGACCATTTCCCCAGCACATGGTCTGCGAGTACAGGATATGACAGCTTATAGGGAAAATAAGGGGGGGAGGAGCCTTGAAAAGTATTTTTTGACTGTTTCTGTAGTTAGGTCTTTGGTCCCTCTCCTTTAAATTCCTATTTTTTACATTTTTTTGGTCAGCTCTTAAACGTTTTGAAGCCATTTTAGCACCAAAACATTGCTGCCATGGCCATCTTGGATTTCCCGATTTTTATTCTAAGTTCTCGAAGTTCTGCAAAACACCATGTTTTGCCTCAAAACGGGACGGAGTCCTCAGACAGTAATGCCCTTATATTATGCTTTACTTGCGCTGGATGGCCAGTTTCAGAGTGCCCTTGTGCCATGTGCCGCATAGTGCAGGATAGAGGGACAGAAGCTTCCAACTTTGCCCCTCCGCATTATTTTAAGGCTGGAGAATGGCAAATGGTCCCATTGGGGGGAAATAAACACCTTCTGGAGCCCCAGGACAATGGTCCTGCACACCGCAAAATGCTTCACAACCCAAGAAAAGGCCATTACTCCATACTAAGGGGGAAGAGTTGCCCATTCAAGCTTTTACCCAAAGTTCATTAATCTCCTCTGGCAAGCTTATACACAAGGCCAAACTCTGCCTGTCAGGTCCACTGGCAAGTGGCCCAATGTGCAGGCCCCTCTGGATGCTCAGAGCATTTCTTATTTGAGATCAGGGGCTATTCTGGACTCAGAAATCAATGAGAGGGATAAGGGGTCATATTTAATCCCTTTATTGTTTCAAAGTGAGGCTTCCCTAGTGGGAGAAGCAGCTTCTCCTCTGGAGGCAATATCGGCCATCGATCAGGGAGAGAATTCCTCCGTTCGCCGACTCTAGGTACTCTGCATTGCTGGAGATCATTACCGAGTCCTTCGAAAACTAAAGATAGACCCTTCGCAAACCCTGTCCTCCCAATGTTCTCTTTTCATCGGGGTCTGGGTTCAACTCACATCTTTTTTGTGGCACCCAGACACGAGGATCCTAGTCACAGAGCCCTGGGAGACCCCTGAAGGTGGCTAAAACCATGACTAAGCTGTAATCCATGGATTAGGAATTCCAGCAAATGTTTGCTATGCCAAAGGTGGATTCCATGGTAGCCCAGATTACTAAACGCACTTCCCTGCCAAGTGAGGGAGGCTTAGTTTTAAAAGATCTGCGGGACCATAGAGTGGATATGGTTCTCAGGAGGCAGTTTGAGGCTCTAGCCTTCGGGATTAAGGCTGCAGCTGCAGCCTCCTTCATGGCACGCGCCTGTCATTCCAGGCTACAAAATCAGAACTTATTGGAGGCTAAGCCACAGCTTGTTTTAGCTGGAGTAGACTAAGTAGCAGATGCACTCTTTGATATAATCAGAGTCATGGGGAAAGCATTAGCATATTCGATCTCCGCCCATCATATTCTTTGGATTAGACAATGGGCAAGTGACTTGACCTCTAAAGCGACGCTCTAAAGTGATGCTGAGCAGACTCCTGTTCAGAGGACAGATACTGTTTGTGAAGGGCCTAGATGATCTTTCAGCCAGTGTACGACATTGCCACCCAAGATCTTTATCAGACAGCAGACCCTGAGCAGCCAGAGGCCATAGCCAGGAGTCCTTTCGTGAGCCATGGCACTCTTGCCAGTACTCCACAGGAGCCTCTAAGCAGAGTTTTTAAGGTTCCAGCCAGAAATTCTCTGGGAACCGGAGGAACCAAGGTTCTGGTTCCCACTCCGTAGTGTCAGACAAAAAGCCACAATGACGCCAGCCCTCAAGCCACTCCTCTGAAGATTGTAGGTTAGTTCTTGGACTTTCTGAAGGCCTGGAAACAGGGAAAGGGGGTAATTCTACAAAGAGCTGCCTATTTTAGAGGCAAAAGTACATGTAGAACACACATGCAAAAAAAGAGCAGTTTTCAGCTAAGTAGTATTCTGTATGCATGTGCCTAAATGCGATAGTGCACCCTTTGTGCAGGACTATCCATATATACTGTGGCACTTAGAGAATAACTGAATAGTGCCACTGCATATCATTGCTAACTGTTAAATTTGATGACAGTGATTTTATGAGTGGTTTGGGGTAGAGACAGCATTTATACTGTTATATTCAGCACTTAACTGCATAAGTTAACTGGACAAATAAGTCCTATTTGAGTATAAATTGAGATAAGTTTTCCCCTCCAAAAAAAGGAATATAAACCAGTGGGTTTATATTTGAGTATATGGTAACTTCTTTCTTTCCCCCCGATCATGGGTAGGCAATTCCGGTCCTCGAGAACCACAGGCAGGTCAGGTTTTCAGATGTGCATAAGATAGATTTGCATCTCAAGGAGGCAGTGCATGCAAATCCATCTCATACATATTCATTGTGGATATCCTGCCTGTGGCTCTCAAGGACCGGAATTGCCTGCCCCAGATGATGGGCATGTCTTCCTTCATACACACCCTCCCTCTACTGTTACTGGCATTTCTTACTCCACTCTCACCCTCCCTCTTGCAGTTACCACATTGATTGTTCCCCATCATTGTGGTTTTTTTTCTCTATTTCTCTCTTTGGTTCATCTCCATTCAGCAGCTAGATTTTACCTCTCATTCTTTCCCCTTCTCTTACCCTCTATCAGTGTTGTATAGTAACTAAGTAGATGTAATTAGTTACTGTACTTAAGTAAAAGATTTGTCACTTTCACTTGTAAAATACAGGATTTTTTCTTTTTTTTTTACTTTTACTGTAGCAATAATTTCACTCATATTTATTACTTTTACTCAATTACATCTTGTAGTTACTTGTAGTTAAAAGTAAAAGTGCAAGACATAAATGATGATTCCTTGGTAAACCTGGAACAGGATTTTGCTATTGAAAACCTCATCTCACAAACACTGGATCATCTCATTTAAAATTTTGCTGTTCAGTAAATATAGCCTATGAGAACAGTAGAGTTGCCTTTATTTGTTGAATTAGTTACTGGTCTCCAGCTAAACTGAACAGTGGCGAGTTGGGTCACTCACTCTGAAGTAGAGATGAAGCTCAAGCTGGCTGCAATTCTTAGTGAACAAGAATTTTCTATCACAACAGGCTGCTGGTCCTCCCATGGAAAATTTTATATTCAGGTAAGGACTGTCCACTGGATTGATATACTTTAGAGAGAAGTCTGCATGTCTGGCCTTAAAACTGCAAAGTTTCCACACATCAGTGGCATAGTAAGGAGGGTGCGGCGGTTCGCCCCGAGCGCCATCTTGGTGGGGCATCGGCATTCATCTTCCTCTCCGCTGCCCCCTCTACTGCATGGACCCGATTCCCTTCCCCCATACCACCTTAAAGTTCCTGGCGCGAGCAGGAACCCCAAACTGCTGCACGCACTAGTGTCGACTATTCCTCTGAAATCACTTTCAGAACCCGCACCTAGGAAATGACATTAGAGGAAGAGCAGACGCTGGCGCGAGTAGACTGGGGATGCTGCTCACACCAGGAATGTTCAAGAGGTACGGGGGGAGGGGGGAAGGGAAGGGGCATGTGTAGGGCAGGCGGGGGCTGGGAAGGAGTGGGCGGGAGTGGCAGAGAAGAGGGCGGGGGAGGGGCGCCTCTCACCATTGCTATGCCACCGCCACACATTTAACGCTCTTGCATCAGTTCTTAATGATATTCAGAGTTTGCCATTAGATGAAAAATTGTTAGAACAGACGACAGTGGGAAGGGTGGGAGATAAGAGTATATTATTTGTACCACTGATGATTATTAAATGTTATATTTATTGCTAATTTGTTTGGATATCTTGTTGCACTTATTGTAAATTTGAGAATGAATAAAGAATTATCATTGTTCCATATATTGGTATGCTTTTCTTAAAACCAATAAAAACTTTTTTGAACAAAAAAAAAAAAAAGAAGATGCAAGTAGTGAGCCATACAACACTATTTCTAATGCAGATAATAATGTATTCTTTGCTATACGGAAGTCAAGTGTTCCAGACTGAGATTCCCTTGATCAATACCTGCAGATCCTGTCCGGAAAACATCCGCAATTTTTCAGCCTGGTCTGATTCAAAGGAACCTTTTTTTCAGACTGAATGCTCCACTTCCTGCCCATACAGTTGTTCAACACCTTTTTAGCTGTGCTGGATTAACAACGCACAAGTGCACTCACATGAGTACCAGTCATTTTCAAATGTAGTTTTGAATTGTAGAGCGTTAAAATTATCGGGATAAAAATGTATTTATTTGTTTTCTTTAACCCGACCTCCCAAAGGAGCCCAGAATGGGTTACAGGACTGCAGACATGACATATATTCAGATAGATAGAGACACACATTTAGGACTCCTTTTACAAAGGTGCACTAGCGTTTTTAGCGCACGCAGGATTTTAGCGTGCGCTAAACCCGCGATACTCTTCTAGAACTAACACCAGCTCAATGCTGGCGTTAAGGTCTAGCGCACGCGGCAATTTAGCGCACGCTTTTCCGCGTGTTAAGGACCTAATGCACCTTTGTAAAAGGATGGTACATTTGGGTGATCTTTAAAATCCAGCATGGTACTGGAAGACTGGAGGATGGCCGACAAAACGCTGATTTTTAAAAAGGGGTTCAGAGGTGATCTGGGAAATTATAGATCGTTTGATGTTGGTGCCAGGCAAAATGGTAGAGACTATTATAAAGAATAAAATGACAGAGCATATACATAAGCATGGTACAGAGACAGTAATAACATTATTAATAAATCAGCTTACTATTCTATTTAGCACTGGCACTAGTGCCCTGATCCTGCAGTTGGATCTGAGCAGCGCTTTTGATTTAGTGGATCATGATCTACTCTTAAGCTGCTTGGATTCAATTGGGATCAGACGTAATGTAAAACATTGGCTTAGTGGGTTCCTGAAACATAGATCATATGAAGTTTTCACTGAAGACAAATATTCTTTTACCTGGAAGAACTCATGTGAAGTTCCACAGGGTTCTCCTTTATCTCCAAACTATTTAATATCTATTTAGTTTCCTTGGTGTATTTACTTCAAAGTTTAAATGTGATGTTTTATATATACGCAGATGATATTACTATTTTGTTCCCCTGTAAAGCTGTTTTGAATGAATTGATTACTCAAATCTCTAATGTTTTGGAAAAAAGGTGGAATTGTGAATGCTACAGTTCAGGCTAAAGCTTAATTCTGAAAAAACCTTTTACAAAGGTGCGCTAGGGCTTTAATGCGCGCAATAACGCGCGTTAAATTCCGGAGCGCGCTAGCTACTACCGCCTCCTTTTTAGGAGGCGATAGATTGCGGTAAATTTTTATGTGCGCTAAAAACCCTAGCGCACCTTCGTAAAAGGAGCCCTAAGTTTTTTTTTCTTGGCTAGCCCTAACGATAAAATTCAGGAAACAACTATTCAATTTGAAGGGTTAAAGTTTTGAGATAGTGCCAAATGTGAAAATTTTGGGAATAATTCTGGATCGTAGTTTAACTTTTAAGAAGCATACGGATTCATTAATAAAAAAAGCTATGCAATTTTATGGAAGTATTTTGATCTAGAGTCCTTTCGGTTGCTGGTCCAGTCTACTGTACTGTCAACTCTGGATTATTGTAATATTGTTTATTTTGGGCTACCAAAAAAGATTCTATTACAGTTTCGATTAGTTCAGAATGCAGCAGTTCGTTTAATCTTTGGTCTTAAGAAGTATGATCATGTTAGTCCTTTTCATGCTAGACTGCATTGGCTGCCTTTTGAGGTCAGAGTATTTTTTAAGTTTGGGTGTAACTGTTATAAGGCTCTTTTTGATTTATTAACTTCCTATTTGGTATCTTACCTGAAACTGTTTAATTCATTAAAATGTACCAGAAATTCAGGTATGTTCCTCTTCCCTACCCCAAGGGCCTGTCGCTATAAGACTTTTTTTGGACAGGACATTGGAACATCAGGCGGGGAAGTTGAACTCCTGGATGAGCCCGCTGATTGTTCAAGCCTATTATTATCTTACATTTAGGAAATTATTGAAAACTCATCTATTTGATAAACGAAAATGTTGATATTTAAGAAGGTATTTTTTTTTTTAATTAGGCTCTGTATTTTAAATGTACTTTTTATCTGATGCTGTATTTAATGGATATAGTAGTTATAATAGTTGTGTTTTTTTTAATTGTATTTTTTAACTTAAATGTTTCAGTTCTTCTGTTGTGAACCGCCTAGAACTGCTGGTGGGACGGTATACAAGAAAATAAAATTATTATTATTATTAATGAGACAGAGCCAACATGGATTGAGTCATGGGAAATCTTGCTCAGCAATCCACTGCATTTCTTTGAGGGGTGAATGAATCTCATGTGTTAATGATAGTTGCATTCATTGTACGTGTAGTACTGCTAGTTTTACTCAAAAAGTATTATATTAAGCAGTAACTTTTTTTTTACTTTCATGTAAGTAGATTCGTTATTGGCTGTTCACTATGGGGTCCTTTTACTAAAGTGCGCTAGCTGTTTTAGCGCAAGCGAAATGCTAACACATCCATTATAATGAAAATCTAGGCACTTGCTTCACTTATATTTTAAATGAAGAGTACTATCATAGATCGATCCATTCATGCAAGACGTTACCTCGCAAGTGTGCCCCACTTCATTCTACGTGCATTAGTAATGCAAATTTTTGTAAATTTTTATGGGTCCTCAGAGGGCCACCACACACTCAAATATATCTCATAGTGCGGGGCTTTATGCACCCTTTCGTCACTGGACCTATATTTTTTATGAATGTTATTAGCTTAACTTAAATATAAATATGCTAAAAGTACTTAGCTTAGTGACGCTAGCACCAGTGCGTCTCTGACGCACTGGTGGGAGAACATGATTTCAAACGGGAGAGGGAACCTTGATAAAGCCCTGTTATTTGGGCGAAACATGTTGGACAACTGATGTTTTCTACCCTCCCGACTAGCGTCACTAAGCTAAGTACTTTTAGCATATTTATATTTAAGTTAAGCTAATAACATTCATAAAAAATATAGGTCCAGTGACAAAAGGGTGCATAAAGCCCCGCACTATGAGATATATTTGAGTGCTTGGTGGCCCTCTGAGGACCCATAAAAATTTACAAAAATTTACATTACTAATGCTCGTAGAATGAAGTGGGGCACACTTGCGAGGTAACGTCTTGCATGAACGGATCGAACACATCCATTATAGCACGCCTTAGTAAAAGGTACCTTTTTTTTTTTTTTACATAAACTGAGCATGCATAGATTGCTTGCAGTGGGGTTCAGGAATACTGCTGAAGACTACTGAGGTTGACTGAGGGGATTTACTGTCCAATGGGCTTGGAAATCCCTGCCAGCTACGTCAAAGGTGCTCCATTGCTGGGGGAGCCTGAGAAGAAACTGGATATGCCCCTGGTGTAAGCTGTAGCTTTTCTAAACTCATTGCTTACATTTCCACATATAAATGTTACTGTTTATACAGGCAAGTCTCACCTAGCCCTTTCATATTAACTTGAACACTGTTAACAGAGCAGAGAAGTATAATTAAACAGAGACAATGACAACAGATGGGGACTATAAGGCCTGTCTGAACTGTCCAGTTTCACTCCTGGTCCACAACCACAATTGATTTCAGGTATTCCTTTATTTTGTTTTGCATCTAGGGAGCATTGGTCAAAGATTTGGCAACTAAGTTTCAATGCCAAAAAATGCAAGGTCATGCATCTTGGCGGCAAAAATCCATGCAGGACTTACACCCTAAATGGTGAGATCCTAGCAAGGACTGTAGCAGAACGTGACTTGGAGGTGATCATTAGCGAAGACATGAAGACTGCCAATCAAGTGGAAAAAGCTTCATCCAGGGCTAGACAAATCATGGGTTGAAGTTTCGTCAGCCGTAAGCCCGAAGTCATAATGCCGTTGTACAGATCCATGGTGAGACTCCATCTGGAATACTATGTACAATTCTAGAGGCCGCATTATCAAAAAGATGTGCGGAGAGTTGAGTCAGTTCAGTGAATGGCCACCAGGATGGTCTCAGGACTCAAGGATCTCCCGTATGAGGAACAACTGGGTAAGTTGCAGCTGTACTCACTCGAGGAATGCAGAGAGAGGGGAGACATGATTGAAACGTTCAAATATGTCACAGGCCGTATCGAGGTCGAAGAGGATCTCTTTTTCCTTAAAGGACCCACGGCAACAAGAGGGCATCCGTTGAAAATCAGGGGTAGGAAATTTCATGGCGACACCAGAAAATATTTCTTCACCGAAAGGGTGGTTGATCGCTGGAATAATCTTCCACAACAGGTAATTGAGGCAAGCAGTGTGCCAGATTTTAAGAAAAGATGGGATTGGCATGTGGGATCTTTTCATGGAGGTACTTAGGGGGTGGGCCATTAATGTGGGCAGACTAGATGAGCCGTGGCCCTTTTCTGCCGTCATGTTCTATGTTTCTTTGGGGGTCAACAGTCAGCTGGTGGCGCTTGGTATTTTGCTGACTGCCAGGCATTGAATTTTCAGGTTTACAGAGCTGGTAAAACCTTAGCTAGTTTTGTGTGATATTCAGCACTTAACCGGCTATGGCAAACTGCACAAAGATAGGACTGACTTTTATGAGGTTACCTTTGCTGCTTAAGTGCTGATCATTGGCAATTAACTGCCAAGTGCTGATTCTGCCCCTGGAATACCCCCAAAATAGCCAGTTTTGAGTTAGGCATTAACTAGATGAATTTTCAGCAGCATTAACAGGTTAAGTGCCGCAGAATAGGACCAGTTAACTCTAATTTAAAGACTTAACCAGCTACGAGCTGTTTCTGGTTGGTTAGGGGGTTCATTTCAAGGCATTTAGACACACAAAATTCTATAGCTTTCTATGGTACTTTGTATGGCTAAGTGCTTTGAAAATGAGCCTCTAAACTACTTTGCATATCTACCCCTTTGTGATTATCTCATGCTCTACTAAATTCAGTTAACGACACCACAGCGAAGGAGACGAACATCAATGGACTCAACAAGATGTATGATGTATTTATTGAACAATTAAAGGATGACGCAACATGATTCGTGTTTCAGCCAAAAGGCCTGCACCAGGAGTCAGAAATGTAGGATTAATGGAAAAATCAACCTGATAAGTGAATGGTCCAAAAACCTATAGAACAGCCCAGTAATCTCTGCAGCAATCATTAATAAAAAATAAATAAAAGAATGTCATCCTTGAATTATTCAATAAATACATCTTGTTGAGTCCATCAGTATTTGTCTCCTTCACTGTGGTGGTGTTAGCTGTTGATTTACGGAGAATTTTTTTGTCTTCTGTTTTTGTTTACTAAATTCAGTACAATTTCTGAACCCATCACTCTTTTCAGTGAGAAATGTTTCAGATGTTGCTCCAATATTCAAGATTTTTTGAGTGTCACGCCATGACCTCTTGGTCTAGAGCAGGGGTAGGCAATTCCAGTCCTTGAGAGCTCAGGCAGGTCAGGTTTCCAGGATAGCCACAATAAATATGCATGAGATAGATTTGCATATCAAGGAGGCAGTGCATGCAAATCCATTTCATAAATATTCATTGTGGATATCCTGAAAACCTGACCTGCCTGTGGCTCTCAATGATCAGAATTGCCTACCCCTGGTCTAGAGCAGGAGTATCCAAGTTTTCTCAAAAGCGGGTCATGTGACCAGCAATCATACCGCATTACACTTTCTTTTCAGACTGTGATTTCATATCTACCAAATAGCTCTGACATTCTTCAAAATCTCATGTGATATCTAAGAACATTAAGCAGGACACATCCCAAGATCAGGTGAGCACCATGTTGTACACCCTTGTTGTAGAACAGGGATCTCAAAGTCCCTCCTTGAGGGCCGCAATCCAGTCGGGTTTTCAGGATTTCCCCAATGAATATGCATTGAAAGCAGTGCATGCATATAGATCTCATGCATATTCATTGGGGAAATCCTGAAAATCCGACTGGATTGTGGCTCTCAAGGAGGGACTTTGAGACCTCTGTTGTAGAGCATTATTTTCTTTGAAACATGTTTTGTTCACTTTTTATACCTTTGGTGTTGAGGAAGGGGGCATTTATCAAAGACTTGCATATGCTAATGGGGTTATCAAATGTTATATGGCTCATGGCTCATTTTATTTTTATGCTTCCTGTTGCAGCATGTGGTAATGCTGTTAGCATGAACCAACCATTAGTAATTGACCCCTTTGAAAGTCTGTTTATCATATCTTTTTGTCTGTCTTCTCCTTCAGTCTTACCTCCTATGGTTTTTGGTGTAGACTGTATCACATATCATTTTCTGGACTGCCTACAGCAGTGTTTCTCAAACTTTTTGTAGCTCTGGCACACTAAACGGAGCAAATGTTTTTTGCAGCACATTATAAGTGAAATTATAAAATTGCAAAACCAACAAAAAATTAAATTTGAGAGTTATTTATTTAAAGTTCTTTAAGCTATGTATGGGTAATTGTAACAATGGTGAAACTAAAGTAGATAGAATAGAATTGCTAATCAATACGATGGATGTGCTTGTTTTTGAGTGCAAATTAACTCAAAACGCGGCTTGATTGTTGACAAGCAAAAATGCATTTTATCATCCACCATCTGCAGTTGTTCTCTTTTTTTTCTATTTAATTTCTGTCAGAGCTCAAAATCCAAGTTCGCAAAGATAAGAAGATTCAAATGGTACCAAATCTTTGATTGCTTTGTTGGTCAAGTTAGGATAACTACTGTATAAAAAATAAAAATAATATTACTTGCAGTTAGTTTTCAAGGCCCAATCATGTCAAAGAATGATGCTTGTCTGGGCGGTTGTATCCTTACGCATACAGACGCTTATAACATTGACAGACTCCTGCATACGTGATGTAAATGTCATCTATTCTAGTGTATACTTATGAAGGGAATTTTTAAAAATAAAGTAGAATTCTGGAATCTCTCATGGCACACCCAGAATCTCTTCAAGGCACAAGTGCCATGGCACACAGTTCGAGAGAAACTGGCCTACAGCTTTTCTATATAATTTCACAGATATGGCCTTCAAAACTGGAAATAATATTCTAGGAAAGGTCTTACCAAGACATTTTTACTAGGGATGGGCTGTCATTTGAAACGAATAGCATCTGCTGTTAAGAGTACCCCTCCCCCCACCCAATATTCAAAGCTATTTAACCAACCAGAAATGGTCGCTGACCAGTGAAATAGTGTTTAACTGACTAATTGCAAACATTCAGTACGAGATAACCAGTTATCTCTGCTGAATATTTGTGGTTAGTGACTAAAAGTTAACCGACTATATGATGTGATAAACTAGCAATATTCAGCACTGTCCGGCCAAGTGTAGTGGTCAAATCAGGCCACATAACTAGCAGTCCTATTGTTGGCTGCTATTAACTTAACCAGCCAGCACCGAGTATTGACTTTGCTGTTAAGTTAACGTCAGCCAAAACCCCTTGAATATTCAATGCCGATCACCGGAAACAACCTGGCACTGAATATCCGGGCTTACTGCTGACCGTAGGACTTAGCTGGGCTGTATCTTGTGGTCTGAATATCATTCCATAGTGTGCACTCTGTTCCCCTTAGGGTGAATGCACAAATTATTGAACATATTCGAACCACTCACCACGTGACTATGCACAAAGAGCATGCACTCTTAAAGAAAAGAGTGCCCTGTTAACAACATTTGTTAGAAACAAAACAAAAAAAAAATTCCAAACAAGAATGGCAAGAAAATTTTCTGGGTGACCATCCCTAATTATTAGTCCTTTTTTTCTCCTAGTTATAGGTCTTTTTATGTAGTCCCTGCCTATCAAATCACCTCAAGGTCCTCTCTCTCCATGCTACATTAATATCCCTTGCCCATTGTGTATCAGGCCCTTAGATTTTTGCAACTCAAATGTGTTGGTACAGTATAAGCAAGGATAGATTTATTTATTCAAAATTCTATACTGTTCTCCCAGGGGATTCACATTTTTCCCTGTCTGTCCTGGCAGGCTCACAATCCATCTAATGTACCTGGGGCAATGGGGGGAATTAAGTGACTTGCCCAGGGTCAGAAGGAGCAGTGTAGGTTTGAACCTACAACCTCAGGGTGCTGAGACTGTTGCTTTAACCACTGCCCCACACTCTCTGCCGTTAGTTGCAGAGTTACAGAGAAAGAGGATAGGTGTCAGCATGATGGAAGAGAGAGGGGAGATGTCAGTGCAGAACCATGGAAAAGAGAGAAGTATCAGTGGCTGGAGGCAAACAGTTAATTACAGAAATGGAGAAACCACTAAACAAGGAAAGAGAGACAGCTAAGGGTGTTTACCTTGGAGAGGAATAGTCCAGGAAATGATTTGATTACCATTTATAAATACTTGAAAGGTCAATATGTGGATTAGTTAGACAAAAGACAACATGTGTACACTGAGTAATACAGAAAAGACAAGAGGGACTAATTGGAACTGCAAAGCAGTAATACTAACTAGAGTCCATCCAATATAACTTTGGTTTTGCTCAATTCTGTTTCTTCCTTTGAAGATCTGATTATTAGGCCTTTGCTCTTTTTCTTGTCTTTCTATATTTTATCACTTTATTTTCACACCTTCTAGCAAATGTTGACATATGTGAAAAGCATTCAGGATCTGGCATTTGCCTTACCAAAATGTGTCTTAATTGGATCCTCCATGTTCCCTAAAAGGACATAAAGCGATGGCAAAAGTTCCGCCTGTGCAGCAGTACCAGAACCTTCAGCACTCTGACCTTCCACTAACCTCTGCAACAGGGGAAGTGTTTCCTGCCTGGCTGACAGGGAAGGAAGAGGCAGTCCTCAGAAGGAAATCAGAGTTAACATGAATACCCAGCCCAGGAGAAAAGGTCATGGTCATTTTCTGTGGTTCAAATCTCCAACCGAAGCACCATCTTTTGCAAGAGAACTAGGGTTTGGCAGTGACTCTGATCATCCCCCTAACATCAATGCGAGGGGGCGAAAATATATTTTAAACTCCAAACTGTAGCACTGTGTAAAAGCTATACACTAGTTAGTGGCCACACTGAAGATTCATATTAAGCAAGTTACAAGGGAAGGCAAGCCTTGTGGCCCCTGGCTGCAAAGCATCTGTCCAGCTACTGGACTGAGCTGGAAAACAGGGTGGAAATAGGAGGAAATAGGGTAATATCAGTGTAATGCCTGCCTGGAGCTGATGAGGGTCAGCACAGCAGCCTGCACATTTATTGAACTTTATGACAGTAAAAGTGACTAAAGCAAGATGCTTTCATAAGAATGGAGCCAAACACGAGCCTTAACTATTTTTTAACTACTCAAATGTTTTTCTAAAAAGCAATTCACTAACACAGCTGTTTTACCAGTCCCCACTCTGTCATTCCCCTTGAAATAATGTTCACCCCTCATGCCTGTCACATGGTAAAATCTAACCAGAAGCCAAAAGAAATCCCATTTGCTTTTCACTGCAACGATTCCAGTTGGTTCCCCTCCTCTCCCAGGTGCAGGTCTGCTAGACCTCAGTTTTACTTTAGCATAATCATTAAGGGCTTGAAGTTCTAACAGCAGATTTTGGGCTGGATTTGGTTCAAGAGTGCCAGTTTGAAAAGGATTGTTTGGAAACGTGGGCCAAATTACATTCTACCTCATTAGACAGAGAAATTCCAAAGCCATCGTCAATACTGTCCACCTTCCTTTTGTCAGTTCCACTCCTTCCTTCACTTCTTACTCTCCACGGAGGTAGGATAAAGATCACCTTGGTGAACAAGGCGCTTGCATCTGCCCGAGGGCATCCAGATGGTCTGCTAGTCAGATACTTCAGGCTACAGACAGACACATAAAGCTTTGCAAAAGAAATCTCGAGCACATTTTCAAACCTCATCTAAGTACATTTCATCACCTGGATTCTCTCATTGTCCATGCAAACAGCAGTTAGGAAGAACTGTTGCAAACAAATTATTTTGAGAACTAAAGGAAACCTTTTTCATCTTATTAAAGTTTTGATTTTTTTCTCTCTTGGAAAGATGTAGTAGATTAGTTGAAAAGAACATAAGAATAGCCTTACTGTAGCCCGTGCTCACAGTGGCAAATCCAGGTCACTAACCCAAAGATTAGCAACATCCCATGCTACTGATCCAGGGCAAGCAGTGGCTTCCCCCATGTCTGTCTCAATAAGACTATGGACTTTTCCTCCAGGAAACTATCCAAACCTTTCTTAAAACTAGCCACATTATCTGCTCTTACCACAACCTATGGCAACGTGTTCCAGATTTTAACTATTCTCAGAGTGAAAACATTTTTCCTCCTATTGATTTTAAAAGTATTTCCCTGTAATTTCATCAAGTGTCCCCTAGTTTTGGTGATTTTTGATGGAGTAAAAAAATTGATTGATTCAAACCAGTTCTAAACCACTCATGATTTTGCAGACTTCAATTATATCTCCCCTCAGCCGTCTCTTTTCCAAGCTGAAGAGCCCTAACTTTTTTTGAGTCTTTCCTCATACAAGAGGAATTTCATCCCCTTTATCATCTTGGCCACTCTTCTTTGAACCTTCTCTAGTTCTGCTATATCTTTCTTGAGATAAGGCGACAAGAATTGAACGCAATATTCCAGGTGAGGTCACACCATAGAGTGATACAGAGGTAATATAACATTTTTAGTCTTGTTAATCATCCCTTTTTTAATAATTCCTAGCATCTTGTTTGCTTTTTTGGACGCCGCTACACATTGGGTGGAAGGTTTCATCGTATTGTCCACAATGGCACCTAGATCTTCTTTTTCTTGGGCGCTAACCCCAAGGTGAACCTACCAAAAATCACAAAAAGGCAGACTGTTTATTTTTATTTAAATTTGATATACCACTTTTACTAACAAGCAGGCCAAAGCGGTGTTTAAAATACAATAATAAAAACAATATAGAAAAGGAATGCCATGACTCAAATAGAAAAGAATCAGCACATATCAAAGAGAATACATTCATACTAAGTTAAAACAAATATATACAGTAAAATCAAGTTAGTCCACTTAGACATCCTGGAAGGCTAGCATTCCTAGTCCCATAGGCCTTCTGAAAAAATGGGCTTTCTAAAGAATTTTGAATTTTTTGAAAGATGTTTCCTTACGGAGTGATATTGGAAGATGCTGCATCTCAAGTAGATTGAAGGTACTTGAGGCCTGGATTGGCCACTGTTGGAAACAAGATACTGGGCTAGATGTGTCAATTCTTATGATTATAAGCACCACACTCCCTCTCTTCTATTCAATGGATTCCCTGAACCTATCAGGGGTCTTCAACTTGCGGACCTGGCAGTCCTTTGTTCGCCCCCCCCCCCCCCCTTGACTCAGCCCTCCAAACCTTCCTCACATGCTGCTGTACTTCTGGCGATGACTTGCCACCTTTCCCATTGTCCAGAGTCTCTCCTGTAGCATCCTGCCAAGAAACAGGAAGTTCTGTCTGAGGATTTGAGATGCTTTGAAGAGAGGCTGCGGTCAGGGGGAGAGGTGACATGCCATCAGTGGTGACGTAGCATCATGTAAGGAATGTTTGGATGGTTAAAGTGTGTGGAGAACCGGAGGAGAAGCAGCAGTGAGTGCAGTGGAGGGTGGGAAATGTTAGTCTGTGGCAGCAGTGTAGATGGATTTGAAGAATTAGGGAGGGAAGAGGATTTAGTATCACTGCAAGTGGGATGCACCGGGGAGGGGCCTAGGGCCTGATTGGCCCAGGCACCTAAGGCCCCACCCATAGGAGGGGCCTTAGGCACCAGGTGGAATTGGGTGGGGCCTTGGGCACATAGGCCAACCTAAGATTCAGTTGGGCTCTCTCCTGCTGTTCATCAATGTGGGGGGGTTCTTTCCAGCAGGAGGGCTTGGGCTCCCTCCTGCTGGTGATCGCGGTGGGGTTTTTTTTTTCTGTCAGCAGGAGGACTTGGGCTCCCTCCTGCCAATGATCGCGGTGGGGAGGGGGTTTCTGTCAGCAGGAGGGCTTGGGCTCCCTCCTACTGATGATTGCGGTGGGGTTTTTTTTTCCTGTCGGCAGGAAGGCTTGGGCTCCCTCCTGCTAATGATCACGTGGGTGTCGGGGGAGGGGTGTTTCTTCGGTAGGAGAGATTAGGCATCTCTCTTGCCGTGATCGTTGCGGATGGGGGGGGACACGACGGTTCTAGGATTCTGTAACCGGTATTGTTTTTGACAGATGCTGGTTATAGACTCCTGCTAAGGACTGGCCCCTCCTTCGCCTAAAAAGTCTTGCTTTGGGCGTTTGGGACTTAGGCAATTTTGGGGGAAATGTGTTTTAAAGATACACATAGTAGTGGTTTTGGTGATTAAACTGCTGAATGTAGAGGTAGGCCATTTAATATTTTTTTTAAGTCATTTTTAACTTTTTTTTTTTTTAGAATGGACATTTCCCTGCTGCCTACTTTCTGTGTCTAGGGACTTAGACCAAAAGGGGACTTAGACGTGTCTTTTGTTTATGCTCTTCCACGTCTGAATTCAAGAAAGCATGGGACAGGCCTGTGGATTCTTTAAGGGAGAGGAGGAGATAGTGGATGCTGTGGAGGGGCAGACTGGATGGGCCATTTGGCCTTTACCTGCTGTCATTTTTCTATGTTTTTATGCTGTCAGGTTCCAAAGATGTTGATCAAAAATTGCCAAAAGAGGGTGTGCATGGAAGGCTTAGGCTAGGGTTACCAGACATCCAGATTTACCTGGACATGTTCTCTTTTTAGAGGACTGTCCTGGTGTCCGAACAGCTTAGTATCTTTGGAGGAGTTTGTCTGGGTATGACTCAACTGTCTCCCACCTACCTCCTCTGCTGAAATTTTCAATCTTTGGGCAGGCTGACAGTGTCAGCAAGATAAGCCTGCTGCCGTTGGCCTACTCTGGAAGCCTTCATTCTGCAGCTGTCACGCCTATGCGGGAACAGGAAGTCACTGCAGAATGAAGGTTTCCGAGCAGGCTGACGGCAGCAGGCTCACCTCATTGATGCTGCCGGCCTGTCTGAAGACTGAGAATTTTAGCAGAGGAGGTAGATGGGGGATAGGGGAGAGCCATGCCTGAAGAGAAAGCAAGCCTCGTATCCTGCTGAGGAAGGGGGGTTGGAGGGGGACAGAGACACACCCACAGGGGGGGGGGGTTTGGAGGTAGGGAGGAAGAGAGAGAAGCACCCGTGGGGGAGGGGGATTGGCGAGAGAGACAGAGAGCACTAAAAGTGTACAGAAGGTAGAGACTAAGGAAATGAAGGGTGGGGAGTAGGATGGGGCAGAAGCGAGACTGGTGGGAGGCAGGGTGGGGCAGGGAAAGAGCAGGAGCAATAGTGATGGGAGATAGGGCAGGGGCGGGACCATGTGTCCTCTTTTGACTTCCCCCCCCCAAAAAAAAAAATGTATCTGTGTTTGTAGGGTGATACCCCCTACCCCCCACAATTACAGTATTTGGGGAGGAATTGCCCCCCCTACGCCCTAAAATTATACCCTCCCCCTGTTCTTGATCCGGCACTTTTGCAGTGGCTGATGGGGAGCCCGGACCCTGGAAGGGGGGGGGGGGAGAAACCGAGCCTAGGACTTGGGGGCATAAGCAGCCTCCAGAGCTGTTTTATCTGCTGCATCGGCCACCCTCTGCAGTTGCCATGAAGCTCAGCCTCCCTATAATGGGCCGATTCATCGTGGCTGTTTCATCACAGCCATGATGAAACATCCCGCAATGAAACAGTTGCAATAAATTGTCCCACTCTGGGCATGGGCAGAGAGTGAGGCTGGAAGGCATTTGACAGTTAACACACTGCACTTACCATGCAATAACTGCCTAATGCAAAGTTTAACACAGGACCACTTACCACTTCATAAATAGGAGGTTGTAAGAGCTTCTGTATTTACCGGAAGTGGGACTAAGCTTTAGTCCAAATATTAACATACAAGTGGGAACATCCCTTCTTAATGCAGCATTGGATTTGGGCTTTTAGCCCAAAATGTGACACAGTTTAGTAGAAGGGCCCCTAAACCCATTATAGTTATTTTGGAGTGGATGATCCTAGAATTCAGCTGTTCGCATACCCTTCGCCAAAGCTTTGTCAACTCAAAAGATTCCTTGATAAAACCCTCGCCTTCCAAGCAGCCAAGATGAACCCATGGCTAGCCCAAATGATACTCGAGGCCCCCACCTACCTCGACTTCAGAAAATCACTCAAAACCCACCTTTTCAGCAAACAAAACCCTTAACTGACCCTTCAGATAATCTCAAGGCCCCCTACCCGACTCTTCTCCTTCACGATAGCTCCTATCTCCCCCTGCTTCTCCTTCCCACTTCCTTCAAGTCTGACCAAATCTGTTGTAAATCCGATTAATTTGTTGTAATTCTGCCCTCTTCATCTACGAAGTTGGCTAAACTTGTTGTAAATTTCCCTTTTCATCTGCCAAGTTTTGGCTACAGTTGTTGTAAATCCTATAAATTTGTTGTAAATCTACAAGTCTATGCGGATCCTAATCTAATTTAATGTAAACCGCCTAGAACTCGCTGGGTATGGCGGTATATAAGAATAAAATTATTATTATTATTATTATTAGAATGGATGTTTGTATCCATGTCTGTGACATTAAAAGACTATTTTAAAGTTGTCTCTAACTATCAGAACCAGTTAATGAGGGTAGCTTTGATTAAACACTAGAATAGTGCATCCAGAGCCATATTTTATCTACCACTGCATTCCAAATTTATTACTTGGGGATTAAATTATGGCAGGAAAGAGCTAATCTACCTTTAGACATCCATGCATCTGGAGTATGAATACCAAATTGGAGACAGTCTACTGGTTTCCATAATGGCTGATGTATTCTCAGCAGTATCTAAACTAAACATATTCCAACCTGTGCCTTTTAATGGTGTTTTCAGAACAAGTCCAAACTTTACTTTCATCTTTATAAAACACGTCCACAAAGGCACTTCAGTCCTTACAGAGAACCTAAATAAATGAATCCTACTTAGATATTAGAATTGAATGACTTTTATTCACACTGGCACTAAGTAAGTAAAAGATGGGAGTTTAAACACATTTCTATGTAATTTTAATAGCACATGCCTCAGCTCTGCAAATTGGATTTCTTTGGTTAATGGCAAAGCCCTCGTGTCCTCATCCTCGTGTCAGGGTATTATGATGTATTGCCTGTTTTACAGTGCTGCAGACCGCTGGCATTACCAGCAAACTAATTCCTGCAGTGTATGCTTTGTAATTGCATTTGTAAGTGCTTATTTCAATGATGGACAATGCTTGAGGGGAGTGTAATTTTCTCTTGTTCACACAAACACACTGGGGGGGGGGAAAAAAAACCCAACAACGGAAAAAAAAGTTGGTGTATTCTGTAGAAAACAGGAGGCACAGCTTTTTAAAATTCTCCCTATGTAAACTTAAGACATTTGCGACTCTAGAAAGATAAAAATGTAAGTTCTGAACACAAACTCTTCATTCTTTTATTTAACAATGGAATACGAAAACAAGAGAATTGACCCAATGATCTCCACAGACAAATCTAAGAAGAAACAAAAACCAATGTGGAGAAATTATGTTCCTGAGATGGACTTTATTAATATTAAAATAATATTAAAACTTGGCAACCACATAAAATCTCTAGGACGCAGTCCGCTGAAAAGCTTTGGACCCTGAACCAAACATGGTCTGTGTTTCGACAGAATGTCTTCTTCAGGGCTCCCTATGAAGTCCTATGGTAAAGATACGTGGATAAAAATACCAGTTGAAAATAAACTGATCCTGCACACAGCCTTCCTGTGCTGTGCTGCGCATGCTCAAGGCCTGAGAGTTCACGTGAACAGGACATGCTGGTGCCGGTGCCAGTGCGGAGGCTACACTAAAGTAAGAAGAGGGTTCAGGTGGATTGGGGGGACCTCAGGTCGCAGCGGGGGGGAGGGGGGTGCCGGATCATGGGGGGGAGGGTGCCGGTTCACGGGGGGGGGGCCTTCGGGGGGAGTAATGCCAGTTCTCGTTGGGGGCGGGGAGCAGCGCTGCTGGCCTCGGGGGGGAACATATCAAAGCAAGTTTCCATTATTTCCTATGAGGAAACTCGCTTTGATAAACGAGCATTTTGGATTATGAGTATGCTCCTGGAACGGATTATGCTCGTAATCCAAGGTACCACTGTATGTGAAACTAGCTAAAAGATGCTTCTAAGTTCCTACAGCTTTTTATCTTCAGTCTATTGATCTCTAGAACTTATACTTTGTCTGTCTTGACTAGATTGTAAGCTCTTTTGAGCAGGGACTGTCTGTTCTATATTTTGATGTAAAGTGCTATGTATAGTATGTCCAATAGCGCTATAAAATGATTAGTAATAGTAAAACAGTAGACTCTCAGTTAACCATCACCCATGGGGATTGATAGATGCCGGATAAATGTAGTTTCTGGTTGCTTGAGAGTTACTAATAAAAATAGGCCTAACTAATACTATAACACCATACAATGCCATACCATAAACTGTCAATAATTCAAAATCTCTACGCTCTGCTTGTTAAGGTACTGTTGGGACTTCTCAACTCACACAGCATGCAGTTAAAATGACAACTAAATCATAAATACAAAACGTGGAGAAAACCAGACCTCAGTATGTTCGGCTCCCAGACATCTATGTATCTAATGGAGCCCGTATCATCATGGGTCTGTAAAAAGACTCCACTTCAACATAAATAGTGAGCATGCACTCAAAACGTAATCACTTATCCACTGTGTATTCTTCCATGTAAAGTCCACAACAATAAAACTTGTTAAATGTGATGGCTACTAGAGGAATAAGTTCAATTCCCAGCTGTAGTACATAACATCTTATGGGAACAAGTTCCAAAAAAATGTTATTAAAAGTCACTTATCTCAATGTGCTTAAAAAACATTGAGCTGTTCTTAACTGGAACATGTCCCTTCATTAATTCCCGACATAGGCCCTCCTGTTTTGCTCCTTCATAGGGCTACGTCAGGGGAAAACCATATCGTGTTGCATTTTACTGTGCACCGCTTTTGTCTCAATTACTTTCAAAAATGGCTTCCCACTTGATAAGGCGGACTAATTTTATCCTGCCCCTTTGCAGACAGGGCGGAAGCCAACAAGCTGCTTCCCAGTTTCAGAGGCACCTGTCTATCTTTTGGGCTCAAAAATGCCCACTCTGTACTAAACTCATTAAATGTTGAGCCCTCAGAAGGCACTGTAATGGATCCATGGGTCATGATGCCAGCAACCTCAAGGATGGTCTAAATCAATTCAAGAACAGAGCCTTGCACCCACACATAGGTATCTATCTGTCTTTTCTTCTTCCCCTTTGTTACCAGCACCAATGGGGAAAAAATGGCTTAAAACAGACATCAACTATGGAACTGACTCACAGCACTTCTGCCTCAAACACATCTTGACTTCCAAAGGTTTGGTACACTTTTTGTCTCCTCAGAGGCCTGTCTGATATGGATAGCCCTACAGCACCAGCCTTCTGAGTTATTGAAACATAAGAAAAGTATATCATTTATAAAGGTGAGAGTGGGGCACAGTGGTTAAAGCTACAGCCTCAGCATCCTAAGATTTTGGGTTCAAACCCACACTGCTGCTTGTGACCCTGAGCAAGTCACCTAATCCCTCCTTTGCCCCAGGTATATTAAATAGATTGTGAGCCCATCATGACAGACAGGGAAAAATGTTTTGAGTACCTGAATAAATTCATGTAAACCCTTCTGAGTTCCCTAGGAGAACAGTATAGAAAATTGAACAAATAAATAAAGACACATAGGTGCCTATCTGTTTTGGTTTTTTTCTAATATAAGCAAAGATTCTGCAGAAGCTTCACCTAAGCTAAAGGACAAGTGTAACTGCACTTACAATATGTACATAAATCATGACTTTGCCCATATACTGCCCAAAATCTACCCTGAACATGCTTATTCTACAAGTATTGACCATTATATATCAAGCATACTGTTAGACATGACTAAATGTTATAAGATCCCATTTATGCATGTAAAACAGAATTTTATGTATGAATATGATTAATAAAAATTCTCTCTAAAAGGGTAGAAAATGGTATTGGACTACTGCCACTGGAGACAAAATTATGTCCATATTATGTAATATCTTCCACAATGAAATCAAACTAATTGTGTACTGCATGTTATTTTGAATCTGCTGTTTGAGCTTCCAAGCTCTCCTCTGTTTCCATTCCCTTCCCTCCTGCTGAGCCACTGCCAGCACCATAAACAGCAGCAGCTTCCATAGTGCACCAATCCAAGAGAGGATTAACCCTTTGGTAAGTAGTAGGCAAACAAGCTCACCCTTACATCCCCCTAACTATATAAAAAATGCATTATTAAATTCACAGAAATAGAGCCCCTTGGTTTTCCTTGCAATGGAAAACTGACAGGTAAGGCCCCCCCCCCCCCCATACACACACAATCATTCTGCCAGTGGCTTTCATACAACTGCAAAAATCTGCCTTGGCAACCATTCAGAGGAGTCTGCTTAATTATTTGGGTCCTAAGCATATGCCTGGTTTACCTAAACATTAAACCAGCCCTACTCATGGTTTACCTATACATTAAATCTGCTCTGCTGTTGTAACGATTGACTTAGGCAAAAAAAAGTATGACAAGTTGCACAGTATAATAAAGCAAATTGTCAAAGGATACCCCACATATTATTCCTCCCAAGTGGACTTAAAACACTATTAGGCAACTCAAACGCATCTATAAAGAAGAACAAGGCAAAGTCCCAAAGGCTTGCCCCAGTCTTCTCAGTGTAATACCTATAATATAAAAGGAGTGTAAGTGTGTGTGAAGCACTCACCTGGAGTATTGCATTTAATTCTGGTTTCCTTATCTCAAGAAAGATATAGCGGCACTAGAAAAGGTTCAAAGAAGAATGACCAAGATGATAAAGGGGGTGGAGCTCATCTCATATAATGAAGGACTAAAAAGAATGGGGCTCTTCAGCTTGGAAAAGAGGGGAGATAAGACTGAAGTCTACAAAATCCTGAGTGGCGTAGAAAGGGTACAAGTGGGTCGATTTTTCACTTTGTCAAAAATTACACAGACATTGGATGAAGTTTCAGGGAAATACTTTGAAAACCAATAGGAGGAAATATTTTTTCACTCAGAGAATAGTTAAGTTCTAAAATGCATTGCCAGAGGTTGTGGTAAGAGTGGATAGCGTAGCTGGTTTTAAGAAAGGTTTGGACAACTTCCTGGAGAAAAAGTCCATAGTCTATTACTGAGGAAGACATGGGGGAAGCCACTGTTTGCCCTGGATCGGTAGCATGGAATGTTGTACTCTTTCGGTTTTGGCCAGGTACTAGGGACCTGGATTAGCCACCTTGAGAAGGGGCTACTGGGCTTGATGGACCATTGGCTATTCTTATGTTCTTAAGCATATCCATGGTGGGCAACTTTTTAAAACTGCATATACATGTATGTGTAAAGTAGGTCGGTACATTTCCATCAGTTTTCATAGGATAAATTTTCTCTTTGAAAACAGAGCTGGAAAAAGTGTCTGTACACATTTCCAAGCACCATTTGTGTGGGTACTTTTTCTATGTAAACTTACGTGCATATTTTTGCAAATAAAAAAGAATGCCCATAAGTACCTTTTCCACCACAATCCCCGATATTTAGGTACAGTTATAGGCAAGAGGCACCCTAGATGCCCAGATTCTGTTACAGAATACTAGTGTAACTCGGTATCAGTATGTCTAAAATTTAGGTGCTCACAGTTACAGCAGCCATACACCTATTATAACTGTGGGTGCCTAAATATAGCAAGGGTGCACTTAACTTACTTATTCTGTAAATTGGGCCTGTATACACCTAAGAGCCAGTTTTCTCTATTGTAAGCATCTTGTTATAGAATTATCCTTATATTGGCTAATTTGATCTGTCGGCTATATTTGATGTCGTTCATCATGACATCCTGATTTGTATGTTATCAGATATTGGTTTAAACCAAGTTGTACTGAATTGGTTTAGTAAATTCCTCTCATTGCGATCTTATGAGGTATATTTGGAGGGTGAGACTTCCTCCTCTTGGAAATCCAGCTATGGGGTGCCACAGGGCTCTCCACTGTCGCCAATCTTGTTTAATATATATATGACTTCTCAGAAAACTTTTTTGCCTTTCATCAGCAAAGACTATGGGCTCCTTTTACGAAGGTGCTCTGGGCCTTAACGTGTGCAATAGCACGTGTTAAATTCCCGAGCGCACTAGCCACTACCGCCTCCTTTTCAGCAAGCGGTAGATTTTCGGCTACCGCATGCTAAAGCGCGCGGTCATTTTGTACGTGCGCTAAAAACCCTAGCGCACCTTCGTAAAAGGAGCCCTATATTTACTTATGTAGACGATATTTTCATTTTATTAGAAGTTGATCCTGATCTTAACAACCTGGTCCCTAGAATAGACTGCTGCATTTCTAAACTTCAACTGTGGGCTTTGTCTATTCAAATGAAACTGAACGCTGCCAAAACCAAATAGGGCCAAGATTAGAAAACCTCCCTTCCTCTGTCACACTGAAAACAGGTATCTAGAATCCTGGGTGTCATCTTGGACTCATCACTTACATTTCATGAACAGATAAATTCATTGACAAAAAAGTGTTTTTTTTAAAATCTGCGCATGTTGAGGAAGGTCAGATCACTATTTCATCAAGAACATTTCTCAGTGTTGGTACAATCCACTGTGCTTTCTCTGCTAGATTATTGTAACTCAGTTTATCTGGGCATTAAGCACTGCAGTCTAAAACGACTTCAGTTAATACAGAATACTGCAGCTAAGCTCATTTTTGGGAAATGAAAGTATGATCATGTTCCCCTTTGTTGATAAAGCTTCACTGGATCCCAGTTCGTTTTAGGATCCAGTTGAAATGCACATGCATAATCTTCAAGCTTCTGCTAGAGAGGGTGCAGAGATGAGCAACGAAGCTAGTGAAAGGTATGGAGAACCTGGACTACGAAGAACGACTTAGGAGACTGGGGTTGTTCTCCCTTGAGAATAGGAGACTGCGAGGGTATCTGATTGAGACTTTCAAAATACTGAAAGAATGGAGCAGGGAAAGCAATTATTTACAATGTCCAATGTGACACGGACAAGAGGATATATAGACTGAAGCTGAGGGGGGACAGGTCTAGGACGAATATCAGGAAGTTCTGTTTCACGCAGTGAGTGGTGGACACCTGGAATGCTCTACCAGAGGAAGTAATTGCAGAATCCACCGTTCTAGGATTTAAGGGTAAACTCGATGCACATCTCCTAAAGAGTGGCATAGAGTGATACGGGTAAGGGTAAATTAGGTGCACATCTCCCTTGAGAAGCATACAGTGATATGGGGACTAAAACTATGCCAGGGTACACCTGGCGGGGCCCTCCGCGTATGCAGATCACCGGACTTGATGGACCCAGGGTCTGATCCGGAGATGGCAATTCTTATGTTCTTATGAATATTTGATCCTTTTGTCCCCTTATGTTGGAATACCCTTAGACTTTGCCATTTGAGAAACACACAAAGATATAAGTTAGCCTTCCCTTTCTTTAAGGGAATTAAATCTGCTGGGAAGCTCAGTCGATCTTTTGTTTTCAAGTTTGTAGAGATCTGGAATGAACTTCCTGACTCCATTAGACTTTTAAGCCAGCTGCAATTATGCTTTTCTTATGTAGTTTAGTTTTTAATTAGTTCTCCCTTCTCCTATGTTTTCTGCTATGTACTTTAGTCTTTATTATATGTGAACCGAGTTGAGCGCCACTGGGAGATGACCCGGTATATAAACCAAAGATTAGATTAGATTATTCCTGTAATTATTTCTTTATATGTGGTGGGCAATTTTCAGAGGTCAGGTTTGGAACTTGCCAGTAATCTCTGCCTACATCAGATAGTTGAAGCTTGTACTGGTGTAGCAAGACTCCTGTTATGTGACCTGGCTCTTTGAAACACAGGTCACACCCCGGTGCCTCGGTGTTGGTTTTTTAGTGTTTGGTTTCTGGATATTTCCCCTGGGCCAAGGGAGGCCCTATGTCTGGACTGACCTGTGGATCCCAGCCCTAGTGGGCCAAATCATTACTGGTACTAGGGTCCTACAGGGCCCCTGTTAGGGGTGATGACTAGGACCCTTAGTTGCCACTAGCCTGCCCCAGAAGCTGGCTCTTTGCAGCAACTTCCTGTTCTCGCGTAAGCGGGACCTGCAGAGAGGCAAGCCGGCAGCAGTAGACTTACCTCATTGATGCTGCTGGCTGCGCAAAGATTAATTTACAGCAACCAGACTTCAAGGAGGAGGTAGGTGGGAGAGTCAGAAAAGCCAGCTAAACTCAGACAGACTTCCCCATTTTTAAAAAACTGTCCGGGCACCCAGATGGTCCCAGATGTCTGGTAACTCTAAGTTAGACCCTAAAGGCAATGCTGGTCTAAGTCTCAAAAATATCAAATAAGGACAATTTAATTATGAATTAATTAGTGTGACTGTTGGGCAGACTGTTTAGGTCTTTATCTGCTGTCATTTACTTTGTTAGTCTGTGGAAAGCTCACCGTTGGAGTGCACAGGGCTCAGATACCATATTTGGTGACCCCTTTCTACACAACAAGCTGGAGGAGGGGATGGGAATTTTTACTGTGGTGGTTTGAGATACAAAAACCCCAACTTGCTAGAACCCCTTGAGGGTGGGGGGAGGTCCAAAAGTCTTATTCCAACACCTCTTTAAAAAAGGGGGCTGGGAGTTTCAAGGTTGAAGAGGTCATCAATAGTATTTCTTACCTATGGAGCAGGGAGACCTTTCTGGGGAGGAGAGTTCCCACATTTTCTGAACCTTTTCACTGTGAGGAGCTGGCTTTCTCTCTTTGAGTGATTGAAGCTGTGTTTGTTATGCTGTAAATGGGTGATGATGCCTTGAGAGGGGCTACAGGAGCTGCTCTGAGGTGGTTTTATTCTTCATAAAGCCCTTGAAAGAGCAGGAAGGATGGAAATTCCCAACTACTGGCCAGAAAGATGGCAGAGATCTAGAGGGTGGAGACTCTATAACATGGCAGCACTTACCAAGAAAACCATCATTACAATGAAGGTAAACCTGGCCTAAAAAAAGGAGAACAGATTCTTCCAAAGAAGGCCTCTTCATTATTGTTCCTAAGGGTACACCAGGATCTCATCTGACATACTGGAATCCAGAAAAGTCTTTGTGGTTGATG
This sequence comes from Geotrypetes seraphini, assembly GCF_902459505.1. Lineage (NCBI taxonomy): Eukaryota > Metazoa > Chordata > Amphibia > Gymnophiona > Dermophiidae > Geotrypetes > Geotrypetes seraphini. The sequence goes on from NC_047087.1 coordinate 197,535,189, forward strand.
CATGGAAGATTTTGCTCTGGTTCAACCATGGGGCTCTTCCACTTGTAGTTGCACGGAGATGCTCATGGCTCTGCTTTGTGTCAGTCTTCTGGCTCCCAAGGACGGCTTTGGGGCAAGGTCTCAGGTTTTGGGGTTTTTTTTTTTATGATTACAGTTGCCCTCCAAGAGAGTGTCAGTGAGTCAGTCTTTTGATGTGAGACCACATCAACTCTTCTACACAGGCTACCTCTTATCCTTGTTTCTCCAGAAGATTAAACAAAACCTGTCTTCTCGGGGTGCCTGAAATTTCAAGGAGTTCCTCTTCTACTAGAGGCAGAAAGGCCCCATGGGAAGCAGTTGAATTGTTTGTTGCTTTTTTCCAGGTCTCACTGCATCTGGGTAGGTAGAACCGACATTTCAGCCATCATGCTGTGGCTTTCTTCAGACACAGAAAATAGCAACAATCATGACACTAACTGCGGAAGTATAAGAGAACAGTTGACTTTCCTCTGTTTAGTGGGTAGGGAGTAGCTCCTAACTGCATTGTCCAAAGTGGCTTCATAGCACATTAGACCTTGATGCCTGAGGAAGTTAATTAAGGTTAGGGTCTATGAGAAAATCATAAGAACATAAGAATAACCTTATTGGATCAGACCAATGGTCCGTCTAGCCCAGGATTCCATCTTCACAGAGTTCAATCCAAGTCACAAGTATCTGGCAAAAACCCAAATAGTAGCAGCATTCCATGCCACCGATCCAGGGCAAGCAGTGGCTTCTCCCATGTCTGTCTCAACAGCAGTTTATGAACTTTTCCTCACCTTTTTTTTTAAACCAGCTACATTAACTGCTCCTACAACATCCTCTGGCAATGCATTCCAGAGCTTAACTATTCTCTGAGTGAAAAAATATTTCCTCCTATTGATCAACAAATCAAAATCTCCTATTAATTCCCTCCATTAAAGAGTTCTATTATACACGGAAAATAAATTTTGCTGTATCTGCCCCAACATTGTGGAATTCTCTACCACTACCACTTCGAGACGAACAACATCTAGATAAATTTAAGATAGGCCTGAAGACTTTTTTATTTCGCGATGCATTCTCTTCTGTTTAGATTCTACTCTTCTCGCTAATTTCATTCACATTACTTTATACCTTTTTTTTTTTTTTTTTTTTTTTTAAATTTTGTATCTCTCTTAAAGAACCTTCCCCACCCAACATGTTTTATTCCTACTTCCCCTCACTCCCTTTTCTCTCTACAATGTAACTCTACCCTCCCATTCCCTTTTATCCTCACTGTCAAGTTTGTCATGTTAATGTCTTTAATGTTCACTATATGCACTTCTAAATATTTACTATTTCAATTTATTTTTCTTTACTTTTTTTTAAATTTAATGTAAACCGGCCAGATATTTGTTTGATGGTCGGTATATTAAAATCTAATAAACTTGAAACTTGATTGGTTTTAAAAGTATTACTCTAACTTCAAGTGTTCCCTAGTCTTTGTAAATCTTAATGCAGTAAAAAAAAAAGATCCACTTGTACCCGTTATACACCACTCAGGATTTTGTAGACTGATCATATCTCTCCTCAGCCTTCTCTCTTCCAAGCTGAGGGGGAGATATGATCAAAGTCTACAAAATCCTGAGTGGTATATAACAGTTACAAGTGGATTAATTTTTTACTGCATCAAGATTTACAAAGTTACAGAGTAATACTTTTTAAATCCAATAGGAGGAAATATTTTTTCATGAGAATGACATTGGTAATATAGGTGTCAGTGCTGAGTGATTATTTTGTGCATTGTGTAGAGAAGGAAAAGATCTTCTAGTACCAATAAATTGTGGTGGAAAGATACAGAAATAATTTCCAATAAGCTGGATGCAACAGGCCTGATTAAAAGCAATGTCTAAGAATAACTTGATAGGATTTAATATGTATAGGCAGCCTATGACCTCCAGAAGGAAGCTCTCTTTGACACAAAGCAAGTACTATGACAAGCATTAACAGTTATTTTGAAAGACAGATAACTTATTCCACATACCCTGGCTTAGGAATGAAGTTAATTACTGTCATACTATATACAAAACTAACCCATTTTAGAGATATTACCCCCCAAGAGGGCATCTTCTCACAACAGGAATCTGCTAAATGTATCTATAGTACAGACTAAGATGGTTTTTAAATGATTTGCACTAAAACAAGTGCCAAAATATTTCCTCAGAAATTCACACACGACCAATTTTTGTCTGTTTTTTAATTCACACATATGCACAACATATTCATAAATATTAATCACTGACTTTCAAAAAAATAATATACCACATTTTCCTGGTTCATTAATTTAGAACTCTAACTGTGCTAACTGTGCATAAGCACACAGTCACATAGACCTGAATGGTCTCCATCAGTTTTGGAGGCCATATCTTGTTAAAGATATAAAAAGACTTGAAGCAGTCCAAATGAAGGTGACAAAATTGAATATGGGGCTATCTTCCTGCCTGTAATAGACTGCCAAACATTAGGCAATTCAGTGCCAAACACTTTTCATGCTTTTAAAGCCCTGGCCTACATTAATGATGTCTAAGTTTGATGTGACTCTAGTTAAGGCCTTTCTAATGATAAGTATTCTTCTGAGTGAAATCAATAAGTAATCACCTCCAAAACCAATATCACTCAATTATTATACTAGTATTCTTTCACCGCTTGCTTCTTTGTTCATATCATATCATCCACAAATACCCCATCGTTCTAGTAATTCATCTAGTAATTCACCTCAGCGGCTACACCTGAATTTCATATTTCATGTAAAACCCAGGTTATACCTCATTGGTCACTTTTTAATCTTGTTTTGCATTCAAATTCATGAAATATGAAATTCAGGTGTAGCCGCTGAGGTCACATCAAGATGAATTACTAGAACGATGGAGTATTTTTGGATGAAATGATATGATATGAACAAAGAAGCAAGTGTGAAAGAATACTATAATTGAGTGATATTGGTTTTGGAGGTAATAAGTTTGATGTAAGCCACAATTCTGGTAACAGCGTCTTTGTGTCACTGACATGGGGCCAGCACCGTTTTTGTAGGCACCATTTCCAGAATAAAATATAAGTAGAACTTCTGCAAATAAATTTTTTAAAAAAAATCTACAGTCAACATTGCTACCAACTATATCAATATTTTTGAATATCGATCTGTTAAGTTTTCCTTTGGCGTCTGAAAAGTGTTTCGGTAAAAAAAAAAAAAATGATCTATGTGTTCCAGTAGCTATTTCCTCGACCTGTCTGTCCAAATGTTACACAGAAGAACAGTCCAAGTTGTAGGTGATACTATTTCAATGATAAATTTGTGACTAGTTTTCAAAAGCTGTGCTCTCTCATTACGTCAATGCAAAAATTCAAGAGGAGCCAACATAGCAATAACACTGACTTATCCAAATGTTAATATGCACACTCTACGGAAAACCAAACCGGACTGGTAAGCTACGCCAATGATAATGATAGATAACACTGTTTATTTGAAATATACAGACTGACATTCCAGGAAATCAACACGTACAGTATCTGTTGCACCGTAATCAGATGTTTTGCTCTTTTTCTCTTCCCCTGCTCATAGTCTCTTGCCAACAACCCCTCATGACTCACAAGCAAAGCCTCCCCCTCCTCCACTTCCCCTCACCTGCCTGGCATAAGATTTCTGCTTCTAAAATTTGCACAAATTACAGCTATGAGGCAATGAGAAAGATGTGAGAGCTGCGGAGCAATTACAGTCTTGTGCACAAATCCAGTAACAAGGGCATGTTGTAGAGTTTGTTCCGGAAACAATAGCAATGTTTGATATGTCAGAAAGGTTGATGGAGCAGAAATTTACATGTGAGAATTCATTTTTAAAGAGCTCCGTGGAGTCCTAGCGAGGCAGCAACGGTGGTAATAGTTCCAACATTTATCATCCACTGAAGCTCAACTGAATAGCAGAAAGTGTTATTATCTTTTCTCCTAGTAGCTGGGGGGTGGTGGAGGGGGGAGAGGGGAGGGAAGGCTGATGGGATGCTGGAAGACTGTAAACACATCAGGACCACCTGGCACAAAACCAGCAGCGGAGGACCACAAGGAATACAGGCTGGCCAGCTTAACGCAATCAGTGCTGAAAGAGCTAGTGAGCAGAATGATGTATTTATTAGTTCTGGAAAGGTTTCGGACATTCACTAATGAAAATCCAAGGTTAAGGGGCAATCTTCTAACCATGTTTACAGAGATTGTAAGTTTTCAGTTTGCATTTTCTGTAATCATTAGAATCCAGATCAAAATAACCAGACTTCTCTTTATTCAAAGGAATTGGATGAACTGATTAAAAAAAAAAGTTATTAGTTAATTCTATAAAAGTTGCCAAACATTACGTGTCAAGATACGGCATGTTATTTGCTAATATTATAACAGCATCTGAGCACCCAGATTCCATTATAGAATTTAGTATAAATTTGCATTTAAGTGCCAATATTTAGACACATCCAGCTATGCCATGTCAATGGCAGGTGTAAACGCAGCACTTTTAGGCCCTGATTCTGCAAAGTGCCGTCACAATTTTAGGCAGCTGTAGGCGTCCTACAGCTATCTAATCAGCCAATTGGGATGCACTTTTTTTAAAAAAATGCTCCCCAGGCAGGCCGCCTATATTGAAGGTGCCTCTGGGAGCCTAGGGAGGGCCGCAAGCCGCCTAAGCTAGGCGGCCCTACGCGTCCCCCTAGTAGAGGAAGAGACGCTTAAAATGTAGGCCAGCAAAATGCTGGCCTACATTGTAAGTAGATGCGGCCGCTATACTTATCGCGGCAAGGGATCTCCCTGCCGCAATAAGTATAGCGGCCGCGGCCGCCTGTCCAATCACCGGCAGGAGGGTGCCAAACCCCTCCTGCCAGAACACCCCCCAAACTCTCGATCGCCGACAGGAGGGTGCTGAACCCCTCCTGCCGGAAAGCCGCCCCTGCTCTCTGAAACTGTAGATCGCCGGCAGGAGGGTGTCGAACCCCTCCTGCCGCCCCCCCCAAACTCCCAATTGCCGGCAGGAGGGTGCTGAACCCCTCCTGCCAGAAAGCCGCCCCAGCTCTCTGAAACTGTAGATCGCCAGCAGGAGGGTGTCGAACCCCTCCTGCCGGACCCCCCCAAACTCCCAATCGCCGGCAGGAGGGTGTCCAATCCCTCCTGCCGGAAAGCCATCCCCACTCCCCGAAACTGTAGATCGCCGGCAGGAGGGTGCCGAACCCCTCCTGCCGGAACCCCCCCAAACTCCCAATCGTTTGCAGGAGGGTGACCAATCCCTCCTGCCGGAAAGCCGGACCCCTTCCGGACCCCCAATGCTAACGACCTCCCCCCCGATGACTCCCCTAACCTCCCCCCCAACTAACCTCCCCCCCAACTAACCTTTAAATATTGGTCAGTTGGACAGGTCTTGCTGCCGTCCAGCCGACAGGCAGGCCTCGTTGAAATGAGACGGGCCCGCCCCTTCCCGGCTCATCCCCGCTAAGGCCTTATTGGCTCAGGCTCTAGAAGCCTGGACCAATCAGGCCTTAGGCATAGCGGGTCCGCCCATCCCCATTAATCCTAACGCCTGATTTGCCCAGGTGCCTATGAGATGGGGATGGGCCGGGAAGGGGCGGACCCGTCTTATTTCAACAAGGCGGGCCTGTCGACTGGATGGCAGCAAGACCCGTCCAGCCGGCCAACATTTAAAGGTTAGTTGGGGGGAGGTTAGGGGAGTCATTGGGGGGGAGGTTGTTAGCATTGGGGGTCCGGAGAGGGTCCGGCTTTCCGGCAGTGATAAATGTTCCAACGTTCTTTGAGCATCGGAGATTTTACCGCTGCAGCTGGCAATAAAAGACGCTAATGCACCTTCTTAAAAGGGGCAGTTTGTGAAATGCCAATTTGCAGAAACGAAATTCTGTTTCAGATCATTGATGGAACCATATCCATGTAATTCTCTTCTTGGTTGGGATGAGAACATTTCAGCTGACAAGTAGACCACATCTAAACCAGCTTTCAGCAAAAGCCCAAGTAGGCACATTTTAAAATGCAGAATGCTGCATGTAAAAGAAGGCAGAATTGTAGTTAGCTGTGCAAATATAAAGTGGCTCAGCAAACCTAGATTGTGGTGACCATGGGCTCCAAGAACCAAATATTAATTGTTAGACTGACAGCTGATTCACAGACTTTTAGAAACTGTGGTTGCCTCAGCAGTTAAAAAATATAAAAATGAAAAGACTAATAGCAAATAACCCATTACTGCAAAGGATTTTACAGCAGAGTGTTAACACGATCCAACATTCCAGAGTACAATGAAAAAGAGTGAAAAGGAAAGAATGGACAAACAGAGAGACAAAAATCAATTTGTTACGCTGTCACTCATGAGAAAAGTCAGATTTTCCCCCAACCACACACAGAGCAGAATCTTGACACAGAAAGATTTGAGATAACAGGAATTTTCTATCAACAAGCAGAACTGAGTTGGGCACACAAGTGGATGACATCATATGGGTGAGCAAAAATGCTTTCTTCATTCTGTTTCCTGCACTCTATTAAAAAAAAAAAGGAGGAATAAAGGAGAAGCTAATTGCTTTGGCCAGGAGAGCGGTAACAGGAAATGCAATTTTAGCATGACAGAAACATGACAAAACATGGTGAGCCGTTGACCTGTAACGATTTTTGTTATCTCATCATTGCCAATGGTTAGCATCCTTCTGGGAAGACCTCAGAGGGGGAGGGGAAAATGGGAAGGGCAGCATAAAGGAAGGTGCATGAAGCTACTAGCTATCCTATAGAGTCAGCACATCTCTCTTGGAAGCAGCATTCAAGGTTCCTTGGAAAGGTTTTTTTTCAGGGGGGCAACGTCATTTTCTTTCTTTTTTCATACTTTTTTTTTACAATATAATACAAGAAACAAGTTTGTCACAGTAATAAAGCACAACAAAATAAAGAAAGGAAAAATATTATACCATATTCTCCATTTACCAATCAACTATTATTAGGAAGAGGAAGGTACAATTCTAGGAAAAATTAAACTCAATCATAATAGGACTGGCACTGTGAAAGGTCCTGTTCGAAATCTACCCCCGCCCCTCCTCTTTTACAAAAGTACGTAAGAGATTTTTAGCGCCAGCCGGCACACTGAATGCTCTGCATTGCTCCGACAGTCATAGAGTTCCTATGAGTGTCGGAACAGCGCAGAGTATTCAGCATACCGGCTGGCGCTAAAATCCTCTTCTGTGGTTTTGTAAAAGGGGGGGGGGGTTAATATACAGAGTAGAAGTAGATAGAAGACCACTAAGGAGCGCTGACAGGTCCATGGGTTTAGAATACAAAAATGCATCATTCGGGGATCAAAACAAATATACCTAACAGAATTCAACTTAATTGCACGTTTGCAACACGTCACTTTCTGACTCATTTACAATTCAGCTTTCACAATTTTTGCAACTATTGCTTGTCCAGAAGAGGGCGCTATTTGGTAACAATTTGCCCCAAATCTTCAGAGTGTGATGGTATATCAAAGCAGAATGTTTTTAATGAATGAAAGAAACCTTCAAAAAACAAAATATTATATAATGACCGTAGCACAGTTGCTGTAGGACGTCAAAGAATGACAATTGTATTGTTCCACACTGCAGACATCAAAGGAACATTGGTCACAGCAGTCTTTAAAAAGTCATCATCAAACACCTATGAATATGAAAGTCACGGATGTTTCATAGTATGTTCATATGCTTTGCAAAGATTCCTTTCTATGCATGTGGCCCATTCTCCTAAATCAGGGATCTCCAAAGTACGGTCTGATATGATTTTATCTGACTTGCGGAAGAATTGTGCGGAAATGCGCCAACTGGACTAATTTTCCAATGAGAATCCGCAAAAACAAACAAACAAACAACAAACAACATGGGGTGTTGATAGATTTCAAATGCATTAATTAAAATTATGTTCAAAATATATTGATATTCCATATTATGTTAATATTATTCACAACTTTATTTAATACTGAATCGTAATTGTATACTTCGCGGTATTTCTTCATACTTGTTCGGCCTCGATCGGCAGTGTCAACTTGCGGGGTTGTAGGTAGCTCTGGCGCTGTGACTCATCTTTAAATTGAATTTGGAAGTTCGTTACTAGTCATTACGGTTAATTGTCCATAAGAATATTTGCAGTGGTGCAGTGTAATACTCAGGGCTCCTTTTACTAAGCTGCGATAGCATTTCTAACGCGCGCAGAATAATAGCGTGTGCTAACCCTGCGCTACACAGCTAGAACTAACGCCAGCTCAATGGTAGCGTTAGCATCTAGTGCACGAGGCAATGTAGTGCGCGCTAAAATTGCTATCGCAGCTTAGTAAAAGGAGCCCTCAATTTGTAATTTCATAAATTTATATTTAAAGGTGAGTATTCACTTATTCACATATTTGCTTGTACGGAGTTCTCGTGATTTTGATAATTTAATAATTATTTATAAATTTATTCTTTTTTACAGTTTTAACATGGATGGGAAAAAGAAAAGACAGTTCCATCATTCACATTAATGGTTTTATTATAATTTGTGAAGAAAATATGAGAATTTGCTGGTAGTGTTCGTCGTCATTAATATACGATAATGTAATCTCACATACTCTGTAATTAGTTTATAAAATTTTCTGCTTTCAAAAAAATTCATATGTAGAGTTATTTATCTTGGGGGTTTTTCTACCACCCACTGAAAAGTTCTGAAATACCCAATGTGGCCCTCGTGGCGAAAGGTTTAGAGACCCCTGTCTTAAATGAATAACATGCAGCACTAACATAGTAAGAGGTACCTCTCAAAAAACATTAACCCCACTCTTTTACTAAACCGCGCAAGCGGTTTTAGCGTGGGGAGCCGCACTGAATGGCCTGCGCTGCTCCCGACGCTCATAGAGTTCTTATTAGCGTTGGGAGCACTGCAGGTCATTCAGTGCGGCTCCCGGTGCAAAAACCGCTAGCGCGGATTAGTAGAAGACACCCTAAGTTGCAGTATTCACTGCTTATTTCGATAACACTAAAAATAAGGGGATATTTTCCTCTTGGACAAAGACACTCTTCAGTTACAGCATAAGAGCAGGAGGAGCTGGAACGTGGCTGCCATCATGGTAAGGAAAGGCCTGTTGTTAATCCTCCGCCATCGTCGCGCTGCCGCCCCCGAGCATGTGCACAGAGGCCTTGGGAGGCGCCTCGGGACCCCCTCCTACCCAGGCGGCGCTGTACTGAAGGGAGTAGATATCCGCCACAACAAGGACCGTAAAGTGTGACGGAAGGAACCCAAGAGTCAGGATATCTATCTCAGGCTCCTGGTTAAGCTCTATAGGTTCCTGGCCCAGCGCACCACCTCCAATTTCAACAAGGTGGTACTGTGACGTCTCTTCATGAGCCGTACCAATAGACCGCCTCTCTCCTTGTCCCGCCTGATCCGCAAGATGAAGCTCCCAGGCCGGGACAACAAGACAGCTGTGGTGGTGGGATGCATCACAGATGATGTAAGGATTTTCGATGTCCCCAAACTGAAGATATGTGCCCTGAAGGTAACTGCAGGGGCTCTTGATCGCATTCTGAAAAATGGTGGGTTGATCATGACTTTTGACCAGCTGGCCATGGCTGTACCCAAAGGCCAGAATACAGTCCTGCTATCAGGTCCGCGCAAGGCCCGTGAAGTCTATAGACACTTCGGCAAAGCACCCGGTACCCCACACAGCCACACTAAGCCTTATGTGCGCTCCAAGGGTAGGAAGTTTGAACGTGCCCGAGGTCGCAGAGCCAGCAGAGGATATAAGAACTAATCGTTCATCTATTGCTTTGTATACAATAAAAAAAGGAATGGGAAAGTAGTATCAGACACCTTTAACACCTTTACTGAAGCTCATGCAATCTGCTCAGAATTGACTCTCCAGTCATTAGTAACGGTATAAAAACTTCCAATTAACAATCATGGAAACAGTAATATTAACGGCCTCTTTTACAAAGTTGCGATAGCGGCTGCCGCATGGCAACTGCCCCGAAGCACTTTAACCCTTTCAGGACCAAGGGACATATTTGTCCCATAACTTTAAAATCCTATAAATTTTGATTGGGATAGTCTACAGTTCTAAATTTGATATGTACGGATTCCATATGATACTGCCTTTATGTAAACAAACTGGTTCCGACATTCATTCATTAGCGTCGTTGTCAGATTGACGAGAAGATTCACTTGCCACACTGTCCATAAGCCAGAAGTGTGATTTTTTAAATAAAAATAATGATATTTCACAAAAAAAATCAATTTTTTGGCATCTGCAAGCCCTTTTTACCATAAAAATGTCGTCAAAACCACTAAAATTGGCCTACGATCCTTATGGTCCTGAAAGGGTTAAGGGCTCCTTTTACAATGGTGCGCTAGCGTTTTTAGTGTACGCTATAGCCGAAAAACTACCACCTGCTGAAGAGGAGGCGGTAGCGGCTAGCGCGTGCGGCATTTTAGCACGCGCTATTCCCCGCGTTAAGGCCCTAACGCGCCTTCATAAAAGGAGCCCTAAATCTCTATGGGCTTCGGGGCTATTCGCGCAGCGCAGCCGCTGGCGCGGCTTTGCAAAAGAGGCCTTAAGATGATTAAATTTGATTATTCTTGATTTTTGTAGCAACATATAAACATGCCTTATCTTATTCCTTTACAGTACTGCTGTTTAAAAAAAAAAAAAAAAAAAATTCTCAGAAAGGAATAAAGTTATCACACGGTTTGAACTGATACTCAAGGGAATGGACCAGCCTTTAACGGAGAGGAAAGCACAAATTAAGCGTTCAGTGAGTCACCAAAGCTGGGAGTCGGAGATTAGTCCCAGAATGTCTGCTCCAGCTGTCACTCAGCGCTCATCTTAACGCAACAATAAACAGCCATTTAGTAGGTTTCATACCTACAATAATCCCCTCAACTTCAATACCAATAAGCTGGATTTTGCTACTAGAGAACCTTGCTGGGGATTATGGTTTTAAACCAGTGCAAGTATTAAGAGTATCCTTTTTCAGGAAAGCCATGGGAGGCTGCAGCCAGATACAGTTTGCTTAGCTTACCTATGATTTCCTCTTGCTCATACTACACAATTTATTTTTCCTACTTTTAGGCAGAAGAGGATCTGTCTGAACAGATAAGACAAACCCAAGTTGCGTAGGAGACAAGGAGTGACCTAATGGTAAAGCCGTTGCCTCAGCACCCTGAGGTTATGCGATCAATCCCAGTGCTGCTCCTTGAGACCCTGAACAAGTCACCTAATCCTCCACTGCCCCAGGTACAAAATAATTACCTGTATTTAGGTAAACCACTTTGAATGTATAACCACAAAAAGTCAGTATACAAGTCCTGTCACTGAGTTTTCTTTTAAATTAATTTGCGAGTGGCTGGTTGAATCCTATCCCTTTATTCCTTCAAGTGGGGGAAATCATACTTCCTGTAATCACAACCCAGATTCCATACCTCTAGTGCATTATCTGTTAATCGCAAAGTTGTCTTCCTGTAGAGGTGCAAATGCAGAAGACTTGCATAGACAAAGGCATGTAGTTAGTGTGACATCTGCAAGCAATCTGATGATTGTGCGATGTACAGTAGAGATGTGTTTTATCCAGAAGATGTGTGTAAATCTGTGCAATAGTGGTTGAAGTGCGACAAGCGTCTACATCAGTGGTCTCAAACTCAAACCCTTTGCGGGGCCACATTTTGGATTTGTAGGTACTTGGAGGGCCGCAGAAAAAATAGTTAATGTCTTATTAAAGAAATTACAATTTTGCATGAGGTAAAACTCTTTATAGTTTATAAAACTTTCCTTTAACAGTTAAAAGGAAAGATATATAAACTATAAAGAGTTTTACCTCATGCAAAATTGTCATTTCTTTAATAAGACATTAACTATTTTTTTCTGCGGCCCTCCAAGTACTCTATTTTTTCTTCAGACCTCACATTTAAAGTTTAATATCTTTTCTTTCTCAAAACTGACACATTTCAATCACTATATTGAAGATAAAATCATTTTCCCTACCTTTGTTGGCTGGTGACTATTTTTCTGTGCTTTTAACTATGTTTCCAGGGCCTTCTTGTCCTTTGACTCTTTTTCTTTCTGTCTTCACTTTCTGCTTTGAATCCATCTTTATAATAAATAGGAAACTGACTATAATAATAATAGATTCCAGTGGGAAGAGAGCGAATGTCATCTGAAAAATGCTCAGAAAAAGTGAAACTCCGAAGGGGGGTGAAAACCTCCCCTTGGTAAAAGAGTTTACCATCCAATCATTGCATTTACTTTGTAAAACATCACTCTCTAAACATTGGTAAGAACTTCAATTGTTTAAAAAAAGTTGCTTAATCGACAAAAAATGTTCCAAATAGTCATACATGAGACTATTATTTATGTATTTATAGATGTCCCTGTAAGCCTCTTTGACGTAGTTGCATCCATCTTTGGCATTAACTTAATATTCAATTTTTCTGCTTTCTTTTCAAAATCTACATTTCCATGTCTTATCTTCCCTTCTATTTCTCTCTTCTTCCATCCCTATTTCCATGGTCTGACATCTCTTTCCTTCCTTTCTCTCCCTCCCCCCTCCATGGTCTGGTATCTCCTTTCCTTCCCTCCCTCCCATGAACTTGGCATCTCTTGTTCCTCTCCTCTCCCTTGTCTTCCTTCTCCTTCCTTCCCTCTCTTTCCCCAATTTGTGTGCAGCAGCAACAGAAGCAACATTTCCCTTCCCCCTTTCCTGTGCAGCAAAAGCATTTATCTTCCCCTTTCCCTCCCCCTCTCTTTCCCTGTGGTGCAACAGCAGCAGCAGCATTTCCCTTCCCCCTTTCCTGTGCAGGAGAGGCATTTCTCTTCCCCCTTCCTTCCCTCCCTCTCCCTTTCCCTGTGAACCCAGTTGCAGAGCTGCATTTGAAGGCTCCAGACTGGCTTGGGACTCTTCGGTGCAGGGGGGAAAGCTTAGCAAGTCCTCTTGAACCCCAAGTTTTAAAAGGCCACTATATAAACATAAGCTCTGCAAACAACGCTAGATGAACCAGGGACTTAACCTCATCCCCTCCCCCTCTGGACACTCGTACACTCTGTGGCAGTCTCTCGCCGTCTCGGTGCTTGCTCTCCCCTCCTCCCCTCCGGTGCCCAGGGCATTGGAGGAAGCACCTGGGTGCGCAGGCTCAGCTCCGTCACTGCAGCCTCCCCAGGCACCCCTGAAAAAGCGCCGGCAGCTCTCCGGAACAGGGACCGAGCGCTGGTGGCCGCTTCGCTTGCTCACCGCTCTTTTCTCTGGGGCGGGATCTTCCGGGACCTGCCTAAGACTAACTTTTCCCAGCGTCCGGAAAGGGAAAACTCTGATCCTGACCCACTCTGGATCGCGGCCCCCCCATGCGCTGAGGAGCCGGTGGGAGATGGAGGGCAGCGCCCCCCCTAGTGGCCGCGCTGGAAGCAGGAAGCGGCAAGGAGCCGGTGCCCGCTGGGGTGGGCAGCGAGGCGGGCACAGGCGGGCAGGACGGGCACTGCCCAGGGGGGCTCCGCCGCCCCCCCTGCATGTGGTCTACGTCCTCAATGACAGTCCCAAGTCGGGCCTGGGAAGCAGCCCCGAAGCGGGGGCACTGCAGTGCCTGCTGCGAGCATGCGAGGCCGAGGCTGCCCAGCTCAGCAGCTTGAACTTCGGGGAGCTGGACTTCAGTTGATCATCGTGTCCAGACCGCAGGCCGCAAAATAGCACCTGGAGAGCTGCATGTTTGAGACCGCTGGTCTACATGGATGTAACATAGTGGCTTTTAAGAAGGCACACAGTTTTTGCTATCTTGTAGTAATTGTTCTCATTATTTATTTATTGATGCCTCAAGATTGCCATCTACTGGATGATAAATATACCCCTGAAGCAGGTGTGGTGCAGTAGTTAAAGCTACAGCCTCAGTACCCTGGGGTTGTGGGTTCAAACCCATGCTGCTCCTTCTGACCCTGGGCAAGTCACTTAATCTCCCCATTACCCCAGGTACATTAGATAGATTGTGAGCCCACCAGGACAGACAGGGAAAAAAGCCTATCTGAATAAATTCATGTAAGCCATTCTGAGCTCCTTTGGGAGAACAGTATAGAAAATTGAATAAATAAATAAACACAGACCTTTAACATTGCAACATAGGATTGTTTCAATGGACCTGATCCAATACTGCAATATAGACTGTTTTAATTTATCACCAAAAATTTTTAGATTATTATCTCTAGTTGATGTGTACAGTTCCATCTCCACTTCTTTTGGTGTTTGTTTGCATAGGTTACCGGCATGCAGCATTTAAAAATAAATATTAACGGAGTTATTTGCTTTTCAGCCCTGATGCGGAGAGGTGCACATAAGACTTTAAAGGCTGAGCACAACACAGGAGTTTTAACGCCCTGTTAGAGGAGGCAGAGCTGAGCTAGTTTGACCTTCTGCAGTAGTGTTTGTGAGAATTTAACACTCGTTTCTTTTTTTTTTTTTTAATGTGAGCATAACAGCATCCACAACTTTTTAAGACAGGACCTGAGGTAACGGTTCTGCTCACAGATTCAAGCAAAAAAATTTTTAGCCGCATAGTCACTGGAATGTTGCTCTGCACATAAATATCTGCAATAAATATGTTATGTACACATTTTGGTGATGCTGCTTTTTAACCCATAAAATAACATTCCATCACGTGTCAGATGCGTGCTGGCGCTTCCAATTTGCTTGAACATGTGCAAAGTACTAGCTGCCCTCGGTACAGGTGCACAACCTTATGCACATGCATCTGGTGTTCTCACACTGATTAGCATAAAAGTTTCGCACATTTCAAGTTTGGATATGATTATCTTACTGCATCTTGTATGTTTCATAGTGATGAACTTTTACATTATATTCACATCAGAAGCTGTGTGCTCAGCCATCGGCACACCGTTCCAATGTGCAGCTTTCTGCATCAGTAGGGTTACCAGATGTCTGGGAAAATCCGGACATGTCCTCTTTTTTGAGGACTGTCCAGGAGCCTGGCAGACTTTCCAAAACCTGGCAGTTTGTCAGGGTACTGGAAAGCCCCGACAAGCTCCAGCTGCATCTAAACGGCCGCTGAGCATGAGCAGATGATGTCACACACATCTGCGCATGCTTCAGGCCCTCCAGATGGTTTGTGGGCGCAGGGCTGGGGGCTGAATTGGGAGGGGCTGGGGCAGAATAGGGTGGAGCCGAAGGCAGAACAGTGCGGTGCTGGAGGCGGGGCCATAGGTCTGGGGTTATGTATCGGTCCCAAAGTCAGTGAATTGATCTATAGTCCTCTAGTAATGTCTGAGGCCTAGATGCACAAAGCTTCAACCCCATGGTAAAAAATATTGTGGTGGGAACAATTTTTCTTTTACTAGCAATGCTCCTCCCTCCCTCCTGTCAAGCAGCTCTCCCTTCCCCGATCAACTGAACCACAGGACTTCCCAAAGCCGCTGACAGCTTTTCACATCACTAATTTCTGTTCACATCACTAATTTAATGGGGAACAGATGTACTTGGTTTCATATTGTATGTATTTGTATGCTAGATATGTGGAGGGGCATAACCATCTAAACCGCAAGGCACAGGCGGAATAGAAATCACTAATGTAATGTAATAATCGAAAGGGATGTCTAAGTCCATTTTCGTCTAAGTCACAAGTTGTCCAAAGTAAAAAACAGCCTAGGACACATTTTCGAAAAATACATCCAAAATTATTTTTCTTTCGAAAATCATCTATTTATACGTCCTGCAGATCTGATTATTCAAGTCGCTAAATCATCCATCTTTATACCACATTTTCGTCCAAATCAAAAATGCCTAAAACAAGCCCTATTGGATGTGGGAGGGGTCTACAAAATGATGGACTGAACACCCAGACATGGCACCTAAATAGTGGGATACCTTACAGGGCACTGCTGTGAACTTCACAAAAAGGGTGCCATGTCTTCTCCTCACTATAGCTCCCTTAGAGGTCACGGAGAGTCCCCCCAAACCACCTCCAGAAAGACCCACTTATCTACCACCCCAATAGCCCTTATGGTTGCAGGAGCCACCTAAATGCCAGTACAAAAGGGTTTTGGGGGTGTATAAGGGAGTGCACATGTTTCATTATCAATGCAGGGATTACAGGAGCTTATGAGCATGAATCCTCCTCTGCATGAGTCCCTAACCCACCCTCAAGACAGCTTAAGCCGCCTCTGTGCTGGATGACTAGGCTTTCCTATGCCAGGCTGCCAGGTGATGATGGTCTGGAGGCTGAATTTTAAAGGTGTGATTAATATTTTTATGGGGGTGAGTGGGTCTGTGATCACTGGGGTAGTGTGTGGGGGTCTATTTTATGTGTTTGCAGTGCTTATCTGGTGACTTTAGGTGGGTTTTTGTGACTTAGATCATGTTTTACACCCTGTTTAGCTTTGGTCGTTCAGTGGCACTATGAAGGCCTAGGTCGTTTTTAAATACATCCAAAACCCGGTTTTAGTATCGGCACTTGGACGTTTTTGACTTATGGTTATCCAAGTGCCGACTTAGGCTGGTTTTTGGACGTTTTTCTCTTTCGATTATGAGCCCCATGGTGTCTTGTTTGGTCATTGCTTTATGTTGGAAATAAAAATAAATATTAACTCCCTACAGCTATTTCCTAATGGCTATCTGCATGGGGCAGGAGCGTAGGAAGATCGCTCCTGCCCTGAAAGCCCACTAGACCACCAGGTAAGGCCGGGATGCCGGGGGGAAGACTTAAGGATGTTTTTTTTTCTTTTTTCCCCCTCTCCAAAAAATTGCAAATATGTGAAATAGCGATTACTGAAACCGCGAATGGAGAGGGGGAAGTATAGCATACTACAGGAACAGGAAGCAAGCAATGGGAATGGGGGAGCAGCATGTTACTCCTAGCATTCGGCACTTCAACTTTGTGCTGGAACAAATTCTGCTCGCATTGCCAGTGTGCCCAGGGTGAGTAAATCACTAGTGTTCTGCAGGCTGTTGTTCATATTTTCATATTAGGCTGCTGGCGTACAGCACCTTCAGAATTTTCATGGTGGAGACAACTGCCTATGTTGCCAATGGGCAACTCTGGGCCTCATATTCCATTTATAAAGCCTACCTTTTTCAGTGAAATTTGGTGTGTTGTATAAAAATAAAAATAACATTGGAAAGCTGATCAAGTCAGTCTTACTTTGTATTCTCTATGCTTTAGCAATCAACAAAATAACATTTCCTCCCATTCTTTTACTCTTTAATTTCTTGGGGAATTTCGCAGGAGGTAGTTTATGAAAACACCTTCTAAAAAAGCAGATACACGGTATCGACTGGCTTATCCTTATCCTCAAGCTTATTTACACCTTCAAAGAATTATACTAGATTAGTAAAGCATGATTTCCCTTTGCTAAATCCATGCTAACTCAGTCCCAGTAAGCCTTGTTTATCCTATGCTCTAATTTTGTGCTTAACAATAGCTTTCTCCATTTCGCCCAGCGCCAGGGCCAGGCTCATTGATCTATAGTTTCTTCAATCATCTAGGGATCCATCTTTATGTAACTGCCTTCCACAGCATTCTCCATGTGCAGACCCAGGCGTCCACTTTTGGATGATTCAGAGTTTCTAGTAAAATTGCTGAAGTCCCAGGAAGTGGCGTAGTGAGAGGGGTACGGGTGGTGGGGGGGATCTGACCCAGGTGCAGTCTTCCTAAGGGTATGGCACCCCTTCTCCTCTCGGCATCCCCCCCCCCCTGCTCTTCTCCATGCACTCGTGCTCCTTGCCTTCCCCGTATCTTTTTTACTTCCCTGGCACGAGGTTGCTGCCCAGGTCGGCAATGACCCTCTCTCTGACGTCACTTTCAGGACCCACGCCTAGGAAGTGACATCAAAGGGGGAGCTAACACCGACGTGGGCATGCTGCTCATGCCAGAGAAGTTAAAAAGGTACGGGGAAAGGGAAGGGTGGGACCCACATGCGACAGGGGGGTGTGGGAGGGGTGCCACTGCGCCCCAGGTGCCATGCACTCTTACTACATCACTGGCACCAGGTATAAGATTCTTTTGAATATGAGAGGGAGGGGGGTAGTATTACTCTTACCACTAGTTCAATATCCAAAGGGAACGGTTTTCGGTCACTCAAAGTCTTTACATCTCATTCACTAAAAAAAATGTGGTTGTTCCTAAACAAAATCAGGTTTCTAGAAACAGGAGAAAGTCAATGCAGGGATAATTCTTTGAAGCATTCACTAGGTAAAAATCCCAACTCAAATTTCTCAAGGCACCTGCAAAAGGCTGCAGTGGTTTGGAATCCCACAGGCTCATGTAGGTCTTCTTTCTTCATGAAAAACAAAGGCCCCCTTAAATTCTATGAGCGTCAGAATTTTACCACAGTGGCCGTCGACATAAAATCCTAACACGGCTTGATAAAAGGGGGCCAAAAAGAAAACAAAGCCCAACAACAACAAAAAATACACAGAAATAATTTATTTGAACTCAGTTGTTCCAGACACAAGCATTTATTGGCACATCAGTTCCCTAAGCAGTTTTCCTACTTGGACAGGGATACCTCATTCCAGATTTTTACTTTAATCAAACATCAATATTTCAATACATCAACATCCATTTTTAATCCTAACTAGAGAAAAAGGAAGACTTGTTTTCTTCCTTAGCTCAAGGTGAGAGTCAGCCAAGAGCCATAGCAAGGTATGGGATGCCAAACAACAAGCAACATAATCAAGTTTGCAGATGACACAAAAATATGTCGGGCAGTTGGGTCACAAAAGGACAGAGAAGATCTCCAGAAGGATCTAAACCAGCTGGAGGAATGGGCGGAAAAGTGGCAGATGAAGTTTAACATAGGCAAATGGAAGGTGATGCACCTGGGTAGGAAAAATAGGGAACATGAATATAAAATGTTAGGTGCAACATTGGGCACAAGCGAACAAGAAAGGGACCTGGGGGTGCTGATAGACAGGAACCTGAAGCCGTCAGCTCAATGCGCAGCAGTGGCAAAGAAAGCAAACAGAATGTTGGGCATGATAAAGAAGGGGATCATGAGCAGATCGGCGGCCGTTATAATGCCGCTTTACAGAGCGATGATCAGACCACACTTGGAATACTGTGTCCAACACTGGTCTCCATACCTAAAAAAGGATATAATCCTGCTGGAAAGGGTGCAGAGGTGAGCCACGAAGCTAGTAAAAGGTATGGAAAATTTGAGCTACAAAGAACGCCTCGGAAAACTGGGTTTGCTCACCCTCGAAAAGAGGAGACTGCGAGGGGATATGATAGAGACTTTTAAAATACTAAAAGGATTTGACATAATAGAGCAAGAAACATCGTTATTCACTTTGTCAAATGTGACACGGACAAGAGGTCATGAACTGAAACTGAGGGGCAGCAGGCTCAGGACAAATGTCAGGAAGTTCTGTTTCGCACAGCGAGTGGTGGACGCTTGGAATGCTCTCCTGGAGGAGGTTGTGACAGAGACTACCATTCTGGGTTTCAAGCGTAAGTTGGATGCACACCTCCTTGCAAAACACATTGAGGGATACGGGTAATCAGGTTCTCCATCTGGGAGCACCTCATTTGGCCTCCGCTTGTGCGGATCACCGGACTAGATGGACCTAGGGTCTGATCCGGTGAAGGCGTTCTTATGTTATGTTATGTTATGTTAAAATTGTGCTCTGCTCATTGGCCTTCCCTGTTCACCCTCGTGCCTGGAATTTCATGCCCCTACACCCTTTGTTTTGCAGAGCTGCCTCACAAACAGTGTGCCTCCCAGTGCGCACCATGATTCGACTCGTCCCTAAGTCTGAGTCACATGGTGCAGGAAGTTCAGGCTGGTTTCAAGTCCCATGAAACCTCCCAAACATCTGGCACCAGGCAGCTCAAACTTAGAGCAATAGTGGGAGGCATACTGTTTGTGAGACAGTTCTGCAAAAAGGAATGGAAAGGGAATAAGTACCAGAATCCCAAGTACAGCAGTTGAATGGGAGTGACTGGGTGGCAGGGAGAGCTATAAGAGAGAGAGAGACTGGGTTAAGGCTGGGGGTCATGAGAAAGAAAAAGGCTAGAGCCAGGGGGCTTATAAGAAAAAGGGATTGGGTGAAGACTGAGGGGGGAGACAGAGAGAGGGAGAAAAAGAGTGCATGAAGGCTGGGAGAGAGAGGACTGGGTGAAGACTGGAGATGGGGTATAAGACAGACTGAATGACCCAGGCCATGGTTCAAGGTTCAATTTTATTTCATATACAATATCACCTGTATCAAAAGGGTGTCATCACATGTTTTGGGAAGAAAGACTGCTGGCTTCTGCCAGTGATTTCCAGAAGCACTTTAAGGAACTGATTTACTAAAGTTTCTTTACCAAAAGACACAGAACAGGGAGAGAGCAGAAAGAGCTTTAAATAAATTTCTGAACGAGCTAATACTAATCTGGAAAGGCTTTTCTGCCCTCCTCCACCCAAACATATTAGGGTCAATGTTGGAAGGGTGGAGAAAAAGAATTGGTTCCTGTTTTTAGGCAGACTCCTAGATTTAAAGAAAATTTATCAAGGCCTGTTCTATGCCCCCCCCTCCTAGTGCATCCACTTCATTCATGAAAGCCCCCCACCTTCAACCAAGAAACCTCCCATGTAGGCTCCCAGGGGTTTATTTGAGAGATGCCCTATTGGTCTAAGGTAGGGTAGGCAGTAGCAATCCCCAGGCACTGCTGCCTATGCCGCTCCAGGTTGAAAATGGTGGCCGTGACCTCTAGTGATAATCTTGAGGATACTGCTATTTTGAACCTGGATTGGTACAAGCAGCAACCGAGAATTGATGGTGCTCATCCTACCCTAGACCAGGGGTAGGCAATTCTGGTCCTCGAGAGCCACAGGCAGGTCAGGTTTTCAGGATATCCACAATAAATATGCATGAGATAGATTTGCATCTCAAGGAGGCAGTGCATGCAAATCCATCTCATACATATTCATTGTGGATATCTTGAAAACCTGACCTGCCTTTGGCTCTCGAGGATCAGAATTGCCTACCCCTGCCCTAGACTACCAAGACAGCCTTCAAATAAACCCAGGGGGACTTTGGGTAGAGCTGGATGCAACTGGGAGTCATCAAGGGGGTTGGGGGAGGTGGCATGCTAGGTGAGTCGATCAAGGTACAATTATAGTGTGCTGTCTCTCCCTTTCCCTGAAACAATATTTTCAGCACTGATAAGATTAGAAGAATGCACTTTCCTTTAGGAATGGGTCATATACACACACATTCACTCCTCCGATGAATTCTCATTGCTTGAATTTTCCACTTTAGTCAAGGACTGAATAGCTTTCCTTTAATACGTTATACTGCAATGACTCTCTCTCTTCCTCGAGTGCAGTACAAGATTTTAATTTTTTAAAATTTATTATCACAACCATTTCAACACCTCGTTAATGTAAACCAGCACATCAACACTACTCATCTGCATATGCTTATATAAAGCAATTAATTCCTTCTCCCCCACCCCCTACTGGCTCATAAGACATTTTCTATACTTGTATTCTCATTGCAATTGGCATTACTGTTTGCTAAGCACTTACTTCTTTCTCCAGTCCACATAAGGTGGCCAAACTCTCTGAAAAGCTCTTACCTGGTGGTTTTTATAGGCTGAAATTTCTGCTATATCAAACTCAAACTCCATTAATGATAGATTATATCAGTATAATACTTCACATGCTTATCTTGATTTCCCTAGGACTGCCAAAAATTTTATCAGTGCTTCCATTTTATTTCTGCCTTCTTAATCAGGACTTAGAAACAAAGAAACATAATGGTAGATAAAGGCCAAATGGCCCATGCAGTCTGCCCTTCCAAACCATTCACTATCTACTCTTCTCCCTAAGAGATCCCATATGCCTGTTCCACGTTATTTTAAATTCAGAAACTGTTTTCATCTCCACTACCTCCACACACGCATCTACCACCCCTTCTGTAGAGAAGTATTTTCTTACATTATTCCTGAGCTTATCACCTCTTAACTTCATTCTATGCCCTCTCCTTCTGGAGTTTTCTTTCATTTGAAAAAGACTCATATTAATGCCACGGAGATGTTTAAACGTCTCTATCATATCCCCTCTCTTGCGTCTTTCTTCCAGTGTATACATATTAAGTTCTCGAGTCTGTCTCCATACAATTTATGACAAAGACCACTAACCAATTTTATAGCAGCCTTCTGGACCGACTCCATCCTATTTATATCTTTTTGAAGGTGTGGTCTCCAAAATCGCACACAGTATTCCAAATGGGACCTCACCAGAGACATATACAAGAGCACTATTACATCCCTTTTCCTATATCCTATAAGCATCTTCCTGGCTTTGACCATCACCTTTTCTACCTCCTTTGCCACCCTGAGATCTTCAGACACAATCACCCCCAAGTCCTGCTCTTCTGCGCACAGAAGTTCCTCACCTCCTATACTTACTATTCTCCTGGATTTTTGCAGTCCAAGTGCAAGACCCTGTAATTTTTCCCATTAAATCTTAGTTGCCAATTGCCTGATCATTCTTCAAGCTTCAACAGATCCCACCTCATGCTATCCACAACCTCCAGAGTGTCCACCCTATTACAGAGCTTGGTATCATCCTCAAAAAGACAAACTTTGCCAGACAGTCGTTCCGCAATATAATTTTCAGAGTTGTTAAATAGAGCCGGCCCAAGGATAGATCCCTGAGGCACTCCACTAACATCCTTTTCCTCCAAGCAAACTCAGTTTACCACTACCCTTTGTCTCCTTCCACTTAACCAACTTTTAATCCAGTTTGTCACTTTAGGGTCCATACCACATGCATTCAGTTTATTTATCAATCTCATATGCAACACCATGTCGAAAGCTTTGCTAAAGTCCAATTACACTACATCTAGTGCCCCTACCATATCCAATTGTTTGGTCACCCAGTCAAAGAAATCAGATTTGTCTGACAAAGCCACAATAACGATTCTATCGTGACAAATGCAGCATTGCCCATTCAATTCCTATGGGCTTCATTGCATTTGTCAAAATCGCTAAAGTGGCTTCGTAAACGAGCTCTAAGAGAAGTTAATAAATCCCAATAAATAAGCAAAGTTTTATTTTATAAGATGCATGTGCTGTCAAAGGGCCATTAGTAGAAGAAAGATAATGGATCATCTTTTGAAGAGTGGAATATTGCTTCATTTGCAGAAACACCACCCTTTTGAGCTAGATATTATGACATAGTAATATGATGATAACTTTTGCTTTTAAGTACTTCCTACAGTGACAATTGCATTTTGAACAGTTTTTACTTTTTGTCACTTACTACTCAATGTTTATAAATAATTTTTGTGGATATTTACCAATAAAAGGCAATTTTTACAAAACCATATCCCACTATTTGAACTTTGTGGTTCAGAAGATCTTTGAGAAGAGTGTTTTTGCAGAATCAGTGGTGTGCGGTGACATTTATAGCAGGGGATTCAGTAGATGAGCTACACCAGGGGCGACCAACTGTGGCTCTCAGGATTTCCAAAATGAATATACATGAGATCTATTTGCATACAATGGAGCCAGTGGAGAGGAAATGGAGAGGAAAACTGGTGACTGAGTTCAAAGAAGCATGGGATAAACACAGAGGATCTAGAATCAGAAAATAATATTAAATATTGAACTAAGCCCAGTACTGGGCAGATTTGCACGGTCTGTGTCTATATATGGCCGTTTGGGGAGGATGGGCTGGAGAGGGCTTCAATGGCTAGGAGGGTGTAGATGGGCTGGAGTAGGTTTTGACGGAGATTTCAGCAGTTGGAACCCAAGCACAGTACCGGGTAGAGCTTTGGATTCTTGCCCAGAAATAGCTAAGAAGAAAAAATTTAAATCTTGTTCTAGAATCAGATATTCCGTTAACATATGAAGCCTTAATTTGTGGTACTATGTTACACATTAAACCTCCCCTTGATAAATATAAAAGCCGTCTTTTCCCGATTTTGATTGGAATAGCCGTTCAATTGATCACACAAAATTGGAAAAGCCATGATAGGTTAAACTACACATTTTTGTGGACGAACGTATGTATCACATACAAATATGAAAGAATGAATGCAGAATGTTTGGGGGTCCAGTGTTTCATTTAACAAAGTGTGGAGTCCATTGGCTTTATTTGCTGCCTCACATTAATGGTTTATGTATCTTTCTTCTATTTTTTTCCTTACACATCCAGGGGAAGGGGTGGGGGGAAGGAACTGTATTTGGGAAATTGATATTAATTTTTCACAATAAGGTAATCACTAAAAATGTCTTATACTATTTATAATTGAGAGAAGGGTGGGTGGGTGAAAATATGGTACTTTATATCAATTGTATTAAATAATGTAATCCTTGTAATATTTTTTGTGTTCAATTAAATGTATTACACTGTTTTAGTTTGTAAAACAATAAATTTTTTAAGAAAAAAAATAATAATAAAAAATGTAAATTGAATCAGGTTGGCTAGACTGGATGGACCATTTGGGTCTTTATCTGACGTCATCTACTATGTTACTATATATTCATTGGAGAAATTCTGAAAACCTGACTATATTGAGGCTCTCGAGGATTGAGGTTGGACACTTCTCTACTAAATATTAGTGTGATACGTACCCTTAACCAAGGTTTTTGTGTTCACTGTTTGTACTGAATGATGTCTCTTTCTGAGAGTCACCTATAACATTTGCTATTTCTTTTGATTTCTGTATTGATGTTCTGGATCACTACCACTTTTCTAAAACCTATTCTTCAGATTTATACACAGACTGACATTATGTGGTGTAGAACTGCAGCTTCCATCACAAAAATACTTTGAGCAATACAGACGTTGTGATATTTTGAGGCCGATGTTGCAAATTACTGTGGATCCATAAACAAGTAGAAGCAGAGAGTAGCAGACACGTGACCGCCAGGATGCATGCAACAAAATAAAACAGGCTTTGCCTTGTCACCTATTCCTTCTTCAGGTCATAGTCAAACAGGAGTGACAATACACAGACGATGCAAAGTCATTGTCACTATGAGCCAAACCTATGGTACAGTTGCCTG
The DNA here is from genome assembly GCF_902459505.1 of Geotrypetes seraphini. Lineage (NCBI taxonomy): Eukaryota > Metazoa > Chordata > Amphibia > Gymnophiona > Dermophiidae > Geotrypetes > Geotrypetes seraphini. The sequence continues at coordinate 197,560,236 of NC_047087.1, forward strand.
AAACAGCCATGAAAATGTCCTTAATACCAGAATCAGAAAAAGTTAACAAGATCGCAAACCCCGTGGCTTTGGGCTGAACTGATGGCACGGTCACCTTCAATATCCATGAAAATTTCCTTAACACATAAAACAGAACCAGTTAACAAAATCTCAACACCTCCAAAGAAGCAAAAAGAGGGACTCGACGGTCCTAGCAATATCACCTCTCACCCCCAGAGAAAACAGCAAGAATGGCTTGGTGGGTCCATCACATCATCTCTCAATGGGAGGTGACAGAAAAACAAGAAGGGCTTGGCAGTCCCGACCTAAGGCATTCCATTAATAGCACCAACTTGACACTTGTACCATGAGCAGGCATAGTTCTCATGCATGCACTGAGCATGCTCTTGGTGCCTCAAGTTGGGACAGCAGACAGGCTCCACATTCCTTCAGCTAACCTGGTGGTGGAAATGCTCTACAAAATTCACCATACACATTGGTTTCTAGTGTAATCTCAACAACAGACTTATAGTAAATAAAAATCTTTAAAATAATTAACTCTTTTGGTGACTATGTCCTCAGTGGAAAAAAAAATGTTAAACATGAAATCATATTTCCCCACAAAATCGGTACTGTTCTATGGTCAACCAATTTCTATGTTCCCTGATGTTTCCAGACAAACACAAATTCGACTTAAGGCCTTTCACCTGCTGAGACCTAGGGTTCTGGCAAGGGGAGGTACTTTTTTCCTAAAATTTCCCTGTAAATGTCTGGTTACAAGGGGAGCTGATTCTTATATATTTCTAGATCCAAGTCAGTTAGAAACCTATCTTTTGACTAATAGCCTGTTTTACAAAGCTGTTCTAGCAGCTGCTGCGCGGCAACAGCCCCAAAGCCTTTTAAATCTAAATGGGCTTTGGGGCTGTTACCGCACAGCTTTGTAAAACCGGCCCTAAGTCTGAAAATGATCTAAAATAAATCATTTTCTTTTTACAGGTTTATATGAATACATTTTGCCTGCTAAATAAAGAAGGTAGATTTTCTTGTATAAAAATTTCATCCAAGCTCCTCGTAATGTGGACTTGATAGGATGATCTGTATTATTTCTTTGCTTTATTTTTACTTGTAATTCCAGGTTTCCTAAATGTTGTTTTGTAACAAAAGGAGAAATTTTAATAATGATCATTAAAAAAAAAAATCTTTAAAACTATGGGCTCCTTTTACAAAGGTGCGCTAGCATTTTTAACGCACGCACCGGATTAGTGCACGCTAGCTGAAAATCTACCTGCTCAAAAGGAGGCGGTAGCGGCTAGCGTGCGTGGCAATTTAAGGCGCGTTAAGGCCCTAGCATGCCTTTTTAAAAGGAGCCCTAAAAGTCACTCAGAACCTAGAATAAATTCACTAACTTCCAAAACAAGGATTCTGCCTATGATATTTTAGGGCCCTAAAATATCAATACATCTATTGGGAAAATGCACAAACCAAATAGTTACAGAAGACAACATAGAAATTTATACTAACAGAATACCTCAGTCATATACCTGGAACAAAAATGGCAAATATACAATAAGGGCCTGATTCTAAACATGGCGCCGTAAGTTAGGTGGCAATAGGCACTGTATCACCGCCTATTTTAATTGTTTTAATTGATATTAATTAGGGCTGAACAATTAATGCATTAATAATGTGATTAACACATTAATTGTTTAACAACATTAAAACATTTTAAGGGGATTAATGTGGTCAGGCCTGCCTACCTGCCTTCCCAGTCGTGGCATTCTTAATCTGACTGATATCACTTCTGGTGCGCTCCACTGGAAGTGAATTCAGGCAGAAGACGACGTTGGAGGAATGTTGGCTTAGAGCCATATGGAGAGCTGCCTCTGCTATTGCCACCGTTGCCCCTACCCCCAAAGGTCACCCTTGCCACTGCTTCCTCCATCTTGGAGAGCTGCCTTGCTGCCTCTGCCCAGAGAGCCACCCTTGCTACTGTTACCATCCCAGAAGAGCGGCCTTGCCACCGCCCGCCCCTTGCCTCTACCTGTAGCTGCCACTGCCTGCCACCTGCTGCCTGATGCTGCAGTAGTCTACTATATCCTCCTTCCCTTCCTTCCTCTTCATAGTCTGCCATCAGTGCTAGTGATTAAAATAGAGCACTGTCAGCAGGCTACCTGGCTCCAGTCCCTCCTACTTCACAGAGAGCTCTGCTGCCCCCTACAGTTAGTCCCATAGCAGGCAATAGTTCCTTCTAGAAACGGCCTGCAACAGGGACAGATTGACAAGGCTTTTAAGAACTTCTGAAAGCCACTGAAGGCCTGCGTTAAAGCAGGGGGTGGACAGTTCAAGCATTCACAATGACTACAAAATTCTGACAAATTGTTAATTGTACCATTTGAATTATGTTATTTTACTGTGTTTTAGCTCAAACATTTTTAACATGCAATAATTCCCTAGATAGTAATGCTAAAATGTCAGTAACATCAGCATAGCTTAAGATAATTAAAAGTTATTTAATAGTAATTAATAGTAAAACATAAGTATGATAAAATAAGTATTTAACATTTCTTGGTGAAATTCAAAGCAGTTGCTGATAAAAAAGCAAAAAAACCCAAAAAGACCCAACAACAACAAAAACCCCCAACAACTTCACAGAGTTACTTTTTTTGCTTCATTTGCCTCATCGATAGATAGATAAAGTGTAACTAATTTTAAAGATAAGTTCCTAGAGACTCATCGGGTCTGATATTTAGCACTATTTATGGGACATAACGATGATCTACTTGAACTTGTAACTATGACCTAATGAATTAATAACTGTACTGACCTACCTGTACTAGAAACTCTATTGAATGTCCATGTCAAACTGTCCATTCTAATGTCCCAGGTAACTGACCTAATCTCTTGTAATACAAACTGACCTTGAACTGAATAGGTGAAGATGGAATAGAAAACATGATTAATAATAATAACAGTTTATATACCGCAAGGCCGTAAAGTTCTATGCGGTTTACAATAGTTAAAAATACAATAAATTGAATAAAACTAAAAAGGTAAAAGCCAATAACTAAAAACCCTAAAAAGATCTGATTATTGCATGATAAAATTCTACAAATCAGCTACCTAAGTACTTCAAAAACAGGTGGAGGGGCATAATCAAAAGGGATGTTTAAGTCCGTTTACGTCCATTTCACAAGTCGTCCAAAATCAAAAAGTGCCTAAGTGACATTTTCAAAAGAGACGTCCAACTTCTTTTGACTTTTGAAAATCGTCCAAATTATATGTCCTGCAGATCTGATCTAAAACGTCTATCTTTATAGTCCATTTTCGTACAAATGTCCGTCCAAGTCAAAAATATCTAGAACAAGCCCTGTTGGACATGGGAGGGGTCTGCAAAGTGATTGACAGAACACCCAGACAGGGCACCTAAATAGTGGGGTACCTTACAGGGCACTGCTGTGAACTTCACAAACAGGGTGCCATGGCTTCTCCTCACTACAGCTTCCTTATAGGTGACGGTGAGCCCCCCAAACCACCTCCAGAATCCCCTAGACCCACTTATCTACCACCCTTATAGCCCTTATGGATGCAGGAGCCACTTATATGCCAGTACAAAAGGGTTTTGGGGGTGTATAGGGGAGTGCACATGTTTCAGTAACAATGCAGTGATTACAGGAGCTTATGGGCATGAGTCCATCTCTCTATGGGTCCTTAACCCACCCCCAAGATGACTTAAGCTGCCTCTGGGCTGGACGACTAGGTTTTCCTATGCTAGGCAGCCAGGTGATGATGGTCTGGAGGCTGAAATTTCAAGTTATGATTAAAATTTTTATTGGGGTGGGGGGGTGTTAGTGATCACTGGGGTAGTATGTGGGGGTCTGTGTTATGTGTTTTCAGTGATTATCTGGTGAGTTTAGGTGGGTTTTAGTGACTTAGACCATGTTTTAGATGGTCTAAGTCAAAACGTCCAAGTTTCCTCTAGGCTCTGTTGTTTAACTTTCGGTTATACATGCTGTACGACTAAGTCTAAGCCGGCCCACGTCCCGCCCAACTCCCGCTCTTGACACGCCTCCCAAAATGCCCCGTTTAGCTTTGGACGTTGAGCGGCTCTATGAAAGCCTAAGTCGTTTAGAAATACGTCCAAAACCCGGTTTGATTATCGGCACTTGGACGTTTTAGAGAAATGTTCTTCCAAGTGCCGATTTAGGCCGGTTTTTGGACGTTTTTCTCTTTCGATATATGAGCCCCATATGTTTTTAGATGTCTCCTAAATTCCCTATAAGTATCAGTAAGCAGAAGCAATTGTTCTTGATCTTTGCCCCATAATGCTGCCTGTTATGAAAAAAAGATATTGATGATGTTTTGTAAGTTTACATCCTCTAACCGGCCGAAAAACAAAATTCAGTTGAGAAAAGCTCAGTTATGTATTTAGGAGCAAAACCAAATAAAACCTTAAATCAAAAACAACCAAACTTAAACTTCACACGCGCCTCCATCGGCAACCAGTGCAGTACTCGATAGGAAGGTGTTACATGATCGTATTTCTTCAACCTGAAAATTAACCTGACCTCCGCATTTTGCACCATTCGCAATCGTTGCATATTCTTCTGAGAAATTGCTAAGTAGGCAATATTACAGTAATCTAGTTTTACTTAATATAAGGGATTCTACCAAAATTCTAAATGATGAAAAGTCAAAATACGCTCTAATGGACCGAAGCTTCCAAAGAGTAAATATACCCTTTCTAACCAAAGAGTCCGCCTGGTCCTTCATAGTCAAACCCTGGTCCAGTATTATATCCAGAACCTTCATAGTAGATTGAATAGGATAGCTAAGTTTATTGATACACACTGATGTTTTAGTATCAAACGGGTGAGGTGAAGCTACAAAAAATTTCATTTTTTCTGAATTAAGCTTTAGACTAAATTCAGTCATCCATTGATCCATCAAATTTAACATTTCTGTTGCCTTAGGAATGACTTCAGAGAGAGAGAGGTAGCAAATGGAATAATGATCGTAAAATCATCTGCGTAACTAAATAACTTTGTCCACAGCTGGGACACTTGTACACCTAACAATGACATATAAATATTAAAAAGCAATGGGGATAATGGAGACCCCTGCGGAACACCAGATGAATTAGTCCAAGTACCAGAAAGATCATAATTAAAACTTAACATGACATAACATCACATACTGGGCTTGATGGACCTTTGGTCTTTCCCAGTGTGGCAATGTTTATGTTCTTAAGACTCAACAATAGGAGTAGACAGGTTAAAAAGAAGAGGGATAAAAGATGGCTTAGAGTGGGTGCCAATGATTCAATATGCCACTGTTTTTGATTGGTCAGCCAGTCAGAAACTGCAATTAGTCAAGTTTGGAGAGGATCAATGTCAGGAGAAATAGGAGAGGTGGGAAAAATAAGTACAATGTTATCAGCATAGTACTCGATGCTCATCTGTCTAGACAGGTTTAAGACCATGTCTAAATATTTGGGGCTCCATCCAGCTACTGTCATTCTACAAATGGGTCAAAATTCCTCAAGGGCAATGCATGAAATTATTAACAGTTTAAGAAAAATTTAGATTAATTTATTGATAAACAGATGCCAACAGTTACTGAATGAAGGGTTTACATAATTCTTACACACAAGGGCACTTACTGTTGAATAAATACCTCCTTTTTGTCCAAGTTATTTATTCAAAAAGGTTATCTTTCTCTCTTATTAGGGTTTAGATTAGATCTAATTGTGTTTTGAATATGAAAAGACTCAGGGCTCCTTGAGCAGGCGGTAGTTTTTCGGCAAGCGCAGGGGTTAGCGCGTGATAAAAAGTCACATGCGATAAAGCCGCTAACGCAGCTTCATAATAGGAGCCTTCAATTTCAAAGCACATAAACCTACAGAGTTACGAGGGGGGGGTTGCTGAAAAGTTCTCAGTCCAACCATGAAGAGAATGACGTGGATATGGTTCAATTAACGATCCAAAACTGTCAAAAAACAGAATTTTGTTTCTGCAAATTAGCACTTAACGAAATAAGATAACACTTTTCAGCTACAGTGGTACCATAATTCAGCTAGTCTTTTCCTTCCCATCTCATTTTGGTGTATAAATATTCTTCAATGTCTGGTGGCTCGTGGAGAGAGAGAAGGAGGCTGAAACAGATGTTCAGTTTAAGAGAACCTGGAATAAATGCAATCATGTGAACAGAGTATCACAAGATCTACAGTGCATGAAAACATACTTTATATTTTCATATTTTTCAATATCTAGGAACCTATATACTGAGCACTCTTATTGTATTTTCCTTTTATGTATTCTTTCTAAGAAATTGTAGTTCTTCCCTTTTTTCCCCAATGTTTTCAAGTCATAAGCATTTTTGTTTAGTTTTTGTATGTCTAATAATTTAAAAATATTCGTCTCCCAGCTATTTTAAATTACTATGTACAACGCTTTGTACCTTTGGATAAGCGTTTAATCAAAATTTAAATAAACTATGAAACACTTAAGAGATAGCCGTGTATAAATTTTGTTCTATTAATTACATTAGACAACAGCGGTGGAGACAACAGTCAGGTTGGCAAAGGACACGTTTAAAAAAGTCTTTATTCAGGTAATCATTGGATAAGATTAAAAAAGACTAGACACAATTCATGATTTGGCCGCCAAGGCCTGCATCAGGAGTCCCAATGCTATGCTGGTTTCATAAATCTATATTTTTGCCAGAACAAAAAGTTCAATCCTTTTGGAATCAAAATGTCAGCACAAAAATGGCACCTTCCAATGCCTACTGATGACTACCTTAAAAGAAGGCATGGTTAGGGGTGAATAGGCATCCGAGTTAGGTGCCGGTAAATTAGGCCTGATAAAACCTGGTCTAATATACAGGCACCTACCTCTAGGATGCCTAAGTATGCCTAGGTGCCGCTAGGCGTGATTCTATGAACGACTATTGTCACCATTGCTGAAACAGCTGCAGTGGCAGCAGTGGCATTTTGAGGGGAAGTTAGAAGAATAATGGAGGCCTCCTGTCCCCTCCGGATTTTTTTTTTGAGGGGAGGGGTGTGCCTCAGCACCAACTCCTATTCCAAGTGGCCTAGCAGTCGATTGAGAGCCAGGCCAAGTGGCACCTACAATATAGGTGCGCTTAGATGCGGTTTATAGAATCTGGCGAAAAAAAAAACCTTCCAAACAAAAAAAGAGAGAGAGAGAAAAATCCTAAACAAAGGAGTCTTTTCTCTTATTTCTTCACTTTCCACGTGGTCAGATTTGGGGTTTCTAAATGAAGCTGTTTTTGGCAGGTGAAAAACAATGGTATTTGGGGGGTGGTGGTTATTTCCCCTTGTATTAGAGAATGACACAGGGACAAATATGTCCGCATCCCCACCGGAACTCATTTTCCCGTTCTGTCCTGGCGAGTTCTTTTCCTGTCCCTGCCCCATTCCTGTAAGCTCTGCCTTAACCACACAAGTCTCAAACACTTATGATTTTAAAGTGTTTGAGGCTTGTGCAGATGAGGATAGAGTTTGCAGGAACGGGGCAGGGACAGGAAAAGAACTCGCCAGGACAGAACGGGAAAATGAGTTCCCAAGGGGCAGGGGAAAATTTTGTCCCCGTGTCATTCTCTACCTTGTATCTCCCTCTTTTCATTTTGTTTTCTTCCCCTTTGGTTTCTATGCTTTCGCATGCTACATTCATCCTGACAGTTTCATCAGGGCACACAGTCACTGCTGTTGCAGGAGACACTTTTCCCTTTAGCACCAGGGCTGTCACGATTCCCATTCCATCCCATTTTGCTTTTACAGAATGATATTTTGATTAAAGAGATAAACACAGCCAAAGAGCACTGGGCCCTGACAGGCAACTGTGGACTTCAGATCTGCCAATCATCTCGAGGCACATAGTAATTCCTCCCTGGTCTTCTTGTCTTTTTATTGAAAAGAGATGAACTGATAAGAATATTTAAAAGGAACAAGCAACCCAAAGAAAGGCTATTTTGTGTTCAGCTTTTTCAGGCAATTTGGAATACCATCTTTGATTGCTTTACTATTTACTGTTTTAAAGGTATTTTGTTGTGTGTATATATGTCTCTTCCTATTGCCGATAAAGAATTCAATTTTCTTTTAAATGGTGTGGAAATTGGAAGAGATTTTATTCTGTTTAAGCACAGCTGGAGTCTTCAGAACCTGGGAGGGATGGAAAACAATGACATCAATTAAAGATGCTGACGTTGAGAGGAAAAGGGAGACAGTGGTCTGAAAGGGCTTCTCAGCTTTATATACCGTTCTGGAAATGGCCTCCTGGAGCTCTCCAGGACTGCAGTGACAGTGCTGGAGACTAATGGACATCTCATCATTTAAGAATATTTCATTGCCTTGACTCTTGGTGAGCACAGGTCCATGGATCCTCAGTAAATGTACTGGAAAGTACTGAAAAAAATTTTGTACACAAAGTTCAATGTAATTTCTGCATGTGAGTGAAAAAAAAAAATGATGGAACAGGTGTTTAATATTCCAGCATTTTACTAAGGTCACTAACAATTTTATCCCAAGTATTATTTAATTTGCTGGTATCTAACATGTTCAATTCCATCTAAAGTATTTGTGCATGTTGCTGATGAGACCCAGTGGCATAGTAAGGGGGAGCGGGGGCTGTCCGCCCAGGGTGCCATGTTGGTGGAGGCACCGGAACCCCTCCTCCTCTCCACCCCCGCCTCTCCCACTCCTCAACTCGCCATGCACGCGTCCCTCTTCCCTTCCCCCGCACCTCTAGTTGTTCACTTGTTCACTGCCATGAGCAACAACTTCAACATGCTCCTCGTGACAACGTCATCTCTCCTGCTGACATCACTTCCAGGTGCCGTGCATAGGAAGTGACATCAGAGAGAGCTGAAGGTGTCGTGAGGAGCATGTTGAAGTTCTTGTTGCTCGCAGCGGTGAGCAACTAGAGGTATGGGGTTAGGGAAGAGGGCATGCGCATGGCGGGGGCATCAGGAAGAGTGGAAGGCGGATACAAGGGCGGAGGAGGGGCACAACCGCCCTGGGCATATCTTGCCCTCGCTACACCACTGGTGAGACCCTTGAGTAGTGTGTCTACTTTTAAAGGTCATACCTCCAAAGAAAAAGGGCTACTGGAGTTGAACAACTCTGGAGGACATAAGAATGTATACCAGGAGGAGAGGAGAGACATATAAATAATGCAGAAGCAGATAACTTTTTAGGGTGAAGCTGTAAAATAAGAAATCACAGAATGGGAGGCTAACAGGGAGCAGGGTCAGGATTAACATGAGAAAATCTTCCTTCCCAGAAAGAGCAGTGGACCAGTGGTCTGAATGGGCCAATGGGCTGTGAAGCTTTCTAGGATTCCAATCTGTGGCCTTGTGTGCTGCAGGCTAGAGACCTGTGGTTGAGCCAGAGGTGACTTAACTGCAACTGAAGTTCAAGGAAACATGAGCTCAGTGTAGAAGGAAGTGCCCACTCTCCCTCCCCATCCTGGCGGAGCCCATTGGACCAGCATGAGGTGTGTCTAATCATATATAAGGAGAGCCAGGTAGACACATTTTTGCAGGTACAACTTCTTGGTGGGCCTGTCCTGTGTTTACTGCTATCCAGCTCCCTTTTAATGTCTTGTAAAGAGTTCTACCCAACTGTGCTTTGTGCCTAGTTCCTATTTCACATTGGCATTCTGCTCCACTCCCAGTACCTGCTTCACGCCTACAGTGCTCCACTTTGTCTTGGATATAGTCATTCCATCTATGCTCCTGACCAGGTGAGGTCCTGACATGGACAAGCCTTCTAGGTGAAATGTAGGAAGCAAAAACAATACAGTAAGTAGACATTTTCTGAGATCTATGACCAGTGGTGTAGTAAGGGGGTGTGTATGGCAGATTGCCCTAGGCTACATCTTTGTGATGTCACTGGCAGCTCCCATCCCCTATCGCCATGCTCATGCCCTCCCTTCCCACCCCTGTACTTCTTTAAAATCTTCACCAGCACGAGCAATTACTTGCACGCGCTGGCCTGGATCCCTCTGAAATCACTTCTGGGTTACAGGGCCAGGCAGGGCCACCATCAGGGCAGTACTACCAGTCCTGCATTCAGGGGCCCGGAGCTGACAGGGGGCACGGGCTCCCCCAAGGTCCTAGGCAGTGTTCTAAGGTAGGGGCGCCAGTAGCTCGCCAAAGCAAAGTGAGTCGATCACCCAGGACTCACTTTGTCTTGGCGATCTAATCTATCGGGCCGATCAGTCTTCCTCTCTCCGACGTCAATTCTGCAGTCGGAGAGGAAGTTCGGGTCAGCCAATCGCTGCCTGGCTGGGCGGAACTTCCTCTCCGACAGCAGAACTGACGTCGGGGAGAGGAAGACTGATCGGCCCGAAGCAGGAAGAGCATGCGTCGGCGTGCTTTGGGGCCTGTTATCCATTGGTGGGTCCTGTTCCCTGATGGCAACAGCAGTGGCAGTGGCTTGGGGAACGGCAGGGAGAAAGAAAGAAAGGGGGCAGGCAGGGAGACAGAAGGAAAGAAGAGAAACAGAAATAAAGAAAGGGGGCATGAAAAGAAGAAGAAAAAGTTGGGGGAGGGAATGAGGTGTGGAGGAGAGGAAGCATACAGGCTGAAAGAAGGGAAGAAAGATTGGATGCACAGTCAGAAGAAGAAAGTGCAACCAGAGACTCATGAAATCACGAGGCAAGGTAGGAAAAATGATTTTATTTTAAATTTAGCAAAGTGAAGGCAGTATTACCACAGTTTTCAAAGGAATTTGCCCAAATAACTTAATAGTTAACTGGGTAAATTCCCAGAGATGAAGACTTCCCTTCACTTACTATGCACAGTTCTGAATTTATATCTGCTGTCTATATTTTACAATATGGTCCCCTTTTACTAAACCGCAATAGTGGTTTTTAGCGCAGGGAGCCTATGAGCGTCAAGAGCAGCGCTGGACATTCAGCGCAGCTCCCTGCGCTAAAAACTGCTATTGTGGTTTAATAAAAAGGATGGAGGGTATATTTGTCTATTTTTGTATGGTTGTTACTAAGGTGACAATGTATAGAGTCATCTGCCTTGACCGCTTTGAAAAAAGCCCAGAATAGGAATGATAATTAACATTTTCTCAGCATATAGTGTGCTTTGTGTTTTTTAATTTTATTGTTGGTAGACATTTTAAAGTAGCTGTTGGTCATTTTAAAGTAGCTCACAAGCTCAAAAAGTTTGGGCACCTCTGAGCTAGAGCGTTGAAACTGTGTATTTCTATTTTATCCCCCCTTTTACAAAACTGTGGAGCGTTTTTTAGCGCCAGCCGTGGTGGTAGCAGCTCTGATGCTCAGAATTCTATGAGCGTCAGGGCTGTTACCACTGTGGCTAAAATCCACACTACAGTTTTGTAAAAGAGTGAGGGGTTAGTTTGTGATGACATATTCCACACTAGGCGAAGGTGTTTTCTATGGTCTGTGTGTTCGAAAGACATGGTTTTCTGTTAGGATTGACGGTGTAGGATTGATCTGTGCTGGTCTGGCTTGTTTAGTTTTACAATGGGTGTATTGATGTACTGCTCACTGCAATATGTAAGATGCTGCCTTTTCCTAGGTACTCGTGTGACGTGTGGTTTGTTACTAAAAATCATGTTTTTCTTACAGATGGGGGGGGCAAAAAATGATGGGCCCCGGGTGTTACATGTGCTACGTACGCCACTGTATGTAAAGATACCAGAAAGCTGGCGTAGCAAAAACTTTAAGTAAATTGTTATTCTTCTAAGTTTTGAGTATTTAACCCTCCCACAATCTCACGGGCACTCGTTTCAAGTTTCAAGTTTATTGAGATTTTGATTTAAACGCAATATCAAATATTTTCAATGCGCATAACAAAAATAAATTTGGGGAAATAAATAAAACCATTTGAATAATAAACATACAAACATATCCATAGATGATTAAAATTACATAAGGAGTACAAGGATAAACTACATTTGTTTAAAAATGCGTTCTCCGCGCCTGCTCATAAATTTGTTGACTGGAAGGATCCAGCAATGTGGCCAGATGTCATTCAGGACAAAGACAGAGAAAGAATTGTGCAATTTGGATTAATGATGGAAGATGATTTAAAGCAAATGGCACAGTCTATGAGTAAAGATCTTGACGGATGTTCTTTTTATGAATATTTCCTCTATGCCAAATCACCCAATGGACGTGAGAAGATTTTAAGGGACTGGCTTAGGTGGAGCATTAGCAGAAAAGTATGTGTGTATTCGGCCCATGGAAGAAGGGGGTTGGGGGGGTTGGGGGGGGGGGAAGGGGTACGTGGGGGGCCCAATAGGATTGCTCAGTAAGGGGCCCAGAAATTTCTGATGGCGGCCCTGGGGCCAGGAAGTGATATCAGAGGGAAAGCCAGTGTGAGCAGCAGGCTGGAGAAGCTGCTCGCGCAGGGGAAGATTTTAAAAGGTATGGGGGTGGGAAGAGAGAGTGTGAGTGTGGAGTGAAAGGAGCGGGGGGATGTTGGCATGGAAGGAGCAGCAGTAGAGAGGGTACAGGCTCAGGAGGGGCAGACAGGAGGGCGTGGGGGCTCTACCAACCTGGGTGCCTCCTACCCTCACTATGCCACCGTCTATGACATCGTAAAACAAATTACTGGACAGATCACATGATTTCTACATGCTGTTGTATTTTATGGGGATAATTCTACAAAGCTGGAGCTAACATTTGCACACCAATTACATTTGTAATTGTTTAGAAAACATGCCCATATACTATTTGTGTACTGTATATGCCAATATTCCAGCTAAGCACTATTCAGCAACCACATGCATTCCTTCCATAGCATGTAGTTTAGCAGTAGGCATACACATAGATGGGTGAAGTGTGGGCAAGGTGCTCAGATAGAATGCTATAAGTTACATATGCATGTCTGGAGTGTGGACATGCACACATAACAGCTTTATGGCTAATGTAAGTGCTCGCAGCTAAGTGCATACATACATATCCGACTTGTTATGCCAGTATTTTATAAAGAATGTAATGTAATGTAATTTATTTCTTATATACCGCTATATCCTTTAGGTTCTAAGCGGTTTGAAGAAAATATACATTAAGATTATAAATGAGAAGTAAGAAGGTACTTTAAAAATTCCCTTACTGTCCCGAAGGCTCACAATCTAACTAAAGTACCTGGAAATTAATAAAGAAGAGAAAATAAAGATGGTTGAAAAAAGAAAAATTCTATGTGAACTTATAGGATGGAAATTAAACTGACAGTGAAGAACTGTATGAAAAATACATATGGAATGCAGTTAGAGAGGGTAGGTTACAATCTATTTATATAGAGTAGGCATCTACGTTCTTTTATAGAATAGGGGTCTAATTATAGGTGCATGGTATAGAATTACCTCCTATATGACAGCAAGTGCTTTAATATTAGTGGTACATATGCTTAGCAAGCGTCACCACACTCATTACATGTGTTTCCAATTACGATTCCATAATTATTCCTACTGCAATCCTGACATCAGTGCATATAAGTTTACAGCCCTGAACTGGCAGCATTCATATTTAAACAAGATCGCTAATGGAATGCTTGCTCAATCAGGGTCCCACACTACTTCTTTCCTTGGTCAGCCAGATCCTTTGTCTTACTAATATGTGCATTATGTCAGAATTCAATAAGTGGCACATATGCTAAACTGAACCTTCATACTGAACCTTATATGTGTTAAGTTACAGCTTTTAGATTCAAGGTTTATGAGTTTAGTCATCAGAATGCATGACTGAAAAGCACTGAATGTAACTACATATAAAGTACATTTTTCCTTCCATAAATCTCTAGATTGACTTTTGCTACTCCATAGCTAAGAATCTTCCATCTTTGCCTTATGTATTCTTTAACTCCAATATTTTTATTTCTGTCACCTCCAATGGAAGGTTTTTCCATATATGTCAATCCTTAATCAATACTTTTGGCGCAGTGGTTAAAGTTACAGCCTCAGCACCCTGAAGTTGTGGGTTCAAACCCATGCTGTTCCTTGTGACCTTGGGCAAATCACTTAATCCCCCCATTGCCCCAGGTACATTAGATAGATTGTGAGCCCACCGGGGCAGACAGGGAAAAATGCTTGAGTACCGGAATAAATTCATGTAAACCATTCTGAGTTCCCCTGGGAGAACGGTATAGAAAACTGAAGAAATAAATACATCTTTCACTTTATAAGCATGAGCTATCATATCAGATTAAATGTGCTAATGACGTACTCAGCCAGACCCATTTCATTAGTGTGAAGTTTATTCAGACAGATCAGCCACACTGGATACATCTATGCTCAGCCAGATTCCTCACATAGAAGCAGATGTAATCAGTTGGAGCTTCCACACTGATGCCATTAATGCTCAGCTATGTTTTTTCCCTAGTAATAGCATGTGTGCTCAAGCAAATGCCATACTGCTACCTCATGCACTCAGCCAGATTCTCCTAAGACAATGCTTGTGTACCTGTTTGCAACAGCTTCCCCCACTGGTAGCATGCGCATTACATTTCAAATTATTAATTACACTTGTTTCAGGAACATATGCGTTGGATGCAAGAAAAAAAATGGCTGGAGGCCAGTTGAAAGATATTAGCAAGAACTGTCTTTCATCAAGATAAAATACAGACCATCTACAAGAGATGTGAGGACAGCCTTCCAGATAACAAAAGGAAAACCATTTGAATGGAATGTTGCCAATCATGGCTACAACAACAACAAAATGTCCCTGCTTCTCTGTATGTTAAAAAAAACAAAACAAAGGAGCCTGGGCTCTCCCAAGTATAGACTCTGAGGTTTTCAGACAATAGCCCTAAAGGACTTGGCAAAATGTTATCTGTAATGATAAGTAAAGGTCAAGCACTGATGACCTCTGATGTCATGATCTGACCATTCTGGGATGCATCATCTAAGCACCTGGGCCTGTACAGAAACAAGTGATAGTCCAGGATTTGCCTCAGCCAATCTTACAACTAGAGAATAACACAGGGACAAATTGGTCCTTATGCCCATGGGATTTATCTCCATCTCCATCCTGTCCCCATGAGTCCTAAAGAGCTCCAAGCAAAGAAGATTAGAAGAGCCACTAAGATAACCTAGTGCTTGCCCCTTGCACCTCTATGCTCTGAGGCCAAGACCTTCTTCTTTGCCATAGCAGCTCTGCCTGCCTTCTGCTGGAGGTAGGATAATACTGGAAGACTCCCATGCTGCACAAGTCCAAATATGGGAAGATATACAATGCTGTTCTCTACTCACTGAGAGAAGGGGCTGATCAGTTTGTCTGGACTGGTCTGGCAAGGAGGAGAAGAAAATAGAATTATAACCCCTATTGGGCACTGGCTACATTTAGGATCCATGACTGCACAATTCCTAAAAAAATAAAAGCCCTAGTTCAAGGTCACTGACCCAAAGACTGTCACTGCAATGGCTTAGCTACATGGGATATAAAATATAATAATAATACAAGTTACCCCAGTTAGTTCAAAAGAAAGATTTGTGGTACCAGATCCTAGTCCTGGTTCTGAATGAGTTGAAAGTCAAAAGAAGAATGATGAAACAGTATCATGGGCTATGGTCCAAGTGTACTTTAAAATAGTATAATCATGTTTAATATCACAACTTTTATGCTTCGCAAAAACCACTAATGTGGCTATGTAATAAAGTGTGGAAGTGTATGCAAAGTAGTAGAATAGACCAATGGCTAGAGTAATGGACTGGAAACTAGGGTAGCCAATGTTCAAAGCCAGGATCTTCTTCTAATGTTGCATATGGCTTTGGACAGACTGTAAAGGGTTCTTGGGCAAGGAACCACCTACTATACCTGAACTGTAGGTTGCTTCAAGCTCAGCTTTGAAAAAGTGGCATAATTAAGATTAAAAGAATATCCATAAACAAATGACTCAGACAGAAAGCTAGTAAGTATAGCCATACTCTGTTCTTTGCAATGATCTTAGACATGCAGTTATAGACTGAGATATTGGAGAACATAAAATCTGCTAAAGAACAATTTTAACTTGCTGAAAAATGAGCAACTGAGTGAACTGTTATACTAAACATTTAGCAAATATATATCTAAAAAGGTCAATATTCAGAACTAATTATCCAGATAACTAAGGTCACCTGGCTCAGTCAGTGAGATCTAGTGGCAGGGGCAGTGGAAAGCCTTTTTGTTTGGGGGGGGAAGCGGGCAACCTCCACGCCCAACCCATCCATGCTCCTCCTCCTGCTCCAGTATCTCTCTTTTCCTTACCTGCCATCTCAGTTGCCCCCCTCCCATGGCATCCAGCATCCTTCCCTACTTTTGAATTCTTCTCCATAGTCTCCAGCACATCTCTTCCTTTCCTAACACTCTTTCCCCATGGTCTCCAACATTTCACTCTACCTCTATCTCTCCATAACCACCCCCACCCCCAAAATGTTTAATGCCTTACTATCTTATTATGTCATCTTATTTCCCAGTCTCTCACTAACTCTATCCTCTTTCTTCCCCCCAATCAAGCATTTGCCCCTTCTCTCTCCCACTTCCTTCCAGTGTATGCCCCTTTTTTCTGCTCCCTTCTCCAAATAGCATCTTCCCTTTCTCTACTCTGTCTCTCTACCTCCATTCATCTTTCCTTTTTCTCTGTTCCCCTCCCAGCATCTGTTCCTACTCTCCCCCTTTCCATCCAGTGTCTGCCCCTCTCTTCCCCTTTCCATCCAACATCTGCCCTCTTTCTATGTTCCCTTCCATCTTGCGTCTGGCCCCTCTCTCTCCCCATTTCCATCTACAGTCTGACTCCTCTCTCACTATATATATATATTTTCATCCAGCACCTGCCCTCTTTCTGTGGCCCCATCTATCCAGTGTCTGGCATCTCTTTCTCCCCATTTCCACCCAGAGTCATCTTTTTCTCCACCTTCCATCCATCATCTGGTCCCTCTCTTTCTCCATTTCCATCCAGAGTGTGCCTTCTCTCTCTCCCATGTTCTCCAGCATCTCCCCTCTTTTCCCCTTCTATCTAGTGTTTGTCCTCTCTCCCCCCACACCCGCTCCCGCTGTTGTTTCAGACCAGCAGTAGCAGCAGTGGCAACAACAAAGAAAATCAGATTGCGGGTCCACACTGCTCTTCTTTGGGGCCGCTAGCCCAATCTCTGAATAGGAAACAATGTCAAAAGGGGGCAGGGCCGGTGGCCGTAAGAGCTGTGCAGTCTCGCAATCTGCTTTTCTTTGTTGTTGCCACCATTGCTGAAACAGCTGCGGTGGCAGCAGTGGCATGTTGAGGGGAAGTTGGAAGAATCCTGGAGGCCTCCAGTCCCCTCTGGATTTTGGGGGGTGCCATGGCACCGATGCCTATGTCATGTCGGACCACTTCAACTATACCCTGGTAATGCTGGGATGGAACTAAGGCAGAGCCAGATGCTATTCTGGTACCACCAATATTCAGCACTAGAACCTAGATATCTATTTAGGTACTGACGCTGAATATTGGCCCTACCTGGATAAATTACGGTAGCTGCCAAATACCCAAATATTTAGCACTGGTATCTAGGTATAGCCTAGTGCTGAATATCTAGATATATAAAACCAATGGCAGCCAGCATTAAAAAAAATTATGATCACCACAAGTTAAATATTACCTCTATAAATGTGATGAGGAAGGATAAAGCTTCCTCACTGTTCTACAATATCAGATTTTATTTATATTAACATTACTGTAATTGTGTCCCATGTTCATAGTTTTATCCTACGAGTGCATTAAATATACAGTGTAAATACTATACCAAAAGGTTGGCATTTAGTTGGCCAATCCTATTCTTGCTAGCTGCACCTGGCAGGACCTCTAATCCATGATTATTATACTTGTTGCTTTTTAAACATTTACAAGAGAAGGATTGCTTCAGGGCACAAAGATCCAAAGGGAGAGATTCAGATCATATATTGACAAGGGTTTAACTAGAGAAAGGAGGTAGTGGATGGATGCCAACTGATTCTGGCTGTTATCGCAAATGAAGAAATGACAATTATATAGAAAAATACAAAAGTGAGAAACTCACTAGGCCACCTTTGTGCAAGAAGGTAGATAGAAACAGAGAAACATACTGTAGAAAGCAGATAAAGGCCAAATGGGTCATCCAGTCTGGTCATCCTCAGTATCCAGTATCTCCTCCTCTCCCTAAGAGATCCCACATGCCTGTCCCACACTTTCTTGAATTCACACAGTCTTTATTTCCACCATCTCTACTCAGATACTATTCCACGCATCTACCACCCTTTCTGTAAAAAAGTATTTCCTTAGATTACTTCTGAGCCTATCACCTCTTAACTTCATCCCATGCCCTCTCATTCTGGAACTTCCTTTCAAATGAAAGAAACTCGACTCATGTGCATTTACATCATGTAGATATTTAAACATCTCTATCATATCTTCCCTCTCCTACCTTTCCTCCAAAGTATACATATTGAGAACTGTAATTCTGTCTCCAAATGCCTTATGAAGACCACTAATCATTTTAGTAGCCTTCCTCTGAACCGACACCATCCTATTTATATTGTTTTGAAGGTGCAGTTTCCAGAATTGCACACTTTATTCTAAATGAGATCTCATCAGAGTCTTATACAGCGGCATCAATACCTCCTTTTTCCTACTGGTTATACTTTTCTTTATGCACCCTAGCATTCTTCTAGCTTTTGCTGTCACCTTTTCAACCTGTTTGACCACCTTAACATCATCCATACTATGACACCCAAGTCCCGTTCCTCTTTCATGCACAAAAGGTCTTCACCCCTGAACTATACCGTTCCCTTGGATTTTTGCAGCCCAAATGCATGAGATTGCATTTCTTAGAATTAAATCTTAGCTGCCAAATTTCAGACCATTTTTCAAGCTTCGCTAGGTCCTTCCTTGTGTTATTCACACCATCAAGGCTGTACTCTATGGGAGATTTGGGTATCATCTGCAAAAAGGCAAAAAATATCTGACAGCACTTTAGATAATGGGAAAATGAGGCTATATACGGAGCAAAGACAAAGCTAGAAGGAGAAAGAGCTAGTAGGCTATGAGCAGAAATGTGCAGAGTCTAGAAAATAAAACTTCAGCTATATAAGCCACTAGTATTTAATTATCAAGGAGACAGTTCAGTGAAGCCTATCAGTGAGATAAAATATTTTTTTCATTTATCAGGGCACAATCTCTTCAGGAAAAAGAAAATCAGGAGTCCCTCTATATGTAAAAAGATAACTATCAAAGAAACTGAAATGGAGGAGCAGTTAAACTAATATATAATGCAAAAAAATTTGATCATTTCACCCCCCTGCTTATAAAATCACTCTGGCTCCCAATTAATCATCGAATCACATATAAAATCTCACTACTTATCTTCAAAACAAAGTTAACACATACCCCAGGATTTATAGATAGACTTCTTATCCCACACTGCCCAACTAGAACACTAAGATCCAGAAACTAGAATCTTCTGGTGGTCTCTTCCCTGCGGCATTTATTCTATGACACCACCAGAAAGAAAATGTTTTCGGTTACTGTCCCAACAATATGGAATTCCCTGCCCTCTCGCCTTCGAGAAGAAATCTCATTGAACAAATTCAAAAATAACTTAAAGACCTTCTTCTTTAAAGATGCATATTACAAGTAGACGCTAGATCACATTTAGAAGGAAGAGCATATCCCCTTCCCAGTGTGTTGACCTTTTACGTTCTTTCTTTCCTATTATAAATTGTATTTCTACCCTAATCCAATTTGTATCTTATAAATCAGTAAAGTCTTGCTGTCTAATGTCTTCCCCTGGATTTTAATGGTCTTAATATTATACACCACTTAGACAATTTATTTAAAGCGGTATAGCAAATTTTAAATAAAACTTGAAAAGCCTGGTGCAGACCACTGGCAGCTTTTCTCCTTGGCTGCCACCTGAATTTAAAGGAGGGCGGATGGCGGAGAGCAGCCAGGTCGGACTGGGGGAGAGGAGATGCCAGACCATGTTGGCCTGTAGGCCAGAGGAAAAGGGTGGAAAAGCAGCCACGTTGGGTCCAGGAGGGGGTTGAGGTGATGCAGGACCATGTTGGCCTGCAGTCTGGGAACAGGAGGTGAAAGAGCAGCTGCATTGGGTACGAATGGGTACGAGAGGGAAAGGAGGTGATGCCAGACCATGTGGGTGGTGGGAGGGAAGAAAGAGAGAGTTGGACCTGGGGTAGGAGGAGGGAGGGAGTGGAGGTGTAGCCTAGTGTTTAGGCTTTGATACTGGGGAACTGGGTTCACTGCAGCTCCTTGTGACCCTAGTCAAGTCACTCAATCCTCCATTGCCTCAGCTACAAAGTACCAGAACACAATTTGTATAGCGCTGCATATGCCTAGTAACACTATACAAATGATTGGAGTAGTAGTAGCAGTAGTAGTAGTAGTAGAAGAGTGAGATACAGAGAAAGACTTGGAACTGAGGCTGGAAGTAGAGAGGGAGAGAGTTGGACCTGGGGGTAGAGGAAGGGAGTGAGGAAGGCAGACACGGGGTGGGAGTAAGGAAAACATTATAAGATCTGTTAAATGTGGGATGGGGATGGGATACAAAACTATGAGGATGGTACGGGGACAGTACCAATAGTGACAAGGATGGGTTGGGGATGGAAAAGAATTGACTAAGGATAAGAACATAAGAATAGCCTTACTGAGTCGGACCAATGGTCCATTAAGCCCAGAAACCCGTTCTTACGGTGGCCAATCCAGGCCACTAGTACCTGGCCAAAACCCAAGGAGTAGCAACATTCCATGCTACTGATTCAAAGCAAACAGTGGTTTCCCCCATGTCTTTCTCAATAACAGACTATAGACTTTTCCTCCAGGAAATTGTACAAATCTTTCTTAAAACCAGCTACGCTATCTGCTCTTACCACAACCTCTGGCAATGTGTTCCAGAGCTTAACTATTCTCTGAGTGAAAAAAAAATTCCTCCTAATGGTTTTAAAAGTATTTCCCTGTAACTTCATCGAGTGCCCCTAGTCTTTGTAATTTTTGACGGAGTGAAAAATCGATCCACTTATACCCTTTCTACTCCATTCAGGATTTTGTAGACTTCAATCATTCCCTCAGCCCCTCTCTTTTCCAATCCCCTCAGCCATCTCTTTTCCAAGCTGGGTGGGGATAGGTATCAGATAGCAACCAGAATATGTCCCTGTGCATACCTCCATTATCCACCCAGGGCCTTGATGACAATTCTAAAGGAGGTATAAGAAACTGAGTCTACTCAAGACCCAGGAGCTATTTTCTAAGTCAAAAAAGTGGACACGACCCTACCCCATCCCTTTTCTGCCCATGTCTCGCCCCACCCTTGCCCCATCTGTTGTTCCACCCTTGGTGTCCTGCCCTGCTCCTGCCTCCCCCTAGTCTCCTCCTAAATTGCCCCCCCCCTGGCACAACCTCTCTCTCTCTCCAGGCCCCTCCCCCTGGCCACCCCAGTGTTGGGTCTGGCCAGGGCCAGATTAAAGGGTAGGCCCAGGAGGCACGTGCCTAGGGCCTGGAATTGTCAGAGGTGCCCCAGGGATGGCATTAGGGGGGGCAAACAGGGCAGTTGCCCTGGGCCCAACAGATCCAGGGGGCCCCGCGGTCTGAACTTATTTGTTAAATTCTTAAATTGTCTTTTTCAGAGCGGCCCCGACACAGCAGCTGTTCTCATAAGCTGCCAGCGGCTGCCCCAAAACTTTCCCTCTGCCGCGATCTTCCCTGTCAGAAACGGGAAGTTGCGGCAGAGGGAAAACTTTGGGGCAGCCACCGGCAGCTTGTGAGAACAGCTGCTGTGTCAGGGCCCCTCTGAAAAGAACAATTTTGACTTTGGGGGAGAAGCAATCTCTTGCATTGCCTCCTCCCCCATACTTTTCAGCTTTCCCTCTCCTGCTGGCCAGAACTCCTCATCTTTCACCCTTCTCGGCTGTATTAGCAGGCAGGGCCAGCATTTGGGGGGAGCAAGGAGAGCAGCTGCCCTGGGCCCTTACCTTCTGTTTTGGGCCGCGATGGTTGACTGCTTTCTCCCTGCTTCCTCGACGTGGCAGCCCACAAACCTTCTTCCCCCCCGACGTCAGAATTGACATCAGGCGGGAAGGCTTGTGGGCCCGTTGTATTGGGGAAGCAGGGAGAAATCATGGTGGTGGCTTGGCGAAATCAGCAGTTGTGGTGGTGGCCACGGGGGGCGGGGCAGAGAGAGAGAAAGAAAGGGGAAGGGGCAGGAAGAAAGAAAGAAAGCAAGCCTGAAAGAAAGGGGCAGTGGAGAGAATGAAAGAAAGAAAGAGGGGGCAGGGAGAGAAAGAAAGAAAGAAAGGGATGGGGCAGGGAGAAAGAAAAAGAAAAAAAGAAAGGGATGCGGGCAGGGAGAGAGGAAGAAAAAGTTTAAAGTTGGAAGAGGAAATTGAGTGTGTTGGGTGGCAGGGGGCAGGCAAGGAGAGAGGAAGAAAAAGTTGACTCATGGAGGGACAGAAAGAGAGATGTTGGTTAGGATGAGGTCTGGAGGAAAGGAAGCATGCAGGAGGAAGGAAGAAAAAAGGATGCACAGTCAAAAGGAAGTGCAACCAGACTCATGAAATCACCAGAAAAGGTAGGAAAAAAGGATTTTATTTTCAATAGTGATCAAAATGTGTCAGTTTCTTCAAATTTACATCTGCTATATTTATATTTTGCAGAGTATTAGGGGGTTATGTGTCATTGTTTCTGTGGTGTTTCACTGTATGCAGTTTGGCTTCTAGGCGATTCAATTTAACCTTTATCTACATATTTCTATTTTTAGTTTGTGATTACTTATTCCATACTGGGTGAGGGTGTATTTGTGTTCCATATGTATGAAAGACATGGTTTTCTGTTAGCGTTGACTAGCCTTGTTTGGCAAAATGCATTAGGCATGGTTCTTGGGAGCAGCTTGAATAAACCTGATTTGAATCTCCTTATTGTCTGCCAATCTTCTTTGGTTTCATGTTGGATTCTTTGGTGGACTGCTTGGCTTGTTATTTCATTGCAAGTTAACATACATGGAGTGGAACGTACTAGAGGAGTTACAGATTTGGTTTATACATACATATGGGTTATAGTTGGTCAACATAGAGTGACAAACACACTCAGCTACAGATTCGGTACAATTGCCGCAACAGGTACTATTGTTATCCTGTTGCGGCAATTGTACCGAATCTGTAGCTGAGTGTGTTTGCCATTTTGTCTTTATACAACGGAAATTTGTTGTAAGATGGCAACATAGAGTGAGGCAGTTGAGAGGCGTTGTAAACTTGGTTATTAATATAGACTTATATTTCGGATAGTATTACTACTTTACAATATATTTGAACACTTTTATATACGTATGGAAAGGGTTCAGAGTTAAAGTCCTGGGTAAGTAGGTGGGAATGGAAGGAAGAGGGATTTGTTCAGAGATGTTTGGGGATGGTATAGAAGAAAATCTGTGCACTGGTATGCTAATCTTTGTTTGTTTTGAATTAAAAGAAATAAAGAAATACAAGTGGAAATAAAGAAGTAAATAAGAAAAAAGATAAATGGGGGCGGGGCAAGGCCAGGGGGCCCAGTGTACTTGTGTGCCTAGGGGCCCTTGAAGAATTAATCCTGCCCTGGGTCTGGCTCTTGTGAGTTTCCCCTGTCCCTACTACCTTCTCCAGTGCTGCAGTTTAAAAACTTCAGGCAGCCAGCAGCGTTAGTGACATGATCCTTCTGCCATCAGCCTGCCCCGGAATTCTTCACTTTGCAGCATCCCACCTACACAGAAACAGGAAAGACTAAGGAGTGAAGGCTTCCAGGGCAGGCCAACATCAGAAGGATATCATCACTAAAGCTGCAGGCTGCCCAAAGTTTGTTTAACTGCAGCACTGGAGAAAGGTCTAGGAACAGGGGAGACTCACGAGAACCAGACCTGACTCTGCGGTGGGAGCTGGACTGGAAAGAGTGAGTCCAAAACCTGGATAAACTCCCTCCAGTCCAGATACCCAAACCGTCCTCTAAAAAGAGGTCATGTCCAGGTAAATCTGGTAATTCCAGCTTTGACTGCTCAATGTTTTTGTCATGTATGTATTTACCATATTTTATTTAAGGGAAATGTCATTAAACTCCTAAATTTAGGAGCTTAAAATGCAGGTGGCAAAAGGGTATATTTAAGACAGGAAAAAAGTTAGCATTGATTTTCAGCATTTGGTACCTAACCACCTCTTTTACTAAACCCGATAGCGCAGGCCGGCGTATTAAATGCTCCGACGTTCATAGGGATCGAATGGGCATCGGATCATTTGCTGCACGGCACTCGTTCCTGTGGCTTAGTAAAAGGGGGCCTAAATTAAGCTCATAATTCTAGGCAAACAAATGGCAGGTCTAAATTTGGGGACATAACTTTTAATTTTCTACATTTTTATGACGTTTCAGCAGAAAACTTAGATGGCTGTTTGAAAATAGGAGACAAAGTTAGGTGCGTAATTTAGGGCCCCTTTCACAAAACTACGGTAGCAATTCTGCTGCGGTAAATGTACCAAAACCCATAGGAACACATCCAGGGTGGGTTGGGGGGTGGGGGGGGGGTATTATTTATTTAGAGGTATAAATTTCATAATATTTTATAATATTGAGAGTTTAATATAACATCATTACTGTTATAAGTTAAGAAGGGATTTAAAATCTTTATTGTAATAATTCTAATGTTAATAGTGCATTTTCATATAGTTTTTTTGATTTTTCAAATGTATACATTGTCAAGTTCAAAATATCAATAAAGAAAGTTAAAAGAAAAGAATGCATTTACCACGGCAGCATCGCTACCACAGTTTTGTAAAAGGAGAATTTTTTTTTTTTTTAATAAAGTTTTCACTTAACATTACAAGAATACATCTTGCTACAGAAAATCATGGAGGGAACACAATTAAACAATAAAGGAGGGAACAAAACCTCCTTAATAAGGAAAAATATTTTTTTGCCCTTTCTTAGACCACTACTTAGTGGGAGAGTCAATTTCAAACTGAAGAAAATAAAGGTAATTACTTTTAAAGAAAAGGCTTAATATGATGATAGCTGCTAATAATATCAAAAACCGTTCTCAATCAGTCCTTGATAAATTTTCTTGACATCTAGGAATTTCTTAAGATGTTCCGGGGGAAAAAAAGGTACATTTGATTCCCAAGTACCTTACCAAGCATTTACAGGGGTACGCTAAAAGAAATGTGGCACCCAATTTGATTGTATCTTGTCGTAAAGAAAGTCTTTCCTTCGCTCTTGCGTTGTTATTGAAACATCGGGATATATCCAAACTTTTTGATCTCCAAATAATTTTTGAGCATGCTTAAAGTATAACTTTAAAATCATGTTAAGGTCCTGCTCAAAGACTAGGGATACCACCAAAGTGGCTCTATCGGTATCAGCAGTTTTCGTTTGTTTTAATAGAGCAGTTAAGTTACCAAGATCTGTCTGTTTGGCATTTCCTGTCTTTTCAGAGAAATCTGTAAAAGGAGAACTTAAGAGTCCTGCTTTTTTTTTTTTTCTTCTATTTCTGTGGGTTTTGCCCCTAGGCTTTGTATACGCCTCTGCAGCTACCTCACTTCATAGAAACATAGAAAGATGACGGCAGAAAAGGGCTATAGCCCATCAAGTCTGCCCACTCTACTGACCCACCCCATTAAGTCTGAGTGCTGACGACTTAGTTCCTTAGCTCGACCCACGTGGATGTCCCATCTAATCTTAAAGTCGAGCACACTGGTGGCCTTGATCACCTGCACCGGAAGTTTGTTCCAATAATCCACCACCCTTTCTGTGAAGAAGTACTTCCTGGTGTCACCACTAAATTTCCCTCCTCTGAGTTTAAGCGGGTGCCCCCTTGTGACCGAGGATCCTTTGGGAACGAATATGTCATTTTCCACCTTGACGCGACCTGTGACGTATTTAAATGTCTCATTCATGTCACCCCTTTCCCTGCGCTCCTCTAGAGTATAGAGCTGCAATTTGCCCAGTCTTTCTTCATATGAGAGACCCATCATCAGAGGACCACTACACAAGGATCAAGAGATATTATTAGGATCCCACAGAATATCAGAGACAACCCTGGAACATCCTTGCTACAACACTTGCCAGAACTGCTAGAAGATCAGGAAGGCTGACAGCAGAGTGACAGCTGACTGGATGAGCCATTTGCATTTTAAATGGTCGTGTATTGATGTCGACTGTGCTCTGTCCGACTGTGGGGACATCTACATTATTACTTTTCTCTCTCCTTGACTGGTGTTTTCGGCTGGATGGAGAGAAAAAAAAAAAGCAAGCCCAGGATCGATTTCCCCTGGTCCTGTTGTAAGGCCAGTAAGAGATCGATGAGGTAGAAGAAAGAAAAACAGAGCAGAAAGGCACCAGTCTTGCCAAGTAAATTAAAGGTGACCTAATGAATCTAGTGATGAAAGGTTAATTAGCAAATTGACTACACCAGTGGCCTTCTAACAAATGCTTTCTTTAAAAACAGCTGCTTGTAGAAACTCTTTTGTATTACACTTATGTACAAGGATGTGCACACAGAAAATGGCTGTCTCTGGCTGCCTCATGCAAAAAAAGAAGAGTTAATTCATTTGCCATTTGTTTTCTATTTGCGACCATCTCTGGGAAAAGGGGAATAAAGTATCCAAATACAAAAAAAATGTGTTTTTGTCAGTGAATTTTGTTAGAGTAAACAATTTGTGATACAATTTTTCAAGCCCCATCTTTATAGCGAGCAAATAAAAAGTGCACAGAAGATCAAACATGTAACTTTTGCAGGATGCTTATGGACCAGTTACATGAAAAGTCTGCCAATCTCAACATTTTATATCTGCTAATTTACCCCCTCCCCCCCTCTTTTACAAAACCAGCCCCCATTTTAGCGCCGGCCGCAGTGCTAACAGCTCCAACGCTCATAGAATTCCTATGAAGATCAGAGCTAATACTGCTGCGGCCGGCGCTAAAACCCACGCTACGGTTTTGTAAAAGGTGTGTATGTGGGGGGGGGGGTTAGTCACCTTTTCTCAGAGATGGTTACATCTATTTCATTTTTAACATTTATTTCAGTTTTGTTTTGTTTTGATCTTTACAGCCAACAGACACAAGCGAAGCTCTCACCCGAACTTTGTTTCCCTACCGGTTAGAGGTTGTAAATTTAAAAGTCATCACCAACATCTTTTCTCACATCAAGCAGCACTATGGGGTAAAGACTTAGAACAATAGTCTATGAAATTTGCAGGCTTAATTTACTTCTTTAACTCCAGGCTTTATATATACTGTATATGCCCAACACGACCATGTTTTGCCAAAGGGGTTGCTTCAGGGGCAAATGGATACCAGTAAGTGCAATCGCCTAAACTGGGTGGACTTGTAAGGTCTATGGCCCAGAAATAACAAAGAAAAAAATACATTTTAATTTAATCATGAAATTGTAATACATGTAATTGCAGTGCAGACTGGATGGAGCACTAGGTTTTTATCTGCTGTCATTTACTATTCCCCTCCCCCCCTTTACTAAGTCGTGATAGAGGTTTCTACCGCAGCCTGAAGTGCTAATTGCGCTGAAGCTGCTCCGACGCTCAGATAATTATTTTCTCCAATGATGGTTTTCTGGACTTTGTATGTTTCCCATGTTCTTTTTTAAAATTTATATATTTATTGCTTTATAAATTAAATCACCAAGAATAACTTGTACAGAAAGCAATATTGGCTTTATATATACATCAAAGAATTCATACAAAAAACATTAATGGCCTTTTTTACAAAGCCGCACAGCAACAGCCCCGAAGCCCTTTAAATCTCTATGGGCTTCAGGGCCGTTAGCGCAGTGCAGCCGCTAGCGTGGCTTTGTAAAAGAGGCCATAAGAATAAATCTTAGCTAATTATGCTCAAGTCCTCAATTATAAGATCCAAGATGTTACAATTAGCGAGAATATGAACATACATTCTAATACATGATAATGGCTATAATGCTGAGTCAGATTCTTTGATCCATAGGGTTTAAGATTTTTCTACTTCCAAACGGGACAGCGCTAAAAAAGAAGTCAACTGAGTAGGCTCAAAGAAAACATATTTAACAATACGGTAGCACACTATACATTTACAAGGATATCGTAAGTAAAACGTGGCACCTAATGATACAACCCCAGGTTTCATCAAAAGAAATTCACGGCGATACTTTTGCATCAGGGATCATCTGTATTTTAAGTCCCATAAATTCTTTCTATGTTTCCCATGTTTTTTCTTCTTTCCTATACCATTCTAGTTCCTTTCTTTTTTTTAATAAAATTGTAAACTGTTTTAATAGTTCTCTCATAAGTGGTATATTAAGTACAAAATTTGAAGTGTTAATATAATTCAAGAATAAACATACAAATTAATGCAAGTCAATTTATTTCTTGTTTTGGTCACAGTTTTTACCCTGTGTGTATAGTATCCTGGTGATCGCGACAAAAGCTGAAAACTATTTATTGATAAGAGAGTCGCCGTGATCTAACGCTGCATTACTGAACCTATTTACTAGACAACATTAGGTGTTTAACATGACATTTTTATGGAAGGGAAGGGGTTTTGGATTTAATCCATACCTTTTCAAGGTGAATTACATTCAGGCGCAGCAGGTATTTCTCTGTCCCCAGAGGGCTTATAATCTATAAGGACAATTTTATATGTGCATGTAATTACATGCCAGTGAAAACGTGGTGTAGGCAAAGGTGGAGCAAGGAAGCGCTTTTGGGCCTACCCCATTTTTTTGCTGGACTGTTCAACCTTGTGTTGCTGATTTCCTCTTTATTATGCTTCCGTGTAATTGCACGCTCCTTACGCACCTAAGTACCATGGTAACTGGCGCTTAGGCATGTTTGTGCACTATGGGGTCCTTTTACTAAAGCTGCAGCAAGAGTGGCCTTAGCGTTCCTACGCGCTAAGGCCATTTGTGCCACACCCGGAAAATGGCTGATTCTCCTATTGCTGGAATTAGTGGCCATGGGCTAATTGCGCAATTAGCATGCAACCATTAAAAATATTACCTCATGAGCCCTTACCACCACCCATTTTGTAAGCATAAGGGCCCATGCGCTAACACAGCACTCATCAGTTAGCATGCGGCAATGTCCCAAGTGCTGAATAGCATCGTCACACCCACTCTCCATCTCCAAACATGCCCCCTTTCACAAAAATACAAAATATTTAGTGTGCAATGTACACTGTGGGCTCCTTTTACAAAGGTGCGTTAGGGCCTTAATGCGCGGAATAGCGCGTGCTAAAATGCCGCGTGCGCTAGCCGCTACCGCCTCCTCTTGAGCAGGCGGTCGTTTTTCGGGTAGCACACGCTATAGCTAATTCAGTGCGTGCGCTAAAAATACTAGCGTACCTTTGTAAAAGGAGCCCTATGGGATGCCTGGAATGCGCTCCCGAGAGAGGTGGTGGAGAGTAAAACTGTGACTGAGTTCAAAGAAGCGTGGGATGAACACAGAAGATTTAGAATCAGAAAATAATATTAAATATTGAACTAGGCCAATTACTGGGCAGACTTACACAGTCTGTGTCTGTGTATGGCCGTTTGGTGGAGGATGGGCAGGGGAGGGCTTCAATGGCTGGGAGGGAGTAGATGGACTGGAGTAAGTCTTAACTGAGATTTTGGCAGTTGGAACCCAAGCACAGTACCGGGTAAAGCTTTGGATTCTTGCCCAGAAATAGCTAAGAAAAAAAAAGTAAAAATAAATAAATAAATAAATTTAAATTGAATCAGGTTGGGCAGACTGGATGGACCATTCTGGTCTTTATCTGCCGTCATCTACTATGTATATGCCTCTAGCACACAGTATGCACTCAATTCATCAAGGTACAGTAAAAGATTGTCCTTTACCGCACCTTGATTTCTTAAGGGATTCAGCAACTGTGGGATCTTAGTATTGCAGGTTGCTGAATCCTATGGTAAAGGAATAATGTTACCGTACTTGCAAGCCACCTCACAAGCAGCATTATTCTATATGCCTGAGAACACTGGGCTGCAAAGATGCAGTTCAACACCCCCAGGCTGACAGAGCAATGCCCCCACCCCCTGGCTTCAGGGCTCACCCCCAACCAAATCCAAGCTATCCTACCCACCCCCATTCCTAACACAGCCCTCACCACCTCAAAGTGCTAACTTTAGAACACTGGTGTCCCAGGGGGAAGGGTTTTTTTTGGGGGAAAGGAGCAGTTCTCAGTCACTTCTGCCCAGTCCAGTGCCAGCTGCAAAATGGACAACTACAGCTAAGAGTCATGATTTTGTGCAAGAAGACCCTGAAGGGAGCAGATGCCAGAGTCAATGAAAAAAGGAGCATTTGACAGTGGAATGAGGTAAATCAGGAAAGGATTCTCTCAGAAAGAAGGAATCACATGCAGAGGAGGGACCAATAACAATCTGAATTATAGTTTACATGCTGGAACTACAAATCCAACAATTCAATGCACACACATTGGGGGGGGGGAGGGGCACTAATTCTATGAGGTATAACAAACACTTCACAAAAATAAAATACTCTCTCTTCCATATTCACCGTTTAAGATGCACACATTTGGTTATTCGTAAATCTCTAAACCACCCCGCCTCCCTCCCACCTCCCAGACCTCTCCAAACCTTACTTTTAAAGCCTGGTGGTGTAGCGGTGAAGTGGGTCAGGAGCTATTTTCCTAGGCTCCTGCCCCATGTAGAGCCACAATTATAAATGGCAGCGGGAACTCATGGCAGTCATTTTTGCTTGTGGCTCTGCATGGGGCAAGAGCCTAGGAAGATTGCTCCTGCCCCGCTTCACCGCTAGACCACCAGGCTTTAAAAATATGGTGTGGAGAGATCCAGGAGTCGATGGTGGTTCAGAGTTAGCCCCAGGGCAGGATTAACCAATAGGCCAAGTAGGCACATGCCTAGGGCCCAAAATGGTCAGGGGGGCCCGATGAAGGAAGGCATCAACATTGTTTTTTCCAAACGGCGATGGGCCCCTCCAGCATCGATTGGCAACGTGGGGCCCCCCCGATCGGCAATGCAGGCCCCCCCCCATCAACTGAAAGTAAGACAAGCAAGCAATGCGGGTAAGAAAGGCAACGGGAACTGTAATTGTGCAAGCAGTGCTGCTTGCCCAAAGCTTCCCTCTGATGCAGCTTTTCCGCCTGGGCGCATGGTGGGGTGAGACAGGGCAGGGGGCCCAGTGTACTTGTGTGCCTAGTGGCCCTCGACAAATTAATCCTGCCCTGGTTGACCCTAAAGTTATTTTTGTTATTCATGAGGGTGCTGTGCCCCTAAGCTCTCCAAATATGGAGGAAAGAGTGTAGATTTATATGAGGATCTCATCCTTACACTTTCACCAATCAAACGCTTAAATGTGGCTCATGCTACCATATATATAAAAAAAATAAAACAGTATAACATTTGTATGAAGACTGTAGACCAAAGCCCTTGGCCAAATTCTGCTAACAGCTTGATAGCTTGGAAGCTGCACAAACAGCTTTATGGAACCAATCTGAGAAAGAGGCCAATGGCAAAAGAAAACAACCCAATAAGAGATTTATCTTAACAACCAAAGACAGAATTCTGGATGGAAAAAATCATTTGGCATGAAGGAATATAGGACATTCTATATTGTGCATATGGTGCAACTGTACATTGTGATAAATCTAGGGCTTCTGATTTTAGGTTTTAACTAGTAAATAAAGATAAAACACATTTAGTGCACCCCCCCTCCCTCTTAAAACTGTCATTTATGGTGAAGCCCTTATGCCAACTGAGGCAAGGCCAGGCTCCAGTTCTCTGCTTCTTGTATATGTCACCAGTAGCTTTGCTTCGCTTTGGGAGATCAACCCTTCCTCTGGGCAAGGCACAACAAAAACAGCACCTCTCAGAGACGTTACTATCAACAATCACATAAGATTTCTCTAGAGGCAGGGGCAAGGGGCTGGTGCTGGAATATACAGTATAGTGAATGGTATTGCAAAAGGAAAGGGTAGTAGGCAATATCAGACAGAAGTGAGATATGCACCCACCACCATACGACTACTATGCAGCACTGTACAATTTGAAATTTAATAGATAGTCCCTGCTCAGAAGAGCTTTCAATCTAACTTGGACAGACAGACGTCATATAGGGTTGGGGATGCAGAACCCAAGGTAAGAGGAGTTAAGAGTTGAAAGCACCCTCAAAGAGGTGGGATTTTAACTGGGTCTTCAACACTGCCAGAGAGAGAGAGAGAGACCACCTTACGGATTCAGGCAGCTTCTTCCAAGCATAAGGCGCAACAAGGTACAGTCAAACCTCGGTTTGCGAGTAACCCGGTTTGCGAGTGTTTTGCAAGACGAGCAAAACATTCTCGCAAAACGTGTCTCGCAAACCGAGTGTTGACTCGATTTACGAGCACCCCCCGATAACCGGCATCACTCCCCCCGCTCGCAAAGGGCCCCCTACCGCTCGAATCGGCACCCCCCCCCCGCGAGAACAGGAACCCCCCACCCGACCAACTTTAACTCACCCCCCCCCTTTGGCACTGGCACGCAGCCCACAAGTGCTGGTGCCGCTTGAAGATCTTCTTCCTTGTCTCTGCCGGCTTTGAGCATGCATCTACGCATGCTCAAGCCTTTCTAATTCTCCCTCTCGCCGCTGCCTGGCTAGCCCGAACTTCCTCTCCTTCGTCAAAATTGACGTCGGGAAAAAGGGAAAAAGCAGCGGCGGCAGCCCAGGGTTTGAATCGGTGCGTCAGGGAGGCAGACTAGCAGGTAGCGGCGGTCCACGGACGGAAAGGCTGGGGGTTTGAATCCGGGGGGGGGGGGGAGGTTGAATCAGGCACTGGAGGGAGGGAAGGAGGTAGGCAGGCAGGCTGGCTTCGGGGGAGGGACAAAGGCAAGGGAAGACATGGGAAGGAGGCACTGGGGCACTAGGGACATGGGAAGGAGGCACTGGGGCACTAGGGACATGGGAAGGAGGCACTGGGGGCACTATGGACATGGAAAGGAGGCACTGGGGGCTCTATGGACATGGGAAGAAGTCACTGGGGGTACTAAGGACACAGGACAGGCACTGGGGGCACTAGGGACATGGGAAGGAGGCACTGGGGCACTAGGGACATGGGAAGGAGGCACTGGGGGCACTAAGGACACAGGACAGAGGCACTGGGGACACTATGGACATGGGAAGGAGGCACTGGGGGCACTAAGGACATAGGAAGGAAGGAGGGAGAGAATAGAAAGGGACAATTGTTGGGCCTGAGTGCAGAAAGAAAGAAATGAAAGAAAGGATACACAGACAGAAGGAAACGCAACCAGAGACTCATGAAATCACCAAACAGCAAAGGTAGGAAAAATTATTTTATTTTCAATTTAGTGATCAAAACGTGTCTGTTTTGAGAATTTATATCTGCTGTCTACATTTTGCATTATATTTGTCTATTTTTCTATAGTTACTGAGGTGACATTGCATATTTTAAAGTCATTTGCCATGACATCTTTGAAAACCCCCCAAATATAAATGATAATTAACATTTTCTCTGCGTATAGTATGCTTTGTAGGTTTTTTTTATTTTAAGGTTACCATTATGAATTAATATGAAGATATTATGTGTACATGAAAAATGAATGGAAGAAAAAGGGGCGGGGCTAGGGCAGGGTTGGGGCGGGATTAGGGGGCGGGACTGACAATTAATAGATGTCCCCTTTTGATGAAAAAAATAAATGGTCACGTTAGCCATGCTGTGACTTGGGTGCTCAAAACTTTGAACATGAGCTTATGCTAAATGTTCCAGAGAGTATATCCAACCTGGCTGATGGAGCCTGGCTTATAGCATTGCTTCCAGGAAGCAATCAGATTCAATACATGTCAGACTACAGTTGTTCCAGGAACTAGAATTTGTTGTCTGTTTTCTGGAGAGTCTTTTTGCTGTTATTGGTCTAATTATTTGTACTTAAGCTATCTTCATTTTTCACATCAGCCTAGTTGCACAGCTGAGCTGTCTGGGAGACATAAACCTCAATGTTTCCCCATAGGCTTCCCCTCTTTTCATGCCAAGCAGATACCAGGTGCAGACAGCAATTCTGCATTCTAGATTCAGAGAAAATGCTCCCCTAACTGGCCTCCAGCCCTGGCAACTGCATGCCTATCCTAATCAATAACACTCCACAGCATGCTGGTATTTAACTATGTTTTTCTGCTCACTACATTCCCTCCTTCTGCAATAAAAGAGAAAGTGGAAGGGATTTAATATGCTGCCTTACAATCAAATTGGTTACATATTATATACAGGTACTTGTTTTATACCTGGGGCAGTAGAGGGTTAGGTGACTTGCCCAGAGTCACAAGAAGCTGCAGTGGGAACTGAACCAAATTCCCCGGGTTCTCAAGCTGCTACTGTAACCATTAGGCTACTCCTCCACTCCTAATGAATGGCGGTGGTGGGGTAAAGGTAAAATAATTGTACATTACAGGGAATACTATAGATTAACTTAGCAACCCGCTATATTGTCATATAATAGTGGAGAAAAAGACCTAAATAAAAGTGTTTACTATCAGATCATATAATCCCAAGCCTTTATCATCATTGGTCCTAAAAAAAACCCAAAAATCTCCAGTTGTGCCAACATATAGCTTCATTCAACAATCCAAAATTCAGTTCATTTTCTCAAAATAAATTGTACATATATTATTACAATGTCAATTTACCAGTTTGCAAAAGTTAAAATTCCTAGAGTATCCCTTCACATTTAACATTGTATGTTCAGAAAATCATCCATGGTATTTATAGGGGGTAGAGGTAAAAGCAGAAAGGTATTTTAGCTTTAGTTTCTATGGTAAAAAGCTGCAAATTTCCTCAGAAAAAATTTTTTTTTAAAAAACCAACAACTATAATTGATTTTACATATGGAAAGATTAGGTTCTTACCTTCATAATTTTATTTATAGTAGAAAAGCAAATGAGTCTTGAACCAGTGGATTATTCTTTAATCGTGAGTTATATAGAAGGCATCATCTACATTTTTTGGCTCCTGCATCCCTGGGCTGAGCTGTAGCTCCTTAGTTTGTACCAAAGCAGTTGAAAAGCACTATAAAAGGAGCAAGAAAAACAGGAGGGGTATGGGGACTTCCCCGATAAAACCAAATCTGTTCTGCCCTGTAACGACTACAATAAACAAATTAATTTCAATAGAAACATAGCTTAAAACAAGGTGGAAATGAACAAATCATTTGCCTGATTGCAACTAACAACAACACTTTTGTAATACTTACAGCCTTTTACTTGCCTCTTCGCAGTAGAGAGGTATCTCATTACTCTTCGGACCTGTTTGACAGTAGAGAACCAAACATCTGGAAATATAAACTTGTCGGAGACAGAAGATGTTCGAGGTAAGAACCTAATCTTCCCTTCAAATGTAAAAGGCATAGGAGTCTTCAACCAATGGGATGTACCAAAGCTGTCTCCTGAGTCTAGGGTGGGGCAGATGAGCCTGCTGCTAGCACTAAGACCCAAAAGTGGCATCCAGTCCTGTCACCACATCCACCCTGTAAAATTTCATGAACATATTGAGGGTGAACTACATAGCCACCCTACAAATCTCCTCAGGTGGAACTATATGGGACTCTGCCCATAAAGAAGCCACACTCTTTGTAGAAATTGATAGTTGCTTGCCACACCCGATTTACACTAAAGAAATAGCCATACAAATTCATCTTGAAATGGAAGCCTTTTTCTTCAAACCCATGGAATGGAATGCAGGTAGCTGGACTTCCTGATTTACGTAGAAGGCCAAGACAACTTATAGCAGAAAGGAAGGTACTGTGCGTAAGAAGACACCTGCCTCCGTATACCAGAGAAAAGCCTACAGCTCTGAGACCCTTTTCTATAAGACAACATCACTCAAAAATATCATCTTAACGGTAAGCTCCATCAGAGATGCCGCTTGCAAGGGTCCGTATGGGGCCTTGGTGAGAGCATGCAACACAATATTAAGATTCCAAAATGGGAACAGCTGTCACACAGGTGGATGCAGCTATATAGCTCCCTTCAAAAATCTTGCTACATTAGTATGAGAAGCCAAAGAAACTTTCGCCACTCAAACCCTAGAGCACTAGAGGCCAGCCACCTGTACTTTGAGGGAACCAACCGCCAGGTCCTTTTTTAGTCCATCCTGAAGAAACACTAGGACCACTGACAGCAGAGCCTTGAAAGGCTCCACAAACTGCTTAGCACACCAGTGCTGAAAAGATTTCCAAGCTTTAGCATAGGCCACCACAGTTGGCATGCTCAACAGCCATGCTGTAAGCCCAAAGCATTCTGGATTTTCCAAGGAAACTTGACCCTGCAAAAGAAGAGCTGGATGAAGAGGCAGATCCATGTACCATGGCTGATAAGGCCAATCTGGAGCAACCAAGATAACTAATTCCGGGTGGATCACTATTCTGCAAATGACCCGGTCTATGATGGGCCACAGGGGAAATACATACATCAGCCTTCACTCTGGCCATGGTTGTACTAGAGCATCTATGCTGGCTTCCGAGCTCAAATCTATGACTGAAGAAACGAGAGAATTTTCTGTTGGCTGTCAATGCCATCAGATCTAACGTCAGACATCCCCATCGAGGCACTGTGCTATTGAAGGCCTTCTGGGACAGTGACCACTCCCCTGGGTCCAGTGGCAGCCTGCTGAGATAGTCGGCTTGCACACTGTCCACTCCTGCTACATGTGCTGTGGATGGACTTCTGCTCAATGGAACAACAACTGGAACTCTAGTCTCAACAAAGCACTCTTGGTGCCTCCTTGCCTGTTGACATAAGCTACTGCTGTGATATTTTCTGAGAAAACCCTGACCGCTTTGCCTTCCAAAGTGTTCTCTAATGTCTGCAGTGCTAGGTGAATGGCCCACAGTTCCATTTGGCTAAGACCATTACCTCTGAGAGGGCAACCACGCACTGAATTGTCTCCAGTTAGGATTTATGCATGCATCTTGCTAAGCACTACGTATTCTAAAGATCACGCACATTTTTTAGTGTGCAACTTAAAAGGGGCTAGGGCCACAGGACGGACATGGGCGGGTCAGAGTCATTCTCTAAATATGTGCACACTATTATAGAGTTTGGAAGATCAGCACCTAGCTTGCATGCCAGGATTTACACTAAGTTTCAGCTGGTGTAAATCCTCGTGCCAAAAATTTGGCACAGAAATCATCTCTAAGCACTATTCTATAAATAGCGCACAACTCTGGGTTGATTTTATTTATGGTGCCTAAATTTGGATGCC
The DNA here is from genome assembly GCF_902459505.1 of Geotrypetes seraphini. Taxonomy (NCBI): domain Eukaryota; kingdom Metazoa; phylum Chordata; class Amphibia; order Gymnophiona; family Dermophiidae; genus Geotrypetes; species Geotrypetes seraphini. The sequence goes on from NC_047087.1 coordinate 197,597,439, forward strand.
ATAAACTGAATCTAGTCCCTATTACATTCTTTGAACAATCACGTGGAGAGGCATAATTTAAAAAAAACATCTAAGTCCCCTTTTGGCCTAAGGCCCTAGGTGCCCAAAGTAGGAAGCAGGGAAATGTCCATTCTCAAAAAAAACACATCCAAAATGTGGTTGGTTGGTTTTTTAGAATGGCCTATCTGTACATTCAGGAGTTTAATCGCCCAGACCGCCACTACATCCACCTTTAAGCCCTATTCTCAAAAAAATAAAATAAAATAAAAAAAAAATCTCCCAAGTCCCAAACGTCCAAAATAAGACCTTTTAGGCATGGGAGGGACCAGTCCTTCACTTATAAGCATGATTCTAACCAGCATCTGTCATAAGCGCTGGTTAGAGAATCATAGAATTCTCGTCGTCCCCCCACTCCCCCTGCAATGATTGCGGCAGGAGGGATTCCTTGTCCCTCCTGCCTGGCACTCGCCGTGACCCCCCTACAATGGTTGCGGCGGAGAGATGCCCAATCTCTCCTGCTGCAATCCCCCAACCCTCCCGTAATGTTCCCTGGCAAGAGGGATGCCCAGTCTCTCCTGCTGACACCCTGCGAACTCTCCCGCAATGATCGGTGGCAGGAGGGAGGCCCAGTCCCTCCTGCCAACACCCCCCACCTCCTGAAAGTTTGATCCCCCACCAAAAGTTCACCCCCACCCCCACTCAGACCCCCCCCCCCCACAAGGACCCTCCTAATCACACCTGGACTCCCCTGCTGGGGAACATTGCAGGAGGGTTTGGGGAATCCAGCAGGAGAGATTGGTCATCTCTCCTGCCGGTGATCATTCGAGGAGTTAAGCTAGCTTCAGGCAGGAAGGACTGGGCATCCCTCTCGCCACAATCGTTACAGGGGTGGCAGGACGGGTTGCCTGGGCCGCTGAGCTGATTGTGGCAGCCACGATCAGCTCAGCGGCCTGATCCGGAACTTATACCTGTCTTGACTTGGTCTAAGTCAAAATGTATAAATTCCATCCAGGCAACCTGTCAAACTTTTGATTATGGCCGCCAGATGACTAAGTCTAGGTCAGCCCACATCCCACCCACCTCCTGCCATACCCACTCCTCTAAAAACGCCCCTTTTCACTTTGGGTGCACAGAGGCAAAGAAAAGGCCTAAGCTGGTTTTAGATACGTCTAAAACCCTGTTTGAGTATAGGTACTTGGACGACCTGTCTTTTTGATCGTCCAAGTACCAATTTAGGAGGGTTTTTAGACATAATTTTTTTATTTTTTATTATGAGCCCCATAATATCCAAATGTCATTTTATAAGATTGCTAACATAAACAAATGGGCTTTAACCTTTTTTCAAAAGGCTAAAAAGTGAATTCCAAGTCTAAGTGAAGAAAAAACCATGGGTAAAAGTATCTATACACTTTGCTGAAAGTTTGGCACAAGGGGTAAGATTTGGGTAGAGATGAATGAAATCTGAGACAGCACTGGGCAAAAGTGGCCTACAAAATATCCCTTTCCTCAAAGTGGTTTAAACCATCTTGCCTTTTATTAGCAAAGATGGATGTTATGCCTTGATAAGTTTGGTGTACGTCCAGTAGTGTAGTAAGGGTGAGTGGCATTCCTCCCTCGCCCTTTTCCTCGCCCCCCTGCAGCGCCCCCCCGCCCCCCTTCCCTTTCTCCATACCTTTTTAACTTCTCTGGCATGAGCAGCATGCCCACATCAGTGTTGGCTCACCCTTTAACATCACTTCCTAGGTGCAGGTCTTGGAAGTGACATCAGAGAGAGCGCCGAAGCTGATGTGGCAGCAACCTCATGCCGGGGAAGTATAAAAGATACGGAAGAAGGCAAGGGACGTGCGGTAAGGAGAGGAGTGGCGGGGGGGGGGGGAGGCAGAGAGGAAGAATGGGGTGCCATGCTCTTAGGAACATAAGAATAGCCTTACTGGGTCAGACCAATGGTCCATCAAACCCAGTAGCCCAGGGGTGCACAACTTTGTCCCTCACCAGGCCAGGTTTTCAGGATTTCCCAAATGAATATGCATGAGATCAATATGCATACAATGGAAGCAGTGCAGGCAAATAGATCTCATGCAGATTCACTGGGGAAATCCTGAAAACCCGACTGGATTTGGCCTTCGAGGACCGGAGTTGTGCAACTCTACTGAGTAGCCCATTCTCACGGTGGCCAATCCGTTACTAGTACCTGGCCAAAACCAAAGGAGTTGCAATATTCCATGCTACTGATCCAGGAAGACTGCTCCTCGGCAGACACCCCCCCCCCCAGCACCCCACTTAGTACACCACTCTGTGCGCCATGAATATCAGAGATGCTAAGCTGCTCATCCAGATGTCACTGGGCATTCCGCAATGATGAGATGAAACAGAACAAAGACAAGCTGCACTGCCATCAGCCTAAATGCACAGCATTAATGGATTCTAGTTCTGTAACTCCCAATCCAAAGCATTCTTGTCCTTTGCAGACAAGTGTCAGAACGCGCCTGGCAAAGTACAATATCAAATAGTCTCAATGACAGAGATTTATATTTGCAATGTTAAATCTGTATTAAGTGAAATACAATGCTTTAGAAAACGAGGAACTACCCCCATCCCAAAACCCTTGGGCTTTTTCAATTTGCAAAGTCTGGCAGGTTCTGCCCCAGCACTCAGCATATATTGCAAGAGTTGTTGGTTTTTTTGTGTTTTGTTTTTTTTCCCTGAAATAAATGACTATGAAACCTTTTAATAAAGTAACAGAAAAGGTCAGGGAGAAGACATTTCACAGTCCCATGAGCAGCTGGGATAACTTCATAGCACACGGCAGGAGTCACGCAATCTGAGTCTTTATTCGGCACACTGAGCAAGCCATCACTTAGCACCAAGATAAACTGAGCCAAGAGCTTTTTACAATGAATTCATTTCTCCCCCTATACCATCACCACTTTGCAGGGAGCATTAATCAGGACTTGCACATTACACACTCAACAATTCATGTTTCAACAATAACATGTCAGAGGTGAGGAGTGGTAGAGCTGCTGTCTCAGCACCCTGAGGTTATGGGATCAAATCCCAGCACTACTCCTTGTGACCTTGGGCAGGTCACTTAATCCTCTATTGCCCCAGGGACAAAATAAGTACCTGTGAATATGTAACCACCAAAAGGCAGTAAACAAGTCAAATTCCCTTTTCGCATTAATGCAATCTATTCTATTTATAATCTCATTAGGAAATGTCTTCTTATTTGTTATACTTATTCCTTCTATGACTTACCTCTAGACCAGGGGTAGGGAACTCCAGTCCTTGAGAGCTGTATTCCAGTCGGTTTTCAGGATATCCCCAATGAATATTCGTTGAAAGCAGTGCATGCAAATAGATCTCATGCATATTCATTGGGGAGATCCTGAAAACCCGACTGGAATACGGCTCTCGAGGGCCGGAGTTCCCTACCCCTGCTGTAGACCATCTTTCCTGCTATTATGATACATGAGTTTATAACTTTCTAAATTTAGAATGATGCAGATATAAAGATATACATATATATATTTCTAGAAACACACACACACACAAAAATGCCTCAAAATCAGCACTTGAACGTTTTGCAGAAAAAAATGTCCAAGTGCTGATAATTGAAACAAAGACCTTGAATGTTTTGTGGGACGTTCACCTTCTAAGACATTCAACTCAGAAAGGGGCATTTTAGAGGTGTTTTTTGCACAGGCTGTGGGTGAAGTTAGACTATGACATTTTGCCACGATAATTGAACTTTTACAGGAAGTCCTAGACAAAACTTAGATGCTCTGAGGTAGACGTGTTTTAGAAGTGTGAAAAAGTGTCATAAAGGTATCCAAACTGACCAGATGAACACTGTAGGGATTATGTAATGACCCTCTCCCCCACACTAACCTAAAAGGTCAAACCCCCCTCCCACCCCAAAAGATTCAATGAAAAAGTACATACAGTGGAACCTTGGTTTACAAGCATAATTTGTTCCAGAAGCATGCTCGTAAACCAATTTACTCATATATCAAAGCGAGTTTCCCCAAAGGATATATGGGAAACTCGCTTGATTCATTCCACCTCCTCCCCCCCTTCCCGTGGCCACTGGCGCTGCTCTACCTTACTCCCTCCCCCGAGGCTACTGGCGCTGCTCCACACTCCCCCCCACCCCCCGCGATCCGGCATCCCCCCCTGCTCGCGTCGCCCCCCCCGCCATGATCTGGCATCCCCCTCGTGATCCGGCATCCCCCCGCCACGATCTGGCATCCCCCACTCACCCACCCACCTACCCAAACACATTCGTTTACCCCCATCTGGCACCGGCACCAACGCACAGGACATGCCAGTGCCCAAAGATCTTCCCTCTTCCTTGTGCTGGGCCTTGAGCATCTGCGCATGCCTAAGGCCTTCTAGTTCTCGCTCTCATTTTCAATTTTTTGAGTGAGCCAGAAAAACTCAAAGGTTTTAAAATTCCTCCCTATTCCTCTACTGAGTAGTTAAATTTTATCAAGACAAGATGACTGCAGAAAATTAGGTAGTTAAGAGGCAAAGCTGGCAGTGAACTCAAAGTGCGATAAAATTTTGTACAGCAGTGCTGATATTCAGTTATATCCAGATAAAGTTATCTTCCTAAGTTAGGCTTCCAAAATAACAGTCTAATAGAATATTAGGATACAGCTATTCACATAATTTTAACTAGATATATTCAGGTTCAAATTTATCTTGATTAAATCCTAAATAATATTCAGATAAAGTTGCCAAGAGAACCTTACCGCTTACTGTCCTGTTAGAATACTGCCTTTGGAATGCTCAGTGTCCTTAAGGCTATATCATTCTTATTATGCCCTCTGTAATTCCCCCACCTGAGCATTGTGTATTGATACATCTTCTTGTCCAGTATGTCTGTCTCGACTAGATTGTAACCTCTTTTAAGAAGGGACTGTCTCCTATGTTTTGATGTACAGCGCTGCGTATGTCTAGTAATGCTATAGAAATGATTAGTTGTAGTAGTAGTGATTTTCTAGATCTTCTTGCTAAAAATATGCAAAGACGCTCCCAGGACGTTCTGGGAGAAGAGCAAGCTCTATAGGAAGGGTTGAACGAGGCTACTTGCAAGCAATATCAAGAGAGAAGTGGACAAGTTTTTAAACTAGGAAGAAGGGGAAAGCCGACAGTCGACCGAGAGAGTCGATGGTTCGGGAACCGGTATACTAGGAGGATATCGTGCAAGAAGATAGAGGGAAAGACTCATCAGAACACAGGCAAGACAGATCGAAAAGGACACAAGAGGGAAGGAAATGCAAGAAAGGAACAGGCCACAAACTCAAATGTATGTACATGAATGCAAGGATCCTTAGAAATAAGATGGGTGAATTAGAAGCCATGCCACAAAAAGATAACGTTGACATCATAGGCATCACGGAAACATGGTGAACTGAGGAAAACATCTGGGACACTGTGCTACCGGGATACAAACTATACCGCAGAGACAGAGTAGCTCAAAAAGGTGGGGAGGTTGCCATATATGTCAAAGAGGAAATTGAATCTACTGGAGATAACATGCCACAACTGACGGATAAGTTAGAGTCTCTATGGGTCAAAATTATAGGAACTAATGGCCTGGAAACGAAGATTGGCATCTACTATCGACCCCCAGGGCAGACCGAAGAAATTGATGGAGAAATGACAGACGAGATTAAATGCAACTGCAAGGGAGGCAACACAGTTATCATGGGTGACTTCAACTATCCGGGAATAGACTGGAACCTAGGCACTTTCAGCTGCATTAGAGAGACCAAGTTCTTTGATGCTGTAGGCGATTGCTTCCTGGAACAACTTGTCAAGGAAAATACTACAGGAAATTCAATTCTGGACTTAATTCTAAATGGCCTGCGAGGACTGGCAAAAGATGTAGAAGTAGAAGGGACGCTGGGAAGCAGCGATCACAATATGATCCGCTTTGATCTGGACGCAGGGGAGAAACATCGGTCCAAAACGACAGCCACAGCACTGAACTTCTGAAAAGGGAATTACGAAGGGATGAGACTCATGGTAGGGAAGAAGATTAAGAAGAGGATAAGCATTGTAAAAACACTAGAACAGTCACCGAGGCGCAAAATCTATATATACCACGTATCAACAAGGGATCAAAGAGGAAAAAGAACAAAGAACCGGCGTGGCTCACTGTAGAGGTGAAGGAAGCGATCAGAGACACGAAAACTTCATTTAAGGAATGGAAAAGGTCAAAAACGGACAAAAACTGGAACAAGCACAAACAACATCAACGCAGATGCCATAAGGTGGTAAAAGGAGCCAAAAAAGACTACAAGGAAACGACCCGCGAAGGAAGCGGTGGGACTGTTGGATGACCATGGAATAAAGGGAGCGCTAAAAGAGGACAAAGCAATTGCCGACAAACTGAACACATTTTTTACGTCTGTATTTACCGAAGAAGATGTACACAGCATACCGGAACCTATCAGGCTATATGTTGGAAACGAAGACAGAAAGCTGACAGGATTGAGGGTCAGTCTAGAGGACATGTGTAGGCAGATTGATAGGCTTAAGAGCGATAAATCCCCGGGACCGTATGGCATCCATCCGAGGGTCATCAAGGAACTGAAAGGGACCATAGCTGAACTGCTTCAACTAATAACCAATCTGTTGAAAAGTTTGGCGCTGGGTCTGTAAATTTCATGCTCTTTCTGCTTCTGTATCTTCCTTTCAGCCTATCTGCTTTAACAGCTCCTTCCTACCTGGAATAGATGGGCCGAGCTTTGCTCGGTGGGAAACAAGGGGAATTCATTATGTATTTCACTTGGTCGATGATGATGGCAAAATTAAGCCTTTTGCACAGTTGCAAGAGGAGTTTGGTATCCACCCCCACTGATTATTTTGCTTATATGCAAATTCATCATTATGTTTCTTCCTTATCCTCCAGCTCTTTGAATGCCTTATATCATGCGTTGCTCTCTACGGCTTTTACCATTGGTTCTCAACTACCAGTCCCTCTCAAATTCCATCATCGCCATTTGAAGGATGAGTCCCCCTTGTTTGATCACTCCACTTTAAGGGAGGCTTGGGCACGTGACCTTGCAGTGGCTTTGCTGGAGGATGTGCTTTTGCAGGCTGTCTGTAGGTTGCCAGCCTTTCGAAAATACACCACTTTTTGGGAACAACACTATAAGTTGGTTTTCCGATTGTACATCTCTCCTAAGAGGGCATATTTATCCCACCTTCGTGAAACTGCTGCTTGACTCAGATGCCAAGCTCCAAAAGCGGGCTTGGGACACATGTTTTGGACTTGCCCTGCTGTTCAAACTTTTTGGAATGCTATTTTTGTCTTTGTGGAGCGCATTTGGAAAATTACCATTCGCCGCTCCCCTTTGTTATTGTTTGGAACTGTTCCTCACTATTTCCCTCATGTGCGGGGAGCGGCAGCTTTCCTTAAATGGACTGTCTTGGTGGCCCTGAAATGTATTTTGCTGAACTGGCTTGAAGATACTGCTCCCGACTACTCTCTTTGGCGATGTCGGATGATTAACCTATTGATGTGGGAACGGAGGGATGTGTTGGACTTTGCTTCTCTCCAAGGCAGGGTCTTTCAACATACTTGGGAACCCTTTTGGACAACACTGACCCCGCTGGCACGGAGCCGTTTGCTGAACAGTTGAATCTCTGTATTTTGTTTTCTTTTGCTATACTTGGATTGCCTAATTCTTGTATGATTTTTTTCTGGCTGAGATGTGCTTGGAAGGAGGACCCTGGGGGGGGGGGGGGTTATTTACTTTGGGATGGGTTGTGTTGGGGTGGGGGGGCTTTTTCTTTGTGGGGATGGGTTTTGTTCTCTAAAATGCTGAGCTTACGTGTTCTTGGTTTGTTTCATGTTTGATGGTTTTGTTGAGCTCAATAAAATATATTTGAATATATCCAATCTGTTGATCAAACTGGGAAAGATTCCGGAAGACTGGAAGGTGGCGAATGTTATGCCGATCTTCAAGAAAGGTTTGAGGGGAGTTCCGGGAAACTACAGACCTGTGAGTCTGACCTCGGTACCGGGAAAGATGGTAGAGTCACTGATAAAGGACAGCATTATTGATCACCTTGACGGACAAGAGCTGATGAGGACCAGTCAGCATGGTTTTAGCAAAGGCAGATTGTGTTTGACGAACTTGCTGCACTTCTTAGAGGGAGTAAAGAGACAGATAGACAAGGGCGATCCGGTTGACATTGTAAATCTGGATTTTCAGAAGGCGTTCGACAAGGTTCCGCATGAACGACTACTTCGGAAAATTGTGAGCCATGGAATCGAGGGTGAAATACTCACATGGATTAAAAACTGGCTGGAGCATAGGAAACAGAGAGTGCGGGTAAATGGACAATACTCGGACTGGAAGAGCATCACCAGTGGGGTGCCGCAGGGCTCGGTGCTTGGACCCGTGTTCTTTAACATCTTTATAAACGATCTGGACAAAGATACGACGAGCGAGGTGATTAAATTTGCGGACGATACAAAGTTATTCAGAGTAGTGAAGACGCAGGGGGATTGCGAAGATCTGCAACGTGACAAGTTGGTCCTCAACCTGGCAGCTAGGCTTCAATGCACCTATGTAAGGTCATGCACCTCGGAAGCGGAAATCCATGCAGGACGTACTTCTTGAACGGAGAAACTTTAACTAGGACTTCAGCAGAACGAGATTTAGGAGTAATCATCAGTGCAGACATGAAAACTGCCAATCAAGTGGAGAAGGCTTCATCTAAGGCAAGGCAGATATTGGGTTGTATCAATAGAAGTTTCGTCAGCCGAAAGCCTGAAGTCATAATGCCATTGTACAGGGCCATGGTGAGACCTCATCTGGAGTACTGTGTGCAATTCTGGAGGCCACATTACAGTAAAGATGTGCGCAGAATTGAATCGGTTCAACGGACGGCCACCAGGATGATCTCGGGGCTCAAGGGTCTCTCGTACGAAGAGAGACTGAACAAATTGCAGCTCTACACTCTCGAGGAACGTAGGGAGAGGGGAGACATGATCGAAACATTTAAGTACCTCACGGGACGTGTCGAAGTGGAAGATGATATTTTCTTTCTCAAGGGACCCTTGGCCACAAGAGGGCACCCGCTCAAACTCAGGGGCGGAAAATTTCATGGCGACACCAGAAAGTATTTCTTCACAGAGAGAGTGGTTGATCATTGGAACAAGCTTCCAGTGCAGGTGATCGAGGCAGACAGCGTGCCAGACTTTAAGAATAAATGGGATACCCATGTGGGATCCCTACGAGGGTCAAGATAAGGAAATTGGGTCATTAGGGCATAGACAGGGGGTTGGTAAGCAGAGTGGGCAGACTTGATGGGCTATAGCCCTTTTATGCCGTCATCTTCTATGTTTCTATGTTTCTATGACATAATCAGGCTCGAGGAATGGGCATCAACATGGCAGATGAGGTTCAACATGGATAACTGTAAAGTGATGTATGTCAGTAACAAAAATCTCATGCACGAATGCAGGATGTCCGGGGCGGTACTTGGAGAAACCTCCCAGGAAAGGGACTTGGGAGTTCTGAAAGACAAGTTGATGAAGCCGTCCATGAAATGTGCGGCGGCAGCAAAAAGGGCAAACAGAATGCTAGGAATGATAAAGAAGGGGATCACGAACAGATCAGAGAAGGTTATCATGCCACTGTACTGGGCCATGGTGCGCCCTCACCTGGACTACTGCGTACAGCACTGGTCGCCGTACATGAAGAAGGACACGGTACTACTTGAAAGGGTCCAGAGAAGAGCGACTAACATAGTTAAGGGGTTGGAGGAGCTGCCGTACAGCGAAAGATTAGAGAAACTGGGCCTCTTCTCCTTCGAACAGAGGAGATTGAGAGGGGACATGATCGAAACATTCAAGGTACTGAAGGGAATAGACTTAGTAGATAAGGACAGGTTGTTCACCCTCTCCAAGGTAGGAAGAACGAGTTGAAAGGGGATAGATTCCATACAAACGTAAGGAAGTTCTTCTTCACCCAGAGAGTGGTAGAAAACTGGAACGCTCTTCCGGAGTCTGTCATAGGGGAAAACACCCTCCAGGGATTCAAGACAAAGTTAGACAAGTTCCTGCTGAACAAGAATGTGCGCTGTTAGGGCTAGTCTCGGTTAGGCTGCTGGTCTTTGACCAGAGGACCGCCGCGTGAGCGGACTGCTGGGCAAGATGGACCACTGGTCTGACCCAGCAGCGGCAATTCTTATGTTCTTATGCTAATCATTCCTCACAATCTACGCATTAAAGTTTTAACTTAGGGCTCCTTTTACGAAGCCGCATTAGCGGCTTTATCGCACGCACCTTTTTAGCGCTAGCTAGCTGAAAAACTACCACCTGCTCAAGAGGAGGTGGTAGCGGCTAGCGCGGCCGACAAGTTAGCACGCGCTATTACGTGCGTTAAACCGCTAACGCAGCTTCGTCAAAGGAACCCTTAGAGTCTTCTTTACCTTGCAATGCTCCAGCACACCAATTTGCGCAAGGAGGCTCACATTATTGTGCTGTAAAAGCATTCAAAAGTCTTATAACGAAAAATAACACTTTCAGTCGTTACTTAACCCTTCTCAAAAGAAACAGACAAATACAAGGAAAGTCAGCTCTGAAGAGAGCTGTGAAAAGTTCAAGATCATCTATGAGGGGTAATCTTGATTTAAATGCTAATTGCATCCTTTTTGATTTATTTGGAAAGGTTCTAGCCTGACATTTGTGCCTGAAAACATAGGCATAGCTAGAAGCTGGGGAGAAAAAAATGCCATAACAACCTCATTGTTTAGCGTCTGACGGCCTGACTAGCTAAACATCTGTTTGAAATATTAATAACTGTCAGACAGGAGCTGCCTGGGGGCTCAGTGAGACTTCTCACCATCTGTTTGTGGAGTAAACACAGTTCCGTGAGCTCCAGATCATTTTGTTACAAATTTCAATATCATGACCTTAGGGTGTGCTGTGCGGGAGTGTGTGACTGTAAGTATTCCAATGGGAATATAATGGTGTCGATACCTCTCCCCTCATGGAGGAACTCTCATCAAAAGTCCATCAAGATGTCATTTTCCTTATTTGAAGGCATAGTCACCCATGTGCAAATGCACTTAAAATAGCAGCGGCAGCTATACGAGCAATGGATGCTGACGAAAACTCAACAGGTTTTAAATAGCAAGTACATAGCTACAATGAATGGGCAAGTTTCTATACCTGTGGCAATAGAGCAAGGTTATGTAGAAAACACAAAATTGTGAACTTGGAGACTTGGCTAACCCCTTTTACAAAATTATAGCGTGGTTTTTAGTGCCGGCCACAGCAGTTACAGCTCTGATGCTCATGTTCTAATTTTTTTAATACGTGTTGACCAATTAATTACATTACGTTAGTGATTTCTATTCCGCCGATACCTTGCGGTTCAAGGCGGATTACAAAAGAAGTTATCTGGCCATTTCCAGAGGAACTGAAGAGAAGAGCGAGTTGTTTCAGAGAATTGGGAAGAGTCTTGCAGTGTTAGTTTGTCTTCAAAGGATTTCTTGAATAGCATGGTTTTTATTTCTTTTCTGAACGATTTGTAGGCTGGGGTCGTTATCAGTAAATTGGAGAGTTGGTGGTCCAGTTTTGCTGCTTGTGTGGCTAGAAGGCCATCGTACATGTGAGTTAATTTGCATTAGTGCTATTCAATGTACAGTATGTTAAATGGCACAGGCCTCATTATTCTCACTAGCGCCTGTCTACTAGGTATGCACTTATGTTGATTTTAACGCATGTTAATAAACATTAGCACATGCTAATTGGTTAATACACCTTAATTCTGTAAATACCCCCTCCCCCCTTTTACAAAACCATAGAACGTTTTTAGTGCCGTTCGCAGCAGTAACAGCTCCGACGCTCATAGAATTCCTATGAACATCGGAGCTCTTACAGATGAAACCAGCGCTAAAAACCACACTACGGTTTTGTAAAAAGAGGGGAGGGAATAAATGGGGTCCTTAAATTTCAAGCATTTTGAAGAAAGTACATTGTGACTCAACCAATTATTTTGTTTAAAGTTATCCATCGCTAAATATGATGGATTAATAACACACAAGTTATATAAATGTTTAATGCAATCTTATCCCTAGACTCCTTCTATATACTTTGGCCTAAATTCTCTATTACTGCGTTTAACTTAGGCGTGCTTTGGACGTCCGCTGCAAGTGAATAATTACGGAGTTAAGGGTCTTAATTGATGTTAATTGGGTAATTAACGACACATAGACGTCCCTAGGTAGTACATAACGAACTAACGTCTATTGAACGCATAGTCCCGTCTGCAGCTCTGGACGTGGGCGTTCCATGGGCGTTCCGTTGGGCGTGCCAAGTGGGGACGCTAGATAGGCGCTACTTGGGCGAACGCGTGCGTCTAAATCTCGTGAATTATGTAGACGTAAGAAACCCTGGTCTAGCTTGGATTTCAATGCCGTTTCAACTATCGTAATTGCGGCTCTTTGTTAGACGCGAGGCAGACGTCCGCTGTGTTTTTCATCAATAATTCCAATAGTGAATTTCAATAGGTATATTTCATCTTTTCTCTGTCCGAATAAATATAATGACACCATAACAATGGAACACATTATATTGCATGGATAACAAACCACATTTCATCCCAAACCATAATATAATTTTCACATGGCTTTTACAACCCCCTTTTTTGTCTCAACAAACAGCACTGCAATCGGCTCTCTTTTGAAAGCAAAGAAAAACCAGCACACATTATCAGCACTTAAAAAGAGAATAAACAGATACACACCTTAACAATCCAGCTTCCCTCATTGCAAAATGGAGGTGTTCAGTTGCACAAAACTGACCTCATTGTGACCTCATCAATCTGCATCTTCCAGTAATATGCCACAATTAAAAGACGTGGTGGGTGTTGAACCCACAACTTCTGGATGTTAGCAGCACAGGCTGGGCTCCTAACCGATAGAGCTACAGCTGCTTGACTTAACTGTCCGTGCTTCATTAGGTATCATGTCAGGATGAACTCAAATAAGTTTAAGCAAAGGAATGGCTAAAGATTTGGAACGTTTTCAAGTAGAAAACAAATATGAAATATGTATTAAAGAATTGCAGCACAAAGAACGCCTAAACGGAACCGATTATTTACAGTCCTATATGCATTAGTACAGTGCTTAGAATGAAGATTAGCGTGTGAGAAAAACGGAGCTCCACCTCACATGCATTCAAGCACACTTGGGAATATGGGTTTGGGGCTCAGTGAAAGCAGCCTACTATGACATTATAGCTAAACTCCTTTTCCCTTAGCACTTCACTAAGATATGATATGACAAGGGAACCAGAGGAATTGGAGCTGTGGGTCAGTGAGGAAAGGCACTCTCTACCAATTGTCCGGCCTTTGAGGGTTCAAATCCCAGCCTGTATTTTACTTGTGGCGTATCTGCCTTCCAGGTGCACTTTGATGATGCTTTCCACTTCTTATAGGAGTTGAATATAACATTTCTCCATTTAAACATGGCATACGTTGTTAGTTTTTATCGTGGTAAAGTATACATTTCTGAAATGGTGAAGAAATGGCAGAAAGCGGTATAAGCAAATCCAAACTGCTATAAGCACAAGAAAGCATTTGTAGCTCAACACGCTAATGCTCCTTTTCTGAGCTTTGCCATCTAAAACTCCCCAGTTCGACTCCCACCTTTGCTAATTTTAATAAGGTCCTAGTTTTTTGCTATTAGCTCTTATAACATTTCCCTTTGCAGGCAAACCTATTTTCAACTTACCATGGCTCGGACATCCTAAGCAGTGATGAGAGCACATTAACCAGGCGATCCACAAATGTCATCTTGCTGTCAGAGGAAAGGTGTCTCTCATCACTGCTTAGGATGTCCGAGCCATGGTAAGTTGAAAATAGGTTTGCCTGCAAAGGGAAATGTTATAAGAGCTAATAGCAAAAAACTAGGACCTTATTAAAATTAGCAAAGGTGGGAGTCGAACTGGGGAGTTTTAGATGGCAAAGCTCAGAAAAGGAGCATTAGCGTGTTGAGCTACAAATGCTTTCTTGTGCTTATAGCAGTTTGGATTTGCTTATACCGCTTTCTGCCATTTCTTCACCATTTCAGAAATGTATACTTTACCACGATAAAAACTAACAACGTATGCCATGTTTAAATGGAGAAATGTTATATTCAACTCCTATAAGAAGTGGAAAGCATCATCAAAGTGCACCTGGAAGGCAGATACGCCACAAGTAAAATACAGGCTGGGATTTGAACCCTCAAAGGCCGGACAATTGGTAGAGAGTGCCTTTCCTCACTGACCCACAGCTCCAATTCCTCTGGTTCCCTTGTCATATCATATCTTAGTGAAGTGCTAAGGGAAAAGGAGTTTAGCTATAATGTCATAGTAGGCTGCTTTCACTGAGCCCCAAACCCATATTCCCAAGTGTGCTTGAATGCATGTGAGGTGGAGCTCCGTTTTTCTCACACGCTAATCTTCATTCTAAGCACTGTACTAATGCATATAGGACTGTAAATAATCGGTTCCGTTTAGGCGTTCTTTGTGCTGCAATTCTTTAATACATATTTCATATTTGTTTTCTATGAGTTAAATCAAACTTCAGAGGGCTTGGACAGGTGTTGAAGAATGATCCAGTTAGGGGGGGATGTTTTTGGTGGGGGGAGGGTGTTCAGCATGAGAGAGAACAGGTTGCATTAACTATTAGACAATGGGCTGCACATAATAAAAGCTGAAGCAAAATATTGATATGTAAAGGCAAGGCTAAAGAGTTACCAGGTGTCCTGGCTGAGAAATGAATATAACCTATTTGCTAACCTTACTCAAGACTTGAACCCCCTGATGTATGGACGATGAAAAAAAGCAATGCCTTAAGGCATAGAGCTATAGAGGTAACTTTGTTTAGAACATAGAGCTTAGAGATGTGAAGGAAATGACTACAACGTCACTACAGCTGTATATTGCAAAACCACATCCAATGCACATCCAATTAGATTTGAATCCTAACGGTTTCTATGACGTCCGCCGCTAATTAGGCGTGCTTAGTATATAGAAAGCTTTGGCACAGCCATTTTCCCTATGTAAGACCCCCTCATGTGAGTTGGTGTTTGTGGTGTTCCGTTTCCTCAATGATGAAACTTTGTGCTATGAAACTTGCCTGTTCTCCTTTATACTCCCTTCTGCCTTTGACACTCCTCCCCACCCCCATTATCTGTATTTCTTTCGTTTATGGATTTTTCTGGGTGTTGGTGTGAGGGATTGTTGAGGACTTAAATTTTGTGTTAAGTGTGGAGGGGAATCAATTGTTAGGGAAAAGAAGGGGCCAGGCCAGGTTACACACAGATGCCTACACCCACCACTCTCCCTGCTTTCAAAATGTCATGGTCTGCCCCACTTCCATTTTCCATATCTGCAACTCTCCATGCAAGAAATTCGATTTCCGTTTTGGAGCCATGTTGTAAGGTGAAGATATCTTTTCAGGCTACTTGTAGAACACGTTCAAACACACCCCCATTAGAATAGCCAATGAGGTGTGATAGGCGTGGTTAGGAAGCGGGCCAAGGAACCGCACCCGAACGGTGCCCAATAGGCATTGAGAAACCTTTCCCGTCCTACTGACGTCAGACGTTAATTAGGCGTGCATGGGTATAAGAAGGTCCAGGTGAGCAGTGTTTCTTTTCTATTCTGTTCTATTCCTTATGCAGATGTTTGAGACTTTACTCTGTCTTAGTCTTTTACTTTTTTTTTTCCTATCTCTGCCTCCCATTTCTCTCTATTCCACAGAGCCATTAACAAGCTACATGTCATTCTAATATGTTGTTTTATCTTTTCTAGAAGTAGCTCAGATAGTAAGTCCAGGTGAGAATGATATTTTGTAAGCTACTTAGGTGTCCTTATGATAGAACTAAAGAAACCAACCAGCAAAAACTGACTTCTCTTTATGGGCTTTCATTGTGTGCTATTGTTTATAATAGTTATTTTATTTCTGATATCTCTTACTCTTCATTCCACAGGGCTGACAAAAATGACTGAGAAGACTGATAAAGACCATGCTGGTAGAAATTTTGCTGGTAGAAATATGGATATATAAGTAAAATGGATGTGTTCATACATCTGAGAGGGTTTACTCATAGAGCTAAAGTTAATTCTTTGTAGAATCAAATTACAGGCAAGTTAAAATCAGGTGAGGAATGGTTCTGTGTACTAACTCATTGATAAGAACAGGTTGGGTGTGTTGGGGGGGGGGAACACTGCCATTCAGTGGACATCCAATCAGTGTACATGGTTCAGGTGGAAAACTCCTAATGAGTGGCTAATGGCTGCCATTTTTAATAAGGAGTCTAAAGGTATGTTAGCACTTCTGTTACTTCTAGGTGTGTGTTCTGCCACAACTTCAGTGTTTCATTTTGGAGACATAGATCTTTGTTAACAGTTTCTCTATTCTTCATTTCAGGTTAACTCTGCTCATCAGCTCAGCACACCAGCTTGCACCTAGCCAAACAGTTGTAGGTGAGAATGATACTCTACTATTCTTCACTTGAGTCACTCTTCTGATGAGTGAAATAAATGTTTCACACTTCTATTGTTCTCTTCACACAGGTATCCTTGATGACTTTCAGGAACAATAGTAAATTGATAATGTTGGCCTCATAGAACACCATGGCACGCATTCCTGCTGTTATATGCACACAAACAGCAGCTCAACATAAATGAGGTTAACACATTGCTTCAGGGAAGGGAGGATAGATATGGACCTTGGGGGTTGAACCCCCTGTTTGTGAACCTTGTGTAAACCAGCTTCTCCTCTTTTCTGTTTTCAGGTGTCTTAAACAGGCAACTGCAGTATTGTCAGATGGAGTTTTGTATTACTGAGAGCAGTGCAGCTGTGAGCATCTTTGTGGTTTCCACACCTGCTTAACCAAAATAGTGCAGCTCAAGAACCAGGAGGATAGATTGAGGTATGTGGCCTTTACTTCCATCACCTTCCGTGAAAGGAAGAAAAACCCACATGTCTCATTTGGATTCTCCTGGTGTGGAGCCAACTCTTAGTAGCAGTAACCCTATTCCTTAACAACAAATCTACCACAGTGACTTATATTTTCTTCCTTATGTAGCCATTTACTTTGGAACAGGGACTGCCTTATTTTGCACATCATAGCTGAGATGTCGTTATCTACCTATAGTTGCATATACCCTTGCATTCACTTACTTTTTTCCTAGATTCTGCAATGATTTGACATCAGAGTGGCTAGCAGGTAATAGAATGAATGACAGACCCCAATAAAGATTGTCAAACTTTCTATATGTCACCTTCTTGTATATTGAAAAGGGCCCATTCAGCAGTCCCTCCTGAACCCCTATCTACCTTGGACTCTGTCCACTAAACTGCTGATGCTACATGGTTAAAACCACACAGGAAAGTTTAAACTATAACCAACTTTTTTATTAAAATATAAACTTTTTAAAACTTTTAAAAACTTAAAACTTTTTTTTAAATAACTATTTACATACACATAACACAGGGAAAGAGGGTAGGTGCCCCCCAAGAGCAGCTTGAGCTACCTCAGGCGAGGGGGGCGGAAGGAGGTGCAGTCAATGAGAGGGTGTATGGCTGCTGGCACCATGCCCTCTTTCGGCTACCAGCCGCAAGAGGGCATGTTCCATCCTCTCCACACACCCTCTCATTACCTGCACCTCCTCCAAGATGGCAGAGTAGGCCGCCATCTCCCTGGCTGCCCCCTCCTGAGGCTGGTCGGGCTGCTCCTGGGGGGGAACAGCAAGGAAAGGGGGTGGGATGGGAACAGGAAGGGCAGGAGAGTGAGGGGAAGGGCTGTGGGTGGGGGAAGGGGAAGGTCCAACAGGGGATGGTGGTGGTGGTCCAGGAGGTAGTGGTGGGGCAGGCGGTGGGGGTCCAGGGGGCAGTGGTGGGGCAGGCAGTCCAGGGGGCAGTGGTGGGGGCAGTGGTGGAGGTCCAGGTGGCAGTGGTGGAGGTCCAGGGGGCAGTGGTGGTGTGGGCGGTCCTGAGGGCTGCCAGGCCTCCTCCTCCTCTTCCTCCTCCTCCATCTCCTCTTCCTCTGCTGAGGACCAGGGTGGGGCTCCCTCCATCACCTGCGGGGCCTCCTGAGGGGGTGCCTGCGGTGCTGCTTGACAAGAGAGAAATAGGATACAGTCAGATATGTCAACAACACTTTTGAACATGACATTATTTACTACGTTATTTTCTTCAAATGCTAATAACAGGATGCAAAGCACCTACTCCACTGTAAACATCAAAATGTAGCGTAAGTAAGTGAGGCAAGTAGAACACCATAAAGCCATTGTGACATGATATCACAATAGCAGCTTTACTGCAGATTTTATGATTAAGAATGGTTGACAGCTACTCAAGCATTTTCATCTATTTATTCTGGTAGGCTGATCACAAAGAAACACACGCTGGACTCATTACTCACCGGCTTCAGCGCGCAATTCCTCCCTCACCCCCTCAAGGAAGGCCCGCTCCTGGCGCCTCAGCAGCCGCCCCCTTTTCCTGAGATCCTCAACCTAGATAATAGAGAGAGAGAGAAAGAACAGAGAGGGAGGGATATGATGAGTGCCATCTAGCACTGTGGCATAACATGTTTACTTAAGTATTGACCTCTATAAGCACATAAAAATGGAGCACGCTGCCCTCCAAGAGCCGCTATCCGCTTTGCTGCCTGCCTCTACCCCCTTCTGCCACATGTTTTACATGAATGTATTCACGTACTCCAGCTCTTTCCCCTTTCTGTGCTGGAGGCATCGCTATCTCTCTACTGTACCTGGGACAGTGGGGGGGGGGGGGGGGGTTTGAGGTGACATGGCCAGCATCACAAGGAGGAGTGTGGGATTGAACTCACAACCCCAGGGTGCTGAGGCTGTAGCCTATCAGCACTGCCCCACATTACAGCATGTCCTGGTGAGCTTACAATCATACAGCAGGGGCAATAACATAGTTTGGTCAGAAGGAGCAGCGTGGCTTGAAACCCCTGACGTCAGGGTACTGACGCTGTCACTTTAAACGTCATGCCACTATCTCCCTAGACCAGCAGATTGATCCAGGAAAGGTGAAGGTATTTGAAATGACATAGCAGCAATTTGGCAAAGTTGATTTCAAGATGTTTCTATTACAAATGCGAAGCTTGTGACCCAAAAATTAGTTGTGTGCATGTTGTGAATGGAATAGATGCCTTCTAGGAGCTGAATTTGACATTTGAAATCCTACTACTGCTCCTTTGGGATGTGCTTTAATTTCAGTATTCAATGTAAAAGATTTATTATGCACAATTGTAGTTTTTAAAAGGAATCAAAATTTGCCCACAAAAACATGAACAATTTGATTGAGACAGGTTTCCATCATTACATTTTACATGATTATTTGTGAGGGCCTGACTTGGAATACTTACTTCCCTGGGACAGGAGGCTCTACGATTGAACCGCCGGGTCAGGCGGGTCCAGGAGTCCCTGAACTGCAGGTATGACCTGCGATGGCCTGCCACTCTAAAATAGTGGTGCTCATGTCCTAAAAAGAGCCTGGCCAGCAGCCTGGAGTCCTCTGTGGAGAAATTTGGCTGTCTCCTAGCTGCCATTTTAGAGGAAATAACTGCGTATGAAGAACAGCCGATTCTATGATGTCACAACGCAAAAAAAACGCGATGACGTGTTTGTGCCGCTTGGGCGTGCTTACGGTGGCAATTCCGCACTACATCAACACTGTTAATTACATCCTAAACCACGCCGATATCGCTGTTATACAAAAAAGTACAGCAGAATGAACCACCTCCACCAAACACAATGACAAATTAAATAAGTGAAGATTGGGAAGTGAGGTTCACATGCATGTTTGGGTGGGTGGAAAAAAAAAATATTATGTCTTTGGTAACCTTAGTCAGGACTTGAACTCCTGACCTTTGGAAGATACAGGCAGTGCTTTTAAGCACTGAGCTATGGTGGGGACTTGGGAATGGGAGTCTCCAGAAATGGCTTTAGGTACAAGATTTGACAAGGGGTAATCATTGCATCACTAAGGTATGCTTTGACAGGGGAACCAGAGACACAAGTGTAGGTTAGTGAGTAAAAGCACTATATTGATCATCTGTAGGTTGTGAGTTCAAGTCCCGGCTTGTCTTTTACTTGTGGTATATCTACCTTCCAGGTGCACCTTGATGATGTCACAATGAGATCAGCATTGTGCTGCTTGCTATTTCCTCTTCCTGTGAACTGGAAGCCACATTCAGGTTTAATCTGTGTTTTGATTCTGTTTCTTGTTGTGAAGAATGAGCTGATAGTAGGAATGTTTTAAGACCAGGAGAGTGTTCTTTGGAGCAAGATATCACTTCTAAACTATCCTCTCTGAAATAATGTCTCTGGCAAATCGAGAGAAAGCTTATTGGATGACTTAGGGTGCCTTTCCTGCCAGTCTTTGTGGAAGTTAAACGAAGTTTATAAAAAGTCTATATGGTGTTCAAAGTCCTATCCTTTCCACTTCTAATATGAGGTGAGTATGACATTCTTGTATAGCTTTCTGTGTAGCACACATCTACTGGTTCCCACCTTCCATTACTGATAATGTAAGTTCAACACCCACTCGGTACGTTTCATTTTCTAGTTTTCCTTTGAAACATAACATATTTCTTTTCCTTGTATTAATGGTAAATTGTACAATTCTGATACAGTGTTTTAGTTATGTTTTTCATCATCCTATACTTATCAATGCTGAATGTGTGATAATAAAGAGTATATATAAAGTATAATTTTTAAAAAAAACAAATAACAAAAAACAAACCCGTACTCAGGTCTATCACGGGTCCATTAGAGACGGTTCAGAAACCTGCGTCTATTTTGCGCACGTCTATTTTGAGGGACGTCTATTTTGCGCGACGAGGGACGTCTATTTTGCGCACGTCTATTTCGCGGGACGTCTATCTCACGCCTAAATATAGTTAATTGGTATTTACGTTTACCGGACGTCCAAAGCACGCCTAAGTTAAACGTACTAATAGAGAATTTAGGCCTTTTATGTTCAAATCTATTTTATTAAGCAAGTACAACAGCAAGTACAACAGCAGTAGAAAACAGGGCATACAATTTCGCGGAGGACTGAACTCTGATGTCCTCCACGATCAAGCACCACCCCCACCCCACAGAGAGAAACCCCCTCCCCCCACCCTCCCTGCCCCACCCCCCCAAAGAAACAGACAACTCTCAAGCAGGGAACATCAATGGCAAATAGATGCACGGAATCAAAGGTGGAGTCTGTTCAAGATACGGCTACGACTCTCAGGGGTTAAAATGTTCAAGTACGGAGTCCAAGTGGTAACAAAGTCTCTGCTCCGGCGACGAGAAGAACAGGCCAAACGGGCCTCCCAGCCCATAAGTTCGTGAAGTCGATTCCTCCAATGCCAAAAGGAGGGGGGTTCAGGAGAAAGCCAGCAACACAAAATACATTTCTTCCCCAAAATAAAACATTTACTAAGAAATAATTTTTCAGAAGAAGTATACATGGACAGGAAGGAGAACTGGGCAAACAACATAGAAAGCACTGAGACCGGCACAGGCGTCTGCAACAGGCCCTGTAAAAAGGAGGCTAGCGCCTTCCAAAAGGCCTGAATCCCCTCACAGCTCCATATACCATGAAAGTAAGAATTAACCTCCACCGAACAGCGTACGCATAACTGAGTGCCAATACAACCCATATAATAAGCCTGACTTTGGGAAGCATAGGCCCGCAGGACAGTGCGATAGTGACATTCACGTAATTCAGCACTATATACCAGGCCCGCAGTACGTTTCAGGATTTTCAACAAAAAATTGTCCCCAAGTCCCTGCCCAAGTCATGCTGCCAAGTCTCCAAAATCCCAGGAAAAACCCTAGGTGGGCGAAGAGCCATAATCTGGCAATGAAAATAAGAAATGGAGACCCTAGTATCAGGATCTGATGTCAAAAAAGTACAGAGCCGGGTCCCAAAATCCCCCTGCAAGGAATTCCCCGGGAGGGAAGCCACATAATGACTAAGTTGACAATATGTAAAAGGAAGGCCAAGCTCAGGAACCCCCCTCCCCGTCAACTCAGCACAAGAAAGTAGAGACCCATCATCCTGCAGAACATGCCTCAACTGCTCCACCTCCTGAGCCCTCCAGCGACCAAAAACGGAGGGTCCAACCCCCGGAGGGAAAGCTAAGTCCAATGGCAAAAGTCCAATGGCTAAAGGGCACTAGTATGGGAGTCCTGATTCCACAACCGAAGAGTCTGGTGCCACACTGTCCACAAGGACCGAAACAGAAGGCTACGCTTACAGGTTCTCGGCAATTTAGATAAAGGGGCATGAAGGAGATACAAAAGATGAAGAGGATAGAAATGATCCCGCTCCATAGAAAGATCCGTGTAGAAAGAGGTGCCCAACACCCAATCACTAACATGACGCAGCAAGCAAGCCTGATTATAAACTCTGATGTCGGGCACCCCCAAACCTCCTCTGGAAACAGGCCTCACCAACAGTGACCATTTCAATTTAGGTCTCCGCCCTCCCCAACAGAACCGTGACAACAAGGAGGTGAGGGACCGAATATCCCTCTGCAACAAAGAAAGGGGAAGAGTCTGGAGAACGTAAAGCCACCTCGGGAAGACAACCATACGAAATAAATGAATTCTACCCAACAGAGACAGCGGCAGCGCCTGCCATTTGGCTAGTAACAGTTTAGTGTCAGCAAGGAGTTTATCAATGTTAAGGCGATACAGTTGGGCTACATCCACAGTCAGCCTGATCCCCAGGTATCGAAAAGAGGAGTCGGCCCAGCGCAAGCTGAGTTGAGCCGAGGAAGCCAAAGCCTCAGATTTCGCGAAATTCAAGGCAAAGCCGGAGAAATCCCCATATTCCCGAAGACTCTCCAGCAACACGGGCAAGGAACGCTGCAGGTCCGTTAAAAAGACCAAGAGATCGTCCGCAAACGCCGCAAGTTTAAAATGAGAATCTCCCAAAGCCAAGCCCCGAATATCCGCATTAGCCTGAAGCTCACGAAGTAGAGGATCTAAAGAAAGCACGAACAAGAGCGGCAACAGGGGGCAGCCCTGGCGAGTCCTTCGGCGAATATTAAAAAAACCTGAAAAAGTCCCATTAACCAAAATCCGCGCAGCAGGATCACTATACAACGCCTGTATTGCACCAAAAAAGAAAGGGCCCAAACCGTACGTCCTAAGCACCGCAAAGAGGTAACCCCACCGCACTCTATCAAAAGCCTTCTCGGCGTCAAAACTAATAAGCATGGAGGGGCTACCTTCCTGTCCCACCCGTTCCAGAGCCAACAAGATACGCCGGATATTCTTAGCTACAGGTCGATCCCGCACAAATCCCACCTGAGAGTCTGAGATCACCGAGGGCAAAACGCGCGCCAGGCGGGCAGCCAAAATTTTTGCCAGAAGCTTCGCCTCATAATTCAACAAAGAAATAGGATGGTACGATTCAGGTAAAAGAGGGTCCTTACCGGGCTTCGGGAGAACTATAATAGACGCTAAATTCACGTAACGAGGAAGAAAGCCCTTAGCAACACTCAGATTATAAACTTCAGCCAACACCGGCGCTATCTCCGTCATCAACAATTTATAGAACTCACTTCGAAACCCATCCGGGCCCGGCGCCTTTCCTAACGGACTGACCCCTATCGCCCACTCTACCTCCTCTGCAGTAAAGGGAAGATCCAAAGCGGCAGCATCCCTCTGAGATAAACAGGGCAAGTCGAGACTGTCAAGATAGAGCTGCCCATCCAAAATCTCATGACCTGGATCCGCATACACCTCAGCAAAAAACGCCCGCAACAGCGCACAGATCTCCTCCGGCCGATGATGCAGCACCCCAGAAGAGTCCCGAAGAGCGGAAACGCTCTCAGGTCCACCCCGCGGATGCGCCATGCGAGCCAGCAATCGGCTGCTCTTATTCTCAAATCGAAATAAATGAAACTTAAAGTAGGCCCGCGTCCGCATAGCCTGGAGATGCAATAATTCGTTCAGTTCCTGCTGGACCTTCAAAAGCTGCGTACGAAGCAGGAATGAGGGTGCCCTGCTATATTGACGTCTCAACACAGTCGCCTTCCGTTCCAAAGCCAGAACTGTCCTATACTTAAGCTTCGACTCCCGGGCCACATAAGCAATGACATTCCCCCATAAAACAACCTTAGCCGTCTCCCAATAGAGAATGATCATCGCGATGCTGCTGATTATTGTGTTGAAAATCATGCCATCGCTGCACCAAAAACTCCTGAAAACGAGTATCCCTATACAGATAACACGGAAACCGCCAGGTCCCTCTAGAAAGCGGGGAATTGCCCCAGGTCCACCGAAATCCCACCCAAGCGTGGTCAGAAATTTCAATGGGGCCCATATCTACCTCCAACACCCGGGGAAGCAGTTCGCGGGAAACGAGGATAAAATCGATTTGGGAAAGCGTCCCATGCGACCTAGATAAGTGGGAGTAATCCCTCTCCAAAGGGTGTAGCACTCGCCACACATCAAGCATCCCCAAAGTAGATTCCAGGAGCTGGACACCCGTATAAAGTTTGGAGGTCTCTCTGCCAGAAGAAGCAGAGCGATCCAACTTAGGATCCGGTACCTCATTGAAGTCCCCGCCCACAAGCATCAGAACGTCACCAAACTGCAAAAGTTGATTGCGAAGCCCCCGAAAAAACTTGGCCGAAGGATTGTTAGGAGCATAGACATTGCAGAGCAAAAGGGGCCGATTATCGAGCAACACTAAGGCAACGATGTAACGCCCACTAAGGTCACGGAGCACTCTCTGGGTTTGTAGGCGGAGACCCTTACGGATCAAAATAATAACACCGCCCTTTCCCCCAACGGCGGGCGTCTCCAAATGGGAACCCACCCACCAGGTACAGAGCTTAGCATGTTCCGCTGAGGATAAACGGGTCTCCTGTAAAAAGGCAATGGAGGTTTTAGAACGATTCAAACGCTGCAATATTTTGGAACGCTTAATAGGGGAATGGATCCCCCCAACATTCCAAGAAGTTAAAGTGTATTCCAGAGTAGTCCACACAGTAGAAAAGTAGAACAAAAATAAGGAACCATTAAAGTACCAGAGGAGTGTCCCAGCCACCACCCCTCCAGTGTCAAGCATCCTCCTGCCCCAAGAAGCGAGCCATACCCCTGCCACCAATTCAAACACAAACCACACAGCCCCCCAACCCAACCCCCACAAAATTCCACAAGGAACCCAACCGCAGGATCCCTGAGATCCTTCAAGACCTCCCCCCTCCCCCCAACCACTCCCCTCCCCACCCCTCTATCCCCCCTCCACAACCAACCCTCACCCACCCCACAACCAAGACACCCCAAAAAGGGCATCACTTCCAGGAAACCATGAACACCCTCCCACGGGATCAATGACCAATAACCCCTGGTCCTCAGTCCCCAAAACTGCACAAAATACCAAGGAACAAAACCCAGCAGCCAAATCCCCCCAGAGCACTCAAACCACCCATCCCCTCCCCAATCCCCACAGCCACATCATCTACACTCAACCACACTCACCCAGCTAAGTCCCCAAGGGATACAGAACAGGATGGGCCAGGAACAGGCCAAAACAAACACAGGGAAAACCCCAAGGAAAAGAAAAAAACACAAACCAAGAGACCCCTGTATCAGACATCCACAGGACAAGCATGCCAATCCCCCACCCCATCCACACACACACCAGCCAGGCACACCCTCAGGGTGACCCCGAGTCCCAACTCAGATGGAGTGGAGAAAAACCACCAGTCCAAAATCGAACTACAGTCCAGTCCTCAGAAATTGGGTCTCCTCAGTCCACGACAGCTCCCTGCGCCGGATCTTCAGGCATCATCTCCGTCACAAACCGTTGCGCTGCCTCCAAGGTGTCAAAGTGATGAGCTGTACCCAGATGGGTCAACCGCAAGCGAGCCGGGTATTGCAAAGAAAAGGCAATGTGGCGCTGGATGAGACGGGTGCACAAAGGTGAAAACCGGCGCCGTGCCTGAGAGACCTCTGCAGAGTAGTCCTGAGAGCAAAGAATGGGCCGGTTGTCATACAAGAGCTTCTTGCCTTGCCGCAACGCACGCAGGACCTCCAGCTTATGGTGATAATTCAGGATACGGCAAATGACCACTCGGGGTGGGTCAGCATTCTCTCTCCGTTGCCCCAAGCGATGCGCCCGCTCCACCCGCAAAGGCCCCGAGGAGGATGGTAAAGATAAAGAATCAGGCAGCCAGCGTTCCAACAGCGCCCCCAGCTCCACATCCCGCACCAATTCGGGCAGACCCACAAAGCGAAGATTATTACGGCGGGACCTGTTCTCCAGGTCATCCACCTTGGCTCGCAACGCAGCTAAAGAGGCAGTGTGGCTGACTGCTCCTGGGCAAGCCGCTGAACCTGATCCTCGGCAGCACTCACTCTCTGCTGTGTCTCCTTGACCTCCGATGTAAGGGAGGCAAACCGTTGGTCCAAGGTGTCAAGTTTGTCCAGGATGCGCTGTAATTTGTCCCCAAGGGAACTCTCAAGCGCTGCCTGAACCTCCGACGAAACTGCTGCCACCCAGGAGGAGTGAGGAGCCTCCGGCGACGGGGGAGCCACGTGGTCCGCCATCTTAGTCTCTGGCGGCTTGCTCCGCTCCCGTTCTTTACGGACCGGCTTGGATGCCATCGCGGCGGGTGTTGAATCGCCAAAAGCACTCCCGCCACCAGGCAGCACTCCGCTATCGGGGGAGGACCGAACCCGAAGTTTAACTTGCAGGAAAAGTGCCGAGCCGCGATCAGGTGCTTCGGAGCTGCAGCAGCAAGCTGTCTACAGCGCCATGTTTCCGCCGGAAGTCTCTCTATATACTTTATTCCAAAGATTCATAAGTCCCTAGAGAACCTTCCTGGCTGGCCTATAGTGGCTGGTATAGACTCTGTATTAAAACTGTTATCACAATATGTGGATAGTTACCTGAAAGGTTTTGTGTCACAAGCAAGGTCTAATGTTAGGGATTCTGCTCATTTTTTTACAACTGTTGGATGAAGTGCATGTATGGGGGAGGATCTAGGGTATATCATGGTTAAGGCAGATGCCATATCTTTACATACCAGTATTCCCCAGCAAGCAGCGGTAACAGTGATACAGGAACATATGCAGTTACTGACAATATCGCAAGCACAAAAGGATTTAGTTATCAAGTTAGCTGAAATAGTCATTAATCACAATTATTTTAAGTTTTAAAATCAGTATTTTTTTTACAGATTAAAGGGGTAGCTATGGGGGCTGTGGTGGCTCCTTCCATAGCTTGCTTATACATGACACGATTCAAAGAAAAATGGGTGTATACATCTAGGCCCTTTGAGATGGTATATTTATGGAAAAGATTTATAGACGATGTGTCCTTTATCTGGAGGGGTTCATTTAATCAACTGCAAGAATTTATGGAAAAGTTGAATGAATGTGATCCTGACATCAAGTTCAGTTATAATACGAATGAGCAGAGAATTTCATTTTTGTATGTAGAAATTTATAAATCCCAAAACTTAACACAACGATTCATCTGAAGCCCACAAATAGAAACATTTTATTGCAGTATTGGAGTCACCATCCCAGGGTATTGCGTGATAGTATACCCATTGGTCAATTCATGAGACTTAGGAGATTATGTTCTGATGATCATGAATTTCATACTCAAGCTCAAATCATGTACACTAAGTTTATTCAACGTGAAGAAGGCCTGGAAGATAGTGAAGAAGGCCTGGAAGCTAGCTGAGTACTGTCACAGAGAATGGCTAATTAACTCCCTTTCACCAAAAGTAGATAGTCCATTAGCTTGTGTTTTACCATGCTCTTCTCTAAGTTACAAATTGAAGAATATCATTTAAAAACATTGGTCAATACTAGAGGTGCACTCATGTATAAGAAATTTACCGAAATTTGCATTTACCAGAGGGAAGAATCTGGGGGAGATATTGAAGCACGGGGGGAGTCTGCAGCCTATCTGTGGATCGAGCAGGATATTGAGCATGTGGACTGTGTGTATATTGTAAACATGTTTTACCATGGGACAGCATATTAATACCTCACAAAAAGTGAAAAAGATATTACTTGAGAACGAACACGGACTGCAGTTCTGTAGCAGTGGTATATTGCACCATATGCCTGTGCAACAAATATTATATTGGGCAAACCAAAAGAGCTATCAAATTGAGAATTGCAGAACATTTGAGTAATATCCGCAGAGAACAGCTGCAGGCTTCCCTAGTAGCCCATTGGCAGGAGGAGGGATTCACAGATGTTAAATATACAGTATTGTTTCACATGCAGTGTACATCAGAGGGGGATGTGTCCCAACATTTACTAGTCAGAGAACACAGATTCATATATGAATGGCAAACTTTAAACCCGAGAGGACTGAATGCTGAAATCGATTGGTTTCAGTTGTAGCAGAGTTAGATTAGGGCATGATAGGCGAATTCTGGTTGAAAGAAGGAGTTTCGACCAATGGCCTTCTGGTAGTCACTGATGTCATCAAGGGGGGAAGGTTTAAAATGATCTGTCTGGGTGCGTATGAATGAGTGAATGGTTGTTTGGAAGACCTGTATTGTTAGTCCTTCATGGAGATGAGGTTGATTTAAGGTACTGATATTATTATTCTTTAAGATATATAGAGCAGTGTGAGATAACATTATTGCCATCATGAAGTATTAAGTGTGATTAAAGGTAGTGTTGTTTTTTGTCACATATTTTTCAGCATTCCCTCCTAATAAGGCAAAATGGTGTCAGGTCAAAAGCGCGCCGGGACAAAGGCGCGCCCAGACAATTGAGCGCAGCGTGCGCCGCTCTAAATTACTGTTTTTAGCGCTCCGACGGGGGGGCATGGGGGGGAACCCCCCACTTTACTTAATAGACATCACGCTGCGTTGTGGGGGCATTGTGGGGGGTTGTAACCCCCCACATTTTACTGAAAACTTAACTTTTTCCCTGTTTTTAGGGAAAAAGTTCAGTTTACAGTAAAATGTGGAGGGTTACAACCCCCCAAACCCCCATAACGCCGGCGCGATGTCTATTAAGTAAACTGGGGGGGGTTCCCCAACAAAAACCCCCGTCGGAGCCCCTAAAAACTGTAATTTAGAGCGGTGCGGCGGCGCGCGCTGCGCTCAATTGTCGGCGCGCACTTTTGTCTTTCGCGCCGTTGTCTATGAACCGGCAAAACTCAAGTCGAGGGGTCGACTCATGGGGATTAGCTTCAGGAGATATAATTTATTTTGCACACTGACATTGGATTGCTATCTGAGGACTTATCGCCTTGTAGATCATTCAGAAAAGAGAAGTGGTTTAGTAGCTTCTTACAAGTATTTGTTTATTTGAAAAAGTGATAATGGACAATGAGAGTGTTATGATGGTCCCAAGAGGAACCTTTGCTTTTGAACACTAAACATTAACATTAGTTGTTTATACATAATCTGTGACTAGAGTATTAACAAATAAATATTTACATATTTAACAGGCTCTCAGTATTATACTGGTTTAACATCTTTTTTTAAACACATACTTTAAACATGAACTCTAGCTACGGGGAAAAAAAAAATCTCAAAAGCACACATCTCAGGTGTGTGTACTAAAGGCGTGTCTTATGTGCATTGAACTCCTTTCCCTTCCCCTCCATCCAATAGCACTGGAATGCCTATGATTGACACAATGGCCTCATATGACATCTGTGCGCATATACTGTATTGTGCTCCAAAAAGGCACGTCCATGATTTGTGCACCTACGGCATAGCTATTTCCCAGCACTTGCACACATTTACGCTTCTTTCCATGGACTATTCTGCACATATGCCAAACGCTATCACCAGTGACTCATCTCATGTAAATTTGGCAACCCTCTGTGACCCTCATTTGCATGCACTGTTCTTCAAAAATGACTCATCTTTTTTAAATCATTACATTTATGGACATCGTATTGTCTACAATGACACCCAGATCCTTTTCTTGGGCACTAACCCACAAGGTGGACACTAGTATCCAGTAACTGTGATTCAGGTTATTCTTCCCAATGTGCATCACTTTGCATTTGTCCACATCAGTGGTTCCCAAACCTGTCCTGGGGGACCCCCAGCCTGTCAGGTTTTCAAGATATCCCTAATGAATATGCATGAGAGAGATTTGCATACCTGTCACTTCCATTATATGCAAATCTCTCTCATGCATATTCATTAGGGATATCTTGAAAACCTGACTGGCTGGGGGTCCCCCAGGACAGGTTTGGGAACCACTGGTCCACATTAAATTTCATCTTCCACTTGGACGCCCAGCCTTCCAATTTCCTAAGGTCTGCCTGCAATTTTTCACAATCCACCATGTGTTTTAATAACTTTGAACAGTTTAGTGTCATCTGCAAATTTAATCACCTCACTCGTCGTTCCAATTCCCAGATCATTTATAAATAAGTTAAATAGCACCGGTCCCAGTACAGATCCCTGCAGCACTCCACTGTTTACTCTCCTCCATTGAGTAAAATGACCTTTTAACCCTACCCTCTGTTTTATATCCGATAACCAATTCCTAATCCACAACTGAACTTTGCCACCAATCCCATGACTCTTTAATTTTTTCAGGAGCCTCTCATGAGGAACTTTGTCATAAGCTTTCTGAAAATCTAGATATACTCAGCTTTATCCACATGTTTATTCACACCTTCAAAGAAGTGAAACAAATTGGTGAGGCAAGATCTCCCTTGGCCGAACCCATGCTGACTCTGTCTCATTAAATCATGTTCATCTACGTGTTCCACAATTTTATTTTTTATAATTGTTTCCACCATTTTGCCCAGCACTGAAGTCAGGCTTACCGGTCTGTAATTTCCTGGATCTCCCCTGGAACCACTTTTTAAAAATTTTCAGATACTACAGACAATTTTAGCACCAGGTTACAGATCACTAACAGCAGGTCAGCAATTTCATGTTTGAGTTCTTTTAGTACCCTGGGATGTATACCATCTGGTCCAGGCAATTTATCACTTTTTAACTTGTCGATTTGGCTTAGTACATCTTCCAGATTCACCGAGATTTCTTTCAGTTCCTCTGCATCATCACCCTTGAAAACCATTTCTGGTTCAGGTAGATCTATTACATCTTCTGTAAAGACCGAAGCAAAGAATTCATTCAGTCTCTCCACTATTGCCTTATCCTCCCTGCTCCTTGATCATCCAACGGTCCCACGGATTCCCTCACAAGTTTTTTGCTTCTGATGTACCTAAAAATGTATGAGTTTTAACCTCTTTTGCGAGTTTCTCTTCATATTCTTTCTTAGCTTTCTTCATCAATGCTTTGCATCTAACTTGCCAGTGCTTGTGTCTCTTCTTATTTTCTTCATTCGGATCCTTTTTCCATTCTTTAAAGGATTTCTTTTTTGGCTCTAATAGCCTCTTTCACTTCACATTTTAACCATGCCGGCTCTTGTTTCCTCTTCTTTCCACCTATGCTGATACGTGGAATTCTAGGCACGATCACATACACAACTATAGACTATACACTGAATACTAACTTTTTGCTTTGAAAACTGTCCATCTACATGGATTGAACTTGGAAATTGAGTGGAAGTCTCTGTGAATTTTATGGCTAGTCCTATTGCCCGAGTCCAATCTTGACGTCATGGATCAGGTGTTTAATGTTTTTCTTTTAGCTTAGAATACCGGCACCATTTTTGGAATATTTGAAGAAGGCTATGCGGTTTTGAATCTAAATGTGATTAATAGTTGAGCAGCATTTTTAGAATGATATGAAGTGGGCTATTTAGCTTTTAATTATAAATATTTTTATTTTTGTTTTATTTTTTTTCAGCAGACCTCTACCCTGAAGTATGATACAAAACACTGGCTGTTTCGGCAGTGGTCCAGTGCAGTAGCTGCAATGCAAGATAAGTTTTCTTGTTTTTGCATTTAAGTAGTCTAAAATTTTAAAATTTAAACATAACCCCTCCCCCCAAAAAAAGAAAGAAAGAAAGAAAGATATCGGTGGCTTGGAGCAATTCTGATGAATGTCTCTATACAGCGTGAAACAGAGGATCTCCATATGTCAAAATAATTGCACAAAGTGTATAAGGACATGTCACTAACAAAATAATTGATTTATTTAGAAGTTAGTGCTTGGTTTTTGTTTATGAGCTTTGTTTTAGTTTACCTCACACTTCAAAAAATTAATTGACTCAAGTAAAATTGGAAATCTATGGACTAAGCACACCTAATCCATTGACAACTTTTCCAACATTGTTAGATTGCCACAGAGTTTTTCAGCTCAACGCCTCATAGCTGATTTTTCCTGATGGCCAGCTTTGGGGAAAATGACAGGAGTTATTTCCATCATATCCCAGGTGAGTTTCATTTTAGAGTCCCTTTGAGTTGGAATTGCTTTGTTGGACTGATTTGTAAACATTTTTTTGCACTACCCATGTACTCTACATTGACTACCAAGTGTTTGTTTACATGCATACGAAGCACATTTGATGATACTTCAATTTTTTATAAATATATATGTGCATGGGCAAAATTGATATTTATTTTATTTTCACCGTTCTTATGTGATATAAATACATATGCATATAGGTGCCAGAAACAGAGGATCTCCATATGGCAAAGCCCAGTCAGTGAATGAACAGAAGGATTTCTGACTGCTTATGTGCATTCACCAGACACAGTAACTTATTGAGTAGTTCAACATACAGAGAGGTTGATGCAGAAAGCCAAGCATTTGAGTCGCTGACCCATAGCTTCTAACTTGAGTTTTCCACAAAAAAATTGCTACAGGATGCATAAAAATTACACAGGCATGTTAAAATTGCGGCAGTATTCTGTAGCTCTTTCCGAATATCCCCTTTCTGTCAGTACATAGTGGTTATTAGCTCATTCACTGATAGGTAGGGTGACTTTTTTGAGAAAAAATACAACACATCCAATTCAGCCCCTCTCTCCTCAAACTGAACTCCTGCCCCTTGACATGCAATAAAAAACCCTTGGTGTCTAGTGACCCCCTTCCCTCCTCTGACCCCAAATGTAAAAAAATAACAAGCAAACATCTTGGTGTCTACTGGCACTCCTCCACAGGGCGTACTTTATAGGAGGCAAAAACAATGCATTCTGGGATGCAATGAGTAGAGTCAGGCTGCCAAACAAGGAAATTTTCCCTTCTTTGGTACTAAAATTCCCTTAGTTGGCAGACTGACCCCACTTGGTGCATTCTAGGATGCACTGCACAGGGTCAGGGACCACCATTTTTCAAGGTGGCAGTGCTGCAGGAAGAAACGAGTGAGCAACGCTTCTGTCTCCATAAAGGTACGGCCTGGTTGAGGGGCTTAGGGGTGCTATTAAACACAAGTGAAATTTTGTTTTACAGTTGGGGTAGGGTGGATGGAAGGAGAAGCTGCTAGAGCACAAGGGATTTTATATTTTAATATGTGTCTGTTGGGGTGGGTGTTAGACTGGGTGAGAGGAGGGATGGGGCTACTAGAATACCAGGGATTTTTTTCTCTAAATGTCAGGGGAAAGGAAAGGGGATGGGAAGGGGGAAGGAAAGGGGAGGGTTTGAGAAGTGGGGGTGCAACTAGACAACACCAGGAATTTCTTTATATTGGAAGGAGATGGGAGTGGTTGGGGTTCTGCTAGACACCACGCCGTCTCAATGGGCTGATCCAGAAAGCTATTGGGAACATGTTTGGAGATTGGGAACAGTTATGGAGATAGGGAGTGCTACTAGACACATACTCTTCTCAACCAACCCTTCTATGCTACACCAGACCTGGTGAAAAATTTCTCACATTCTGCTCATGCTATGGTCATGTTTGCCACACGAGTTAACCACCTGCACTCAACCGCTTTCTGTATTATGCAGACAGTAGCTTCTGCCTACTGTAGCTTTCTGCATTAGCCTCATAGTTGTTGAAACTATTCACTGCAAGTAATGAGAGGGCCCTCATGTGAAATGTACCGTTGGTTAAACACACTTTTTGCTACCATGCGCATATCAGGGACTCCAAAAATGACTTGCCTTGAAACTTGCAAAATGTTTATGTGTGGTTTCAACATGTTTCAAGACAGCTTATGTTTTCCTTCCCTGATGCACTCATCACTGTACCTACAACTCCATCATTCCACCTAAAACATTACTTTTTTGCTCTGTTCAGTAAGAGGAATAATAGCATAAAATGCATTCTAACTTGACTATAGAAAGCTGCAGGAAAGAATGGAATGAGAATATACTGTAGCTCTAGATAGGAGAAAGGGAGGCAGTACTTACGAAGACCCTCAGCACAGTGGTCCCAATAGTGACATTCTCAAGCAGACTGACATTGTACAATGACCGACTGAAGATAGGACGATTGTCATTCTCATTCAGGAGGTTAATCTTCACCCGGGCAAACCCCACATGGTCCTGAGCACTCTCATTGGCAAACAGCTGTGATTGGGAGCAGAGGAAGGAAACAAGAAAGTTCAGTTTTCTCAGTCTAGTTTCAGGGGGCCACAGCATAAACATTCACAGCAAGGCCCTTCTCAGATACTTACAAAATCTGTGAATTCTGCTGCACGCTTTGAGAGTTGTTTACTAAACATTAGCATGTGCTGTTGCTCTGCCCATGTTATTCCTATAGGCAGGGCAGGATTAACCAATAGGCCAAGTAGGCACGTGCCTAGGGCTCGAAATGGTCAGGGAGGGCCCGATGAAGGAGGGAATCAACATTATTTTTTCCAAATGGCAATGGGCCCCTCCAGTATCGATCGGCAATGCGGCCCCCCCTCCATCCATGGAAAGTAAGACAAACAAACAACGCAGATAAGAAAGGCAATGTTAACTGTAATTGTACAAGCAGTGCTGCTTGCCCACAGCTTCCCTCTGACGCAACTTCCTGTTTCCGCTTGGACGCATGGTGGGGTGGGGTGGGGCAGGGGGCCCAGTGTACTTGTGTGTCTAGGGGCCCTCGACGAATTAATCCTGCCCTGCCTATAGGCAAAAAGGCAGATAGCACATGCTGATGCCATAGTGCATGTTACTGTTTTATAAACTAGGCTGTACCATGGACTGCCATTAGACTAGGGTTAGCATATTTAACAAAGGGCAAACCTGGATGCATGGCCACGCCCCATTCTGCCCCAGCCCCGCCGTGTTCTGCCTGCAACCTACTCCTTATACCTCCAGGACCAACATGCATTAAAAATAAAGGTTAAAAAAGGTTAAAAAAAAAAGTTTTATTTTGAATTTATTAGGTGGAATATGTTAACTTTGGAAATCTGCAACGTGGATGTCTTTGAATTTTGTTCAGAAGAAAAGGAAATGCATTTCTGATTTTATTTCTCCTATATGTACCTGAATAAATTCATGTAAATCGTTCTGAGCTCCCTTGGGAGAAAGTAAACAAAATTGGATGAACAAATAAATAAATAAATAAACGGCACCATGATTGGCGGCCATCTATAAAACAGCCGCCGATTGCATATCAGTCACTCAACGGCACCGTTTATAGAATCACGGCTACCTTTCATGTGAATCACGGCTACGGAGGCACTTTACGATGCCTAATGCTTCTTCTGGTATTAGCCACGCCTACAGTGGCATTAGGCATCATAAAGCGCCTCTATAGTCACGATGCAAGCATTGGGGTTTATTTTAGGCAACAGTAGGCACTTAAATGTTTATTTTAAAACCACTGTTAAACAGTATTTTGCACTTAAGTTAGGCATCTAACTTAAGAAGAAACATAGAAACATAGAAATAGACGGCAGATAAGGGCCACGGCCCATCTAGTCTGCCCACCCCAATGACCCTCCCCTACCTTTCTCTGTGAATAGATCCCACGTGTCTATCCCATTTGGCCTTAAAATCAGGCACGCTGCTGGCCTCAATAACCTGAAGTGGAAGACTATTCCAGCGATCAACCACCCTTTCAGTGAAAAAGAATTTCCTGGTGTCCCCGTGCAGTTTCCCGCCCCTGATTTTCCACGGATGCCCCCTTGTTGCCGCGGGACCCTTGAAAAAGAAGATAACTTCTTCCACCTCGATGCGGCCCGTGAGATACTTGAATGTCTCGATCATGTCACCCCTCTCTCTGCGTTCCTCGAGTGAGTACAGCTGCAACTTATCCAGCCGTTCCTCGTACGGGAGATCCTTGAGTCCCGAGACCATCCGGGTGGCCATTCTCTGGACCGACTCCAGTCTCAGCACATCCTTACGGTAATGCGGCCTCCAGACTTGCACACAGTATTCCAGGTGGGGCCTCACCATGGATCTATACAATGGCATAATGACTTCAGGCTTACAGCTGACGAAACTCCTGCGTATGCAACTTATGATTTGCCTTGCCTTGGATGAAGCTTGCTCCACTTGATTGGCAGTCTTCATGTTCTCACTGTCGATCACCCCTAAGTCTCGTTCTGCTTCAGTTCTTTTTAGGATCTCGCCATTAAGGGTGTAAGTCTTGCATGGATTTTGGCTGCCCAGGTGCAGAAGCCGCTTATAGGATATGGGCCTAATTAGCTTTAACTGCCAATACTGTCCCTTAACTGGCATTAATTGACACATTCAAGAGCTTATAGAATGCCTATAAACTTAGGGCTCAATCCTATATAGATCGTATAAAAAAATCTGTGCTGACTAATGTGGCTCTAAACGCGATTCTATAAAAGTAAGGCGCACTGTATAGAATCACGCTTAGTGCCACCTCAGGGTTTTCTTGGCATAAATATCTGCATTTAAATTAGGCACCAAATGAAAACATGCCCGAGATCTGCCCCTAACCATGCCCATTTTTTGGTAGGTACTTTGGACTAGGCGCTTACTTTTTATAGAAACATGTTTTTCGAGTTAGGCGCCTAATTTTCAGTTAAGCCCAGTTAATGGCAATTATGAGGTGTTAAGTGCCAATGATTGGCCCTGATTAAGCCTATTAACCAATCAAGTTTGGTGCCGGCATCTGCTAGACGCGCCAATGTAGGTACATAACTTTAGGCAGACTATCTAGAATTTTCCATTTAGGCTGGATTCTCTAAACAGCGCGGTTGTCAGTGACTGCCAATCACAAGTCAATCACACCATGGCACCATTTAGAGAACTGCATGGGGGCGTTAACATGGGAGGGGCATGAAAGGGTCAGGGGTGTGTGAGGTGCTTACATGCTAAGTTTATAGAATACTGTCAGTTACGCCTGCAGTCGACAATATTTAGGTGCAAGCCTATACACTAGCCTTTGACATGGCGTAAATATTTGCACCTAATGTTTGGTGCTCAAATTGACTTTTACCAGTTTTCTGAAACAGCTTCTGTATACAACTTGGCCGTTATACACTACTTTGCTTAGTGCTCAACTTTTTAGCACCTAACATTTGATGCTGAATCTACCTCTAAGGCCTGGATTCTCAAAAATTTATGTTAAAAACTAATAGGCCGCTGTTGCAGCCGTTATAGTTAAGAAGAAAAAAAAAAAAAAATTTTTAATTGAATCAGGTTGGGCAGACTGGATGGACCATTCAGGTCTTTATCTGCCGTCATCTACTATGTTACTATGTTATAGTAGTGATTTTAAAAAAGCGAGTCATTCTCCCAAAAAATGCTCATGCAAATGAGGTTGGTGGAGAGTAGCGAAGATTTGCTAAATTTGCATGTGCCCATCATTTTGTATTGTTATGGATTGATTGTAAGTGCTGACTCTGGTTATTAATGTACGGTATATATAATTTTAAGCACTTTCTATTAGTCTTGAAAATTTAATTAAGATTTTTAAAAAAGAAATAAAAAGAGAGAGTTATACAGAATGCAGCCCAATGGAAAGCTGATGTAAAATAGAAAAGGCTACAATATTAATTAAGAAGTTGTGCCAGAAGGAATATTTTGGAAACATGAGCACAGATACCAGAGTGAAAGCTGTGATCTGTTTAAGGAATGGCAACTTCTGCATTGCCCTATCTGGTGATTTAAGTTGCACCGGTGTTTTACCAATACTTGGTTAAAGTGGTATTTATAGAGACTTGCAATAGAGCTGGCTGTGTTCTGCCTGAAGGCTAAAACTTTATTTAACAGCTGAAGAGTGCAGCTAAAGGAAGCATAAGTGTCTTGAGCCACTTATGTCAATGATGTAGGAATTATAACCTGAAGGGTTTTTTGGGGTGTGTTTACTACATCTGAGAATTTGGGAGGTAGAAACCCGTACCCTTGAGCTTATATATAAAAGGCTCAAGGGTGCTTTCAGGTTTGCTTACAAAAAGCAGAGCATAAGAGAAATACTGGTGGTAGATGTTGCTGAGAATTTGCCTGCCACTGATGGAAGAAGTATATTGGGCTGGCTGAGGCCAGCTCCAAAGCTTGACATTAATGCCGAGGAAAAGGAATGTGGTGAACTGTATGAATAAAGTGACGGCAGCAGCTTAACTGAACGGCTCACAGTCAGAAGCGCGCGAGACAAACGCATGCCGACATTTGAGAGTGGACAATTGAGCTCAAGACTTCAGCGCACCGCTCTAAAAGCTTATTTTAAAGGGCTCCGACAGTGGGTGTGGGGGGAACCCCCTCACTTTACTTAATAGTGTTGGCAATGCCGTTGGAAAAAATAGGTAAAAAGTTAAGTTTTCTGTATAATGTGGGGGGTTATACCCCCAACACAGCAGCGTGAAAAGTAAAGTTGGGGGGTTCCCCCCACACATAAGAACATAAGAACATAAGAAATGCCTCTGCTGGGTCAGACCCGAGGTCCATCGTGCCCAGCAGTCCGCTCACGCGGTGGCCCAGCAGGTCCAGGACCTGTGCAGTAATCTTCTATCTATACCCCTCTATCTTCTTTTCCAGTAGGAATTTGTCTAATCCTTTCTTGAAGCCCAGTACCGTACTCTGCCCAATCACGTCCTCTGGAAGCGCATTCCAGGTGTCCACCACACGTTGGGTAAAAAAGAACTTCCTAGTATTTGTTTTGAATCTGTCTCCTATCAACTTTTCCGAGTGCCCTCTTGTTCTTTTATTATTCGAGAGTTTGAAGAATCTGTCCCTCTCCACTCTCTCTATGCCCTTCATGATCTTATAAGTCTCTATCATATCCCCTCTAAGTCTTCTCTTCTCCAGGGAAAATAGACCCAGCTTCTCCAATCTCTCAGCATATGACAGGTTTTCCATACCTTTTATCAGACGCGTCGCTCTCCTCTGAACCCTCTCGACTAATGCCATATCCTTCTTAAGGTACGGCGACCAATATTGGACGCAGTACTCCAAATGCGGGCGCACCATTGCCCGATACAATGGCAGGATAACCTCTTTCGTTCTGGCTGTAATACCCTTTTTGATTATACCAAGCATTCTATTCGCTCTCTTAGCGGCCGCTGCACACTGTGCCGTCGGCTTCAATGTCATGTCCACCAATACCCCCAAGTCCCTTTCCTGGGTACTTTTATTTAATAATATCCCTCCCATTGTATAGTTGTACCTCGAGTTTCTGCTCCCCACATGTAATACCTTACATTTCTCAACGTTGAACTTCATCTGCCATCTCATCGCCCAATCTTCTAGTTTGTTCAAGTCCCTTTGCAATTCTTCGCATTCCTCTGTAGTCCGAGCTCCATTAAATAGTTTAGTGTCATCCGCAAATTTTATTATCTCGCACTTCGTCCCTGTTTCTAGATCATTTATGAAGATATTAAATAGTAGCGGCCCGAGCACCGAGCCCTGCGGGACGCCACTAGTGACCCTCCTCCAGTCGGAGTAGTGACCCTTCAGTCCTACCCTTTGTTTTGTTTTCTACCCTCCAACCAGTTTCTGATCCATCTATGTATGTCACCTTCCACCCCATGGTTCTTCAGTTTCCGGAGTAGACGTTCATGGGGCACCTTGTCAAAGGCTTTTTGGAAATCTAGATATATGATGTCAATGGGGTCTCCTTTGTCCATCTGTTTGTTAATCCCTTCGAAGAAATGCAATAAGTTTCTTTGGCACGATCTTCCCTTGCAGAAACCATGCTGGCTGGCTGTCAGAAGTTCGTGTTTTTCAAAATGTTGATCAGTGCTTCTGCCATTTTCCCAGGAACTGAAGTCAGGCTCACTGGCCTGTAGTTTCCCGGATCACCTCTTGATCCCTTTTTAAAGATGGGCGTAACGTTGGCTATTTTCCAATCCTCCTGGATCTCGCCTGTTTTCAGGGATAAGTTGCAAATTTGCTGCAGTAGTTCCGCTATCTCCTCCTTTAATTCCTTTAGAACCCTTGGATGTATGCCATCCGGACCCGGAGATTTGTCAGTTTTTAGTTTTTCGATCTGCCTACGAACGTCCTCAATGCTCACTTCTATGAATGTTAATTTTTCTGCTTGACTTCCATTGAAGAATTGCTCAGGTTCCGGCATGTTGGATGTGTTTTCGTTAGTAAATACAGACGAGAAGAACATGTTAAGCCTTTCTGCCACTACCTTCTCCTCTTTCACCACTCCCTTCCTGTCTCCTTCGTCTAGCGGTCCCACTTCCTCTCTAGTTGGCTGCTTCCCTTTAACATATCTGAAGAACGGTTTGAAATTTCTTTCTTCCCTGGCTAGCCTTTCTTCATACTCTCTTTTAGCTTTCCGAACTTCACGGTGACATTCTTTTTGATACTTCTTGTGCTCTTTCCAGTTCCCCTCAGATTTGTCCTTTTTCCATTTCTTGAATGAATTTTTCTTATTGCCTATCGCTTCCTTCACTATTTTGGTTATCCACGCCGGGTCTTTTGTTTGATTCTTTTTGCACCCTTTCCTGAATCTGGGGATATACAGATTTTGCACCTCGTTCACCATGTCCCTGAAGAAGGACCAGGCATGATT
This sequence comes from Geotrypetes seraphini, assembly GCF_902459505.1. Taxonomy (NCBI): domain Eukaryota; kingdom Metazoa; phylum Chordata; class Amphibia; order Gymnophiona; family Dermophiidae; genus Geotrypetes; species Geotrypetes seraphini. The sequence continues at coordinate 197,638,249 of NC_047087.1, forward strand.
TACCATTAGCCATGTTTTGGAAGTGTTCCTAAGTTTCTTCCTTACCAATTTTCTCATTGCTTCGTAGTTTCCTTTCTTGAAGTTAAAGGTTGTCGCTATGGATCTCTTGCCTTTTGGTATTCCTACCTCAACCTTGAACTTGATCATATTATGATCGCTGTTTCCCAACGTCCCCACTACTTCAACGTCCTTTGCAGGTCCTCTTAACCCATTTAGGATTAGATCCAGAGTGGCATTTCCTCTCGTCGGTTCTCTAACAAGCTGCTCCATGAAGCAATCTTGTGTGGCTTCCAGGAATTTTGTCTCCCTAGCGCATTTCGAGCTTCCAAGCCTCCAGTCTATCCCGGGGTAGTTGAAGTCTCCCATAATAACCGTGTTGCCACTTTTGCATTCTCGCTTCATCTCGGCTTCCATTTCTTCATCAATATCTCCGGTTTGCCCGGGTGGGCGATAATATAGGCCCATCTTTATTTCAGGCCCTTTCCTTCCCAGTATTTTAACCCATAGAGATTCCAGCTTGTTGGTCATCTCTGCTGTGTCCATTCTTGTGGATTGTATGCTTTCTTTTATGTACAGGGCTATTCCACCTCCTTTTTGTCCTGACCTGTCCTGGCGATAGAGCTTGTATCCAGGCAGTGCTGTATCCCATTTGCTTTCCTCATTCCACCATGTTTCAGAGATTCCAATGATGTCGATTTCTTCTGCATCGACCACTGCTTCTAGTTCCCCCATTTTGTTTCTTAGGCTCCTTGCATTAGCATATATGCAATTTAGATCTTGGTATTTTGTTGTCCTCCTTTCCTTTCCCTGTGCTTCGGTCCTTAATTTCTTTTCTTTTGCTGTAAACATTGTAACCTCTTCTGGGTTAGTCGACTCCTGCAATTTATCCATTGTTTCTTCCCAGTCATTTTTCCCCTCGGTATCTTCACAGGATACCGTCTTCCGAATCGTCGACCCTAGGTCAACTGTCGGCTTTCCCCTTCTTCTTAGTTTAAAGCCAGGTCTATTCCTCTCTTGACGTTGTTTGCTAGGAGTTTAGTTCCCGCTGCACTCAGGTGGAGTCCATCTTTCCTGTAGAGCTTGCTCTTGCCCCAAAACGCCGTCCAGTTCCTCACGAAGTGGAATCCTTCTTCCTCGCACCATCTTCTCATCCACGCATTTATTGATTGTAGCTCCTCCTGCCTTTTCACATCTGCCCTCGGTACTGGTAGGATCTCTGAGAACATTATCTTCTGGGCCCTCATCCTCAGCTTCCTTCCCAGAATCTTGAACTGTTCTAGTAGCGTGCTTCTTTTGTAGTCTCTCCTGCTGACATCATTCGTCCCGATGTGGATCACTACAGCGGTCTCTTCTGTCTCCGCCCCTCTCACACCCCCATAGGAGCCCTTTAAAATAAGCTTTTAGAGCGGCGAACTGAAGTCTTACGCTCAATTATCCGCTCTCAAATGTTGGCGCGCATTTGTCTCGCGCACTTTTGTCCCGTCACCTAGCTGAACAGGTGGCCTGCCAGTCTTGAGGAAAGAAACCAGAATTGTTTAAGGTAGCTACTCTGTCTCTCGAAAGACTAGCTGAAACTAAGGGCTCCTTTTACAAAGGTGCGTTAGGGCCTTAATGCGCGGAACAGCGCGCACTAAAATGCCCCGCGCGCTAGCCGCTACCACCTCCTCTTAAGCAGGTGGTAATTTTTCGGCTAGTGCGCGCTAATCTCGTGCGTGCGCTAAAACCACTAGCGCACCTTAGTAAAAGGAGCCCTAAATTGAAGGCTGGTCACATAAAGAAAGATGTTTTGGGTTTTAAAAAAATCTCTCTTTTGCATATTGATAATAAGAAGGCAGGAGATACCAGAGAGTTGTTTGAAGCAAAGAGACTTTACCATGTTTGAGGAAAGAGTACTGTCTGAACCAGATATTTTGGTTTTACCTTTATTAAAAACCTTTTGCTACATTTAGAGCAGGGATCTCAAAGTCCCTCCTCGAGGGCCGCAATCCAGTCGGGTTTTCAGGATTTCCCCAATGAATATGCACTGAAAGCAGTGCATGCACATAGATCTCATGCATATTCATTGCGGAAATCCTGAAAACCCGACTGGATTGCGGCCCTCAAGGAGGGACTTTGAGACCCCTGATTTAGAATATTTGAAGTCCTAAGAGCCTGAATGGGCTTTACCCTAACTCACTACCAGCCTCTATTATACGCTCAGTCAGTTGCACGTGCCAGAGAACCCTAGGCTTGGTGCCCACCTTGCCTATCACCTGGTCACAGTATTTACAGATATATTTGAAAAGTGGGGGAATGAAATGTATTTTGAGGATTAAAATTACTTATTTATAATAATGTAATCACATAATATGTCTTACTGAATTAATAATTGGGAGGAGGTTGGGAGAAAATGATTGTTTTATATATTACTTGTGTAATTAACAGTGCGTTTTATGTAGTATTTATGGTTCAATTAATTGTATTGCATTGTCAAAGTTTGAAAATCAATAAAGTTTATGAATATACATGTCCAGGGTGGGTGTGGGGGATACTTTGATCTATTTATGGTTGAGGGTAATTGTTGGGTGTATAATGGAGGGGTGATATATATAATTGATATGTAATATAATTTGATAGAATATTAAGTGCTGTTAAAGTGTAAAATGTTTTTACTAATTATGTTGCACTTATTGTTAGTTTTAAACTGAATAAAGAATTTTTTTAAAAAAGTGTATAACCTGCACCATCTATACATTCTAGGAAGGGTATAAATAAAACATACATTATAGTAAAACATAAAACAAAATAATACAAAAAAATATCAACATTAAAAAAATCAATTGCTCTGCCACTTAAACCAGTCATACTGCCATTTTCCTTCAATAAGAGGTTATATTTAAAAACCATCAATGGGATCTGGATTGGTCACTGTTGGAAAAAGGATATTAGGCTAGATGACCCACTGGTCTGACCCAGTATGGCTATTCTTATGTCCCAGTTTTAGATGTGTCTCTATATAAGATATAAATTAAGGAACTCTACAATCTCTCCTTATAGTAAACAGATTGTGAGCGCAGTCCCCATTTCCTGCAGCAGTTATTCAATTCCCCTCAATGACCCAAATTGAGTTCAAAGAAACAAATTTAGTACAATTAAAAGTCAATTTTTAGTTAACACATATTTTGAAGAAAAAAAAAAGAAAAAGCTTTAGGAATTTTACAAAACACACCATCATTGAGAATAGCCCTAATTTTAACTGGAAGTTGAATCCACCACTTAACAGCTTGATATTGGAAATTAGAAAACAGAGCAGCTATGTTTCTGAAATTCTGTGGCAATTCTGAGTCCTATCTGAGGGGTGGAGGGATTCCTCTGTTCCCCGAATCTTTCAGAGGTTTCAAGGTACAGGGAGCTGCTATTGCCTCTGATGTCATGGCAACGGGGAGGCTGTCATACACACTGTGTGAACTCTTCCCACTGCCAAGAGCAGAGGGCTAATATTTAGGGTTACCATATGGCTCCAGAAAAAGCAGGACGGATTGAGACATCCGGGTTTTACTTCCATTGATTTCAATAGAAGTAATGTCCAGATGTCTCAATCTGTCCTACTTTTTTCTGGAGCCATATGATAACCCTACTAATATTGGCTCTTTTGAAAGTGGTGGAGAGGGCAGAGGGAGAAATTTTACACTGGGAGGAAGGAGAGATGTCAGATTCTGGAGAAGGGTAATTGAAGGAGGGGGGAGACAGAGATGTCAGACCACTGGAAAGGGAAGGAGACAGTGATGCCAGACCAGGGAACAGAAGGAAAGGAGAGGAGAGAGATATGCCAGGCTGTGGGAAGGAAAGGATAGAGATACCAGACAGTAGGAAGGAGGGAAGAGCAGGAGAAATGTTAGACCATGGAAAGAGGAAGGGAAGGCGATGCCAAACCATGGGAGAGGAAACAGATATCAGGCGATGGGAAGGACAGGAGAAAAATGGTAGACCATAGGAAGGGGTAAGGGGAGGACAGAGATGTCAGATCATTGGAGAAGGGAGGAGATGGTACACTGGGATGGAGAAGGAGAGAGAGAGGGAGGGAGGAGATGGTGCACAGCAATGGGTGTGGCAGGGAAGAGAGAAAGAAGAAATGCTTCTTATGGATAGATGGGAATAGGGGAGAAGAAAAAGGAAGGAAATGGTACACATGGATAGAAAGGAAGGGAAGACATGGGAAAGTAGAAAGAATTTGAAAAGCAGAAAAAATGGAAGAAATTTGAATGCTAAAAGTTAATGCCAAAGAAAGGGCAGAAAGTGAAGAAGAGGAGAAAAACAGCAAATGGATAATAATAATTTTATTCTTATATACCGTCAAAGCCGTAGTAGTTCGAGGCGGTTTACAATAAGAGGAGCTGGACAATCAGTGTAGATAGGTACAATGTAAAGGCATAGAGTACATGTGAGCGGGATACAGGGATAGGAAGGGCTGGAACAGTCAGCGAACAATCAGCGAGAATAGGCGCACAGTACAGTCATCTATACATGTAGGCAGAGAACAGAGAGGGACTGAGAGATCGTGGTAAAATTTGGTTGGAGTAAAGCGATAGGGCAATAGGAGAACTTAGGTTACAAATCGGTTGTACAAGTTTGTTTTTACTAGTTTTCTTAAAAACTTAGATAGGATGAGGAGTGCGTAATTAAGTTACCCAGCCAGTTGTTCATTTGGCCTGCTTGGAAAGCAAGTGTTCTGTCTAGGTATCTGTTGTATCGGAAGGCCTTTATTGTTGGATGGGTGAACATATGGACTCTGCGTATAGGCCTGCTAGGACAGTCCAAGTTGGAATGAGCGACCAAGTATGTAGGGGCCGAGCCAAGCATGGATTAGAAACAGAGACAGGCAAATTTGAACAAGACTCTTGCCTCCAGGGGCAGCCAATGAAGTTTTTGGTAATAGGGGGTTATATGGTCCCATTTTTTAATGCCAAAAATCAGTTGTACTGTCTAGTTTTGGATAATTCGGAGTCTTTGAATGGTTTTCAAGTTTCAAGTTTTATTAGGAATTTATATACCGCCTATCAAGGTTATCTAAGCGGTTTTACAATCAGGTACTCAAGTATTTTCCCTATCTGTCCCGGTGGGCTCACAATCTATCTAACGTTACCTGGGGCTATGGAGGATTAAGTGACTTGCCCATGGTCACAAGGAGCAGTGCGGGGTTTGAACCCACAACCCCAGGGTGTTGAGGCTGTAGCTTCAACCACTGCACCACACACTCCTCGAAAGATCCCAAATAAATGATGCTGCAGTAGTCGAGTATGCTTAGTATGGAGGCTTGCACCAGTAAACGGAATGAAATTGCATCGAAGTACTTTCTGATGGATCTTAGTTTCCATAGTGTCGAAAAGCCTTTTCTAATCATTAGCTCCGTGTGTGTCTCAAGGATAAGATAATGGTCCAGAGTTACTCCCAGAATATCTAGGGAATCGACAAAAGGAAAGACTTGACCATTCAAGGAAATTGAAGAATCTTTGAGTTTGTCATTTGGGCTAGCTAGGAAGAATTTGGTTTTTTCTGAGTTGAGTTTTAATTTAAATTTGGCCATCCATTGGTCAATTTGCTTTAATATGGATGCCAGGTGGATCTTTGTCTCAGAAGACAGGTTTGTTAGGGGAAAAACTAAAGTGATGTCGTCTGCATAGATGTAAAATTTGACTTTTAAGCTTTGCAGTAGATTCCCCAATGAGGCTAAGTAGATATTAAATAGTGTAGGGGATAGGGGGAACCCTGCAGGACTCCACATGAGTTAACCCAGCTGTAGGATTGATTGTTGTCACTGTAAACTTGGTAAGAAGGCCCTGGATACAGAGTTAAGAGCACAAACAGAAGGAAGTGCAACCAGAGACTGGGAAAAGATGAGTCGAAAAATAAAATTATCAGACAACAAAGGTAGGGAATATAATTTTATGAAATGTGTCAGTTTTGAGAATTTATATCTGCTGCACTGTTAAGGAAGAAATTATTTTTTTTCTATTTCTCAGGTGTTGTACTGCATGTAGAGTCTGGCATCTTAGGGTTTCGTTTATGTATATTAGTACTTTTTGTTTGTGGTCCTGTATTTGCATAGGGGCTACCTGTGTTCTGCATTTGTGACCAAGGCTAGGTGTTATGGTAGGAATAAATGTTGAGAAGCATGCCAGTGTGCTTTGTGTAGTTTAATTTTGTGGTTAACCATTATGTGTCGTTAATAAAATAATATTGTGTGTACATATGAAAAATGAATAGAAAAATTGTATTACAATTAGTACTATTATTATTATTATGGGTCAGGGGCGGAGCTTGTCCACCCACCCCCTCCCCAAACATAAGTGTTCCGCTGCCAATGGTTGTTGCTGTAATACTTTTAACTTTGGTTTCTTGGACCATTTCAGTGCTCTTTATATGGGCTTTCCTAAGTACGTGCTGTGGAAACTGCAAAGTGTTCAGAATATGGTTAAGTGTTTGATAACCTTCCGGAAACTGTGGGATCATGATACCCCTTTGCTTTATGAATTCCATTAGCTAATTATCGAGACATGTGTCTTTTTAAAACAGTTTGATTTTTTTTTTTGGGGGGGTGGGATGCTTCAGGAGATGGGATCTCAGTATTTGTTCTTATGTTGCCTTATTGACCTCAACAAACAGAAAATCCAACTGAACAGCAGTAAGGTGACAAAACGAAGAACAAAAACCAAAAACTGCAATTCTTTGCCTTATTGACCTCATCCCGCATTACAGTCTAGTATCTCTCATAATCTGGCATTGCCCTCAACAAAGGCATGTTATTTTTCCAAGGACACTCAAATACCACATGATTTTTTATGCTTCCAAAACTCAGATCTACTAAATTTTAAAGTACTCAAAAAAAAAAACCAAAAACAAATTATCCCAGTTCTGATCAGTGCAAGTTCTTACAGAGAATTCATAGCGTGGAATGGTCTCATAGTCCAGCGGCACAGCAACCCGCACACGAATATCTGCTTTGCCCTGAATTGATGTTGGAGAGATGATGAAATGGTTCGAGTTGTTTCCCACTAGGTAAACTTCAAACGCACTGTTGACTCCCTGGAAAGCAAGGAAAGCATAAAATAAGTTTTTTAATCAACTTTGGTAAGAGAGAAATTAAGAGTCCCTTTTACAGTGAGTCCCAAGTATGGCAAATGCGACACAACCCTTGGGAATTAAATGGCCTGCGTCGCATTGGCTGCACAGGAATCATATCTACAGCTTTATAAAAGGGACCCTAAGAAAGTAATTTATGGTCATTTTGCAAATGCTTACAAGATTGAAAAAAACAACAGCCCATATCATAATAATATGCAGAACTCTAAAGGAAAACAAGCCCATTTTATTATGATTATTTTGTTCATGACTTAAAAGTGAATTATTTTATCTTCTACCCTCATAAATTAATATTCTTTCTTGCATGCCTCATTATGAAATCTACTTCAAAACCTGTTAATTTCACAAATATTCTAGCTTTTTACCAATGAATTTTGCTTGAAATATCTTGTGGTTTTCAGGTTTCCCAGTTCAATTTTATCCTAAAGACATGCAAATATCTCCTGAGGGACTCATTCGAAAATATGTTCACAGCAAGACCTAAGGAAAACTATGCTAGCCTGTATTTTATTTTTCCATTTTGTATTATTCCATCCTATACTTTGATGAAGTTTGTTTGTGAACCAAGGGCATGCCACAAACAGCAGCCATATCTTCCACTTTTAACAGAACTGCAGTAAAAAGTGGCCCTGGTGTGTTCCTATGAAAATCATTCCCATGTGCTAAGGTCATTTTTACTGCATGGGTAAAATGGCCTATTTTTCTATTTTCACTATTAATGGCCACACAAAAATTTTTCCATTAGTGCATGGCCATTATCACATGAGCCCCCTCCTGCCACCCATTATGTAAGTGGCAAGAGCTTATCTGCTAATCAGTTAGGGCTCCTTTTACTAATATGTGTTAGAGCTTTAACGTGCGGAATAGCGTGCACTACAATGCCGTGTGCGCTAGATGCTAAAAATGCAAGCACACCTTAGTAAAAGGAGCCCTTAGTGCACGGCAATGTGGCTGATGCCACATATCCAACCAGCCTAGGCTTCCTATTACAGTAGACTCTCAGTTATCCAGCACCCATGGGGATTGGTAGATGCCGGCAGTGGCGTAGTATGGGGGGAGGGGGCGGTCCGCCCCAGGCACTGTCTTGGTGGGGGTGCTGGCACCCCTCCTCCTCTCTGCCCCTCGCTCATTCCCACTCCTCTCCCTGCTGCATGCACGCCTTCACTTCCCCCCATCGTACCTCTATCTCTCTGACGACACGAGCAGCAACTCCAACCTGTTGCTCGCACCAGCGTCAGTTCTCACTCTGACGTCACTTAGGGGTCCCGCGCCTAGGAAGTGACGCCAGAGGGAGAGCCAGTGCTTATGCGGGCAGTAAGTTGGTAATGCTGCTTGCGCCGGGGAAGTTAAGAGGTATGGAGTAGCGAAGGGAAGGGGTGTGCCCATGCGGCAGGGGGGCGGGGAAGGAGCGAGGGAGGGGCGCCACCACCCCGGGTGTCTCTCACCCTCACTACTCCACTGGATGCCAGATAACTAGTTTCTGGTTGCTTGAGAGTTAGTATAAAAATAGTTTTGTCTCCCTTCCCAATTCCCCTTTCTGGTCTGAGTCACTCTCTCTTCATCATCCCCCATCCCCCACATGTCCAGTATCTGTTCCTCCATTCCCACTCTCCTTTCTGTTCTGGGTCACTTTCTTCCCCCCCCCCCCCACACACACTTATGAGTCCAGTATTCAGATCCAGTGTTCATGTCCCTTCCTCCCTCCCTCCCCTTTGGTTCATCTTCCCCTCCTTCCGAAGCAGCAGCCGGTCAGCAATGACAGTGCTGTAAACAGGCTGCTCACAGCCAACCCCAGCAGGGCCTTTCTCTCCTTCTTCAAAAGTGACACGGCAGAGAAAAGGCCCTGCCAGGGCTGGCTGCGAGCAGCCTGTTTACAGCACTGTCTCTGCTGACCGGCTGCCACTGCTGCTTTGGGGGCTGGAGGGAGGTTGTCGAGGGCTGCCACTGCTGTTTTGGGGGTTGGAGAGAGGGAGGGAGGTTGTCCAGGGCTGCCACTACTGCTTTGGGGGCTGGAGGGAGGGAGGTTGTCGGGGGTTGCCGCTGCTACTTTGGGGGCTGAAGGGAGAGAAGGGATCAGCAAGGAAGACATTTTTTTTTTTTTTTTGATGGTTGGTTGAGTACTGGTTAACTGGGATTTTACTGTATAAAACATTGCACTAGAGAGGAGAAAATTACTGACGGGAAAAAGAATTACCATTTTCAAGAGGCTCTTTTAGAGTCCAATTAATAAAGAAGCCTGCCAGCCTTGATATTAGTTACCAAAAATACATAATTTACAGGAAAATATTTGCTTTTCAACTGCTGGATCCATTTAAGTTTGTGCCCAACACTGATGTCAATATTCAAAAAGACCTATATATTTAGCAGCTGTTAATAAATATAAGTCCCCTATCTATGGATTTCAGGTGCACTATCTGTACAAATAGATACACTGAAGAGAATTTATTTTGAATTTTTTTTCTCTAGTAATTCTTTAGCCGCCCTTGAGCAGCATCCACTTTCAAAACCATGGACCGCTATAAATGCCAGCTTTTCCTAATTATGACAGGGATAGCCATGCAAATGGTAACTCGCAATTGGAAAAATTATGATCGCCTTAATTTTCCTTTTTGGTGGGTGAGTTTATGCTCAAGCTATAGGTATGAGAAAATGAAAGCTGATAGGTTGGGGCATAGCAATTTATTTAAACTGATTTGGGGCCTGTTGACGCCTTTTATTACTTCATTATAATTGTCTTTTGTCTTTAATTTTTGTTTATTTCCATGCACATCCAGAACAGGGTGGGGGGGATATCTCTTTTGTTTATTTCTTGACTGAATGTATTGGAAGGGGGGGAGGGTATTTTTTCTGTATTGTTATTGATTGAATATAAGTGCTTATTTTGATTATTAATGTTTGTATAATTTCCTGCACTTTGTATTAGTCTTGAAAACTTAATAAAGATTAAAAAAAAAGAAAACAAAAAAAAACAACAACCTCATCCTGCTTGGATAGAGCTCTTGACTCAACTACCTGATGAAGTAATTACCTATTTACTTATTATAATAAACAGAAATCAAGGACAGAGCATTTCTCTTTTGGAATGTTAAGTAATGCATGTGTTATGAGAACAGTACCGTACATAGGCGTCTTGATATAAATTACCCTATTGTGTCCAGTCAAGCATACTTTCTCACCTGGCTAGACTAGAGCTCAGCTTGAAAGGATATGATCATTTTCCTTCAAATAAGTTTGTATGCTGGAGAAGAAGGAACTCTAAGACCTCCTTTTAGGAAACTGCGATAGCAGTTTCTAGCACGGGAAGCTGCACTGCTCCCGACACTCATTGAGTTCCTATGAGCTTCGGGAGCAGCGCAGCTTCCCGAGCTAGAAACTGCTATCACAGTTTCCTAAAAGAGGGGGTAAGGCTCCTATGTTCTCCCTCAAGACCAAGGCAGGTTAGCCTTCATACTTCCATAGCACTATTGACACAGACCTAGGATTCCATTTGTGGGCCCTAGTTGGACTTTTGCATTGCGAGCAAAGAGGCCAAAGTACTAGATCACAAAAGACTGCATATATCAGTGCACATTTTTGCCTTATTTTGCTACCAGATGTAGGGAGCTCCCAGCATCGAAAATGTTGCAAAATATTTTGGTTATGTTACATGTCTGCGAACTTCACATATTCTCAGGCATGTAAACACAAATACATTAAAAAATATATTTATGGTTTATTTGAACTTGATATTTTTTTCCTTTATGTGGTGTTAGGTAGCATAAATTTGAAGTGCTGACTGTTCCCATTTCAGATGCCCTACTTCTCTCAGCGGTCCATAGTATTCCTTACTCCTGACCCTCACTTTTGGAGTTCAAAACATCTGACCTCCTTATTAGCACTGTTTTCTTATGTCTGACCTCCACATATTGTATGACGGGGACTCACAGAAAACTAATAGGAGACAGTATGACAGGAACTCACAGAAAACTAATGGGAGACAAATATCTGGCCCTTTAAGATTGCACCAGTTCCCAGGATTCCCCTTCCCCCTTTCCTTTCTCAGAAAGGCCACCTAGGGAATCTCACTTCCCAGACTGCAGGAACTGGTCTCAGCAAGCAGGTCAGGATAGAGATCTCACAACGAGGTGAATTGAAACCACGGGCTCTGCTGAGAATGCTGAATTTCCTCAGTATCCCTGGGAGGAGGGGCTGTATAAGGGCCACCTCATAGCTTCACAAGAGCTCTAGGTTCCACCTGGAAGTAAGCTGAAGACTTTAATGGACTGAGACAACTCAGTAGAGCCAGTGGAGAGCAGTGAGTTGGGTCCTCCCGAGGAAATGCAGGTTACCAATGGGACTCTGAAGGAAATGGAAGTGGTTTGAAAGAGACCAAGAACTAAGCAGTAAAAGTACAGTTTGATTGCAGAAGTTTAACTCTGACCTGTAAAGGGAAGCTTGGGACTCTGTGTTTGCCTGCACCTACTGGGGCTGAACCTCATGCTGTTTAGAAGCTTGGAGAAGGGTTCAGCAAGGAGGAGGGCTAGGATGAAAACTGGATGTCACAGGAGCCAGTGGGGACGTTCAGAAGCTAAATTTGAACTCTTACAGGCAGTGCTTGTTGGATGTTTGGGTAATGTTTATGGATTAGGAAACCCGCGCATTTTCAGAGGCCCTCCAGATGTGTCTTGGAGGTCAGAAAAGATGTGGCTTTGTAGGGGCGGGGATGGAGGCAGAATGGAGTGGGACTGGAGACGGAACAGGGTGTGGTCGTATGTCCAGGTTTCTCCATAGAAAAATCTAGGAACCTTAACCCCTGAATTGCCTAAAATGTCTCTAGGCAAGGGATCCAAAACTAAAACAACAAACAACAACAAGAACAAAGGCAAAAGGGGGCACTCCTGTCTCTTGCCCTTATCTATAGGAAAAGATCCCAATGAACCCCCATTAACTTCTATCTCCACTGTGGGCAGATAATATATGGCCTGTACAGCTGACAAAAATGGACCTGTCAAACCATAGGTTTGTAAAACTTCACACATAAACTGCCAATGCATCCTATTGAACGCCTTCTCAGCGTCAAAACTGAAAGGCAGAGAAGGTGTCAAATTGAGCCTGACCTCCAGAGATTCTAGTATTTGTCTCAAATTGTTTGCCACCCAGTGATTTTGAGTTAACCCCACCTTCAAGAGAAGGTAAAATTAATGCTAACCTGTTAGCCAATATTTTAGCAAAGATTTTAGTCTCAAAATTTATAAGTGAAATGTCTATAAGAATCTGCTAATTAAGGGTCTTTCCTTGACTTTCAACAGAACCACTATCGGGGTCCTACAAAGCAAAGAAGACAATGCTCCTGCTTATAGAATTTGGCTGAGAGACCATCTACTCCCAGGTGATTTATGTAAAGAAATTTGATTTATAAGATAGTAAAACCACCTCCTCCAATATAGAGGCATTAAGGGATGCTCTCTGAGCACCAGTAATCTTTGGAAGTTGGAGGCCTAATAACTATATATTACTATCTAACCCCGCCTCCTCCTCAGGTTGAGCATATACTACAAGACTGTGGAGTCGGAGTCAGAGTCGAGGAGTCAGAGACAATTTTGGGTACCAGGAGTCGGAGTCATGGGTACCAGAAACTGAGGAGTCGTAGTCGAAGGATTTATCTACTGACTCATAGTGAAAAACTCTAAAAATATGATGTATGCCTTCTTCAGTTCTAGTCAAATGGTCCTTGTTATCTTGTAGCTGTATTATTCTATGTGGACCCTTACCCTTTAAAATTAAATGAGCCAGCAAAGTCCCGGATTTATTAGCATGATTAAATAATTGATAATGATAATTCATTGCTGACCTTTTAATTCTAGTGTGTATCAGCTGATTAAGGGTAACCTGAGAAGCTAGTAAAAGGGTTCTCACACCACTAGGATTCATATCATAGGCCTTTCTGTCCTTTCTGACTTGATTTTTCCCAAAGTTTTAGCTCTGCCTCACACATTTTCTTCTTACGCAAAACGTATGAGATAATATCTCCTCTCAATACAACCTTAGCCACTTCCAAAATACTTCAGGCTTATGACTTTAGTCCTTATTATGATACACATAATTCCTTCTATTTCCCTAGAAGGTATTAATGAAATTTAGAATGAGTTTGAATAACTTTTTTGGGAAATGCCATTGTCTTCTCCCTGGGTCCCATTGTTCTCCTGCTACCTCCATCTATATCTAGGATTACCAGATTTCCTCTTTAAAAAAAAAAAAAAAAAAAGAGGGCAACTGGCACTGCCCCATTCTGCCCCCCAGCCCCGCCCCCACATGAACCTCATGCCTCTTTCCCCAAGCTCAGGTTCATGTCTGAAGGGCCTCTGTGCATGCACGGATGTCACACACATGCGCATTTGTGTGACATCATCACGTCAACGTCTGTGCATGCACAGAGGCCCTCCAGATGCAGACCCGAGTTCAGGGCCTTCTAAAACACAAACAAACTGCCAGGTTTTGGAAATCTCTCCAGGCAGCCAGATAGTCCTCTACAAAAGGACATATCCAGGTTTTCCGAACATCTGATAACCCTATCCATATCAAAGCGTGATCTGAGACATACAAAGGGCCTGTCTGTGCTAGTTCTACAGAGGTAGACAAACAGGTAGATATTTAATATAGTCACTTCTCAATTGTGTTCTCCTGCCCATTTAAACCATGCTGAATATCAACCCCAGAGGAAATAAACAGGATAGCAAACAAAAACTTTCAGGAAAAATTTTTTTTTAACCACCGAAGCTTGTTCTCAAGCCTTTTATTAAAATGTAGTCCAGGGAGGCAAATTCCAATAACAAGGACAGAATTTTTTTTAAAAAAGGTTCAATATCAAACCAAAAGTGGATTTTCAATTTTCTCTCAGAAGAGCTTCAGAACTGTTACAGGGAGGGACCAATTAAATGCACGAAGGGATGCTAATGGCAAAACCTGGTTGAGCGTGACAGCTGAGAGCAAGCGACACGGCTGAAACCCCCTCTTATATGTCCCCTTCCTATCCTACTGCACAGATAAGAGAGAACTAATCACAGAGCTGAATGCTGGCTGGTGACAGCCCCTGCTTTATGTTATGAGTAAGAGACAGACTACTCTATCCTGTGTCCCTTATTCCTGTCTCGTTTGCATTTGTGACCATACAATTTGCTAAAAATCATCTCTAATGAATGCATATTCTTTATATGGATCCCTTTTGGATAAAGTAGGGTGGCTACTGCATTTATCTACTTGAATAAATGAAAATAAATGTTAACAAGGAAAAAACACATTCATTGCATTAATTTAACACATTCATTGACTAATTTTCAGAAGCTGACAATCCCTTTCTTAGACTAGAATAGAATAAACAAAAGATTAATTATTAGTAAATTTTACCCCCCCCCCCTTTTTTACAAAACCTTTGCGTGATTTTTTGCCAGCTGCAGCGATAACAGCTCCGATGCTCATAGGAATTCTATGAACGTAGGAGCTGTTACCGCAGCAGTCAGCATTAAAAACCACGCTATGGTTTTGTAAAAGGGGGGAATAAGTGAATTGTGGAAAGAATTCCAATGATAATATGAAAAGGAAGTGGGAGAAGGTTCAGTGATCAGAAAATGGCAGACAGTAAGTGTTAATGCTTGTAATGCATTAAGAATTTCTACTTAGGTCTATGCTGAGCATTTCTTGTCAGTTCCAAAATGTATGATCATATATCTTCCAAAGTCTGAATTGTTGGATTGTTCTGAATTGCGGCAGAGGAATCCCCATCAGCTGAGCTGGTTTCGGGGATTTTTGCTCAGCTGATAGGGATTTCCCCTGCCAGGATCAGCTGAGCTGTGAAGCCCTACACCCCTCCCCTGACATCCACCAACATTTTTGCCCCCCCCCCCATCACATGACACTACCCGACATCGTGGAAAACACCCCCCCACATCACCCGACATATTCCGCTGCAAAATCAGGAGGGAAGCCCACTCCTTTCTGCCGCGTGCTGTAAATGACATACCTTCCCCTCCCATTACATCTTGGGATGCAGTGGGAGGGGCCTAAGGCCCTGGGTAGAATTGCTTGAGACACTGCCCAGGAAGCTGCTATCCCCCTAGTGGAGTGTGCTTTCAGTGATATAGGGGATCACTGTCCACTCGTTTTCTCATACCATACACTCCATCCAGAATGCTAAAACCGACAAAACACCATCTGCTTACTGTTCCTTCCTTGAAAATCGTTGGTACAAGACAGTGAGTGATGGGTCCCCAGCCTTGGAATGCGTTACCAGGGTATTTGCATAATGAAACCACATTGAATAGATTTCAAAGGCTCCCTAAAAAGTTTTCTGTATAGGGATGCCTTTGAAACTTAATTTCGGGGAATATTAACGCTCTTCATTCATATTTACTCTCAGATTTTAATCTCAGAGTTTAAGCCTCTTTTTAGATGCTCTGTTTTGTTTTCTATTTTACTCTCATCCAGCCCAATTGTGTTTATCCCTATATGTTCCTTCTGTACTATAACCATTGTAGTTCCTCCCCTCTTCCATTTTGTACCAGTCCTGTCATTTATATGTCTATTGTTTATATTGTCTATATATAGTAATGTTTTCCCCATTTTAGATTTGTAATATGCTTTGAATTTATGACAATGCGTGTACATCAAATTTTAAATAAAACTTGAAACTTGATGCTGCAGATATGGCAAGGTGAATCCAACTGGAAATGGACACCTTAGAAGCCGGCCTTCCCTGCCAATTGGTGTTCGTCAAGACAAACAAGCGATTGATCAGATGAAACTCATTGGTCAATTTGAGATACCATAGAAGGATCCACTTGACATCTAACAAGATGCAAGATCTTGTCATTTTTTTGGGGATCCTGATGATCTGAACACGGACAGACACACTTCTTGAGTTACATGGAAAATCGAAATGACCTTCGGCAAATAAGACAGCACTGTGTGTATTGATACTCCCACATCACTAAATCTGAGGAATGACTCTCTGCAGAACAAAGCTCTTCTTGCTAATGCAATCGCCACTAAAAACACCATGGGAAAGTCTATAAGTATTGCAATGGTTCATATAGCACCCGAGTTAAAGACTTTAGAACCAGGTTCAGATTCCATGTCAGAAAAGGCTGTCTCAACAGTGGACACAGCTGCAGCGTTCCTTTCAAAATTCTGTATAAATTTGGGTGCGCAGCTAGAGGAACTTTGTCCACCTATGCCCTAACACACAAGAAACCCACTATCTGTACCTTAAGGGATCCAACTGCTAGGCCCTTCTCAAGGTCATCCTGGAGAAATGCCAGGACTAAGGCAATCAGCACCTGAAAAGGCTCCTCATTTCTGGTATTCACCAGGCTCTGAACATCTTCCAGGTGTTTGCATAGGCAGCGACCATTGCTGGTTTCTTTGCCCTGAGGAGAGTTGCCACAACTATGTCTGAATAGCCTATGCATTCTAAAGCTTCACGCTCAAGGGACATGCCATAAGTCGAAGTATTCCGGATCCTCCAGGGCAATCGGCCCCTGCAACAGCAAGGTGGGATGCAGAGGTAGTCTGAAGCTCCTGTTCCTTTGTAGTTGCACTAGATCCACATACAAGGGCCTTCTTCACCAATCTGGGGCTACTAAAATCACCAGTCCTGAGTGTGATGTTATCCTGCCTATCATGGGCCAAGGAGGAAAAATGTACAACATGCCTGTGGTGGGCTACCATTGCACCAAGGCATCCATACCTGTGCTTCCGGGTTCGTATTGTAACGTGGCCGTCCCTTAGGGCATAGCAGGGACCGGCACACAACCACAATATAGCCTCGGTGTGCTTCCCCAAGAAGGAGGAAGTCCCTGTAGTGGAGAGCTTACCTTGTGGACAATGGACAGAATGGCACCACACAGGTAAGTACCAAAAAGAATGAACTCAAATTTATTTATCATCCAGTCAGGGCAAAAATCAAAATGCGGAAAAAACAAAAATCCAAAAGTAACATCAACAATAATTGTAACCAATTAATATTGCACTCACCAGCCTGCTCTGGTTCACTCCCAAGTGTTCAGCTTATGTCCCAGGTAAGTCCTACTACATAGCGGCAACAACAGAACAAAGCACAATTTAGTTTCAAGTAGTCTTTAGTCCAAACACAAAAACTATAACTTTGCGATGCTGCAGATCTTCTCTCCTTTCCCAGCATTAAGGAGCAGAAGGTTGGTGGATTTGCCAAATCAGCCCCTTGTCAAGGCAAAGAGCAAAAATAAACCCTCAAATCTCACCACGTAGATGTTGGGCAAATCCTGCCCCCAACCTTCAGGGTTTTCACAACTCCAGGAAGGATGTCACTAGTGCTGCCTAACTGCAGCTAAGCTTCTGCTTGAAGTGGCCATCTTGAATTAAAAAAAAAAAAACAACAACTTTCAAACCACAAAATAAATTACTGGCAACTTTCCTTCCTCAGCAAGCATAGTCCATTCATTTTCTCAGCTACTAAAACATTTCTGCAGCTGAATAATTGTCCCAGCAGCAAAACAGCCAAACCCCAAAAATCAAGATAAAGAAAACTTTTCAAAACAAATACACAGTCCATTCAGCTTACTTCCATTTTCTCTGGCAGAGCACTCCAGTCCATATCCTCTGGTTCCTGGTTTCTCTGGGTTTCTTCCTCTGCCTCTGGGCTTAACATTTCCACATCTGCTGGTTCCTGAGAAGGTGGAGGCTCCTTCAGCATGGGAGCTTCCCTGGGCTGCTGCCTCTTCTGGGAGAGCCAGTTCTCTAAATGTTGGAGAGCTGTAGTGCCACGCCCAGCCCTACACAGGGGAAGGGCTTTCTGCAACTCAGGCTGCCTTCCAACCTGTTTGGTCAGCAATTTCAAGCTGGGAGTTCTTAAAGGGACCAAACCTGTTTTCTCAGGGCTATATTCTAAGTCCTGCCTGAACTCAGCCTGAGCTTTACAATCCTGTTCCTGTATTGTAGGGCCATAATGGTTAGCCCTAACTAGTTTCACAGGGTGGTTTCTAGGGTTCCTGACTGGCACAAGACTGGAACAGGAGTCGGGCTTGTGACAGTATCTTTGATAGAAGAACCTTATTGCTTTCTTGTTGGCTGCTGTTGCCATGAGATCAACGGCATACAATACTGTTGAACATTCTCTGGGATAGGGACCAATCCTAGCATTTGTTGGCTTAGCTAGACGACTTGAACATTGTCTAATCCTGCTACATGAGCTGCTGATAGGGCCTGTAGGTGAACTTCCACCCAATGAAATAACCTGTGGGTTTCCATTTTCAGGGGGGCACTTTTGGTGCCTCCCTGCCTGTTTACATAGGCATTATCCAAGATGACCCTGACTGCCTAGCCTTCGAGAGTGTTTTCCAGAATCTGAACGCAGACGGCTCTCAGCGCTAGCTGATTGATCAGCTACTTCTTCTGAGAGGGCAATCATTTTCCCTGCACTGAATGACCTTCACAATTACCTCTCCAGCCATAAAGACTTGCATCCGTTGTCAGGATCACCCAAGACTCTATGTGTAGTGGCATACCCCTGGCCATCTCTGGCCGGAGCCACCATTGCAGACTGCGGTGTGCCTCCAGAGTCCAGGTCAATATCCTGTGATGAGAGTCTGTCTGAGGTGACTATCATGATAACAGTGCATCCTGCAGGGGGCAAAAATGTGCTTTTACCCAAGGAGCTACCTCTATAATCACCACGATCGAGCCTAGCACTTGGAGGTAGTGCCAGGCTGTGGGGAGCCTGCCGCCCTAAAAGATCAATAATCTGCCATCTGAGCTTCCATTTGCACTGCTCTGAAAGGAACATGCGATCCACCGTGGTGTTAAATTGGACTCCCAGGTATTCCAGGGATTGAGACAGCTCCAGGTGGCTTTTCCAGAAATTTATTATCCAGCTCAGGCGCTGTAATGTCTGTATGACCTGTTTCACTGCAATCTCTCCCTCAGCCCTGGATGGAGCTCTGATTAGGCAATCGTCCAGATACGGGTGCACCTAGAACCCCAACTTGCGCAAATGTGTTGCTACAGCACCATCACCTTGATGAAAGTCTGAGGTATTGTTGCGAGCCTGAAGGGGAGTGCTGAAAACTGAGTGTCTCTATAGCACATGGAACTACATGTATTGCTTGTAAGCAGTGAAGATAGGAATGTGCAGATAAGCCTCAATCAAATCCAACAAGGCTAGAATTTTCCCCAATGCCACTGAAGCAATGACCAATCTCAAGGTCTCCATGCGGAAGTGCGGCACTTTTTAAAGCCACATTGACTGACTTTAGGTCCAATATTGGTCTCGGGTCCTCTGAATCTGAGAACAATAAAGTATATGGAGTATCTGCCTAAATCCGATTCTCCATCAGGTATGTGCTCTATGGCTATATATCTAAGAGTCAATTTACTGTTGCACGGACTCTGAGTGCCTTCTCCAGACATCTGGCCAGTGAATCCAACAATAAATCTTGTAGAGGACAAAAGACTTCAAGCTTGTACTCTATTAAAATTATATCCAACAACCACTGATCCGAGCAAATCTCCGCCCAAGCCTCCCAAAATTTTGATAGCTTCCCCCCCTATTTGTGGGGAGGGGGCTATCGACCTGGCATCATTGCCGCTTCTTGGATGTTGCTGTAGGGCTCTTTGCATATTGGTGGAAACACTGAGAGCTTTGAATGCTACAACACCCGAACCCACTGTCCTGGGGCAAATATCTGGCAGTCTTAGGATGCTCACCTACACTGTCCATTGGATTGTATTATCATTTGCCAAAGAGCATATGCTCTTTGAAAGGTAGTCTGCTCAAAATGGCCTTTGAAGAAGAGTCACCCACCCATTGCCTGATCTTGAGCATTCTGCAGGTGGAAAAGGAGTATGCAGACATCTTACTTATGATCCTAAAAATATCACACAGCGCATGAGCAACATAATATACCCCTGCTAACACCAAACAAGTGTAGGCCTTATTCTCTAACGAGAGGAGAGCAATGCAGTCTAGTATGACAGGTGTAAGCAACAAAGGATGCTGCCTTTTAAGGATGGAATCCAACCTGCGAGCATTATTTTACTACTGTAGCTGAAATGAGTGTTATTTTATTTTGCAAAGTGCCAATTTGCAGAATTGTAATGCTATGTTTTGACATTGTTTCAGATCATTGAACCATGTCAACGAAAAGTGTGGAATTTTCAAGCCGTCATGAAGTTTCTATTGCTGCAGAAGAAAATTCCAAAGGAAATCAATGAATGTATGATGCAAACATTGAGTGACAAATGCCCATCATACTCCACAGTGGTGTACAAACTTTTAGCATGGAGATTTCGAGACTGAAGACACAGCAAGGTCTGGGATGGCCCCAAATGGTGTCAACTCCTGAAATTGTTGACCATGTCCATGACCTGATTTTGGCAGATTGGTGAATATCAGCTAAAACAACTGCTGAGATATTCCAGATATCCAGGGAACGTGTTGGGTGTATAATCCATGAGCAGCTGGGTATGCAGATGCTGTCAGCCAAGTGGGTGCCCAAATGTTTGAATGCTGATGAGAAACAACCTTGAATGGACACTTACAAGTTGATTTTCCAGCATGTTAAAAATAAAAAAAACCAAAAACCATGAAATAACAAGGAATCCCCCCTCCTTTTTACTAAGCCATGGTAGAGGTTTATACCACGGCCCAGAGTGCCAAATGCTCCAATTCTCATATAATTCCTTTGAGTATTGGAACCTCCCAACTGCCCATTTCCCACCCTATTTTTTCTTCTAACCAACTTTTTTCCATCTTATACCTCATACTCTTTTCTTCTCATTTCCATCTACTCCCTTCTGTCTTCTCCCTTCTATCCATTTCCTCTCTTATTCTTTCCCTACTCAATTTTTCATCTCTTTCTTCTCATACATCCACCCCTTCTCTTCTTGCCAACCAGCAGCCTTGATTTGACTGCTTATCAACAGACCAGTGCCAGCTAATTCCACATTTTCACACATTTCATATAGGCAGTAAAAACAGAGACACATGGTGTGCACAAAGTTGGCAAGGTGGGTACAAATGGGATTCAGTGGAACTAAACTATAGGCCAAGGGCTGGGAGAGGGTGACAGAAGCAACAGAATGGTAAACAGAGATTTACTTGCACTGCCTCCAGTGCATGCAAATCTCTCTCATGAATATTCATTAAGGATCTCCTGAAAACCCAACTAGCTGAGGATCCCCCAGGACAGGTTTGAGAACCACTGTAATGTGATCTATTTTTCTGAGCTACATCTTATATTAGTGCTTCTCAACCTGATCTTGGAGATACACCTAGCCAGTCAGGTTTTCAGAATTACCACAATGAATATGCATGAAATAGATTTGCATATATTAGAGACCCATGATATGCAAATCTATCTGATGCATATTCATTGTGGTAATCCTGAAAATCTAACTGCTAGGTGTGCCTCCAGGACCAGGTTGAAAAGCACTGGCTTACATGATGGAATTGTTTTTGGGGGGATAACAGCAGTATGGAGTAGTAATGAATTAATTTTTATAATTCAAATATGCTAATCAGTGTTACTTCTATTTCTTTATTCCTCCACCCCACACTCACCCTTTCTGCTATTGTGTCTGCTTTACTGTATTAAAGTTTCTGTGCTGCAGAAGATGGAACTGCTTTTCCCACAGAGATGCACTGGGTCATTTTTAGGTAGAGTTTATTTGGAATTCCTAGACCATCTGTCCCATTTTCAAATTCTATGTGTCTTCTCACCATTTTATCCTGTGCCAAATTTGGTCCTATTCTGTTAAATTTTCAGAAAGTTTTTTGCATCCAGACAAAAAGATATCCCATATATACAATTTTTTTCCCAATACATTGGACCGAAAGAATAAACAATAATTTTTCCACCGGCTGCGCAAAAAATTCTTATTGAATAAGGCAACTAGTCTATTCTAGCCCCATCCTCTCTGAATTATGAAATCAAACATTTTGTGCCAGACTCATGTGGAAGGTACCCAGTGTGATCCCCAAATTGGCTCTTCTACATGAACTAAAAATGTTACATAAGAAGCATTCACCGGCCCAATGTACTAGAACTAAGGTGAATGGACCTAGTTAATTTATTTATTTATTTATTTATTTATTTATTTATTTTATTATTTATTTATTTATTTATTTATTTATTTATTTATTTAGATTTATATCCCGTTCTCCCAGTAGCTCAGAACGGTCTACAAGTAAACATACACAGTAGAAGTAATTAGGCAAATAAGATGTACAATAGGTTTAGGTGCTTGGACATACAAAATTGTGCAGTATTTATCAGGGTACAACAATTTTTCAGAGTACAGACAATTTATCAGAGTACAGACTAAGAGAGGACTATACTGAAATTTAGGAGAAGTTAAATAGGGGAGAGAAGAGAGAGGTGGGGTTTAAGGGGGGGTGTAGACTGAGGGAGATCTTTAGTTGAAGAGGAGGGTCTTTACCATTTTACGGAATGTCAATAAAGAGTTCTGTTGCCTGAGTTGGGGGGGGAGTTTATTCCAGAGATGTGGGATGAAGTGGCTGTAGGATCGTTTGCGGGCAGTTTCTGAGAGGAGGTACCTTCCAGGGGGAATGCATAGGCGTATTTCCGATTTTGAGCGGAGGGAGTGAGTGGGGGTGTAGATGGGAAGCTTAGATTTTATGTAGGAGGGGGTGGTGGCATAAATTCTCTTGTGGGCTACTGCTAGGGCCTTGAAAGCACAGCGCTGGCTAATTGGGAGCCAGTGTTCAGCGCGGAGTGCTGGGGAGACGGGATCATGGTAGTTGAGGTTGTGTAGGAGGCGGATAGCTGCATTTTGGACACGTTGGAGGCGTTTGAGATTATTTTTGGTTAGTCCATTAAATAGGGAGTTACAGTAATCCATTCTGGAGAGGACATATGTGTAGAGGAGTTGGGCGAGGTCAGGTGTGGAGATGTAGGGTTTGATCCTTTTCAGTTGGCGGAGGTAGTAGAAGGAGGTGGAGATTACTTGGGATATGTGGGCAGATAGGGATAAGTGTCCATCTAAAGTTACTCCTAGGCTGCGTACCTGATCTGTTGCCGTTAGTAGAGTGGAGTCCCATGCTAGGGTAGGACGTGTGAATTTGGTGCTTTTTTTCCTGATCCATAAGAGTTCTGTTTTAGTGGCGTTTAGTTGAAGTTTGTTGTTTGACATCCAAGTTTTCATATCAGAGAGGCAATGTTGGAGGTTAGTAATTTGGAACGATCGGTTCTCGCCTAGTGGGAGGAGCAGCTGGATGTCATCTGCATAAGAGTGGATTTTAATGCTATATTTCTGCGCTATATCAATGACAGGTCTGATGTAGAGGTTGAATAGGAGGGGGGATAGAAGGGCGCCTTGAGGAACACCATATTTGATAGGCTTGGGGCGAGATTTGTGTGTTCCTAGTAGGACAGTCTGGGTCCTTTGATGGAGGAAGGAGGTGATCCATTGGAGGGCTGTGTCCTTGATTCCGAGGTCATAGAGTCTGGATGTGAGGAGGTGGTGGTCGACTGTGTCAAAGGCAGCGCTGAGGTCAAGTAGGACTAGTAGGGCATCACTGCCTTTGTCGAGTATTGCCCAGCTGTCATCAATGATGTCAAGGAGTACTGACTCTGTGCTGTGGCCTTTTCGGAAGCCAGACTGGACAGGGGATAGAGCAGCTTGTTCTTCAATGAAGGGGTGAAGTCGGTGGAGCACAATTCGTTCAAGGAGTTTGGAGACAAATGGGAGGTTGGAGACTGGGCGATAGTTGCCGGGTTTGTTAGGATCAAGGGTGGGTTTTTTGAGAGTGGGCTTGATAATAGCTGACTTCCAGCTGAGGGGCACAGTCCCAGTGGTTAGAGAGGTGTTAATGATGGGGAGGATGGATTCTGCCATGGCGTCTTCTGTGGACAGTAGGAGGCTGGATGGGCAGGGATCGAGGATGGTGTTGGAGGGTTTGAGTTCTCTCAGGGTTTCGAGAACCTCGGCATGAGTGGCCATATGAAATTGGGAGAGAGCGGCGGAGGGTGGGGTATTTGGAATCGGTTGGGGCTGAATAGGAGTGGGTTTGGTGTTGGTGTCAAGATTATCTCGGATGGTTTGTACTTTGGACTGGAAGAAGTCCGAGAGAGTCTCGCTATCAAGTTCTGTTTGGTTGTTGTGACTTTTTCTTTGGGCGCTGGTGAAGAGTTGGTTTGTGAGGGTGAACAATTGTTTGGATCTAGAAGGGGCAAGTTGTAGGAGGTGAGAGTAGTAGGTCTTTTTTGCTTCTAGGATGGCAGCTTTGTAGGTGATGGATATGTTATTCCAGTGGGCTTTGGTTTCCGAGTTCGGGTGTTTGACCCAGATCCTTTCTGCTTTCCTCAGCGATCGTTTTATGGATCGGAGGTCACTGGTGTACCAGGGAGCAGGTGCTTTGTTGGTGATTATTTGGGTTGTTTTTGTCTTGGCGAGGCTATTATAGAGGGATTGGATGTTGGAGTGCCATGCGGAGGCTGCCTGGTCAATGGAGTGGGGATGTTGGGTGCAGGTATCATTTAGGGTGCGAATGCCTGCGGCCATGGCTGGAGGGCTGACTGAGTTAGGGAGTTGACGTAGGGTGGGAGGGGTAGGGTCTTTACGCGGGGCTAGGGTAGTTTCGAGTGGGAGTTCGAATTCAATGAGGTGGTGGTCTGACCATGGGACTGGTGTGGTGGTATAAGTTGTTTGTTGGGGCTCTGCAGTTGGGTCACTGAGGGTGAAGAGCAGGTCTAGGATGTTGCCTGCTGAGTGCGTGGGGGTGGTTATAGCCTGATGAAGTCCCAGGTCGGTGAGGGAGGAGAGGAAGTTGTCAATTTGTCCTGAGGTGTTGGGGTAGTCTGGGAAATTGAAATCTCCCAGGATGGTCACGTGTTTGTGTGAGATGGATAGTTCAGTGATGAATTCGAGGAGGGTCTCTAGGGTATCTGCTGGGGAGCTAGGGGTTCTGTAGAGGAGTATGAAGGCAATTTTGTGTTTGTGGCCTATGGTGAACGCAAGTGCTTCTAGGGAGGGAATATTGATGGAGTTTATCAGTTTAGGTGTGGCGGAGGTCTTGATAATGGTAGTCACTCCACCTCCTTTCCCAGAGGTGCGTGAACAGGCTAGGGCCTGGTAGCCTGGAGGACATAGTTCGCCTAGTGTTATCCCATCATTGTCTTGGAGCCAGGTTTCAGTGACTCCTGGGGAGGATGAGCTAGAAAACCAATAAATAAATAAAACAAATATAATCTAAAAAAATGATGTTAACTTAAAAGAAGAGATGAGATCTTTTGTGTAGCAATAAATGCAGTCTAACCGTTGCTTCCTTCTGCTGTGCATACATACATAGGCTTACTTGCTGCTCTGACAAGCTTGCATATTACTAATCCATTGTACTGAGTGACAGAAAATCAAACTAAATAGTCTTGTGGGCTCTTTATCACTTCATTCTCTGCTCAGCTGCCTTTTAATTAAAAGCCAGCCAAACATCCAAGGGGGCCGTACGTAAATGAAAAGAAATGCATATTACATGCAACCGTGATAAAGTTTTTGCTGGGAATTTTCCTAAAAGCAGATGTCTCTTGATTCTTTCTTGCACCAACACCCATGAAAATAGCAGTTACAAAGCACTCAGAAGAAGTTCTCCTCTAAAAATTAACTTTAAAGTCCACATAATCAAAGAAGTGTATTTATCAATTGCACAATCTAATCAAATTACATCCCAAAAAGGGATCCCAAAACTGCACTTGTTACAAGCACCTTGGACTGGACAAGCAGAACTTGTGAAACATTATATAGAAACATGATGGCAGATAAAGGCCAAATGCCCATCTAGTCTGCCCATCCACAGTAACCGTTATCTCTTTCTCTCTCCGAGAGATCCCACGTGCCAAGATTCAAATTGGCAGAGACAGGCTCGTCTGGAAGCATTGGATGATAGCAGGAATACGTATATTAGATGATGTTATTTCTAATGGTAAAATTTTCACAGTTGCAACATAAATATGGCCTTAATAGATCAGAAAGTTTTAGATGGTTGCAACTGAAGCAGGCCATTCAGACGGGGTTCCCTGACTGGAAAAACCTTAATAATCATTATAGTTTGGAATTCCTATGCTTTCAGGTGGACTTCTTGGGTCACCAGGCCGCCCAGTGGTATAAATTGCTGACTGGATTTATTAAAAAGAAACCAAACACTGGTCTGAGAGACATTTGGAGCATTGAGATTAAGCATCAAATTACTGCATCTCAATGGCCACAAATTTGGTCTTGGAGGATGAGATGTACAGTGTTGGCATCTATGAGACAAACTTGTTTTTTTCTGTTACATAGAGCATTATGGACCCCTGTTCGGTTACAAAAATTGGATAGCTCTAAGTCTAATAAATGTTACTAAACTAAACTAAACCTTAAGGGGGTAATAATAAAAAAAATCAACCGTCTAAAAAGTGTCCTAAATGGTTACTTGGACGATCAAAAAGCCTAATCGTCCAAGTACATAACCAAAGCTGGTTTTTAGACGTATCTAAAACCAACTTAGGCCTTTCCCCTGCCTCTAAACGCACAGAGAGAAAAGAAGTGTGTTTAGAGGAGGGGAAAGGGCGGGCAGTGGGCGGGAGGCGGGCCGACCTATACCTAGGCGTACAACACCTATAACCAAAACAGTTAAAGGTTGCCTAGTCGGCACTTAGACCTTTTTCACTTAGACCAGGGGTGTCCAATGTCGGTCCTCGAGGGCCGCAATCCAGTCGGGTTTTCAGGATTTCCTCAATGAATATGCATTGAAAGCAGTGCATGCAAATAGATCTCATGCATATTCATTGGGGAAATCCAGAAAACCCGACTGGACTGTGGCCCTCGAGGACCGACATTGGACACCCCTGACTTAGACGAAATAAAACCAGATCTAAGTGCCAAAAAACGGGCCGCTGAGCTGATGGCGCTATCAGTTCAGCGGCCCGGCAACCTAACCATCGCGGCAGGAGAGATGCCTCATCTCCCCTACCGTGATGCCATCACTCTTCTACCCGTGGTCAGGAGGGTTTGGGCTCTCTCCTGGCCCGATGTTGTCAGGGGGGGGGGCAGGATCGGCTGGGCCAGGAGGGTTTGGGCTCCCTCCTGGCCCGAACAACTAGCGGGGGAGAGGGGGTCGCCAGGGCCAGGAGGGCTTGGGCTCCCTCCTGGCCCGATATTGTCGGGGAGTTGGGGAGTCGGGGGGGGCAAGAGGGCTTGAGCTCCCTCTTGCCCTGATCGTGTCGGGGAGCCGGGGAATCAGGGGGGCAAGAGGGCTTGAGCTCCCTCTTGCCCCGATGTTGTCGGGAGGGGGGGGGTCGCGGTTTGACATGGCAGGAGTACTTGGGCACCCTCCTGCCTGGATCGTTGGGAGGGGGATTCTGTAACCGGTGTTGTTTTTGACAGGCACCGGTTACAGAATCCAGCTTTTAGGCGAAGGACTGGCTCCTCCTTCCCCTAAAAGCCCTTCTGTTGGACGTTTGTGGCCTAGGTGTGTTTTTGTTTCATTATGGCTAAAAAGTGTAGACGTGCTGTGGGGGTACTTGTAGACGTAGTGGAGATTGGGCGTTTAGGCAGAGGAAGGCCATAATCAAAACATGGACGTTTGTTTTGGTTATGGACACTTTCCCTGCTTCTGGGTTGAACGTTTAGGGACTTAGGCCAAAAGGGGACTTAAACGCTTTTTTTGATTATGCCCCTCCACGTTTATATACCGCATCATCTCCACGGAAGTAGAGCTCGGCACGGTTTACAAGAACTTAAAAATGAGAAAGGGTAGGAAAAGGTTTACATAAGTTTATAGATCGAGTGGTAAAGTAAGGGAAAAAAGAAATTACATGTTAGAGAAGAGCCAGGTTTTTAGTTGCTTGCGGAATAAGTGGAGGGAGCTCAGGTTCCGCAGCGGGATAGTAAGGTCATTCCAGAGACCTGTGATTTTCAATAGAAGTGATTTTCCCAGTTTACCTGCGTGGAGAATACCATGTAGGGAGGGGAAGGATAGTTTTAATTTATGGGCGGTCCTGGTGGAGTCAGGGCACGAGGAGTTGAAGGAAAGTAGGATTAGGGAAGGAAGGATGCCGTGAATAATCTTAAAAGCCAGGCAAGAGCATTTGAATTGGATTCTGGAAATCACTGGGAGCCAGTGAAGATTGGCCAGGAGTGGGGAGACGTGGTCAGATTTACGTTTTGCAAAGATCAGTTTGGCTGTCGTGTTCTGAATAAGCTGGAGTCTTTGGAGGCTTTTTTTGTTAAGCGTAGGTAAATGGCATTACAATAGTCAAGTTTGGAGAGGATGATGGATTGGACAAGGACGGCAAAATGTTTTTGGCGGAAGCAAGGTCTTGCTTTCCTTAGCATGTAGAGGCTGAAAAAGCATGATTTTGTCAAGGAGTTGAGGTGGTCATTGAGAGAGAGAGAGGAATCGATAATGATGCCAAGGACCTTGCTTGAGAACTCAAGGTGTAAGGCAGCGCCTGATGGTAGTGCGAAGAGGGTGGGCAGGTGTTCTAACTTTGGGCCGAGCCAGAGTAATTTTGTTTTTGATTCATTTAGTTTCATCTGTACCGAGAGGGACCAGGAGTGGAGTCTCATTATGCAGGATGTTATGTTATCGTGGAGGTTGTTGAGGTTCTGGTCTGTTTCAAGAAGGACAAGGATATCGTCGGCGTATGTGTAGATAGTTTCAAGTTGGGAAAGCTGGAAGAGCTTCAATGAGGACATATAGATATTAAAAAGGATAGGGGATAGGGGTGATCCCTGAGGGACACCGCAAGAAGGAGACCAAGGAGTGGACATGGTGCCATTAGAGTTGACAGTGTAGGAGCGAGAGCGAAGGAAGTTAGAGAACCAATTAAGAACAGTGGAATCAATTCCTATCTCGGAAAGTTGATAAAGTAGTATGTTGTGGTGGATGGCATCAAAAGCAGCAGAGAGGTCGAATTGTAACAGAACAGCAAATTTATTTCGAGAATGTAGTTGTTGCACCTTTGATATTAGGGAGACAAGGAGGGACTCGGTGCTGAAGCTGGATCTAAAGCCATGTTGATAGGGGGAGAGAATGGAGAATCTCTCTAGATAAGAAGATAGCTGGGTAGCGACTATGGACTCAAGCAGTTTGGTTAGGAGGGGGATATTTGCTTTGGGGCGGTAGTTCGATGGTGAGGAAGAGTCGAGATCAGCTTTTTTCAAGAGGGGATAAGGCAATGTGTCCCATTTCTGTAGAGAACAGGCCAGATAGTAGGGCAGTGTTTATAAGATAGGGCAGTGTTTACAAGATAGGTGAGGGAGGAGATGGCCTGTGCAGGAATGTTATCGTAAAGGTAGGATGGGAAAGGATCTAGGATACATTTGCAGGATTTCAATTTGAGACAAAGTTTAGAGATCTGGGATTTGGAGGCTATTTCGAAGGCAGTCCAGGATCTATCAGCTGGGATAGGGTTGGAGTCGTTGGGAGGTAGAGAATTGTAGGAGATAGTTGGGGGGAAAGAGCTTCTTATGCTAATGATCTTATCGTTGAAAAATTTGGCTAGGTCGTTAGCGGATGGTGGAGAGAGGGGGGAGGAGGAGTCATTTTTTGAGGTTAGATTACGCCAGATGTTCAACAGTGTACTAGTTTGGTTTTTTGATCTGATGATTTTGTCACCATAGAAATTTTTTCTTGCTTTTGTCAGTACCGTGTTGTAGAACTTGATATTGTCTCTCCAGGATTGTCTGTCAGAAGGGGATTTTGATTTTTTCCATTTACGCTCCAGTGCTCAACATTTCTGCTTCAATTCCCTATGATATGATAGATACCAGGGAGCTTTGCGGGAGTGGGAGATAGGTTTAGTACAGAGAGGAGTGAGAGCGCGGTAAGTGGATTCAGAAAGGGTTACCCAGTTGTGCCAGTTGGAATCAATGTCGGTATGGTCCGGAGAAGGAGGGAGTTGGTTGAGAAATTGGGACCAGAACTGTTCACTCGTGATTTTTTTGCGGTAGGTGATATAGTTTGTGGCTCGGGGAGGAGTGCCCAGATGGGACATGAAAATGGGAAGGCAGACGGAGCCAAGAAGGTGATCAGACCAGGGGACATGTTCCCAACGCGCTTCTTCAACAGAAGTTTGTGTTCCGTCAGATCGAGGAAGCTGATGATATCTAGAGTATACCCCTTATCATGGGTAGGGGTGGGTGGAAGGGCAGTGAAACTGAGGGAGGTGAGGAAGTCATTGAAATCGGTTGCATCCTTGTTGGCACTGTCATCTCGAAGCGGGGACTTTAGATCATTTATTATGAATTTTTGGAAATCAATTTGGGACCAAATTAATTGTTTATTGGACAACCCAGTGGCATTATCATATGATACTGTGCTGTTTGGTATGGCAATGAGAGCAAAAAGTCAGATTTCTACAAATAATAACAAATTATTACTCATAATGACTGGAGTTGCCATTCAACAAATTACATATAATTGGAAAAACTGGAGTAGATTAAATTATAATTTCTGGTGGAATTCCTTATGTCATGTTTATAAAATAGAGAGATTTATTGTAATACAGCGGGGATGTTTCAAGAAATTTCAGGATGTGTGGGAGCCATTAACAAAGTATTGTACTGATTAGATGACATTGTTTCCCTTAAATTTCCGAGTTCAATGGTGAGGAGGGAGGGGGGTATTTTTATTATTACATATTATACAAGATATTTGATTATATGATAGGAAAGGGTGGGGAGGGTGGGTGATAAGAGCATATTATTTGTACCATTGATGATTATTAAGTGATATATTTATTGTTAATTTGTTTGGACATATTATCACACTTATTGTAAGTCTGAAAATGAATAAAGAAATAATAAAAAAATAATAATTGTAATTACATATTTCTAATGAAATAAAAAATACATAATCTACATCAATGAGAAAAAACACCAGAAATTAAGTCACAATTATTAATACATATATTAATATAGAACCAAATCTTTTCCAGAGAAAAGAAAATGGTAAAACTAGAGGGCATAATTTGAGGTTGCGGGGAGGAAGATTCAGAAGCAATGTTAGGAAATTATTTTTCATGGAGAGGGTGATAGATGCCTGGAATGCCCTCCCGAGGGAAGTGGTAAAGAGCAAAACAGTGATGGAATTAAAAAAAAGTGTGGGATAAACACAGATGATCTCTAATTAGAAAACAAAGAATGTAAATTGAAGAACTAAAGCCAGTATTGGACAGACTTGCATGGTCCATGTCTCATATGTGATGATTTGGTGTAGGATGGACTGGCCAGACTTCATGGTAGATATCCTGCAAACAGGATGGATGGATAGGATGGAGTGAGCTTGGACAGCAACTTCAGCATTTGGAACCTAGGGCAATACCAGGTGGACTTTACAGTCTACGACCCAGAAATATCAAAGAAGAGACAAGTTAATTTAATGGGTATAACTAATGGGCAGACTGGATGGACCATTCAAGTCTATATCTGCCATCATTTACTTTGTTACTATATAACATAGAAACATGATGGCAGATAAAGGCCAAATGGCCCATCTAGTCTCACCATCCACAGTAACCATTCTCTCTTTCGCTCTCTCTGAGAGATCCCATAAGCCTATCCCACGCCTTCTTGAATTTAGACACAGTTTCTGTTTCCACCACTTCTTCCAGGAGACTATTCCACATATCTACCACCCTTTCTGTAAAAAAGTATTTCCTCTGATTACTCCAGAGCCTATCACCTCTTAACTTCATCCTATGCCCTCTCATTCCAGAGCTTCCTTTCAATTGAAAGAGACTTGACTCAAGCGCATTTACACCACGTAGGTATTTAAATATTAATAGTAACAATAGTAACAATTTAAATTTATATATATATGTTACCAGCCAGCGGTGGAATCACCAGGGAGAGACACATTAATCAAAAAGTGTGGAGAAAAAGCCTCAAATCAAATGAATTGGCAACAATCAATAATGATTTTAAGCTGCACTCAAACTTGTCATTGGCATAAAAAAACTCCACACACTCTTTAATGAAAATCTCTCACCAGGCATAAGCCACCACTATGCACAGGGTATTGAAGAAAAGAAGAGAGAAAAACTTCTGCTTAGCTGAAAAACATCACCAGCACCACCAGTTGTTCTAAATCAGAAACGGCAGCCAAAATATCCTGTTATCGTTGTAGTTAGCATGTCCAGCTGACTTCCTCCTACAAGAGCTTTGTATCACCATTGACTGGCTGCTTCAGGGATTCACAAAACTGAAGCTCTCCCAACAACACCATGCACTAATGGCGCAGAGGGCACACCCACTTAAAAAGGAACGCATTGAAGGTATCCAGTCCAACTTCCGGTCAGTTACGTCATCCATTCTGAGAAGACAGCAGCAGCCAATTAAACCCAGAGGCGGGGGAAAAACAGATTGACAGTCAGCCAAAAGCTTCATATCCTTTTGAAGGTAAAACAAATGAAACAGATAAACAGGAAAAATGTTTCATCCAAAAAATGCACACCATTACACTCGTTGATTTAAGCCATTAGGTCACAGAGTATCGAGGTAGAAAATCCAGCGTTGTTCATGTTGGTATAAAATCCGTTTAACATCACCTCTCTTTTCAGTTGTGGGAACATGTTCCAGAACGCTACATTTAAATTCTGCAAAATTATGTCTCTTTGACACAGTGACGTGTGAGCACATCAACTTCTTCATGGTGGGTAATATTAGAGCGATGTTCAAATAACCTGGTTTTAAATTTTCTAGATGTATGGCTGATATAGGCAAGATTACAGGGACAAAACATAGGGCCTCTTCTACTAAATCGCGCTAGCAGATTTAGCGCCGGAAGCCACACTAAATGACCCGCGTTGCTCCCGACGCTCATAAGAATTCTATGGGTGTTGGGAGCAGCGCGGACCATTCAGCATGGCTCCCCGCGCTAAAACCACTAGTGCGGTATAGTAGAAGAGGGGGATAATGTACACTACCTCTTCAGTTTCACAGATGGTGAAACTATGCAAGTCCAACCTTTTTCTTCCTGGAATGTGAATCACAGATCCTTCCAACATGTTATCACAAGCTGCACATTTGCCACAAGAATAATGTCCCACCCGCCCCGTAGAAAGATCAGACCAGATGTCCGCTTTACATAATAAATCCTGGAAGTTTTGATTTCTAGAAAAAGCTACTTTACCGTCCAAATTTTGAAAACATGATTTTGTCTGCAGCATAGACCACAGGCTTTTTCTAGAAATTGAAAATCTGGAATTGCCACGGTCCAATATCAGGGGCCAGAATGTTTTTCAACCTAATCTCATTTTAACCATCCCCCCTTTGCTATCCCCCTCCCCCATCATTTACACCTCTAAATTATTTAACAAAGCTTTACACATCCACATTGTTAAGGTCCCTAAGAAGGGGGTCCATATTTTTAAAAAATATTGCTTACCGATAAGTCCTTCAAGCTCTATAGACCTACGCTCCACTTGTAATAATTCATTCATCTGATTCATCCATAAAGCTGAAGCATGAGGATAATCTGAGATCCACTGTAGTACTATATATCGTAAGAATATAAACATTGCCATACTGGGACAGATTTAAAGTTCATCAAGCCCAGTAAACTGTTGTGGCCAATTCAGGTCACAAATACCCAGCAAAATCCCATAAGAGTAAAATAGATTTTATGCTATTTATTCTAACAACTAGTCTTTAAGCCCGTTACATTAACGGGTGCTAGAAAGCAGCCCCCTTTCCCTCTCCCCCTCCAGTTCCTCCCTAACTGTCTCTCCGTAGCCCCCCCTTCTGCCTTCCCCCCTAAGCAAAATGATCTGCCTCCCAGCACACCCCTCCCCCCGAAGCAGCCCCCTTTCCCTCTACCCCTCCAATTCCTCCCTGACAGTGTCTCCGTGGCCCCCCTTCTGTCTCCCCTCCCAAGCAAAGCTGTCTGCCTCCCAGCACACCCCTCCCCCCCAAAGCAGACCCCTTTCCCTCTACCCCTCCAATTCCTCCCTGACTGTCTCTCCGTGGCCCCCCATTTTGTCTCCCCCCCAAGCAAAGCTATCTACCTCCCAGCACACCCCTCCCCCAAAGCAGACCCCTTTCCCTCTGGCCCTCCAGTTCCTCCCTGACTGTGTCTCCGTGGCCCCCCTTCTGTCTCCCCCCCCCCCCAAGCAAAGCTGTCTGCCTCCAAACACACCCCTCCCCCAAAGCAGACCCCTTTCTCTCTTCCTCTCCAGTTCCTCCCTGTCTCTCTGTGGTTCCCCTTCTGTCTCCCCCCCAAGCAAAGCTGTCTGCCTCCAAGCACAGCCCTTCCCCAAAGCAGGCCCCTTTCCCTCTCCAGCTCCAGTTCCTCCATGGCCCCCCTTCTGTCTCCCCCCCCCCAAGCAAAGCTGTGTGCCTCCAAGCACACCCTTACCCCAAAGCAGGCCCCTTTCCCTCTTCCTCTTCCTTCTTCCCAGTTCCTCCCTGTCTCTTCGTGGCTCACGCGATTTTCTCTTCTCGCGGTCTGGCAAGCTCCCCTAGTCCCTTGCCGCCGCCGCCACCCCCTTCCCTTCCCGCGGTCGACAAAACTGTTGCCTCCAGCAGCCGCCGCAGCACTGTAAACACGCTGCTTCGCGGCCTCTACTGCCCCGATTTGCTCTTCCGTGTCCTTGATGACATCATCAGAGAAACGGAAGAGCAAATGAAGGCAGTAGAGGCCGCGAAACAGCGTGTTTACAGTGCTGCGGCGGCTGCTGGAGGCAAGAGTTTTGTCGAACGTGGGAAGGGAAGGGGGTGGCTGCGGCGGCAAAGGACTAAGGTAGCCGGCCAGACTGCGAGAAGGGTGGGCTGAGAGGAACCCGGGACCGTTGCAGAGGCTCGTTGCACAGTGTAAATACAGTTGCTCAGTGTGAGGCTTCCTTCGCTCTTCCGGGTCTGCATTATGACTCCTCAACGCGCCATCTATTGCATGCGCAGTCATGCGGCCACATCCCGACCGAAAAGGGATCAGGGAACACGTTTCGCTACTGCGCATGCGCGGGCTAGCATTTTAGATAAGCAGTGAATTTTCCCAAGTCCATCTTAATACTGGCTTATTGACTTTTCTTTTAGAAACATGCCCAAACTTTTTTTTTTTTAAATCCTTCTAAGCTGCTTTTAACAATTCCATAGACTCATTAACATATTAACCATCCATACAATTTCAACATCAGTTTAAAAAAAAATGCCCCAACAAAGAGGTGAGTCTTTATAATCTATCCAACTATGCTATTTGTTATCAGATATTGTCATTGATGCAATTATAGGGCATCTTGCGATTACGATATATGCTACGATGTTTTTGTACAGTTCTGTTTTTTATTTGTTAAAAAACTTCAATGAAAACTTATTGAACTTAAAAAAAAAAGAAGCTCTTTTGAGCTGGGACCATCTCTTGTGTGTTTAATGTATAGCGCTGCGTTGCATCTGGAAGTGCTATAGAAATAATAAATAGTAGTAGGCTGAGTGAAGAAATATTTTCTCTGATTAGTTTTAAATCTATTTCTTCATTGTGTGCCCCCTAGTCCTTGTATTTTTGGAAATTGTAAACAAGCGATTCACATCTACCCATTCCAGGATTTTATTGACTTCTATTATATCACCCCTCGTCTGACTCTTCTCCAAGCTGAAGGGCCCTAGCCTCTTTAGTTTTCCTCATAGGGAATTGTCCTGTCCTCTTTACTGTTTTCATTGCCCTTCTTTGAACCTTTTCTAATTTGCTATATCTTTTTTGAGCTGCAGTGATCTAAACAGCATGCAGGTGAAGTTACATCATGGAGCAGTGCAAAGGCATTGTAATATTCCCTGTTTTGATCTCCATTCCTTTCTTAATAATCCTAACATTCTGTTTGTTTTCTTAGCCACTGCTGTACACCGAGCAGGTTTCATTTCAAAACTGCCCATCCTTCTGGTCAGCTATCCCTTTTGTCTAATAAACTAAGGGCTCCTTTTACAAAGCTGCGCTAGCGGCTTTGGCGCGCACTTAGCGCACGCTAAACTGCCGCGCGCACGCAAGACGCTAACGCCAGCACTGAGCTGGCGTTAGTTCTAGCCGCATAGCGCGGGTTTAGTGCGCGCTAAAATTCTGCGTGCGCTAAAAACGCTATCGCAGCTTTGTAAAAGGAGCCCTAAGTTGCAAGGAGTAAGTCCATCCATACTCCAAGCATCAGCTAGCTATTTAAATATGTACTATTGAAAGTCAGACTCTATTTACTATGAGTCAATCATGCATATAGTGGAATTTATTTTTTCCTAGACCCTGCTTTTGAAATGCACAGTCAAACCTATTGTATTATGTTCATTACTGGTGAAATCCTACCGAGGTTAATGAAATATGTTTTATCATCACAGGATTTATTTTTGCTATTAAAAACTAAGAGCCTCAATTCTTGTAAGATTCTTTTTTTTTTTTTTAGAAAAATCTGTCCAAGTTAAACAATTTGCTTGTATTTGCTAAGCAAAGCTCTGTGCAGTGCCATCCACTTGCAAGTGATTAGTAAACGAGAAGTTAGTAATCTTCCATCTCAAGTTCTAAATTGACTGACCTGTCTGTTAAAAAGCTTATTAAAATTTGGTCACTTTCCAGTGACCTGAAGCGGTATAATATTGACTCCAGTTCCTAAACAATCAAAATTTGGAAGAGTCAAACATCGAACTTTAAGCCAGGTTGCAAGCATTTCTTTGTTAGCAAAACTGTCAGATGCTATTATAGCAGAATTATTAGTGGATTTCTTGGGGGTGAGAGGGCACTGTGCTCGAGTCCTGTACAATTTGGATTCAGAGTCTTTATTATTTGCATTTGTGTCATATGCCGTAAGTTTCAAGTTCATTTAAATCTTGATATACCACCCATTGTAGTGCATCTGGGTGATTTACAAACAATTAATAGCAAAAGGAAGATTGTTGCAATTTGATTTAACAGGAACATTCAATACAGTTAATCATAATATTCTAATCTATAGTATTGTATAAATTAAATAGTTTAGGTATTTCAGGACAGGTCTCAAGTAGCTTAAGGCATTTTTGCATAACAGATGTTGAGGAGCGCTTTCAAAAAAAAGTCTTAAATTAAAATTATCCAGCTCATAACATCCTATAGAAATGTTCATCTTAGAGCCATAATCAAATGAGCTAAATGCCTAGGTTTCCTGTTGATTATGGCTATGAGAGATGGATGTTTTTGCATTGAGAAAAAATCCAAAAATAAATAGCCATTTGTCAAAGTAAAACGTCCATCTTTTGAACAACAAAAAAACACTTCACTTATCATAAAGTTATTCAGTCTCTCGGAGAGATTGCACCAAGCGGCTCGAAACACAAGACGTATCCGTCAAGAGCTGCTGAAAGTTAAAGGATAAGAGACTTAGGGGCCCTTTTACCAAACTGCGGTAATAAGTAGCCTTTGCCTTTGCGTGTCCTTATATGGGTCATTCCTGCATGCTAAGGCCAATTTTACTGGTGACAGGTCAAATGTGCGCAAGACAACAGTGCGCAGACAAAACCGCCAAGACAAATCAGCGCAAAGATAACAGTGCGCAAGACAATTGAGCGCAGGGATAACTCAGCGCAAGACAATTGAGCGCAGGGATAACTCAGCGCATTGCCTTGTGCTCACTTGTCCGTGCCTGTTTGTCCGCACGCTGTTGTCTTGCACACAATTGACTATGAACCATTTTTACCGCATGGTTAAAATATCAAATTTTATTTTTTAAATTAATGGGCAAGTGCTAAATTTCCCATTAGCACATGGCCATTAGTTCTAGAGCCCCTATGTCACTATTTTGTAGATGGTACAGGCTCACGCTCTAATCATATGCTAATTGATTAGTAAGCGGCTATGTAGCTATGCTAACCGATTAGCACAGAATACGCCTACTCTCTGCCCCAGACCCACCCCAGTGTTAAAAAATAAAATTTATCTTTTAGCACATAGGAAGCATGCGCTGGTCACAAAATTACCATGACACGTCTGGGTCTGCTCCATGGTAAGGCCTTTTTTTTGCTGTGATAAGCATGCATTAGTGCTTAGCGTAGCTTAGTAAATATTTAGCAGTGACCATAGGTGTTGGAATGGGGGGGACCACAGGGGCCTTGGCTTCCCAAAAAATTGCCAGCAATTAAAGAAGCGGAGCACTCTCGGCTGCGGCCCCTCGCCGATTTCTACTCCTTCCCACTGCGCGCACATATACCTTTAATTTCTCCTAAACGTGCAGCGCCATCCTGACGTCGGACCTGAAGTTTTCTCTCCACTGCGACCCACCCTCTCTGACAACTTGGACCGCAGTGGAGGGAAGACGCTGGAGTTGTCAGGACGGTGCAGCATGTTTAGGAGAAATTAAAGGTATACGCATACATGGTGGGAAGGAGAAGTCGGCGAGGAGACGCAGCCGAGAGAGTCGACCAGCAGGCACGCTGGCTGGTAGACAGGTGACATTTCAGATTCAGGGGAGAGAGGGGGCATATAGGACTTGGGAGAGGGAGTGAGGGGAGAGATGTTAGGAATCAAATGAGGGCAGGAGGGAGAGATGTGAGGGAGGGAGAGAGGCGCATTGGGTCACAGGAGGGAGGGAGAGGGGCGCATTAAGACACAGAATAAAGGAAAGGAGCATGAACTAGGTACAAAGAAGGGAGGGGCATGAATTTGGGACACAGAAGGGAGAAAGGGAGCAAGACTTGCTGGAAGGAAAGAGGGAGGGGGAAAGAGATTTTGAGGTGGAGGAGGGAATAGAAAGGGAGAATTGTTGAGCCATGGGTGTAAGGGAAAGGAAGAAAGAGAATAATTGTTGGGCATAGGGAGGGAGATAATTGTTGGACATGGTGGTGGGAGAGGATTGAGGTAGAGAGAGATGAGAGAGAGAAATGTTGGATATGGTGCTGGAGAAGGATCAGTGGGATAAGTGAAAGGGATGCAAGAGGGAGGAATGTTGGACATATTGGTGGAGGGAATGGAGGAAGAGATGAGGCATGGAGCTGGAGAGGGGTGATAGGAGGAATGTTGGGCATGGGGCTGTTAAGCAGGGGTGAAAGATGCTGCACACAGTCTGGGGCATAAGAGAAGGAGAAATGTTGGATGTGGCAATAGAGGGAGTGGGAGAGATGCACCCTGGATCCCTCTTTCTCTCTCTCTTTTTCCCTAATCCCTTTGAAGCAAGGGAAGGAATGAGAGAGAGAGAGAGAGAGAGAGAGATGGTGGACAGTGAAAGAGAGGGAGACGTTGCACAGTGCAGTGGTGGGGAGGGGAAAAGAATGTGCTTTGTGTAGTTTCATTTTGTGGTTACCATTGTGTATTGTTAATCTAATATAATAAAGAGCTAGCCGCGCATGCGCACTCCTATTTGCGTGTTCTGTGCGCTGTAGGTCTGTGGCCGAAGGAGTGCGCATGCGCGCTAATATATCACCGCCACAAGCCGGACCGCAGCCAGACGACGATCTCCGTTCCTCCTGCCGCCGCCGCCGGTCTCCGTTTCTCCTTTGCCGCCCACCCCCTTCTCTTCCCACAGGCCCGAATGGCGATTCCAGCAGCGTGTGCATCACTCTTCACACGCTGCTTCGGGCCCTTCTACTGCCCTGATTTGCTCTGCCGCATCTCTGATGATGTCATCAGGGACGTGCCAGAGTAAATCAGGGCAGTAGAAGGGCCCGAAGCAGCGTGTGGAGACTGATGCAAGCGCTGCTGGAATCACCACCTTTGTTGTCCGGACCGCGGGAAGGGAAAGGGGGGGGGTAGAGGAAACGCTAATGCTGCTGCACAGGGAACTGGTGGGGGGAGGGGAGGGAAATGGAGGGGAAGGGAATGCTGCTTTGGACAGACAGACAGAGAGAGGAAGGGAAACACAAAGAAAATAAGAAAGACACAGGGGCAGGTGCACAGGGAACTGGTGTGGGGGGAGGGAAATGGAGGGTGATGGAATGCTGCTTTGGGGGGGGGAATGGAGGGGAAGGGAATGCTGCTTTGGACAGACAGACAGAGAGAGGAAGGGAAACACAAAGAAAACAAGAAAGACACAGGGGCAGGTGCACAGGGAACTGGTGTGGGGGGAGGGAAATGGAGGGGGATGGAATGCTGCTTTGGACAGACAGACAGAGGGAGGAAGGGAGACAGAAAGGAAAGAAGAAAGACACAGGGTCAGGGAGATACACAGAAAGACAGACAGGCAAAGGGGGCCGGGACAGAGACAGACAGAAAGGACAGCGGGAGCCACGTCAGGAGGGGTGCGGGATGCAGCAGTGGGAACTTTTCCAATGGGTGAAACTGGCCAGCTGTCAGGAACCTCTGATCAGGGGCAGAGCAAGGTAAGAGTATCATAGGGATAAGAAGGAGGAGGGAGGATAAAAAAGGAAGGGATGCCTACTGCTGGACAGGGGGAGAAGGAAAGAGATGCTGATGGACAGGGGAGGTGAAGAAAAAGGAACGGAGGACTAATGTTGGACAGGGGGAGAAGGAAAGAGGTGCTGCTGGTCAGGGGGAGGTAAAACAAAGAGAGAAGGGCTGCTGCTGCATAAGGAGAGCAGTGAAGGGGTGGTGGTGGACACAGTGGAGGTAAAAGGAAGGGAAAATGGACAGGGGGAGCAGGCAAGTGGTGGTGATGGACAACCAAGGAAAAAGGAAGGCAGAAAGAAAGAAAGCGGCTAAGGAGAGAGAGAGAAAGAAAGACAGACACACACACATATGTTCTAGCACCCGTTAATATAACGGGCTTAAAGACTAGTAAGATTATATTGTGTGTATATGAAAAATGAATGGAAGAAATGGCATTTTCAATTGTTACTATTTTTATGGAGGTGGGGTCTAGGACGCAGCATGGGTAGATTTGGGGTGGGGCTTGGGCAGCTCTGGGGTGGAGCTTTTGGCCCCCCCAAACAAAAAAGTGTTCCGCTGCCTATGGTAGTGACCACTAAACATGTAAATCCCTTTGAATACTTGACCAATGAAGTATAAATTAGTGCATAAAGAAAAGAGAACTTAATATATTCAAAGACAAAACTAATGTTCTGCACCCAAATCAAACAGGCTTTAGAAATCTACACAGTACTGAAACAGCTCTCCTTGGTCTGACAACAACTATCCTGCAGTGCACTCCCTCCCCCCCTCTCCCCCCCCCCGATCAAAACAAATTCACATGTCTTTTTCTTTGGATTTGTCTGCTGCTTTCAATTTGATTGATTACAACCTAATATTAGACTGCCTAAGAGAAAGAGGCATAACCTGTTCCGCTTTAGAATGGTTTCAGGATTACTTTACTAACAGACAATTTTTTGTTCAATGGAATGATACTACATCTGATTTCTATAAACTCACCTGTGGAGTTCCACAATGTTTACTCCTTGCCCCCACTCTCTTGATGGCTCCATTTTTAATTCTTGCACAATCACTAAGACTGACTTTATTTCTATACGCCGATGACATTCAGATCATACTGTCCCTTGAAGATTCTCTACCAACCACTATTTCAGATTTTAATCAAAAACTAAACCAACTATCCTCATGGTTCCTCCCTAAACAAACTCAAATTGAGCCCCCCCAAATCCAAAGCACTATTATTCACTAGATTCGCTTCTACCAAGCAAGACATTTCTATTTCTGGTATCTTAGTCAGTCCCATTTATCCCAAGTTTCCAAGTTTATTATAAGATTTGATAAATCGCCTATTCCATGTCCTAAGCGATGTACATCTATAAGTTACAAAGTTAGGGTAAACATACAAACTAAAAGAACTTAATATTAAACAAGTTAAAATAACATAAAAGTACTTAACATAAAATCACATGACTAGACAAAGGCAACAAGACTGATTAACATCCCCACTTTAAAAATTCTAGGAGTCACTTTTGAGTCAACTTTTTCATTCAAGGCTCGCATCTCCTTGATTAATTATCAGACGCTGTTATCATAAGCTCAAAATAATATCTGTACATCATCTTTTCACCACTCGGGTATTACGAGTATTCATTCACTCTCTAGTAATCTCTCAATTGAACTATTGTAACAGTTTATTATATAGTATCACATTGAAAGAATGATACAGACTTCAATCAGTGCAAAACACTGCTATCAAACTTATAACAGTCACCAAGAAATTTGACCTTGGAGGACACCTCTCCTCAAAGCAGAACATTGGTCCCCATTTATCATTGAATAACCTTAAGAACAGGATTCTTTCGTTAGTCCATAAGGTACAATCCTCAGGTCTACCCTTATATCTCTCTCGATACATTATTCCATATTCCCCCTCTCATACATTAAGATCTTAGAGGGAAATACTTTTAAAACCAATAGGAGGAAATCTTTTTCCACTCAGAGAAGCTCTGGAACGCATTGCCAGAGGTTGTGGTAAAAGTGGGTTTAAGAGAAGTTTGGACAATTTCCTGGAGTAAAAGTCTATAGTCTGTTCTTGAGACAGACAT
This sequence comes from Geotrypetes seraphini, assembly GCF_902459505.1. Lineage (NCBI taxonomy): Eukaryota > Metazoa > Chordata > Amphibia > Gymnophiona > Dermophiidae > Geotrypetes > Geotrypetes seraphini. Next base: position 197,680,741 of record NC_047087.1, read on the forward strand.
GGGGGAAGCCACTGCTTGCCCTGGATTGGTAGCATGGAATGTTGCTACTCTATGGGATTCTAGAATCTTGCAACTCTTTGTGGATTCTGCATGGAATGTTGCTACTATTTGGGGTTCCGGAATGTTGCTTACTCTGAGATAATGGAATGTTGCTACTCTTTGGGTTTTGGCCAGGTACTAGGGACCTGGATTGGCCACCGTGAGAATGGGCTACTGGGCTTGATGGATCATTGGTCTGACCCAGTAAGGCTATTCTTATGTTCCCAATCCAATCTATTACACATTCCATCACTCCTCCAAATCTGTTCCATTAGAACAAAGACCTTCAGCATACTTGGTCCAACATTATGGAACATTTTACCTTTCCATTTTAGATTACTAACTTCTTATTCTGAATTCCATAATTGTCTTAACATAAGAGATGCCGCTGCTGAGTCAGACCAGTGGTCCATCGCGCCCAGCAGTCCGCTCACATGGCGGCCCTTTTGGTCAAAGACCAGTGCCCTAACTGAGACTAGCCTTACCAGCGTACGACCTTGTTCAGTAGGAACTTGTCTAACTTTGTCTTGAATCCCTGGAGATTGTTTTCCCCTATGATAGCCTCCGGGAGAGCGTTCCAGTTTTCCACCTCTCTCTGGGTGAAGAAGAACTTCCTTATGTTTGTACAGAATCTATCCCCTTTCAATTTTAAAGAGTGCCCTCTTGTTCTCCCTACCTTGGAGAGGGTGAACAACCTGTTCTTATCTATTAAGTCTACCCCCTTCAGTATCTTGAATGTTTCGATCATGTCCCCTCTCAATCTCCTCTGTTCTAGGGAGAAGAGGCCCAGTTTCTCTAATCTGTCACCATACAACAGCTCCTCCAACCCCTTAACCATCTTAGTCGTTCTTCTCTGGACCCTTTCGAGTATTAATATGTCCTTCTTCATGTACCGCGACCAGTGCTGGACGCAGTACTCCAGGTGAGGGCGCACCATGGCCCGATACAGCAGCATGATAACCTTCTCCGACCTGTTTGTGATCCCCTTCTTAATCATTCCTAGCATTCTGTTCGCCCTTTTCGCCGCCACTGTACATTGTGTGGACGGCTTCATCGACTTGTCGATCAGAACTCCCAAGGCCCTTTCCTGGGAAGTCTCTCCAAGTACCGCCCCGGACATCCTGTACTCTTGCCTGAGATTTTTCTTACCGACATGCATTACTTTACATTTATCCACGTTGAATCTCATCTGCCATGTCGATTCCCATTCCTCGAGCCTGGTTATGTCATGTTGCAGATCTTCGCAATCCCCCTGTGTCTTCACTACTCTGAATAACTTTGTGTCGTCCGCAAATTTAATCATCTCGCTCGTCGTACCTATATCCAGATCATTTATAAAGATGTTGAAGAGTATGGATCCAAGCACCAAGCCCTGCGGCACCTCACTGGTGATGCTCTTCCAGTCTGAGTATTGCCCATTCACCCCCACTCTCTGTTTCCTATGTTCCAGCCAGTTTTTAATCCATGTGAGTATTTCTCCCTCGATTCCATGGCTCGCAATTTTCCGAAGTAGTCGTTCATGTGGAACCTTGTCGAACGCACTTCTGAAAGTCCAGATATACAATGTCGACTGGGTTACCCTTATCTATCTGCCTCTTTACTCCCTTGAAGAAGTGTAGCAAGTTCGTCAAACAAGATCTGCCTTTGCTGAAACCGTGCTGGCTGGTCCTCATCAGACCGTGTCCGTCGTGATCAATGATGCGGTCCTTTATCAGTGCCTCTATCATCTTTCCCGGTACCAAGGTCAGACTCACCGGTCTGTAGTTTCCCGGATCTCCCCTCGAACCTTTTTTGAAGATCGGCGTAACATTCGCCACCTTCCAGTCCTCCGGAATCTTTCCCGTTTTGATCGACAGATTGGCTATTGAATTGAAGTAGCTCAGCTATGGTCCCTTTCAGTTCCTTGATGACCCTCGGATGGATGCCATCCGGTTCCGGGGATTTATCGCTCTTAAGCCTAGCAATCTGCCTGTATACCTCTTCTAGGCTGACCATCAACCCTGTCAGTTTCCCGTTTTCACTTCCAGCATATAACCTGATGGGTTCCGGTATGCTGTGTACATCCTCTTTGGTAAATACAGATGCAAAAAATGTGTTCAGTCTATCGGCAATTTTTTTGTCCTCCTTTAGCACTCCCTTTATTCCTTGGTCATCCAACGGTCCCACCGCTTCCCTCGCGGGTTGTTTTCCTTTAATATATCGAAAGAACGGCTTGAAATTTTTCGCCTCCTTGGCTATTTTTTCCTCGTAGTCACTTTTTGCCACTTTTACCGCCTTATGGCACCTGCATTGGTGTTATTTGTGCTTATTCCAGTTTTCATCCATTTTCGATCTTTTCCATTCCTTAAAGCCAATTTATCCTGAGATGCCTTCCCTGACTAATTTGATGCTGTCGCCCTGACTTCCTTTTAGTGGATAGGGCCTGGATTTCAGTACTCTGGTACTACTACCCTTTTCTGTCTTCTCTTCTGACTGCTCTTTCCTATTAACAATGGAATTCATTTTCCAACTCTCTTCCTTCCCCCCTCTCTTTTCCTTCTTTTATATACTTTCTTCTCTAGCTGCTCAGCTAAATTTATTGTTAACTTCTTTGATGACTCATTGACTTTAGCAGTATAGCAAATTCTTAATAAATCTTGAAACTAGAAGAAAGGGACAATAAGTAAAGGGTGGGGTCGAGAATATACGATGAAAGGTTTGGGAAAAAAAAATGCGCAGCCCTATTTTAGACGGGTCATAGAAGTAGGAATTGAGACAAGAGGGTCAGAGCATCTCTGGTTTCACCAGTATTTTAGAACAGAATCTGCCGACCGTAGAGCCTGTTCTAAAACAGAGGATAAAATAGATTTTTAAGTGCCAGAAAGGTGCTACATAAACATCCAGTTTAGAAAAATAAACATATAAAAAATTGATGAGTTAGAAACCAGCCCCTAACCAGTTATCTTTGCTATCTTAGAAACATAATCGGTTATTATACTGACACTGTCACAATGATGGGTTTACCCTGCAGGCTAAACTGGAGGGGGAGGGGGGGGGAACTACTAGAAGATTAAGGGAGCAACCCCTCTAATTCCTTCAGGGGAATGATGCTCAATAGCAGCTGTTTCCCAAATCTTAAACGTGATTGGGAGCAGGTATAACTCCTGATGTCAATCTCTTAGGAAATAGACGTTTAGTCCCCTTCTGAAATGGAGGATAAAAGTCTATCAACTTACCGTGCCCTTGTCCTGCCCCAAACACTTGCATGCACTTGGTTTTGAAATGTGCATATCTTGGCTTTATGAAATTAAGTGGGGTGAGGCGGCCAGTGGCAAAAATATGTCCATTCCGAACTTCAATATGGGACCTCCGTCCCTATTACTACAATCAAGGAGAGAAGTTTGCCAAAGAGGAAGGAGTTAGGGATACTGGTCTGAAACCATGAATAATAATCATTGAAAATTGGGGATGTCCGGTAATTTTATCCTGAGCACATGTGACAGAAGTGATCTAAAAATATGGGCCCTAAGCATGTGATAGTTTGCCTGTGCCTTAATCCAGACTTAATAGAAAACAGTTCTATGACCAGTCAAGCATGCTTGGAACAGATAAGGACAAAGCTAAGAAAAGAATTGGAAGGTTAGAGTATTGCACTTCCTCAGAAGCAGAGGAAGGGGACAAGCTTTAAAGAGAAAAGAAATGGTGGATAAAGGAATCAAATCAAAGTAACGTGATAGGTCATGATATAACTGGGTCAAACCAGAAGCCCTACAATTCATAAAAAAGAAAACAACTAACAGGTTGGTGGTCACAGGGTAATGTCCTATATGCTGATACAGTAAAACAAAGAAAACATAACTCACTGACACAACTGGCCAAGACCACTGATGGACAAATACTCTCCAGCAAGATCACAGGCATCAAAAGGAGATGAAACAGAATGCCGCGGTTCGCTTGATTTTTGCTTTGAGGAAGTATGATCATGCCAGTCCCTTTTACAGAAAATTGCATTGGCTGCCTATCGAAGCTCGTGCTAAACTTAAATTTGGGTGTTTTTGTTATAAAGTTCTCTTTGGTATGACTTCCTCTTATCTTTTGGATTCATTTTCCATTGTCGGATCCAAACACCAGCGAAGTGCTCATGGCTTGTTTAGCTTTCTTTCAACAAAAGGATGTCGGTATAAAAAATCTCATCACCATTTGTTTGCCTACCAAGCGGCAATCTGGGACGGGGAACCAAAACCCGTTACTTAGGGCTCCTTTTGTCGAGCCGCGCTAGCGGGGATAACGTGTACGACTTTTCATCACGCGCTAACCCCCGCGCTGGCTAAAAACTACCGCCTGCTCGAGGAGGCGGTAGCTTCTAGCGCGGCCGGTGGTTTAACACGCGCTATTACACGTGTTAAACCGCTAACGCGGCTTGATAAAAGGAGCCCTTTATTCCAAGTCTTATTATGATTTTAGAAAGCAATTGAAAACTCATCCGTTGAGTATTTAACTAATCTGATCCTTTAGTATGGTGTTTTTTTTAAATTTATGTAAACCGCATTGAACTTTTTGGCTATGTGGTCTAGAAATGAATTATTAGATTAGATTAGGTAATTTACTTCTTTCAGGGAGGTGTGGTAATCCAAACAGTGAATGACTGCCTAGTAAAAATGTTATACCAAATTAGGCTGTATGCGACTTTAAAGACTCCTTGGGAGTGGCGGTCAATAAAAATGGTAAGTAAATCAATAAATAGGAAAAGGAAAAAAGAAATACATTTTCAGTGCCTCTAGAGACTCACCAGAAATTGAGATAGTATATGTACGGTTAATACATGTGTACACCATTGTGGTAATAATAATTTTGGGTCTAAAAATTTTCAACCTATAAACCCGTGGGCACCTGACCCTTTCATTTCATCGAACACAGAAAATAATTCAAGATCTGAGTGGAGAGAGTAAGGCATGGTATAGTGAGAGACAAGAACAAATAGGTATTAAAGAGCAAGGCCATAGATCTGTTTAACATTCCTCTTGGCACTATTTTCAGAAGTAGAGGAATACATTAAAAAGAGGAGTGAGAGAACTAATTCCAAGAACATCTATATTCCATCCCACTCCACCAAGTCCCTGAGGTGCCATCTGATTGAGAAAAATGGATTCCTTCCTGGTTCAGGCTGAATTCAATTGAAGCCCTCTTACCTCAATCTGTTTTATGGCTCAAAAGAAATTTTCTATACCTCAAGTGTCTCTCAATCTATGTACATATACTATATATATATTTAATTATTCACTTATAATTTACATACAAAACCTATGAAGCATTTTGTTAGGATGAGAGAAAGGGACAGGGTGGGAAAGGATTTTCAAGTGTCCAGGAACTGTGGAGGGGCATTTTCAATAGAATGTCTAGAGTTTGGAAATTTTGGAAAAGACATCCAGAAATCCAGTAGAGAAAATGTCCATTTTCAAAACAGCAAGACGTCTATCTTTTTTTAATGACCTATCTAGACATTTTGGCCCTTAGTATGTCTATCTTAAAAAAAAAAAAAAATGACCTATCTAGACATTTTGGCCCTTAGTACGTCTATCATTTTGAATACAAAGATGTCCAAATGAAAAACGCACAAAAGCAAGCTGTTGGGACATCCAAGCAGCCATCATTCTTAGCAAACTGACCACACAGACATCTGAGCAGAGGGGCACCCTAGAGGGTACTGCAGTGAATGTCACATTTAAAAGTCCCAGGTACACATGTCACTATAACTTGCTTATATTGTATAGTGAGCCCTCCAAAACCCACCCAAAACATCTGCATGTTTTAGCGTAACCGGCCCACGCTTATAATATTCCCTTAGTGTGCTTCCCCAAGAGAGAGGAAGACCCTGTTGTGGATAAACTATCCTGTATCCAAAAACAATATGGCTTCACACAGGTAGGTTTCAAAAAAAAGAACTCAAATTTATTGTTCATCCAAACAGGTCCAAACAAAAAAGGCATGAAAGGTAACAGTCTCAAAAGGTCATGGCAATAATAGTGCAAACAAAATAATATTGTGCCTACCAGCTGGTCTGGTTAATTCTCCCAGAGTTTTACTAATGTCCCAAGTAAGTTCTACTGGCAAGTAGTGAGAACAGTCCAAAGTATAATAGAGTCTCTGGCAGACTTTAACTTTCAAACAAAGAAAAACTCTGAGCAGTCAAAATGTAGCCGTGCTTCTCCCTTCCCTTCAAGCATACAGGAGCGGAAGGATATGAGTCTCACCAATACAGCTCCTTGGTACAGCAAAACACAAATGAAAAATATAACCCCCAAACATACTCTCAGGCAGTCATGCAAACTGACTCCCAATCTTCAGGGTTTTCACAGTTCTCCCCAGCAATGCTTTGCTCATGTGGCTTAATTGTCCTTAAGCCAAGTTCCTGCAGCAAGCCATCCAGCACACAAAAAAGTCCATAGCAAAACCCAACTCTGAAAAACACACACCCAGCCAGTTCAGCTTACTTCCATGGCTTCCGGACATTCCAGCTCTGGAAGGGAACTGCAATCCATGTCCTCTGGTACCTGGGTCTCCGGTGCTTGCTGGTCTGACTCTGGGTCAAACATCTCCACGTCTGTGGGCTCGGGAGAAGGTGGAGGTTCCTTACACCTGAGAACTTCATTTCCTTCCTTCCTCCTCCTGGACAGCCAGCTCTCCAAGTGTTCTAAGGCTGCTGTGCCCTGCCCAGCCCTGCTCAGGGGCTGGACTCCTTTCAGCTGAGGATGCCTTCTGCCCTGTTTAGCCAGCCTCTTACAAAATGGAGGATTTAAAGGGGCCCTGCCAGTTTTCACCAGGCTATGTTCTAAAGCAGGTCTGAACACAGCCTGTGCTTCCTGGTACTGTTCCTGCCTAACAGGGACAAAGTGGTTAGCCCGGACTAGTTTCAGGGGATGTTTTTTTTATGATTCTTCCCTGGCACAAGGCCGGCATTGGGCTCGGGTTTGTGACAATGTATACCAGAACAATAGCCCTTATGCCTGCAGGTGTCATCTTTATGTAGGTACAGTGGGTTTTGGAGGGCTCACTATACAATATACCAAGCAGGTTATAGTGATGTGTACCTGAAACTTTTAAATGTGACATTCACTGAAGTACCCCTTAGAGTGCCCCTCTGTTCTGTTGTCTACGTGACCATCTGAAGCTGTAAATACAGTCTGTAAATGTACTGTTTTGTTTTTCACATCTTTGGGTGGTGGGAAGGGGGTTGGTGACCACTAGGGGAGTTAGGGGGGGGTTATGCCTTAATCTCTTCAGTGGTCTTCTGGCCAGTTTGGATACCTTTTGACCCTTATTCGTTTTTTAAAAAGGACTAGCTCCAAACATCTAAATGATTCCCTGGATGTTTTTTATTTATTTATTTTGTTTAAAAATGTTTATAACCCGTCTATCCACAGATCTAGGAGAGGTACAGGAGCAACATACATAATATCAATAAATAATACATACAAAAAACATACAACAAATCTAAAAACATCATTAAAACATATCACAAACCCACAACACTATCCAACCCCTAAAGCAAAACAAACAAACAAATTATTTTCCAAATTTCCCTTTTCTCTATACAATATCTAAATTTCCCCTCAAATTTTCACTAAACACATACCAAAATAGTGCTCAAATACCACAGTTTTCAACCCTTTCCTGAATTGCCATAAAGTAGAGGATTGACGTAACATCTGTAGTAATGCATTTCAAGCCAGCGGACCCTGGATAGAAAACGTAGGGCTCTTTTTACTAAGGTGTGCTAGTGGTTTTAGCGCGCGCTATAATACCACACGCGCTAAACGCTAACGCCTCCATAGAGCTTGTGTTAGTATTTTTCATTTAGCGCGTGGTTAGCGTGCGCTAATCTTTAGCGCGCGCTAAAAACGCTAGCGCATCTTAGTAAAAGGAGCCTATAGACTTACGACTCCCAGAGAGCTTGACAACCTGCAATGATGGAACTTCCAAGCAAGAACTAGCCGATGAGCGTAACTCGTGTACTGGACAATGCCACCGCAACAAGTAACGCATACTCTGAGGACAATTGTACTGAAATACCTTAAACATTAGGCACAAAACCTTGAAAGGGAAAATTATTGGGCATAGAGAGAAGAGTGAGGTAGAGATGCATGGGGAAGAGAAGGATGAGAGGGAGAAATGTTGGATATGGTTGTGGAGAGGGAACAGTGTAACTGATTAAAAGGGATGCAAGGGAGAGGAATGTTGGATATAGTGATGGAGGGAATGGAGGCAGAGATGTGGCATGTGCTGGAGAGAGGTGTAGAAGGAGAAATGTTAGGCATGGGGCTGATGGGCAGTGGTGAAAGATGCTGCACATGATCTGGGGGATGAGAGATGGCAAAATGTTGGATGTGGCAGTTGAGGGTGTGGGAGAGATGCACCATAGATCTCTCTCTCTCTTTCCCCACTTCCTTTGCACAAGAGAGGGAATGTGAGAGAGAGGGAGACATGTTGCCAATAGGGGTGGAGGAGAGAGGAAGAAAAGTTGGACTCATGGAGGGACAGAGAGAGATGTTGGTAGGGCAATGGAATGAGTTCCGAGGAGAGGAAGCATGCAGGAGGCAGAAATAAAGAAATATTGGATGCACAGTTAGAAGGAAGTGCAACTCATGAAATCACCAGACAACAAAGGTAGGAAAAATGATTTTTTCAATTTAGTGATCAAAATGTGTCAGTCTTGAGAATTTATATTTGCTGTCTATATGTTGAACTATATTTGTCTATTTTTATATAGTTGTTACTGAGGTGACATTGCATAGTTTAAAGTCATCTGCCTTGACCTCTTTGAAAAAAAAAAAAAATAATATAAATGATACTTAACATTTTTTTCTGCATACAGAGTGCTTTGTGGGTTTTTTTATTTTTTATTTTGTGGTTACCGTTATGTATTAATAAGATTATATTGTGTGTATATGAAAAATTAATAGAAGAAATTGCATTATAATTAGCACTATTATTATGGGGTGAGGTCAGGGGCAGAGCTAGGAATTCTATGAGCGTCGGAGTTCTTACTGCTGCAGCAGGCGCTAAAAATGCTAGTGCAGCTTTGCAAAGGAGGGGTTAAGTGTGCTATATTTACAACTTCCTAAGTAGGTTAACCGGTCCAACTAAGTAAAATTTAATTACATGCATCCTAATTGCTCTAGCAATGTGTACCATGTTCACTCTATTTACACTCCTCCTTGGATTAATGTGTAATTCTAGAAGTATTTTAGTAAAGGATGTGTCGGCATAGAGCCATTTTTTCTAAAATACTTGCAGGAACTGATTCTAATTTGGGGCTCAACTTATAACACCAGATTAAGTTGCTGCTATGCCATTGTGGCTATCTATTGTCATACTGACTATGTACAATCAGAAGCTAACTTTACACTGTTTTTAATTCACATACTAATATATCTGCACTGATTTATAAATTTGTTACAAGTATATTCCTATACCATGAATGGAAAAAACCTTCAATTTCTGAATTCCTCTAACCCCCTACCATAGTAAAATGGATTGGATCTACATTTATTCTCCTAATAAGATCGCAGGGCCATCATTCAATCTCTCAAGCGCATACAGAAAACCCTTCACTGCAAACCCCTTCTACACCTGTTTGATTCATATTCACCAGCTAAAAATACCACAACATAATTAGAATCTAACAACAGGGGCAAAGGAAAAGATAATTGGTGGAAGGGGGGAAGCCCCTGAGGATCCAAACCCTGCTTTTTTCAATTGTATTAGTTTACAATAAAAACAAAAGTAATATTGTCTTCATTTTATCTGTCTTCATTTTTCAAGCCCTATTCCTCAGTGAGATGGATAATTTTCTTTTTGTATTTTCTTGGAGCCCCTCAGCCAAATTAATACTGTCATCTCCTGCATGAAGGCTGCATGGCAAAAATGGTTTGTGTCACATTGTCCTTGCTCACCTCTGCTTCCAAAACTCCCTGACTCCTTTCTCCCCAGCACTGAACTTGCTCTTTTCCAGCTTTCATAAGAATATAAGAATTGCCATACTGAGACAGCAAGCCCAGCATCCTATTTCCAACAGTGGTCAACCCAGGTCCCAAGTACCTAGCTAGATCCCAAGTAGTAAAGCAGATTTTATGCTGCTTATCCAAGAAATAAGCAGTGGATTTCCACAGATCATCTTAATAATGATTTAAGAATTTCTCTTTTAGGAAATTATGCAAATCTTTTTTAAACCCTGCAAAGCTATCTGATTTCACCAATAAATTCCATAGTTTAATTATACGTTGTGTGAAGAAATATTTTCTCTGGTCTGTTTTAAATCTACTACTTAGTAGCTTCATCACAAGTCCCCTAGACCTAGTATTTTTGGAAAGACTAAACAAGCAATTCATATCTACCCTTTCCACTCCACTCAATATTTTGTAGACCTCTATCATATCTCCAAGTTGACGAGCCCTAGCCACTTTAGCCTTTCCTCTTAAGGAAGGCTTCCCAAACCTTTTATTATTTTTGTCACTCTTCTTTGTACCTTTTCTAATTCCACTACATCTTTTTTGAGATATGGTGACCAGAATTGTACACAGTATTCGAGGTGTGGCTGTATCTTAGAGCGATACAAGGGCATTATAACATTTTCATCTTTGTTTTCTATTCCTTTCCTGATAATTCCGAACATTCTATTTGCTTTCTTAGCCACCACTGCACATTGAGCTGAGGGATTCAACGTATCCTCAACGATCATAGTGGAACAGTAAGGGAGAAAGATTTCATATTTCCTAATACAGTTACTGGAGACCCATTCAGGAAGAGTTAAGAACATAAGAACATAAGCATCGTCTCTGCTGAGTCAGACCATGGGTCCATCTCGCCCAGTAGTCCGCACCCGCGGCTCCCCAGGTCTATGACCTCTATGTGATCTTTTTACCTAAAACATTTTATTCCCTAATTATTTAATATCCTGTATAGAAACTATCTAACTATATCCTTCAATCCCCTTTTCCTTCAGTTGTTCACTGTTGCTCATTGGTTGGCCTACGCAGTAAAATATGTTTTCTCATTTTGTACTTATGGGGAAGGGGGGGATAAAGTTTTGTACATTTGGCCCTAAGTCTGTGAAGGAGAAGGAAAATCTGGGTAGAAAGACTTGGTACGTTTGTTAAAAGTAGTGGGATGGTCAGGGTAAGTAGTAGACTGGTGGATAAAAGAGCACTTGGCATGTCAGAACATAAAAAGAAACTGAAAAGATAAAGTCACATATAAAACCACGCAAAATAAAATGGCATAAAATTAAGAGGAGACCCAGAGAAACAAAAAAGTCAAGTTTGGCATGAACTGCTTTGCTTTGCATACAACAGCTAGCTGTTGAAGGAAACAGGAATAGAGAGAACAGTTACATGTGAAATTACATGAGTGACCAAGAGTAATAGGAGCACAGCCCCAGGGCTTGAAAACCTAATGGAATTCTTAAGTGAAATGCTCTGCAATAAACAGAAGCCCCTATTAAAAGGCACCATAAACAAGGCAGAGATATTACTGGCAAATCTTTATCTGGTATGCATCAGAACAGGAAACAAGACTTGGTATCTTCTATATCAGTGGTCTCAAACTTAAACCTTTTGCAGGGCTGCATTTTGGATTTGTAGGTACTTGGAAGGCCTCAGAAAAAAATAGCTAATGTCTTATTAAAGAAATTACAATTTTGTATGAGGTAAAACTCTTTATAGTTTATAAGTCTTAATAATAATATTGTAATTTATAGCCTAAGAGATATATGATCAAGAAACTGTTTTATTTTACTTTTGTGATTATGATAAACATACCAAGGGCCTCAAAATAGTACCTGGCAAGCCACATACCCCGGGCTGCGAGTTTGAGACCACTGACCTATATAGACCCAAAAGGCTTTCCACACACTTCCAGATACCTGTTAGCTTCTAGGCCAAATGTATGAGAGTGCCAGGCCAGCAATGTCACAGCTCCTAAAATATGAGCAGAAGAACCCCGAGAGGTTCCCCCCTCCCCCTGAGGCTGGGAGGCAGTGGCGTAGTAAAAGGGGGGAGGAGGAGGAGGAGGAGGCAGTCTGCCTCGGGTGCCATGTTGGTGGGTGTGCCAATACCCCTCCTCTTTTCCGCCCTGCTTCTTCCCCATGCCATGCGCATCCTGCCTACCCTTCCCCTGCACTTCTAGTTGTTCACCGCCACGAGCAACAACTTTTAACATTCTCCTCGCGACTGCTGACATCACTTCCGGGTGCCATGCATAGAAAGTGACATCAGTGGGAGAGATGACGGAATCACAAGGAGCACGCTGAAGTTCTTGTTGCTCGCAGCGTTGAACAACTAGAGGTGCAGGGGAAGGGAACGGGGCGCATGCGCGGCGGGAGGGGGGATCGGGGAAGGAGTGGAGGGGACGGAGTTGAGAGCAGGGGAGGGGTGCCACTGCCCCAGGCGCCTCTCACCCTCGCTATGCCACTGCCGGGAGGCAAAAAAAGAGATGAGAGGCAACGTGGTACATGGCAAAGAGGAGGGTGGAAGTTTTGCTAGCCCCAGAGCAGGGATCTCAAAGTTCCTCCTTGATGGCCGCAATCCAGTCGGGTTTTCAGGATTTCCCCAATGAATATGCATGAGATCTATGTGCATGCACTGCTTTCAATGCATATTCATTGGGGAAATCCTGAAAACCTGACTAGATTGCGGCCCTCAAGGAGGGACTTTGAGATCCCTGCCCCAAAGGGTTTGCAATCCAGGCATAGCAAAACAGAAACACTAAAGACATTGGGTGCAGAGAACAGTAAAGATTCATGATGGTTGCAGCACAGAAACCAGTAAAAGAAGCACCACCTGTGGCTCTTCTAGAAGGCTTCTTAGAACTAGTAGGCTTTCAGGTGGTTTTTAAAGAGAGAGAAAGAGGGATTGGGACTTGTGTACAGCCTTTTTGCAGTTTTACAACCACACTCAAAGCAGTTTACATATAGGTACTTCAAGTGAATTTGGAGGGCAGTTCTCTGAGTCATGAACCAGATCTCTCGTGTATCAAATATCAATCTATATGGGATAAATCTAAAAAAAAGTACAATGAAAAATAACTGCAACAACTGTCTGGTTTTTTTTCTAAAGTCCATTTTTATTTGTTTTACTACAAGGCTGCATCCCTCTAGCTCAGTGGTCTCAAACTCAAACCCTTTGCAGGGCCACATTTTGGATTTGTAGGTACTTGGAGGGCCTCAGAAAAAATAGTTACTGTCTTATTAAAGAAATGACAATTTTGCATGAAGTAAAACTCTTTATAGTTTATAAATCTTTCCTTTTGGCTAAGTCTTAATAATAATATTGTAATTTATAGTTAAAGAGACATATGATCAAGAAACTGTTATATTTTACTTTTGTGATTATGATCACACATACCAAGGGCCTCAAAATAGGACCGAGCGGGCCACATGTGGCCCCCGGGCCGCATGTTTGAGACCACTGCTCTAGCTAAAGCCTTGCTATGGCAGCAGCTTTTAACTGAAAAAAATGAGATATATCGCTCTATCCCTAGGGCTGCAAGAAAATAACTGGGGGCCTAATATTCAACTGGCAGAGCTATAACTGCCTGCTGCTAGCATTAAATCCGGATATTCAATGCCAGGCTGTTTCCGGTGACCGGTATGGAATATCTAGGGTTTTTTATACCACTAAAAAGTTAACCAGCTATGCCCTTATTCAACGCTAACCCCCATCAGCTGAGCCGGCAGGAATCCTCGAAACCGGCTCAGCTGATGGGGATTCCTCTGCCCTGATCAGCTGATGGCAAGCCCTCAAATATGCTGTTTATTCCCACATATCTAGATGGTGGGAGTGGTGTCAGTGACCACTGGGGGAGTTAAGGGGGTATCATGCCTTAATCCTTCCAGTGGTCAGTCAGTTTGGGGCACTTAGAAGCAATCAAAACAAGTCTAACTGCCTGTGTCTTTGATTATCGCTGCAGTATATTCAGGTTTAAGCCTGCCCAATTCCCACCCATAACACACCTCCCAACACACCCGTTTGAGCTCTGGACGCACAGCAGCTTAGAAGTGCTGTTGAATGTCCAGAAAGTAGGCTTTGACTATCGGAACTTGGACGTCCAAGTGCCGACTTAGGATGGTTTTTGGACATTTCGGAATTTTGATTATGAGTTTCGATTCCAGTCTCCACGTAATATGCCACATTTCACAGTAGATATTAGCTTCTCACCTCATCCTTATCCTGCACCTGGATATAAAGGGGCAGAGCAAAGCCCAGCTGGGCCAGCTCAGGAATGCTGACAATGTACTCAGTGCTGTTGAAAACAGGAGCATTGTCATTAAGGTCGATCACCAGAATATTGAAAGTAGTAACCACCATGGCACTGGATGGAGTGCGATCATCGTTCAGTTCTGTGCCCTGAAAGAAAGGATACTTATCATTGGCTTTGCCCCTCAAAGCTTACAGTAAGTATGGATCAAATTACACATATACAGTATATGCATCCACATGAGTAAAATATAATGATTACATTTGATTGAATTTACATTGATTTATTAATTCTATATTACTCATTTATTCTGTGGAGGAGAGTGTGGCATAGTGGTTAAATCTACAGCTTCAGTGTCCTGGGGTTGTGGGTTCAAACCCACACTGCTCCTTGTGACCCTGAGCAAGTCACTTAATTCCCCCCATTGCCCCAGGTACATTAAATAGATTGTGAGCCTACCAGGACAAAGAGGGGAAAATGCTTGAGTATCTGGGAGAACAGTATAGAAAATTAAATTAATTAATTCACATAAGCTAATATGAATAAAATCATTGGAGAGATAGGCCACTTAGCAGACAATTATCAGCACAATGACATAAAAAGACTTCTTTTCCCTACATTTTTAGATTTTCTGAAACATTATAGGTTGAATTTTATTTGTGCACAAAATGTTGCTCTCCTTCCAGATGTTACAGTTACCTTCAGAAGAAGTATTTCTTTTTCTTTTTATAGCTAATAATTTATAACAATTTTATTGAAGGAATCCAGTAAGAAATACAATAAGATAATACAAAGATATATTCATTACGATAAAATCCATAATAATAATATTTCCATACATATTGTGACAGGGATCTGGCTAGTCCTAATAAAGCCCAGGGAAAAGCTCAGGGAAGCATTAATAAGGTTCCAGGGACTAACGAGAAGAAATATCCTGAGTATAGGGAAAATCCTGAGCACAAGGTTAAGAGGGAGCCTGTCCCTTTAAAAGCTCACAGAGCTCAGGCTGGAACAGGAAGGACAGGGCTCTTTAAGGAATTAGCTAAAGCTGCTGTGAGGGGGCGTGGTTATGTGCGAGTCTCCCTTTTTCTGAAGCTCCCTCGTCAGTGAGAGAGGAGGGACAGCTGGGACTGGAAGCTCAGGGGAAGCTGAGAAGGAAACCAGCTACAGCAGCTAACTTTTGGCCAGCCTTCAGAAGTTCTCACCAGGATAGGGAAATGCAAAACCTTGAAACACAATCTGAGGTTTGTGACATGGACTGGTTAGAGAGTAATGCTATGTCTGGGGAAGAACACCCTATGGAATGGGAATAGGTTTAGGAAAACCTGAATGTCCTTTTTCCTTGGTAAAAGGGTTTTTGTTTTTGTTTCTTCCTTTTTGAGTTTTATGTTTTGTGAAGGATTGTGTATCCTGTTTTCAACCTGGGCTGGAAGCTGCTGAATTTACTGTTGTGTTAGATAAGTGGAACAGTGGCCACACCTGTGGGAGCACAAGTCCCTCTGCTCCTAGTAAAAGGGAACTGCCACTCAAATCTAGCAGAAGCCTAATTAGTGTCTAGAACCAGGTAGCCTAACTATTACTAAGGCAGGTACGGTTCTAGCACTGCTTGGGGAAATAACACCTAACCTGAACTGTATTTTATGTTCTTAATTTGTGAACCGGAATTGGCCAGCCCTGAGGGTGCAGTGAAAAGAACTGGCACATGAGAGAAAGAAAGCGGAACAAGAGGAAATTGGAATGTTTTTGGGTTTTTACTTTGAATGCCAAATTTTGACCTTTTTGTTTGAAAATTTTCTTGTGGATAAATAAAAGTGATATATTTGGACAAAAAGCCCGGCCAGTGTGGTGTGCAGTTTATGGGAGGCACCAGGCCAGCTGTGGCCCACCACGGTTACGCTCGAGCCAAGACTGGGATTCTGTGGAGTTACTAGGTCTCGCCAGGATCCCGGTCCCACAATATTTATATCATTCCTCCAAATTAAATTTCCATATGAACTAATCCATTCCTTTCTACACCACCCTTAATTCCATCCCCTTCCCCCCTACCCTTCTCTCCAAATGAAATACCCCTCACCGGATGAAAGTATTTCTTAAAGATTAAAAATGTGTTAACCCAGGGGTAGCCAATTCCAGTCCTCGAGAGCTGGAGCCAGGTCAGGTTTTCAGGATATCCACAATAAATATGGATGAGATAGATTTGCATCTCAAGGAGGCGGTACATTCAAATCCATCTTATACATATTCATTGTGGATATCCTAAAAAGCCTGACCTGGCTCCGGCTCTCGAGGACCAGAATTGCCTACCTCTGTGTTAACCCCAAGGGAAGGCACACTTTCTAAAATAAGCCCCGTCCTGCTTTACTTCCATTCTGGATAGGTGAAAATAACTCAACATCAGCCCCTCTCTCACTACCCTTCACCCTAGGGCAGGGGTAGGCAATTCCAGTCCTCGAGAGCCGGAGCTAGGTCAGGTTTTCAGGATACCCACAATAAATATGCATGAGATAGATTTGCATCTCAAGGAGGCAGTGCATGCAAATCCATCTCATACATATTCGTTGTGGATATCCTGAAAACCTGACCTGGCTCCGGCTCTCAAGGACCGGAATTGCCTACCCCCTGCCCTAGGGCTATGCATTCATTAGTGTACATTTAAGGGCCCATTTACTAAGCTATCCATGTTTCCAAGTTTATTTAAAATTTGATAAAATCGATTTTTCAGAATTTCAAAGCAATGTACAATAAAATAGGGGAGACAAACAATTTATTAGGGAAACATTGACTTACTTCAGATGAGAGAAAAGTAATCGGAGGAACTATAATTGATATACAAAAGAGAACGAAGAAGGAATAAGACATAGGGGAATTATATTGCTAGGGCCTTGCCTGTGTTAAGTATCGATGTCAAGCTAAACCTAGGATGGTAATTATTTAAAGGCATCCCTGAATAGGTGACTTTTAAAAATTTCCCTTTGAACTTATCAAGGGATTTTTCCTCCCTTACCTGGGCCGGTAATAAATTCCAAATGGGCTTAAAGTGTCCTTACATAGGCCTTTCCCATGCGCTAAGCCTGTTTGTAGGCTTGGCTTTTGCTCAGCATTGGCGTTCAGAGCTTTTATTAACCATTTGCATTTTATACCAATTCTTTTGTTCCAGTATTTTGAATTTGGTTTTCTTTGGATCAGCTTGTACTTATCAAAGTAAGACTCCTGATGAAGGCATTTCTACAAGCTGAACCACGGTCCATGTAGGGTCCTATTCATCCACTTGGCTACCAGTTTGCTATACCATTTGTCAGCTGATTTGTCATACTTAACTTGTGAGATTCAACGACTGTCTTAAATGCATATATCAAGGTGAAATTATCTACAGTACATACAGATGACAACTTCCATTTGCAAACTGGTATAAATCTGGGACTATTTGCTATTATTGCAAACTGCATCTGTTTGGGTTTGATGGACCTTTGGTCTGACCCAGTAAGGCTATTCTTATGTTCATATGATCTGTTCTGGGATCAGTGTTATTTAATTTATTTATAAATGATCTGGAAATTGGAATGATGAGTGAGGTGATTAAGTTTGTAGATGACATTAAACTGTTCAAAGTTGTTAAAACGCATGCAGACTGTGAAAAATGGCAGGTAGACCTTATGAAATTAGAAGACTGAGCATCCAAATGGCAAATAAAATTTAATGTGGACAAATACAAAGTGATGCCCATTGGCAAGAATAACCCAAATAATAGTTACCAGATGCTAGAGTCCACCTTGGGGGTCAACACCAATGAAAAACATCTATCATTATAGACAACACACTGACAACTTCCGGACAAAAAGCAAATAAGATGCTAGGAATTAGAAAGAGATGGTAAACAAGACTAAGAATGTTATAATGAGTCTGTATTGCTCCATGGTGCGTCCTCAACTTGAGTACTGCATTCAGTTCTGGTCTCCTTATTTCAAAAAGATATAGCAGAACTAGAACAGGTTCAAAGAAGGGGATGGAAGTGGAACTGCTCTCGTATGAGGAAAGACTACAGAGGTTAAGATTCTTCAGCTTGGAAAAGAGATGGCTGAGGGGAGATATGATTGAAGTCTACAAAATCCTGAGAAGTGTAGAACTGGTACAAGTGAATTGATATATATATATTTTTTTCACTCCATCAAAAATTATAAAGACTAGGGAACACTTGATGAAGTTACAGGGAGATACTTTTAAAACCAACAGGAGGAAATATTGTTTCACTCAGAGAATAGTTAAGCTCTGGAATCCATTCCCAGAGGATGTGGTAAGAACAGTTAATGTAGCTGGTTTAAAAAAAGGTTTGGACAAGTTCCTGGAGGAAAAGTCCTTAGTCTGCTATTGAGACAGACATGGGGGAAGCCATTGCTTGCCCTGGATCGGTACTATGGCATGTTGCTACCATTTAGCTAAACTAAGGATACTTCCTGGTTGGTCTGTTAATGAGATAATTAGCTGATGTTAGTTATGACTTGCTGTTTAAGCATTATGGGCTTTTCTATTTATGTAATGTATTTCCTTTTTATTCCCTTGATATCATTACTCTTTCCTTCATTAATAGAATAATATAGAATTATTGATTAAAGATAAAACTTTAACTAGTAGGAGGATTGAATGTTTAGAGAATTATACTAAAAGTAAGAATGTTGGATTTTCCTAGATTTATTCAAACATTATTTGATTAAGATTTTGAAGATGCCATCTGAAATGTTGCCACCTATAGCAAAGAAGGAAAAAGACAAAACTCCATTGGAGTTTTGTCTTTTTCCTTCTTTGCTATAGGTGGCAACATTTCAGATGGCATCTTCAAAATCTTAATCAAATAATGTTTGAATAAATCTAGGAAAATCCAACATTCTTACTTTTAGTATAATTCTCTAAACATTCAATCCTCCTACTAGTTAAAGTTTTATCTTTAATCAATAATTCTATATTATTCTTGCAACCCTCTATTTCTTTTTCAATTATCTCTATTTTCCTTGTTTGTGATCCCAAGCATTTTTCAAAATCCTGTGTTTTAATCTGCAGATCTTTAGATAACACTTTCAGATCAGCTGAGCAGGCATTAACCAAATAATCCAATCTTCCAGAACATTCCATAGGGACTCCAAAGTTATCACTGGCAGTTTAAAAAGGGAAGATTAGGACTGTGATGGAACTATTTCTGAAGCAGCTGATACTTAAGATTCTAAAGGTCTTCCAATCTCCAATGGCATCTCCTCCTGTATCAGGACAATTCTCGTGGGATTCTTCTCTCAACCCTTGGATAATCCCGATGTGACCTCCAGTAACCCTACAGAGTTCTTCAAGGCAACCTCCTCAACAAATTGCATTGATCTGGCAGATAAAGAAGGCAGTTATAGATGCTGGCAGGGGTTGAGGACAACCGCACCTCCCAAGCGAACTGCTTCTCCCTGCAGCAAGTCTGAAGCAGGAAGATTTAACACCGTACCTTGATCAACTTGCAAGGTGCTCCTGAGACAGGTATGTACTCTTTCATCCAGATTTTTTTTGGGGGGTGAGAGAGGGTCAATGACCAGTGGGGGAGGGCGATATCTTCATGTATCCAGTGGTCATCTAGTCAGTCTGGGTACCTTTGTGGCACTTAGACACTTCTAAAACATGTCTAGCTCAGAAAGTCTAAATTCCGTCCAGGATGTCTTGGGAAAGGTTTGACTAACATCACAAGATGTCCAAGTGAAACATGCCTAAAGTCCTATCATAACACGCCTCCCAACATGCCCCCTAGTACTCTGGACACGCAGCGGGCAAAACACCCTGTTAGACATCCAGAAAAAGGATCTGAAAATCAGCACTTGGATATTCCAGTGATTACTTATGACGGTTTTTGGACTATTTTTTAATTTTTTGATTGCATGCCCCATACCCTCATTCTGTAACAGGGTATCTAAACTTAAGGGCTCCTTTTACGAAGGCGCGTTAGCAGTTTAACACGCGTATTAGCGCGCGCTAAACCACCGGCTGCGCTGGCCGCTACCGCCTCCTCTTGAGCAGGTGGTAGTTTTTCGGCTAGCGCAGGGGTTAGTGCGTGATGAAAAGTTGCACGTGCTAAAGTCGCTAACGCGGTTTCGTAAAAGAAGCCCAAATTGTCATAATGTGCGCTTAAATTTATATCAGCTGATATACAGCACTATTTAACTGGCCAAAAACCGGTTAAATAGCGCTTAGATGGTTAAGTGCAAATATTCAGTTCAAGATAATCAGTTATCTCCACTGGATATTCCTAGTTAGTGGCTAAAAGTTAACCAGCTATATTATATGATAGCCAGGAATTTAGCAGCCAAATCAGGCCACTTAAATAACAGTCCTATCTTTGGCTACTATAAACTTAACTGGTTAGCACTGACTATTAACTTAGCAAGTTAAGATATCACCAGCAATAAAAAAAAAAAAAAGAGAGAGAGAGAAAGAGAGATATTCAGTGCCAGTCACCGGAAACGACCCAGCATTTAATAATTACGGTCAGTGCTGACTATGAGAATTAGCCAGCCAGCCTCCCACGGTCTGAATATCGGCCACATAAAGTACAAGTACTTATGCGCATAACTGCTAACAGATGGCCTGATTCTATATATGTTACCTAAAATAAATCAATGCCAACTAGTGCGGCACTAAATGCAGTTCTTTAATAGAATCATGCTTAGCACCACCAAAGCATGCTGAAGTGGTGCTAAGTGTTCTAACATTTACCCGCCCCCCAGGCTTTTCTTGGCCTACGTTAGGCACCCAACGGTTCCTAACTCAAAAACAGGCGCCTAACTAAAAACCATGTTCACAATCTGCCCCTAACCATGTCCACCTTTAACTACGCGCTTTTCAATAGGTACCTAACTGTTGTACTATCATGCCTACCAAGTTAGGCGCCTTTCAACTAACTCAAATTAGTATCAATTAAGAGGTATTAAGTGCCAATTATGAATGTGGATTTGACCTATTAATTAAGTTAGGCGCCTACATCAGCTAGGCATAACTTTAGAAACACTTTATAGAATTTGGGGAGAGGTCTCAGCAATATCCTATAAAGTATGTCTCCAAATGCTTTAGCATGTAAATGCAAGGGGAAAGGTCATGCATTGGGAAGAAGCATTGGCAGGGCTTCCAATTATGCATGTAGTCTTGGAGTAAGTGGGTACACCTAAATGTAGATTCGTTGATGCCAACTTACTAGTATTCTATAACCATATCTTGGCATGCAGTTGTTAATTTAGTATTGGCACTCAGCATTATTGCACCTACCTGAAGTTGCCCAGTCATAGAACTGCCCCATAGCATCTCTTCTATTCATTTACCTTTCTACTAACTACTGCTTGAACCATGAGCTTCATAAATGATGATGTTGATGATGATGGATACTTTTAGCCCGCATCTATCATGTATAATGTTCCAAATTATATATACAAAAACCTCAGAACCACTCAAATTTATTCGTTAATTCCTGGTCAGCGTTAACCAGAAAACTAGAATAGCTTCATTTACTCCTTCCATCTCCCAAAGGGGTTAAATACAAACGCACATTCGACTCGCTCTACACTTACCTTGGTACCAAGACCTGGAACAACCTCCCAACTGACATCAGGATGGAAATATTCTACAACAGATTCTGAAAAACAACTAACTTGAAATAACTAATGTCACTAAATCCCATACTCAACTAAAATGTAATACCAGTACAGTCACAGAACCATTACTCCATTCATAACTCTGCCCTCCTTAAATTGCTATAATGTAGTATACACATTCTGTAATTTCTTATATAAGTTACCTTGAACCTGTTTAGGCATAGCTATACTCAAATACTAGATTAGATTAGATCTATCCCTAAAATTAGGTTCAGAGTGAACGAGTTAACAGCAAGAGAAGGACAACCAACAATCCAGAATTACAAACTGTAACAAAATTAAAACTAAAAACTAAAGAAAACAACAACTTGATATCATGACAAAACTTTTGAGGACAAATATGATTTCATTTGTTTATGAAAATGAATATAGGAAAATCATGATCTAATTGCTGATGGGGGCATATTTCCAAAATTTATCATTTGAAATTTGAGACTTTTCATGTACACTTTTCAACTTAATATTTCTAATAGATTGATATTGTAACATGAGATATGTAGATGTAGGACACCAATGAAAAGCAGCCTAGACACATTGAAGAGCAGGGGTGTCACAGTCCCTCCTCGAGGGCCGCAATCCAGTCGGGTTTTCAGGATTTCCCCAATGAATATGCATGAGATCTATTAGCATGCAATGAAAGCAGTGCATGCAAATAGATCTCATGCATATTCATTGGGGAAATCCTGAAAACCCAACTGGACTGCGGCCCTCGAGGAGGGACTTTGACACCCCTGTTGTAAAGGCATTCATTTGCATATCTCAGTGTTACCGGCACGCGCAAAACGGTGACATCTTTGGCTGTGGCTGCACATGACAGGAGCCATGCTTGCTAGTCACTCTGCAAGTATGCTGTCCTCATCCCATTCAAAAATAGCCGCAGTCTTTTTCCCAGTTGTAATTAGATGAGACAGAAAACGAAAGTGTGAGGTTTCTAGAGGACAAAACTAATGATAATGGTCTATTGAACGAGTAAGACAGGTTGAAAAAAATCTCATTGGAGGTCAAGTTCTGTAATTACGTGTCACTTTTTTCCACAAGCACTGCCCCTTCCAAGATTGAAAAATGATCTGTGCACTTCCACTCCAGCCCAGGACCATCCCAATCAATGGAGCTGCCGATTTCTACCAGTCTCACTGAGGCTATACAGCAAACCTTGAATTATGTTTCCAACCAATTGCCCAGTTCTATAATGATTTTAATTAAAGCATTGCGGATGAGAAAGATACAGAGAAAAAGAAAGGGAATAAAAAGGCAATTCAGATAGGCAACTGGGGCTACACTGCCACACTAATATGCTGTCCTTTACAGGATCTCTTTTATCTACTTTTCCTAAAGTGACACCCCTGATAGCCATAAAGAAATATCAGTGAATATATAGATTTACTACTGGAAATCCAAAATGAATTCAGTAGGGTGAAATTTACTATTCATTTAGGGCCTCTTTTACAAAGCGGCATGGCAAATGCGACGCAGCCCATTCAATTCAATTTGGTAAAAGGGGCCCTTAAAGAAGGATAGCGTAACTGGGAAGATATGCAGCTACAAGACCAGCTGCTACTTCTTTCCAGAAAGAATTCTTTACTTTCCAAAGCCAGTCTCAATATATTCTCCATATTTATAGTCTTGTAATCCCCAGGACACAGTCTGAGGGTCATGCAAACTCTCACATATAGGAGTTTACACTAGCCCAAACTGATTTCAATTGGAAAACATGCATGTGAGTCCAAGCTAATATCTCTTTAGCCATGATATGTTCAAAAGGCATTTGCAGTAAGTTCATCTTGGATAAAAATCTCTTCTTTTTGATATAGAAGAAGATAGTCAAAAACACTTAAAGGTCCTTTGACTAAGCTGTGGCCAAAGTGGCTCTAGTGTGTATTTTATGTGGGTCTTTCTCACACTGGCCCCCCATGTGAACCCCTCCGACCCCCATATTTAAAAATAAATAAAAAAATCACAGGAGGAATGCTCACTCCCTCTGGCCTCCAACCCCTCTGCACTTTTTTTTTTAAAAAAAGGCAATTTTTCCTGCAGGCAGAAAATGGTTGATTTTTCTATTTTCCAAATTAAGAGCCACATGCACTGGCCTCTAGGTTTGCCTTAACAATGAAGCTTTAATGCTTCTTAGTTAACTTATGCTGTAATGGCATAAACTGCTTCATTCTATAACTAAACAAGGCAATTTTATAACCTGGCACCTAGAAGTATGCACAAAAAGTGGGGTATTAAAAATCAAAAGGTTTTTACTATTTGCTGGTGGCCTTTTGATATCCTACTTATTGTGTCTTTTTTTGTGCATATCCTCATGGAGATTTCTTTCCTTTTCCTTCTCACCCACCATATCTTACCATACAGTCTCTTATATCCCACAATTTTCTGCTAGGAATCATTGCAGTTTACAATTTAGCTATAGGACATACAGTTGACATTACAGCAAAATTTTCAGATCTTAGAATAGGTAGGTTTCAAGGGGTTATAGAGCGAAAAGACGTGTCTTTAGCACATGGGAGGGGCTTTAGGGATCTGGCAAATCATAGCCTTAGGCCACACTCCCAGTGCATCCCAGGATACACTGGGAAGGAAGCCTAGGACTCCGATTGGGAGGGTCCTTAGGCATCTGAGCCAATCATAGCCTTAGGCCCCTACCCCGTGCATCCCAGAATGCACCAGGAAGGGGTAAGCCCACCATTGGAAGTGGCGGGCCAGCCAGCAGGAGGGAGAGGGCATCCCTCTTGCTGGCCATCATATTAAGCTGCGGGGAGGGGGGCATTCGGTGGGGGTCAGGGAGTGTCATAGGAATCTTGAGGTGTTGGGGAGTATCAGGTTGAGTTAGTGAGTGTTTGGGGAGCTTCGGGGAATGATGGGGCCAGCGGCAGGAGGCAGTGGTGTGATCCACACCCATATGGCCTGTCTCATCGTGTAAAATTTCTTAAAACAGAACCACAACATTTCTGTGGCAGCACCAACAGTTTATTGGGGCAGCAGGTGTCATCTTGGGTGGTTCGATATAACAAATCATCTAACATAACCAGAAGGTCCCAATCATGAAGTAGAAGAGGTACTTCTGGGTGATTTGACATTATAGACTCAATAGGTTTAAAGTACTTCTTGGCTTTCCACACTGGCTTTAAACCTAAATTATTTCTCTGGGCCTTCTGCAGGTCAGATTTATTTAAAGAAGGTAAGCCATCTTCACTTAGGCTGGTGACATTGCTGTAAGCCACAAGTAAGACGGTGGCAGACACTCCCTGCTTCACCCTCACTAGTAGGCTGGCACAAGGCTCTGACACCGTCTTCTGGTACTTGCACCCATGGGTCAGAAAAATTACTGATGTTGATTCTCCTTGATAGTGAACATAAGAATTGCCGCTGCTGGGTCAGACCATTGGTCTATCATGCCCAGCAGTTCGCTCACGCGGCGGCCCTCTGGTCTAAGACTAGTCTAGCGCCATAGCCAAGACTAGCCCTATCAGCGTGTGTCAACCGTCTCAATCTCTCCCAGAAGAGGTGTGAATCAGACAGAGGTATGGGATGTTCTGCTTCTTTGGTCAAACCTATATCCATCCCACTCATGTGTTGAGAATACATTGCTTCTGTTTAAAAGCTGCTGTATCAATCTATCCTTCCAATAAGGAGGTCCCCAAAATTGAACAAGGATGGATCAAGTTTTGATGTTGATGCTGTTTGCTGAGAACAGCCTGCAGTGATGGATTCCACTCTTTACAGTATACATGGGCTATTTTTGATCCTCTTTATAGTGATCTCATTCTTGGATTAATTTCATATCCACACCTGCACTTCATTTGTTTTCAGATCAGAGATGGGTAAAATGCCTCGCTGTGCTAATAATCTGCTAGGTAGCGTGCTCTCAAGTGGAGCATCTATCATCAATGGTTGCTTCTTCATCTTTGGAGTAAGCTCTACAGTATATGGCTGGTAACTAAGGTTACTGTTTCAGGCAGCAGCTTTAATGGCTTGTGGAAAGCATCTCAAACAGGGCCCAAATTTTCTTCATGGGTATAAGAGCGGTGCTACCCTGCTTTAACATAAAGCTCTTGGAGTATCGGATAGATAATTAACACATTGACATAGTCAGGACTCATCATCACTTTGCTTTATTGAGCCAATTTCTCAAACAGACTAGCATTAGTACTGATGATGACTGAAGTACTGTCCCTTCCTTGAGCTTCAGGACACAGTGTGTAAATGTATAGGGAATGTACACCTGGGCAGGTCTCTAGTGGTATTCAACTCCAACCCTGAGATGTCCTTTCTCTCTGTCCAAATTAGATTATAAGCTCTTCGAGCAGGGACAGCTTATTGAATATTAAATGTAAAGCACTGCATATGCCTTTAAGCGCAATAGAAATTATAATTAGTACCAGTAGTTCCCATTCATGTATGTAAATTACAGAAAACTGTACATCACGTTTTAAAGTGCCACATTTAGGCAGGCACAAATACACCTGCTATTGATGTGGTTTATGTGAGCACATAAACATCGGCCTACATGAGCATTCTGTAATGGAATCAGGCTGGCACCCAGATGCCATTATAGAATTAAATCAAGAAATCCAGGCCAGAACAATTCCAGCCAGCCTAAGATCAGCACACCTCATCTTTATATGATATGATTGCCTAAATCAAAACCTGAGAAGTCTAATAATAGTAAGAGCACATCCTCTCCCCTACTGAAACACCTTAAAACTGAATATACTACATCATGCATTTTCTGTGGAGAAGCCTGATTGGTACTCATCCAACCTTGAATGATCACCTAAAAACTCAGAAACAAGAGAGTCCACTACCCTGGTGTCTCTGGTGCACTGCCCTCATCACTACAACCTATGGCTTAACCAAAGGAAGGCCCGTGCCCACTCAAGAGCAGCACAGCTATGATATGGTTGGTAGGGCTCCCCAAGCCTCTGCCAGCTCAGGACTCCTGACATTCCTCCCTTCCCTTCTCCATAGATTACTGGGTCTCTCAACTCCACTCCTTCAACCTCCCAGCACCTTTTAAAGCAGGGATGTCCAACCTTTTGGCTTCCCTGGGCCGCACTGGCTGAAAAACTTTTTCTGGGGCCGCACAAACGCTGCAGCAAGACAGAGGAGGGAGCTGGCAAGACGGTAAATACCTGGGGGCAGCAGAGGAAAACAGTGCATCGCCCTCGACCGGGGCCACACAAAATACTTCATAGGGCCACATGCGGCCCTCGGGCCACAGGTTGGACACCCCTGTTTTAAAGCCTTCTATTCCTTGCTAGCAGTGACTCATGCCTGCTGTTTGCGCTGGCCCCAAGCCTTCCCTCTGACACAACTTCTTGTTTCTTCATAGGCAGGACTAGTTCAGTAGGAAGGCTCGAGGCCGGCTCGAGAAATGAATACGAGTTGCCGCTCGCTGCCAGTGAAGAACTTTTAAAAGGTACCGGCGTGCTAGGGGAGTGGAGTTGTTGAGGGGAAGGATTGATAATGAGCAAAGGATGGGGTTATCAGGGCCACACACTTTGGGCTCAGGCTCCCCTAAAATTGGGTACCTGGCTATGCCCCTGTGCAACTAGCAATGTTTACACTGTTGCTGGTTTCCCAGGGTTTTCAAGATGCTCTTGGGCAATAGCATGCTCACCTTTACAGTAAGGCTAAAGCCGGCACTGTAGAGAGGATTTTCTCGGTCCAAGTGCCCATTCAAAGTTAGAGCTCCACTGATATAGTCCAGTGCAAAGATGCTGTTGGTGTTACCTGTGATGCAAAATAAATAAATAAATGCATAAACAAACAATAAAAAGCACACGTTCAAAATTGATTCTTCAAGGCTAGAGACAATAAATGGAAGGTAGAGGACAATCAGGAGGCTATAATTTTTAATACGAATAAACCACCTAAAAAGAGAGAAATTCAGATAACTCTGCAATTAGTGCACATTTTGATTTATTTTACTGTACTTTTCATCATTCATTTAAATATGTAATAGCTCATTACCAAGATGAAAACCCGACAATTCATTTACAGCTGCCAAACACTTTATGTCCCACTTGCAAGGGGCTGCTGAAAAGTTCTCAGCCCAGCCAAGAGGAAAATGATGTGGAGCCATGGAACTTATAAGTTATTCCACACTTTTCTTGACACTTTTCTACTCTACTCAGTATTTTGTAGATCTCTATCATATCACCATCTCTTCATAAATTCCAAAGCTCTGCTTACATGTTGTTCTGTAAATACATATGTATCTTACATAGCACACATTTTACAGGTAGGCATACACATGTGTGGAATCTGGGGGGAAGCATGGTCATGACTCACATTTATAGCTGGCAACAACGGTGTCAGGTCAAAACCGCGGAAGACAAAGGCGTGTGCCGACAACTGAGCGCAGTGCGGAGGCGCGCGCCGAAGAAAATAACTGTTTTTAGGGGCTCTGACGGGGGTGTGTGGGGGGAACCCCCCCACTTTACTTTATACAGATCGCGCCGCGTTGTGGGGGTGTTGTGGGGGGTTGTAACCCCCCATATTTTACTGAAAACTTCACTTTTTCCCTAAAAACAGGGAAAAAGTTAAGTTTACAGTATAATGAGGGTGGTTACAACCCCCCAAACCACCACAACGCCACCGCGATCTGTATGAAGTAAAGTGGGGGGGCTCCCCAACAAAACCCCCCGTCGGAGCCCCTAAAAACTGTCATTTTCTTCGGTGCGCGCATCCATCTTGCGCTCAATTGTCGGCGCGCACCTTTGTCTTCCGTGGTTTTGTCTATGAACTGGCAACAACATGATGTGAGGAGATTTTGTAATGTTTTATGCTGCTGCTGTGATCCACTTAGGCTTTTAAGTGGTAAATTGTGATCCTGTTTTTTGGCAACTATTTAGACAAGATTTAGACAAGACTCCTAGGGGTATCATTTCTAGCCCATATAAAGTAGCTAGAAATGATACTCCTAGGAGTTGTTGATAAGAACCGTGGAGTATATGTTCTAAGATAATAACTACGATATATCTCTCTTCTCTATCAGGGGATTACCTTGATAAAGCCTTATGTGGCGAAACATAGCCTATGTCGGTGAAGAACCCCTGCTATGCTCTGATAAAGAGATGAGTATTTTTTCTTAACCTATTTTGAAAAATAAATAAAAATGAATAAATTAAATAAATAAGATTTGATAGAAAATTCTGACCGATGAAGACTTTAGTGCAAATTATACTGTGAATGAAAACTTTTTCACAGTTTGTACTGCTGAGGTCTTAAAAGAATATATACTAATTCTAATTGAGGCTATATGGGTTG
The DNA here is from genome assembly GCF_902459505.1 of Geotrypetes seraphini. Classification (NCBI taxonomy): domain Eukaryota; kingdom Metazoa; phylum Chordata; class Amphibia; order Gymnophiona; family Dermophiidae; genus Geotrypetes; species Geotrypetes seraphini. Next base: position 197,709,951 of record NC_047087.1, read on the forward strand.
AAGCTTCTCTGATATTTAGCCTTATAAAAATATATACTACCGCCTTATATACTTGTTTATGTATAGTTCTTTAACATTCATTTACTGACCTTTGTGCCAAAACAACTGCATTATGGACATTACAATTATACCTACAACAGAGGTGCTTGGTGTTGGTCCTCGAGGTCTGCACCCCAGTCAGGTTTTCAGGATTTCCACAATGAATATGCAAGAGATCTACTTGCGTACAATGGAAGTAGTGCAAGCAAATAGATCACATGCATATTCATTGGGGACATCCTGAAAACCCGACTGGGTTGAAAAGGACCGCAAGGACAGACATTGAGCATCTCTGCCCTACAATATGAGTTTGTTTGCAATGTATCTTGAGAAAAAGCTCTGGTTGTCTTGAATTTTTTGTGGAAAGTGTCCTAAGCCTACCTCTTATGGTTTGTGCCTTCCCCTTGCCCTCTTGTAAAGTTAATTTACCTTTCATATTTTTCATTTGATTGTATTCTAACAGTTCTAGTTTCTTGTCCGTCTCTTGTCTTTTTTCTTCTGTGTGTGTGTGTGTGTGTGTTTATTTTGTATAGTAAACCACTTAGATAACTTTTGACTAGTCTCAGTTAGGGCACTGGTCTTTGACCAGAGGGCCGCCGAATGAGCAGACTGCTGGACATGATGGACCACTGGTCTGATTCAGCAGCGGCAATTCTTATGTTCTTATCTTGTCATGTTATTAAATACAAATTGAAATTCTTACCTCCAGGAGCACCTAGATATGTGTGTTTTCAAGCATAAATATATTACATATTTTTTTGTAGAATTTGTGTAGTTAGAGGTATGTCAGTGATAGGATAACCCTCCCACCTTTCTATCTCTCACTGAAGGCTTTGAAATTTTGCAATGCACAGATAAGGCAAGTCAATGGGTTTGACTTACAGAAAGAAAACCAAGTGAAGAGTTAGCTATTCCCAGCAGGTAAGGCAATCATGCCAAGCAAAGTTACTAAAAGGAGGGAAGGAGTATAATTAGGTGGGTGAAAGGGACGGGATGGAATGGAGGCTTTTTTGCTCTCCAGGTTAGAGAGTGCACCCTCTTCAAAGCTTTCAGGCGCTTGATACAATCAGTGAGCAAATAACAGCTCTGTGGTCCTAATCACTCATTTCAGACGCAAAGAGTTTGTGCACTCTTTAAGACACTGTGTATGAAGGAAGGAAAAAAAAAAAAACCAGGCAACAGCATTCAGTCAAGCAAAGCAGCAGCAATATGTGACTCCCAAGGACTGCAAGAAGTGCTAGTGAATTGTTTTTCTGCATTTGCCCAGGAGAACAGGGCATTACAGGGGGAGAAAAAAGAAAGAAAACTGTTCTCATCAAAGTCATCATATGAGACTAAAAGCCTCAGAACCAGTCCTTTGTGCATTTCAGTTTATTTTTTGGATGAAGCAAAAAAAAAAAAAAAAAGTCATTTCAGGGAGTATTTCAGAATATAATTCCATTTTTTAAATGTCATCTCTGAATTGTCAGTAGAAATCAGGGCATTAGAGTTTCCAGGTCTGCTTCTTATATGCCTAATTGAGGCACCTCTTGCCTTGTTTTCACACAGTTTCTTGTGATCCTGGGCAGGTCATTTAAACCTCTACTGTCCCAGGTACAAAAACTTACCCCCCTCTTCTATCAAACTGCGATAGCAGTTTTTAGCGCGGGGAGCCGCGCTGAATAGCCCGTGTTGCTCCCGACACTCATAGGAACTCAATGAGTGTCGGGAGCAGAATGAGCCATTCAGCGCGGCTCCCCGTGCTAAAAACTGCTATCGTAGTTTGATAGAAGACACAGAGAAAATACATGCATATACACCCCCCCCCCCCTTTTTTTACAAAATTGTAGCACGGTTTTTAGTGCCAGCCATGGCGGTAACAGCTCTGACGCTCATAGGAATTCTATGACCATCAAAGCTGTTACTACCTAGGCCGGCACTAAAAACTGCGTTACAGTTTTGTAAAAGGGGGGGGAGGGGATAATAAATATAAACTGTTTTGGTTGTACCACATGAAGGTGATATATCTACTACATTTTACCCTTGTTTTCCCACCAAATCACTTTTTAACTCTTTAACCATTAACCCCCCACCCCTTCCTTTTACAAAAGCACGGAACCTAGGACAATACCAGACTTTATAGTCTATGGCCTAGAACTATCAAAGAGGAGACAAGTTAATCAAATCATGTATTTTTTAAATGAGTATCACTTATGGGCAGACTGGATGGACCGTTCAGGTCTTTTATCTGCCGTCATTTACTATATTACTATATTACGCTCACTATCAAAGAAACAGTCCTGCTGCCATCACCGACTTCTAGATATCAAGCCAGATGTTGAGTAGAAGAGGCAGTGCTGACAGGAAAAACATGGGGGCAGTGCACACAGGCTGCCAAAATGTACTTTCTTACACTTGCAGGGAGAGCATTCTGGGCCCCTGTTCCAATAAGATTAGGGTTACCAGATTTTCCCGAAGGAAAATCTGGACTCATGGCCATGCCCCCAGGTCCGCCCAGTTCTGCCCCATCCGCCCCCAGCCCCACCCCCTTAACCTGTTTGTGTGTCGGGATGGCACCCACATATGCGCAGATGCGACACTATGACGTTGCACGTGATATCACTGTGTTGCATCCGTGCGTTCGCGGATGCCATCCTGATGTCAGAAGCTTTTCAAATCCCGGACAAAGTGCCGGGTTTTGAAAAGCTGTCCGGGCCCCCAGACATGTCCTGAAAAGGAGCACATGTTCGGGGAAATCCGGACGTTTGGTAATCCTAAATAAGATGCCAGTCAAATCTGAATAGGAGGTGGTTTATTCTCAGAAAGTGGCCCAGTAGCATTTAAGCTTAAACTTTTGTAGGGAAGTATAAAATTCTCCTGTCAATATTCAACTGGCAGCGGTCAGCATTTTTAAAAATGTTTGGGCACAGCTATTAAATATTCAAGTCTGACTGAACTGCTCTTGACCAAGGGGCTTTATGTGAGTCTCAGCCAATATTCAGTTGGGTCCTATATAAGGGAACTAGTAACCTCCCCCCAATTCTGATCCCTCTCCCTGTGCAGAGCAGCCCTTCTGGGAGCACCTTCCACCCTCCAAAGGCTATCCTGAGCCAAATCTTTATTTTCCATGGTGGCTTAGTGGTCTTCTGAGTAGAGGTACCATGCAAAACAATAATTCACTCGAACACAAAACTGTTTGGAAAATAGCGACCAATAGATACAAATTCAATATTGCTGAAGTGAAAAAAACCTTGCTATGCTCACGAAATAGAATACAACAACTTCAACAGCAAAAAGCTCTTTCGCTTAGTTCATATTATGACTGCACCCCCAGAACTAGGACTCTCTAAATGCAGCTCACAACCAAACACTCAGATCCTTGCTGACTTCTTCCTAAATAAGAAGACATAATATCGGGTCATAGCCCGTGTGGACATTGTTCAAATTGCAATGTGATGGCTACTCTCTCTAATTTTGTCAATCCTTTTGATGGAAAGAGTTATATGTTAAGGCACAATTCCAATTGTCAATCTTATAATATTATCTATGCGATTCAATGCCCATGTGAACTTTTATATATAGGTCAAACATCTCATACCTTTTCTGTTAGATTGACAGAGCATAAAAGTTGTCTTAAGAGTCGTAAACTGTCAGCTCCAATGATTGCCCATTGCATAGAATTTCAGCATAACTTTAATAATTTGAAATGTTGGTTGATTGAAAAACTGGCAATTTCTTTAAGAAGAGAAGATACTAAAAGGTTATTATGACAAAAAGAACAACAATGGACCAATCGCTTTCAAACTTTAGATCCTTCAGGGCTGAATACCACCTATGAATGGCAACCGTTTTATTAAAGTTTTCTAATCGGATTTAAATTTAGTAGATGATCCAATCGCTTATAGTTTGAATGGTTGCTGAATTTTTGCTTTGGTTCTTGTTTTGTTTTTTGAGCTTCAGAGTGTGCTTTTTTGATGGGTTTGGTTTTGTGACAAGAAAAGCTCTTTCTCCCTTCATAGGCTGTTGCTCAGCAAATGGCACATCACGGGGTGATGATGTCATGACGCCCGGCTCCTTCTCTCTTTTTGAATGAATCGGGTGCGTCTCTCAGTCCTGCAGCCATCTTGAGAAGAAGTAGCCTGATAAGTTCGGTACGATGAAGTGCTTGGAGAAAACACCTACTTAAACAATTATAATTTTTTCCCCCTGAAGTAGCCTTTTGAGGAGAAACAGAGGTGCTTTCTGTTGGGAAGCGACCATTGGATAACAATATGTTTTGCTGCTGCAAACTAAGATAAGTTTTTCCAAGTTTTATATTGTTTGCTTTCACGTTACTATTTAGAAGTGCTTACATCTATATTTATACCAGGCTGTTGCCATTACAAACAGTTTTAAACAGATTGGACTGGAATTCCTTCTCTTTATATACATTTTTTTGATACTTATAACAAAATGGAAATATAAAATTTGAATTTTGAAATGAATGAGAGGACATTTATATATTTATGTACGGAGTTTTTTCTCAAACCAGTGATGATACAGGTGGCTTAGGGTACTTGTGTAGTCCTGGCCGCCTGTGTATGAGGTTTGTTTTTCTCCGTCTAGTTATTATATTTTTGGTCTGTTGTATCTTTTGATGTGAATGAATGAAATCCTTCTGTTAAACCTAAATTACAGTACGTTTTTGAACAAATAATTTTTTCAGATAATTACGACTGTATCCCTATATATATTAGTCTAGTCACACCCCATAGATAATTAACATGAAGTCTAACTCAAAACAGACTTACTCTTCACTTGCGCTCTTGGAATTATAAATGTAGGCCCTATTCTGTGTACCTATTCGTCTCTTAATTTTTCCTTAACCTACTCCCAAGTATGTCAGTGATCTCCACTCTGTATGTTTGCTCTAAACACACTTTTAATCTCCACATTGTTAATTTCGTGAATTGTGAATTGTAAATTGTGTTGAACTTTGTTAGGCCTAGAGTGACCCAGAAATTGGGGATTGGATAGATTAGAAGTTGCAGCAGCCATTTGAGACTGTAGCTGGTATGGGCATAGCTCCTGCTCTAAAGATCATTAGGCTACCATGGAATATAAATGTAGGCTTGGGGAAGGAGGCACTTCAGTGGCACTTCTTGAAATTCAAAGGTAGTCTCAAATAACCAACACAGGGTTCCAGACCTGGGGCTGCCAGTCTGGTTCACAGCTGTCCCATGGTACATATTGAAAAAAAAGAGGCCTTTTTATGTTTATTTGGTACTTGGTATACAGTATTCCCCCAAAATTCGCAGGGGTTACGTTCTCAGAGTGATCGCGAACGTTGAAAAACCACAAATATCGGATGAGTACCGTAATCAGTGCAGGAGCACGCGGGAGCTGGGACAGAACAGCGACAGGTGAGAAGGGGGCACGTGAACACAGACCCAACAGTTCCCTCGGTCCTAGCTTACCATGTGAATTCTTCTCTGACCCGAGCGCGCCCCCATGGTGTCTGGAGCGGAACGGTCCCAGTCGGAAAATGTGCTGTAATCTGAAGTGAGGGAAAAACCGCAAATTAATGAGTCCGCAAATTCAGAACCGCAAATTTGCGAGGGTATACTGTACTGCCTTTCCAAAGGGGAATGATCAAAGTGGTTCATCTAATTTAAATAGAGAAAGAAAATTGAAAGGAGCTACAAATCGTTAATAGAATAGGAAAAGAGTCAAATAGATAGGGGTTTCTCTGTCACTAAAACCCCCTTTAAAGACTGAATTAATCAGTGGTTGGCAGTCTGATCGACAGCTGTCCCCTGAGGTGCAGGCAGCCTTAAAGGAGGATGGATTGCTCATTAGAGAGACTTGATTTTGATTCTCTGGAGAAGAGAATAACAGAGTGAAACTGCTGTAAAAAAAAAAATTATAAGGGAAAGGACTGAAAGCTGGAATCAGTGCAGCTAGAGAGTGTTGATAGTTCAAGTAACAGGAGAGAAGACTCTGGGTGGGTTCTATAAACAGACATTGTAGTTTCCTGAAATAAGAAAAATATGTACTGGGGAACACAGAGCTACAAGGGAATGAGAGAGAGGATACAATTGTGACTGGAGCACAGAAGGCCTGTTTGTGTATTGAGCAAGGAGAGAAACATCGGGCTTAACCGCTGCCCCGAAAAGACCATAGTAACTGGTAAAACAGAGGAGCTACTGACCAGCATAAAGGAGGATAATGGCACCATACAGGACAATAGAGATTGTCACAGCAAGGAAGTGTAACACAATAAATGAGTCTGAGGTGGAGAGTACCATTCAGGGAAAACCAAAAGTGACCAATCCACTGAAACCTTTTGCTTCTTTTTGTAACTATTTTAAGCTGTTCTTATGGACTATTTCCCTCACTGTTTTTCTATTCCTTCTCGTGTATATTGGAAAAGTATTGGACAGCCCAATAAAGGGAAATTGTATAATTAAGAACAGTCACTCAGTTACCATTTTGACCAGTGCTGTTCAAAGTACTAGGTCAAAGTACAAATAAATGTATATTTTAATACTTATGTAAAAGTGCAGTGAAGAACACATTAAAAATTTACTTAAGTGAAAGTAAAAAAGTTCTTGCCTAACATAATACTTTTTGAGTAAAACATAAAGGTATTGCAACTACATTGTCTGTTCACCAAGAAAGGCTACCAGCTTCAGCTTCCTCTTCATCTCTGTTGAAAGCGACCCAGTTCACCACTGTTTCATTTTGTTGGAGACCAGTAACAGCAAAGTTACTTCCTGTAGCAGGTGTTCTCTGAGGATAGTAGAGAGCAGATTTTGAATAAGATGCCAGTCTCAGCAGCCGCCTAAGAAGTGGCTAAGAATCACAAACCGGCATCCTATACAGAATTAAGTCTGCCCTAACCCGCCTAATCACCCTAATTCTCTAACCAGTGCCCATCACAGGTACCAGCTAGAGAATCACGCCTGATCCCTTGCTATCGGCTGATCGTGACAAGGGGATCCCCCTGCCGCAATCAGCTGAGTGGCTGTGGCAGGGAACCCCCCCCCAAGTCCTGTCGATGCAGTCGGATAGGTCGGATGCTCACTCTCTCCTACCCCTGAACCCCTGCCCCCCATCAAAGCAGCTAGGCAGGAGGGATGCATCAGGCAGGGGGAAACCCACCAATTTGGAGTGGCGGGCCTGCTGACTGAAGGGTGTAAGCATCCCTCCAGCCAGACCTTCTCATATCAGGTATGGGGTGGGGGTGGGGCCTTCAGTCTTGGGGGAGGGGTCAGGGAAGAGTATAAGGTTTGAGGTATCAGGGTTCTGAGGGGTTGGGAATAGGAGGGAGTGGGCATCCCTCCTGCTTCGACAGGGGGGGGGGCAGGGGGTTCAGCATTTTACTGGCCTACATTTCAGGCAGCTGTCGTGGCCCTTAGGAGATGTCTAGGACTGCTTAAGCTCGCCCATGGCCACTTCCGGGCAATACCATGCCTACGCTCAGCCTTGGGTGAGCTTAAGTGTCCCAATGCGTCTCCCTCGATCGCAACAAACACCTACAGTGTAGGCATCCTGCCTTGGTTTAAAAAACAAAACAAAAACGTGCGTCCCATTTGGTTGCTAAGTCTATATTCCTACAGATGGGTGATGTCATCCATGGAATCCGGTACAGATACCAAGTGTACTGTCACTTTAAATTTTAAGGCACTGTCTGTACCACGCGCATGCAAGTGCCTTAACATCTGATATTGGTTCGTGTGACCTGCACTTCAGTAACAAAGCTAAGAAGCCAACTAGGGGAAGTAGGCAGGCTATAAGAATATATACCTACTGTCCTTGGAGAACACTTGCTACAGGTAAGTAATTTTGCTTTGTCCAAGGACGAGGGCATAATATTCTCACAGATGGGACTCTCAAGTTGCCAGGATCATGCCTCTAAAAAGAGAGTTACAATGAACAAACACAAGCCTGGTGAAACCCAAAAGGGTTGGAGGGAAAATTGGCACTTAGAAAGAGAATAAATTACACAGAACTGCTTGCCCAAATCAACTATCTCTTCTGGAGTTTTGCTCTAAACAATACTATGAAGTGAAGGTATGTATTGAGGACCAAGTGGCCGCTTTACAGATGTCCTTAATAGAAGTGGAGCTAAAATGGGCTACTGAAGTTGCCAAAGACTGTACATTATGAGCAGTAACACAGCCTTCTAGCATCAACCTACACCCAGTAGATGCAACAGAGATACAGTTCACTAGCCAAGTGGAGATGACACTCTTGGTCACAGGAACTCCAAGTCCGTTAGGATAAAAAGCCACAAAGAGCTGATACGTAGTTCTATGAGGCTTAGTGTGATCCAAATAGTATGCAAGAGCACATTTACAGTCCAAGGTAAGGTAAGCTGCTTCACCAGGATTTGAATGTGGTCTTGGGAAGAAGACAGGCAGAACTATGGACTGATTAAGATAAAATTTGCAGATGACTTTCGGAAGAAAATTTGGATGAGTTTGGAGAACAACTCTATTATGGTAGAATCTTGTATAGGGTGGATCTGAGACAAATGCTTGTAGTTCTCTAACCCAGCATGCAGACATAAAAGATATGAGGAATACCACTTTTTAAATAAGATGTTTGAGTGAACAAGTGGAAAGTAATGCAAAGGGAGTCTTCAAAGTAGAGAAAGAATGACATTCAGGTCCCAGGCATTATTTGGAGGCTTGGTGTAGTAAAGTCCTTTCATGAATTTGGAAACCAAGGGATGAACAGATAAGGGTTTCTTTTTCAACGGAGAATGAAATGCACTGATGGCACTGAGATGAACCTGAACTGAGTTAGTTTGTAGGCCAGAATTGGAATGTTGAAGAAGGTATTCCAGGACTGAAGGAAGTAGACAAGTGAAGGGGTCCAGGGAGTGGAGGCCAAACCAGACAGTGAAGCGAGTCCATTTGAAAAGGTAACACCGTTGTGTGGAGGGTTTTCTGTATGCTTCAATGATAACTGATACTGGAGCAGACAGGGAGAAGGCATTTATCTGCTCAGAGAGAGATAACATGATGTGAGTGCTAATGAGCGTAGGTTAGAATGAAGGAGAGAACTTTCGTTCTGTATGAGCAATTGAAGTCTGATGGGTTCTTGAACATCGAAGTGTCTGTGGTGAAAACCTTCTGGTAAGGATGAGGCTTGAATAGGAGACCTCTGGAGAGGTTGGACAGAAGCATCCAGCACTGGAAGGAATGACAAAGATTTGGTGTAACTTGTATTAGAGCAGACAAAGATTCAGTAGTTTATGACCATTGGGTCAACAGAGTCCATTTTGAAACTCTGAGGTGTAGACATGCAAATGGAGTGACATGAACTGTTGAAGCCATGTGGCTGAGAAGTCATAGCATTTGATGCACCATTATGTTTATTAATGAGGAGACTTTCTGACAGGTGAAGGAGATTGTCGACTCTCTGTTGAGGTAGAAAAGCTCGACCTTGAGTAATGTCTAAGAAAGCTCCTATGAACCCTAAGATTTGTTCTGCCATGAACAAATACAGTCACATTCTAGACTGTTCTTAATCCCTTCCCTTATGTTCTTACCCATTTATGTGCTTTTCTAGAAAATTGTAGTTCTTCCCTTCTATCCTCTCCTAACAAGTTTGACATGGGTACTGTCTGCCGTTTATATGTTTCAAGATGCTTATTTTTACATTGTAAATCGCTTAGAAATTTCTTATAAGTGTTTTTATAAAATTTTCATAAAACTTGAAACTAAAGATGGAATTTCTGACAGCTCACTGCAAACCCTAGGCATTCCAGACGACAAATTTTGAGTTAATGGCATGCTGAGTAGTTGCAATGATGAAGCCTTGATCAATAACTTGTCTAGATAAGAAAAGACATGAAACCCCAGGAGCGAAGGGTTGCAGCTATACCACAAGGCATTTGGGGGGATATTCTATAAACGGTGTCGAAACTTAGGTGCTTTAAGCCGCTTAACACCACTATGTGGCTAATGCCAGAAGTGGCATTAGGTGCTATAAAGTGCCTATGTAGGCATGATTCATGGCATGGATAGGCATCGGAAATATAGGCCCGGAAAACCCTGGCCTACATTTTCGGTGCTTATCTTTTGCAGAGATGTGATTTTCTATACGGCACCATCGTGTGATTAACATGTGATCGGCAGCCACTTTTAAGGCAGCCACCAATATCACCAATATAGAGAATCCAGACCTTTGTGAATACTCTCGGTGCTGAAGCTAGGCCAAAGGGTAGGCCCTTGTACTGAAAATGCTGAGAGTCCACTTGAAAGCAGAGATATTTTCTATGATCAAGTAGGATTGAAAGCAGAGCCAATTGTCTTTCTCCAATATTGCTAACACAGTTCCCAGAGAAACCATGTGAAACTTCTCCTTCACTAAATTTGTTGAGAGCATGGAGATCTAGAGTTGGGTGGAGATCTCCTGTCTTTTTTGGTATCAGGAAATACTCGGAGTAGAACCCTTGACCCCTCTATTGCAGAGGAACTTGTTCTATTGCTTTGAGCTAGAACAGGGCTGAGAGCTCTTGGTAAAGAAGAATCCTCTGGAGGGAGTTGAAAAGAGACTCTCTTGGTGGGTAGTTGGTGGGTAGTTTGGAAATTTTCATAGTAAGTGCAGGGCATAACCCTATGCCACTAGGCCCTAACTTAATTGGCAAGTCACTTAACACTTCATTGTTCCATGTAAACCCATTATTTTGACAAAAAGTAGTATTGATGCTATGAGCCTGTAATTAGAAGATAAAAAAAGTAGATTTTTGATAATTGGAGTGATTATAATATGCTCATCCTTCCTGGGAAAATCTCTTAACTCAAGCATGTTGGTCAACCAATCATAGAGATCTCTCTGAAATTTTGAAGGTGCAGATTTAACAACCGGGGAGGGCAAGGATCCAAAGGACAATAAGAATTAAAATATTTTGTGTATAATTGCCTAAATTGATCCTAGTCAGGGTTTTTAAAAGTTTCCCAATGAATGAGATTGGGAAAAGTAAAAAGGCACTGGAGAGCAGAAAAATCAAGAAGGATAACATGAAATGTGAAAACAATGTTAGCAAGAGGATGTTAGGTGCCATCGACTCATGTTCAAGTCCTAGCAACTTTATGAACATCATCAAGTTTTCATGGCAAGAGGATAGAAGGAGAGAAATAGATGAAAAAAGGACATTAAAAAAGAGAGAATACAAGAGAAAACAGGAAAAGGATTTCAAATACACCAATAAGAATAGCATTACTTCTGGATTGTTTGATTTTTTTTATTTCTGTTAACTTCCTAAATAAAGACAAGAAAAATCAAATAAAAGGATTTGAGAGCTGAAACTTTGAAACAAAACATATTTCTTTAAGCAAATATATGGGTTAGATTGGAAGGGGGGTTGCATTGAAATCTTGAATTGAGAAATTTATAGATCGATTCTATGTATTTTTTTCTTGATTAGGTGTGGGGGGGTAAAATTTATTGCTCATTTATGTCTGTAAGATCAATGTATCTGTATTCTTTGTTTTGCACTAGAGAATGACACGTGCCAAAATTCATCACCGTTCCCGTCCCCGCGGATAACTGCGGGAAACCATCTTCATGTCATTCTTTAAAGAGAGAGGGAAGAATCAGAGTATGAATGGCCACAACTACTGACCCACAAGCTTTGCTTTGAAGAATGCTGGTGTAGAAGGACTGAGGTTGAAATAGACACTAGAAAATGACATGGGATTATTTCCCGCGGTTATCCACGGGGATGGGAATGGTGATGAATTTTGTTACTGTGTCATTCTCTATTTTGCACAATTGAAGTTTGGAAAATTAATAAAGATTAAAAAAAAAAGAAACTGGGATTCCGCAGATTGAAGATCCAGTTCTACTTTTCCCCAATGACAGTCCGTGCAATTTTGGGCAAGTCACTTTATCTTCTACATATCATATGCAACCAATAAGTCTGTAAGCTTTTTCAAGTTGAGACTTATTTAATCTATGTGTAGTTTGCTATAGATGTCCCCAGTTAGGGATGTAAGTATCAAAAGAAATGACAGAGTACACATACATTTCTTTGGTAGCTTTTATAGTTCTACTTCAGCTGCCATGCTTCTGATTTAAGAAACCCACTAAATCTATCATGATCTACTTTAAGTTATCAAGCTATTTATCCATACAAATGTGTGTTCCTCAGATCAATAGGTCATACCTTTCTTCATGATCTCTCACACTTCATTGATTTTCACTTTTACTCCATAGCTACCTAAGGGCTGTTTTGTAAAATAGTAAAGTCACATTTTTTATCTGGGGTTTTACTTTCTTTCAATGTGGTTTTTCAGCCTCTTTTTTCTCACTTAAGCTTGCACCATCCTTTATAAACCCGCTCTACACCAGAAAGTGTCTATTCCATTGCCTCTTTAACTCAGGAGGCTACTGAGAGACTGAATTCAACATACACTAGGGAGAAGTAGCCAATGTAGTCATTATTTAGTAAGTTGAGGAAAGAATAAATGGAAAGAATAGGATCTTTACTTATTCTTGAGAAGTTTGACAGAGCATGAGATCCTTTTCTGGGATGGGCCCAGAAGAAGCTAGACTATACTAACACAGCAGGGCCATGCATTACTTAAGTTTGGGGATGTGTGGATTTGCTGAACAACAAAGAGGGTAAGGGTAATTGGATTTGGTAATTTGCCTTTCTGTGGTAAAATTGAAGTGGTTTACATTTATGAAATGCTGATTCTTTCCATATCCTTAGTGGGCTCATAATCTAAATATCTGTAGACTCTAACAGCCTATGAAGTATCATATACCTTGTCTGAAAACAGAGAGATGTTTAAGCTGAACCGCTTATCTGCTTAGTCAGATACATACTGAGTTAGCTGGCTATGAGGTTCATTTTCAAAAGAGAAAACTGTCCAAAAAGTGGCAGGTGGATATTTTTCTTGCCAAACCCTTCCGATGCGGTATTATAGAAACCTATTTTGTAGATGGATTTCTATGTTGTTCATCTGTAATTTGTCTAAATCTCAAGGGTGCATGTTAGAAGCATGATGTACGCAGAACCAAGGTGGGTTTATGATTTGGATTTTTTTCTGTAATAATTATAATTTAACATTTTAGAAAGCATCCAGGGCACAATTTGAATGTTTGGGGCTAGACCTGTATTAACAATGAATAAGTTCCAAAAAGGTACTCAAACTGACCAAATGACCACTGCAGGAATGAAGGCATGTCCTTCCCCCCCCCCCCCCTTAGTGGTCACCAACCCCTCCCATCCTCCAAAGATGTGAATGAAACAATACATACCTGCTTGTATGGCAGCTACAGATGTTATGGCCTATCCTATTAGAGCAGCAAGCAGATCTCTGGAGTAGGCTGGTGCAGTAGACTCCAGAAAAGGGGATCTAGGCCCATATCCCACTCTAACTACTATACTGACATACAGGCATAAGGGCTAGTGTGGTGGTATAATTTGGGTACAGTAGGTTGTGGGTGAATTTCTAGGGCTTCCCATACAATATAAGGGGGTTATGGTGAGATGTGTACCTAGGACCTTGACTGTGAAGGCCCCTGCAGTGCCCCCTATTATGCCCCACTGCTCTGATGGGATGTCTGTATGGCCAGTCTGCTAAGAATGCTGGTCCCTCCTACATCTCAATGCTTGATTTTTGAACAACTGGGCCACTATAACAAAATTAAAGAGATTTGGGGTCCATTAGCAAAGTTTGTAAAGAATTGATCTCTAGTACAAGCCTCTGATTTCTGAATGAATTTTATACACATCCAGGGAAGGTGGGAGGGGGAGAAGGGAGGGTGATATGTATATTATATTATTATTTGATAGATATAAGTGCTGATTATTGTATCATTTGTTTATATGTTCTATTGCACTTTATGTTTGTTTTTGAAACTAATAAAGATTTTATGATTTTTGAGCATTTTACATTTGGACCATTTTTTTTAAATGGTTCAATAAAATAGACACACTGAGGGCAAACATCTAGAAATGGTCATGTTTTGGGGGAAAAAAAGATTGTTTCTGGTTTGAAAATGGTCATTTTCTCTACTGGAGTTTTGGGCATTTTTCCCAAAGCATCTAAACTTGGATTTAGATGTCATATTGAAAATGCCCCTCGATATCATCTGGTGTGAAACTTTTGTACCCAACATATCAGCTAAATATACCTGTATACTTTCACAAAGTTAAGCTGGAGGTCCACACAGTATAGGATCATTCCCGTTCTGCTGTCCACCTCTATCTGTGGTATGAGCAGCATCCCCTCCAGTTGTACTCCTTCAATCTCAACTGCTTGCAGTCTACTCCAGAGCATACCCTTTGAAGACTTGTATCCCCTCTGACTCAACTTCCTATTTCAGTACAGGCAGGACAGGTCAGACCTCAAACAATGGATCTCTGCAATGTTTGTGCCATAAAGAAAACAGTTGAGAATTGAAGGTACATGGCTGTTGGGGGGGGGGGGGGGGAAGAGGAATTGTGATGCCACTATGCCACTGACAGCAAATGAGGGTACTACTAAAAATGTTGGATGGATGGAAGGGGCAGAGAGAGAAGGTGGACATAGAAAGAGAGCAGAGGCTGGATGGAAGGGGCAGAGAGAGGGCAGATGCTGCTTAAAGGGAGAGATGCTGGATGGAAAGAAGAGAGTGAAGATGATTAAAGCAAAAATGACAAAAGGCAGAAAAAAGTTTTATTTGTTGCTTTAGAATCAAGTAGTATTGTAGCTGTACTGATAAACATTTATAAATAGAAAATGGAAATAAGGTATTATTTTATTAGGCTAATTTTAATACATATTTTTTACTAACTATCTAAAGGAGGTTTTGGCCTCTGAAAGCTAATTGAAAAATGAATTAATCCAGTAGTTCTTAAACTTGTCCTGGGAGATCCCCAGCCAGTCAGCTTTTCAAGATATCCCTAATGAATATGCATGAGGCAGATTTGCATATAATAATAAACCCTATTCTGAGGCCTTTTTCCTGAACGAATATTAATATATATTGGATACTTCCTGTCTGGGAGTGGTATTAATGACCAGTTTAGTATAGTGTGTTTTGAACCACTTCGGGTAATTATATCTTGGAGCATATAATAGAGGTGACAGGCATGCAAATTATTAGGGTCATCTTGAAAATCCAACTGGCTGGGGGGTTCTCCCAGGACAGGTTTAAGAACTACTGGATTAGTCCAATAAAATGGTATTTTCTTATTTTTCATTTTTTGTTTTATTGTGGCACAGTGGTTAGAGCTACAGCCTCTGCACCCTGAGGTTGTGGATTCAAAACCCGTGCTGCCCCTTGACCCTGGGCAAGTCACTTAATCCTCCACTGCCCCAGGTAGATAGATTGTGAGCCCATCAGGATAGATAGAGAAAATGCTTGAAATACCTATATGTAAACCACTTTGAGTGTGGTTGTATAACTACAAAAAAGGCGGTATACAAGTTAGAGAGTTGCGTGGGGACAAAAATCCCACCCATCCCCGCCCGTCCCCGCCAGAATCCTCTCCGTCTCCACTCGTCCCCGCCAGGATCCTCTCCGTCCCCACCCATCCCCGCAAGGAATTACCTCCATTCCCCCCGTCCCCATAAAAAGCAGCAATTACTTCTGACAGGATCATCAATTCCACAGTTTCTTTTGTGTTTGCGCTGCTGTTTTCCTTGTGGAATCTCTTTGGTGGAACCCTTTTTTTGTTTTCTGTTCAGGTAATTAACTTATAAACCCCCTCTTTTACTAAGGCTGATGTGTCCATTATATTATATGGACGAACCCTGCTTCCAAAGCCTTCCATCTCCGTGGGAGTCCCGTTGGCTAGAGGGGGGTTCCCGTGGGAGTTCCGTGGGCTAGAGGGGTGTCCCTGTGGGAGTCTCGTGGGTTAGGGGGGATTCCCACAGGATCCCCACGGAACCCATAGGATTCCCGTGAACCCCGTTCCCATGCAGACCTCTAATACAAGTCCCAATTCCTTTCCCTTTCCCTTAATTTGTAAAGCGGTGATTGTTTTTTGTCAATTTTTTCAGATTTACACCTGCTATCATTATCATTTGAACAGTACTAGGGGACATATGTATCTGTCTTATCATTCTCTCTATAATTCCTCCACTTGAGCACTGTTATATAGATGTACCTTCTTATCCAGTTTCTCTGTCTTGACTAGATTGTAAGCTGTTTTGAGCAGGGTCTGTCTCTTCTACGTTGTACAGTGTTGTGTATGTCGAGTAGCACTATAGAAATGATAAGTAGTAGTAGTACATCACTGTTCTGTGGTGTATTGTGGTGTTGCATGGTGTTCTGTGGTGTTGCATTGTCTGCAGAGTCTGGCTTCTTGGTGGTTCTGTTTAATTTTTGTCTATATATTTCTATTTTTAGTTTGTGATTACTTATTCCATACTGAGGATGTATCTGTGGTCTATGTGTATGAAAAGGGCATGGTTTTCTGTTAGCATTGACTGTGCAGGATTGATCTATATTAATCTGGCTTGTTTAGTTTTACAATGGGTGTATTGATGTTCTAGTACTCACTGCAGTATTTAAGATGTTGCCTTCTCCTAGGTGCACCCTTGTATGACTTGTAGATTAGTACTAACAATAATATTTTTATAGAGTGGATGGAAGTGTTAAAAATGATCTGCCCCAGATGTCAAATATACTAGGTATGTCACTGCACTTATCCAAATATAATTCAGCAGAGAGAAATTATCTCACAGCATTAACGACCTTCATTCAGTTGTTTATTCATTAGTTATTCACTGTTCCTCAGCGGGCCACCACACACTCAAACATTCTCATAGTGTATGGCTTTATGCTCCCACTCCTCATTGGAACCAGTTTATATTTTTGATGTTATGCTTTTTTTTGCAATTTTTTATATAAATAAGTGTTAAATACTAAGAATACTTAGCTTTTAGCTTTTGGCTTTTAGCAAGACGCTGTGCAGGGGAGTTTGTGTGAATACACCGACATGTTTCGCCCGTGCAAATTATTGGGCTTTCTCAAGGTTCCCACTCCCTGTAAATTATAAAATCAAAGACTAAATTACACTAGTCCACCTTCCCAACTTCTTTCAGCACTGTTGCTAAGTATAATTTTATGAAATATATTTAAATCCTTCTTACCTCTCACAAACATTCAACCACCATAGCGTCAAAACGAAATGGCTGGCCGACTCTAAATCACGTGATTTATAGGCTCCATCCCCTCGCGTCAACCGCCCAACCATATTGTGGACCGTGACGTCAGGGGACGGAGTTCATTCCTTCATATAGCAGTTATAATTTGGGCACACTGAATAACTAGAAAACGTAGGGGAAACCCCAAGACCTGTCAAATCCTATATTAATGAGGCCCACTCTAACTCGTTGTTAAGTCCATAAGGGACCACTGAATTTAAACGGTAAATCCACCGCTGTTCAAGCGTGTTAAGTCTCTGTTCCCAATCCCCTTTTAATTCACTTGTTTCCATATGATCAATGACTCTCCATTTTAATTGGTGGACCCCATGATCTCTATCTATACAATGCTGGACTATCGGGGCTTGTATAGCTAATGTGGTGATCCGCGATTTATGTTCATTAAGGTGAACGTTAATCGCTCTCTTAGTGCGCCCCACGTATACTAAATTACAAGGGCATACAATTATATAGACTACCCGGAGGGTCCTACAATTGGTATTAGTCCTAGCCTTTATTACATACCCCGACTGAGGGTCAGTCCATTGGGGGCCCTCCAAAGTCGAGTGACACCACTGACATTCTTGGCATTTTTCGTGGCCCCTGATACTACTAGGGTCCACTGTCATTCTAACAGGTTTTAGAAGTGCCTGACCTATGGTCTTACCTCGGCGATGGGAAAACAGGGGAAGTTCTGCAAAACACTCATGTAAACTAAGTATGGGCCAAAATTGTTTAATATGGGAGATTAATACTCCCGAAGCGTTAGAATAAGGCAAAACACAAACAAGACGATCCTCCTCTTTATCACTAGATTTTTCCTGTAATAAAAGGTCTCTCTGGGCATACCTTGCTCTAAGGTAAGCTTGTCTAATAGATTTTTATAATATGGGATGGGGCAGAACGAGATCTGAAGAGGTTTTGCACATGGATCAACACTTTAAACCCACATCTTCAATTTGTGGCCCATTTTAGTAAAACCAAGATTGAATTTCTTGACATCCTTATTAATAAAGATGAAACAGGGATATATACTACTCTATATAGAAAAGCTGTAGCAAGGAATACATTACTCCACTTCAATAGCTACCATCCATACCATCTGAGATATAACTTACCCATTAGTCAATATCTAAGGATACGACGGGTGTGTTCCACCTTAGACAAATTTAAAAAGGTAGCTAAAGATTTGGAGGCAAGATTCCTAGAAAGGGGTTACCCTAGAAAATCTATTAGACAAGCTTACCTTAGAGCAAGGTATGCCCAGAGAGACCTTTTATTACAGGAAAAATCTAGTGATAAAGAGGAGGATCGTCTTGTTTGTGTTTTGCCTTATTCTAACGCTTCGGGAGTATTAATCTCCCATATTAAACAATTTTGGCCCATACTTAGTTTACATGAGTGTTTTGCAGAACTTCCCCTGTTTTCCCATCGCCGAGGTAAGACCATAGGTCAGGCACTTCTAAAACCTGTTAGAATGACAGTGGACCCTAGTAGTATCAGGGGCCACGAAAAATGCCAACAATGTCAGTGGTGTCACTCGACTTTGGAGGGCCCCCAATGGACTGACCCTCAGTCGGGGTATGTAATAAAGGCTAGGACTAATACCAATTGTAGGACCCTCCGGGTAGTCTATATAATTGTATGCCCTTGTAATTTAGTATACGTGGGGCGCACTAAGAGAGCGATTAACGTTCGCCTTAATGAACATAAATCGCGGATCACCACATTAGCTATACAAGCCCCGATAGTCCAGCATTGTATAGATAGAGATCATGGGGTCCACCAATTAAAATGGAGAGTCATTGATCATATGGAAACAAGTGAATTAAAAGGGGATTGGGAACAGAGACTTAACACGCTTGAACAGCGGTGGATTTACCGTTTAAATTCAGTGGTCCCTTATGGACTTAACAACGAGTTAAGAGTGGGCCTCATTAATATAGGATTTGACAGGTCTTGGGGTTTCCCCTACGTTTTCTAGTTATTCAGTGTGCCCAAATTATAACTGCTATATGAAGGAATGAACTCCGTCCCCTGACGTCACGGTCCACAATATGGTTGGGCGGTTGACGCGAGGGGATGGAGCCTATAAATCACGTGATTTAGAGTCGGCCAGCCATTTCGTTTTGACGCTATGGTGGTTGAATGTTTGTGAGAGGTAAGAAGGATTTAAATATATTTCATAAAATTATACTTAGCAACAGTGCTGAAAGAAGTTGGGAAGGTGGACTAGTGTAATTTAGTCTTTGATTTTATATTTTACAGGGAGTGGGAACCTTGAGAAAGCCCAATAATTTGCACGGGCGAAACATGTCGGTGTATTCACACAAACTCCCCTGCACAGCGTCTTGCTAAAAGCCAAAAGCTAAAAGCTAAGTATTCTTAATATTTAACACTTATTTATATAAAAAATTGCAAAAAAAAGCATAACATCAAAAATATAAACTGGTTCCAATGAGGAGTGGGAGCATAAAGCCATACACTATGAGAATGTTTGAGTGTGTGGTGGCCCGCTGAGGAACAGTGAATAACTAATGAATAAACAACTGAATGAAGGTCGTTAATGCTGTGAGATAATTTCTCTCTGCTGAATTATATTTAGACTAGCTTCTTCATTCTAAATAGACTTGAATACAGTGCCAAAGTTTACATTTACTGCACTTATCCAGGCAGTAATGCTAAATCTGGATCGAAGCTACTCATTCCAAAAGCAGACAGTGCAGGGAGTTTCCAGGAGTGGAGCTAAGGAAGAGCGAAAAAGTACATGGGCATTAGCCATATTCATGACCAATGCTTGCATAACTAAGCAGCAGATAGCTAGGACAGACTTTTGTGCAGTCATCTCTTTGATCATTTAGCTATATGGGCACTAGCACTGAATACTGGCCTCCATATGCATAATTTCTAGGTCGTGGCTGCCAGGTACCGATCTAATCCTCTCCCCAATCTCTCTAATCTTCCCACTCTGATCCCCCTAATCCATATTCCACCTTTCTGATAACTCTCCTCCTGTTCCAATCCCCTCCTGATTCCTATCTTTCCCCATATCTCCCTCTCCCCTGGTTCCAACCTTCTAGTCCCTCCCCTTACCTGGAGATGATTCCTGGTAGTCTAGTGGGATAGAGCAACAGTGGTACTCTTTTGCTCCCACCCTATCTGACTCCAAGTTCAAAATGGTGGTGCTGACCCCCTAATGGTAGTCTCACAATACTACTACTAAAGGTCAACCTTCCATTTAAAGGCAAACTACTGGGTACCCTGGTATAAAATTGCCCTGTAAGTGGTTTTAATGCATGCTACATTTTCTTGCTACATGCTAAAAACTAAAACAAGAGAACAAAATTAATTTAATGACAAAAGAAGAACCAAAATAAAACCGAAAACATTTTTCCTATGCATACCCCTTTAAGAATGAAATAGAAATTAGAACAAACAAAACAAATAATCATGGTTTTATTTTAACTATCAACTAAATCATCCTTAAAGTATATCTTTCCCAGTACTACTGCCTTAATTAAAGAGCTACTAATCTCCCATGGAAAACTAGATTTGTTGTCTAATGATATCTTATCTAATTACCTAAAATATCTCCTCAGTGTGCAAAACACAATATATCCCTTAGAATCTATTCAAACATTCTTTTATATCTGAAGTTAATAACCACACTTGTAATATCAAAATCATTTCTATGGTGACTAATTACATTATCAAATGAACAATGTTTTAAATACTATACACCTCCCCCCTTTTACTAAACCGCGAAAGTGTTTTTTAGCGCAGGCCGGTGCACTGAATGCTTTCCTATGAGTGTCAGGAGCTGCGCAGAGCATTCAGCGTGCTGGCCTATGCTCGGGGGGGGGGGGGGGGGGATAGTTAGGTCAGGCACAGGACAAAATGAGGAATAAATATCATCTTTTCTTGTATTGCCCCAGCATCAGGCTAATAGCATAATTTCAAGATTTTTTTTTTCCACTTGGTTCCCTACAAGGAAAGCTTAGGAAGCATTTTAATATTAAAGAAGTTACAAATAGGGGACTTTTGAAAGGAAAAAGTATCGCTCTCACACTTTCTTTTTGCTAAGCTGACCTAAGGGATGCAGCAGAGCCTTCCCTAATGGGTGCTGGCCTAGGACAAGAATAAAGTAGACCCAGCTGAGGTGCAAAAGGAAAGGAGAAAGGCTGTGACTGAAAGAAAATAATGCCTTTAGGGTAAAGAAGAATTCACCAGGTCATTCTTCCTAGAACTGCAATAGGAAACTCTGGGGCCCTTTTACTAAAGCTTAGCTTAGGCTAACCGAATTAGCACGAGCACTAAATGCTACAATTCCCATAGGTATAAAATAGGCTTCTTAGCATTTAGAGGGATAGTCTATAAATGTGCCAAAACTATGGGAGGGGCCTTAGGTGCCTTGGCCAATCAAAGTCTTAGGCCCCTCCCAGTGCATCCCAGGATGCATCGAGAAGCGGAAGGCCCACCACTTTGAAGAGGTAGGCCTGCCAGCAGGAGGGAGTGGGCATCCCTCCTGCCAGTTTTCCATCCAAAGATACAAGGGGTTGTGGAGGGGTGTGTGGGGATGTCAGAGCTATGTGAAGGGATGTGTGGGGTATTGGGCTCAGTAGGAGGGGGATCTCTTTAGAGGGGTGCCTGGGGGATCGGTAGATGGGAGGGAGGGAAAGAGGAATTGGGGATCTCCCTGCTGGTTCAGCTAATTACAGCAGGGGAAGTCCCAATCAACTGAGCTGGCAGGATTCCCCAAAACTACGGCTTTGGTGAGTCCTGCTGGCTTAGCAGATCAGGGACTCCCCTTCCACAATCAGCTGATGGCAAGCTGTGGTCTATTTTTTGGGATACCCTGCAAAGATAGGCGCCGGAAATGTAGACCAGGGTTTTCTGGGCCTACATTTCCGGCATCTATCTTTGTGTGAATTGCACCTATGTAGGCACTTGAGGGGCGATTCTCTAAGCAGCGCTGTTAAGTGATTGCCATGTAATCAGTGGCCGCCGACATGGGCGCCGGTTAGAGAATCCAAGCATTAGTGTACACTAATTCCCTTAGCACATGCTAAGCTTGAATCTGTCTGGAAGATGCTACTTAGGAGTCTACAGCCTACTGCTGTGGAGCTGAAGGAGAGGAAGTACAGTTGGAAATATTTTTTTCTGAAAGTTAGAGAAGTCTCTATCCAACTGAAGGGAAACTACTAGAGAGGTGTCCCCTTCAGAGTTAGCCTTCCTCCTGCCAATCAGGATCCATTCGCAATCTCTCCCCTCCCCCCTACCCCAGTGTAGCCCATAGAGCTGCAAACACAATGGTTTGCTGGCACTCAGTTAATGCCATATGATTAATAATGAATGAGAGAGATTATAAATACAGAAAAATGATTGAAGTTTAAGTTGATTTTTTTAAAATCCCCAGACCATGGACAGTTCTTTAATAGTAAACCTTAAAGCATGCTTTTTTCCCTTCCTAAATTTCCTTCAGAAAATGCACAGGGGTTGCTAGAGATGTTCACCCCTGAAAGAGCCAACATTGACTTTCAGGAGACATGAAAGGGGAGACCATCATGAACCTACTATAGCGGAAGGCTAATTTATGATTGCAAACCTGCTCTGTCAGGGCTTCTTTGCATTGAAATAGATGTGGCTGGTTTTGGTTCATGAAGCCTGCAACAGACATAGTTATCACTACATAAATAGTCTATCAGCAGACTGTACCATCTCTCTGCTTTTCACCTTGAGTTCTTTCTCTTCCTCACATAAAAGATAAGCAGTGTACTCCAGTGTACTCCAGTTATGCAGCAATATTTCTACAGACCATTTATTATTTCCTCTTCCCTTCTAGTAGCTTGTACAACTTTTCCATTGAAATCCAACCAATCGGATGGACTACACAAATATATTTTTATGGATTGGTTGAATGTTCCTGGCTGGGGCTAGAGAAGTTAGAAAGCCAGCTGACAGTTTAATCTCTCTTTGTCAATAAGGTAGTCCTCACAGTTTAATTGACTCAAAACTGTGGAGGGGGGTTGTTGAAGTTGGATAGCCAATTAACAAGGGTAATGTATCCAACAACTATTTACGCCACTTGTATGTTCCAATATAGATAATTAAAGTAAGCATTCCTCTATAGATTATTTCCTTGCTTGGAAACAGTCTCTTTATACTAGATTTAATTATTGAATTCTTATACCTCCTATGGGTCCTATCCCAGAATAAAATTCCCTTATCAGTCTCTCTCTCTCAATATATATGCTAGGATCTCTGAGCCTCTACTTGTATACAGGGTGCTTGTAGTCTATTCCTTCTCACCTGATAAATAGGTTTAAGGCTTGACTTTTTTTTCTCTTCCTTGTTTTCTTTACAGAAGCTGGTTGCCCCTTCCAACTTCCTCCACCACTTGTTTTTCCTTTGTTCTTTTCCACAGGTACTCTGGCCTCAGTGGCCAGAGACCATATCTCAAAAGTAATGGAAGATTAGGTTCTTACCTTTGGTAATCTACTGTTAATCCATGGAGGAATCTGTACAGTAGGTGTTCAGTCTGTACCCACACACATTGTTTTCTGTTTCTCTTACATAGCAGAGAAACACAGAGCTCCCTACAGTTGAGTCCAAAAGCAATCGAACAGCACTGGAACAAATCATACACAGAAGGGGGCATAGGGAACTTCCCCACAAACATACTACTACTACTACTAATCCCTTATATAGCGCTGAAAGGCGTACGCAGCGCTGTACATAACACTATTCTGGTCTGCTCTGCAACATATAAGAGAATAATTATTAGATAGATTGTGAACCCACCTGGACAGACAGGGAAAAATGCTTGAGTACCTGAATAAATTCATGTAAACCATTCTGAGCTCCCCTGGGAGAACAGTATAAAAAACCGAATAAATATGAACCAACCTGCTGTTTGCAATGAGCATGAACTCAAACTTAGCCAGCAGCAAAGATATGTACTCACTTGGGCAGAATGATTTTCTGCAGAGCCCGTCTGCTGGTTGGAAGATACTTAGGCCTGAAAGGTAAAACATCTGAGGTACAAAATGCAGGCAATATAGAAAAAATCAGAATAGACAGAGGGCAAGTTGGACAGAATCCTCCGTGGATTAACAAAAAGAAGATTACCAGAGGCTGAGGAGGCCATCCCTAATGATTTTTTTGCAAAATCAAGAGGTTATGAGACAGAAAAAAGAAATTGTAAAAAAAGATAGATAAAATCCAAGATGGCTGCTGCCAGAATAATCACACCCAAAATATCCCATGGAGATGATTTTAAAAAATAAAAAATGCTGAAATAGAGGTTTTGGAGGTGAGAGAGCTGAACCCTATCTCCAGAAACTGCCAAAAATGATGTTTTTACCCCCCCCCCCCACAATTTTCCCATAGAAAATAACAGGGCTGAACTTACAGTCTCAGCAGTGCCTGCCTGTCAGCTCTTTTTCTCACTCATAGCAGCTGAAATGAAAGGATTTTCTGTCTCGGAAACTTCTCCAAATGGTCCAGTCTTTGGAATCTTCAGGTTGCTAGTCAGAAGGGATCCAAATGAAACCTCTGACCTCTTGGAACCTCGACATGCATCCGAGGGCGGGAAAATGCAGCCTGCGCCCTGACACCACAAGGCAGTGACATAGTGAAGGTGAGTGGTGTCTGGGGAGGTGGTGTCCCTCCCCCACCCTCTTCTCCGCCCCCACTCCTTCCCAGCCCTCCCTACTGCGAATGCATCACCCATGTACATTTTTAATTCCCCTTGCATGAGCAGCATTACGAGCTTGCTGCCCGTATCATGTCAGCTATCCCTCTAACGTCATTTCCTAGATGCGGGGCCCAGAAGTGACGACAAAGAGAGAGGTGAAACTGACACAGGCAGCTAGTTCGTAATGCTGCTTGCACAGGGAAAATTAAAGAGATACAAGGGAAGGGGCGCACGGCAGGGGAGTCAGGAAGGAGCAGGGGGTGGAGAGGAAGATGAGAGCCTGTGCCCCTTACAAGGTGGCAAGTCAAATCCACGCAAGCCTGCATGCATATGTCCGTGCGCTATTGTCTAGTATGATAATAGCCTGTGCACATATGTCCACGCGCATTTGTCTTGCGCGCTATTGGCTTGCGCAATATAGACTTGCGCACTTGTATCCTGCACTTCATTGTCTTGCGCTCAAATGTCTGCGCCAATTTGACTGCGCGCAACTGACTATGAACCCCTTACAAATACCGCACCCCCTTACTACGCCACTGCCCCAAGGGCTCTTACTCAGGGTGCATACAGCCTGTGCTTAAGCCTCTGACAAGGTCAGAAGGCAAGCTTGCTCCCAGGGGAGCAGACCTCAAGCTCTGGTGGCACTCAGCAGGTTGGCTCCACAGGTCCACCTGAAGCTTGCCCTGTGAAGCTACAGTCTGGCTCCGTGGGAACCGCTTCTTTTTCCAGGCAGAGAACCCCTGAAAAAGGAATCTCAAGGCACCAAAGCCACCGAAAAGAACAAACTTATGTTGAAAAAAAGAAGAAAATAAGCAGGGCAGATTAAAAATTCACTTGCAGAAAGAAAAAAACTGTAAGGGGCTCTGTGTTCCTCTGTTATGTAGGAGGAGCAAAAACAATCTGTGTGGATTTCTGCAAGATCCAGTTCACAGGTACAGATTGAACACCTACTGCACAGTTTCTGGAGTAGATGTAACAGATTTTAATCTCTGTGAGGTATGAGCCATGCTTGGTCTTTGGCCCATGTTTTGTGGCCATGAACCCATGATCATGACCAAATAAAATTGTGCAAACCCCCCCCCCCCCATCCCATTCAGAAATACAGAATAATGATTCCATAGCTAAGCAATATTTAAAATTCAAACTGAACCGCTACAGACTTCTCTAGAGTTGCCGCTAGCATGCTCTAAATAGCCATAGTTCACTCCAATATCTCTTGTTTGAAAGATGGTTTAATTAGGCTTTCATTAGGGTTACCAGAAGTCCAGATTTCCCCGGATATGTCTTCCTTTTTGAGAAAGGTAAGAACATGGAGTGAAGGTACAGGACCAGACATGCACACAAAACGGCTCCTAAATGCAAGCAAAATGCTTCTCCCGAAGCTACTTCCTGTCGGACAAGATTGCATGATAAATGGTGGGCATTTCTTTCTTTCTGTGCATTACACGGAGTGTTCACTTTAATACTAACAAGTTCTTTGTAATGCATTTGCATAGGATTCTCGGTGGCTGCTATCGTGATTGGTAAAATTCCCCCAAGAACCTTTTTGTCCATTGGAGGCTGAGCTAACTTACAGGTAAGACTGACTACAACAAGTCTTAACTTGCATGATAAGCTTTTCAGCACTGAGGCCTTAGTTGGTGGCTCAAGCTCCCAAGTCCATTCCTTCCTTTAAAAGTCAGACAGAGGGATGGGCAAGACATTTCACTTTTACATGCACTTCACTCAAGAGCTGACTTAAAACTCAAAGGAGGCTGAACACTGGACATTTACTAGGCCCAAAGGCAGAGCCTTAAGCATACACTGTTCCTATCAATTCATCACATATACTCTTATGGCCCCTGGTTTATACGAGGGGGTCTTCATATTTTCATGGTAAATGGTTGGGGCAGGAGAATGCTTTCATATTTTCATGGGAAATGGTTGGGGCAGGAGAAGTGGTAAGAGGAAAGTGTAGCATTGTGGTTAGAGCCACGGCCTCAGCTCCCAGAGGTTGTGGGTTCAAATCCTGCACTGCTCCTTGTGACTCTGGGCAAGTCACTTAATCTTCCACTGTCCCAGGTAGATTAGATAGATTGTGAGCCCACTGGGACAGATAGGGGAAATGCTTAAAGTACCTGTATGTAAAAACTGCTTTGAATGTGGTTGTAAAACTACAAAAAGGCAGTATACAAGCCCCACTCCCTTTCCCTTTAAGAGGATAATTAGTAGGTAGGATGTTGGGAAAAATGTATTGCAAAATAGGCTGATTATGTGGAAAAGTGATTTAATTTGCTTTTGAGACATTCAATAAATAGTGTTTAAAGAAATAAAAGTATAGAAACTTTTTGAATATCCCTCATGACCTGATTTACCTGGACATCTCCTCTTTTTAGAGGACTGTCCAAGTGTCTGGATGGCTTTTCAAAATGCGACACTTTGTCCTGGTTCTGAAAAGCTGTTGTGATCGGGGCTGAGTCTGGAGTGGGGACATGATCGAAACATTCAAGATAATGAATGGAATAGACTTAGTAGATAGAGACAGGTTGTTCACCCTCCCCAAGGTAGAAAGAATGAGAGGGCACTCTCTAAAGATAAAAGGGGATAGATTCCGTACAAATGTAAGGAAGTTCTTCTTCACCCAGAGAGTGGTGGAAAACTGGAACGCTCTTCCGGAGGTTGTTATAGGGGAAAATACCCTCCAGGGATTCAAGATAAAGTTAGACAAGTTCCTGAGAACCAGAACATACACAGGTAAGGCTAGTCTCAGTTAGGGTACTGGTCTTTGACCTAAGGGCCGTTGCGTGAGCGGACTGCTGGGCACAATGGACCACTGGTCTGACCCAGCAGCAGCAATTCTTATGTTCTTATGTTATCTGCGCATGTGCGGATGCAAAGTGGTGACGTCACATGCTTGCGTGTGACATCACGTTGCATCACAGATGCACTCCAGACTCATCCCGAAGAGACAAGGTTTGAGTGGGGCTAGGGTTGGTGGGGCAGAAAGGGGGCGGGGCCAGGGGCGGAATGGGGTAGGGCCACATGTCCTCTTTTTCCAGACACAAAATCTGTTAACCCTACATATAAGGATAGGCAGAACCATTGCAGCCATCGCAGAAGTGATGCTATAGCAGAATGGTATACCCCTTCTGTCTATTCTAAATTGTCCTGAATCTAGGAGTATACTGGGCTAGAATCCTTACATAATCTTTTACCTCCCAGGGCTAGGACCAAATACAAAAAAATAAAAAGCTTCTATAGACAACCAAAAGATGTTCATATTTTGTTAAGTCATGTTCAGCGTTAACTCTACAAGATTTAATGAATGAGGGGCACAAGGGGAACATACAGACAATTCAGTTTTAGATATTATATAGGTATGAACACCTTTTATTTCCCATGACTTTAGAGATCATCAAAGCCTTGACTCCTGAGTCTACATTCAAATAAAAAACTGTATAACACTTTGAGCTGGAAATTAGCATTTCAGGGATCCGTTCTCCATTTATTAAATCAAAGTTGATAAACTTAAGAAACTTCTTTCTAATATTAAATATACCAGTTTCTTTCTTGTGACCTCAAACCAGAATATCAACAGGTTGTACCTGATGAGAGCTTTTAGGCATAGCATTACACACTGTGTGACAGAATAATAAATGGCTTCTCCTCTCTCTACAAGGTTGGCCTTCAGCAAACTTTCACCACATCATTCAATAAACTCATTCTGACTCTTCCATAAGAGATGATAAACCCACTCCTGCACCATTTTTCTGCTTCTACTTGACTTTAGCCAAATGGTCATGAGAGATACTGTCATAATGAGCTATTCACTCGTAAAGTTCAAGAAGGCTGCCATTGTTTGAGTTAAATATACGATTATTATCCCCACTGAATGCTAAGCCTCTTGAAGATTTGACAGAAGTGTAAAAGTTCAATCCTCAAGGGCAGGAAACAGACCATATTTTCCAAATATCTCTAATGAATATGCCTGAGATGATTTGCATACAATGGTGGCAGTATGTATGCAGATCTCCCTCATATACATGTTATTTAATGGAGGAGTGGCCTAGTAGTTAGAGCAGCTGTTTCAGCTCCCTGATATTGTGAGTTCAATTCCCTCTGTAGCTCCTTGTGACTCTGTGCAAGTCAATTCATACTTCATTGCCCCAGGTACAAAATAAGTAACTGTCAAAAAAATGTAAACTGCTTTGGTTAACCACACAGAAAAAGCAGTAAACAAGTCCCATTCCCCTTTACCCTTTAGGGATATCCTGAAAACCTGGTGCATGTGTGGCCTTTGAGGACCAAACTTGTGCTTCCCTGATATAAGGTAACATTAAATATTTTTTGCAATCATTTTGCTTTTATTAATATTTATTTTTGAATATCATTGTATTCTGCATGTTCACCTGATAATGGCTGCTGTCAATCCCTCTGCTGCCTGCAATGAGTTTTATATGTCCTACGAGGGTAATTTTTATAGCAGGACACCTGATTTAAGAGAGCAGTAGGCATTTACTTAGGCACTATTTTCTAAAGACATAAGGAGAGGCATGTCCGAGTTTGGACATTTTGCATAGAGAATGACACGGAGACAAATTTTTCCCCATTTCCGCAGGAACTCAATTTCCCCGTCCTGTCCCCGCGAGTTTTGATGCTGTTCCTGTCCCTGCCCCATTCCTCTAAGCTCTGCCTTAACCACCCAAGCCTCAAACACGTATGATTTTAAAGTGTCTGAGGCTTATGCAGATGAGGAATGGGGCAGAGACAGGAAAAGAACTTGCAGGGATGGGATGGGAAAATGAGTTCCCGTGGGGACGGGGAAAAATTTGTCCCCGTGTCATTCTCTAATTTTACAGAATAAGCACAAAACTCCAGTGCTGAATATGACCATTTTGTAAATGGTGATTTCTCAGATGTGCTTGTCGTCAGTATATCTATCTTTTTGAAACATTAACTAAAAAAACCCCAAACAGTTCCAAAAGAAAAACACATGAAAAAGCCAGTAGGATGTAGGAGAGGCCAGGATTTTTAGTAGACTGGCCACACAGACATCCCAGTAGAGCAGTAGGACACCTTAGAGGGTACTGCATTGAACTTCGCATAAAAAGACCCAGGTACACATCACACCATAACCCCCTTATATTGTTTGGTGAGCCCTTCAAAACCCACCCAAAACCTACTGGACCTACTGGACTTCAGCAGCAGGTGTCACCTATGAGGTGGTACAGAAAAGTTATCAGCCCAACTAACCAATTTCCTAAATTCTAAGCATTATTTTGTGGAAAAGAGTGTTATCTTATTTCATTAAGTACTAATTTGAAGAATTAAAATTTTATGTTTTGACATTGTTTCAGATCATCATTTGTTTCTTGGTTGGCACCCCCTCATATATGTAGATACAGTGGAATCTGGGTGGATTTTGGAAGGTTTATATATTCCACCATAACTATAGTGGGATATGGGCCTGGGTTCCCATCTCTGTAGTCCACTGCACCAACCAGAAGTGTACTCTAGAGACTTGCTTGCTGTACTAGTACTGGCCATAACATCTGAAGCTATCATACCGGCAGATATGTGCTGTTTCATTCATATCTTTGGGGGATGGGAGGGGTCAGTGACCACTGGGGGAATACGTGTGTGTGTGTAGGGGGGGTATCATGCCTTCATCCCTCCAGTGGTCATCTGGCACTTATTCAGTGTTAAAACAGGTCTAGTCCCAAAAGACCGGTGAGTCTGACCTCGGTATCGGGAAAGATGGTAGAGGCGTTGATAAAGGACCGCATCATTGATCACCTTGACAGACACAGTCTGATGAGGACCAGCCAGCACGGTTTCAGCAAAGGCAGATCTTGGTTGACAAACTTGCTGCACTTCTTCGAGGGAGTAAACAGGCAGAAAGATAAGGGCGACCTGGTCGACATTGTATATCTGGACTTTCAGAAGGCGTTCGACAAGGTTCCGCATGAACGACTACTTTGGAAAATTGCGAGCCATGGAATCGAGAGAGAAATACCCACGTAGATTAAAAACTGGCTGGAGCATAGGAAACAGATAGGCAATACTCATAGGGGTAGATAGACAATACTCAGACTGGAAGAGTGTCACCAGTGGGGTGCCACAGGGTTCGGTGCTTGGACCCGTACTCTTCAACATCTTTATAAACGATCTGGACATAGGTGCGATGAGCGAGGTGATTAAATTTGCGGACGACACAAAGTTATTCAAAGTAGTGAAGACGCAGGGGGATTGCAAAAATCTACAACGTGACATAACCAGGCTCGAGGAATGGGCATCGACATGGCAGATGAGATTCAACGTGGATAAATGTAAAGTAATGAGAAAAATCTCAGACAAAGAGTACAGGATGTCTCCCAGGAAAGGGACCTCCCAGGAAAGGGACTTGGGAGTTCTGATCGACAAGTCGATGAAAGCACCCACACAATGTGCGGCGGCGGTAAAAAGAGCGAACAGAATGCTAGGAATGATAAAGAAGGGGATCACGAACAGATCGGAAAAGGTTATCATGCTGCTGTACCGGGCCATGGTGCGTCCTCACCTGGAGTACTGCTTACAGCACTGGTCGCCGTACATGAAGGACACGGTAGTACTTGAAAGGGTCCAGAGAAGAGCGACTAAGATGGTTAAGGGGTTGGAGGAGCTGCCATACAGTGACAGATTAGAGAAACTGGGCCTCTTCTCCTTCGAACAGAGGAGATTGAGAGGGGACATGATCGAAACATTCAAGATACTGAAGGGGACAGACTTAGTAGATAAGGACAGGTTGTTCACCCTCTCCAAGGTAGGGAGAACAAGAGGGCACTCTCTAAAATTGAAAGGGGATAGATTCCGTACAAACGTAAGGAAGTTCTTCTTCACCCAGAGAGTGGTGGAAAACTGGAACGCTCTCCCGGAGGCTGTCATAGGGGAAAACACCCTCCAGGGATTCAAGACAAAGTTAGACAAGTTCCTACTGAACAACGACATACGCTGGTAAGGCTAGTCTCAGTTAGGGCACTGGTCTTTGATCAAAAGGGCCACCGTGTGAGCAGACTGCTGGGCGCGATGGACCACTGGTCTGACCCAGCAGCGGCATCTCTTATGTTCTTATGTCCAAATTGTGCCGTGGATGTTTCTAAAATGTTTGATTATTGCAGGAAAAAAGAAAGCCTTCCCTAGTCTCACCTTTACCACGCCCCTACAAGATTTACATGCAATGCAGACAACCACCATAAAAATCCAACTAGAACAAGTGTTTTGAAAATAGTGAATTGGAAGGGTTTGGTGAGAAAGAGTCCATCTGCCCCTTTATGCCACATTTTTGGATTTCTTTTTTTGAAAATGAGCCCCATAAGTGCCAGACATTTATGTTTGCTCTTCTGCTGGTATAAAGTCTATGCCTAGATTCTGTTGCGGCAGTTGCAATTATAGCTTAATGATCACACTGAGGATACATACACTTATTAATTTGAACAACAGTTATTTATTGTTGGATATATTGTGTATTGTCTCTGGTGAATCTCAACCTTTCTCAAGTACCATTGTGTTAGGATTATCGTGACGTATTTGCTTGGGTTTTTACTTGTTAGATTACATATAGGGCAGTTCTATAACTAGGCACCCACAATTATATGCCACTTACACACATCAGATGCATAAAAATGTACAGAAATTATGTATGTTAAACCTGTAACCCATTCTGAGCTCTTTGGATACAACGGGACAGAAAACGAATTAAATAAAGAAAGAAAAACTGGTAGTTTTGTACGCAATGGCACTGTGTGACATTCCATAAGGTAGCACCTAATTGCAAGGGGGTATACCCGTGGGTGGAACATGGAGGGCACGAGTGTGTCTCCAACTTACACGTGTAGCTTATAGAATGCTATAACTTATGTGCATCACATGGTGCACGTAAGGAAATAATCATGCCTAAATTTAGGTGCACTGATCTGAGTTTATGCTAGTATTCTATAATGGCATCTGGTGCAGGGATGCCATTATAGAACTGGCACGCTGCGCATGGCATCAGTGCACCTGTAAGTTATAGGATTGCCCCCATAATGTATCATCTATATGTGTACTTCAGAAAACTGCTCAAAACTTACCTATTCAGCAAACACGACCCTTAATTATCCCCTCACCCCACATAACACCTCCCCCACCCCTGCTCCGCTCCTCCTTCACCAGACCTTCCCTTTTTTCCTACTCTCTACATCCTTTGTCTAATTCGATCTAAGCTGCAATTCCTGATAAATTGTTGTAAATCTACCCTTCATTGCAGACTGTTGTAAATTGTTGTAAATCTGCTTGTCAATGCAGATCATTTTCTTTTTTTTTTTTTTTTTATAGTTCAATGATTTTATTGAATATTATAGGAATTATAAACAGAAAGCAGTTCAAACATATAGATCATAATAAAAATCATGTATCAAATATTCGTATCTACAATCATTTGAATAAAACTAGATTAATGAGAAGGATCCAGAGTATCTGGAACTGCTTAGAAAAGGAATAGAAGAAGACAGAGAAGCAGGAGGGATAAGAGAAAGAGAGAGAAAGATAAAGGAAGATCATTTTCTAATTGATGTAAACCGCCTAGAACTCGCTGGGTATGGCGGTATATAAGAATAAAATTATTATTATTAATATTACTTGAGAATTCCCTCCCCCCATACTCTACACATATTGTGCCCCTTTTATTCTTATGGGTAAGCTATGCAGCATCATTCTATGGCACAAACATATACACCGATTTGTATAAGAGACCATTTACACACATAAGTAACCAGTATATATGCATGAAAATGACTTTATAAAATGAGCCCCTTCATGCCCAGACAATTACTGTAATTTTACATTTATAACATGCACATGTGTATAATACACACAGATTGTGTTGTCATGCAAAAAAAACCTCACATAGTGCACCTATGTCTATAATGCATACATGTTATAAGGGTGAAAATATGGCAGCATCAGGCACTCCCTACAGTCCTCTGATATCTGGTATCTCTCCCTTTTGCTTCTTCCCCTCCTCATCACAGTCCTCTAGCTGAACACCCTTCCCCCCCCCTTTTTATCAAGCTGCGCTAGAGGTTTTTAGCGTGGGCCAGTGAGGTAAATGTTCCGATGCTCATAGGAATTCTATATGCGTTGGAACATTTACCGTTCCGGCTACGCTAAAAACCTCTAGCGCAGTTTGATAAAAGGGGTCGTGAATTTGGCATTTCTCCCTTTCCTTTCTTCTCCTTCTCCCCAGTCTTCTGGCTAAATCTGGCATCTCTCCTTTTCCCTTCCTCTCCTACCTACCCTCCCTCCCTGCAGCCCTCCTTACTTTATCTCCAGTTCACACAGACAGCCTTGAGTGGTATGGAGGGCCTTCCCATTGGTGTGTAACACCTCTTCTGACACAACTTCCTGTGATGGGCCAAAGGAAAGACCCCCTGAAGCCGCTCAAGGAAGCCTGTGTGAATGAGAAACAAAGTAAGAGAGAGATGCTGGATTCAGGCAGAACTGCAGGGAATGGGGAGGAGAAGAAGTGAAAGGAAGCGATACCAGGTTGACTCAACTGTGTAAAAAGAAGGAAAAAATCAGCATGGCACACTCACATACATAGCACACAGGTGAGTCTGCCAGTTTGCAAAATCGTGTATAACACATTATATGCCTGAAAATATAGCATACAGTTTTTATCTCTTTTCAGGCAACCAGTTAATGCCTTCACTTTTGCCAGCATGTTGCACTGCTTTTGTCTCCTTTCAGAAAATTATTGACACGGCATGGCAAACAATATGGTGCTTGACTGGTAGGATTCAAACAAGCGAAAGCCTTATATTTCAGAAACTTTTCAGGAACTTAAGCCCACCAATATTTTATGGAATTGACTGTAGAGGTAAATATAAAAAGTTATTTTATTTATTTATTTTGATACATATATGCCAATATACATGCATTTTTTCATTTAAACTATTTGGTATACAGTGGTACCTCGGAATCCGAGTGCCCCAGAACTCGAACAACTTGGAATCCAAACTAATTTTTAGAGCAAATTTTGCCCCGGAATCCAAACACTGCTTTGCAATCCGAACATACGCCCCGGACAATGAGGAAAAAAAGACTGGAAAATTTAACTTGCCAAGCACCCCTATTCGCATTCATTCGGGTCCCATTCCCTCCCCTGTGATCCCTGCCATCTCTTCCACCCTACCCAGCCCGGCGTTATCTCCTCCCGCGATATGGTACTACTCACTCAAACTCCTTATTCCGTCCTACTTTCATGCTCTTGTCTGAAGTCAGCCGCCACCGGTGCCCCCGCCCCCTCTGACACGACTTCTTTCTCAGCCGCGGAAACAGGAAATGCATCAGGTGCGTGCATATGCAGGAGGAGGCAAGTTGTGTGGGCGGCCACTAGAAAGGAAAGAAGTTGCATCAGGTGCAATAATAAGCAGGAGGAGGTGAGTTTATGAGTGAAAGAAGCTGGATGGTGGCTGGAGCTTTGGACTCATTCATTCACTTTACCTTTCTTTTACTGTACTGTATTTGAGAGAGTTCTGAATTACAAAAAAAATCCAGTGTATTTAGTGTTAAAATTATTTGAAAATCTATTGGGAGATACTACTGGGTCGAACTTTAACAGCGGAGCAGTGGAAATTTACACTGCGTTCTCTCCTTAAGCCGTCTATTGCAAGTAATATGGTGGAAAATGGGTACAAAATTTTGTATCGCTGGTATTATACTCCTGAAAGACTTCATAAGATTAATCCTTCTATCCTAGATGAGTGTTGGCGTCGATGTAGGGATTTAGGCACATTTAACCATATTTGGTGGGCTTGTCCAAAGGCGGGTCCCTTTTGGGATATGGTGTTTTCTGTTTTATCAGACATCTGTTGGGTACTTATGGTTAATGATTTGGGGTGTGCACTTTTAAATTTGACCCCACCGAGAGTTCCTTCTAAATTTTCCCGTATTATTGCAACCATGGTTTAGCATTGGCTGCTGCCTGGCGTCAGGAAACGATACCATCCAAATTACAAGTGGTTAATAAATTGGATTATGTATTTCGTATATCCAAATTAAATGCTATGAAACATCATAATTTGGGTATGTTCCTGCATTGGTGGAAGCCATATATTGATTGGAAGGCTCAGAGGGAAGGTTGAATACTTTTTGCTTTGTATACCATTTTTATTTTGTATCCAGGACCTTTGGGGAGAGGGTTGGGAGGGTAGTGGGGGTGGGTGAGCTTCTGGTACTGTTTTAATTATTGCAATATGTTGGCATTGTCACAAAGAGTCATGTTACACCAGTTTGGTTTGTACTGGCGTTTTTGGTATGTTATATATTTTGTATGTTTTCAATTTTTCAATAAAAACTTTTGGAAAAAAAAATTATTTGAAAATCTGAGTTTGTGGGACTAAGGAACGGATTAATCCCGTTTCTATTATTTTCAATGGGAAAAATTGTCTTAGAATTTGAACATTTTGGAATTCGAGCAGGGTTCTGGAACGGATTAAGTTCAGATTCCAAGGTATCACTGTACTGCCATACACCAATAAAATACACATTATAGCAATTGCTTTAATATGTATGAAAGTAAACAATTTCAATTTTTTGACCCTACACAGCTTGAAGAATTTTTAAGAGCAAGGGAAAAAATTAATGTCATTGTGTAATCCCATATGTTCTTGGCTTGACAGGCATGGGAAGGGTCTTAGGTTGCCTCTTCACAAGTTTTATATGGAATTACTGGGATATTTTTTTCCTATTTTTGGATCGCAATTGCATTAATATTGTGGGCAAAATATTATTGTTTCTGTGTATTCTAGTTATTCATTTCTGTTTCTGAAATTTCTCATTTGTCTCCAATTCTGGTGATGTAAGTTTGCAAATCTAATTTAAAAAAATGTTTTTTAAAAAAAGAATACACATTATAACGGCTACAAATGGGAACATATCTGTGTCTATTACATAAAAAATATAGATCAACCTATGGCAGACAACTACCCATACCACAGACATAGGGAGGACCAAGCTGCGTAGCACCACAACATTAAGCCATAGATTACCAAATAGGTGGGACACACAAGGGAGGGAATCAATCATGCTGCTCTCAACATTATTATGCTGAAATATGGGGGACGGGAGGGATCAATCAAGTTGCTTTCTAGTGGGGAAAGCCTGTTTGAAAAACTAGGTCTTGACACTCTCTTTAAAAAAAAATTTGTCAAGGTAATTTCAGAGGGATGAGGGCCAGGAGGCTAAAGGCTATAACCTATGTGTACTAGTCATTCTCCGTTTTGATATGGTGGAGAAATCAGCAGAAAATTGGATTGTGGGGAATTTTAATGCCGATTGTGAGCTGTAGAAAGTAACTAGAGTTTAAATATAAAGGGAATCTTATAAAACCCTACTCGTTTCCTTAAAGAGAAAGTTAACATTCCATTCTGTATCCTATGTTTTGTAGCTAATATTTCTTCTTTTGGGTGGGTTAAGTAGTATATTTGGGGTGGTATTTATTCCACAAGATGTGGACTTGAAGCAAGTGGATGTGAAATTAAGGGGCTCTTTTACCAAGCAGCAGTAAGTCCTAGAGCAGACATGGGCAACTCCAGTCCTCGAGGGACAGAATCCAATTGGGTTTTCAGTATTTTCCCAATGAATATGAATGAGATCTATTTGCATGCATTGCTTTCAATGCATATTTATTGGGGAAATCCTGAAAACCAGAATGGATTCTGGCCCTCGAGGACCGGAGTTGCCCACTCCTGCCCAAGAGTGTTTTCTGCAGCTTAAAAGGGCTTGCCACGGGACACACTGAGGCATTCTGTGGTAAAATTCCAATGTGTATGCACTACCCATGGCGGGGGAAGGGGGGATAAAGGGGGTGGGGGCAAACAGCCTCAGGCACCGTCTTCACGGGGACACTGGCGCCTTTCCTCCTCTCCTCCCCCCACCCCATGTACATCTTTAAACGTTCACCAGCGGGAGCAGCATCTTCCACCTTGCTGCTCATGCTGGCTTCGGCTCCCTTCTGACGCCACTTCCTGGTTGCGGGAAAATTTTAAGATTTAAAGTGGAAATAAATAAATCGGTGCTAAAAATTAGGGAAAACCAAAAAAAATTCTGTGGAGTGACGATGTTAAAAATTAGGGGGCAGTTCTACAACTGGGTGTCGCAATTTAGGCACATAGATGCAATGTGCTAAGCACAAATTCTATAATGGCATCTGGACACCAAGATTCCATTACAGAATACTAGTGTAAATCATCATCAATGTGTCAACTTTTAGGTGCGCTCACTTACATCATGTCATCAGAGGAAGGACTGGTCTAGTGGTTAGAGCTATAGCCTCGGCACCCTGAGATTCTGGGTTCAAATTCTCCGTCACTCAATCCTCTATTGCCCCAGGTACATTAGATAGATTGTGAGCCCACCAGGACAGATAGGGAAAATGCATGAGAACCTGATTGTAAACCGCTTAGATAATCCTGATAGGTGGTTTATAAATACCTAAAATAAATAAATGCGACAATTCTGTGCGACATTCTGCAACTTATGCTCATAAATGTTGGTCCCACCCATGTTCTTCATCTGTGACCCTCTTTTGCATTTACAAATAACTACCTTGTTCCACTAAGAACTCGTAGAGTGAATGTCAGATGCACCACTCCACGTTCAAACTGCTTTCATAACGTTAAGCTTGATGTGCAAAATCTTCACCGGATCACTATAATGCCTGTTCTAAATTATTTAAATTCTTCTATCATTTTACTAATATTTTCAACCTTTCAGAGATAATCAGTAATAAATATTTAGTTTCAAACTTATCTTTTTACGTTCGTGGTCTCATTTTTCTAGGGACTTTCTGTAGCCAACATGTTTCGCTGGAGAAAGCTTTTTCAAGGCTGGGTCCCTATATAAAAGCAACCGTGTTTTAGGACAAATACACTTCACCTAAAAGGCCTTATACTTTAAATCAGATAAAGCTACATTAGTGAAAAATTAAATGTAATTTACCTAATCGTTGTACGCCATCATCTCAACCACTGCTTCTATGTGAATAAAGATAGTGGCGGCCTGCTTACACACCCCCTTTTTATATTACTTCCAGAGCGGGACAGCTGAGTGAGACGCGACCAAAACGCGGTGACGTCACCTCTGCCGAGCCGCACAGGGAAATATTTAATTTTTCACTAATGTAGCTTTATCTGATTTAAAGTATAAGGCCTTTTAGGTGATGTGTATTTGTCCTAAAACACGGTTGCTTTTATATAGCCTTGAAAAAGCTTTCTCCAGCGAAACATGTTGGCTACAGAAAGTCCCTAGAAAAATGAGACCACGGACGTAAAAAGATAAGTTTGAAACTAAATATTTATTGTTGATTATCTCTGAAAGGTTGAAAATATTAGTAAAAAGATAGAAGAATTTAAATAATTTAGAACAGGCATTATAGTGATCCGGTGAAGATTTTGCACATCAAGCTTAACGTTATGAAAGCAGTTTGAATGTGGAATGGGGCATCTGAGGATCTAGCTGACATTCACTCTGCTGAGTTCTTAGTGGAACAAGGTAGTTATTTGACTATGTATGAATGAATGCCTAGCACTACTTTATAAAGAAAAAGTGCAGTGTTTTTGATTACCTTTTTTGCATTTATGCACTTAGCAAGTTCCATATGTCTTGAACAGTGCAACTAGTGCTAGTATTCTATAAATTTAAATGCTCAAATGATGCTTAAATGTTGGCACCACATTATAGAATGGGGAGATTAACATGGATCTTCAGTGCATTTTGTTACATTGATCCCTAGGAGAGGGGAGGGACCAGAGAGAAACATTGAGCGGCATTTTCAATTGGACATCTAAATTTGACTTTTTGAGAAAAACGTCCAAAAATTGGGTGAACAAAATGTCTATTTTTGAAACTGCAAGACATCTATCTTTCCTCCCTCTCCCCCCCCCAAAAAAAAATGACCTACCTAGACGTTTTGGCCCTTAGTGTGTCTATCCTTTTGGCCATTTTCGAATATGAAAATGTCCAAATGCAAAACATCTAAAACCAAGCAATTCGGACTTAGGCGGGGCCACTGTCAATACTAGATTGGCCACACAGATATGCCAACAGAGCACTGGAGCACCTTAGGGGCACTGCTGTGAATTTCACATAAAGAGTGCCAGGTACACATCTCACCAAAACCCCCTTACATTGTTTGCTGCCCTCCAAAACCTACTGACCCACCTGTGGCTGCAGGTGTCACTTATTTGGTAGTACAGTAGGTATTGGTGTGCTCACACTTTCCTCCACATGTATACTAGTTCAGGTGGGATATGGTTATGGGGCCCCTTCTCTAAAGCCCACTGCACCTCTCCAGACATCTGCTTGCTGTTGTACTAGGACTGGCCATGTTTCTGCAGCTGTCATAGAGATAGATACTATATGTACTGTTTCATTCAAATCTTTGGGGGGTGGGAGGGGTTAGTGACCACTGTGGGAGTGTGGTGGGGCCTTGCCTTCATCTCTCTAGTGGTCATCTGATCAGTCTGGGCACCTTTTGGCCCTTATTCATTTTTAAAAGAGGTCTAGCTCCAAACGTTCAACTCACGCCTATTGCCGGAGCGCATCCACCGCAAATTCGGAGGGAGAAGTGTAAATAAATACAGATTGCAAATAAAAGAACTGAAATAGGGAAAGGGAATAACCCCTCCCTCCATGTCTCTCTTTAAATATAAAATAGGCTCCAGATGCTTAAGGAAGTAAAAGAAAGAGAACTAAAAGAAGTTAAAGGACTCAAATCTATCCTCCAGTTTTTCAAAACAGGGAAGATCTTTCTGCAGTCTGGCTCAGGCAAAATGCTATTTGTGAAAATAGATGAATGAAAGATATATTGAAATTATTTAAATATGGAGACTGTAGCAACTGACGATGAAGGAAAGCTGTCAGATGCATCATGCAACTTCACTCTAATGCTTTCAGAAACCAATCAGGTAATATTACTATCAGCACCAATATGCTCAGAAGAAAAAATAAACCCAGGGAAACATAGCTCTGCACCATCTGATTCACCTTTTTTGAAGACTCACAAGAGATTCTGTTTGTCAAAAATTATTCTGTCTATCATTCTGACGTATGAATAAATACAGAAACTGACATACCCCCAGATTCTTTATAGGTCACCCATATTTGGGCACCCAGATATGGGCACAGATCCCAGATCCATGCATAAACTAATTAGTCAATTAGGCATTAACAATTATTGGAGTTAATAAGCATTTACTTGGTAGTAATTTCGACTTGCATGCAAATCTGCTTATGCTCTATTCTATCATAACAGTAACAGTGTGGGAGATCTTGATTATTCATCTGTACTTGAATCAACTATCCCATATGGAATCATAAATCAAAGCAAATACATAGGTAGTGATATCGCCTCTGATATATAATATACAATGAAGCATTCTAGAAGAATCAATTTTAAGATCAAAATCCTCAATTTAATCAAAAAAACATTTATAAGAAATCTTCTATTTATTCTATTTGTTTCATTTACTAGTCAAAAACAAATGTTTAAATAGCACCCAAAAGGGAAATAAGCATCAGACTTCAGACTGGAGAGGGATCAGGGGCTTCTTATGGCACATGCCATTTCTGTACCCACTTCACCGATCCTCATCTATTATAATCACTTGCTTCTTCCCCTACCTTCCCTATTATAAGTCAACTAACAAAATTTTTTTTTGAAATTTCTGTTTTAAATAACTCATTGAATCATGTAT
Organism: Geotrypetes seraphini; assembly: GCF_902459505.1. Lineage (NCBI taxonomy): Eukaryota > Metazoa > Chordata > Amphibia > Gymnophiona > Dermophiidae > Geotrypetes > Geotrypetes seraphini. The sequence goes on from NC_047087.1 coordinate 197,751,563, forward strand.
TATAAAAACCATTGAAAAATATTCAAACAGACATCCTGTATAGCAGGGGTGCCCACACTTTTTTGGCTTGCGAGCTACTTTTAAAATGTCCAAGTCAAAATTAACTACCAACAATAAAAATTTTTAAAACAAAAAGCACATTGTACGCAGAGAAAATGTTAATTATCATTGTATTCAGGGGTTTTTTTTTCAGAGGTCAAGGCAAATGATTTTAAAATATGCAATGTCATCTCAGTAACAACTATACAAAAATAGATAAAGATACCCCTTCCCCTTTTACTAAACTGTGGTAGCGGTTTTTAGCACAGGAAGTTGCGCTGAATGCTTCTCGTAGCTTCCGACGCTAAAAACCACTATTGCGGTTTAGTAAAAGGGGGCCATAGTGCAAAATATAGACAGCAGATATAAATTCTCAAAACGGACACACTTTGATCACTAAATTGAAAATAAAATATTTTTTCCTACCTATTTGTCTGGTGATTTCATGAGTCTCTAGTTGCACTTCCTTCTTCTGTAAATCCAATATTTCTTTCTTTCTCTCTCTTTCTTTCTGCCCCCTCCCCTTTCTTTCAGTCACTCTTTCTTTCTCTCTCCCCCTTCCCCCTCTCTATTTATGTCTTTCTTTCTCTCTCCCCCTGCCTGTCTTTCTTTCTCCCTCCCCCTGCCCCCCCCAGCCATCACACCGATTTCTCCACTCCCCCAATTCTTTTTCTCACTCCATGCCACCTCCTCCCAAGCCACCACACCGATTTCTTCCTTCCTCCCTGAGCCAGGCCAGGCATGTACAAGCACTGGACCCACAAGACTTCACCTCCGATGTCAATTCTGACGTTGGAGAGGAAGTTCCAGGCCAGCCAGGAGAGCGATTGGCTGGCCCAGAACTTCCTCTCCGGCATCAGAATTGACGTCGGAGGTGAAGTCTTGTGGGTCCGGCACTTGTACGTGCCTGGCCTGGCTCAGGGAGGAAGGAAGAAATCGGCGTGGTGGCTTGGGAGGGGGCAGCAGGGAGAGAGAAAAAGAATCGGGGAAGTGGGTCCAGCACTTGTACGCACCTGGCCTGGCTCGGGGAGGAAGGAAGAAGATCGCAAAGGCAATGCGATTGACTCGTGTTGCCTTTGCAATCTACTTGTCAATCACGATCGACCATCTGGGCACCCCTGCTTTAGAGGAAAGATGGGACAGGGGAGATATGATAGAGATGTTTAAATACCTACAGTACGTCGCGTAAATGCACATGAGTCGAGTCTCTTTCATTTGAAAGGAAGCTCTGGAATGAGATGAAGTTAAGAGGTGATAGGCTCAGGAGTAATCTAAGGAAATACATTTTTACAGAAAGGGTGGTAGACGCATGGAACAGTCGCCTAGAAGAGGTAGTGGAGACAGAGACTGTGTCTGAATTCAAGAAAGCATGGGATAGGCACGTGGGATCTCTTAGAGAGAGGAAGAGATAATGGTTACTGCGGATGCGTAGACTGGATGGGCCATTTAGCCTTTATTGGCCATCATGTTTCTGTGACTTCTAACATAGAACCCAGCATCACATAGCTATAGTTCAAGTTCCTCTTTCCCACATGCATCACTTTGCACTTGCTCACATTAAATGTCATCTGCTATTTTGACACTCAGGGCTCCTTTTAGGAAGCCGCGTTAGCGGTTTAATGCACGCTAATTTGCCGGCCACGTTAGCCACTACCGTCTCCTCTTGAGCAGGCGGTAGTTTTTCAGCTAGCGTGGGGGTTAGCGCGCGCTAAAAAAGGTGCGTGCACTAAAGCCGCCAACGCGGCTTCATAAAAGGAGCCCTCAGTCTTCCAGTCTCACAAGGTCCTTTGCAATTTTTTACAAGCCTCTTGCGATTTAACAACTTTGAACAACTTTGTATCATCAGAAATTTTAATTATCTCACTAGTTATTCCCAATTAATTCCACTTAGTGCCAATTAAAGATGTTGAGTGCTGCTTATCGGCACCAATTTAGCCTATTGCTCAATTAATTTAGGTCCCTACATTGACTAGGTGCACCCAGGGCAGGATTAACCATTAGGCCAAGTAGGCACGTGCCTAGGGCCCGAAATGGTTAGGGAGGCCTGATGAAGGAGGGCATCAACATTGTTTTTTCCGAATGGCGATGGGCTCCTCCAACATCTATCGGCAACACAGGCCCCCCCGATCGGCAATGCGAGCCCCACCCCGATCGGCAATGCGCCCCCCCCCCCCCATCGACTTAAAGTAAGACAAGCAAGAAACATGGGTAAGAAAGGCAACAGGAACTGTAATTGTGCAAGCGGTGCTGCTTGCCCAAAGCTTCCCTCTGACGCAGCTTCCTGTTTCTGCCTGGGTGCATGGTAGGGTGGGGCAGGGCAGGGGGCCCAGTGTACTTGTGTGCCTAGGGGCCCTCGACGAATTAATACTGCCCTGGGTACATCAATGTAGGTGCCTAGCTTTAGGCACACTTTATAGAATTTGGAAGTGTGTGTCTTTTTTTTTCTGAGTTTTGTCCTTTTCTCTCTTCTTGCTCTCCCTCTGTTCTATGTTATGATAGCTTCATCTGCGTACACATTATTCTGGCTCTATTGCTAAAAATCTAGTAATTAACTTCTTCTATATTCCTCCCAAAGCACTGCACTTTCCAGATACAGGGGGAAAAAAAGTCCATCTTGCCTGCCAGGCTTTCCCATACGCCTTTCTCATTGTTTCCTCCAAACTAACACAGAGTTACAGCTTTAATTACTGTATCCCATTATTTGCAAAGCATCAAGAAATAAAAGGAAGCCATTCTAACATTTACGTCTATGGTGATAGCTTTTGGCTTTTCATATGGGCTAACAACACTGCCATAACATTGCAATGAAGAGACAGAAGGAGAATTGGACAGAATTGCCTGCGAGCTGGAGCTTCATCCTAACCTTATCTGAATGTAAAAGGAGCTATACTAAACAGGTCAAATACAGCCAAGCCTACTTACATTGTGAGAGTAAAGGTTATATTTCACATTTTAATATACTATACTGTAATATATTACAATTACAAGGGTGAATCAAAAATTAAAGGTGCTAAATTATATGATAACTGGAATAGAGCTAGCAAAATGCAACATCAGTACTTGTACATTGCATGTTAGATAGTTCGTCCATGCAGAGTGCAGCGCTCGACCTTTAGTCATGTATCAGCCATGAGGTCAGAAACATGTATGCTTCACTGCAAGATTGCACCATCTAAGAACAACGTGCAGTAGTGTGCTTTCTTTGGGCAGAAGGAGTGAAACCTGTGGAAATTCACCATCGGATATTGACTCAGTATGGACATAGCACCATGAATCAACAAAAGGTTTATGAGTGGGTTAAAAAGGGGAAGGACAGGTGCAACCGATGAAGGTTGTTCTGGTAGCCCATCAACGTCGAGCACACAAGAGCACATTGACAGGGCAGATACTCTGATTAGTGAAGACCGATGGATAATGGTGTCTCAATTGGTTGCAGATTTGAACTATCAGCTATGTATCTGCATTTGCCATAATGTATGATGATTTGGGATACAGGAAAGTCTGAGCATGAGGGTTCCCAAACAGCTTACCTATCTGCACAAGCAAGAGCGTGAAAAGTTGCCACCCAGTTCCTGAGATGGTATGAATAAGAAGATCCAAGCATTCTGGAGGGAATTGTCACCGACAATGAGACATGGGTGCATCAGTGTGACCCGGAGAGCAAAAAATAAAGCTTGATGAAGTAAAGGAAGTGGTGCTCACCTGGCTTTGGGAGCAGCTGAAAAACCTGTTCTCTGCAGGAATGCAGAAGCTAGCTGAACGATACAACAAATGTGTCATCTTGTATGGGGACTATGTGGAAAAGTGATGCGTTCAATTGCTCACAGTTACTTCTATTAAAGCCGTTAAATGTATTTTGTCTTTACTTTTTGATTTACCCTTGTATATACCATTAAGTGGTTTACAAACAAAGAGAAACACATATAGAAGCCTAATTTACAATAGTTGGCATAAAGACAATAAAAGATCTATAATAAAATTATAAAAATGAAAATGTAAAGTAATTAAAATACAGTAGGAAGGGAAGAAGTGACAACACAGATAAAGGATCTGCTCTTACAAGGTCACCTTCCAAGTTGAGGAAAAATTCTAGTGTACTTTAGGGTTGATCACAAAACAGTAGGCCTTAAGAGCTGCCTTGAATCTTGGAAAAGATAGCTCTAAGTGTAGCTCAGTGGGTAATGCATTCCAAAAAGCAGAAGCAAAAACAGAAAACCAGGAAGTACGGGTTACATGCAATCAAATGTGAAGATGAGAAGGAATTGTGAGAAGATTCTGATGTCCAGAATGCAAACGCACTCTAGTAGGCAAATAGGGAATGAGAGCCCTATTGAGATAAAGAGGTAAATTACAGTGTGAAATTGAAAAAAAACAAATCAGAACTTTGTAACTCCTATGATGGTAACCTGGATGCCAATGTTTAATATTAATAGGAGAGTTACGCTATCATACCTTTTGGCCCCATGAATTAATTTACTATCTGTAGTTTGAACTAATTGTAAAACGTTTTAATTGAAACTGAGGGGCACCATGTAGAGTTGCAGTAATCTAGGTATGAAACAACCAGTGAATGAATACCTCCCCACCTCCTTTTACAAAAGCGTAGGACAGTTTTTACCATCAGCTGCATAGGAATTCTATGAGCGTCAGAGCTGTTACCGCTGCGGCCAGCACTAAAAACCATGCTACGCTTTTGTAAAAGGGGGATAAGTAAACAAAGAGATTTTAAATAAAAAAAGGAGTGGTCTATATAAATTTATCTTAAAGCAAAAAATGATTTCTGCAGAATAGATCTCACAATAGACTGGGTCTCATCCTCAGCCAACTATGATGCCTCCTTTATTTAATATGGATTTTAAACAAGTTCAATCATTTCACTATTTAGGAGTAATATTCAATTCACAGCTTACATTCCAGGGTCAAATATCCCAAGTACTTTGCTCTGGTTATCTGCCCTTACATCACCTTTGTTCAATAAGAAATATATTTAGTTTCTCATCTTTGCACACTATTGTTCAGGCCTTTCACAAATCACAGCTTCATTATTGTAATGTCATTTACGCCGGGATACAAAAATCACAACTTTTCTGTTTGCAAACTCTTTAAAATACTGTTGTTTAGTTTCTACATTGTGCCAAAAAAAAAAAAAAAAAAAAGGATCATGAATATTATTTCTATATGCATCTCCACTGGCTTCCTATTCAATTCCATATTCAGTTTAAAACAGGGGTCTCAAAATCCCTCCTTGAGGGCCGCAATCCAGTCGGGTTTTCAGGATTTCCCCAATGAATATGCATTGAAAGCAGTGCATGCAGGTAGATCTCATGCATATTCATTGGGGGAATCCTGAAAACCCGACTGGATTGCGACCCTCAAGGAGGGACTTTGAGATCCCTGGTTTAAAATGTTATGGTCAACATTTAAGGCCTATCACTTTGCCTCTCCAGGCTGCATTTCCTCATCTCCAGCCTGCATTTCCCCCTCTCATTTTTTGTGGCCCCTTGATGGACATCATTTAGTACTTCCTGGTACAAAAAAAGGACTACTATGAATCTACACAGAACTCGGAATTCTTCCCTATACATTAGATCTGAACCACAATTTCCACAATTCAAATAATATTTAAGGCTCTTTTATTTCCGTTTTGCCTATGGGTCTTCTGTTACATAAAACTTTGGATCTGTAAAGTACTCCTTTTAATTTTTTTCATCTCCCCCCCCCTTCACCTTTTTACCAAAGCGCGAAAAAGGTTTTTAGCGCCAGCTGGTGCACTGAATATGCTGCGCTGATCTGATGCTCATAGGAATTCTATGACCGTTGGAAAAGCACAGAGCATTCAGCGCGCCAGCCGGTGCTAAAAACCTCTTCCGTGCTTTTGTAAAAAGGGGGGAGGGTGAAGGTGTTTAAAATGGCTGCTACAGCAAAAATAAAATATCATAAATTTTTTTAAAACTGCTAGTTTTTGAAAAAAGACATTTTTGGAGTGCACAACCTCCTTGATTTTCAGATATCAAAATTAGACAATTTAAAAAATCATGATTAAAAGTATCAATAAAAGATGGCTGCCATAATTTTAAATAATAATAATAATCATCAATTAAACCATACAAAACCAACTTATCATACCAAAAGTGAATGCAGCTAAAACATCTCCTTAATGATCATAATCTGCTAGCTTGTGTAGTAAAAATAAGTACTTCCAAAAACCAGATGCTTAAAAAAAAAACCCTAAATACTTTTATTAAGAAGTTCCTGATTTTTGTAACAGGTAGATACTCATAAATGCCTCATACAAAGACAGAAAAATTCTGTCTAGTTCCTGATTCGGGACTTATTGTACTGAATTTGAAAATAGTTAAGATTGTGAGCCCACTGGACAGATAGGGAAAATACTTAGAATACCTTGGGTAAACTCTTCCTGAAAGCGATTAATAAATCCAAATAAATATTATTGTAAATCACATTGATCTAATCTTAGAAAATGTGGAATAGCAAGTTCCAGAATAAACATAAACATTTCTCAATCTGCACTCCTAAAATCCTGGTGGACTCTTTAAATGGAATAGGAACACCATATATCATTGGTGAAATGGGTAAAAGTGCTGAGCCTGCATGAGGAAATAAATAAAGCAATTATTTTTGATGGATCCATTTTAAGGCCATTTGAAGCAGTCCAATCAGAGATTTAAATCGGTATTATCAGTGACAGAATTATTGGAAAAGGGGATTGTGTCTCAAGAGGAAATGATCAACATAAACAAAACAACCGATTTCAAGAGTCTGAAATAAAAGTGCTAATGGGAAAAGGAAAATATTAAAGTGTGGAAAATATTAAGGACTCCTTTTACGAAGCCACATTAGCGGCTTTATCGCCCGCAACTTTTTAGCGCACGCTAACCCCCGCGCTAGCCGAAAAACTACTGCTTGCTCAAGAGGAGACGGTAGCGGCTAGCGCGGCCGGCAAATTAGCGTGTGCTATTACACGCGTTAAACCACTAACGCGGCTTTGTAAAAGGAGCCCAAGTGTATCAGTTTAAGGGCCTATCCCCGGGGAAGGGGGAACTCCATAGGTAAGCTCATGGATGGAAGAAAAAGAATTATTCCAACAAACCTGATATGATCTTTCATTCACATAGGAATGAAACCAATCAAGCACATAGCCCAATATTCCTAGTGATTTTAGGCAGTTAAAAAGAATAGAATGTTTACCAGATCAAAGGTCATACTTAGGTCTAGCATAAGAAGAACTTCCCTGCCTGCATCAAGAATTTGATGGATGAAATCAGTGATTGCCAAGAGAGTATGCTCAGTTGAAAAATGCACTCAGAAGCCAGTTTGACATTAGTTTTCTCTTGAAATGAAGTCAGTTGCAGATCAATTACCTCTCAGTAACTTTAGACACAAGTGGAAACTAAGAGACAGTATGGTAATTTAATGGGGTAGAGGGATTAGACTTTGAATCCTTTAGATGTGGATAAATGGTAGCTAATTTCCAGTGTGGAGAAAACGAGGCAGTAGAGAGACTTAAAGTAAGCATTGAATAAAGAAAAGAGATATGTTGGAAGTGGATCAGTTGGCGATGAAGAAGAATTAGAAGTAGGGCTGTCCAGTCATGACAGCTTTATACATTTTAAACCACACCCTGGTTAAAAAGAATGTGACATACTGGTGGGCAAAGTGCTACAGGCTGAAAAGGGCAGCATATACAAGCTGCATTGTTCAGTTTTGATATACAAACTTGTAGAGTTTCCTCTTCCACCATATGGTTCTCCCAATTAACTTGGCTGACTATGTTTTGTTTAAAAACTGAGTTACTAAGTAAATTGGTTCTTTGCCCTTTGGTAACAATATTTTTTGGTACACTTGTACTGATACACAGATGCTTCTTGCAATCAGTGGATTGGGTAATCTTTGTTGATATTACTGAGCTGATTTCGATAGATGTGGCCAATCTGGTTTCTGTACAATTCATTGGGCATAGTCCATGTGTACAGTCATTGCTTGATTTGCTGTAGGAAGGTGTTTGAAATGAACAGGTTGGTGGTCTTGCAGATTTCTTTTGAACATTTTCCAGCTTTGTTCCTGGTGCTGAGTCCATATTTTCCAACCAATTGGCCATCTTTATTCCCAACTTTTGTATTCGTCACCCATGACTATCAGTATATCTTCTTTGCATGTTCTGTCCATTTCAGCTTGTAGATAGAACTGATCAACTTTGCCTTCTTCTGCATCTGTTGTTGGCATATATACCTGAATAACAGTTGACCTGATAAGCATCCCTTGCAGATGAATTATAGCTGTATTGTATTCTTGCAAGCTTTTTAGTAAAATCGTAAATGCAACATAAATTCTTCATTGTCTTTCATTTCCAGCATAGTATACCATATGATCATCAGAATCAAAATACCCGATGCCAGTCCATTTCAGTTCACTGGCACCCAATATACCAAGCTGTGGGCATTCCATTTCATTCTTAACAAGAATCAGTTTTCCTTGGTTCATGCTTCATATCTTCCACGTCCCAATATGTATGATTATCTTTGCAACTCCTGATTCTCATTTCATGCGTAACTACATCAGCAGTCAGATGTCCCAAAGGTTTTGTTTCAGCTCTCTCCTAGTAGCTGAACCATTTTAGTAAGGTCCATGATTCCCTGAAGCTGCAAGGCAAAAACTCTGACCATCTGGACATGGACAAATAAAATCTTAAATAGTTTAAAAGGTTTCAAATAATTAATATTTAATGCTGTTAAATGAGAGAATTTTTATATCTGTGATAGTAATGGAGCTCAGAAGGCTAAGAACTGTCCTGTGTTGAGATTTTCTCATTTACCCCCCTTTTACAAAACCGTGAAAGTGTTTTTTAGCGCGGGCTCCCATGCTAAATGCTCTGCGCGGCTCCCAACATTCATAGAGTTCCTATGAACAGCACAGAGCATTCAGCTTACCAGCCTGTGCTAGAAACCACTTCTGCGGTTAGTACTTAAAAACATAAGATTAGTCATACTGGGTCAGAGCAATGTCCATCTAGCCCAGTATCCTATTTCTAACAGTGGCCAAGCCACATCATAAGTACCTGGCAGAAACCCATTTTTCTGGTTTATAGTGGTGGTTTTGATTTATAGTTGATGCTAATTCTATAAAGAATATGCTAACATGTATGAATCAAATGTACATGAAAATGATTATAATACTGGCATATATACAGGGTGAGGCAAAAAAAAGTAACACCCTAGAGTTTTGAATTTCAATGAGAATTTGTACGTACCTAGTCGTCATACTTATGTATTACTATTAAACAACATTTAATTATCATAAGCTATGTGGAAGTTACTGAAATTTTAGTATTACTACATAGTCCAGCACCCATTTGTCTGAAGAAATCAATTCCCAGGTCTCCCTGTACTCCAACAGTCTCCCTTCTATGCGGGGGAGCTCAGTGATTGGCCTGGTGTCATTGGGACTTCTTGGAAGTGGGCGCTGAGTGAGAGCCGGACATTTGAGCTCACCTAATGTTGCCAAATCTCTGTTGCGATCCTTGAAAGCACCTCTGAGAAGAAGATGCTGAGGACCCATAGCGCAGCTATCTAAAGCCATGAAAGGAACCATAATTGGGACCCCCTGATCCCTTTGGTAATGATTTAGGGCAATGATCCATTACACTAGTCATCAGATCCCTTTATGAAGAGCATCCCTTTATGAAGAGCATCTGCCTTTTAAAAGGGAGTCTCCTCAAAGTAGCCCTGGAAGCCGAATCTCCTTCTCACTGCCTGATCCAGAGCATTCTGTGGGCGGATATAGAGTAAGAATAAACTTTGCTCATAACTCTCAGCAAATCATAAATGGCATCCACGATGTAGTCCACCCCAGCAAGTACTACTGGGGGACAGATGCTCTCCTCTGAAAACGGAGCCAGGCGTAGCAGCTTATGGCAGGCATATATAACAAAGGAGGCTGCAGGTTCTGCTTTTAAGACCCAAGACCAAGGCCTCAAATTGTCTTTTGAGGATTAAATCTACCCTACAATCCTGTGTATCCTTCAGGACTACACCCTCTTCACTAGGTAGCAAAGTTCACTTAGTCACCTGCGTCACCAAAAAATCCACCTTAAGTAACAAAAATAATTGCTGAAATTCAGGAGCCATGGGGGTATAGCTTTTCCATCACTCTGGTCCCTGTTAATGGAATCTTCTGGCACATGCCAATGCTCCATCACCATCCTAGTGATCTCTGAGTGTGAGGGGAAACAGGTGGACTGGGTGTTAGCACTGCTTAATAGCGACAGTTGGGCAGCCTGCACTTGTGGAAATTTCAAATTCAGCTCCCACAATGAAACTATAATGATCTCAGTTAAGTCAGCCAGTTTAAACAATCTGCACACTGTTGGATACTCTCCTTGATACAGGGCTGCTACCGACGCCTAGCTGGAAGCATCCACCTGAGACCCGGAGTTACAAAGCCAATACAGCCTGAGCTCAAGTATCTATGCATGGGCAAGCACCACTCCCAGGGGACCTATCCCCGAGCTACAAAGTATTAAGGCAGGCTGGCCAGGCAGGTGCCCTTTTAAGAAGGTGACCCACCAAACTACAAACCTCGAAGTCTGAATCCTCTCCCAGGCAGAGTTGCCCCAGGAATACTGGGAACCTCTATAGCATAGGGAAGCCTCAAAATTGGATGAAAACCCCCAAAATAATAATATAACATAACTTTGTTCTTCTATACCGCCATAGGCAGACGACTTCTAGGCGGTTCACACCGAAGAGAGCTGGACAATCAGCAAATTACAGTGTACACATTATAAGATTGTAAGATTATAAAAATACAATATATTACACAAGAATAGATATAATACAATTGTTGGAATTGAGTGTAGCTTCTGTTTAGGAGATAAATCTATCAAACAATGCAGTTTTAATTTCTGATGCAGAGCAGAAGAGATACCTTCTGATCTCACTTGCAGAAGACTGGGGAATCAGGGTACTGCCCAGAGAGTCAAGGAGGAGGGGCTGAAAGAAATTTGTTACATCTTCTGCAATGGACTGGTAGATGAAGGTATATTACCCATCTGTTAGGAATCATAGGCAATTCACACAGGAATTTAGCATTACTACCTAGCGATTTTTGTACATTAAAAATGTTTGAACTAAAACTCAGTAAAATAACATCATTCAAATGATACAATTAACAACATATCAGAATTTTGCAATCAGTATAAATGCTCAAACTGCTGGATTCTGTAAGCAGTGCTGATATCGGTAGCTGCCTTAAAAGTAGCCGCTGATCATGTGTCAATCACACATCGACGCCAGTTTCAGAATCGTGCCTACGTGAAAGATAGGCACCAGACATATAGGCTGGGGTTTTCCTGGCCTACATTTCCGGCGCCTATCTTTGTGTGAATTAAAAGTGCATAGGCGCTTTAGGCCACCCAATGCCACCTCTGGCATTGGTCACGCCTACTTTGGCCTACAGCGCCTACTTAATGTGGCCGGGTGCTGGCCCTTGGCATGTACCTAATGGGGTTGATCCAGTCTCTGATTCTTGATCGAGTGGTATGTTCAATAATGGAGTTGGTGGAACTGGTTGTCAGAAAGATGCATTTTCTCTCTTTTGCAAATATTCAAAATGGCTCATCAGAAGTATTTCAAGGCAATAAACAAAAATACAGGATCTTTTTCTCTAGCAGACTTGGGCTGTTAGCTGCAGAGCGACCTGAACAAACTGAGTGAGTGGGCAAAAAAATGGCAGATGAGCTTCAATGTGGAGAAATGTAAGGTCTTGCACATAGGGAAGGGGAACTCCAGGTACAGCTATACGGTGGGAGGGAGGGTACTCGGGGAAGGCAGCCAAGAAAAAGATCTGGGGGTATTGGTGGATAACACAATGAAGCCGGAGGCGCAATGTGCAGCGGCCTCAAAAAAAGCGAGCAGAATGCTGGGCATTATCAAAAAGGGTATCACTACCAGAACGAAGGAAGTTATCCTGCCACTGTATCGAGCAATGGTGCGCCCACATCTGGAATACTGCGTCCAATACTGGTCGCCATACCTCAGGAAGGACATGGCAATACTCGAGAGGGTCCAGAGGAGAGCAACGAGGATGATAAAGGGTATGGAGAACCTCTCATATGCCGATCGGTTAGACAGGCTGGGGCTCTTTACCCTGGAAAAGCGGAAACTGAGAAGGGACATGATACAGACTTATAAAATCATGAAAGGCATAGAGAAGGTGGAGAGGGACAGATTCTTTAGACTAGCAGGGGCAACTAAAACAAGAGGTCACTCAGAAAAACTGAGAGGAGACAGATTCAAAACGAATGCAAGAAAGTTCTTCTTCACTCAACGGGTGGTAGACACCTGGAACGCGCTTCCCGGAGAGGTGATAAGCCAGAGTACAATTCTGGGGTTCAAACAGGGACTGGATGACTTCCTGGAAGCGAAGGGAATAACGGGGTACAGATAGAGGTTTACCTCACAGGACACTGAGCAAATAGGGTATGGACTTTTTAGGTTAGGTAGGGATCATTTTCAGGTCATGGACCTGGAGGGCCGCCACGGGAGCGGACTGCCGGGCGCGATGGACCCCTGGTCTGACCCGGCAGAGCCAATGCTTATGTTCTTATGTTCTTATGTAGTACAGTTAATAACTTAGCACAGCTGTGTTCAAACTTCACCCAAAACAGAAAAATACTTCTTTCACAAGAACAGTTCTTGGACCTGCCCACCACAAGTCCTGGCCAGAGCTAAGCTACTTGCTTTAGCTCTGCCTCTTTACTTCCAAGCTCACTGGCACATTGCTTCAGCTCACAAGCCCTGCTGGCTCACATAACTTTACTAATATATATAAGGGTACAGTCGTATATATCCCCAAAAGTTATCAAGAAACATATTGAATATTTGGTTTGACAGAAGGACTTCATTCATATCATATCAAAGGACACAACAGACAGAAAATGATAAATAACAGAACGGAGAAAAACAAACCTCACACACAGGCAGCCGGGACTAAACAAGTGCCCTAAGCCACCTGTATCATCACTGGTTTGAAAAAAACTCCATACATAAATATGTAAATCTCTTTTCATTCAATTCAAAGGCTTATCTTTCAAAATTAATTTTGTCATATGCATCACATAACTTTAACCATACGTCTGAAGCACTCCACTGGTTTAATCACCTACTTTCTATTATAGAACATCGAAAAGACAGGTGTCCACCAGGTACCTATATGAAGGTGCATGGTTATAGAATTACCACCCTTAAAGGGGGTCACCAGTGCCATTTTGAACCTGGCACTAGCAAGCACAGGAGTGATCTAATATCATTTCTGCCTGACCCCACTAGAGACCAGGAATTTTCTAAAGTATACCCAGGTGGCGGCACTTGTGGGATTCTTTTGGTGGTGGTGGGAAATTTTCAGATGGGAGGTTCTATACTGGGGAACCTTTCAGGTAAAGTGGGCTTCTGGTTTGGTAGGTCACACATCTGGAACAGTCTACCAGCCTATCTGCGACAACTCCCCACGCATTTCTTTTTGGGTAAAGATTAAAGATTTTTCTCTTCTCCCAGTAGTCTTAACTGTCCCAGTCCTCCCTGCCCCATAGACTGCCTTTCTAAAACTAAGGGCTCCTTTTGCTAAGCTGCGCTAGTGGCTTTAGGGCACGCACTAGATGCTAACGCCAGCATTGATCTGGTGTTCTTGGCGTGTAGCGCGGGGTTAGCGTGTGCGGCAATGCAGTGCGCGCTAAAAACGCTAGCGCACCTTAGTAAAAGGAGCCCTAAGCTACGAATGTTATACTCGCTTATCTCTAACCTTATTTCACAAATGTAAAATCATCTTGCTATAAGCCGCAATGAGTCCCTGTTGAAAACTGCGGGATATAAGAAGTTGTATTGTATTGGAGGGTACTCAGGAAATAACTATTTTGTAGTGTTGTTGTTCCTTTAAGATACAACCCGGTGCTGCCGTGACAATGGAATAACTTTGCTTGTGAGGTGTCTCTTAAGCAGCATTATACTTGTACACCATAATCAGCAACCTGCTGTATTGGGATAGCATAGCGCCAGATTTTTACCGCATCCAGACAGCATATGTAAAAGATTATTAGAAGGGCAGAAAAATCCCCTAAAGGAATGTTTAGTAGTACGATCCAGAGTGAAAGGTGCCTAGGGCGGTGATGCTCCTCCGACATCCTTTTCTCTGCCCCCCCCCCCCCATGCATGCACGCTGCTTCCCTTTCCCTGTATCTCTGTAATGTTTCCGGCATGCCAGTGTCGGCTCTTCCTCTGATGTTACTTCCTGGGCGTGGGAACATTACAAAAGTACGGAGGAAGGGAAGCAGCGTGCACGTGCAACAGTGGGGGAAGGGGGTGGAGAAGAGAATGAGTGCCTGCGCCCTCACCAAGATGGTATCCACGCCCCACCCCCACCCCTTTACTATGCCACTGGTAAGATCTGTCCATACTGGAAAACACAGGCAGATTCTTCTGCAGAACTATTCTAAAAACTTATTTTATTGTTACAACCCATAGAGGTCTCACCATTCATCTACTTGCCAGGTTAGCATCAAAGACACAACCCTTCTCACAATAGCTAAGTTGCTGAATATTTAGGAGCACTTGGCAACAGGTCCCCAGTGTACATATTTATCACAATATGGGTGAAACTCTGTCTCTGTAGGTAATGTACACAATGCAGCTCTTGGCACATCTTAGTTGTACTTCCCAGTAGCAAGTATCATTTTTTTTTCTGTGTAACAGCAGGGCTGTGGCACACTAGCGATTCAGTTACAGCATGCATGAATTACTGGCACTCTGAGCATACAGATAGCCCTTTCAGTTAATTATACTAGTCGATAGGGATATGGTTGCAGCTGTAGGGTGAATGAACGAGAGTCTAAGAGAGATTGCTCACTAGATTGAACAAAATAATTTCCTTTCCCTTTCCTCCCAATAAGATGTAAACTTAATGATGCAGATATGGTGGAGAGGGATAAAGTTAAGGACCTGGGGGTCCAGGTTGAGGTCCATATCTCTATGGTGAGTGAATAATACTTTCCTAAGACTCCAAGTGTTATTCAAGATGTGGCCTGTCTTAGATATCCCCCACCTGATATTCAGCGCTATTTATCCGGCCGGGAATAGCTTCTGGCCAGTTAAATAGTATTTGGCTAGCTAGCCACTAATATTCAGCATGAGATAGCTGGCTATCTTTGTTGAATATTAGTGGTTTGCAATTTAAACTTGACTGGCTATATCACGTGATAGCTGCCAATATTTTTTATAACATATTTTATTGAGATACTATAAAGAATCACAAACATGTGTCAACATTGTCAAAGTACTTTATTATTGTATTTCGCTGATTGTCCAGCTCTTTTTAGTGTAAACCACCTAGAACTTTTGGTTATGGCGGTATAAAAGAATAAAGTTATTATTATTATTTATGGCTGCAAGTGGTACCTATAGGGCAGTATAGTAGAGTTTTGGAGGCCTCACACTTTTCACCATAAATGTAGTGGTTAGAGTGGCCTATGGGCCTAGGTCCTCCTCTCTATGATTCACTAGGCCTCTCACCTGGCTACTTAAGACACCTGTGTGATGCTTTACTAGGCTTTCCCATACCAGGTGCTGTTGTTCTAGAGACAGGTATGTACTATTTCATTTAGATCTTTGTGGGGTGGGAGGGAGTCAGTGACCATTGGGGGAGTGAGTGTGTGTGTGTGTGTGGGGGGGATGGGAGGGGGTCATTACTTAATCCTTCCAGTGGTCATCTGGCCAATTTGGGCTCCTTTTTAGCACTTAGATGCTTTTAAAACAGGTCTAGCTCCGGACATCTAAGTTCCATCCTGGACGTATTGGGAAATGTTTGATCATCACCGCAAGGCATCCAAGTGCTAAGCCCACCCATAACACAACTCCGATATATTCTCTTGAACTTTGGATGAACAATGACTAAAAATTCTCGCAAGATGTCCAGAAAGTTGGTTTTGAAAATCGGAACTTGGACGTTTTGGCATGAAAAATTTCCAAGTGCCAATTTATGTTGTGTTTTGGATGTCTTAGGGCTCCTTTTACAAAGCCGCGCTAGGGCCTTAACGCGCGGAATAGCGCACGCTAACTTGCCGCACGCGCTAGCCGCTACCACCTTCTTTTGAGCAGGCGGTAGATTTCCAGCTAGCGTGCACTAATCCGGTGCGTGCGATAAAACCGCTAGCCCGGCTTTGTAAAAGGAGCCCTTAGTGTTTTATGAAAATGCCCCTATTTGTGTGCTTCAAGTGTCTGTCTTTGGGCACAAGGTGTGAAGAAAGGTCTGAATAGATCCTCAACTTGGTGTCCGCCTGGGATTATGGACCCGCATCTTCAGGTTTTCCAGAATCTGGTAGAAAAGGCTATTCAAACTATGGAATCAAATTGATCTTTTCTAGTGAAAAATATAATGGCAGGACAAGCAGCATTAAATCACTAGCTAATGATCCATCTATTATCATTCAGTCAGCAGATAAAGGGAGAGGCATAGCAATTTGGGATACTAATAAATACATGGAGAAAGCAGAACTTCAATTAAAGGATAACCAGTTCTACAAACCATTATCAAATGATTCCACATAAGATGTGAAGGAAATGATCTCATATGTGTTATTGCAAGCTTTGGAAAATGGAGTTATTACGGATAATGAATATAAATATCTGAAGCAAGATCATCCAATTGTTCCTGTGATATATTTTGTGCCAAAAGTACACAAAAGTCTTGAAACCCCCCTGGGCATCCTATTGTGTCAGGTTTTGGTTCAGTGGATTTTCATCTTAAACAGGAGGTGGCCAAAGCACGATCACATGTGAAGGATTCCACTAGTATGTTACTTATTTTGGAAGCAGTAACGAATGGACCAGCTGGATCTCTTTGGCAACCTTAGAACCTGCTTTTTATAAAACAGGATATAAATAAAAACCATAAATCGATAATTAAGAAGGCTTGCAAGCATGCCCTGTATGCTCAAAGATTATTATTGTTAGGATCATATGAAGGTAAAGAAGAATCATCCATGGTGTGTGTATTACGTTACTCTCATAAAGCCTTTAAAATTAAGAAAACAACAAAGCAATTCTGGAATATTTTACAAATACATCCTACTTTTGATTCCTTGTCAAGATTTGCATTTTCTCGTAGCAGAAAGGTAAGAGAACTTTTGACTAGACCCAGGGCCGGATTTAGATGGCTATTCCACTTATGAGGCCCTTTCACCTCCCATTTTTAAGTTTGTAAATTACATGAGAGATAATAAAATACATCATTACTGTGATATATATCAATATGTTAAATGAAACATGTTGTTATTGGTACTAACCTTTATAAAAAATGTGACACGGATAATAAATAAAAAAAAGTCGAGAACACTTATTTGGACATTTATTCTCAGCACCATATATAGTACCTGTAACAATAACTACCGTATTTTCACGTAGATAACGCGCACCCGGGTATAGCGCGCGCAAAACACAAATTTATGTACAGAAATTTTTGTATACCAAGCACACCCGTATACCGCGCATCGCCCGCCCCGACTCTCCTCTGGCCACGCCGACTCTTCTTTCGCCCGCCCCGACTCTCCTCTCCCCCTTGAAGTCCTGTCCCCACCCTGAAAGCCTGATGCCCCCCCCCGACATCCGATTCATCCCCCCCCGCAGGACCGCTCGCACCCCCACCCCGAAGGACCGCTCGCATGCACCCCCACCCTGAAGGACCGCTCGCACCCCCACAGCCTCCCGACCCCTCCCATCATGTAGAAGCTCCTACCGGTGTCCTGCTGCTTCCCCTTTTGCCCCGCCGACTCCCCGACACGATCGGGGCAAGAGGGAGCTCAAGCCCTCTTGCCCCCCCGACTCCCCGACACGATCAGGGCAAAAGGGAGCCCAAACCCTCTTGCCCCGCCGACTCCCCAACTCCCCGACAATATCAGGCCAGGAGGGAGCCCAAGTCCTCCTGGCCCTGACGACCCCCCCCCTAGTTGTTCGGGCCAGGAGGGAGCTCAAATCCTCCTGGCCATGGCGGCCCCTACCCCCACCCCGCACTACATTACGGGCAGGAGGGATCCCAGGCCCTCCTGCCCTCGACGCAAACCCCCCTCCCCCCAACGACCGCCCCCCCCAAGAACCTCCGACCCCCCCCCAGCCAACCCGCGACCCCCCTGGCCGACCCCCACGACCCCCCCACCCCCCTTCCCCGTACCTTTCTGTAGTTGGCCGAACAGACGGGAGCCAAACCCGCCTGTCCGGCAGGCAGCCAACGACGGAATGAGGCCGGATTGGCCCATCCGTCCCAAAGCTCCGCCTACTGGTGGGGCCTAAGGTGCCTGGGCCAATCAGAATAGGCCCGGGAGCCTTAGGTCCCTCCTGGGGGTGGGGCCTTGGGCACATGGTCGGGTTGGGCCCATGTGCCTCAGGCTCCGCCCCCAGGTGGGACCTAAGGCTCCCGGGCCTATTCTGATTGGCCCAGGCACCTTAGGCCCCACCAGTAGGCGGAGCTTTGGGACGGATGGGCCAATCCGGCCTCATTCCGTCATTGGCTGCCTGCCGGACAGGCGGGTTTGGCTCCCGTCTGTCTGGCCAACTACAGAAAGGTACGGGGAAGGGGGGTGGGGGTGTCATGGGGGTCGGCCAGGGGGGTCGCGGGTCGGCTGGGGGGGGGTCGGAGGTTCTTGGGGGGGGGCGGTCGTTGGGGGGGGGGGGGTTTGCGTCGAGGGCAGGAGGGCCTGGGATCCCTCCTGCCCGTAATGTAGTGCGGGGTGGGGTTAGGGGGTCGCCATGGCCAGGAGGGTTTGGGCTCCCTCCTGGCCCGAAAAACTAGCGGGGGGGGGGGGTCGCCAGGGCCAGGAGGACTTGCGCTCCCTCCTGGCCCGATATTGTCGGGGAGTTGGGAAATCGGCGGGGCAAGAGGGCTTGGGCTCCTTTTTGCCCCGATCGTGTCGGGGAGTCGGAGGGGCAAGAGGGCTTGAGCTCCCTCTTGCCCCGATCGTGTCGGGGAGTCGGCGGTCCTTCGGGGTGGGGGTGCAGGTGCGTGCGAGCGGTCCTGCGGGGGGTGAATCGGACGTCGGGGGGGGAACTATGTAAAAAAAAATTTGTACAACGCGCTCACGTGTATACCGCGCAAGGGTATGCACAGTTTGTAAAAACACGTATAACGCGCGCGTTATATGCGTGAAAATACCGTAATCAAACATAACACACATTGCCCCTTCCTATGTTCATAGTGCCCCCAGTGCGTCCTTCCTCACCTCACACCCCCCTCCGATGCCCGCCTGCCTCCCATCCCCCTTCCATTGAACACCCCCCCATGCCATCCTGCCTGCCTGCCTTCCATTAAACCCCCCACCCCCCTACGATGCCAGACTGCCTGCCTCCCATCCCCCTTCCACTGAAACCCCCCACCCCATCCCTCCCGATGCCAGTCTGGGCCGCCCTGTCCTGACGGATCCACGTTTTGCCTCTCTCCCCGCGGGGCTGGGCTTTGCCCAGCTGTTTACGGACTGTTGTCTTTCCCTCCCCGATCCTCCTCCCAGGGCGAGAAAAAGAAAGGGAGAAGCCGAGTCAGTGCCCCGTTGCGGCCAGAGCTGGTTCCGATCCCGAAGCATAGAATTTCTCCTTATTTTCGGTTCAGTGTTTTAGTGTTCACTGTTTTTAGAATAGTGTAATTTTAATTTTGCTAACAATTTGAATGTAGGCCCCTCTTGATCTTGGGCCCTAGGCTGAAGCCTAGTTAGCCTATAGGAAAATCCGGCCCTGACTAGACCTTATTATTCTAGTACTGACATTCGAGAGGCACATTTTGGAAGACAGTGGTTGTAGCAATTGTTCAATCTGTAAATATGCTATATCCACCACATCTATAGTATATCCACATTTGAACTACATCTATCAGCTGCGGCAGGTCACCAATTGTGACTCTACTGATGAAATCTACATCATTCAATGCTCGTGTCATTTGTTTTACATTGGTTATACAACTAGGACTATACATACCAGAATAACTAAAATTTGACAGGGTGAGGTAGAGGCACCATTAGTTCAGCATTGGATCACACTGAAATTTGCCAGTCCACTTGTGGCAGAAGGAACAAGAATGGATATTCCAGCGGGAAACAGTGGCCCCACTGGGCCTCAGTCAGGAGGATGAGTGGTGGGCATTTTTACACTAATATTTGAATTATTGAGATGTTCTGATTTTGAAATTGGAATAGTTAGGTATAGGAAGCATGCAAAGCTATAATTCTGTAAAGAGTGCTCAGTGTGGAGCATAAGAACATAAGAATTGCCATATTGGGACACACCGATGGTCCATCAAGCCCAGTATCCTGTTTCCAATATTTGCCAACCCACCTTTTACAGAATACTGTCAACACTAACTTTGGACACCACATACTGAATCTGGCCCTATAACTTCAAACCTCTCCAAAATCAAAGGTATGAATAGCAATATAATAACATTGTTATACAAATAAAAGGCCTCATATCAAGCCAAATAATGTGGGTTGGTGTTGTAAATGCATCGAAGCCCATAGAGATTGGCACTCACTACCACAGCTTGATAAAAGAGGCCCAAAAATTGTAGCAAGGGGACCATCAGAGCATGTGTGAGGAGAATCACAGTCTTCCTACCTCAGCTAAGGCCTGATTCTATAGAAGATACCTAAAATTTGGCACCTAGATGGCACTTAATTTTCTTGGCTTAATCTGTGCTGAAAATTGAAAGTGCCATGGAAAACCCCTCAATTTAAACCAATTTTTAAAAATTAATTACCTGGTGGGCACCAAACTCGGTAGCACCTACCACTTCAAGATAGGTGTCTACACTGAGGTGCCTATCAGTAAGTAGGTGTGGTTAGGAATGGATTTGGGGTGTGGTCTGTCTTAGGCAACATTAGGTGCCTACCTCAGGTGCACTCATTTAGACCAAGCAAACCCTGTCTTAAATGACAGTGCACCTAAGGATTCAACACCTACCGTTACCTATAAATGGCGCATAGTGGATGATTGATAATCGTGCCTATAATGGCACCTACGAGTTAGGCGCCATTTATAGAATTAGGGCCTATTTGCCTGTAATTCAATCATTAGTTTCAGCAGCAACAATGCTCATCATTTGTGCAAATGCATCTCACAAAAATATTTTTTTTAATATAAAGCTACATTATTTAACTTGAGAGCCATCAACAATAAACACCGACCTGATCACATTTTGAGCCCCAAGTTCTGCGTCAGAATGAAACACTCTCAACAACAACAACAAAATCACTATCATTCGTATTCCTTAAATGCATTATTTTAAACATTACAATTTTTATTTGTATAATAGCACTTTGCAAATATTGACTTTATAAAAGAGGCATCCTTCTAATATCAGCGTCTTGTTTTAAAAGCAGTGTTCAGTGCTGAATATGCAGTCAGCTCATTCAATCATGAGGTGAAATGACCCTCCCCCCCAGGCCTCCTCTTTTCCATGAAATCCAGCTCCACTATACTTTTGACTCCTGTCCAACCCATTTTGGTCTGACAAAATTAATCTCTGTTAACCAAGAAAGCTGCCCAAATGAAATGCCTTATCTGTAAAGTGCCTTATTATAGAATGAGTCATTTGCTTAGCCTGAAAGTGAAGGATGAGGAAGCAGAGTCACCGGGACAGAGACTTTCTTCATAAATCTGCCAAAATAGAGTGCCAAATACATCTTCAGATTCATTACAGGTATCTGTCCTTCAAAGTCCTGACCGTGACAGGCTGCTGAAATGCACCAGCTTAACCAACTAGTTAGTTACATAACATAGAATGGACGTCAAGAAGAGAGAATAAAAAAGAGCACTGAATTTGAAAGTGAGAACATGACTAACATATATACATAAGACAAACACTCAGACTTACCCTATTCTTTAACATGCATGCTTAAATTTCATAGTGTTCAACTTAAAAGGTTTTAGCAGAGACTGGACCATTCAGGGGTGTCCCCAGAAATTAAGCACAATATGGAGGAGTAGCCTAATGTTAGTACAGTGGCCTGGAGAACTGGGTTCGATTCCCACTGCAGGTTCTTTTGATTCTGGGCAAGTCACTTAATCTTCTATTCCCCAGGAACAAAAATAGGGGCAAATTCTATAAACAGAGTCCTGATTTTAGGCAGCGGTAAGACTCTTACCGCTGTCTATCCAGCCAATTGAGGTGCACATTTTTTTTAAAACACCTACCAGACGGCCTACACTGTAGGCATTTTTGCAGGTCTAGAGAGACGCGTAGGAACACCTAAGCTCAACCGAGGCTCAGCGTGGGCATGGTTTTGCCTGGATGAGTTTAAGATGCCCTAGGGGTCTCCCTAGAGCCATTAAAATGCTAGCCTACGTTTCAAATAGACGCAGCTGCTGAGCTGATCCTGGTAAGGAAATCTCCCTGCTGCGATCAGCTGAGCAGCCGCAGCAGGACACCCCCTCCCCCCCACCACATGAAGTCGGCTGGCAGGAGGGATGCCTACTCCCTCCCATCAGAACACACAAACCCCCATTCAAAGTTGTGGCCTTTGGAATCTGGCTAATTGGAGTCTTAGGCCACTTCCAGTGCATCCCAGAATGTACTGGGAAGGAGGCCTAAGACTCCAGTTGGCCCAGGTGCACAAGGCACCTCCTATGGGAGGGGCCTTAGGTGCCTGGGCCAAACAGGGCCTTAGGCCCCTCCCCAGTGCTTCCCAGGATGTACTAGGAAGGGGAAGGCCTGCCATTGTGAAGAGGTGAGCCTGGCGGCCAGAGGGAGTAGGCATCCTTCCAGCCTGCCATACTACAAAAGGTATGGGGAGGGTGGGGGTGCCAGGGTTTGAGTTTACGAGGTCATAGATTGGGGAGGTCATGTAACAGGGGTGCCAGTTAAAGAATCAGGATGGTTAGACAAGATTAGGCATCTGTCCCTTAGGGCAGACTCAATTTTGTATAGGTTGCCATAATGTGATTCTCAGCCGCTTCTTAGGCAGCTGCAGAAACCGGCATCCTATACAAACTTTCCCCCTAAGTACTTGTATATAATATGTAAACCTCTTTGATTTTAACCACAGAAAGGTGGTATATCAATTCCCATCCGTTTGCATCATCACTAAAGGAAGACTGTAATATTTCCTCATGAAGAAAACTCATTTTGCATAAACTAAAATCTTTATCTGGAATATTCTGTTAATAATATCAAAGCCCTGGTTATGGAAGAACGGCAGGTCCAATATTTAGAAGTTAACAAGTACAATGGTACCTAGCGATTATTTAATAGTGGAGAGTTCTATTTTTGTTAAACATTTTTCCTCTATTCCTGTTTGATTTTTTAATATTTCATAACTACACATAAATTTCCCAGGCCAATTATAATTTTACTACCAAATTACTGAAATTCTAGAGACCTCCCCCACAATTCCTATGATCCAGTATGAGCAGTATTCATAAAAATGCAATGAATGACATGATTGGTTTATATGTGTGATGTCTTCAGTGACAATAAACATCAGAAGGCAATAATTCAGCAGAGAGTTAGTTACGTTTCTTCTCTTTTTTAATAGTGATTGCTAAAAGGAAAGAATAATAAGATCTATACTACATCTCCTGATGAAGCTCCTAACAGAGTGAAATGGAGACGCTCTGTTGAGCGCAAGACCATTTATTGTGAATTTAAAACATCAAAGTCTCAACCGTTACATGGGAATATCAGCTGAACCACCTTCACAGCTTTCCATTATAGCTAAAAAATTGCCAGCACCATTGTCTCAACAGTACTACACAAGCTAAAGGCTCCTTTTATCAAGGGCTAAGGGCTACGGGGGTTAGCGCGTCGGACATTTCATCACGCGCTAACCCCCACGGCAGCCTAAAATCCTAACGCCTCGTCAATGGACGCGCTAGGCACTAGTGCGGCAGCCAGTTTAACGCGCGGTATTCCGTGCGTTAAACCGCTACCACGCCTTTGTAAAAAGACCCCTAAGTATCATAAGCTTTATGTGATAAGGAAGCTTTGATAAATATTAATCTGAATGGAAATCAATAATACTGTTTGGAGAGGTAGCTGACAAATTTTTACCATTGTAGGCATTAGTCAAAATAATATAAAAACAAAAGACTATGGGCTCCTTTTACTAAGGTGCGCTAGCGTTTTCAGTGCACGCACAAGATTAGCGTGCGCTAGCCGAAAAATTACCGCCTGCTTAAAAGGAGGCGGTAGCGGCTAGCGCACGCTAAAACCGCTAGCGCGCCTTTTTAAAAGGAGCCCCATTAAAAAAATATAAAAAGAGTGTTTAAAACAAAAAAGGCAATTGAGACCAGTGATAGTTTACGATTGGCTACCTGGGCAGGTTTAATTTCCAAACCCAGATAGCTGTGAACACCTGGGGCTCCTTATACTAAGCCGCGTTAGGGCTTTAATGCGTGGAATAGTGCACGCTACATTGCCGTGTGTGCTAAACCTTAACGCCAGCATTGAGCTGGCGTTAGTTCTAGAAGCATAGCGCGCAGTGTAGCACGCGATAACTTCCTGCGTGAGCTAAAAACGCTAGCGCACCTTAGTAAAAGGAGCCCTTGAGGTCTTGTAGCTTGAAAATACATTAAACTTTTCAATATTATATATGTGGGGTATTTTGTTAAAGAACTCTCTTATCCACATCTATTTTTAAGGGATTTTTGTCATAGACTTTATATACGGAGGATTAGTAGTTTTGTTTAGTACCCATCCTCTACTCAGCAAATTCCTGCATTGTTCTGCAAAGTGGATAATTTTGTTCTCATTGTTAAAACAGGTTCTAGGTTACACATAATTTGTAAGGAATAGGTCATATGGAATAATCAAAATCAGTTGTGTTTGTTTTGGTAAGAAAAGGCACCCAGATAGAAAGGAGGTGCAAATCTGCATAAGTAACTTTTCACCTTAATTCATTTCTAGATTAATCAATCATTTTGGGATTCTGAATTATTTATTTCGTTGTTTCCAGTAAAGTGAACAAGGTGAGCAAATCTATATTCAAATATTAGAGTTTACTATTTTCAGTGAATCTTGCTTAAAACTTACTGGCATGAATCTACACAGTGAAACAATATCATCTGAAGAATGCATGAAGATCCTGAGCAGAGCTTCTCAACTTCTTCAAGCCAAGTACCCCCTAAGTCTAACAAATATCAACCGAGAACCCCCCACCCAAGCACCACCCTAGACCCGCCCAAGCTCTGCCTCTGACCGCACCCCCACAATAATAGTACTAATTGTAATGCAATTTTTTCCATTCATTTTTCATATACACACAATATAACCTTATTAAATACATAGTGGTAACCACAAAATTTAAAAAAACACAAAGCACACTGAACAATATACACAGAGAAAATGTTGATTATCATTTATATTTGGGGTTTTTCAAAGAGGTCATGGCAGATGACTTTAAAATGTCACCTCAGTAACAACCATAGAAAAATAGACAAATATAGTGCAAAATATAGACAGCAGATATAAATTTTCAAAGCTGACTATTCGATCACAAAATTGAAAATAAAATCAATTTTCCTACCTTTGTTGTCTGGTGATTTCATGAGTCTCTGGTTGCACTTTCTTCTGACTGTGCATCCAACATTTCTTTCTTTCTGCCTCCTGCACACTTCCTCTCCTCCGGACCTCATTCCTTTCCCCAACCAACATCTCTCTCTGTCCCTCCATGAGTCCAACTTTTCTTCCTCTCTCCTCCATCCCCATTAGCCATGTCTCCCTTTCTCTCTCATTCCCTCCCTTGCTGCAAAGGGGGTGAGGAAAGAGAGAGATCCATGGTGCATCTCTCCCACCCCCCTCTGCTGCCACATCTGGGCATTTGAATTGTGGCATAGACCTAACATTGAGGAATCTTGTGCCCTGGACTCAGGGCTCATAGCTGCGTGTAGAAAGGGACCCGAAACCTGGGCACATTTCTAGCCTACCAGTCAAAGAATAATAATAATGTATATTTGAACAGATTAACTAGTTATTTACGCTTGCCCTGATGGACAGAAGTGTAATTAGACCCCCTAAGGATTTCTCCACATAACAGGTATACATACACTTCTTTGTTAGAAGGGTGTGAAAGGTAGATATATTTTTGCATCCAGAGCAAATATATATATATATATATATATATATATATATATATTTCTGAAGGAGAATCTGCTGTCTCTCTCGGGTGAGCCTAAGCAGAAGAAGGGAGAGAAAAAAAGGGTATCCAGCAAGGAGAGAATATGGAAAAAGAGTAAATAGTGGTCCAAGAACTTTGAACAAGAGTGTATATTTTGTCTTGTCTACTGATCCTGTCTGAAAGACTAGATATTTTATTCTGAGGGGAAAAATAGGCGAGAAGGCTAATACTGCAGCTATTTTATGTCAACACTAACTACTGATGCATGAACAAACTTAAGCAAACTGTAGAACATGAAATTACATAACTCATAAAATATAGCTTCAGGAGGACCATATACCAACTGGGATAAGATATTGATAAATTATCTCAACTCCCAATACAATATGCATATAAGTGATCAAGACTAAAATGAGAATTTCAAATCTGAATTGCTCTATATGTGCAAGGAAATCATACTGAATTACAAATGGTGTTATAAAATCTTAAGAGAGTGTGAGGGAGAAAAAGATATTTCCTTCGATAATATGTGGGCAACAGATCTAAATGAAAATCCAAGAGTAATAGATTGGAAATCCTTCTGGGAATTCTCAGATAGACTTACTATGTCGACATTCATATGCCAGTCTACATTTTTCATTATGCATAACGCTTATTGGACCCCTGCTAAAATGGCTAAAGTGTTACATGCGACTTCAGAGCTCTGTTGGTCATGCCAACAGCAACCTGGGACTCTAATACACCTCTTATATGAATGCCCTAACTTACAAGTTTACTGGTAAGACATTTGGTCCAAACTCTGCTCAGTTTTAAACATGAATATTAATGAGTTGCCCATGTCATATAAGTCAATCATATTGCGTTCCTCTAATCCAGATATATCAATACCACCGTTATATAAAAAATATTTGATTTCTTGATTGCCTTAGCTATCCATCATATTGTTTCCAATTGGAAAGACAATTCTAGGCTTAATTTTTATGAATGGTGGAATCACCTTTGTGTCATCAGAAAATATGAGGAAATAACATTCAAACAAAATAACATAGCTAGATTCACAACAATTTGGACCCCTCTTGATGAATATGTAAGGACTCATGTAAATCCCAATTAACTTTACTTTGTATATTAACTATACTATGTTTTACATATTATTATGCATATTTTGGTATCTGCAGCTTATTGCTTTGTTTTATTCTATTTTTGTATTTGTAAAATTTCAATTAAATTTCAATTAAAAAAACCAAAAACAAATGGTGTTAACTTTTTTCAGGCTGCCTATTTATCATATATACTCAAATATAAACTGACCTGAATATAAACTGAGGTAACCTTTTTCCCCACATAAAAAGGAAGAAAAAAAGGTTGACACAAATATAAACCGCGGGATTAATATTCAAGTGCAGTGCCTTCCCCTTCCAGTCTCTGATCCCTGTTCCCCTACCCTCCCTGCTCTGCACCAGCCCCCTCCCTCACTCCATCTCCTGCCAGGCTCTGCATCCAGCTTCCTCCCTCACTCCCTCCACTGCCCTCGAGAACTCACAGCAGCCAATCAGCTAGTGGCTCTGCATGGGCAGGAGCGAAGGAAGGTCACCCCTGTCGCGGTTCACTGCTGGATCACCAGAGATTTGAAAGGTATGCAGGTGAGGCAGGATTGACCGGGACAGGAGCTGGGAGGGATTACCCCATGTCCTGGACCACTAGGGATTTAAAAGGGCAGGAGGGAGATAAAAATTGTTAAAGTTGGCTGGGGCAGGAGACAGTTGGGATCCCTCCTATCCCGGCCCACCGCTGGACCATCAGGTCTTACAGCAGGCCAGACAGAGGCCTGCAACAGGTTCATGAGGGGGACGGGTCAGCGCTGACCCAAATATAAACCAAGACCCTCATTTCTGGGCCCAAGAATCTCGGTTTATATTCAAGCATATACGGTAACTTAGTGGTTTCACTGTAAAAAAAAATTAAACTCTGTGGTCAATGTTGCTTTAAAATGATGACAACAGCATTTTAATTTATATGTGGATATTCAGCGCTGGCTGGTACCCAGATCCTGACACTAAATATCTCAGAATAAGGTGCCCACCAGTAGTTATTTGGGTCCTGGCAATATTCAGCAAACAATTTCTAGAGACCTACCTGGATAAAATTAGCACAGCTTTTGTGCTCGTATTGAGTGAAAACATATATTTTCTCATTATTTGTTTTAAAAGTAGAATGTAATTTCATGGTGTCTTTGGTTATCTAACCTACTATTTGATTCATTTGTTCCAAGGAGCAGATCACATGTATGACTTTTCCTCAATTTCTCTTTTAGATCTTATTGGTTAAGGAGCTTCATCTTTGAGTTTTCCATATATGAAATCATGATACATGTGATCATACATCAGTATTATTAGGTATCAATCGACTCGTGTTCGAATCCTAGCAACATGATGAACATTATCAAGTTTTCGTGGCAGAATATAGAACTAGATTGCCGGGCCTTTCTTCTATGCAGTATAAATTCAATGTCACCGCTGTCGCTTGCAATGCGATCCTCCACCTCCAACACTGCCCATTTGCTGCTGCCCAGATGCGTGGTACATCGTTAGACTGACATCTCCACTGAAACCTGTCTGCCTTGGGAGGCACAGCTGGTAGTGAAACTACCGACAGCATAGCTTTCAGCTTCTCAGATGCACGCAAGCCCCAGTGACACAACAAGCCTAAGTACTATGTCTGAACATCAGTATGTTTTGTGGGAAAAGGTAAAAACAGAAACAGATTAGCTGGCAGGAACTTCAATGGCAAAAAATATAACCATGAAATTAAATATTTCATTATGCAATTTCTTTGAATTTGCCCCAATATTACGAAGCCACATTAGGCTTTTTTATCGCATCGGAGGTAATACCGCCACGGTCTCTGATAAAAAGCCTAATGTGGCTTCTTAAAAAGGGGGGAGGGGATTAATGTTCAAAAATTATTTTATCTGGGAAAGAACAACAACAAAAAAAGAAACATCAAATAACTGTTTCAACTGGATATTGTTTAGGAAGCAAGACAGATGCACCTAGAAGAAATTCCCACTTTCACATCCTGCTGCATACTTCCTCCCAACATTTATATACATGAGATTTAACACTTAACTCATGCCAGCTTTGTGCTGGCAAGCAAAATGCCCAGAATTTTGTGTTATATATACACATCATTAAAGACTTGCTAAAGTTAAGCTCAGGTGTTCAAAAACTTTTAAGCAGAAAGTTACTTACCTACAAACATGAATCAGATTCAAGTTTTATTTTAAATATGTATTTAGAACTTTTTATAAAAATTTTGCTTAGGATCTGCTCAATATGGAGCATAACTCTAAAAAAAAGCACAGTTACTTACCGTAACAGGTGTTATCCAGGGACAGCAGGCAGATATTCTTAACGTATGGGTGACATCACCGACGGAGCCCCGGTACGGACACTTTTTACTAGAAAGTTCTAGTTGGCCGCACCGCACATGCGCGAGTGCCTTCCCGCCCGACGGAGGAGTGCGTGGTCCCCAGTTAAGATAAGCCAGCTAAGAAGCTAACCCGGGGAGGTGGGTGGGACGTAAGAATATCTGCCTGCTGTCCCTGGATAACACCTGTTACGGTAAGTAACTGTGCTTTATCCCAGGACAAGCAGGCAGCATATTCTTAACGTATGGGTGACCTCCAAGCAAACAGAGAGGGAGGAGGGATGGTTGGCCATTAGGAAAATAAATTGTGTAACACAGATTGGCCGAAGTGCCCATCCCGTCTGGAGAAGGTATCCAGACAGTAGTGAGTAGTGAATGTGTGAACTGAGGACCAAGTGGCAGCCTTGCAGATTTCCTCGATGGGCGTGGAATGGAGGAAAGCCACAGAAACAGCCATAGCTCTGACCCTGTGGGCCGTGACAGCACCTTCCAGTGAAAGACCGGCCCGAGCATAACAGAACGCAATGCAGGCAGCAAGCCAGTTGGAAAGCATCCATTTAGAGACAGGACGACCTAAGCGGTTAGGGTCGAAGGACAAAAAGAGCTGAGGGGACGAGCGGTGAGCCCTGGAACGGTCAAGGTAGTATGCAAGGGCATGCTTACAGTCCAACGTGTGCAACGCCTGTTCCCCCGGATGAGAATGGGGTTTTGGGAAAAAGACAGGCAACACAATGGACTGGTTGAGGTGAAATTCCGAGACCACCTTGGGAAGGAATTTAGGATGGGTACGCAGAACCACCTTGTCATGGTGAAAAACAGTGAAAGGTGGGTCGGCAACCAGTGCATGCAGCTCACTAACCCTCCTGGCAGAGGTGATGGCAATGAGGAAAAGCACCTTCCATGTAAGAAATTTGAGTGAAGTTGTGGCAAGAGGCTCAAACGGAGGTTTCATGAGGGCTGATAGAACCACATTCAGGTCCCAGACGACTGGAGGAGGCTTCAGAGGTGGTTTGACGTTGAAGAGGCCTCTCATGAACCGGGAAACCAGGGGATGAGCCGTAAGAGGTTTTCCGAGGATAGGCTCATGAAACGCAGTGATGGCACTGAGGTGGACCCTGATCGAGGTCGACTTGAGGCCAGCGTCGGAGAGAGAAAGCAAATAGTCCAGTACAGTTTCCACCGCCAATGAGGTGGGATCGTGATGATGAAGTAGGCACCAAGAGGAGAACCGGGTCCACTTCTGATGGTAACATTGGAGGGTGGCCGGTTTCCTGGAGGCATCCAAAATACGACGGACAGGCTGAGACAGATTCTCTGGAGAGGTCAGCCCGAGAGAAACCAAGCTGTCAGGTGGAGCGAGGACAGATTGGGATGTAGTAGAGACTGATGCTGCTGTGTAAGTAGAGTAGGAAATACAGGAAGAGGAATGGGCTCCCTGGAGCTGAGTTGAAGCAGGAGGGAGAACCAGTGTTGGCGAGGACACCGAGGAGCGATGAGAATCATGGTGGCTCTGTCCCTGCGGAGTTTGGATAATGTCCGCAACATCAGAGGTAGTGGAGGAAAGGCATAGAGGAACCGATCCGTCCAGTCGAGCAGGAATGCATCCGTGGCCAGACGGTGAGGAGAGAAGAGTCTGGAACAGAACTGGGGCAGCTGATGGTTGTGAGGAGCTGCAAAGAGGTCCACCTGCGGAGTGCCCCAGCGAGCAAAGATGGAGCGGAGCGTGGGAGGATCCAGAGTCCACTCGTGAGGTTGAAGGATGCGGCTGAGATTGTCGGCCAGGGAGTTCTGTTCGCCCTGGATATAGACAGCCTTGAGGAAGAGACCGTGGGCCGTGGCCCAGGTCCAGATGCGGATGGCCTCCTGACATAGGAGGGGAGATCCAGTGCCGCCTTGCTTGTTTATGTAGTACATGGCGACTTGGTTGTCTGTGCACAGGAGAAGGACCTGAGGGTAGAGAAGGTGCTGGAAGGCTTTGAGAGCATAGAACATGGTTCTGAGTTCCAGGAAATTGATGTGATGTTGACGCTCCTGAGGGGTCCAGAGTCCCTGGGTGCGAAGATCTCCCAGGTGAGCTCCCCACGCATAAGGGGAGGCATCTGTGGTTATGATCATGGAGTGAGGGGGTAGATGAAAGAGTAGACCCCTGGAAAGATTGGAGGAGTTCAACCACCATTGAAGAGATTGCTGAAGAGACGATGTCACAGAGATGGGATGAGAAAGAGGATCGGTGGTCTGTGATCATTGGTTGGCTAGAGTCCACTGAGGTGTCCTGAGGTGGAGTCGCGCCAGAGGAAGAACATGGACCGTTGAGGCCATGTGGCCCAGGAGGATCATCATCTGCCGAGCTGGAATGGAGTGATGAAGGAGCACCTGACGGCAGAGGTGGAGCAGAGTGCGATGGCGGTCGGAGGGGAGAAATGCCCTCATTAGATTGGTGTCGAGGACTGCTCCAATGAACTGAAGCCGCTGTGTGGGAAGCAGATGCGGCTTGGGGTAGTTGATCTCGAAACCCAGGAGATGGAGGAACGAGATGGTGTGATGAGTGGCTTGTAGCACAAGCGGAGACGTAGGTGCTTTCACCAGCCAATCGTCCAAGTAGGGGAACACCTGAAGGTCGTGAGACCTGAGGAAGGCCGCCACCACAATAAGGCATTTGGTGAACACTCTGGGTGATGAGGCGAGGCCAAAGGGTAGCACTTTGTACTGATAGTGATGGTGCTGTATCCGAAACCGTAGATAGCGACGTGAAGTCGGATGGATTGGGATGTGAGTGTAGGCCTCTTTGAGGTCTAGGGAGCATAGCCAGTCGTGGTGAGAGAGAAGAGGGTAAAGCGTGGCCAGGGAGAGCATTCTGAACTTCTCTTTGACCAGACACTTGTTGAGGTCCCGGAGATCGAGGATGGGACGAAGGTCTCCTGTTTTCTTGGGAACCAGGAAGTAGCGGGAGTAGAATCCCTGACCCCTTTGGTCCGGAAGTACCTCTTCGATGGCATTGAGAAGAAGGAGGGATTGGACCTCCCTCAGGAGGAGGGGGGTTTGGAAGGAGTGAGAAGCAGACTCTACGGGAGGGTGGTCTGGTGGAAGAGTCTGGAAATTGAGAGAGTAGCCGTGGCGAATGATGTTGAGGACCCATTGGTCTGATGTGATGACCTCCCAACGGCTGAGGAAGAGTTGAAGGCGTCCTCCGATCGGCTGAGGAAGAGGCAATGAAGGTGGGAGACTGGCTGTGCTCTGGAGAAAGGAGTCAAAAGGGTTGAGACGGTTTTGATGAAGGAAGAGGCTTGGCAGGTTGAGTCTGTGGGCGAGCGTGAGGCTGATGCTGGTGGCGAGGACGGCGAGACTGTTGTGGAGGCGGGTTGAGAGGTCTTGCCGAGAACCTGCGTTGGTAAGAAGCCTGTGGCCTGTAGGGGCGAGCAGGTGGAGTCTTCTTTTTGGGTTTGATCAGAGTGTCCCACCTGGTCTCGTGGGCTGAGAGCTTCTGGGTGGTCGAGTCCAGGGATTCTCCGAAGAGTTCATCACCCAGACAAGGTGCATTAGCCAGGCGGTCCTAGTGGTTAATGTCTAGGTCAGAGACTCTCAGCCATGCCAAACGGCGCATAGCCACCGCCATGGCAGATGCGCGAGAGGTCAGCTCAAACGAGTCGTAGATGGAGCGAACCATGAATTTCCTGAGTTGGAGGAGGCTGGAAATTTGTTGCTGGAAGAGAGGGACCTTACGTTCAGGAAGATATTTCTGTAAGGAGGAGAGCTGTTGCATCAGATGCTTCATATAGAAGGAGAAGTGGAAGGTGTAGTTGTTGGCTCTATTGGCTAGCATGGCATTTTGGAAAAGGCGCTTACCAAATTTATCCATAGTTTTTCCCTCTCTGCCAGGAGGGGTGGAGGCATATACACTGGAACCCTGAGATTTTTTCAAAGTAGATTCCACCAGTAGGGATTCGTGGGGCAATTGAGGTTTGTCAAACCCTGGGATTGGAATAACCTGGTACAAGCTATCCAATTTGCGAGGGGCCCCAGAAACAGTGAGGGGAGTCTCCCAGTTTTTATAGAAAGTTTCCCGTAAGATGTCGTGGAC
The DNA here is from genome assembly GCF_902459505.1 of Geotrypetes seraphini. Lineage (NCBI taxonomy): Eukaryota > Metazoa > Chordata > Amphibia > Gymnophiona > Dermophiidae > Geotrypetes > Geotrypetes seraphini. The sequence continues at coordinate 197,785,264 of NC_047087.1, forward strand.
GGGCAACTTTAGAAATTCCTTGGGAGGTTGCTCAAAGTCTAGGGCATCAAGAAAAGCCTGAGACTTTTTAGAGTCAGACTCTAAGGGGATGGAAAGAACTGCTAACATCTCCTTAAGGAATTTAGAGAAAGATGATTGATCTGGTTTGGAGACGGTGTCGGTCATGGAGGGTTCTTCGTCGGTGGACGAAGCGTCCTCTTCGGTACCGTGTGGGGAATCTTCCCACAAGTCTGGGTCTCTAACGTCGGGGTGTGCACTTTTGGACATTGGTGTTGAGGGCTCGGCATGGCGAGTCTTTGAGAGAGATTTGCCTGAGCGCACCGAGGCGGTACCGGGTGAGGAAGACCGATGTCGTTCCCGGGACCGGGCAGGGTCGGCAGCAGCATGGGTATGCGCTGTAGGTGTTTCAGCCAAGAGCACCGGCATGGAGGTATTAATCGGTACCGAGGGGGTCGACACCGATGGGACAGTGCGAGGCTCGGACCGGTCCTGTACCGGAAGGTGTGGCGCCAGCAACGCCAGCAACAGTTGTTGGAGTTGTTGCTGCAGCTGCTCCTGTAACTGTGTTTGGAGTATGGCCGCGATGCGGTCATCCAGGGGAGGCACCGGTACCGCTTTTTTCTTCTTCGGTACCAAAGGTGCCGCTCTACGTTCCGGCGATGAGGAGGCCGATGATGAGGCACTCACCGAGATCGGAGCAGAGCGTTTGCGGGGTCGGTGCGGTGCCGGAAGGGCCGGTGTCGCAACCGTGGCAGGAGGGCGTTCGAGGGAAGTAGAAGGCTTCTTGGCCGGCTTACCTGGGCCCAACGATCCCGAGGAAGGGTCCGGTGGTGTCGACGTCGTCGGTGCTGACTTTTGGGGTGCCGTCGTCGTCGCAGCAGATTCCATGGCAGATCCGGTACCGAACAAAATATTTTGTTGGATCTGTCTATTTTTCAGAGTGCGCTTTTTAAGCGTAGCACAGCGGGTGCAGGTGTCAGCTCGATGCTCTGGACCCAAGCACTGCAGGCACCAATTGTGCGGGTCGGTGAGAGAGATCGGGCGTGCACACCGCTGGCACTTCTTGAAGCCCGGTTGAGGGGGTATGAAGGGGAACACGGTCTCCGCAAAATCAAAGCCGGAGGCCTGGATGGTGACAACAGGCCCCGCTGGGGCCGGCTCGAAAAAATAAAGTAAACTCGACGAGTTTTTTTTTTATTTTTTTAGTTTTGAAAAGAAAATTGAAGGAATCCAAAGGGAAAACAAGAAAATCGAAAAAATACGCGAGCGGGAAGGCAAACTAAATGATTTCAACAGCCGTTGAAACACATGCGACTTCTTCGCTCCGCGGAAACGAAGAAACTGGGGACCATGCACTCCTCCGTCGGGCGGGAAGGCACTCGCGCATGCGCGGTGCGGCCAACTAGAACTTTCTAGTAAAAAGTGTCCGTACCGGGGCTCCGTCGGTGACGTCACCCATACGTTAAGAATATGCTGCCTGCTTGTCCTGGGATAAACCACCATACCTCCCATTTTACTGCTGCAGTAGAGGTTTCTACTGCGGGCCAGAGCACTAAATGCTCCGACACTGCTCTGATACTCATCGAATTACTACTTTTACATAGTCTGTGCTTGGGGGACACAGTTTGAGTGGAGCTGGAGCTGCAGTTGTGATGTAAACATGTACTTAAAAAACTATGCATGCATACGTATGGAGCAAAGACCAATATTCGTCAATCTGTGGAAATTCTAGTAGTTGTGCTTTCCTATTATGCGCTTGTCAATATTATTAGTGCGGGAGAAAAAGACTTCAAGGGTTCACTGGTGCCTGACGTTAGAATATTCTTGTCAGGTTACCCTTAAGTGAGCTATCATTAGTCTTCAAACAGCCCCCTGTACCTGTGTGGCTTCATGTACCTTGCTTGCTTTTAATTTTTTGCCATAGTGATTTTCACTAATTGTTGACTATTAACCGTTACTTAGCTTACTAGGAGCTGGTAAGTGGACCACTGGGAACTGTATTTCTCTATGGAGCGTCCCCATTTCACTTCACTAGGGGCTTTGTCAGGAATAAATATGCCCAAAGATTTCCCATAACTGAAGGGTATATAGAGCCCGTCCTGTGCGAACGCCGATTTAGAGCGTTAGCCTGCCATTGCGCCTTGTTCTGCGTTATGTATGGAGCACACATTTACAATTTTAGCAGGTGTGCATTTGCATAAAATAATTTATGAGCTATTGAGGCTCACTGTAGGGGTCTGTTTATATAGGCACTTTTTGAAATTTCACATAGGTATATAGATTTAATTCCTAGTCAAAAAACACCCCCTTTCATTTTAAAAAGCTCTCACTCTTCACGCTGATACTATGTATCCTCATCTAACGGTATCCTTTTTTCAATGACTGTTCAGTGTCTTCTTCACCAATCGTATTCTGTAATTCGCTGGCTCTCCAGCCCCTTTAATGTAACATGTTAAGTTTATACTGCAACCCATTAATATATTTTCTTGCTAATTTGTAATCACTGACTGCTTAGTGACACCTTCACTATTTGTACACTGTAATTCGCTGATTGATCAGCTCTCTTCACTGTGAACCGCCTAGAAGTCGCAAGATTATGGCGGTATAGAAAAATAAAGTTATTATTATTATTAATTCTTCTCATGATGTCATACAATTGCATGTTTCTGTAAGAACATAAAACATGCCATAATGGATTAGACCAAAGATCCATTTAGCCCAGGACCCGGTTTCCAACAATGGCTAATCCAATGAGTTATGGAGTGTGTCCCTCAATCCGGCATCTTCAATTCTCTGTTCTGCGCCTCTTCTGTGTTTGTGACCCTAGTTAGTTCTACTCCAAATTAAACTTTAGTGTATGTGGCTCCTAATTCCTGCTGCTGTTTCTCTTCATTTTTGGCTGGTACCGTCTATTCTTATTGCTGTTGCTGTCCATGAGCAAGTTAAATTCAGCTTCTGGATGCTCCAGACACAGCAAACAGGCAGGCAAGGAAGTAGACCTCAGTCATATCGGGCCGTAGACGTGACAGTTGCAAGAACAGGTGATGGCATCCATTGAGGAAGGTACCAATGCACAGCACATTAGCTTAGACTCAGATAGGGTTTGGCTGGATACATTGTTGCATACATGGAGAAGAAGGGGGATATTAGATTACAGAAATTAGATAGTTCCAAGTCTAATATATGCTGGCATTATCATCTTGAACCTGGGACATTGGATCATTTATTATATTATATTTATTTATCATTTATTATATTTATTATATTGACTTGCCCCTAAATACATAACTGACCTTTTCTCCTTCTCTGCCAACAGACACAAGAGAAGCTATCATTCCTACTTCGTTTCCCCCCCCCCCCCCCCAGTTAGAGGTTGTAAACTGAAAAAACACCATGAACACCTTCTTTCACATCAAGCAGCATTGTGGGGTAAAGACCTAGACCAACTGCTTTCGCCCACTACTTATGAGGAATTCAGAAAACATCTAAAAACTCAACTGTTCCTAAAGTATCTAGACAACTGACCCACTCATCTTCTCTCTCCTCCATAGTGTTTCCTCTGTCCTGTTAATCTCTTTCTCCTCAACAACGCATTTCCGGTCCTATTAACTCTCCTCTTCTCCCCTCTTAAATTCAATCAATTTGTACCTCGCTTAATCTATTGTAAACCGCATAGAACTTAACGGTATTGCGGTATATAAACTGTTGTTATTATTATTATTATTATATTATTGTTCCTTAATACATCCGTTTGGGAGATCCATTTGGGATCAGGTAAACAAAGTAATGGAGAATCCAGTGGCACTAACATATGACACTGTGCTATTTGGCACTGATGAGAGCTAAAAGCCAAATATCATCGAACAATAATAAACTTCTCTTTATTATGACAGGGGATGCCATACAGCTTATTTTAAGGAATTTGAAAAACTGGGATAGATTGAACTATACTTTTTGGTGGGAGTCTCTCTGTCATGTTTTTAAAATGGAACGTATTATGCAGTGGCATACCAAGGGGGGAGGGGGCGTGGGGGGCGGTCCGCCCCAGGTGCCAAGCCCTGAGGGGGTGCTCTTGGTCCGGTCCGGTTCTTCCCCCCCCTGCGCCGGGTGTTGCGTCTGGAAACAGCCTGCAGCAAGATCGCGATGCCAGCGATCTTTGCCTGCTTCAGCTGTTTCCTCCGCCACAGTCCCGCCCCTCCTCTGACGTCAGAGGAGGGGTGGGACAGCGGCGGAGGAAACAGCCGAAGCAAGCAAAGATCGCTGGCATTGCGCAATCTTGCTGCAGGCTGATTCCCCAGAGAAATGAAGCGGGGAGGCTGGGGGAATGAGCAGTGCTTCGTGGTGGGGCCGAGCGGTCCTTCAAGGTAGTGGGTATCGGAGGCTTGATTGTATTGATTGTATTGCTGGGTTTTATTTGTGCTTTGTGGTTCTACTGCTGGGATCTTTTGTATGTTTGTTTCTTATTGGGCAGGCAGACCTTGTGGAGGGGGGGGACACAGGCCTTCGGGGGGGGACAAGCCTTCAAGGGAGGGCACAGGCCTTCAAGGGGGGGACAGCCAGGCAGGCCTTCAAGGGGGGGACAGGCCTTCGAGGGAGGTGTAGGTCTTCGGGGGGGGGGGTGCAGGCCTTCGGGGGGGTGCAGGCCTTCAAGGGGTGGGCAGGCCTTCGGGGGGGAAAGGCCTTCAGGGGGGGCAGGCCTTCAAGGGGAACAGGCAGGCAGGCCTTCAAGGGGGGGCAGGCCTTCAGGGGGGCAGGCCTTCAAGAGGGGTGTAGGCCTTTGGGGGGAGGCCTTCAAGGGGGGGAAAGGCTTTCGGGGGGACAGGCCTTCAAGGGGAACAGGCAGGCAGGCCTTCAAGGGGGGGGACAGGCCTTCGAGGGGGGTGTAGGCATTTGGGGGGGTGCAGGCCTTCAGGGGGGTGCAGGCCTTCAAGGGGGGGACAGGCCTTCAGGGGGGGCAGGCCTTCAAGGGGGGGACAGGCCTTCGGGGGGTGCAGGCCTTCGTGGGGGGGGGTGCAGGCCTTCAAGGGGGGGACAGGCCTTCAGGGGGGGCAGGTCTTCAAGGGGAGCAGGCAGGCAGGCCTTCAAGGGGGGGACAGGCCTTCAGGAGTGGGATGCAGACCTTTAAGGGGGGGACAGGCCTTCAGGGGAGGGGGGCCCTGGTGTAGAAGTACACGGAGGGAAGGGGGAGGGGTTCAAAGAGACATGCATATGCCGGACTTTGGGTGGGAAGAAATAATGGGTCTGAAAATAGAGGAGAGAGAGAGAGGTGATAGACATGGGTTTTAGGGAGGAAGGAACAGAAAGGGAGAGAAGTTGGACACAAGGGATGGTGTGGAGGGGGGGATAGAGATACTGATTAGGAGGGTAGTTGGGAAAAGAAAGGGAGAGATGGTGGACCTTGGGGTGGTGGGGAAGGAGGGAGAGCTGCTGGATGAAAGGGTAGTTAAGAAAAGGTGGATCTGTGGAAGGAGACAAAAAAAGGAAAGATGCCAGACATCCGGGGGAGGGAAGGGAAACGGAAGGGGAGGACAGAGATGGCAGATGGATGGTTAGCACGGAGAAAGAAGGAGATCCTAGCAAGCAAGTTATCAGAAGACAACCAGAGCCTTGGACCAACAAGATTTGAAAAATAACCAGACAACAAAAAGGTAGAAAAACTAATTTTATTTTCTGTTTTGTGATTACAATATGTCAGATTTGAAATGTGTATCCTGCCAGAGCTGGTGTTAGACCACAAACGTGAGCTAGGATTTAACAGAGAGAGGAAAAGTCCTTTTTGTTTCTTTATTTTATTTACACCACAGCGCCAGTGTGGTTAGGAGAAGCCAAAGGGGGTGAAAAAGCTATAAAATAAACCCACCAAGATGTTTGAAAAAAACACCCAATTGGGCAGGAAAATCGAATCGATAAACCAATTCAATAGGCTGAATCGAATCGAAATTTTTTTTCCTGAATCTGGCAGCACTAGTTTGCGCTACTGTCTTAGACTTTAGGACCTGGGATTGGGGAGAGATGGCATCCTCAGTACTTTATAATGCAAGTGAAATGAGGATTTGGTCAGATTTTTGAAGGGTCTGCACTCTGCAGAAGAAAAATATTGTATAGGCCGGGGACATGAGACAGCAGGAAATGGGAACTTTTCTTCCTTCTATTTTTGTGAATGGCAAGGCTGAGGATGTCAGAGAGTTCAGTTAAAATATGTGCTTTATAAGAAAATATAATAATGTGTTTTATAAAGTTTATAACATTGCTGGCCTACCCGGTGAGGTGTTCCTAGTGGTGGTGGTGGCAGCGTGTCAATGTGTTGAGAGGAAGAGGTGATCTGGGAAATTCTGCTGAGCAAACTCTGGGCCCATTTCCACCCCCCAGTTAGTCCACTCCACTCAACTGGTTCACACACTGAGTGGGTCTTTGGGTGTTGTTCCTGGGTAGTTGTTTTGGGATCTCTTCTGGTCCAAGGAAGGAAACTTTGTTAACCTTAGCACTGACCTACAGAATATGTTTGTAACAGCCCTGCTTGTGTGGCATTAGTCTATGTAGTGATCGAAAGAAAAAACCAGACCTTTGCACATTTTTGCACTATATGGTGGATGTGTGAGGAGATTCTCATTTCCTGCACAGCTAAGTCCATGTGAAGTTACCTTGTACTGTATTTGACATCTAGCAAAGTCTCAGTTTGGAAGGAAAGATCTCAGCTTAAAAATGAAGTGGCCAGAAGTTATGGTAAAAGCAGATAGCGTAGCTGGTTTTAAGAAAAGTTTGGACAAATTCCTGGAGGAAAAGTCCATAGTCTGTTATTAAGACATGGGGGAAACATCTGCTTGCCCTGGATCGGTAGCATGGAATGTTGCTACTCTTTGGGTTTTGACCAGGTATTAGTGTCCTGGACTGGCTTCCATGAGAATGGGTTACTGGGCATGATGGACCATTGGTCTGACCCAGTTAGGCTATTCTTATGTTATGTTCTCATCTGTAGGAGCCTTTGTTTTCACTTCTTATTTTAATGTATTTTTTTTCTGAGAACTTATCAGTGTTTTTTATAATGGGAACAAAAATGGAAGAGAATTAATGTGTGTGGAATGGGGGGGTAACTAATTTCTTCAGCTAAATAATTCAATCCACCTCAACCAGACATAGGAGAACTCACGCACCATTCACACACCCTCCAACCAAAAACGTCAAAAGAAAAAAACAGTTAGACAACCTCCTAGCCATTCGAGCTGCAACACTCGACCCCCAACTCTACAACCTATTGACCTCGACCACAAACTACAAAACCTTCAAAAAAGAAATAAAAACCCTTCTATTCAAAAACACATAAAACCGAACTAACACAATCAGAACTTTCCCAAGCATCACCTGCAACTACTCCATATGTACTTCTGATGTCATGACAATTCAGACATAATTTATGTTATGTTATGGTATGTTTGGAATAATGGTTACATATATGAGGTTCAATAAAAGAAAATTTTCACTGCCTGTTTCTATTATGACCATTTATTCAGTTTCATGGTTATTACAAAAAATATTTTTTTACATGGGGGGGGTGTCAAAAAATTATGGGCCCCGGGTACCACATACCCTAGGTACGCCACTGGTATTATGGCTATACAACAGGGAAATTACAAAACGTTTCTGAAGATTTGGGAGCATTGACAAAATTTTGCAAAGAGTGATTGTTGATTTTGCTCTTTGGTCATACACGTCCAGGGTGGGTGGGTGAGAGGGTAGGTTGGAACATATTTTTAATTTCTTAATTTGAGTGTATTTTTTGAATATAATTATGGGGGGGTGATAAATCTATTTGTCATAGATTACAATTTTAATTGTATTTAAGTGCTTTTATAGCAGGGATCTCAAAGTCCCTCCTTGAGGGCCGCAATCCAATCAGGTTTTCAGGATTTCCCCAATGAAAATGCATTGAAAGCAGTGCATGCACATAGATCTCATGCATATTCATTGGGGAAATCCTGAAAACCTGACTGGATTGCAGCCCTCAAGGAGGGACTTTGAGACCCCTGTTTTATAGTGTAATATGATTGCATTATATGTTGCACTTACTTATGGCTTCAAAATGAATAAAGATATTTTTTAAAAAAAGAAATTCATCTTTATATTTTTCCAATCATCTATTGCACTTGCCATATAAGACTATTAAGTCCATTTGATCAACAGTTTGGCCTCCAACAACTGTCATCTCTGCATTGCCAGGTTATAAAAAGCCGTTGGGATGCCTCTGAGGTCCTGTCCAGTTAAATCCAGACATCTGGTAACCCTAAGCAGGAGTCCAGGCTCATAGCTCTTTTTTAAAGAGGGGGCAGGGCTTTAGAGAGACACAGTCTTTTCCAGTGTAATCCATGGATCAGGCTAGGCCAGGGGTAGGCAATTCCGGTCCTCGAGAGCCGGAGCCAGGTCAGGTCAGGTCAGGCTATCCACAATAAATATGCATGAGATAGATTTGCATCTCAAGGAGGCAGTGCATGCAAATCCATCTCATACATATTCATTGTTGATATCCTGAAAACCTGGCCTGGCTCTCGAGGACCGGAACTGCCTACCCCTGGGCTAGGAAGAGATCTGCCAGGATTTTGAGATCCCGCAAAGGGAACCCTGACAGAGGGGCAGAGGCAATCATGTGAAAGGGGCTCCATGGCAGCCCAAACACTTTATTGATGAATAGCTATTTCATTTTATGAACAGCCCATGAGGCCTTTCTTGCATATCTGTTTTCAAAAATTTGTGTATTCACAAGCTGCTTAGAATGATTTTATATAACAGCAGTTCATTAATGCACTTACCCCCCTCTTTTACTAAGGTGCGCTATGCTTTTTAGCACATGGTAAATATTAGCGTGTGCTAAACATGCACTAAACGCTAACGCATGCATGTTATCTTATGGACGCGTTAGCGGTTAGCGCATGTGTTGATTTAGCACATGCTAAACGTGCACTAAAACGCTTAGCGCACCTTAGTAACAGAGGGCCTTAGTGGACTAAGCATGAAAGATTACTGTTGTAAGACATACTTTTGTGAAGTGACTTCATGAAAAAAAAAAAAAAAGTCTGGTGCTTTCCTATTGTTATTGCAGTTCCTTTCCTTATATTGTTTTACTTTGTCTAGCACTTTGACCTCTTCTGAAATGGCGGTAGATCAAGTACAAATCAAACCATAAAATATGGTATTAAGCTTGAAGCTCTTCCACAGCTGTGTAGGGATATTTCCGTATTCACACCTGTGGGTTAGGCCTCTCTGATGTCATCAAAGCCTGAACCATTCTCAAGATATCTTTCCGCTGAGCACAAGAAACTTTCCAGCATGAATTTTGCAAGAAGCAAGAAGTACACAGCTTTGCTGTTTTTGCCTGATGCATTATGGGTATGTACCTGAATGTTGCTATGCAAGGACATTCATCTGTGCTTTAATAATGGGACAGTGTGAATCTTGAAGAAATTATCCTGTTCTTATCTATCTAACGGCCCTGGGTCTTCCAGCCTATATGATACTTTTCTACAAAAAGGCTATTCATCCAAGTCTGTTTCTGGATTGGTCCGGGAGGTCATCTGATGAGATACAAGAAAGACGGCTAATTAATTAATTAGTTAGTCTGTGATAAGGTCCGGGGAAGCTCAAATCTGCTCACAGATGTTCTAAATGTAAACTTTCTCTTTTAATAATTAGACCTGTAAGATACCTCGTGTGACTCTCTGCCTAAGAGAGAGTAATTCAGACTTTTAAAACGGCTCTGAACTCAGCACGGAACGGGACTTGTTTGCGGATGATTTATAGCCTCATCAAGGATTGTCGACACGTGTACCTTTAACAACAGGATTCCTGACGTACTCCAAAGCTATCAAGAAGTTTTTCCTTCCACCTAATTTCGTCTGAAAGGCTGATCTTAAGGTGAGATTACGGAATTTACTCTTAATAGCTGGGTTAGATAAGGATCACTTGTGATAAAGGATAAGGGTTCAAAAGCTCCATTGGTGATAATATAATTATTTGCTAATCAGGGATTATTATTATAAGGAATTGTTTAGTGTGTATTTAACAAGTAAAATTACTCAATTGTCTAACAATTAGATTGTGATAATTATGTACTGAGTTTCATTTGTGTAATCAGATATTTTGTGAACAATACTTAGATTTTGCAGCTGGCTTGTGAATTATATTTTTCTATTTTCATAATAAAGATATTTCTCATTAGCCTGGGTTTTGTGTCGTATAATTAGACCATGATATTTGGACTTGGATAAGAGGTTATGGTTTTCCCTAGACAACTTAACAGAGATGTAACGTGTTTATAATACTGCTAAGTGAACCATAAATCCTACTACAGCTGCCAGTTTACAGAAAAGAGGTGGTAGGAAAAACATTTTTAAAAAAACAACTCATTGACTTGCGTGATTGATATACAATCTGATAACAACCCCTATAAACCATCCAAGTGAATCAATTAAATAGCTACTGCCTCCACATCATAATATAGAGCATTGCGCTGCAAACTTTTTGAAGCCGCGGCACACCAACCCCTCTTCTACGAAATGGCGCTAGCATTTTTTAGCACAGAGAGAGCCACGCTGATTGGCTTATTTAGTTCCTATGTGTGTTGGAAGCAGCTTGGGCCATTCAGCGCGGCTCCCCACACTAGAAACTGCTAGCGCAGTTTCATAGAAGAGGGGGTAAATGTGGGGTCGCGACTGGAGGGCATCCAGAAATGTGCGGAGGTAAACGCAACAACATCACACACAGGTGTGATGCCATCATGTCAACGTTCATGCATGCGTGGATACTCTCCATCTGCGGCCCTGAGCCTCCTATTACCACCAGTGGGGGGGGGAGCTAGAGAAAAAGCACAGAGAAGAGGAGAGGCGCCGGTGGAGTGCCTACAGGATGTGCCTCTTGCCACAAGAGGCATGTCCTGTAAGCTGTCAGCCAATGCGGCGCCTCTCCTCCTCCCCAGCGTCTCGCGGCACACCTGGAATCTGCTGCGGCACACAATTTGTGATACACTGATATAGAGCCTTGAAGCCACATATAACTTCAAATATCTACAATGGGGTGTAAAACAAAATGGTGACTGCTGGTCCTGTTACATGCTACAATGTTAACTGAGTAGAAATCTATAGGCCAATTACTTCCAGCTAATCTGAAGGCTACCAGTTACCAAGCAAGGTAACTAAAAACCTAACATTGTCTGATTCCTTTTTTAACATATCTATTATTTAGTCATGGGCTATAAAGTGATACCATGCTTGTCTCATCCACATCATATTATTCCCCATTTCTCCACTACAGATAAACCCCATTCCAAGCTGCCTACATGACTTACCAGATACAATTGTGTAGCCTATCCATCTGGGACGTCCTCGATCTTGGTCAATGGCTGTTATTATACGAACAGTTGTTCCCTGTAAAGGCAAGAAAATTAGAATACTGTATTGTGTTCTTCACAATGTTTTCTAGTAGATATCCTTAGTTTTTAGATGTTTATTTATTTAGATTTATATTTACATCCAATTAACAAACCAAATAAACTTTTTATCCTTCTAGGCCTCCTTTTGATGTTATCCCTCATTGCACCACTCACTCCTCTGCACATCCAACCTCACCTTCATCCTTTACTTCAGGGCTGCCCAAGTCTGGTCCTCGAGATCTACTGGCAGGCCAGGTTTTCAGGATATCCACAATGAATATGCATGAGAGAGATTTGCATACCAAGAAGGCATTGCAGGCAAATCTTTCTCATGCATATTCATTGTGAATATCCTGAAAACCTGGCCTGCCAGTAGATCTTGTCCAAACTTTTTTAAAATCAGCTACATTAACTGGTCTTACCACATCCTCTGGCAACGTGTTCCAGAACTTAACTATTCTCTGAGTAAAAAAATATTTCCTCCTATTGGTTTTAAAAGTATTACTCTGTAACTTCATCAAGTGTCCCCTAGTTTTTGTAAATTTTGATGCAGTAAAAAAAATCGATTCACTTGTACCCGTTCTACACTACTCAGGATTTTATAGACTTCAATCATATCTCCCCTCAATCGTCTTTTTTCCAAGCTGAAGAGCCCTAACCTCTCTAGTCTTTCCTCTTATGAGAGGAGTTCTATCTTCTTTATCATCTTGGTTGCTCTTCTTTTAACTTTTTCCAGTGCTGCTATATCTTTTTTGAGATAAGGAGACCAGAACTGAATGCAATACTCAAGGCGAGATTGCACCATTAAGCAAAACAGAGGCATTATAACATTCTTAGTCTTGTTAACCATTCCTTTTCTAATAATTCCTAGCATCCTGTTTGCCTTCTTAGCTGCTGCTGCACATTGGGCAGAGGGCTTCAACAATGACACCCAGATCTGTTTCTTGAGCGCTGATCCCCAAGATGGTCCCTATCATCTGATAACTAAAATTTGGATTATTCTTCTCAATGTGCATCACTTTTAATTTGTCCACATTAAATTTCATCTGCCATTTGGATGCCCAGTCTTCCAGTTTCCTAAGATCTTCCTACAGTTTTTCACAGCCCACATGCATTTTAACAACTTTGAACAGTTTAGTGTCATCTGCAAATTTAATCACCTCACTCGTAGTTCCAATTTCTATATCATTTATCAATAAGTTACAAAGCACTGGTCCCAGCACAGGTCCATGTGGCACTCCACTATTTACCCTCCTCCACTGAGAAAAATGGCCATTCAACCCTACCCTCTGTTTTCTTAATCCACAATTGAACATTGCCTCCTATCCCATGACTCTTTAATTTTCTCAGGAGCTTCTCATGAGGAACTTTGTCAAAAGCCTTCTGGAAATCTAAATATACTATATCAACCGGCTCAGCTTTATCTACTTGTTTATTCACACCTTCAAATAAGTCAAGCAAACTGGTGAGGCAAGACCTCCCTCAGCTGAACCCATGCAGACTTTGTCTCATTAAACCATGTTTGTCTACATGTTCCACAATTTTATTTTTTCTAATTATTTCCACTATTTTACTCAGCACCGAGGTCAGGCTTACCAGTCTGTAATTTCCTGAATCTCCCCTGGAACCCTTTTTAAAAATCAGCGTAACATTGGCCACCCTCCAGTCTTCAGGTACTACAGATCAACAATTTCATGTTTAAGTTTTTTCAGTACCCTGGAATGGATAGCATCCGGTCCAGGTAATTTATCACTCTAACTTGTCAATTTGGCTTAGTACATCTTCCAGGTTCACTGAGATTTCTTTCAATTCCTCCGCCTCATCGCCCTTGAAAACCATTGCCGGTTCAGGTAGATTTCTTACATCTTCTTCCGTAAAGACTGAGGCAAATAATTCATTCAGTCTCTGGAGGAGTGGTTAAGATGGGATTTGGATGGGATATGGACCGACTTAGACTTAGTCGTTCTGTAGGGATAATCGAATGTTTCACAAGACATCCTGGATGAAACGTATACGTTGTGAGTTAGATGATGTAAAAGCAGGTATAAGTGCCAAAAAGGTATCCAAAGTGGCCAAATGGCCACTGCAAAGACCCACACACGCTCCCCCAGTGATCACTGATCCCCTCACACTGCCACAAATATCAGAATAAAAACGTACATACCTGTCTCCGGAACATCAGCACCTGCTATAGGAAAGCCTAGTAGAGATGCATACAGGTGTCTTAAGTAGCCTGGGGGGATGGGTGGGCTAGTGAACCCTAGAGAGGAGGACCCAGGCCCATAAGCCACTCTAACCACTACATTCATGGTGTAAAATGTGAGCCCACAAAAACCTCCCAAAAACCTCCCTACTGTACTGCCATATAGATGACACCTGCAGCCATAAGGTCTATTGGGGTTGTAAACAGGTGGATTTGGGGGGTGTTGGGATGGGGGGGTTCACCACATCCTATAAAGGAGTTCTGGTGACATGTTTATGTGGCACCCTTTTTATGAAATTCACAGCAGTGCCCTGTAAGATGCCCCACTGCTCTGTTGCCATATCTGGCTTTGTAAAGGAGGGGTAGGTTGTTCTCTTATATTATTACCTATGACTGCAACATCAAAATAAAAACTTAGAATATAAGGAAGTTTATCACATTCCTCCCTTTTACAAAACCATAGGGCAGTTTTTAGCGCTAGCCGTGGCAGTAACAGCTTCTATGCTCATAGGAATTCTATGCGCATCGGCGCTGTTACCGCCATGGCCAGCGCTAAAAAACGAGCTATGATTTTGTAAAAAAAAGGGGGGGATAATGTGAAATTGAATTGTCAGGTTTTAAGAGCAACATTAAAAGTTTTAAAGGATAATTTGCCTCAGATGTATATTGGTTTTAGATTCCTAGTTTGTGCTGAGTTAGGATAAAAATTTGTATTGAAAAACCTTGCATTGTAACTATGGCAAATTGCAACCTGTAAACTGCATATTATATAAATTGGTATTCGATCCCTAATATGTGTCGAGTTAGGATAAAAAACTTGTACTGGAAAAAACTTGTACTGTAACTACAGCAAATTGTAACCTGTTAACTGTATATTATGTATGTTGGCCTGTAACCTATTCTGAACTCTTTGGGGAGGACAGAATAGAAAACGAAATAAATAAATAATACTTGGATATATATTTTTTTGTCCTGGATCTAAAATACTAGTAGATATGCTATATTTACCAGTACTTTTTATCCAGAGGAAAAACTTTAAAGCCTAATATCGGTAGGATTCATAGAGTCAGACAGTAGAAAAATAGAGAAATTGGAGATGATTTGCCGTACAACCAGAGCCCTGATTTAAAAAGCAGTACCATATCTACCCTGTCCCTCTCCTTTATGGTACAAATATTTATGTCCTCGACCTCAAGTCTTTTCTTTATGTCTTTGATTCAGCCACTTTATTCTGGATTGCCTCTAGTTGTTTTAAACATTTTTACTGAGATATTATCTTCAAAACTGAATATAGTGTTCAAAGCGAGGCCTCAATAATAATTTGTATCAGGGTATCAGTACCTTCTTCTTTCTGCTAGTTATACCTCTCTCTGTGCAAGCCAACATCATTCTAGCTTTGGCCACCACTTTATCACACTGTTTCTCTAGACTCTATCACATTAAATTTGAATTTGGATGTTAAATTTATTACTCTCCTCTTCCAAATCTGTCCTCAAGGTAAGTTTCATTCAGGTACATAAGACTACACTGCACAACAATTTTTTGGTTAAGTCTTGATTCCTGAAAAGTTTTTGGTGATTATGACAGGTACCAACTTGGTATGCTCAAATATGGTTTTGGTTTTACTGCATCACGTAAGAACTATGAGAAATAGACATTTTTATGTTTACTGACAATAAAATATATAGTCAAGTTTACGTTTCGCACAAGCGACTAAATGAAACAGAATTAAAAGTGTTTTGCTCCCGAGTTTCTTTTATATTCAGTGTCTGGTGCATCACGTTGTAGCATCCAACAATAGTCGGCAAGCATTGACGGATTCCAATTGCCCTGGTATCGTTTCTCCATCGTAGCTATGTCTTGATGAAACCTTTCACCGTGCTCGTCACTCACAGCACCGAGATTTGCGGGGAAGAAGTCCAAGTGTGAATGGAGGAAATAAATCTTGAGTGACATATTGCACTTCATTCTCTTGTATGCTTTGAGAAGTTTGTCTACCAGCTGAATGTAGTTTGGGGCTCTGTAATTGCCCAGAAAATTGTCAACAACGTCTTTCAAGGCTTTCCAGCCAATTTTTTCCGGCCCAACTAACAGATCTTCAAATCGCTTGTCACTCATAACATGTCTGATCTGGGGGCCAACAAAAATACCCTCTTTGATCTTGGCATCAGTTATTCTTGGGAACATCTGTCTTAAATAACGAAAACCTTCCCCTTCCTTGTTCATTGCTTTCACAAAATTCTTCATGAGTCCCAGTTTAATGTGAAGAGGAGGCAAAAATATCTTTGTCGGGTCAACAAGCGATTCATGTGCTACATTTTTCTGTCCTGGAACTAACTTTTTACGGAGTGGCCAGTTCTTTCTAGAATAGTGCGACTCTCTGTCTCGGCTGTCCCATTCGCAGATGAAACAGCAGTACTTTGTATAGCCAAGCTGCAGTCCTAGTAACAGAGCAACGACTTTGAGGTCTCCACAGATATTCCAGTTATACCTGGTATACTGGACATACTTTAGTAACATTTCCATATTCTCATATGTTTCTTTCATATGTGCTGCATAGCCAACAGGTACTGAAGGATAAACGTTGCCATTGTGCAACAGAACAGCTTTCAGGCTTAACATTGACGAATCAATGAAAAGACGCCACTCTTCCGGGTTGTGATCACAACCAAAGACCGAGAACAATCCTTCAATGTCACAACAGAAACAGAGACTGTCGACTTGTGCAAAAAATTTGGTTATATCATGATGCCGGTCTCGAAACACAGAAATTTTCGTACCTGGTGATAGCAAACACCATTCCTGCAGTCTCGAACCTAGCAGCTCAGCTTTTGCTTTTGACAGACCCAAATCTCTGACCAAATCGTTCAATTCGGACTGTGTTATCAGATGTGGATCGCCTGATGAGGATGGTTCAAAATCCGGGTCAATGTCACTGTTAGAACCCTGCACTGCAGTTTCTTCATCTGGTTCGTCTAAGGTCCAATCCTCTGGTGGTTTCGGAACTGGAAGACTGTCATCATGTGGCATGGGTCTCATTGCTGAAGGCAGATTAGGATATTCAATTGACTTCTTGTTTTTGGCAGAGAAACCAGACACATTAGTCAAACAGAAATAACAGTCCGTCACATGGTCTTTCTGTTCTCGCCATATCATCGGAACAGCAAATGGCATCGTCTTTCGAGTACCTCTGAGCCAGGCTCTCAGACTAACAGCACATGTCGCACAGCAAATGTGAGGCGCCCATTGCTTGTCTTGATCACCTATTTTGCAGCCAAAATACAGATGATAGGCTTTCTTTACAAGGGCAGTCATCGAACGTCTCTGAGGCGTAAGTGTATATTCCCCACAGATATAGCAGAATGTGTCGCGGCTGTTACGACACCGACGAGACATATTGCCCGACACCAAAACGTCTATAGCATCAAGCTTACTTACTGTTATATTGCTACAGCTACTATACTACTATACTTTACTATACTGATACTATATACACACACGGACTATCTATATTAACCAAATGAGCAGGATCGGTGTATGGAAGCCACCATTATAGCATGGTGAGACAGCGCAAGCTCGTTCAGACCTGCCCAGACATGCCCAGGATGTCATCTTCCATAAAACAGCTTCCAACCTGGCTAGATTTTATGCATGGACATACCCAGGCGGCACAAACCGTTGTTGATAAGACACTTATGGGAGAAAAAATTGTTTGCATCCAAATATAAGAAAAAATCACGACAAAATTGAAGATTTCTCTGAAATGGTACGTGATGGGTAATTTTTGATGTAATATTCATGATCAGCACCCAAAATTCTATAAGAAACACCCAGCAGTGTTCAGGAAGCAAAAACTTTGTTGTGCAGTGCTATCAGCCTGGTGGCCCCTCCCCCTATACCCTCAAGTTTAACGATCAAGCATTTGGCCAACCTTTTATTTATTTTTTTTAGACCATTTTACATTTTGTCTGTTCCCTTCTCATGAATGCAAAGTTTTGCAGATCGTGCCATCCATCCAAAGCAAGTCTTTTCTTCTAACTTTTCTGCAATACTATCATGCTGATTCATTTCAGATTCCTACTGACCTCCTCCGAATTCGCCCTTTCACTTGCACATGACTACTATGCTCGCGTGACTGATTCTCATGGATCCAACCCTCACCGTCTCTTTGCCATGCTCAACTCTCTACTCAAGGTGCCCTCACTTCTGACTCTTCCTTTGCTTTCTCCCCAGACTATGACTTCCACAACAAGGTTCACAAGATTAACCTTGAGTTCTTGATTGAATCACCTCCACCTCTCTCTCCTCCTATCCGCCCTGTGGCCTTTTCTTCCTTATCTGAAATAACAGAGGAGGAAACTTCACATTTTCTCTCCTCCTCAAAACTCACTACCTATTTTTCTGACCCCATCCCCACCTGTCTATTAATTCCCATCTCTCCTGTCATCTCTGCTATCTGCCATATCCTCAACCTATTACTTTCTACTGTGACTGTACCTGACACCTTCAAACATGCTGTAGTTATGCCACTACTGGAAAAAAAAACATCACTGGACCCTACCTACCCCTCCAATTATCGCCCAGTCTCCCTCCTTCCAAGCTACTTGAATGTGCTGTTCACCACTATTATCTTGACTTCCTTTCATCTCGAGCTATTCTTGACCCACTTTAATCGGGCTTTCACCTTCTCCATTCTATGGAAACTGCCCTTGCTAAAGTCTCCAATGACTTGTTCCTGGCCAAATCCAAAGGCCTCTACTCTGTCTTCATCCTTTTTGAACTATCAGTGACATTAGACATTGTAGAATACCACTTATTCATCGATACACTGTTCTTGCTTGGATTCCATGGCTCTATTATTTCATAGTTTTCTTCCTATCTCACCCATCACACTTTTAGCATATGCTCTGAAGGATTCTTTTCCGCTGCCATTCCGCTATCAGTTGGCATACCTCAAGGCTCTGTCCTGGGACTAATCCTTTTTTCCATCTAAACTTCTTCCCTTGGCGCTCTAATTTCCTCCCACGGCTTCAAATACCATTTCTAATGCTGACGACTCACCCATAATTTCTATAGGAATCTAGGCTCGAGTCTCAGCCTGCCTGGCATTGCTACCTGGATGTCTCGCCACCACCTAAAATTGAACATGGCCAAGACTAAACTCCTTATCTTTCCTCCTAAACCTGCCTCTCTACTTCCTCCATTCTCTATTTTGATGGATAAAACTCTCATCTGCCCTGTCTCATCGGCTCACAACCTCGGGGTCATTTTTGACTCATCTACTTCCTTCTCTTCTTATATACAGCAGACCACCAAAACTTGTCGCTTCTTTCTATACAACTTCTCTAAAATCCAGAAATTCCTTTCTGAGCATGCTGTTAAGATCATCATTCATGCTCTCGTCACCTCTTACCTGAATACTGCAACTTGCTTCTCGCGGGACTTCTGCATAGCCAATTCTCTTCCCTTCAATCTGTTCAGAATTCTGCTGCACGCCTAGGATTTCACCAGTGTCATTATGCTCACATTACCCCTCTCTTCAAGACACTTCATTGGCTCCCTATCCACTTCTGTATACACTTCAAACGCCTCTTACTGACCTACAAGTGTATTCACTCTACATCTCTATTCACTTAGCTCTTCCTATACTCTGCTCTGGGAGCTTCATTCATTCATTGGGCAAGTCTCTCTTGTCTGTACCCCTCTCCTCTACTGTCAACTCCCATCTGCCTCGCCTATGCCTGGAACAATCTGCCTGACTCGGTATGTCAGGTTTGGCGGTATTCAAATTCAGGCTGAAAACCTACTTTTTCAAAGCTGCATTTAAGTCCTAAGCCTACCTCTGATAAAGCACCATATTTGTTTCTCATTCCCTGTGTAGTCCTCTACACCAGTGGTTCCCAACCCTGTCCTGGAGGACCACCAGGCCAGGCAGGTTTTCAGAATAGCCCTAATGAATATGCATGAGAGAGATTTGCATCTAATGGAGATTTCAGGCATGCAAATCTGCTCCATGCATATTCATTAGGGCTATCCTGAAAACCTGACTGGCCTGGTGGTCCTCCAGGACAGAGTTGGGAACCACTGCTCTACATTCTCTACCCCTTCATCCCTTTGTATTTACCTACATGAGAAGCTTATATTGATTCACTATTATGTCCACTGTGTCTGTCATAATTAGATTGTAAGCTCTTTTGAGTAGGGACCTGCTCATGCATATTTAATGTATAGTGCTGCATGCATCTGGTAGTGCTATAGAAATAATAAACAGTAGTAGTAGAACCATTCCCATTAAGAAAAGATTAATTTATGGCAGTAGCTGTGGTTAATGATACTACAGCTTAACTGAAGGTCAAAAGAGGACATTAAAGCAAGGAGCTTGGTCACAATGGGCTCAGAAGGGTCATCAATATGGAGGTTAAAGTTCTATAAATAAAGAATGGAGAAGAGTTTGAGGAAGGAGTTGACATCAGTGAGTAAGGAGGAGAGGGACTACAGGGTAAAGAGTCATGGACTTGACATTGCACCTTTTTGCGGTACAACCAAAGTGGTAGATCATAGACAGTAGAGATCGTGTTAGAGGTGTTTTAGTGTGCACTAGAAATGATCCTGCATAAGTAGAATTTCTAGCAGGCCACCACTTCTGGATACTGATTATGATTCTCCAATCCCATTGCATAATGTTCCTCCCATAAATTATGTGCATTCCTTCCCATGTCAAAAATACTTCGAATCTGCTGTTCATATACTTTCAGGACACCAGAAGAGTGTCATATGCTATAGGCAAAAAAAAAAAAAGAAGAGTGTACTAAGATCTTTGCTGCAACGGAGAAGACTTCAGGGCAGCATTACTTAAAATTCTAGCCCTTTCCATTACTTCCCCTAGGGCACGTTCATAGACTCTTAAGTAAATCTGTATTCTTCATTTTGACAACATTAACAATAAATCCCGGGTCATTGACCTTTTAACAACTCGCTGCTGCCAGGACCTGGCAGCCACCAGAGATCCTTTAAATCACCCACAGTAATTGCGTTGTCCAAATCAGCAAGTACAACTACAGATGGTATTACAGCAGGGCAGTGAGAAGAGGAGTGGAAGGGGAAAGCAGGGCACATGAAAATAGAGCAAAAGCAAAGGAGAGAGACTATGCACAAGAAGATTCACTGTTCGGTTTTCAGAATTTATTGCACTTTAATTTACTGTTCCTCTGAGAGAGATATGAACTCCAAATCCCTCACTGGCAAACTATACTGTTTTTCCATTTAGAAGGTAGTGGGTAAAGGTGTCGTTCTATCTGACGGCTCGCTCATCGCCTGTCACACAGAGAGGGAACTGGCAATGGCTCAGAATGATAAGTGTCAGAGAGCTGTGCTGTATATCTCTGAGGCAGGAAACAACAGCCAACAGCTGCATGAGTTTAGGTGGGGGAATAAGGAATTTGATTAGCTGGTACAATTAGCAGCCAGACGGTTATACAGGTTTCAAGGCAAACATTCATCTATTCTATATCACCCATTTTTTCCCCCTAATCAATTTTTTTTCTTTGTTTTGGTCTTTTTTAGTCCTTTCTCTCCCACTAGTCTGAATATTACCCTCCTCATCCTCCACCCCCCCCCCCCCCCAATAGTATGATGGAGAGACTCAAGGGATCTTCAATGGTCTAAAGGCTGGAGATACACCTCTTAAAAAGTGCAACCTCAGCACCTTTTTTTGCCCAGCAGGGGCTGCTACAGTAGCGTCAGCAATCGTCTTTCCTTGGATCTGATTACACAACATCTGCAATGTGCCCAGGCTAACTAACTCCTGTAGACAGGTTATCCTAATTGGAATTATGTTAAAATAATTTTTATTAAAGTTTCGAAAAAGTGCTAGAAATACACACAATAAATATAACAGGAATACACATAACAGGAATCTTACAAAGATGCACAAAGCTACGCTCTACCCCCAACCCTCCCAGACCCCCAAAATCCCCATCCAAACGTCTGAGGTTAAACATCAAATCCAGAGCAAGCAACCCAAAAGGAGTATAACATCACAAATTCAGAAGTCGACTTCGAGCAAGAGGAGTAAGATCCATCCAGAACTTTTCCCAGATCAAGCAGAAGCGGTGGCTGGGTCCCACATCCAGGGTAGTAAAATGTCTACGTTCCAAGGAGGCATGAATTATCATCAGAGACCGCCACTGACCTAATTGGAATTATTATTCTAATTATAAGCAGATGGTTGGGCTGGTTAATATTAGAAGGAAGTAAATGGTCCAGTTAAAGCAACCCAAGGATATGAATGGAAGAAATCTGCTAAAAATTTGTTATGTGATTGCTAAGGTAGAGGCTGGAGAGAGGCAGGACTCATGACACCAGCCAAGGAAGCCTAGTAAAGTATCTCTAGGGTTACCTCATTCTAGAGAGTGACACAGTAACCATTACCACGGGAATTCCATGGTAATGGAGAAACGTTGCCAATTTTGCCCGGTATTACCATGGTAATGATTGATCACTCCATGGTAGTGCCATGGGAACGGGAACTGCTGCCACAGTAATACTGCGGCAATGGGGACAGAGAGCATCCTCCCAAAGCCTACCTTTTAATGTCCTCAGTGGTCTAGTAGCTTCTTCAGGAGCAGGAAAGAGCCCAACACTTTCCTGCCCCTGCTCCTACCACTTGCAAAGTCTTACAAGGCTGCTTCATGAAGTCTCGGCAGCGGCAGCCATTCAGAAAATCTTCAGATTGGCGGCAGCGGGCAGCTTTAGTAGTGGAAGGGGCAGGAAGGAATTGGGCTCTTTCTTGCTCCCGAAGAAGCCACTAGACCACTAGGGACATTAAAAGGTAGGGCACGGGGGGAGGGTCAGGGTTGACATTAGACCCTGGTGAGGGGGTAGGCAGGAGACACAGATGGCAGGGAAGGGGAGTCACGGATGGAAGGCAGAGCAGGGATGGGTGAATGGCACAGGAAGGAAGGCAGAGGTGTAGCAATGGGCAGGCCTGACACCCCCCGCGCACCTCCTCCACACCGGCATCGGGGAAGCAGGCTGGGTCCCGCAGTCCCTGCACCTCTCTATTTTCACTCTCCGATGGCCAGCTTCAATTGGTCATTACCAACTACTACATGCTGCCTGCCAGTAACTCGGAAGTCTCTCCTAAGAACATAAGAATTGCCGATGCTGGGTCAGACCAGTGGTCCATCATGCCCAGCAATCCTCTGCCACTATTTACAATTTCATGTTTCTGCCAGGGCAGGACACGGTAGAGGTGAGGCTTTCGGGTTAGCAAAAGGCAGCCTGTAGCAACTGCTACTGCTGACTCTGACCCTAACCCATTGAAGTCGGAGAGTGAAGAGAGGGAGTTGCAAGAAAGAAAGGTAGCTATAAGTGTGGTGGGGGAGATGTTGGATAGTGAGAAAAAGGTAGAGATGTTGAGAACGCTGCATAGGGGAAGTGAAAAGAGATGTTGGATAAAGGCATCTCTTTCCCCCCTCCCCCCTCAGGCGATTAGCTGTCATACCTGCAATCTCCTAACCCTCCCTGGTACCTTTTAAGTCCTTTAGTTCTTCACAACAGTAACAGTGACTCATGTCTGCTGCTTGTGCTGGCCCCGAGTCTTCTCTTTGATGGAACATCCTGGTCCTATGAACAGGATGCTACGTCAGATGAAAGGCTCAAGAATGGTGTGAGCAGCGGGTATAAGTCAGTGCTCACTGCCATCGAAGAACTGAAGGATTTAAAAGGTACCGGAGGTTGGGGGAGTGGAGGTAAGAGAAACTAGAGATTCTAGCCAAGATTGGAAACAACTAGAAATAGACGTACTGAGTGTGCAGTAGACAAGGACCCCTCACTGCTGTATGCTTTTCAGTGCAAGTACATAATTTGTATGCTGTGGGAAAAATGGGTCTTTCAGAGTCAAACACTGTACATGAGTGAAGAAACAGAAGGGTTCTCAAATAGCAGCGTAGCGAGTAAGCAGACTGGCAGGTACTCAGCGATTTCACACATGGAAGGACCTTGCAGAACGCATTCAAGTGTTATGCAGTTGTAGGGAGCCAGCGACATAACCTTCGGCTGGCACATGACAGGAGGCGGTAGAGAATTCCAAGCACCAGCATTAGTCCGGATGTTTGTGTGCAGCATGTTAAACCAACCTTCACAGCATCTGCTGGGGGTAGAATTCCTAGAGTTGAAAAGCTTTGTTTCTCTTGTCTCTGTAGTAAATTCAGTAGTGACAGGAAAGAAGTTGCTTGTTGAACTCCGATTCAGCTTAGGATAATTTCTTTCACACTTTCATTGCCTAAAGAACACCGTAAGTCTAATGAATATGCACAGTGCAACCTTCATTATATTTAATGGGATCAAAGTTTGAAAATTTTGAATACGCTCAGGGCTTAACTTGAGGGGGTACTGAGTACCAGCACCTTTTCTACTGCTTGATTAAAATGACTCTTGGTCCCCAAATATTAATAAAAGAGCTCAGGTTCTGCACACTCAAGCGCGGATTCTCTAAACGGCGGTGCTGGTTGGTGGCCAACTTAAAAGTGTCAGCCGATGGCATGTCAATCACTTGATGGCAACATTTAGAGAATCGCGCCTCCTTCAAAGGTAGGCGCCAGATATGTAGGTCAGGGTTTTCGAGGCCTACATTTTTGGTGCCTACATTTGAAGTGAATCATGCCTCCGGTGGTACCTATGGGGATTCAGGGTGGGGATCAAGGGGTGTTAGGCAGGAGGGAGTGGGCATTCCTCTAGCCAATTGGATGTGGAATGTCAGGGGATCGAGGGGTGTTTGGCAGGAGCGAGTGGGCATCCCTCCTGCCAATCGTGGATGTTGGTAAAATGCAAAAGGAACTGACTTTAATAAGAGTCCTGTCTACAGAGAGTGATCCAATTTTATAAGGTACGCTCACTCTCTGTAGACAGGACTCTTATTAAAGTCAATTCCTTTTGCATTTTACCAAAAGCCTTTCTGACTTTCAGTATTATATACACGTTCCCTGACTTTTCTGAGGAATCGTGGATGTTGAGTAGATGTCGGGGTGATCCTTTGCCACAGCCAGCTCAGCTGATCACAGCTACGGTATTGTCTCCCTGATCAGCTGAGCTGGCAGGACTTCCCAAAGCCGCAGTTTTGATGAGTCCTGCCAGCTCAGCTGATCGAGGATTCCCGTGCCACAATCAGCTCAGCCAGCTGTGTCTACTTTTCCAATTGAAATATAGGCCAGCATTAATAGTAGTATAATACTTTTTCAGTAAAAAGTAAAAGTACCATAACTATAATGAATGCAACTATATTGTTAATGATTTTATCCCAAAAATGTTATTGCTCATGCAAGTGTGCTTGTGAGTCATTATTAAACCAGTACAGTTAAAAAATTGTTCAGCAACTGCACTGGCAGACAGTGGATTGCTCAGTCTGAGTAAAAGGTTCCTTTGAGTTAGGCTAGGCTACAATATTACTGATGTCTTTTGACTGGGTCTGCAGATATTGATCAAGGAAATATCTATCTGAAACACTTGACTTCTGTATATTGAAAAATACTTTATCTTCATCATTGTCATTATCATCTATGGTAGAAGCAGTGTGGTCTAAATTCATCACTTGCATTTTCATCTTTGTTATCATCACCAGACTGGTCAATTACAGCGAAGGCTTTCATAAAGTTGGAATCATTGTCTGTTGTTGTTTGAACAATTTTTCATTTGATGCCAAAACTCTCTTTGAATATCTTTGAGAATTGATGCAAGAAAATCAAATCTTTGGGAACTAATGGCGTGTGGTGAGGGCTTTCAGGGGATTCAGTGAATCCCCTGCTCTATAGCCCTGCTTTTTTTTATTGTGTTTACTTTTTGATTGATGCGGTTTTATTGGTTGAGTAGGCAGCCTGCTCAACCAGTCATACCACATCAAACAAAAAATAGAAAAAAAAAAAGAGCAAGGCTCTTGGGCTGGTGATTCTCCGAACCCCAAGCAATTATTATATACAGGTGTGTAAGAGAAAATACCAATTCAAAAACCAAAACTACTCTCTTCACTTTTTAACAATCTTTACAATTTTTTAAATGTATCATGAAAATGTCAAAAAGATAGTGTGAATGCTCTTTTTCTAATAGATTCTCACTATTTTGGAACTTTAATGTTTGGACAACATAACAGAATACTGAGCTAAGTACGCAAAAAAAATATTTAAAGAAGGAGAACTGTTTATAGAAATCATACAAATTATAATATTTAAACATTTAATTGGAGGGTGGAGGTTAAACCAATGAGGATTGTCCTGTTAAAGATTTGCAGGCTGAGTTGAATAGCCAGCAGCAAACCGGGATATGAGGTTTCTCCTCTTATACATTAGAGTTCCAAAATAGTGAGACTCTATTAGAAAAAGAGCAATCACGCTATCATGCTGACATTTTCATGATACATTTAAAAAATTATAAAGATTGTTAAAAAGAGAAGAAAGTATTTTTGATTCTTCGAAAAAAAACCCTTTGAAGGCCCTGACTACTGATCTGAATTTGATTGGCTGAGCAGCATTGGCTTGTTGCCTGCTCAACCAGTAAAATTCAGAGCCGTGCCTTCAGGGCCTTTAGGGGTGGGGTGAATCCCCTGAAGGCCCTGACCACTGGTGGGAATCTTTCAGTCTTGGGGCCAAGACATGCTTCTTCTCTAGAGGCTATCAATCCATTAAATAGTTTTACATCCTAATGTAAAACTTTCCTTGGGATGACCAGCAGTCGGTTGTGGTAGAATCATATATCTGTTCACCAAGAATTGCTACCAGCTTCAGCTTCATCTCCACTTCAAAGCGACCCAACTCATCACTGTCCCATTTGGCTGGGGACCAGTAACCAGTTTAACATAAGTTATGTTCACTAAATTGCAAAATTTAAGATGAAATGATCCACTGTTTGCATAATGAGAATTGTAATAGCAAAATCCTGTTCCAGGTTTTGCTGTTAAGATTTGGTTTATTGAGGAATCATCATTTACATCTTGCTTCTGCTTTTACATTTTACTTTTAATTGCAAGCACCAGATGTAACTAGGTAAAAGTAGTGCAACTGGTAAAATTATTACTTCAGTAAAAGTAACAAAAGTTTACTTAAGTAAAGTAATTAGTTACATTTACTCAGTTGCTAAATAACACTGGGGATGACTGACTAAATGAGAACATGATCAGTAGCATTGCACCAGGACAAGGAGAGAGAGTGTGTGTATTTGTGTTTCTGAAAAGTAATAGGTGTGTACATACATGTGTGTCAAACCAACAAGAGACATGAGGAGAAGACCCACAGAGGAAATGGCAAACCAAACCAAACAGAACTGTGGAAACAACAATGTTCTAGACTAGCGGTCTCAAACTCAAACCCTTTGCAGGGCCACATTTGGGATTTGTAGGTACTTGGAGGACTGCAGAAAAAATAATTGCTTCTGATAATTTCAGCTATACACAGCTGAAAGAAGTGCAACCTGCAGAAAGTAAAGTTTAGATAGTTTTTCACTTTCTGCATGTTGCACTGCTTTCAGATGTGTTTATCTGAAATTATAGAAGCAATTAAGGAAAGATTTATAAACTATAAAGAGTTTTACCTCATGCAAAATTGTGATTTAGATTCTAAAGCATCAACTGCAAGAGACAAGATTTTGGTGTAGTCCTCTAGGCCAGGGGTGTCCAATGTCGGTCCTCGAGGGCCGCAGTCCAGTCGGATTTTCAGGATTTCCCCAATGAATATACATGAGGTCTATTTGCATGCACTGCTTTCATTGTATGCTAATAGATCTCATGCATATTCATTGGGGAAATCCTGAAAACCTGACTGGATTGCGGCCCTCGAGGACCGACATTGGACACCCTTGCTCTAGGCTTTTTTTGTAGAGGGGAGATTCAATATCCGACTTGTGCCTGGAAAACTTGTGCCTTAAGTGTCCGGTGGTCATGTCCACAACCACCTTCAGCTCTCACCTCCTCCAGTATTGGACAAAACCGCCATCTTACATCAAGCAGTCACCGCCAGGAGAGATACCAAATTTCATGAGAGTTCACGAGATTACGTACATACGCACAAGCTGCACTGCCTCCAGTGGTTACCTTACATTCTGGAACGTTGCCCGCCTCACTGCTGTAACCTCACGCAAGCTCTTTCTTGCATCTGTACGCAATTATCCTCTCCACTGCACCTCATAATCACGTACAGACACAGGAAAGCGCTTGCATGATGTTACAGCAGTGAAGCGGGCAAAGTTCCAGAACAACGGTAACATACCGAGGGCCTCAAAATAGTACTTGGCAGTTCGTGGGACACGAGTTTGAGACCACTGTTCTAGACCTTTGTTTTATTTCTTCAAAAAATCTTTAAAACTGTCCACATTTGTATTAAACGGGCCCACCTTCCTCAGGGGTCCTAGAATATTAGCAAAGATAATGATAAATGAATGTAATGCGACAAGACAAATGGTGCCAACTGAATGATATTTGAAAAGAAGTAAAGGTGTGATTGTATGAAGATCCCAATAAAAGCAGTGATTGTAGAAATGAAAATCACTAAACAATGTGCCGGTAGTCTGAGAATAGCACGTATCACCGAAAGAAATAATTATGTAAAATGAACTTTAATGTCCATAAACAGAAGAAATTTGAAAGAGCATAAATGTGCTTATGCGGAACAGGCCATAAATAGTGTACAATGCATGCCAAACCCCTTGATGTTATGCAGAAAATCATGCAAAACAAAGGTCTAGAACAGAGGTGTCCAACCTTTTGGCTTCCCTGGACTGCATTGGCCGAAAAAAATGTTTCTGGGGCCGCACAAACGTGTAAATGCTGCAACAAGACAGAGGAGGGAGCCGGCAAGACTGTAAACACCCGGGGGCAGCAGAGGAAAACACTGCATCGCCCTCGACCGGGGCCCCACAAAATACTTCATGGGGCCTAGAACATTGTTTCCACAGTTCTGTTTTGTTTACATGCATGTGTGTCAATAGCAATAGGAGAGAGGGAATCTAAAGCACATCAGAAAAAAAGTACAATGGGCAGCAATGTGCGGTGGCGGCGAAAAGGGCGAACAGAATGCTAGGAATGATAAAGGGGATCACAAACAGATCGGAGAAGGTTATCATGCCGCTGTACCGGGCCATAGTACGCCCTCACCTGTAGTACTGCATACAGCACTGGTCGCCGTACATGAAGAAGGACATGGTACTACTTAAAAGGGTCCAGAGAAGAGCAACTAAGATGGTTAAGGGGTTGTAGGAGCTGCCGTACAGCGAAAGATTAGAGAAACTGGGCCTCTTCTCCCTCGAACAGAGGAGATTGAGAGGGGACATGATCGAAACATTCAAAGTACTGAAGGGGATAGACTTAGTAGATAAGGACAAGTTGTTCACCCTCTCCAAGGTAGGGAGAACGAGAGGGCACTCTCTAAAGTTGAAAGGGGATAGATTCCGTACAAACGTAAGGAAGTTCTTCTTGACCCAGAGAGTGGTAGAAAACTGGAACGCTCTTCCGGAGTCTGTCATAGGGGAAAACACCCTCCAGGGATTTAAGACAAAGTTAGACAAGTTCCTGTTGAACAAGAAGGTACGCTGATAGGGCTAGTCTCAGTTAGAGCACTTGTTTTTGACCAGAGGACCACCGCGTGAGCGGACTGCTGGGCATGATGGACCCAGAAGTGGCAATTCTTATGTTCTTATGGCCCCGAGAACAAGGGTGGAGCAACAAACTATTTGAAGACCCGACACAGGCCATATTTCTGCAAAATGCCTGCGTCAGGGGTTCAGTTAGTCAAATATTCCAACGCCAGAGCTCTTATTTGGCCCAATTGGTAAAGTGATTAGTGATGTCTATTCTGCCATTACCATGCGGTTCAAGGCTGGTTACAAAAGGAGTTATCTGGCCATTTCCAGAGGAATTGAAGAGTATAGAGCGGGCTGAAAGAACAGAAAACATTGAACACTTGTACAAGCTGGCTGAAGAACACTTGTATGTCAACAGCTTTTAACAGCTTTCAGCTAATTCACAGTTGGAACCTCATACAAGTGTATTTCATCCAGCCGTTACAATTGCAGTGTTTTCTGCCCCACTCTTACTTTGCCCAGAGTATACCCATGTGCATGCCCACATATAAAATGCATGCTATCGCAGACCCACATATTTATAGAATAGCACGTAGGTGCCTCTCAGGCATGTACATATATTGTACTTGTGCACACATGGACCTGTATATTTTATTACCTTGAACATAGACAGTCTCTCGGAACTAATTAGTCTTCACAGTATATAAAAATAGTTATGAACTTAATCAGTAACTCTTTACCCAATATATATTACCTTAAAAATTCTATGTCATCGCTTATTCTATTCCTTCAAATTTTGAATGTAATTTTGTTTTAGTTTGGATGTAATCCGCCTTGAACCGCAAGGTAATGGTGGAATAGAAATCACTAATGTAATGTAATGTAATGTATATAAATATATACCATACACCTCTAAAGTAATGTTAATTATACGTAGATGACCTTCTGAGGTTTTGTCCGCAAGATCTTATAGCATCAAGCTAAATCTCAAAGGACTTTATACTTCTTCATCAGGTCAATTGTTAATTAATGTTTAACCTAATCAGCAGCATTGTACCAGCAGAGAGAGAGGGAGATAAAGAGAGTGTGTGAATTTGTGTTTCTATAACGTGACAGGTATGTACATGCACGTGTGTTTATGTTTATGTTTATTTTATTAATTTGATGAATCGCCTATCCATAATTTACTAAGCGATTTACAATAAGATACATAAGCATTTTAAAAAACATACTAATAATATTAAGTAAAAGATAAAAACCAGACTCATAAACAGACGAAAACAAGAACACATAATGATAAAAGGGGAAAAGTTACATAATAAATGCTTTGAAAAGAAGAAAGGGAACATTCAAGGAAAAAACATAAGGAGGGATGACTTAACTACAGTAATTAAAAGTATTTGTGTTAAAGACTAAAAGCATCTTTAAAAAGGAAAGTTTTTAATTTATTTTTAAAGAGACTGAGTTCCTTTTCATCTCTTATGTATTGTGGCAAAGAGTTCCAAGTCTGGGGGGCCACAATTGAGAACATGTCATGACGTCTGGTACCTACCACTTTTAAAGAAGGGACTGCCAGTAATCCTTGTGCTAAAGATCGAAGAGAGTGTGATAAATTATATGGGATAAGCATCCAATTTATAAATGATGGTTCATTTGTGGATAGAGTTTTAAATACCAGCAACAAAATTTTATACGTAATGCGATGAGTAATGGGGAGCCAATGCGACTCGATCAAGTAAGGAGTCACATGGTCATACTTTTTACCATTGTGTAAAAGTTTGACTGCAATATTTTGAATTATTTGTAAACGTTTTTTTTTCTTTTTGTGTAATGTTAATTAGTAACGCATTACAATAGTCAAGTTTTGTTATAATCAGTGAGTGTATTAAAATATTTAAAGAGTTAGGTTCAAGAAATTTAGAAATTGAACGGATCATTCGCAATCTGTAGAGGCAAGATTTGATAGTGTTGCTAATAGGTTCATGATAGGAAAAATTTTCGTCAATCAAAACCCCAAGTGTTTTTAATGAAGATACTAAATCTATATGAATGTTATTAATGATAAAAGGAGTAGCTGGCTTTATTCCTTGTTTCCATGAGAAAAGTATTGCTTTTGTTTTAAGGATATTTAATGCTAATCTATTTGCCGTCAGCCAATTTTTAATTGTGTCGAGTTTTTTATTGATCTGAGAAATTTCTTCTGAATGTTCGGGATTTAAAGGGTGAGACAGTTGAATGTCATCTGCATAGGTGTATGGAGTAAAGCCAATAGATTGGCATAAACTTAGTAACGGTGAAAGAAAAATGTTGAACAATAAAGGTGGTAATATAGATCTTTGAGGAATTCCATAGCTGAGGGAGTAAGGTTTTGAACTTGTATTGTTGAAATGGACTGTATATTGTCTGTTTGCTAGAAAAGAAATGAACCATTGTAAAACCTGGTCGCAAACACCAATAGATTTTAATTTATCTAAAAGTACAGCATGGTCTATCGAATCGAATGCAGCCGATAGGTCCAAAGAAAAAAGTATAACAGAACTATGGTGATCTAGGTGATAGTTTATATTTGTTGTAAGCCCGATCAATGAATATTCTGTGCTATGGTTTTTTCTAAAGCCAGTTTTATTCGGGTGTAGAACGTTGGTAGATTCGGCGAAGTCAGACAGTTGTTCAAAGACTACTCTCTCGGTTAATTTAGCCAGAAATGGGATGTTAGTGATAGGACGGTAATTTGAAACTTCCTCAGAACTAATTGTTCGATCTTTCAATATAGGCAAAATTTTTGCATTTTTCCAAGATTCTGGCACGGAACCTGTACTAAGGCTTTTTAAAATAAAGGAGTGAATAAAGGGGCCTAAGTAAGAAAAATTTTTTTTCAGAATTATTGGAGGAATAATTTCTGATCGTGAACCCTTGGTGTCAGTATTAATAGAAGAGAGAGAGAATCTAACATGAGACAAGTGCAGGAAAGAGGTGTGGATCGAAGTGGTCACTTTCATAATAAAATACCTTGCAAATTAATGTGTGTCAGTAGCAATAGGAGAGAGAGAATCTAGCATGGTTTATGGTATATATTTATATTTTGATTAAGAGTGGCCTTAGATATAACATAACATAATAATCTGCTTCTATACCGCAGTACCATAAAGCAAAAGTACCGTATTTTCACGCAAATAACGCGCACCCGTATAAAACGCGCACACGGGTATAGCGCGCAGAAATCACGATGATATGTACAAAAACTTTGGTATACCGCGCTCACGGGTATACCGTGCATGCTGCCCGACGCTCCTTTCGCCCGCCCTGACTTTCCGTGCGCTGTCCCGACTCTCTGTTCACCCCCCCTGACTTCCGTGCACTGTCCCCCCTTGAAGGTCTGTCCCCATCCTGAAAGCCTGATGCCCCCCCCCGACGTCCGATACATCCCTCCCCCCGAAGGACCGCCGACTCCCCCAACAATATCGGGCCAGGAGGGAGCCCAAATCCTCCTGGCCACGGCGACCCCCTAACCCCACCCCGCACTACATTACGGGCAGGAGGGATCCCAGGCCCTCCTGCCCTCGACGCAAACCCCCCACCCCCAACGACCGCCCCCCCAAGAACCTCCAACCGCCCCCCCAGCCGACCCGCGACCCCCCTGGCGACCCCCACGACCCCCCCACCCCCCTTCCCCGTACCTTTGGTAGTTGGGCCAGAAGGGAGCCCAAACCCTCCTGGCCACGGCGACCCCCTAACCCCACCCCGCACTACATTACGGGCAGGAGGGATCCCAGGCCCTCCTGCCCTCGACGCAAACCCCCCCCCCCCCCAACGACCGCCCCCCCCAAGAACCTGCGACCGCCCCCCCAGCCGACCCGCGACCCCCCTGGCGACCCCCACGACCCCCCCACCCCCCTTCCCCGTACCTTTGGTAGTTGGCCGGACAGACGGGAGCCAAACCCGCCTGTCCGGCAGGCAGCCAACGAAGGAATGAGGCCGGATTGGCCCATCCATCCTAAAGCTCCGCCTACTGGTGGGGCCTAAGGCGCGTGGGCCAATCAGAATAGGCCCTGGAGCCTTAGGTCCCACCTGGGGGCGCGGCCTGAGGCACATGGTCGGGTTGGGCCCATGTGCCTCAGGCCGCGCCCCCAGGTGGGACCTAAGGCTCCAGGGCCTATTCTGATTGGCCCACGCGCCTTAGGCCCCACCAGTAGGCGGAGCTTTAGGATGGATGGGCCAATCCGGCCTCATTCCTTCGTTGGCTGCCTGCCGGACAGGCGGGTTTGGCTCCCGTCTGTCCGGCCAACTACCAAAGGTACGGGGAAGGGGGGTGGGGGGGTCGTGGGGGTCGCCAGGGGGGTCGCGGGTCGGCTGGGGGGGCGGTCGGAGGTTCTTGGGGGGGGCGGTCGTTGGAGGGAGGGGGGTTTGCGTCGAGGGCAGGAGGGCCTGGGATCCCTCCTGCCCATAATGTAGTGCGGGGTGGGGTTAGGGGGTCGCCGTGGCCAGGAGGGTTTGGGCTCCCTTCTGGCCCGATATTGTCGGGAAGTCGGCGGTCCTTCGGGGTGGGGGTGCGAGTGGTCCTGCCGGGGGGGGGGGATGTATCGGACGTCGGGGAGTCGGCCGGGCAAGAGGGCTTGGGCTCCCTCTTGCTCCGATCGTGGATGCGGGTGCGGGTGGGAGCGCGTGCGAGCGGTCGTTCGGGGTGGGGGTGCGAGCGGTCCTGCTGGGGGGGTGAATCGGGCGTCGGGCGGGGTGGGAACTATGTTTTAAAACTTTTGTATACCGCGCTCACGCATATAACGCGCGAGGGGTATGCGCGGTAGGTAAAAACGCGTATAACGCGCGCGTTATATGCGTGAAAATATGGTAGTTACAATTGGATGGAATGTCTTAATTGCCTATGTACTTTGTAAACAGATACGTTTTTAAGATGTCTGGCCAATCGGAGTCTTAGACCACTCCCGGGAAGGAGGCCTAAGGCCCTGATTGGCCAAGGTGCCTAATTCCCATTCTTTGGGATGGGCCTTAGGTATCTGGACCAATCAGTCCTTAGACCTCTCCCCGTTGCATCCCTCGATGCACCAAAAAGGGGAAGATCCTCCATTCTGGAAGAGGCTCCCTCCTGCCGGCCATCTAGGGGAGTGTCGGGGGTTCAGGGATTTGATGGGACCCAGCGGCAGAAGGAAGTGGGCATCCTTACTGCTGATTGGATGTTTGGGGGGGCGGTATGGGGGTTGGGCAGGAGCGAGTGGGCATCCCTCTTGCTGCGTGGATATTTTTTTTTGGGGGGGAGCATCAGGGGTGTTAGGCAGGAGGAAGTGGGTATCTCTCCTGACATGTGGATGTATGGGGGGCGTGGGAACATTGGGGGTGTTAGGCAAGGGGGAGTGGGCATCCCTCCTGCTGCGCATCTGTGGGTGTTGGGGGTCCTCTGCTGCTGCCAGCTCAGCTAATCGTGGCAGGGGTATTTTCCCCCCATTCAGTTGAGCTGGCAGGGGAGTCCTGACAGCCCAGCTGATAGGGGATTCTTATTACCGTGATCAAGTGAGCCAGCAGCGGAGTCTACTTTTAGGATGTAATGTAGGCCAGCATTTTGCAGGCCTACATTTCAGGCATCTGTCACAGCTCTAGAGAGAAACATAGGGATGCCTAAACTCACCCAAGGCCACTTCCAGGTGAAACCACACCCATGCCCATCCTTAGGCGTGTTTAAGTATCCCTATGCATTTCTCTAGACCCGTGACAAATGCCTACAGTTTAGGCAACCTGCCTTGGGGAGGTTTTTTTTTTTTTTTTAAACGTGCGTCCTGATTTGCTGCCTACTGCCACCTACAATTGGGACGCCCGTTTGAAGAATCAGCTCCTTAGTGCAGACACATTTGAAGAAGTTGCTTTCAATAGTTGCTTATGTCTTTCGTGTTCATATTTTTTTTCTTTCAAAAAATGCCAAAGGCTTGTCTTTTAATGCAGGCTGCTTGATCTCTATGTGGCAAAGCAGTTTTGAAGATTTCATTGCTTTGATGGATATCAGGTCGTCATATATTATACAGAGAGAGTTTGGAGAATGTGAATCACCTGTTGCACGATGAGTGAGGGGATTAAATTTGCAAATGACAATAAACTGTTCAAAGTTGTTAAAACGCATGCGGATTGTGAAATATTGCAGGAAAACCTTAGGAAATTGCACGGTATGTTATACATGGAGAAATGCAGTTTGGTACCTTTTCTCTCTCTCCCTGGGGAGCCCCGCAGTACAAGCTAGTTTGCACCATTATTTAGATCGTGCAAGGAGCTTTGGGTGCCACAACCCGATGCCATCCGGGGCACTGATTGATCTGGAGTGAGCCCCGGGAATGGCAGACAAGCACTCGAGGTATCGGGGATTCGGGCTGGTTTATCCCTGTAGCTCCCCTTCCATTATGAGCAGGGAGACCGACGCATCACCGCTGGGGGGCTTTAAGGACACAATTCCTTCCACCGCAGTTGCAAGTCTGGGGGCAAGGTGCTCTCCGACACACCACAGTGCTCAGCAGGCTCCGTGTTTGGCTGGGGTGCAGAGTAGACGATTGATGGTAGTGTTGCACCACCAGGCTTAAGGGGGTGTTTAAAAAGGTACTGCGGGACAGGCAATGTTTTAAAAAGGTACATGGGGGGTCATCTTCGCTCCATAAGACGCACCCACTTTTCCACCCTCTTTTTGGGGATGGAAAAAAGTACGTCTTATGGAGCGAAAAATACAGTATTCCTGGGGGAATTCTACACAATTACGCAGCACAAAATTTGTGCAGAAGTTCTCACCCCTGCAAACTTGAAGAATTCAGCGCAGGCATGGGCACTGGGCAAGCAACAGCTCTGGCTCACTCTCTTTTCCTTTATCCTGCAGAGCTAATGGAGTAAGAAAAGGAGGAAGTGAATTGGTGCACATCAGGTTACTTCCTCCCCTTGTGTCAGCAAGGAACAAACAAACCCCCTCCTTTAGAAAGCAGAATTAGCATTTTTAGTGCTGGCCGCTGCGGTAACAACTCTGACGTTTATAGAATTCCTATGAGTGTCTGAGCTGTTACTGCCGTGGCTGGTGCTAAAAACGCAAGCGTGGCTTTGTAAAGGAGGTGGGAAATGATAAGTGAATTAAATGAAAATAAATAAAACAAATAAAATCAAGATACAAAGGAAAACACTACTAATGCTGATGTGTGCTGTTTTACTTTCAAGTGTAAATAGATGACTTGCTCTCTGTACCTTCTGTTTGCCCTGCCAAAGAAAAAATTGTATCAATGGACTTGACTATCGATAGGCGTTGGAATAGGGAAGGCCACAGGGGCCGTGGCCTCTCCAAAGATTGGTGCCTGCCCTCCCACCTGCTTCTTGGTGTTATAATTTTTAAATCTTCCGGCAGCTGCAGCACAGCATCAGCGAGCAAGCCTGCCCCAGAGCACTTCATTCTATTGTGGGGGCAGGACTGCTTGCTGACGCTGCGCAGCAGCTGTCTGAAGATTTAAAAGTACAGCGCCAGGAGGAGGAAGGTGGGGAGTCGGGAGCTGGTGAGAGTCCGCACCGTAGGATTCCGCAGGGCTAGAGCGGAGCTCCTGGGCCCCCCTCAAACTAAGCAGAGTTCCACTGCCTATGTGACTATCCACAAAAATAAAACAAAACTGTGAGCAGAAGGCTGAAACTAGATTTTCTAATCTTTTTTTTTTTCAATAAGAACTTCCTTCCCCATTTTAAGCTCTTAATACACTCTTTCTACTGGCATTCTGTACATTTTATTAGAAAGATTTAATAGATCAGATCTACTGTACTAGTGTAAAGGACAGCATTGTCTCATACTCATAATTATTTCAATGTACTGACATTTTGTAACCCTGCAGTTTCCTCCTGCTCCTATAGACCTCTAGTTCAATCAAAACCAGGCTGGCAGCCTGATACTTACCATAGTGTTCATGGGCAACTACCCAGGGATTTTTCCTTTAGCTTTATAACCACTGCCCCCAGTGTATCTAGTCTGGTCCCTATAACAATATTCCTACAGATGGAGACCATACACTAGAACTCCTTCTGGAACCCTGCAGTCATGGGCCCTGAATCCCAGTACTTGGTGTTACACTCGAGGGGTGACCATATCTGCTATACTTTTCTGCCAGTCCCCATAGAAAGATCTTTGTCAATAGAAGTACAGTAGTAAGCAGCCAAGACCAGTTGTTACTTTTTCTTGTTCTCTGACTCCCTTGTGATGACTTGGGCTGTTCATTTCATGTAGCTGCTGCTGATCTGCCTGACTTGGTAGCCTGATATTAGTTTTCACTGGGGTATTTTACCCAAAAAATAAAATAAATGAAAAGACCACATACATAAAAAAATTGCTAAAGGGTCTTGTGTTGAACAAGCTTTTCCTATTTACTTGCAATATGAAAAAGGGAGGTGAAAAAAAGTACCTTAGCTCCATCTTGAGCACAGACTTTGGTACCCAGGGACCTATACAGTCACCTTTTGTATTTAATGTTTCCTCAAGCTACTAGCCAAGCTGATTCAGTTGATGGATACTCAGGGG
The DNA here is from genome assembly GCF_902459505.1 of Geotrypetes seraphini. Classification (NCBI taxonomy): domain Eukaryota; kingdom Metazoa; phylum Chordata; class Amphibia; order Gymnophiona; family Dermophiidae; genus Geotrypetes; species Geotrypetes seraphini. The sequence continues at coordinate 197,822,971 of NC_047087.1, forward strand.
AAGATTCTCAAAGGTTCATGGTAAAAACTGTTGTAGCCATTCTTGTAACAATTTTAAAAAAGCAAGTCATTCTCCAAAAACAGCACATGCAAATGAGGTTCACAGAGTAGAGCATAAGCTCCCTAAATTTACTTGAGTTGCTGGTGGTAGCGATCAGCATATGCGTGTGACTACGTGGATGGTGTCGTCGAGAGCATTTGGCTTCCTGGACCATGGATGATTTTCCAAGGGTTGCTGAGCAGGGATGGTATACATCTATCAAAGAAGGGAAGAAGTGTCTTTGGCAGCAGGCTGGCTAATCTACTGAAAAGGGCTTTAAACTAGAAATGATTGTAAGGGTATATTCTTTATAAGCTTATTTTGCTATGCAAGAAATCACACAAAAACATTGTCTCTTTTTGTTATCTGTAACTATGACTACTGGCTGTGGAATTTCCCTCCCCCCTCTCTGTTTTCATGAGAAACGAAACTTATCTTTCCTCATAAGCTACACCCATTATTAGCTTGTGACTGGGCATGTACAAAGGGGGGGACTATAAATATGTGTTGTTGTTCTGAATAAAGACATCTCTTTTGCCATGTAATAGTCTGCATGTGTGTTCTTTACTTCCTAATGAGATGCCCTCCTCCCCCCCCCTTTTTTTATATCGGTACCAGAGACGACAGAGTATGTGTTTAAGGTAGTATTGGTATCTGAACATTTTCAGTGATGGAGAAGGATGATCAAAGCTACCGGGTGAGTATAAGCATTCAGGTAAGTAAATCACTGAATGCCTCTACATGGATGGGAAAAGGGGACAATGTCCGGAAAGCAATATACACTATATACTAATGCTCGAAGTATGGGAAACAAAATTCTGGATTTAGAAGCTGTGATGGAAGAAGAAGAGTTGGATATAGTGGTGATCATAGAGACATGGTTCATGGAGAACCATGACTGGAATGTAGTTATACTGGGCTATAATCTGTTCAGGAAAGACAGGGTAGGAAGAAAAGGAAGGGGAGTAGCGTTATATGTTAAAGATCAAATTAAATCCACACAATTTGTAGGATCTGCAGGGCAAGGAAGAGGCACTGTGCATCAATTTAGAAAGAGGAAATGGTAAATATATTTACATTGGTGTGATATACAAGCCTCCTTCAAAGACAGAAGAAGTGGACGTCTATAAATAATAAACTTGAAACAATTCTAAATTGGCTCAATGTAAACAAATTAGCTTTAAACATTAATAAAACAAAATCCATGCTTTTTACTTGGAAAAAAGATATAGGCCTGAAGATTCCATTTGTCCTTAATAACATTTACCACCTTTTAGGGTGGACAGCAGTGGCTGTTTTGATTTTGATTTTGTTGTTTTTTTATTCTTAGTAGTCACCTGCACTCTTCTGTTTTTCAAATAACACATGACATAGTAATTCGTAAATGAAATAATGCAATACAGTTTTACAATAAATAGGCTCCTGAAAACACTCATTGATCTGTGTAAAGTACTCCAGACCAACAGATTATATTTGTGTTTTATGGGGTCTTTTTGTCCTTGATGGTATTTTATCATGGATTCTGTCCTTTGCAGTGTTTCAAATGGTCGGAGAAACTGGTGTGTGCAGCATACTTTGAAAATATACTGAAATGCATCCGGATCTTAGGGAAAAATCATAATGTTTTCCTTCTCTCTCTCTCTGCTTTTATAACAGGATTAAAGTGTTGAAAAGCAAGCTGTAGCCCGGCGTCACGGTAGAAGGAACTCGTAGGAGGGGGCCAGGAGCCTTTGCAAAGCTGCCACAGTAGATTTGGAGGCAGAAAATCCTATTTCTCACTCCTTAATTCCAGTCAATTCCAGTCAAAGAGCTGATAGTGATCTGTTTGCAGTAATTTGCTGCAGTTTATCCACTCCTTTCACTTTCTATCAGCTCTTCACTGACGGCCAGCCTGACATGCTGTTACTCGAGTGAGGAAATTAAAATTTGATGCAATAATCCCAAATAAGAAGGACTTTATTAGGTAATATATACACTTTAGTTAGGCATTCCTGCCTGCTACACATATAGCAGAGGCATGCTGGGACCACAGATAAAGATAGTGGTGAATGGAAGAAAAGATGCAGAGGGAAGAAAAGTGAAAGTGTAAGAAAGGCAGTGGGAGGAAACAGTTCTAGCAAAAGATTACAAGAGACAGCAAGAGGGAAACCAAATGCGAAACTGCTCACCTATATTGTCCTCACTCTGATGACCACAGCTGGTGGGGGGGAGGTTACTTTCATGGGTCTTATGACATGTGTTGCATGTTTCACCAGGCAAACATTTAGAGCTATCTAGATAAATCCTCTGAACTTGTGAGTGAAGGGGCTGCTGAGACATCAGACTAATTGATTTGCATAAGGGATTCTGATTTGGAATGATAGAGTCTGGATTTTTGTAGAACTGTCTTTTTTTCCTAATCTTTTATAGGAGTTTTCTTACTGTTCTGTTTCTGCCGACTGTTAAGAGCAAACCAGTGATATGAGTTGGACTTCTGATCCCAATAGTGGTCAATTTTGAAGCCTGTTTTCTGGTTTTGAGGCTTGCCATTTGATAATAATTACTTTCCCGGTTTATCCCTTAGTGCAACTCATCATTAATAAATATTATTATCTAATGCAACTTTACTGGAAATGTTAACTTTGCTCCCTTATAGGTCCTAAAATTTACATTACTAGTACCCACACTCTCAAAGTCAATGACAAACTTCCCTTATCAAAAAAAATGATGAAATAGAGAAATGCTTATTCTTTTTATGTATTTTTTCTGATCCACTTCTTTTTTTTTCTCAATTGTTTTTTCTTTTTCTCTGACATTAGTAAAACATTTTAAAACCATTTTTTTTGGATCATTCATATTCAACTGATAATGACTGAACTGAGGATAAAGAAATCTCAAGTGCTCGCGGCAGTCTGATTTTTAGAACTTGTCTTCGTCAAATCTGCCTTTTGCGGGCTATCATTCAAGAGTCCCCCTATATTGATAATACTTGTACTTTACTTTCTTTTATACTGCTAGCCTCCATCAGAAAGTTTAACAGATCTGTTCAAATTTGGCTCCAAAAGGATGCTGCTTATCAGATTAGTAAGATTTTAACATCAACATAAAAGATGTGTATCCTGTTTTTTTAATGCAAATTCTCACTGTAAGAAATAAGCACATAAGCATTGCCTCTGCTGAGTCAGACCATAGGTCCATCATGCCCATCAGTCCGCTCCCGTGGTGGCCCCCCAGGTCAATGACCTGTAGTGATCTATTACTCTACTACTCTATTACTTTACAGCCTTCTGTACTGTATATTACTTTACAGCCTTCTGTACTATATAGTAACCCTCTAATTGTACCCCTGGATCCCCTTTTCCTTCATGAACTCGTCCAATCCCCTTTTGAACCCCAAAGTCGTACTCTGCAAAAAAAAAAAAAAAAAAAAATCTCACCATATGCTAAACTGTGTGCTTATTGATGTTTCCAGGATTAGAGACCATAGAGATATTTTAGCCAGAAATGAAAGCAGCTTTTTATATACAGCATTTATCCAAATGGGAAGACAGAGATAACTTTGATTACCGGTGAGGAATTCTCATAGATATTGGTGCTGTAAGGCAGGTTGATGAAGATTGGAGCCATATCTTGTACATCTGAGATGGTAATGGCCATATTAGCCAACGTTGAGAGAGGCTTCACTTTGTCTTGATCCTACGAGAAAACACAAACAAAAATTCACCTAATCGATATCGGAGATTTTTCACTTTTTTTCCCTGGTTTAAAATTGTGCTCACCTCATTGAGCTAACATTGTTTCTGCATTAATCACAGCGTTCCGGAGGGTTTTCTTTATGCCTGTGATGTATGAGAGAAGGGCAAACGTTTATGCTCTCTCTCTGGTTCTGAGGCTTTTTTCCTCCGTTCACTGTTATTGTCTGTAGGCACTAGTGAAGCTATATTCAGTGGAGTTGTTTGGTGTCTTAGCGGTTGCTATTTCTCCACTTCTAATTCTATAATTTTTCCATGGGATAATTACTATACATGACCAAAGATTTTATAGGAGCTGAAATCATTGAAACCTGATGAGCATTGGTGATGATAATTAGGGCTTCTGAACTGAAACACTGAGAAAACAAGCACGATACAAAAAGATTATCAAGTTTATCAAGTTTATTATGTTATTTGATTAATCGCCTATTCTACATTCTAGACGATATACAAACAATAATGAGTGAATAAAAACTTGGGGTAGTTATTACATAGACAAATAAAATTACATAATTACAAAAACTTACAATCATGAAACATTAGGAAAACTATATTTAAAGGGTTACATTCTGTATCAAATTTTATATTTCAGGATTACAACAATAGGGAGGGAATAAAAGCACAAATAAGAAAATAAAAGATTAAGAAGGATTATAATGTTATTTATTAACTAAAAGCATCATTGAATATTAACTAAAAGCATCATTGAATAAGAAACTTTTAAGCTTAGTCTTGAAATTAACTAAGTTCTTTTCTTCTCTTATATAAATAGGAAGATTATTCCAAGATTGTGGGGCGGTCACTGAAAAAATTGTAAGGGGCCCTTTTACTAAGCTGCGTTAAGTACTAGCATAGGTTTACCGCAAGTTAAAAAAGCACTATCACAGGGCATGCTCAGATATTCTGCAGCAGTTCTTGCATGTGAACGTGCGACCCACGTGCTCAAAAATAATTTTTACTTTTAACACTGGGGGCAGGTCTGGGGATGGAGAGTAGGCATGCGGTTAGTGCGACTGCCATGTGCTAACTGATTCTCGTGTGGTTATTGCATGAGCCCTTACCACCTAACAGGGGTAGGCAATCACAGTCCTCGAGGGTCACAACCCAGTCAGGTTTACAAGATTTCCACAATGAATATGCATGAGATTGATGTGCATACAATGGAAGCAGTCCATGCAAAATTAATCTCATGCATATTCATTGTGGAAATCTTGAAAACCTGACAGGATTGTGGCCCTCGAGGGTCATCATTGTCCATCCGACCTAGAAAATAGGTGTAATTAAGGGCTCATGCAATAATGGGAAAATTACTGTGTGGCCATTATTGCCAAAATAGAAAAACTGGCCGTTTCCTGGCAGCATTTAAAGTGGCCTTTATGTACAGTAAAAACCCACGCTAGAGATAGCGCAGCCTACTTTTTAGCACTGCTTAGTTAAAGGGCCCTAAAGTAGGTGCTTTTTGGATATACACTGGAAAAATGCCACTTCCTCCATTACTCCCACCCAACTTCTGGCTATTCTTGGACTCTACTTTTCTGTGTTGACGACTCCAAATTGACTTCAATGTATATATTCATTCCTCCAGAAAAGATACCCAACACTGGAGTGGCAGCGGTGATAAACACTGGTTTTTTTTTCATACCTTGAAAAAGACTGCAATTAGCTGGAAAATAGACGTCCTAATGGTGATGCAAGAAAATAGTCTTAAATTGTCAGTTATTTTCACTCTATTACCCATTTGGGTTGATATTATTATTAATTTTGATTTATTTACTGACTTGTCATGAAGAGATTCACTCAAAGTGGTTTATAATACATTGAATACAATCAGGCACTCTTGGATATTTTCCCTATCTATCCCAGCAGGTTGATAATCTAACTGGGGCAATGGTGAGTTAAGTGGCTTGCTCAATCATAAGGAACAGGCTGGGATTGAACTCACAACCACACGGTGTAGAGGCAGCAGCTCTAACCACTAGGCCATAATTCCCTCCCAAATTGATCAATAAGGGGGCCCTTTTATTAAACTGCACTATAATCTGGGCTTCACATATTGTAAACACGGGATTTTACCATGCAATAAACCTAGATTTAACACAGCATCTTTTTGTGGTGACCCTCTATTTTTCTGCAAGTTGTGCACACTAATATAACCATTAGTGTGTGGTACATGCAGGATTTTAACACAGGACCATTTAACGCTACCTAGCACTAAGGGCTTGATTCTGCAAGTGTTGCCTAGGTCGGCAGTGCTTAGCCGAGTTTCAAGCGGAACTCAAAATTGCTTAATTAGCATTGTAATCGACCATGCTATTAAAATATCATTAAAAAAGATTAAAAGTTCTGCGTGGAACTTGGAGCAGTGTCTACCGATGCCTAAGTCAAGGTGCTTCCTGGCGCCTAACGACATGTGGTTAGGTGCAGAGAATAAGCATTGTATGACTTAGGCCCTGGCAGATGCCTGTGTTAGTCACTGGTAAATTTGGCCAGAAGACCCCTTTCCTTTCTGTGGGGTCTTTCTCTCCCCTACTATAGTAATTGATTTGAAAGCCTTCTTCCTTTCTCTCATTACAGCCTCATCAGAACTGAATTGGTTTCCCTTCCCTTTCCTGGGATATGAGCTCAAGTGATCGCATGACAAGGATTGAAAAGCCTTTTCCCCTTCTTTCCCAAAACAACCCCATCGGAACTGAATTGGTTCCCCCACCCCCACCCCCACCCCCACCTTCCTGGACTCTGAGCTCGTGTGATCACATGACAAGGTGATCAAAAGAATACCACTGGCCCAGATCATTCTTTTCTGTGAGGACTACAGATTTATTTTTACCCATATCTAGAACCTGCCACCTTTCTATGACACTTTATTTATTTATTTATTCATTCAATTTTTTATACCATTCTCCCAAGAGAGCTCAGAACGGTTTACATGAATTTATTCAGGTACTCAAGCATTTTTCCCTGTCTGTCCCGGTGGGCTAACAGTCTATCTAATGTACCTGGGGCAATGGGGGGGGGGGATTAAGTGACTTGCCCAGGGTCACAAGGAGCAGCGTGGGTTTGAACCCACTTTCCCAGGGCGCTGAGGCTGTAGCTTTAACCAATGCGCCACACACTACTCATCTGACACTAATCTCCTCCCATGACTTTCAGTATCATTTGTATGCCAATGACTCACAGATCTATCTCTCTACACCTGAAATCTCTACAGACATTCAGGCCAAAGTCAGCCTGCCTGTCTGACATCGCTACCTGGATGTCTCACTGCCATCTAAAATTAAACATGGCCAAGACTGAGCTCATTATTTTTCCTCCTAAACCCGAACTCATCCTCCCTTTCTTGTTGTCTCGCAACCTCGAGGTAATCTTTGACTCATCTCTCTCCTCTTCACAAATCCAACAGACCACCAAAACTTGTTTCTTTCTCTACAAAACTGCCAACCCTTCCTTTATGAACACACTGCTAAGATCCTCATCTATAGCTTCAGCACCTCTCACCTAGACTACTGCAACATGCTTCTCACTGGCCTTGTGCTAAACCATCTATCTCTCCATCAATCTGTTTAGAACTCTGCTCTATGCCTCATATTCCGCCAGTCGCTATGCTCACACAACCCCTCTCCTCAAATCACTTTATTGGCTCCCTATCTGTTTCCACATAATTATATTCACTCTGTAGCTCCTCAGTCTCTCCTCTCTCTCAATACTCCTCCCTGGGACTCTGCTCATCAGGTAAGTCTCTCTTATCTGTACCCTTCTCCTCTACTGCCAACTCCAGACTCCGTCACTTCTACTTTGCTGCACCTATACCTAGAACTGCCTGACTCGGTACGTCAACCTCCGTCTCTGGCAGTATTCAAATCCAGGCTCGAAGTCCACTTCTTTGAAGCTGCTTTCAATTCCAACCCATCTGCTAAGCAACCATATCTGTCTGCTCAGACAATTTGTTTTGATGTGTGGGATAAGAAGTGCTAAATAAACTTAGAAACAAACCTTGAAACATATGCCATCTTGAATACAGTTTTTCCTCTATAGGCAAAGAATGAGAAAATGTCATTTCTGAATAAGCTACAATGTGAGTTGATTTATTGATAGCATACCACTTCAGAGTTTAGCTCTGTTCTTTTCAATTTTCTAATTTTAAGCCAAAAGAAGAAGCCCACCTATAGTACTTTTCTAACTAAAAATGTCCTGTCAAGTGTTAATACAAATCTTAGCAAAATGTTGCATGCATTTTTTTCCCATGAGTACTTATATTTTCTTAGGAATGGAGTCCTTTATCTTTTGATTATGAGTTCTCATATAAGATACAGTGTAATTCTACTGTATAAAGATGGTGCTGGAAATTACCCTCTAAGAATGACAAGCATTGCTGGGGAAGATCTGAAGTACAAAAAAGGGCAGTGAAGCAGCTAATGTTGCCTTGGAGATGAGCAGTACTGAGATCCTGTTGGACCCGCTTTGAGCTCCGGACATCGATCTCTATTCCTATTTCATCAGAGGAGCAGGGAAGGCGTGAAGGATCTGTTTCTTCTTTGGTAACTGGAGTCCATCAGGCCGAAACAGAATATGAGTAGTAAAATGGACCAGGTTAAAAAAATGTGTGGAAAAATCTCACCGCTTAAGTGATTGTAATGGAAACTAAGATTCTTGACTGCTCAGAGAAGATACGTGGAGGGGCATAATCAAAAAAAACGTCTAAGTCCCCTTTTGGCCTAAGGCCTTAAACGTTGAAAGTAGAAGCAGGGAAAATGTCCATTATCAAAAAAAAACTTCCAAAAAGAGGTCTTTTTTGATAATGGCCTGCCTCTATGTTCAGCTGTTTAAACGCCCAGACCAATACCACGTCTAAACTTATACCCTATAATCAACCTAAAAAAAGCCTAAGCCCTAAACATCCAAAACAAGGGCTTTTAGGCGAAGGAGGAGCCAGTCCTTCGCCTAAAAACTGGATTCTGTAACCGGTGTCTGTCAAAAACAACACCGGTTACAAAATCCACCTCCCCCCTACAATGATCGGGCCAGGAGAGAGCCCAAGCCCTCCTGGCCCCGCGGCATCCCGAACCTTCCCAACAATGATCGGGGCATGAGGGAGCCCAAGCCCTCTTGCCCCGCGGCACCCCGAATCTTCCCGACAATGATCTGGGCAGGAGGGAGCCCAAGCCCTCCTGCCCCACGATCCCCAATCCCTCCCCCCCATCCAATGGGGCCAGGAGGGAGCCCAAGCCCTCCTGGCCACGCAATCCTCACCCCCTACAAGATCAAGCAGGAGGGAGCCCAACCCCTCCTGCCCAGGTGGACCCCCTACCCTCAACCCCTACTAAAATATGGGCAGGAGGGATTCCAGGCCCTCCTGCCCTCAAATTGACTCCCCTCAATGACTGCTCCCCTGAACCCCCGATGCTCCCCCCCCCGCCGACCTGCGACCCCCCGGCCGACTCCACAACCCCCCAACCCCCAATCCCACTCCCCATACCTTGAAAAAGTTGGCCGGACGGACGGGTGCCAAGCCCGCCGGCTCCGGAATGGGGCGCCTGGGCCAACCAGAATAGGCCCGGGAGCCTCATGTTAGGTGCCGTCTATAGAATTGCACCTAGCGGAGCCTAAAATGGACTTAGGTGCTAGTAGGCATCTTAAATTTAGATACAACCTATTTATGGCAGAGTTTTCATGGCCTAAATACTGGCACCAAAGTCCTATTTAGGCACCTACATTCATAACATGCCCACGATCCACCCCAATCACATGTAGTTTCTAGTTGGCGCCCTGGACTAGACGCCTAGCACCCAATTAATTTCAATTAAAGTCAATTATGAGGTGTTAATGGCTTGTTGTTGGCACCAATTAAGCTCTTAAAATAATTGTTAAGCACCTTGATCGGCTAGGCGTGCTGATTTAGGCGCCTAACTTTAGGTGTCATTTATAGAATCAGAGCCTAGGAGGCTCATAATTAAAAAACATAGACCTCTAAAAAGCATCCTAAATTGGCACTTGGACGTCCTAATTGTCAGGACGTCCAAGTGCCAATAATCAAAACCATCTTTCTGTACATCTAGCAAGGTGTTCCAGCCTCTTTGTGTCCAGAGAATTAGATGGGTGTGGTGGAGGCATGTTATAGATGAGCTTTGGGCATTCTCTAGGGTGGGTTAGACATGGATGTCCTGCAGTGATAATCAAACATTTTGCAAGATATCCTAAACAGAACTTATATGGGTGGAACTAGCCCTGTTTTAGAAGGGTCTAAGTGCCACAAAGGTGGCCAGACTTACCAATGACCACTGCATGCATCAATGTAAGATACCCCCACACTCCCCTGATGCTCACTGACCCCCTCCTACCACACAATAATGAGAACAAAAAGGTACGTACCTGGCTCTAAAACAGCAGCATCTGGCATGGAAAAATCTAGTACAGCTGCACACAGATGTCTTAAGTAGCCTGGTAGATGGGCTAGTGAACCATAGAGAGAAGGACCCAGGTCCATAAGCCACCCTAACCACTACATTTAATAATAATGTTTGACCCTACCCAAAACCTACTATACTGTCATGTAGGTGCCATCTGCAGCCATAAGTGCTATTGGGGTGGTACAATGGGTAAAGAAGGTTTTAGGGGTGGGGGGGGCTCACCCTAAATTATAAGGTGGTTATGGTGAGATATACAGCTGGCACCCTTTATGTGAAGTTCCCAGCCTCGACATCTAAAATGTCCCATTGCTCTGTTGGGATGTCTATGTGGCCAATCCATTACAATGCTGGCTCCACTCACGTCCAAATGGTCAGAATTAGGACATTTTCAATATGGATGGTTTTCTGATTGAAAATGGGGAATAAATTTAGATGTCGCGGTGGCCAAGACATCTAAGTAGATGATTTTTTTAAAAAATTATTATTATTATTATATTTGGATGTCCAGCAGTTGGCCATTTGAAAATGGCCATTTTTGTTCCTCCAACTTTGGATGGTCAGCTGGAAATGTCCAAGTTGGCTTGGCTGTTTTTTTTGTTTATTTGTTTTTTTAATGCCCTTCCACGTTTTCTGTGACTTTAAACAGCTTAATATATTTATTGATAAGTTTCCATTGCAGCTTGGGACTAAAGGCCCACATTGGATACCTTTCATTTTTTTATTTTTCTTATAAACTAAATAAACTGTAGTTCTGCTGGGTCCTCTCTCTTGTAGGGTGTTGTAAGATGCTGGAAAAACTTTGAATAAATGTATTATAGGGTTGTTTGCTTTGTGGTTTCCAACTTATTTATGCTAAAGCGATTACTGCTTGTTCATGTTCTAAATTGCTATGAAATTTTACAAAGACAAATTGTGGCAGTTTTTTTTAAATCTGTCCGTCCTCCATCCCTCCTCCCCTTCCCACTTATAATACTGATAATGACATATTTTTGCTATTAGTGCTAATAAAAATACCAGTGATAATAATAACCCTTATAAGCTGCAGGTTGAGACAAACTGTTTCCTTGTATGCAACTCTATGCAATCATAGTACATGGGTTTGTCGTGCCATTGGGGCTTGCGCGCATCTGTGAAGCTGAAAGCTATGCCGTCGGTAGTTTCACTACCAGCAGGACCTCTCAAGGTGGACAGGTTTCAGTGGAGATGTTAGACTACCAATGTACCATTCCTCTGGGCAGCAGTAGCAGATGGGCAGTGTTGGAGGCAGAGGATCACGTTTCATGTGACAATAGCAACATCGAATTTATACTGTGCAAATTGCGTGTATTCTGCCACGAAATCTTGAACACGAGTCAATGACACCTAACAAGCCTATGTAACCCATTGAATAGGGTCCCAGAGTCTATGCAATATTTTTCTCTTAACCCACAACTCAAAAGCAGTTTTCTCATAGAACTGGACTTCCTTATACATGTTTATCCAAGCCCCTAATAAGGGTCTCCTCCCTTGCTTCCATTGTTGAGCTATTGTCATCTTTGCTTTGCTTACAAGGATTTATGTGAGGGTCAACTAATACAGTGGTCTCAAACTCGCGGCCCGGGAGCCACATGCGGCCCGCCAGGTACTATTTTGAGGCCCTCTGTATGTTTATCATAATCACAAAAGTAAAATAAAACAGTTTCTTGATCATATCTCTCTTTTGCTATAAATGACAATATTATTATTAAGACTTGGCCAAAAGGAAAGATTTATAAACTATGAAGAGTTTTACCTCATGCAAAATTGTCATTTCTTTAATAAGACATTAACTATTTTTTCTGCGGCCCTCCAAGTACCAACAAATCCAAAATGTGGCCCTGCAAAGGGTTTGAGTTTGAGACCACTGAACTAATATGCGTGTCTCCTTGTTCCTCCTTTCAGAATTAATTCCTTAGCATCCAGCGCACGCTAAATCAGTTAGTGTGCCTTAATAAAAGGACCCCTTGGTGTTAATATTGCCAGTGAACTGTTGGATCCTTTCTATAATGCCATCTCTTTGCTTTTAGGCCCGCTGCACTAAAATATTGTTGTAAGCTAGGGAATCCTATCCTTCCTCCGGCTTTAGTTTTAGCAAGTCTTACTTTACATGCTTATTTTAACTTTTTTACCTTTCCAAAAGGAAATCCTGTAACATCCTTTCCCACTATTGCAAGCTGAAAACATGAGCATAAGACAATATGCTAATAGTCAGCTACCTTTGTACACTGCTGGGTATTCAGCCATCCTGCAGGGTAGACAGCCCTGCTAAGTGACTCTGTACCATTTGTTTAATTGCTGATTACATACGCCAAGTAAGAGTGCTTTAAGTCTTAAATGTTTTAATTTGTATCTAATGATGTTGAATTGTTTTCCCTCATATTATAGAGTGATATTTTACTTATGCTGTAACTCATCTGAAGCATATGATGGGGCAGGCAAGACACAAATGTAATAAATAAGTAAATTGATTAGTTAATAGACCTGATGTAATCTGTAATTACAGCAGTAGCTGTTAATGAATGTTAATGACGGTGTTAATGAGTGTCGCTCTTCATAATTGGTACATTATAGCAGTGTTTCTCAAGCTGGTCTTAGAGTATTGCCTAGCAGGTCTGCTTTTCAGCGTAACCATAATAGAAATGCATCAATATCTCTCATATGCATATTCCTTATGGTTATACTGAAAAGCTACATTGGCTGTGGGTACTCTTAAGACCATCTTGAGAAACACTGTCCTACAGTACAAATAGTCTGAAGTTCTTTAAATTACAGTTAGGTCACTGAGGGTCTTCTGAGGAAGACAGAATGCCACCTGATACTGTTGCCCTTCCCTTTTTTAGATACTTTGGTTTCAGTGGCTGTTATTGAGGCTCTGTCCATCTGTATATATCAGGAGGTTACACCCAGTCTTTGGGATGCACCCATCCAGTTAGGTTTTCAGGATATCTACAATGAATATTGCAAGAGATAAATTTGCATGCACTCCCTCCACTGTAGGCTTCAATGCTAAGAAATGTAAGGTCATGCACCTCGGAAGCGGAAATCCATACAGGATGTATTTCTTGAACGGAGAAACTTTAACTAGGACTTCAGCAGAACGAGATTTAGGAGTAATCATCAGTGCAGACATGAAAACTGCCAATCAAGTGGAGAAGGCTTCATCTAAGGCAAGGCAGATATTGGGTTGTATCAATAGAAGTTTCGTCAGCCGAAAGCCTGAAGTCATAATGCCGTTGTACAGGGCCATGGTGAGACCTCATCTGGAGTACTGTGTGCAATTCTGGAGGCCACATTACAGTAAAGATGTGCGCAGAATTGAATCGGTTCAACGGACGGCCACCAGGATGATCTCGGGGCTCAAGGGTCTCTCGTACGAAGAGAGACTGAACAAATTGCAGCTCTACACTCTTGAGGAACGTAGGAAGAGGGGAGACATGATCGAAACATTTAAGTACCTCACGGGACGTGTCGAAGTGGAAGATGATATTTTCTTTCTCAAGGGACCCTCGGCCACAAGAGAGCACCCGCTCAAACTCAGGGGCGGAAAATTTCATGGCGACACCAGAAAGTATTTCTTCACAGAGAGAGTGGTTGATCATTGGAACAAGCTTCCAGTGCAGGTGATCAAGGCAGACAGCGTGCCAGACTTTAAGAATAAATGGGATACCCATGTGGGATCCCTACGAGGGTCAAGATAAGGAAATTGGGTCATTAGGGCATAGACAGGGGGTGGGTAAGCAGAGTGGGCAGACTTGATGGGCTGTAGCCCTTTTCTGCCGTCATCTTCTATGTTTCTATGTATGCAAATCTACTGTATCTCAGGTATTGTGTGTATCTTGAAAATCAGACTGGATTGGTGTTTCCCAAGAATTGGACTGAAAACCCCCTGGTATATATCAACTTGGTGATGCCTCTGCCTAACATGGTTGTCAGAAAGCTCAAACTAGGGTTACTATATGGCTCCAGAAAAAGGATGGGAAGATCATTAAGCTCCCGTAGTTGATTCTCTAAAGAAAAAGACCGCACAGAAATTTAAGGTCGGTTAACAGAGTTAATAGTGGTTTTTGAACATCTCCTGAAGAAGCTCCAAGGGGAGTGAAATGGGGACGCTCTGTTGAGCAGTATTACCATCAGTATTACCATCAGCAATAATACCTGAGAGATCATTCCTTAAGCTGGGAGTGAACAATACTAGCAACTCGCTGTGGATAAAAGCTAAGTATTTTAATGACAGCAATGCGAGAGGAACGATTGCATCTACTATTAATTTTAAGACTAAGGATTTTATTAAAAAGATGTAATTAATTTGTTGGGTCATTTTTAATAAATAATGATTTAAATCAATAAAAATAAATTAATATTGGTGCGAGAGTAGAGGGCTACAAGAGACCTGTGATAGCTCATGAAGTGGTTGGATTGACAAGACTAGTTCTAAGTTGAACAACCGTGGGCACTTGAGGTCACTGTTCCCTAAAAAAGAAAGATATCAAAAAAGAAGAAAGAAGTGAAAAGAATCAAGCATCAATGTAACTAGAAAGAAAGAGTTTACTTTCCATTAGTATCACAGAAGAAGGGTGATGTGTCACTTCCAGAAAAAAGAGGTCAGATTAAGTCATTCGGGTTTTACTTCCATTGCTTTTATGGCTCATTTCACAGTGTATGCTTTAAAAATCTTCATATATATTTTCTGAAGGACCCCTGATTTTCACATAATTCCCATTGGGCCCATCAATTCAGATGAAGGCAAGGTCTAAATTTCAAGCAGAGGAATTAAACGAAGTTTTTCAGATGAAAATCGACAGCTTACCACCAAATGTTCTTAAAGACCCTAATCAGCTATAATGATCTCCAAGGGAGCTGTTCATGCAGAGGAGACTCCAAACACATCATCATTCTGCAAGCCATTTCCTTCTTTCTGAGCTTTCTCAGATGCCAATATACAGGAGGCCTACATTTTTCATGGAATAGAGAAATAGTAGAAGCCTGGAAGGTGCTGCTTCTCCCATCATCAGCTTTCCTCACAGCGCCTGTCCAACTGAGGTATTATTTGAGACCAGAGTTTGGGTCACATATCTATTTATGAGTCCCACGGTCACCACAGCTGGGGTATGGCCTGCTGGAGAGGGGGTGGCTCCTTTTGGTTTCTTCCCCATATTGAGGGAAAGTGAATAAATATTTGAAGGTAAGGGCTCCAAACTCACATGGTCCTCCCAGCTGGCATACTTTTGCTTGGCCTCCCTCATAGCATTTTAGTTTGTAAATGCTTTGATGTTTTATTATGAAAGGTAAAATAGTAAGTCTAAATAAACAGACATGTAACCCCCAATATCTCTTCTATAAGCTCCGCCAACCTGACAAATGATGGTCACTGGCCCTGTACCCATACTGCTTCAATTATGTCACCTATTACCATGTCTATGGGTTACAAAGACCATCTCCATCCACCAGTTAGTGAAACATGTCTTTCAACTTGCACTTTTAAACTTGTTGATGAGTTAAATACTGAATATTTCTTTGTAAGAATTCAGTTTCCTTCTGTAAGACTCTTATTCTGTAGTATGTGATGAAGTACAAGGAAGTCGATCCAATTCTTCCTGTAAACTACATGGTTTAGTTCAGTGGTCTCAAACTCGCAGCCTGGGGGCCACATGCGGCCCACTAGATACTATTTTGAGGACCTTGGTATGTTACCATTGTTCTGGAACGTTGCCTATCTCACTGCTGTAACCTCATGCAAGCCCTTTCCTGCGTCTGTACGTGATTGTGAGGTGGAATGGAGAGGACAATCACGTACAGACGCAGGAAAGTGCTTGTGTGAGGTTACAGCAGTGAGGTGGGCAACGTTCCAAAATGTAAGGTAACCACTGGAGGCAGTGCAGCTTGTGCGTGTGTACATAATCTCGTGAACTCTCGCAAAATTTGGCACCTCTCCTGGCAGTGACTGCTTGATGTAAGATGGCGGTTGTGTCCCGGTGCTGGAGGAGACGAGAGCTGAAGACGGTTGTGGACATGACCACCGGACACTTAAGGCACAAGTTTTCCAGGCACAAGTCGAATATTGATTCTCCCCTCTACAAAAAAGCCTAGAGCACTACACCAAAATCTTGTCTCTTGCAGTTGATACTTTAGATTAGAATCTAAATCACAATTTTGCATGAGGTAAAACTCTTTATAGTTTATAAATCTTTCCTTAATTGCTTCTGTTAATTTCTGTTATACACAGCTGAAAGCAGTGCAACATGCAGAAAGTGAAAAACTATCTAAACTTCACTTTCTGCAAGTTGCACTGCTTTTAGCTGTGTATAGTTGAAATTATCAGAAGCAATTAAGGAAAGATTTATAAACTATAACGAGTTTTACCTCATGCAAAGTTGTCATTTCTTTAATAAGACATTAACTATTTTTTTCTGCGGCCCTCCAAGTACCTACAAATCATAAATGTGGCCTTGCAAAAGGTCTGAGTTTGAGACCGCTGGTTTAGTTTATATGTTTGTTTTTTGGAATACCTGATTGCTGAGTGTACATATTTTCCATGACCATTAGTATTTGATCATTTGCATGTGTCATACCTTTAAATGAAGAATAAAAATTAAAGTCAAATCTTTCTATAAACCATGTTGAGCACACTGGGTAAGATTTTTTCCTTAGAATAAAACTTATCAACTGCAAATATGGTGGCAGCCTTTGATTGGAGGAAGAACTAATGGTAGGGGAAACAAGCTTCAGATTTGACAAATAAGTCTAAAATTGTTACAAGGTTCATAACAGGAATTAATGTGGATTTACTTTCACCTGTAGGTGAAAACACAACCAAGTCTGGCCATCATCCGCCCCTGCCCCTACCCCCAATAACTGGTTTCTAGGAGGCTTTATAGGCCTACTCATTTGCTTTAGATTGAATATTCCCAGGGATCCAAGACCAGGACAATGTGGTTAAGCCTGGATTCGCTGATATTGATTTTTAGGCACCGATAGACGCCCAAGCTCAATAAAAAACACTGTTCAAACAATGTTTTTAACTGAGTTTTAAGGCACCTACCAGCGCCAGAATCACACCTCCGTAGGCACTTTAGGCTGCCTAATGCCACTGTGGGCGTGGCTAACACCAGAAGTGGCGTTAGCATCCTAAAGTACCTATATGTATAGGCATGATTCACAAAAAAACAGGCATAGGAAATGTAGGCCTGGAAAACCCTGGCCTACATTTCTGGCACCTATCTTCCTAGTGGCACAATTCTCTTTGACATGTGATCAGCAGCTGCCGATAAAGGCGCTGTATAGAGAATCTGGGTCTCAGTGGCTTGGTGGTTTTGAATAAAGAATTTCTTCTCAAGCTCTGCTGTTGATATAGTGGCAATTTTCAAGGGGGGTCTCTTCCACACAGGCCCCATCCTCTAATGATGAATCACTGGTTGCTAATACAGAAGCTTGGCGCAATATATTTTACTTGGCAAGGATGTGTCTTTATCAGTAATTCATTGTGCCTCAGCTTCAAGGAATACTTTATATTGTGATTTATTATGTTTTTACCTGGTTAATAAACTCAGTCTCTGTTCTGTAACCTATTCCTATGTGTCAAGTCAGAATTTCTTGCTCTGAATTTTCCTGAGTAACTCTCAACGTGTTGTCCATTTATTTTACTAAGTAACCAAACTTAGGAGGGGTGAGGGGTAAGGTTTGGTGCAACTGTAACATATGCACACAGTATTTAATTAGTACAAGTAATTTAGCAGATGCCAGTACTGTATTTTAAGAATGGTCTCTTAGTCTTGCAGAGGTGGAGATTTAAAAATGTAGCCATAGCTGCTGAGATGTACAGTTCCTGTATATTATAGAACCTGCAGCATTGATTTCAATGGGTGGAATCAGGGACTAGAGCAGTGTGTTGCAAACTTTTTTTTTTTTTTTAAATTCTTTATTCATTTTTAAACTTTCATCAAGTGTACAAAAATTCATAATAAACACAATTAATCTGAGCACTTGAACATCTTATCATTATAATCTACCCCCTATCTATAAACCCCCTTCCCTCCCTATTGTTTTTTTCCTTTTAAACTAAAACTAAACTAAACTAAACCTTAGGTTTATATACCGCACCATCTCCATGGTTGTGGAGCTCGGCACAGTTTACAGGAGTTGTAAAGAGAAAGGAACTACAAGGTAAGAACTAGATAAGGGTCAGAGGGTAGAGGGAAGTTAGAGGGCTAGGATGTCAAAAGAGGAGGAAGAGTTAGATTTTTGAGAATAACCAGGTTTTCAGAAGTGTACTTTCCAATAGAGAATGAAGTTGTAACTTTTCCCTCCTTTCCTTCTTCAATCATGTCTGTCTCTAATTTGATTGCTAAAATGTTAATTGATTTATTTAGTTTGTATGGTGTTTAGTTTGTCCAATTGTATGTGAGACCACTATCTAGTGGCTTTTTAAATTGTACATCGCTTAGAAAATTTGTATAAGCGATTCATCAAATGGTAATAAAACTTGAAACTTGATCTATAAATACAAATGTACCGTATTTTCGCAGATATAACGCGCACCCGTGTAAAACGCGCACACGGGTATAGCGCGCAGAAACCACAATATTATGTATAAAAACTTTTGTATACCGCGCTCACGGGTATAACGCGCATGCTGCCCGACTGTCCTTTCGCCCGCCCCGACTCTCCTCTGGCCGCCCCGACTCTCCTTTCGCCCGCCCCGACTCTCCTCTGGCCACCCCGACTCTCCTTTCGCCCTCCCCGACTCTATGTGCGCTGTCCCGACTCTCCGTTTACCCGCCCTGCCCTGCCCCCCCCCGGCAGGACCACTCGCACCCCCACCCCGAAGGACCGCTGACTCCCCGACAATATCGGGCCAGAAGGGAGCCCAAACCCTCCTGGCCACGGCGACCCCCTACCCCCACCCCGCCCGACGCCCGATTCACCCCCCCCCCAGCAGGACCGCTCGCACCCCCACCCCGAACGACCGCTCGCACGCGCTCCCACCCGCACCCGCGATCGGAGCAAGAGGGAGACCAAGCCCTCTTGCCCGGCCGACTCCCCGACAATATCGGGCCAGGAGGGAGCCCAAACCCTCCTGGCCACGGCGACCCCCTACCCCCACCCCGCACTACATTACGGGCAGGAGGGATCCCAGGCCCTCCTGCCCTCAACGCAAACCCCCCTCCCTCCCTCCAACGACCGCCCCCCCCAAGAACCTCCGACCGCCCCACCAGCCGACCCGCGACCCCCCTGGCCGACCCCCACGACACCCCCACCCCCCTTCCCCGTACCTTTGCTAGTTGGCCGGACAGACGGGAGCCAAACCCGCCTGTCCGGCAGGCAGCCAACGACGGAATGAGGCCGGATTGGCCCATCCGTCCCAAAGCTCCGCCTACTGGTGGGGCCTAAGGCGCGTGGGCCAATCAGAATAGGCCCTGGAGCCTTAGGTCCCACCTGGGGGCGCGGCCTGAGGCACATGGTCGGGTTGGGCCCATGTGCCTCAGGCCACGCCCCCAGGTGGGACCTAAGGCTCCAGGGCCTATTCTGATTGGCCCACGCGCCTTAGGCCCCACCAGTAGGCGGAGCTTTGGGACGGATGGGCCAATCCGGCCTCATTCCGTCGTTGGCTGCCTGCCGGACAGGCGGGTTTGGCTCCCGTCTGTCCGGCCAACTAGCAAAGGTACGGGGAAGGGGGGTGGGGGTGTCGTGGGGGTCGGCCAGGGGGGTCGCGGGTCGGCTGGTGGGGCGGTCGGAGGTTCTTGGGGGGGGCGGTCGTTGGAGGGAGGGAGGGGGGTTTGCGTCGAGGGCAGGAGGGCCTGGGATCCCTCCTGCCCGTAATGTAGTGCGGGGTGGGGGTAGGGGGTCGCCGTGGCCAGGAGGGTTTGGGCTCCCTCCTGGCCCGATATTGTCGGGGAGTCGGCCGGGCAAGAGGGCTTGGGCTCCCTCTTGCTCCGATCGCGGGTGCGGGTGGGAGCGCGTGCGAGCGGTCGTTCGGGGTGGGGGTGCGAGCGGTCCTGCTGGGGGGGGGAATCGGGCGTCGGGCGGGGTGGGGGTAGGGGGTCGCCGTGGCCAGGAGGGTTTGGGCTCCCTCCTGGCCCGATATTGTCGGGGAGTCGGCCGGGCAAGAGGGCTTGGGCTCCCTCTTGCTCCGATCGCGGGTGCGGGTGGGAGCGCGTGCGAGCGGTCGTTCGGGGTGGGGGTGCGAGCGGTCCTGCTGGGGGGGGGAATCGGGCGTCGGGCGGGGTGGGAACTATGTAGAAAAACTTTTGTATACCGCGCTCACGCGTATAACGCGCGAGGGGTATGCGCGGTAGGTAAAAACGCGTATAACGCGCGCGTAATATCCGTGAAAATACGGTAATCCTCCCCCCACCCTCCCTCAAAGCCCATTATTCATTATAAAATCATATATTTGAAACCCTCCCCCCTCCCAATACTATATGGTGTATAATTAATAGAAAAATGGCATTAATCATGACATATTACTAATAACTGGAAAGATCATAGTAGGCTTAATTTTAATTTTTGGTGGAATTCATTATGTCACATATAGAGAATGGAAAGATCATTAGCGGTACAGAATGGAAATTATAAAATTTTATTAAAATATGTGTTGCAAACTTTTTAAGCTGCTGGCACACTAATCTCGGGGCTGTGGCTGGAGGGCACCTGGAAATGTGCGGATGTCGACAAAATCCAATTCATTAAGGAGGGCCTTGAATTGAATCAACTAAAAGTTCTACAGGGACCAAAGCACACCTTGGAATCTCTATGGGTAAAAATGTCATGTGTAAAGGGGAAAAGGATAGTTATAGGAGTTAACTACCATCTGTTTGACCAGAATAAAAAGACAGATGAAATTAGGAGACCTATAAACTGGGTAATGCAATAATAATGAGTGATTTCAGTTACCCCACTATTGATGGGGTAAATCTAACATCAGGGCATGCTAGTGAAGTAAAATTCCTTGATGACTGTAACATCAAGGCAAGAGAACAGTGAAGGTGACCTTGGTGCTCATTGATTTTATTCCTTTAGTTAAGACCCGACATGCACACATTTCGGTCGAATTGGCCTGCGTCAGGAGTCTAAAATTAAAATAACATAAACATTCTTAAAACACTAAGACATATTTAAACACAGAATATAATATTATCAATGCTAAAAATATTAATAATTAAATAAGTTAATAAAATAATAAATGTAAAAACCAAGATTTATACTGGTGTACCCGTGAAGGTGAAGGACATATAGAGGGACATTTTCAAAACATACGTCTAAATCCGATTTGGACGTATGGCACTAGACATCCAAAGTTGGCAATAAGAAAATGCCTATTTTCAAATGCAAAACCACCATACGTCTAGAAATAATTTTGGGGGGAAAATCCTCTATCTGGACATCCAGGCCATTGGAATGCTCAGACCACCAGGAGTCTATCTTTATAACACATTTTCAACCAAAATTTTGTCCATGTCCCAAATGCCCATGTCCACTCATTATTATTCCATTTGGACTTGGAAGGAGCCATCCTGTAATGGACTAGCCACCCAGACATGGCAACAGAGCAGTGGGGCACCTTAGAGGGCACTGCTGTTAACTTCACATAAAGGGGCCAGATAAATATCTCACCAGAACTTGGGATTCCTAATCTATTGGTCTCACAACAGAATTGCCCGAGCGGTGGACGTATCCCAGGGATTACAGATAGGCGACTTGAAAAATAATGAATGGCCTCCAGCGCGAATTATTAATTATTATGGACCAGCCACTTGGGCTGAAGATGGCATGTGGGGATATCGTACCCCTATTTATATGTTAAATCGAATCATCAGACTCCAAGCAGTAGTTGAAACTATTACCAATGCAACGTCCCGAGCCCTCAATCTTCTAACGAGGACCAGTTGCGAAATGCAGTTTACCAAAACAGGTTGGCCCTAGATTATCTGCTGGCCTCCGAAGGTGGTGTTTGTGGTAAATTCAACCTGTCCAATTGTTGCCTACACATAGATGAAGTTGGTCAGGTAGTAAAGGATATTACAGATAGTATGATGAAGTAGCTTATGTGCCAGTACAGACCTGGCATGGGGTTGAACTGAATTGGTTTGACTCCTGGTTTCCTAACACTGGCATTCTACACCCTATCCTGATCTTCTTGGGAATTTTCTGTTTGATTCTTGTAATAGTCCCCTGTTGCCTTCCCTGGTGTGTCAACTTAATCAAGATTACAACAGAGCAAGTGTCTCGCTAAATGTTGGCTGCTCACATATATTGTGAACTTATCCCACAACCTGCGGATTCAGAATATCAACATATGTGCCCCGCCAGAGCTTAATTACTCGAGCTATTCCAGATGCTGAGTCCCAGCATAATTTACACAACCCACAAGTCTTGGAAGGATTTTACTTATGCCACACTATATTTACATTTCATATCATTATAGGTTATTATTGCTTTGAATATATATATATATATATATATATATATATATATATATATATATATATAAAATTGCTGAGTTCTACTGTGACACATGCCATTATAGGTTAGTTGGGGTTGAGTTAGTTTATTTGTCCTCTTAATCCATATCAAGCCTACTTATTGAGTATCAGGGCCTTATACCTGTGCTCCGTGACCAAGAACCTGCATGACCTTCAACCACATCCTGACCTTGGAGTTGAAGATTTTGTAATCTTCAAACTGGGGAATGAGGAAGGGGAGGAGAAGTCCTGTAAGCTCAGGTGAAGACTCCTGAGAATTTCCCTGTTATAGCAGGAGCAGGCCAAAGCTAAGACCTAAAATGGTTGCTGAAAAAGCAAAATGTGCTCTCTGACTAGAAACTGTCAACTCTGAAAGACACTTTGTGCTCTCTGACCAGAAACTGTCAACTCTGAAAGACACTTCTGCTTTCTTAGAAGCAGAGGCAACCAGAAGGCACAGTTGGGGAAAAAACCCAATTCTGGTGAAAAATATAGTGGTATGATAAGTTATGGAAGTTTCACAAGAAGAAAGACAAACCAGGGATACGAGTGTACAAAAAGGCTAACCACAGAACTGAAAAGCCTTTAGGCCAGGTGCTCGAGGGAGGTTCTTGATATATTAAAAGGACATTTATGGGGAAATAAGGGTAGAATTAGATGGAAAAAGGCGTGACACAGTATCACTCAATTATGTTAACCAATCCATAGATTAATAAATGAGATTAGGAATATGATTAACCAAATGTGTGAAATGTAACATGCACCAACGTGGGCCAGAGCTGTCAGAATCATATAAAAGAAAGCTCTTTGAACCAAGGATTCAGAACTCATCGGAAGTTCTCCATCAGTCTGGCCAGCCTGGTGTATGCTCTATTACTCTGTATACTGTGTGATTTATTCCTGTAAGCTATTACTACTTGATTATTAAACTCATATTATTTGTATCAGCATAAGGAGAGTCGAGTGGTCTGTCAGTGGAGGCCATAATAGCGGGCTCTTCAGTCCCCGGAGCCATCCCCCTCCCCCTCAAAATCTGGAGAAACACAGAGTCAACACAGAAGGGGGTGGAGTTTGCTAGGAGTCACTGTGGTCACAAAAGCCTCAAGCAGGAGTACAGGGGAATAAATTAAGCCCAGCCGACTCTAACAAGGAGAGCAGAACACAGCACACTGAGAGGAGCCCAACAACTTTTTCAAACCACCAAGAATCCCAAACACCCAGAGAGGGGGATGGGAGGTGGAGAGTGAAGCAGGAGAATTTATGGAAATAGGAGACTGTGATTGTAGCCCCAGTGACACAGGGTGGGGGAGATTCAGTGAGGCTGAATCAGATTTAAGTGGGCCAGAGGAATGCATGGAGATATGATTTTAAAGTTATAAACTGTGACATTCCTCAAACTAAAGTGAAGTCTTCACAGAGAAGCCTGTGCTTAATTAATGCCACAGAAGGAGAAAGGCAGCAGTGCCTGCTAGTTTGAATCTGGACTGAAGACTTATTAGCAAGGTCCCTAAGTAATAAAAGTTAAAGGACTGTGGTGGCATGTGGGAGGGCCTGAACAGCTGAATGCAAAGGGAGGCTTGCTTCCACACAGCCTGCAGAGCAGGGCTGTGAAAGTCCTTAGAGGGACACAGTGCTAATAATAAAAGCAGAGAGAATAAGTTTTTTGTTTTTTTCCACTTTCTCTGATAATATGGTTTGGAGAAGTGCTGGCACCAGAAGGGCCTGAGCAGTGCTGGCAAGGACTGTTGCTTGGAGCAGCCAGCAGCCCTAAGAAGGGCAACCTAGGCTTCTGAGAGACTGAGAAGTCATATTTTACATTTTTGCTTATAAAGTGGTGACAAGGACTGTCCATTCCATGAACTGTATCTCAGATAACAGTCACTGGAATTGTGTAAAGGGAACTGTGTGACAAGTGACTGTGAAAAGCAGGGTTATGTTTTGGATTTTCTTTTTCCTTACAATAAACCCGGTGAAGTTTTGTTTGACCTGAACCAGTGTCCGGGTTTTCCTTCTATCAACCATACAAAAGGCGCATAAAAATATTACCTGTGGTCCGAGCTGGGTTTTCCCACTTGCTCAGGGCCTGGCTTTGAGCAAGCGCACATGCTCAAGGCCCAGCACAGGAAGCAGATCTTTGGGCACCGGCAGGACATGCAGGTGCCGGTGCGGAGGCTACATTGAAGTAAGAAGAGGGTTCGGGTGGGTTGGGGGACCTCAGGTCGCAGCGGGGGGGGGGGGGGGTGCCCGATGGAGGCGGGGGGGGCCCGATGGCGGGGGAGGGTGCCAGTTCACGGGGGGGCCTTCGGGGGGAGCAATGCCGCTTCTCGTGGGGGGGGGGGGAGCAGCGCTGCTGGCCTCGGGAGGGGTGGAGGGTGGGAACCTATCAAAGCGAGTTTCCATTATTTCCTATGGGGAAACTTGCTTTGATAAACGAGCATTTTGGATTACGAGCATGCTCCTGGAACGGATTATGCTCGTAATCCAAGGTACCACTGTATATATATATATATATATATATATATATATATATATATATATATAAAGCTGTTGCAATAAAAATATAATCTAAATATACAATAGAAAATTATATATATACTGTATATAATCTTTATTGCACATTTTTGTAATAAATGCAAAATTGTAAAACTTTAAAATAAAACTACAAAAGTATAGTGCTGATATGATCTCATTTTATATGATTGATTGAAAATTAACAACGTTAAGAATACCTCTATAACCCCTCTTTTACAAAAGTTTGGAAGAGGTTTTTAGTGCCAAAGCGCTGAATTTTCTTTGCTGCTCTAATGCTCAGAATTCCTAGCACCCTGCTTTTTTGAATGCCACCACGCATTGAGCAGAAAGTTTCAGTGTATTGTCTATGATGACAACTAGATCTTTTTCTTGAGTGCTAACACCTAAGTTTATGTAATGAAATTTGCTAACGAAATTTGTTGATGACAGAAAGTTGTTAATTCACAAGAAGAGTGTGAAAAAATTGCAAGAGAACCATGAATAACTGGGAGACAGGGCATCCAAATGGCAAATGACATTTAGGGCTCCTTTTACGAAGGCGCGTCAGGGCCCTAATGCATGGAATAGCATGCGCTAAAATGCCGCACGAGCTAGCCGCAACTGCCTCCTCTTGAGCAGGCGGTAGTTTTGCGGCTAGCGCGCGCTAATCTGGTGTGTGCACTAAAAACGCTAGCGCACCTTTGTAAAAGGAGCCCTTAATGTGAACAAGTGCCAAGTGATGCGCGTAGGAAACAGAAACCCAAGCTATAGCTACGAAATCAAGTTTCAAGTTTATTTAAAATTTACTATACCGCCTACTCGGGACTTCTAGGTGGTGTACAAACATGTCATAATAATATACCATTAAAAGTATAATTAAAAAAAAACAATTAAAAAAACCCAATTAAAAATAAATAAAAAAGAACAATTCAAGGACAAAGACGCAAGGAGCCAATACCTAGGAAATTAATCCAGGTGTCATTGTTGATGGTACATTGAAACCCTCTGCTCAATGTGCCACAGCAGCTAAGAAAGCAAAAGAATGCTAGAAATTATTAGGATAAGAATGGAAAACAAAACTGAGAATATTATAATACCTTTGTATTGCTTCATGGTGCAACTGCACCTTGAATATTGCATGCAATTTTGGTCACCGCATCTCAAAAAAAGATATAGCTGAATTAGAAAAGGTATGGAGAAGGGTAATGAAAATAATAAAAGAGAAGCAATGACTTCCCTATGAGTAAATGCTAAAGAGACTAGGGCTCTTCAGCTTGGAGATGGCTGAGGGGAGACATGATAGAGGTCTATAAAATACTGAGTGGAGTGAAAATCATAGACATGAATCACTTGTTTACTCTTTTCAAAAATATAAGACTAAGGGCTCCTTTTATGAAGCTGTGTTAGTGGACATCGCTTCGAATTCTGATTAAGCGATCAATCAAATCCTTATTAAACTTGAAACGTGAGTGGTTTAACGCTTGTAATAGCATGAATTAAAATGCCATGCTCATGCTCATGCTTTGCGCATGCTTTGCGCATGCTCAAAGCCAGTCCAGCCCAGCCCAGACCAGAAGAAGGAGGATCTCCGATGCACCTCCCAGCCCAGGCCGCGCCAGAAGAGGGAGGATCTTCGGGCACCAGCACTGG
This sequence comes from Geotrypetes seraphini, assembly GCF_902459505.1. NCBI lineage: Eukaryota > Metazoa > Chordata > Amphibia > Gymnophiona > Dermophiidae > Geotrypetes > Geotrypetes seraphini. The sequence goes on from NC_047087.1 coordinate 197,849,782, forward strand.
TGCCAAGTCGGGTAAAGGAAGTGTCATTGACTGCTCGAGGGGGGGGGAAAGTAGGATCGTGGTGGAGGGGGGGGCAATGTGAGTGGGGGGAGGATGCTGGTTCGCAGGGGGGGGTGAAGCCGGATCGCGGGGAGGGGTTTGGAACAGCGTCGGATTCCTCAAGGGGGGAGAATGGAGCAGCGCTGGTAGCCTTGGGGGGGGGGGGAGGAGGTGGAACCAATCAAAGCAGTTTCCCTTACTTCCTATGGGGAAACTTGCTTTGATATATGAGTGTTTTGGTTTAAGAGCATGCTTCTGGAACAAATTATGCTCTTAAACCAAGGTACCACTGTACATTTAGAACAAATCAGAGAAAATATTTCTTCATTCATGTAATTAGCCTCTGGAATTTGTTGCCAGAGAATATGGTAAAAGCAGTGAGCTGGGCAGGGTTCAAAAAAAGTTTAGATAATATCATAAAAGAAAGCCCATAAGCCAATATTAAAATGGACTTGGAAAAATTCACTGCTTTTTTCTAGGATAAGCAGCATAAAATCTGTTTTACTCTTTTGGTTTATTGCCAGGTACTTGTGACTTGGATTGGCCACATTTGGAAACAGGTTCGTGGGCTTGATGGCCTTTTTGTCTATCCCAGTATGACAATGCTTATGTTCTTATTTTCTCATGAACTGGATCAGAAGCATTCCTTGAGCAGGATTCAAATTTTGTTACAAACCACAGGTCTAAGTCTCCCAATCAAATCCTGAGTCGTTACAATTAACTGGGAATTCAAAAGCGCAGTTACCCAGGTAGATGAGATGAATATTCATTCAAGCTGATGAGGAACTTTACCAGGTCATCTTGCTCTGCTGTTTTCATGAAAACCAGCCTCTCCTCCTTGGTTAATATTGCTTCTCTGCCTGCTGTACCAACACCAACCAGATTGTGTGCAGCTAAAACACACAATGAACCCAATGGAATCTCTCAGGTGTGGAAAAAAAAATAGTAGCCCAGCAGGGAACAGCACACTGAGAAAAGGTTACTCCATACATCGCCATAAAATGCCTTTTAACTGCAGTGAGAACTGATTACAGGGAGATTAATGTTCATTTAAACTGCATTCAATAACACAGCTTGAACATTATTTTCTGAGCAACCCCAGGGCCTTACTGTTTATGGCTGTGCTGGATATTTCTTTCTGACTCACTTGCTCCTCTGCTTATACTTTGCTTTCATTGGGGGTAGAAAAACTGGCACAGTATTTGTGGGTTGTTGTGTGTGTGTGTTTTTTTTAATGCAAATGTTATACTTATTTCTTTTTCAACCTGTTGGATACACTTCAGTTCTCAGCATGAGCAGGTTGAGTTATAAATAAGCACAGAACTTTCATTGAAAACAACAGTTCCAGCAAGCTCTCATCTTATTAGAATTAGTTAGGCTTCTAGCTCTAAGGAGGTGATAAAAATACTGAATAATTCTATACAGACCTATTTCATAGCAGAAACTTTTCTATAGACAACCCAAGAAGCAGACTCTTGAGGCTGCACAAACAATAAGATTATGGTTTCTGTGGAGCAGGGGAAGAATTATTTTCAAAGCCCTCTTTCGCTCTCATTGTCTGATTACCATTTTTGGTTGTTCTCAGTATGGGGTGCTTATACAAACACCTCCAAGTTTAATAGCAACCCGATGGGGGTCAAACTTCAGGAATAGTCATTAATCAAGATGAAGACTAACCAAAGGGAATACAAAGTAGTTATGGTTTCTTCACTATACGAGGGTGAATCAAAAATTAAAGGCAATTTTTTTTAATTCAGCTTTATTTTACATCAAAAGAAATTCTTTGATAAAGAAACATAACAATATCTAATAGGAAATAAAATATTAAATATTACTTATATATTACCATGATAACAGTCCACAACTAAGGAGAGAGAATCAAGCACAAATCAGGGATAGCTGATTATAACAAGAAACCAAAAATATTCATAGGATAAGTACAGAGCACAACGATTGTAGTATACTAACTATACGGTCTGGTTGGTGATTTCAGTGGACATCTGAGGGGATACGGAAGCCGCTTTACCCTCCAAGAAAAATTGTAATTGATCGGGTTCATAAAAAACATATCTATTTGCTTGATAAGTAATACAACATTTATATGGAAAGCGCAGCTGAAAGGTAGCTCCTAACCCCAATACAGATTGACGTAGCATTAGAAATTTTTTTCGATGCAGTTGCGTCCATTTAGAAACATCTGGAAATATAGCTATTCTAGAACCATAAAATTCAACATTCTCAGTCCTAAAGAATAGACGAAGAACTGCTTCTTTGTCTTGTAAAAAAACAAAGGTCACAAGTAAAGTAGCCCTTTCAGAGATTTCGGAATATGAAGACTCCAAAATATTTGTAATATCTAATTCAGTCTGTTGATTTTCTATGTCCTGAGTCATTGGTTTAGGAGTATTTAGATAATATAATTTCTGTAAGGGAGGCACTGAAGTCTCAGGATATTTTAAGACTGAAGTTAAGAATTGATGAAAAAGTTCCTTGAGTGATTGTAATCTGGTAACTAGAAAATTAATTAGGCTTAAATTTAAATTCCTGTAGGCATTTTCCAGATTTTCAATCTTCCTAGACAACATTGCTTTATCTTTAACTTAAAGATTAGAGATTTTTTGTAAATCAGAGACCTGTTTCTCATGTTTGTCTAGTCTCTGGTCTTGGTGTTGAATTTTCCCCTCAATATCTTTCAATTGCAATGAAGAAGTTTGCATAGCTGTAACAGAATAGGAGAATACCTTATGAAGGCTTTCAATAGCCTCCCAGAGTGCTTCCAAGTCAATCACCAATGGTTTCTTCAATGGGAAGCAGGAAACATTGATGAAATTGAAGAGTCCAAATCAGGTTAAGTTGTTCCATTTCCTGAACCACCATGAACTCCTAGTCCCCCCATCGCTGGCAATTGTTGTAATGGATCCAGCGAGACTGGAACTGCCTCCGGGGTCAGGGGTAAGCCCGGCAACGCAAGCGGGGTTGATAATATCCCCGCTACTTCCTGCAACGCCGTCGGCGTCCCCGACATTCTCTCTGGGCGTGGGGGGTGCTCCCGGACCAACTGGGCTAAGCGAAGTCGAGATCAATCCCTCTCGACGAGCTGGAACACCCTGGACAACCGGGACAGCAAAAGAAGTTATTGCTGTCTAGCGCGTTAGCAAAGAGGCTGTTTCCCTCTGCGCTTGGGCATGCTGAAGAGCAAAGCGAGCAATTGTTAAATTACATGATAACCGGAATAGAGTTAGCGAAATGCAACATATGTACTCATACATTGCCTGTTGGATAGTTCGTCCACGTACAGTGCAGGGCTCAGCCTTTAGTCGTATGGCAGCCATGAGGTCAGAAACACGGACACTCCATTGCAAGATTGTACCATCGAAAAACAACGTGCAATAGTGCGCTTTCTTTGGACAGAGGGAGTGAAACCTGTGGAAATTCACAACACCATGAATCAACAAAAGGTTTATGAGTAGCTAAAAAAGTTTAAAGTGGAAAGAACAGGTGTAACAGGGTCACCAATCAACATCGCGCACCCAAGAGCATATTGACAGGGCGGATGCCTTGATTAGAGAAGACCAACGGATAACAGTGTCACAATTGGCTCCAAATTTGGATATCAGCTATAGATCTGCATTTGCCATCATGTGTGATGAGTTGGGATAAAGGAAAGTCTGTGCCTGATGGGTTCCCAAACAGCTTACTGAACTGCACAAGATCCGAGTATTCTGGAGAGAACTGTCACCGGTGATGCGACAGGGGTGCATCACTGCGACCCAGAGAGCAAAAGACAAAGCATGATGGAGTAAAGGAAGCAGTGCTTATCTGGCTTCGGGAGCAGCCAAAAAACTTCTCTGTAGGAATGCAGAAGCTAGTTGAACAATACAACAAATGCATCGTCTTGCCTGGGGACTTTGTGGAAAAGTGATATTTTCAATTGCTCACAGTTACTTCTATTAAAGCCATTAAATGTATTTTGCCTTTACTTTTTGATTTACCCTCATATATTCTTCTATATACACATAGTAGAATTTAAAGCAGCATGCCTCTTTCCACAGGCATGAAGATAGGCTCTTCCTTGCAATCCTCTTTAGGCTCAGCAGGTAGGCCTAGAGAGGCTACTCCTCCATTCTTGGTTAGTGCAGTGCAGTGGCCTGAAAACCTGGGAACCGGGGTGTTGTCAAAAGCACACAGTGTTAAAGAATTCCAGAGATCCATGCCCAACTTGCACGCTAGGACTTACGCCAAGTTTCAGTTGGCATAAGTCCTTCTACCCAAAGTTGGGTACAGGAATCCCTTAGCATCCTTTATAAAATAGCACTGAGGACTGATTTTTCCCTTTGCCATATTTCAGCGCCATTTACTAAATCTGATTCTTAGTGTCTTCTAAATAGGAGGTCCCTCCTTATTGGAGCATTAATACCGGACCTGCAAAAATAGAAAAAGCTCTAAAGACTGCTGCTAAATCTGGGCTTAGTGTGCAGGAAATTCCCATGTTAGCACATGCTAAGCTCAGATTTTACTGTGGGTTTCTAACAAATCAATTCTGGAAGAGATGAAACCAGCTATGGCACGCGAAGCCCAAAAGTTATGACTGTCTTAATTTCGGTCACACTGTCAGAAGTGAAGGACATTACATTTGGGAAGATCCAAGGAACCAGGCAAAGAAGGTGACCTGCAACCAAACAACCTTGGGGATGACAATAGAGGATCTTACCGGACTAGCACAAAACCGATTTCATTGCTAGGACTTGGACACGAATCGATGGCACCTAACTTCTAAAAGGTCCCCTTAGCTTGTAAGCCCTCCAGGGTCAGGAAAATACCTACTGCTTTGATTGTAACTCACATGCTGAGCTACAACTTTAAAAGGCATTGGCTAATCTAAAATCCTTTTCCCCATTTATGTGCATCACTTTGCACTTCACATTGAACATAAGAACTGCCATCTCCAGATCAGACCTTAGGTCCATCAAGTCCAGCGATCCGCTCACGCGGAGGCCCAGCCAGGTGTAACCTGGCGAAAACTTAGTCACCCGTATTCTTCTATACATCTTTCGAGGAGATGTGCATCTAACTTACCCTTAAATCCTAGAACGGTGGGTTCCGCAGCAACCGCCACCGGGAGAGCGTTCCAGGACTCGCTGCGTGAAGCAGAACTTCCTGGCATTTGTCCTGGGCTTGTTCCACCCCCCCCCCCCTCATTTGCTAGAATCACAAGATCCTTGTGCAATTCCTCTCAATCTTCTACTGCTTTTAATTTTTTTTTAAGTTTATGATTTAAAAAAATTTATATACCACCTAAAAATCTAGGCAGTTTGCAATCAACATACAAAATATTTAAAAGCAATACATCTTATATCTAACAAAAAGCAGCTGCTACCCACACTGCTGTCCATATTCATAATTATTCACATAACTAGTCTTATAGCCCGTTACATTAACGGGTGCTAGAATATATGTGTGTGTGTGTGTGTGTGGTTTTATTTCTTTTTCTCTCTCCTTAGCCGCTTTCTGTATTTCTGTCTTTCTTTTTTTTTCCTTGGCTGTCCACCACCACCCTTTCTCCCTTCCTTTTACCTCCCCTGTGTCCTCCACCACCCCATCACTGCTCACCTTATCCATCAGCAGCCCTTTAATTGATGTTTTATTTCATTCTTGTCTCTGTTTCCGGGTTAGTTTCCATTCTTTCTTCTCCTCCCACGCTTTCTGCAATTATATTCTTTTCTCCTTCTAAAAATGCATTTCTTGTTGCCTGTCTCCATTCTTTGAATATTCTTACCAGACTGTCTTCCTTCCACTATTCTATTCAATTTTTTCCCCTCCTTCTAGTTTTTCCATTGTTGCCTCCTAGTTCCATTTCTGCCTTTTCCTTCAGCCTCATCATCTAATTTCTCATCCCTTCCTCATTTCTCCTTATCTGACCCTTTATCCTGGTCTTTCCTTTCCCCTACTTCATTGCTTTTTCCTTTTTCCCCATCTTATTCCTCTCCCCCTTTCTTTACCTCATCATCATTATTACCCCCAAGCCAATTCTCTTCCTCCCTTCCCAGATCGGATCCCCCATGAAGCGTAAGAGTGCTTCGTTACATTTTTGCCTTTTACAGCTGCCCAGGCCAGAATTTCACTTTAACAGTGTGTGACACTGTAGTGCTGTGTGACTCAATGTGCCAGGTGTGAGCGGGGCTGGGCCGTGCTTTGCTCACGCTTCACGGATGGGCGAGGAGGGTCGAGCGGCTCCTGGCCCGCAGCTCTGTCCCGGCGATTCGAACATGCATACGTTAAAAATTGTTATGGCGACCGTTGAACCGGAAGCCTTCGCTCGGAGGGAGTGACGTCAGCCTCAGGTTCAAGTTCAGGCGCGGGAGGCGCGGCTGAGGACCAGCTCGTTCGCCGACTTGGGCTCGAGGCCTTCCGGTGTTGCAGGAGCAGAGCGGACTTCTGGAGGCGATCGGGTGGGAGGCTCAACGGGGATTGGGGGGGGGCAGGGGCGAAGACGACGACGAAGAAAGAAACGTAGGCGCGCATGCGCACTCCTGCAATGCCACAGACCTACATCTCACAGATCAGGGATTACAGATCACGCAAGTCTTAGTGCGCATGCGCGTCTAGCGTTTTATTATATAGGATTCCATCAACAAAATAACTACATCTTTTAAATTCTAAAGATATCACTGATCTTACATAACTACTGATCATACACAATCCGTTCACATAAATGCATAGAAACATAGAAATAGACGGCAGATAAGGGCCAAGGCCCATCTAGTCTGCCCACCCCAAAGACCCTCCCCTACCTTTCTTTGTGAATAGATCCCACGTGTCTGTCCCATTTGGCCTTAAAATCAGGCACGCTGCTGGCCTCAATAACCTGAAGTGGAAGACTATTCCAGCGATCAACCACCCTTTCAGCATCAACAAATAACTGTGGGTTCCTTTTACGAAGCCGCGTTAGCGGCTTCAGCGTGCGCGACGTTTAATCACGCGCTAACCCCCGCGCTAACCAAAAAAATGCTGCCTGCTCAAGAGGAGGTGGTAGCGACTAGGTGGCCGGTGGTTTAGCACGCGCTATTACGCGCGTTAAACCGCTACTGCGCCTTCGTAAAAGGAGCCCTGTGCCTTCATGAGTTATTTATTTATTTGCACTTAAAACAAAATTATCAAGAAACAACTTCTTGTACAGAATATTGAAAAAGACATTACCATTATAATACACTACACAAGAAAAAAGAAAATAATAAAGAAATACTTTTCTTAATCAATACTTTAGTCCCAAATTATTGACCCAAGAATCTTAATGAGTGAAAGAAAAATGGCAATGGAATCAAATCCAATTTATCAAAAGAAAAACAATTATCTGACTGTGGTTACAGGAGTATTTCTAATTACTTTAACTTGGGGCTCCTTTTACGAAGCCGCGTTAGCGGTTTAACACGCTTAATAGCTCACGCTAAACTGCCGGCTGCGCTAGACACTAACCCCAGCATTGAGCTGGCGTTAGTTCTAGCCGCGTAGCGTGGGTTTAGCACGCGCTAAAAAGCTGCGTGCGCTAAAACCACTAACGCGGCTTCGTAAAAGGAGCCCTTAGTGTTACTACATCCCCTTCAAGGCATTTCATAGTAAGAAACCCTGTTAACTGTGATGGTTCAAAAAAAAATGTATTAGATCTATATTTAATAATACATTTGCACGGATAGCGCAAAAAGAGAACACCCCCATTGCTGTTACCCCTGGTTTAAGAAGCAAGAACTGTTGTCTACGTTTTTGGGTTTCCTTTGTCACATCTGGGAACATCTGTATCTTTTGTCCAATAAATTCTTTTTATGTCTGTTTTTAAAAAACAGATTCAGTAACCAATTTTTATCAGGTGATAACACCATCATAAGTATGAGAGTAGCTGGTTTTACTAAATCTTTAAGAGATGTTTCCAGAATTGTCCTGATTTTGTTCTTTCGTCAGAAGATAGAATTGTGCAAAAGGAGGAAACATATCTTCAGAAATATTTAATATTTCAATGAAATTTTTTTAGCATCTCTTTTGCAGATATCGTTGGAGTTTTAGGAAAATTCAGTATCCTAAGATTATTAGAACAAGAATTATTTTCTAGGTTTTCCACTTTCCTTCTTAAATTGGTATTAGCCCTAATTAGGGTACCCTGCACCTGCTTTACTCCTAACAGTTCTTTTTCGATTTTTTCTATCTTTGTCTTCATTATTGTATCAGGCGATGGTGTGCCTGCATCTGGAGTACTGCGTCCAATATTGGTCGCCGTTCCTAAAGAAGGATATGGCGTTACTCTAGAGGGTCCAGAAAAGAGCGACGCGATTGATAAAAGGTATGGAAAACCTTTCATATGCTGAAAGACTAGAGAAACTGGGGCTCTTTTCACTGGAAAAGCAGAGACTTAGAGGGGACATGATAGAGACTTACAAGATCATGAAGGGCATAGAGAATGTGGAGAGGGACAGATTCTTCAAACTTTTGAAAACTACAAGAACAAGAGGGCACTCGAAAAAATTAAAAGGGGACAGATTCAGAACCAACGCTAGGAAGTTCTTCTTCACCTAAAGGGTGATGGATACCTGTAATGAGCTTCCAGAGGGTGTGAAAGACAGAGCACGATATCGGGGTTCAAGAAAGGATTAGATAAATTTCTGAAGGAAAAAGGGATGGAAGGGTATAGATAGAAGAATACTATACAGGTCCTGGACCTGATGGGCCGCCGCTTGAGCAGACTGCTGGGCATGATGGACCTCTGGTCTGACCCAGCAGAGGCAATGCTTATGTTCTTATAGTAGTATCCTATTTAAAGCTTTTAAATTCTTCCTTTTGCTCCAGAACTTTTTTTCGAGTTCCTTTATTTGTGGGGATAATGTCTGCCCCAGACTTGCGACTAGGTCCCAAAGGGAGTCAAGGGTAATATTAGTGGGTTTTGAAGAAGCAAATGTACCCAGTTGCCGGTCTTCTCACTTTTCTGCCTTGTTCCTCTGTCTGCTCCATTGCTGTTTCCACCGCAAGATTGATTTCTTCTGAAGCCTGGCTCAGTAAAGCCTCCTGGGACAGAGTGTCTACCTCCTCGGATAGACTGTCTTCCCGCTGTGAGCTGGCTCCTTCCGGCTGTGGAGGCGGGGTCCTAGCAACGGAGCTCAGTGTCGCTTCCAGCCCAGGGAGGTTCACTACGGCATCACTCATTGCCGGAACCTCCAGCGAGCGATTCCCTGACAATACTTCTTCCTGCTGCATGCGCTTCAAAAATTCATCAATAGTTACCAGAGGAGGGGTCTCCGGGCACTGTGAGGCTCCTGCAGCGCTCTTGCCCCTTCTCTTTGGCATTTTGTGGAAATAAAGGTAAGACTTGGGGAAACTATTCTGAGAGCGTCTCACCCACAGTCAGACCATCACAGCCATCTAGGATCTCTCATGAGTTGTTGTTTTTTGTTTTTTAAAGATATCTCTAGGCTTACATAAGCGCAACTGACCTGGCAATGTGTTCTAGAATTTCACACTCCTTTACACTGGTACTCATGGCTTGTTACATCCAGGCACAATAAGTGTTATAGGTTTTATCAACTTTATATAGCTGAAAATTTTATCACTTCACTCATTTCTTTTTTCTAGATCATTTATGAATATGTTAAACAGCACAGGTCCTAATAGAGATCCTCAGAGCACTCTACTTGATCTTTCTTTATGTATAAAACTGACCATTTAGTCTTCCTCTCTATTAATTGGTTGTCTGTCCATGATAGCACACTGCCTCCTCCTTTTGTAGGGTTACAGACATCCAGATTTACCCAGGCATGTCCTCTTTTTAGAGGACTGTTTTGGTGTCCAGATGGATTCCTGAAAAGCAGCAGCTCGTTCGGATTATCAAGCTTGGAGCCACGTATGGAGGGCCTCTGAGCATGTGCGGGTGTGTTGCAATGGAGGACAGCAAAGGAGGTGGCGGTATTACCCCCACTAGGTAACAGCGATCACAACATGATCCAGTGCAGGCTTGAAATTGGATCATCAAAGGGGAAAAGAACCACAACGACGGCACTCAACTTCAAAAAAGGAAATTATGATGCCATGAGAAAAATGGTGGGAAAGAAGCTCAAAGGCAACATAGGGAAGAAGGAATCCGTAGAAAAAGCCTGGACCTTATTCAAGGAGACTGTGCACGAAGCACAAAGCATATGCATCCCCAAGTTTAGAAAAGGGTGCAAAAAAAATAGAACAAAAAACCCAATGTGGATAACAAGTGCAGTGAAGAAGGCGATAAGCGACAAGAAAGCATCGTTCAGAAAATGGAAAAAAGACCAAACAGAGGAGAACCAAAAAGGGCACAAAGAACACCAGAAAGAGTGTCACCGAGTGATTAGAAAAGCAAAAAGAGAATACGAAGAGAGACTGGCAAAGGAAGCAACAAACTTCAAGTCGTTCTTCAGATACGTCAAGGGGAAGCAACCGGCGAGAGAAGAAGTGGGACCATTGGACGATGGAGACAGAAAGGGAGTTGTAAAAGAAGAGAAAGAGATAGCTGACAGGTTAAATGAGTTCTTCACATCAGTCTTCACGATGGAGAATATAACCACCATACCAGAACCCGAGGAGATCGTAATAGGAGAACAAGACGATAAGCTGGTCGATTTAGAGGTAAGCCAAGAAGATGTACTCAAGCAGATTGACAGACTAAAGAGCGACAAATCGCCGGGTCCAGATGGCATTCACCCAAGGGTACTCAAGGAACTAAAAGACGTAATAGCGGAGCCACTTCGACAGATATGCAACCTATCCTTAAAAACCGGAGAGATCCCGGAGGATTGGAAAATAGCAAATGTCACGCCCATCTTCAAGAAGGGCGCAAGGGGGGACCCAGGAAACTACAGGCCGGTGAGCCTGACCTCAGTCCCGGGAAAGATGATGGAGGCACTGATTAAAGACAGCATCTGTGAACACATCGAAAAAAATGGGCAGCTAAAACCGAGTCAACATGGCTTCTGTAAGGGTAGGTCATGCCTCACAAACTTATTGTACTTCTTTGAGGGAGTGAACAGCCAGGTGGATAAAGGGGAATCTATAGACATCATTTACCTTGACTTCCAAAAAGCCTTCGACAAGGTGCCACACGAAAGACTGCTTAAAAAGATATGGAACCACGGGGTACAAGGGGAGGTCCACCGATGGATCAAAAACTGGCTGGCAAACAGGAAGCAGAGGGTTGGCGTAAAGGGCCACTACTCAGACTGGAAAGGGGTCACGAGCGGAGTTCCGCAAGGGTCGGTGCTGGGACCGCTCTTGTTCAATATCTACATAAATGATCTAGAGGCGGGAACTAAGTGTGAAGTCATTAAATTTGCAGATGACACCAAACTATACAGCAGGGCTCAAACCAAGGAAGACTGCGAGGATCTCCAAAAGGATCTAACGCAGCTGGAAAAGTGGGCCGAAAAGTGGCAGATGAGCTTCAACGTGGGGAAATGCAAGGTCATGCACGTGGGGAAAAAGAACCCGATGTTCACATACAAAATGGGGGGAACACCACTAGGGGTTAGTAACCTGGAGAGAGACCTGGGAGTGATGGTAGACGCAACACTGAAGGCATCGGCGCAATGCGCCACAGCCTCTAGGAAAGCAAACAGAATGCTGGGTATCATTAAGAAGGGTATTACGACCAGGACAAAGGAAGTCATCATGCCGCTGTATCGTGCAATGGTACGGCCGCATCTGGAGTACTGTGTCCAGTACTGGTCGCCGTACCTCAAGAAAGACATGGCGGTACTTGAGGGAGTACAAAGAAGAGCAACCAAACTGATAAAGGGAATGGAAAATCTCCCATATACCGACAGATTGAAGCAGTTGGGACTTTTCTCCCTGGAGAAGCGAAGACTTAGAGGAGACATGATAGAAACCTTCAAGATCCTGAAGGGCATAGAAAAAATAGACAGGGGCAGATTTTTCAAATTAAGGGGCGCCACAAGTACAAGGGGGCACTCGGAGAAATTGAAAGGGGACAGGTTTAGAACAAACGCTAGGAAGTTCTTTTTCACTCAGAGGGTGGTGGATACATGGAACGCGCTTCCAGAGGCTGTTGTAGACAAGAAAACATTAAATGGTTTCAAAGAAGGTTTGGATAGATTCCTAGAAGAAAAAGGGATTGGGGGGTATAGATAGGAATAGACCATTGCTCAGGCAATGGGCCTGATGGGCCGCCGCGGGTGCGGACCGCTGAGCAGGATGGACCTATGGTCTGCCTCAGCGGAGGCAACTTCTTATGTTCTTATGTTCTTATGTTAATGATGTCACAGCCTCGTGCTGGAGGAAAGAGGAGAAGAGGTTTTGGGGGGGCTGGGCCATATGTCCAGGTTTTATCAGAACAAAATCTGGTAATACTATTCTTATGAGGCCTGAGATCATATTCCATATACCCTGGCTTAGGAATATGGTTCATTGCTTTCATGGTATATGCATTATGAACCCAGTTGGAGACACTGCTCCAAGGGACTATACCTGTAGAACAGAATAGAATCAAGAGAGGAACTGGATGCAAATAAATAGATTATATCTATAGAGCTACTATCCTAGGCCTTCAGTTGGATGCCTACATTGATTCCTTGGTGCCTCTATCTTTTGTCTGATATCAGTGGTTGCCAGGCAGAGATGAATGCAAATTGCACCAAGAAAACAATTTATTAATGTCCTCTTTTATCAAGCTGCGCTAGAGGTTTTTAGCGTAAGCCAAAGTGGTAAATGCTCCGATGCTCATAGAATTTAGATAAGCATCGGAGCACTTATTTCACCAGTCCACACTAAAAACTTCTAGTGCAGCTTGATTATGGGGGGGGGGGGGGGGGGGGGGTAAAAGATCAAAGAAATGTAATGGCTGGTATCATAAAGGTTTAAAAGTATTTAATCTTCCATTCTAGTAGCTACAAGCTTAGATCATGAGCCCTCCAGGAACAGAGAAATATCTACTGAACCTGAATGTAACTCACCTTGAGCTACAACTGAAAAAAGTGTGAGCCAAATAAAAATCAATTTTAAAAAACTATATTCTAAAAATTGCATGCATAAGTTTGTAAGCTGTTTAAACTCCATCCATGTTTACACCCACCTGTCAAATACAGACTATGTAAGACACACATATATTTACACAACAGCGCTTAGGCCTATTGGTTAAAGCAGCTGCCTCAGCACCCTGAGGTTGTGAGTTTGATTCCCACTGCAGCTCCTTATGACTCTGGGCAAGTCACTTAACATTTCATTGCTCCAGGTACAAAATAAGTGCCTGTTTAAATATGTAAACCACTTCGATTGCAACCACACAGAAAAAGCATATATCAAGTCCCACCCACTTTGCCCTTTTGTCATTTATGCACATATATGCTGGTATTTTAATCATTTATGAGTCTATTTGGCACCTTGTTTACAAAATTTCCCCCTGATGCTTAAACCAAGATACTATGATCATTTGAAATTGGCCTGTATGTTATTGGCCGTGTTTTAGGCATAGCTTGGGTCATATCTAACAAATCATCTGCAAATTCAAACTGAAATAATAATAATAATAACAATTTATATACCGCAGGACCGTGAAGTTCTCTGCGGTTTACAATGATTAGAGATGTTACAAATTGAGTGGAATAAACAAAGTACAGACTTAGTGATTAACAGTTCTAGAGATCGTTTGTTGAGGACTAAGATTGCATAGGTTGGTTTCCTAAGTATTTCAGGAACAGGTGTGTTTTTAGGCATTTCCTGAATTCCCTATAAGTAGTAGGCACGAGTAATTGTTCTAGATCTTTACCCCATAGTGCTGCTTGATGTGAGAGAAGATGTTCTACTTAGGTTCAAATTAGGATAGTAGATAACAAACCCTAGTGACTGAAGTGCCTAAATGGCTACCTAGATGGATTGCTCCTACCCCTGCCTGAGAGTGTTCATCAGTCAATCATCCAAGTATTAAGGGAACCCCAGTTTGCAAAGATGTGCTATGATAACTGGAAAACATTTCAAGCACAGCTGTTCATTTCACACATTCATATAAACTTTTTAAACACACAAAACAATTTAACATGCATGAATTAATTTGTAGGTTAACACATGCCAAACTGATTTGGTGTGCACTAAAGGGCTGATTCTGGACGTGGCAACTGCTACGGCACGCACTTACAAAATGGGTGCCTACCGCCAGGGCAGGATTAACCAATAGGTCAAGTAGGCACATGCCTAGGGCCCGAAATGGTCAGGGGGGCCCGATGAAGGAGAGCATCAACATTGTTTTTTTCCAAATGGCGATGAGCCCCTCCAGCATTGATCGGTAACGCAGGCCCCCCTGATCGGCAACACGGGCCCCACTCCAATCGGCAACGCAGCCCCCCCCTACCATCGACGGAAAGTAAGACAAGCAAGCAACGCGGGTAAGAAAGACAACGGGAACTGTAATTGTGCAAGCGGTGCTGCTTGCCCAAAACTTCCCTCTCACGCAGCTTCCTGTTTCTGCCTGGGCGCATGGTGGGGTGAGGCGGGGCAGGGGGCCCAGTGTACTTGTTTGCCTAGGGGCCCTCGACAAATTAATCCTGCCCTGCCTGCCGTGTGTCAATCACCAACAGGTGCTCCTTCCAGAATCACGGCTTGATGGGACCATAGGTAACGGAAATGTAAGCCAGGGTTTTACAGGCCTACATTTTTGGTACCTAGGATCATGTCAGAATCACGGCCAGTGGCGCATAGTGACACTGAAGTCTGGCGCCACTCTTAACCACGCTTTCTTCCATGCGTCAGCGTCGCTATGTGCCAGGGAGATAGGTGCCGGTTGGGGTGGCTGCTTAGCAGTAGATATTTTTTTTTAATTGCCTTTTAAATGACGTGGTCAACGACATCCAAGAAATCAATTTTAAACTAGACAAAATTAGCTTATGGCTTCGAACCAATAGACTTTCATTGAACATTGCAAAATCTCAAGGGATTTTATTCCCTCTCTAAAACAATGACTCTCTAACTGGACACATAACTATCGACTCTGCTCCCCTTCAAATTGAGTCCAAACTCAAACTTTTAGGAATCATTTTTGACAAACATTTCAACTACCGTGACCAAATTAACCTGTTTGTACAAACTTCGTTTAATCTGCTCCATAACCTCAGTCCTAGAACCTACTTCTATTCAAACGTTAATTCATTCACTGATCATCTCACACCTAAACTATTGCAACTCACTCTATCATGGAACAACGCAAAAAGAAATCCGTCAACTGCAATTAATTCAAAATACCGCAACCAAACGCATCTATAAAGCCAAAAAATATGATCGTGTCACCCCGCTACTTCGAGAGTCACACTGGTTACCAGTCTCTCACAGAACAACTTATAAGATTCTCCTCCTAGTTTTCAAAATTAGGACCTTTCATCTCCCCGCCTTTCTAGACAAATATCTAACCCCTCATACCCCTGCTAGGGCCCTTAGATTTACTAATCAGAACTTACTGACAGTCCCCTCAATTAAGGACTTATACTATACTAGAAATACTATATTTTCCACTGTCGCACCCTCGCTTTGGAATAGAATGCCACCTCACCTCCTTGTTGAAAACTCCATAAACAAGTTTAAAACACACCGTAAAACATTTCTATTTCAAAGACGCCTATCTAAACTCCAACTGAGAACCCAAAAAAAGAAAACCAAAACCTAATAAACATAGAAACGCTTTTAAGAAGCGACATTCCCCTCTCCCTTTAGTTTTACCCTTCCCTTTCTTCCCTTCTTTTTTATTCATTTACATAATGTAATTAACAACCTCCCTTTCCCCCTCCCTCCTCTCGTCACCCACTTGTCTTAATTATGTCTTTGTCTTGTCATTAACTTTCCCCATTTTTTTTCTTAGCTATTTATGCAATTTTAAATATCTTCCTTTTTTTTTTTTTTTTTTTTTTTATTATTGTAAGCCGACCAGATACTTGTGATGGTCGCTATATCAAATTACAAATAAACTTGAAACTGTTTCATTTAGCACCAATTAAAACAATTAAGTTAGACAGCGGTAAGATGCCTATTGCCGCCTAACTTTCGGAGCCTGACAGGAATCAGAAAATGTGATCCAAAAAGAAGCTATAGCCTAATGAGCTATGACCAATAATCTATAAACCAGAAACTGTAATGGTTTACAAACAATATTTCTAGCTATTCCCCTCCTTTTCAAAGCCGCACTAACGTTTTTAGCGCCAGCCATCATGGTAACAGCTCCAATGCTCACAGAATTCCTAAGAACGCCTGAGCTGTTACCGTGGCAGCTGGCGCTAAAAATGCTAGTGCGGCTTTGTAAAGGAGCGGATAAATGAGCTATGGTTTATATACCTAAATTTTTAAAAGTAATTTTAACGAACTTATATTTGTGATAGGAAATAAACATGGGATCTGGTTAGGGGCTAGAAAACCCTGAAAAAAGGCTTTACAGTCTGAAGTAAACAGCATATGCTAAAGATACTAATGACAAACACCTAAGAACACTGCACAATCAGCTGAAATATGCATCTCTGGATTGTTACATTTTCTGTCATCCCTTGGCCTTACACGCTCTGACTGTAACAAGTCCAGGACTTATATAATAGACACCATATCTGACAAAGAAGGGTAGTTGGGGAAGGAAGGAGGGGGGGGGCAAGAAGAGACCATTACCACTTTTTATTCTTTCATAAGTAACTTAATATTAATTAATATTCCAACTGCACTAAGAAAAGTTTCTTCTTGTGTAGATTAAATTATAATTTCTGGTGGAATTCTTTATGTCATGTTTATAAAATGGAGAGATTTATTGCAATACAGCGGGGATGTTTCAGGAAATTTCAAGATGTGTGGGAGCCATTAACAAAATATTGTACTGTTTAGATGAAATTGTTTCCCTTAAATTTACAAGTTCAATAGTGAGGGGGGGAGGGGGGTTATTTTACTATTACATATTCTATAAGATATTTGATTATATGGTAGGAAAGGGTGGGAAGGGGGGTGATAAGAGTTTATGTTTTGTACCAATGATGATTATTAAGTGATGTATTTATTGTTAATTTGTTTGAACATATGTCACACTTATTGTAAGTTTGAAAATGAATAAAGAATTTTTTTTAAAAAAGAAAATTGTTTAAAACATTTTACCTTTAATGATTGTTAAATGAATAATTTTGTATGGACACTATCTTTTTAATTATTGTTATCCACCTAGAATCTATTGTGAGAATTGTACGGAATATAAATAAGAATAAAATAGAATAGTGGGCACCCAGGGAGGTAGGAGGGAGGGGATTACCCAATTTGTTGTGGTATTATCAGGCGGCACAGTTGAAACTAGTGCTAGACTGGGAAATAGGGGAATATAAAAGTGGGATACAATTGGAACAGTTATATAGTGCTGAGGAACCTCTGAAAACTATGCAATGGTCCTCTGGGTCGCAGAGTAGATGGGTCCAGAGCATATCAAACCCTTTTGTGTAGCATTTGGCGCGTTTATGGAACCAAATGCGCAAACTGATGGGCGGTGGGGCCAGGGTCTCCTCCATGGCAAATATAACTACTGAATCTTTATTTCCAGCAGGCCGAGAAAATCGAGCCTTTCATCGATGGTCTCAAAAAGGGATCAGAAAATTTCGAGATCTACTGGGGGAGGATGGGATCATGCCATTTACCACTATCCAGCAGAAATATGATATCACAGAGGACGACTACTTTGCATATTTGCAAATTAGACACTTTATGGTGGCGCAGGGTTGGGGATCTGGACTCCACTTAGAAAACGAACCGATAGAAAACCTTTGGTTATTACTACAGAGAGTTCCGAAGCCATTATCAGTAATATATCAGTATAGGAGGGGTTACTCGCCTACTACTTACCTGTATCGAAAACAATGGGAGAGGGACTTGGACATACGGATGTCTATTAAAGACTGGGATACAATTTGTAGGGAAACTTATAAAGCCTCTTCCTGCGCATTACTACAGGAGAATGCTTATAAAGTTTTAACACGATGGTACTACACTCCGGATCGACTGCATAAAATGTTCCCTGGAACATCAGCACTCTGTTGGAGATGTGGTCTGCATGAGGGGACCTTTGTGCATATTTGGTGGGAATGTAGGATCATTCAACCATTTTGGCTATCAGTGACTAACAAACTATCTGAATGTCTGGGTGAATGTGTGGGGGTGTCCCCTCAGAGCTGTCTCTTGGGGTTACATAATAATAGGGAAAGACCATGGCAAACAAAAATTTTGAGATGGGGCTTGGCGGCAGCGAAATGTCTTATTGCCAACCATTGGAAAAATGTTGCAGCTCCCTCACAGACTGCATGGGTAAACCGACTGTTATCTATTGGTAAGATGGAAATAGCACTGGCCAAGAGGCGACATATATACATAACGTACTTGCTTACATGGAATAAATTGGAAGAAATATTGGAGGCTTTTTAAGGGATCTCTCGAAATAACATGATTTGTTGTCTGCCAGAAGTATGGGGACCGGGAGGGGGGGGATAAGGGGGATATTGTGGAAGGGGAATTGGATTTATGGGGAGAAAATAGGGCTAGAATGAATATATGGGAACGTGTCTTGTGAATATTACAGAAAGCGGGATTAAGTTGTTATTTCAAAAGCATGGTTCAACTGTTTGTATTATTTGCTCCTACTCGGCTGATGAGGAGCAGTTGATAATGTATAATGCATAATGGATGTCATTTGTAATATACAAAGTTTTTTCAATAAATATCTAAATATTAAAAAAAAAAAAAAGAATAAAATAGAATAACTGAATCACATTTCGAAACTTATCTGGTGCTAGGGACTTACCGTGGCATTGACCTGTAGCTGAAAGGCTTGGATTGTCTCATAATCCAGTTCATTTAATACTGACACAATGCCCCGAGACTTGTCAATGGCAAAATATTTGGAAGGGGGCTGGAAGGAGTAAAGGACGCTGCCACCTGTGCCCTGGTCTGGGTCTGTGGCATTCACGATAAAGATCGGAGTTCCCACTGGTGTGTTCTGCGAAAAGAAAGATCTGACATGTCAGTAAAAGCAATGCAAACAGCTTTACTTTATTATTATTTGATTACTCTCCTCACCCCAAAAAATCTCGACATGAGCTATAATAAAATAATTTTGATTTCCATTTTATGCAAAGCATGCTATTAAAAACATCACTGACTACATTGTTAACCAAAGCAACTTGAATAGGTTTGTGACCATACCACAGACTACACCAACCACCGAGACCTAAATATGATGCATTATACGAGAGATCTTCAAAAAGTTTCTGCACATTTATTTTTTTTTTAAACACTATTTATTAAATATCTCAAAAGCAAATTACATCACTACCTGCAAAGTGACTAGTCACATGACATTCTAGACCAGGGGTATCCAACCTTTTGGCTTCCCTGGGCTGCACTGGCCGAAAAAAATGTTTCTGGGGCCACACAAACGTGCAAACACTGCAGCAAGACAGAGGAGGGAGCCGGCAAGATGGTAAACACCCGGGGGCAACAGAGGAAAACACTGCATCGCCCTCAACCGGGGCCGCACAAAATACTTCACTGGGCCGCATGCGGCCCTTGGGCCGCAGGTTGGACACCCCTGTTCTAGATATTCTACGACATGCCCTTGGAAAATACAATTCCTTTTTATTGTTTTAGCTGTATAAATCTGGAAAAAACATGTTAAATTAGCAGCCCTCTTACTATTTCTCCTGTGAAAATATGAAAGCGCGGAAAATTTTTGAAGAACCCATGTATATAAAGTCAAACCTCGATTTAGGGGTGCCGCGGTTTGCGAGTGTTTTGCAAGAGGAGCAAAACATTCACAAAATCTGCACCTTGGAAACCGGCATCCCTCTCCCCTCTCCCCCCCCCAGATGCTCAAGGCCCAGCACAAGGAAGAGGAAAGATCTTCGGACACCAGCACTGGCATGTCCTGTGCATTGGTGCTGGTGCCAGATAGGGGTAAGAGAATGTGTTTGGGTGGGTGGATGAGTGGGGATGCCAGATCGCGGTGGGCGGGGGGATGCCGGATCACGGGGGAGGGGAGGTGGAGCAGTGCAGGTGGCCTGGGGGGGGAGTAAGGTAGAACAGGGCCGGTGGCCACGGGAAGGGGGAGGTCGAACGAATCAAGCGAGTTTCCCTTACATCCTATGGGGAAACTCGCTTTGATATACGAGTAAATTGGTTTACAGGTATACTTCTGGAACAAATTATGCTCGTAAACCAAGGTTCCACTGTATATGGAACATGGACATAGATTACTGACCATGAAATCCTTACATTTTTACATCCATGCCTACAATGTTATTAAACATGAATTTCTAGATTTATGTGCCTCTTGTCACATAGCGAGGTTTGATAAATCAGAAATGCCCAAATTAGTTGGTGATAATTTCACCTACCGTCTGGAGCTGATAGCAGGAACTCAATTTCCCTGTCCCATCCCCGCGAGTTTTATCACTGTTCCTGCCCCATTCCTGTAAGCTCTGTCTTAACTGCACAAGCCTCAAACACTTATAATTTTAAAGTGTTTGAGGCTTCTGCAGATGATGGCAGGGCTTGCAGGAATGGGGCAGGGACAGGAAAAGAACTCTCAGGGCAGGGACAGGAAAATGAGTTCCCGCGAGGAGGGGAAAAATTTGTCCCCATGTCATTCTCTAAAATGCAGCTCATTTTGGCCAGCCACTAATTTTCAGCAGCATTACCTGACTAATGTCACAAAAATTACCACTGACCACCCCAACATTATTTAGTCAAGCTGGGATGATCCAGGGGCTGAGCTAAGGCGGATCCACAAGGTTTACCACAAGGTGATTTACTGTCACCGTTGCATTTTAATCTTTATGTACGTTCAGTCATTGACACTGCATTAAGATATGGAATCTATAGTCATTAATTTACTGATGATGTTCAGTTATATATTCCATTGGGATCAGTTTCTGAGGGTCAGTTAGAGAAACTGCAGATTTGTTTGACTGAAATAAAAAACTGGATGATGGTGCTTCAGAAACTCAATTTTTATGATACATAGAGGGAATTGTCAGTTTCCTTATCAATTTTTATTTTGGGAAGGGTTCTGAATAGGAGCTAAAGACCGAGGCTGATATTCAGTGCTATTTTTAGCCAGCTGAGAGCTGTTCCCGGCCAGCTAAATAGAATATAGACCAGTGGTTCCCAACCCTGTCCTGGAGGAACACCAGGCCAATTGGGTTTTCAGGCTAGCCCTAATGAATATGCATGAAGCAAATTTGCATGCCTATCACTTCCATCATATGCAAATCTCTCTCATGCATATTCATTAGGGCTAGCCTGAAAACCCGATTGGCCTGGTGGTCCTCCAGGACAGGGTTGGGAATCACTGATATAGACAACTATCCAGAAATATTCAATGGGAGATAGCCAGCTATCATCCGCTGAATATCTGGCTCAGCGGATTGGGCAGTGACCAGCTATGCTACATTCAGTGGCTCACCAGCTAATTTTGGTGGCCAGATAGAGCCACCTATAAGAATGATCTATCTTTGGCTGTTAAGATTTAGCTGGTTAGCCGCTGAATATTGGCCTAGTCCACTATGGGGCTCATTTAACAACAACAAAAAAAGATGTCCATAAGATGGCATAAACCGGCACTTGGATGTCTTACAAGTAGGTCCCTGGAAGTAGCCTGGTGGGCAGTACAGTGGACTGCAGAGAAAGGGACTCAGGCTCATATGCCACCATAAGTTGTATACTTGTGGTAGAAAGTGTGAGCCCACCAAAAATCTACTGCACGGCCATATTGGTAATACCTGCAGGCATAAGGGCTATTGAGGTGGTAGACAGGTGGGTACTGTAGGTTTTTAGGTAGATTTGAAGGGCTCATCATATAATGCATGGGGGCTATGGTAAGATATGTACCTGGAACTCTTAATGTGAAGTTCACAGCAGTGCCCCCTAGAGTGCCCCACTGCTCTGCTGGCATGACTGTGTGGCCAGTCCATTAAAAATGCTGACCCCCCCCCCCCCCCCCCCCTACATGCAAATAGATTGCTTTGGACGTCTAGCTGGGCAAAACATCTAGCTGGGCCATTTAAAAAAAAAAAAAAAAAGATAGACATCTTGTGGGTTCAAAAATGAACATTTTCTCTATCCTATTTTTGAATGATTTTTTCAAAATGTCCAAAGTTGGACTTAGACGTCCTATCGATAATGCCCCTTTATGTCTCGGCCGGCCAAAGATAGACCGGAAATTCAATGCTGGTTGCCAGATATGGCACTGGCATTGAATTTCTGGTATCTGTGTGGACCGCGGGAGATTGCCAATGATATCTGAATATTGAGGGGCTTGGGAATTTTATTGGATGCTGGATTAACTTTTGAGAATCATATGTCTCAGTTGTGTTCTTTTTCATTTTACTATCTTTGTCACGCAGAATTCATGCTTATTTTACAGAGCCTGATTTTGTTCAATTGCTCTATGCCAGTGTCCCGCAAACTTTCTTGAGCCATGGCACACTAAATGTAGTGGCCGCTGCTTGAGGCATCCAGAAGTGCGCGAACGTCACTGCGATGACATCATGTGCATGCGCGATGTTATCATGTCAACATCCGCACATGCGCGAAAGCCTTCCAGACGGGCCCTGAGATGGGGGGTGTCAGGAGAGGTGCTGGCGCCGGCTGATTGCCTACAGGACGTCCTGCAGGCAGTCAGCCAGCGCCGGTGCCTCTCCTCCTTCCTCCCCAGTGGGCTGCGCCACACCTGAAATCTCAGGAGGCACACAGTTTGTGATACACTGCTCTATGCTTATGTATTCTTACATATTGACTATTGCAATGCATTATTTGTGCGATTCCCAGATAAGAACTTGGTAAGGTTCCAACGTGTTCAAAATACAACAATTTGACTTTTGAAAAATGTGGGTTCATGGGATCGTACTTCATCTGTCCTTGCAGTAGCTTCCAATCGAGAAACAATTCAGTTTTAAAATACTGGCGTTGGCATGTAGAGTGTTTTATGGCATGGTACCTAAATACTGTATATGTGGTAGGAGATCATTAAGTTCTCAGAAAGAGAGGTATTTTCTTTTGCCAGTTCTTTTCAGTTACAGTATGCCCGCTCTCAAGTTTACTCTTATTCCTGTTCCTACGGAACAGATCTTACAGAGTATTTAAAAACGATTCACTCTCCTACCCCTGGGAAAACTCCTGCGGTGTGCCACAGGGCTCCCCCCTGTCCCCCACCCTGTTCAATATCTACCTCACCTCCCTAGGAAACCTCCTGCAAAGCCTCAACCTAAAATTCTTCATCTATGCGGACGACATTACCATAATCATCCCTCTAACCAATTTCACTCAAGAACTCCTTAACTCCCTCACAAGCATACTTAGTCAGATAGAACTCTGGATGCTATCCTACAGATTAAAACTAAACCCAGACAAAACAAAATTCTTCCTAGCAACCCCCAAAGACAAAATCAAAGACACCACGATTCAAGTAAATGGATCCACATTCCCCCTCGAACAAACTTTAAAAGTACTGGGTGTAACACTGGACAAACATCTATCCCTCAAGAAACACACTGATATCACAGTTAGGAAATGAATCTCGACACTATGGAAACTCCGCACCATAAAAAAATACTTCGACGACACTTCATTCCGCCTCTTAGTACAGTCCTCCATTCTTAGCATACTAGACTACTGCAACATCATCTACTTGAGCTCCACAAAGAAAACCATCAGGAGACTAAGAATGATCCATAACACCGCTGTCCGCCTCATATTTAACCTGAAAAAATGGGACCATATCACCCCTTTCTACCACAAACTCCACTGGCTCCCTCTAGAATCCAGAATCTTGTTCAAATTCGCCTGTTTTTGCTACAAAGCAATATTTGGTCTATCCCCAAGCTATATAACCCCCCACTTCGCCCTTAACCACAACTATAAGAACTCCCGTAAAATTCAACTCTTCTCCTTCCCCTCCCTAAAACTATGCCACTCAAAAAAATTCCTTGACAAAACCTACGCCTTCCAAGCCGCCAAACTAAACCCTTTGCTAGCCCAAATGGTCCTCAAGGCCTACAACTACCTCTACTTTAGAAAACTACTCAAAACTCACCTATTTCGAGAACAAGACCCTTAATCCCCTTTTCTATCCTCCTCCTCCCCCCCTTCTGACCCACTCCCCTCCCCTGTCTCCCACCCTCCCCCCTTCTTCTCTCCTTGCTATTCGCAACTCTACGATCAATTTGATATGCAACCACTTGTAACTACTATTTCCATGTTGTTTGCAACTCTATGACCATCTTGATATGTAACCACTTGTAATCTCTGTCTAACCAATGTGAACCGCCTAGAACTCTTCGAGGTATGGCGGTATACAAAAATAATGTTATTATTATTATTATTTTATGGTCAGATTGTGGCAGTGGTCTCAAACTCAAACTCTTTGCAGGGCCACATTTTGGATTTGTAGGTATTTGGAGAGCCTCAGAAAAAAAGAGTTAATGTCTTATTAAAGAAATGACAATTTTGCATGAGGTAAAACTCTTTATAGTTTATAAATCTTTCCTTTTGGCTAAGTCTTAATAATAATATTGTCATTTATAGCTAAAGAGACATATGATCAAGAAACTGTTTTATTTTACTTTTGTGATTATGATCAACATACTGAGGGTCTCAAAATAGTATCTGGAGGGCCGCATGTGGCCCCCGGGCCGCGTATTTGAGACCACTGGATTGTGGAATAGGGTCTCTCTCTCTGTTAGATCTATTAATGATCATCTGGGATTTTGCAAGGCTGTTAAAACTTTGTTTCAACCTAGCATATTGATGTGTGGAAGGGAAATTGGAAGGCTGGAGCTGTTGTTTAATTTAATTGGTTTTATCTCATTTGTTTTATTGTTTTATTTTTATAAATATCACTTTGTAACCTGTTCTGGGCGCTGTCGGAAGGAGGGGCTAAATAATGGAATGAATAAATAAATAATCCAGGAGTTATTTGGTTAGCAGCAATAAACAGTCCGCAAACTGGGTAACTATCCAAATAAGTTACATCTGCATAAAGGCTGTTCTAACTTTATCCGGGTCCTGATCTGAATATCGCCAGAAGCTGCTTTATTCATAAGAATATAGAACATAAGAATAGCCTTACTGGATCAAACCAACGGTCCATCAAGCCCAGTAGCCCGGTCTCACGGTGGCCAAAACCCAAAGAGTGTCAACATTCCATGCTACCGATCCAGGCAAGCAGTGGCTTCCCCCATGTCTTTCTCAATAACAGACTATGGACTTTTCCGCCAGGAAATTGTCCAAACCTTTCTTAAAACCAGCTATGCTATCCGCTCTTACCACAACCTCTGGATATTCAGCACCACAAGCTGTGTATTGTGGAGTCTGTTTTTATCTTTCTTTCCCAATTATTTCTTAATGTACTTAGAATAAATATGAAGAGGTCCGAAAGTGGCATATAATGCATTCCAACTATATCCCTGAATTTCTACTGTAATTTTTAAATCATGTTGTTTAATTTTCCTCTTTTAGTTTAGCAATTAACTACTGGAAACTGCCCTATCCTATCACTGAAAATAGGGGATGTTGTACGCTAAAGGGATGAGAAAGTTATCCTGGAAATGGAGAATGAAGAGGGAATATTCCAAAGAATTACAACACCCAGAAGCTAAGAGAGGAAGAACAGACTGAAAGAGCTTGAGTGCGGCTAATTAAAAAGTCTTAAAGATAGTGAAACGAAAACAGAGTAGAGATGGCCAGGAAATGAGGACTCCAAGGAAACTCTCTGCTGAAGATGAAGCTCTAAAACATGCAGGAAAAATAGCTCAGCTAACAGCTTTCATGGAAGGTAATTAGGTTTTGAGTTAATTCTGTGAAAAGCTAAAGTGGGAGGTGTTAATCAAGCTTGAAAAGCAGTCCCAGCCTGAATAGAATTAAAAGGAGAGCTGTCATGTTCTACAGAAAGTTGAAGTACAAACTGATTAGAATCATGTGAAAGAAGTACGAATAATTCATATAAAACATGAAAATACAAGAGACAATGGGGTCAAAAGTTTAAAAGCTGTAGGTTTCACATGAGTTCAGATGCAGCTGCAGCCAGATATTAAAGATATGATGGGATATGTAATTGCATTGTATAACACATACTGAGAGATGCTTTGCATTGTAACAGTTACAGGCACTGAAGAGGATGCCCAGGAGTTGCAGATAAGGCTCTAAGGCCCAGATGCTCAAACGTTTTCCATGCAAGTAAGAGTGGTTAAAACCGATAGCGGTAGCTGCCACCAAGAACCCTGTGCAAATACATTACAGGGAGCTCATTGGTATTTAAATGAGCACTCTTTGTAATGCTCAAAAGAGAAGAGAAGGGAAAGCTCAGCTCTTGCCTGGGAATATTTTTTTACGGAAGGTCTGGAGCTGCCAGTAGCTGTTGTGCGTGTGTTGTATGAGTGTACTTCCTGTACCTAATATAGGCGCGGACACATATTGATCCAACACATTGCAACTGAGCCTTCTTCCAATACTCAAAAGTGTTCTCCAGGACTTCTACCGATAGTGGTAGCAGCCACCAAGAACCCTATGCAAATGCATTACCAGATCATTGGTATATAAATGAGTACTCCTTGTAATTTTCAAAAGGGAAGAGAAGGGAACACTCACTTCTTACCAGGGAATTTTTTTAAGGCAGGTCTGGAGATGTGATCAGCTGAGCCGGCAGGGAAAGCCACAAACAGCTGAGCCATCAGGATTTGCAAGAGCTGCTGATCTGCACAGCCAGTATAGGGAGAGCAGGTGCTGCCACACAGCTGTTTGTTGCTTCTCCTGCTGGCTCAGCTCATCATGGTATCAGAGCCCAAATCAGATGAGCCGGCAGGGGAGAGTAGTGGTGGGAAGAGAAGGAACAAGCCTAAGACAGGAGGGATGGGGGGAAGGAGCTGTGCCTATCGCATTGCTCTTCTGAGCAGGTACCAGGTACAGTTCCTCCCCTCTTTTATCGGGCATCTCTGCACAAATAGCATGCATATGATTTGCATGCTATTATGCTGAGCACAGCCTGGCAAAAGAAAATCGCTCCCAACCCAGTTCTCGTTGCCAGGTTGCCTAGAACTTTCTGCATCCAGTGCTAAGACTGAGAACCGAGAACAGATATCTGGGAGGGTGAGAACAGAGCTGCCGGCTCAGCTGCAGCTTGTTTTTTTTTAGCTGCTGTTGTGCATGTGTTGGGTCAGTATGTATCCTGTGCCTATATTAGGTATAGGAAGTACACTCATACAACACATGCACAACAGCTACTGGCAGCTCCAGACCTGCTGTAAAATAAATTCCCAGGCAAGAGTTGGGCATTCCCTTCTCTTCTCTTTTGAGCATTACAAGGAGTACTCATTTAAATACCAATGAGCTCACTATAATGTATTTGCATAGGGTTCTTGGTGGCAGCTACCGCTATCGGTAGAAGCCCCGGAGAACCCTTTTGAATATCAGAAGTGGAACTTCCGTGCAAGTAAGACTGGTTTTAACCACTCTTACTTGCATGGAAAACTTGAGCATTTGGATCTGAGTACCCTGAGTGCAAAGACTTAGGAAATATGCTTAACTACAAAGAAATAAGTATGCCTTGATTAATAACACAAAGAACTCTTAATTTAGTACTCCAGTTGAGTCTTTCCTAGAGAGTATAAGCTTTGATAACTGCAGTGTTTTGTTCTCAGAGAAGCTTTTGTTATAAGGGTTTAAGCCCCCTAGAAGGACTAAATTGTGCATGTGTAAATTAACGTTACTGCACAGGAAATCTATTTTTTTCTCACTTTGTTCAAAAATTTCTCAGGTCTAGGTGTGAGTCCAGAATCACATAGTGACCATAGTGAGAGTAGGAAAAAAAAAAATAACCCAAACTGGACAGGACTAAGATGTACAGGCATCAGGGGCATAGCTACTATTGAGCAAGCCTGGCAAAATGCCCAGGGTCAGTTGATGGTAGGGGATGCATCTTCACTTCCTCTTCATCCCCAGGCCTGGCATCTGTCCAGCTCCTCACCAGTCCTCCAAATGCTGCTATGTGTCACTGGTAGAGGCCATGGTGAAATGGCCTCACTCTGGCTCGCAGAGCCTTTCCTCTGTGCATCCTACTGCAATGATGCAACTTCCTGTGAGCGGGATACGTAGAGGACATTAGAACATAAAACACAGCCATACTGGTTCAGATCAATGGTCCATCTAGCCCAGTTTCCTGTTTTCAACAGTGGCCAATCCAGGTCACAGTACCTGGCAGAAACCCAAATAGTAACAACATTCCATGCTGCCGATCCAGGGCTAGCAGTGACTTCCCCCCATGTCTGTTTCAATAGCAAACTATGGACTTTTCTTTTCTTTTTTTAATCAGATTATCAAGATAACAACAAGTACACATACTTGCATAAAGATTAGAAATAGTATCAGTCAAACATAAATATGGTTGATATAACAACAGAATTGAAGATTAATTAATTATTATTTAGTCCACAAATTAGATCCAAGAACAAGGAAAACAAGCAAACTATGGACTTTTCTTCTAGGAACTTGTCCAAACCTTTTTTAAAACCAGCTATGACAACCACTGCAACTACAAACTCTAGCAACAAATTCCAGAGTTTAACTATTCTTTGAGTAAAAATATATATATATTTTCCTCCTATTTGTTTTAAAAGTATCCCCAAGAAATTTCATTGAGTGTCCCATGGTTTTTTGTACTTTTTGAAAGGGTGAAAAATTAATTTACTTTTACCTGTTCTACACCACTCAGGATTTTGTAGGCCTCAGTCATATCTCCCTTCAGCTGTCTCTTTTCCAAGCTGAAGAGCCCCAGCCTCTTTAGCCTTTCCTCATATGAGAGGAATTCTATCCCCTTATCATTTTGGTCGCTCTTCTTTGAACATTTTCTAATTCCATTTGATCTTTTTTGAGATACAGCGACCAGAACTGAATGCAATACTCAAGGTGAGGACGTACCATGGAGCGATACAGAGTCATTGTTATATTCTCTCTCTTCTTTACCATCCCTTTCCTATTCATCCCTAGCATCCTGTTTGCTTTTTTTGCAGCAGTCTCATACCGAGCAGGATTTCAGATCATTTTCTTGGGTGCTGACTTTTTCTTTTAATCTAAATTTTTCAAAAAGTACAATAGAGCACTCATAGAAAGTAAACACCACAGTCTACATCAAAGGAGAAAGGAAATAACAAATTAACCTCAGTAATACAAAAAACAAAACCAAACAAACCAAAGACTGGTCACAACCTATTATTCAATGCTATGGCAAAACTAATCCACACTTGTTGATACAACATTAGCTTCCCTATCTAATATTAGTCTTTCTAACTGATCTAGTTCATAGAATATATATTTTGTATCCTACAATGTACTTAAAACATTTGGAGGGAAACAAAATGAAACAAAAAACCCAAACAAAAAATCTCTGGGCTTCAGCTGAAGGAATTGCATCCGCTTCAACTGTGTGATTCTAGATACATCAGGAAATATTTGTATTTCCCTGAAGCAAATAATAGCATAAAAAGGGTTGCAGGGCAGAGGCTGCGAATTATAGACTGGTGAGTCTCACATCAATAGTGTGCAAACTCATGGAAACACTAATTAAAAGCAAATTGGACACGATCTTGAATGAAGGGAATCTTCGGGATCCCAGTCAGCATGGATTCACCAAGGGTAGGTCCTGCCAATCCAATCTCATCAGCTTCTTTGACTGGGTAACAAGAAAGTTGGACTTGGGAGAGTCTTTGGACGTCGTGTACCTGGACTTCAGTAAAGCTTTTGACAGTGTCCCACACCGCAGGCTGCTAAGCAAGATGGAATCGATGGGGTTAGGAGAGACACTAACTGCATGGGTCAATGATTGGCTGAGTGGCAGACTTCAGAGGGTGGTTGTTAATGGTACCCTCTCTAAAACATCGGAGGTGACCAGTGGAGTGCCGCAGGGCTCGGTCCTGGGTCCACTCCTTTTCAACATATTCATAGGGGATCTGACTCAAGGGCTTCAAGGTAAAATAACACTATTCGCCGATGACGCCAAACTATGTAATATAGTAAGTGAATGCAGTTTACAGAATTATATGGCGCAGGACCTGCTTACATTGGAAAGTTGGTCCTCAACCTGGCAGCTAGGCTTCAATGCTAAGAAATGTAAGGTCATGCACCTCGGAAGTGGAAATCCATGCAGGACGTACTTCTTGAACGGAGAAACTTTAACTAGGACTTCAGCAGAACGAGATTTAGGAGTAATCATCAGTGCAGACATGAAAACTGCCAATCAAGTGGAGAAGGCTTCATCTAAGGCAAGGCAGATATTGGGTTGTATCAATAGAAGTTTCGTCAGCCGAAAGCCTGAAGTCATAATACCGTTGTACAGGGCCATGGTGAGACCTCATCTGGAGTACTGTGTGCAATTCTGGAGGCCACATTACAGTAAAGATGTGCGCAGAATTGAATCGGTTCAACAGACGGCCACCAGGATGATCTCGGGGCTCAAGGGTCTCTTGTATGAAGAGAGACTGAACAAATTGCAGCTCTACACTCTTGAGGAACGTAGGGAGAGGGGAGACATGATCGAAACATTTAAGTACCTCACGGGACGTGTCAAAGTGGAAGATGATATTTTCTTTCTCAAGGGACCCTCGGCCACAAGAGGGCACCCGCTCAAACTCAGGGGCGGAAAATTTCATGGCGACACCAGAAAGTATTTCTTCACAGAGAGAGCGGTTGATCATTGGAACAAGCTTCCAGTGCAGGTGATCGAGGCAGACAGCGTGCCAGACATTAAGAATAAATGGGATACCCATGTGGGATCCCTACGAGGGTCAGATAAGGAAATTGGGTCATTAGGGCATAGACAGGGGGTGGGTAAGCAGAGTGGGCAGACTTGATGGGCTGTAGCCCTTTTCTGCCATCATCTTCTATGTTTCTATGTTATAGTATCAGAATTAGACATAGGCAAAACTTCTTTGAAATACTTTCTCATTAGTATCATAGCTGACAATAATGGATAAACTGGAAAATGTAAATATCTCAAGTTTTCTGTCTGTCTATGTACTGTAAATACAAACTCAATTCCCGAGGACCCAGTTTGCTGTAACACTTGCGATTTGATTTTCTTGGAAAAATATCCAACTGTTGAACTTTACAGTCCAATTTGTTCATCTTGGAAACCACTTTCTGTTGTAATGTACCATTGATTATTGTTGTAACCCACCTCAAACTCCACCCTGGAGGATTTGTCAGAATATAAGACCGCAAATAACACAGCATAACATAACATTTGATGAGAAAATATTTAGAGCTGTTGTACCAGACCCTTTAATCGTGTCTCAGTTCTTTTTACCACTTTCTAAACATCGAGAATCTTCATTCTCTTCTATTAATGTTCCCTCCAAAGGGTCTACTGGTTTTTTGTTTTTTTTAATTTCTTTATTTATCAGTTTTAAATTTTTAACAAAATCAAACATTTTGTACAGAAAGATTGTCTGATTATACATATATTTAAAAGAAAAAAGGGAAACAATTTTCCACAATAAATCTCTACTCAAACAATCTCAAGTCCTCATATTGGATCCAAGAGCTTAATGAGTGAATTTTAAGGAAATTCAAATAATAAATCCTATACAAAGAAAAAGGTATCTGACGTCTGGGTTAGGGAGCATAATATTCTATTAGTCAAGTCCATTGTTGTTGTTGTTGTTCCTTTCTTTTCCAAACGTTTCAGCATCAAGAAAGCTGTAAGTTGGGCCGGTTCAAAAAACACATATTTATTGTCACGATACCTTACATGGAAAGCGCAAAAAGAAAATACCACCCAACTGCGCAACTCCTGATTTCAACAAAAGAAATTAACGTCTACGATTCTGAGTTTCTTTACTAACATCTGGGAATACTTGAATTTTCAAGCCCAGGAACTCCTTATTTTTATTTTTAAAAAACATTTTTAATATCCAATCTTTGTCTGGCAATAACGCCACAGATAATAGAAGAGTTGCTGGTTTAGCCAAATCTTTATCAGATACTTCAAGGATTGCTGTTAAATCTAATTGAGGTTCTTGTTCAACCTGTTTCTGATCCTCCGCTTGCTGATCCATTACTTTAGTAGGCAAATAGTACACCCGAGTGAGAGGAGGTATTGATTCCTCGGGGATATTTAATATCTCTTTAAAGTACCTTTTTATCATCTCCCTTGGGTTTATAAATGGAACCTTTGGGAAATTCAGCAAGCGCAGATTATTGGCCCGATAATTATTTTCCATTGTTTCCAATTTTCTTCTAATAATTTTATTATCTTTTATTATTGTAGATTGAACTTGCTTAATCGTTATTACTTCTTTTTCAATTTCTCCTGCTTTTTCTTTCATATTGGAAATTTCCTGTTTATTTTCCTCTATTGTTTGTTTTTGAGTTCTTATATTCTTTTCACCTTCTTTAATCTGTTTAGTTAGTGAGTCTCCCAGTTTGGAAATCAAGTCCTATATTGAGTCAAGAGTCACTTCAGCTGGTTTTTCATGTTTAAAGGAAAGCTCATGTAAAGTTGAAAACAGCTCACCTTGGCTGCCTTCTGTCTGCCGATCCGGGTTTTCTCCTCCCACTGATCTCCTGTCCGCTGGAACTGTCTCTGGGCTTAAAAAGTCCAAAGAGACTTCTCCTTGCTGGCTCCCAGATGGTTCAGCCTCTTGGTCGGGGAGTGCTGCTTCTTCTGGCTCGCTCCCTTCACGTGGCGAGCTAGCACTCAGCAGTGGGGGAGATGGAATCCTTTGATCGGGGCTCAGAGTTGTATCTAGCCCTAGGACTTCCGGGTCGGCGTCACTCCACGCCGCAGGGTTCAACGGGCGACTCCCCGAAACTGCAGGCTCCCTCTGAAGACGCTGCAAAAATTGATCGATGGAAGCAAGAGGAGGGTGTTCAGAGCGCCGCGAGGCTGCAGCAGAGCTCTTACCCCGTCTCTTCGGCATCGCAGTGGAAGAAAAAGGACTGAAATCGAAAGAAAGCAATTGGTGATTTCCACAGCGTCTCACCAGTCACAGGTACCAGACGCCATCTTGGATCCGTACCTACTGGTTTTTAAGAGGAAGTTGAAACTGAAACCTGTGGCAATGTCAAACCACTCCCGATTAGGGTGAAACCTTTTGGAAATGGAGTATATGCTGCTTGTGACTGGCTCTGTGATTGCATACCTTTTAGAAGCCTGCTTGTGATTAGTTTTGTGGTTGCACACCTGTTAGGTTCTTTTTTTTTTTTTTTGGGGGGGGGGGGTTAATCTCTTGAAGCTTAGCAGACTAAAGGGATTGTATGCTGTTTGTTGGCTGGCTCCAGGATTGCACACCTGTTAGAAGCCTGGTTAAAGTTTTTTGTTTTGTGAATTTACAAGACTACAAAAGGGAGTGTATGCTGTCTGTGATTGGCTCTATGTTAGGGTTACCATATGGCTCCAGATAAAGAAGGACGGATTGAGACATCCGGGTTTTACTTCCATTGCTTTCAGTAGAAGTAAAACCCGGATGTC
This sequence comes from Geotrypetes seraphini, assembly GCF_902459505.1. NCBI lineage: Eukaryota > Metazoa > Chordata > Amphibia > Gymnophiona > Dermophiidae > Geotrypetes > Geotrypetes seraphini. Next base: position 197,883,344 of record NC_047087.1, read on the forward strand.
TCAATCCGTCCTCCTTTTTCTGGAGCCATATGGTAACCCTACTTTATGTTTGCTTTCTTTTAAGACCCCTAAGATTTTTAGAACCTATCAAATTGCTTTACCTGCAGTTATTTAAATTGCACCATATGCTGCTTGGGTCATTTTGTATTTTACAGACTTGCTTTAAGACTTCCTTGGGGTTTCTTTTTTTGCCCCCTTTTTCCTTTATTTCTATTTTTAGATTTGGTGCAAGTTTTTCCTGATACTAGTTTGGGTATGTGAAATGTTTTTATGCCTATGGTATTTATTATATTATATTTTATTTGTGTCAAATCCCATGCTCTGTTTTATAAGTTGACATGTTGAAATGTAGAGTTCATACTGTTTTAATAATTTTAGTAATAATCATAGTTTTTAAAAAATCTTCTATATGATGGTCTTTTAAGTTCCTTTACTGTTCTTCTAAATACCATTTTGATTTACATTGTCCAGATTGTAGTTTTATATCATTTTAGTGCTTTGTATTATTCTAATCATGTTTATATTTTTTAACACTTTTATATGAGGTAGCCCATGAAGCAGCCCAATTAGGGCAAAACTTATGAGTAGCTAAGTTGGGTTCTGTGTTTTATCCCTCCTGCAATTGTTGTTAATTAAAGGAGTATGGATCAACTTCTGTGGCTCAGTCTGCCATTTCTTTCTTGCCATTCTGGTCCTTGTGGACTGACCATCCACTAGGTGCCTATGGGGCTCATTTTAGAACAGAAAGATGTCCGAAAAGGCATAAAGTGGCATTTTAATCACCAAAACGTCCAAGTGCCAATTTTCTAAACTAACTTTTTAGATGTCTTTCCGGTCATTTGCCCTCCAAAATGTCTAAATTTTAAGGGCGTATGTTATAGGTGTGTTTTGGGTAGGATTAGGGCGGCCTTAGGACTTGGACGTCTTGCAGGGATAATCAAACCTTTTTAAAGATATCCAGGGCATCATTTAGATGTCCAGTTAGACCTGTTTTAAAAGTGCACAAGGGCTAAAAAGGTACCCAAACTGACCAGAGGACCCCTGGATGCATGAAGGCATGACACCCCCCCCCCCAACATACACACACACACACTTCCCCAATGGTCACTGCAGCTAGATAAGTGCCTTTCTAATATTTATTATTGAAATTAATTAAATTTGGTAGAAATTTGTAAAAGTTCCAAAGAGTGAAGCAAGGAGTTTAAGGATGTAAAGTTCTAAGGTGAGGTAGCTGAATGAACAGGTTCAGCTCTTATTTGAGCCACATTAATTGTGCCAGTTGATATTGCCACTGAGACATTGCTAAAGTCCCCATGTGCTTTGTGTCTTTTCTTTGGTTTAGTTAACACCCTGTGTGTTGTTAGTGCTGCATGTTTAATAGCATGGGCCTGGCAGAAGTGGCAACAAGAGCGAGAGAGCAAAAAGGTGCTGCAGGGTGGTGGAGGGGTAGAGGAGGGAGAACAGAATGGGAGGGGAAGAGAAACGGGGCAACACTGGACTGGATGAGCAGAGAAAGTGAAAGACGCAATACCAGGAACACAGTGCTCTGACAGGTGGGGAAGGTCGTCGTCGGAGCTGGGGAGACTTTGCTCCCCAAACCTCTTATATGGGCTGCCTATGACCCCTTCAGTTTTTCCCTCCTGAACAGGGACACACGATCTATATTTTTACCTCAGTGTACTAAGGAGAAAATATAGGAAAATTCACTCATGGAACAATCTGTTTTTATTAGTGTAAGGAACTGAGAACAATTTATGATTTTAGAGACAGCTATATTTGCAAACATTTGGTCTAAGAACCAGGTTAATTTTCATATTTTGTTTACACTGAAAATCAAACTTTTAGCAGCCTGAGAAAGAGAACTAATAATGCCTTAAAAGAAACAAATCAACACTGTTTGCATTTACATACCTGGCAAATAAGAATTGTTTTGGAAAAGCACAAAAAATATGAATATATTTCCTCTGTAAATGAACACTGCATACAAATCATATTAAAAAAAATACATTCCAGTTACAGTGGTGCCTCGCATAACGGACGCCTCGCACAGCGAACGCTGCGCATAACGAACTTTTTGTCTTGCTCCCTATAACGAACTTCGTTTCACACAACGAAGTCGCCCGAGGGGCCCGGGGGGGGGCGGAACTACTCTCGCCGCTTCCTAATGTGAGCCGGGAACAGCAGCACCCTCCTGTCTGAATGCAGTGTTCCATCATCTCCCTCCACCTTACCTTAGATGCCGAGTTTTCCGGCTTTCTTTTTCGGCCAGCCACACACTTTCAAAGAGCAGCACATGCGCGCATGCTCTGTTGTTCAATCTTCTCCTCTGACGCAACCGGAAACCGGAAGTTGCAGGAGAAGAGAACATTGATCAACTCCAGCAGCTGCGCGTGCACAGCTTTTTGAAAGCGTGCGGCTGGGTGAAAAAGAAAGCTGGCAAACTCTGCATATAAGGTGAGGTGGAGGGAGGGAAATGTAGGGCTGCAGAACGAATTATTTTGTTTTACATGTATTCTTATGGGAAAACAGGGCTGCAGAACGAATTATTTTGTTTTACATGTATTCTTATGGGAAAACGCGTTTCACACAACGAACGTTTCACATAACAAACTTGCTCCTGGAACGGATTAAGTTCGTTGTGTGAGGCACCACTGTATTTATTTTTGTCAGCTTTCATCTGGGGAGGGGGAATTGATTATGGGATGAAAGGGATAAAAAAAATTTTTTTTTAAAATAATATATGGATTAGAATTTTAACAATTGTGAATTATTTATTATTTAAGAATATCTTTTTGTATATGTATTTTTACTCTATTTCTTTAAAAAAATGTTTGAACATAAATAAGGGGGGGTAGGGAGGGGGAAGGTGGTATGGGAATGGGGGAATGTATAGAGGTATGAGGTGGATAATATGGAAATATATTTTGGAAGAATGATAAAAATATGTATGAAATTAGTATTGTGAACATAATTGTATTGAACATTTTATTGTATTATATTATTGTATACTTATTTGATTCCTTTAATAAAATGTTATAAATTAAAATGGCTTTGCTAAAAAATAGCTCTTAAAACTTTTAGTTTCTGTTCCTATCTCACACAACTTGTTACTGCAAAGACAAACTGGCTTGTAATGTGCAAACTGCATTTCTTTGTGCCCTCGCCTAATGGTGCCATGTGTTCAGATACTACACCGTAAGATTCAAAATTTTGATTCATTCTACATAGCTCAACAGGGCCGGCTCAAGCAACTGTGACGTCAAATGCCAACTTTTGCATTGGCACATCCCATCCCCGCAATCTGGTATCTCTATCCCTGCACTGTACAGAGTCACAAAGAAGACAGTCCCTGCTCAAAAGAGCTTACAGTCTAAGGGATGCCATACTAAGCTAACTGGCCCTTTTACCAAACTACAGTAAAAAGTGGCCTTTGTATGTCCTTATAAAGCCCATTCCCATGAGATGAGGCCATTTTTACTGCTGGGGTAAATTGGCCGATTTGTCCATGTTCATTATTAATGGCCACATGCTAATTTTCCCACTCACTTGCTAACTACACATTAATTAGTTAGCATTTAGCAATGTAGCTGCGCTAACCAATTAGTACAGAATATTCATTCTTTTTTAATGTATGTGGGTAGTGCAGTCACATGCAAAAATTACTATAGGGTGCATTCTTTTTTGCTGCGGTAAGCACGCATTAGTGCTTATAGCAGGTTAGTAAAAGGACCCTTAAGTTACTAAAGACATTTTATTTTTACATTTTAAGGATATATTAAATACCAGAGATTTAGGCGCAATTGTCCATCAATGATTCTTCTAAACCCGTGGCTGAGGAATTTGATGTATGCTTCAGAGAAGGTGCAAAAGGTGACAGGCAAATTCCCTAAAATATGTGTGTACTCTCATTAAAAATGGAGAGTACACATTTATTTCTGGTTTGCTGAAAGCACCCCCTCTTAGTATCAATGGACCCCACAGCATCTATGGTACATGTGTAAACAGCAAGGAGTGTTGTAGTGGTTAGATCTGCTGAGGATGTGAGTTCAATTCCCACCGTAACTTCTTTCTGTTCAAAAGTTATTTTGGCCTTCTCAAGTTTGCACTATGCTGTATTTTAGATCTATAAACATTTCAGCTCAATTTTTAGGTCTGGCTATGTCCTTTCAAAGTACTTTGAAGGGATAAGCTGGGTGAACACATTCCAGATGTGACAAAGCAGAGGCAACTTACCCAAGATAAACCTGACAACCAAACTGAAATGTGTTCTCAATAAAATTAACAAGGACATAACCTTCATAAAAGGAACTCATATAATGGAAGGAAATTGTATCGTATGCTGAGCAGCTAAAATTATTACCCAGAAAATTTCATCATTAAAGACACAAGGCCAGAACAAAAAAATAGAAAGTCAATATCTCTTCATCCTGCAACAACATAGCGAGGTAAAAATTAAAGCGCTGCTTGAGGCATCACTGGGAGATGGGTATCTCAAAGGTGCTAGAGTACCAAAGCATTAAGGAAAGATCCAAAATATCAGGTTTAAGCAGGTAGCACCAGCAGAGGAACATTTGACATCATCATGCTCTGAGGGCAGAATTAGTGCCTAAGCCTAAAATCTAAGGAGAGATGAAAAGAAATCAGAAATAGTGCAGGATTACCACATAAACCCATACCACCTACAAAATGGGTGGTAGCAATGCTAATATGGTAATCTTTTTAATGGCTGTGTGATAATTAAACTAGTGCATGGCCATTAATGGAAAAAACGAAAATCAGCCATGTTACGGCTGCAGCATAAATGGCCTTAGTGCATGGGGAGAAACCTGTGTAAGAGCACATTTTGGCTGCTTTTTGCTGCGGCTTAGTAAAAAGACCTCTTTATTCCTAAATGCTAAGTTTCTTCTTTTCTTATATATTTGTGTTTTGGATCCCCCTCCTCCCCACAATGCATTAGCAAACCTCTACTACAGCATGATGCATTAGAAGCTTTTCTTTGTATTAAATGCCATTGGCTTGTGTTCAAGGGACACGACAAGACCATCCCTTTCCCCTTTTACATTATTTTCTGAGATCAGTACGGCAGGTTAATGACTCCTATGTTACATGAATAACCCAGCCTACGATCAGCCTCACTATTCATACTTCCTGTGAGCACTGATATCCTCAAGGGACACATCTTAAAGGGCAAAAACCCATCACTTCCCCACTCCCCTTGCTGTGGTGTAAAACCTGGATGTTTAATTGGGGACAAGGAGGTAAGATGAGTCAAATGTTTGCATATTTCATTTAATCCTCAAAATGTGCTTTGAAAAAGCAAACAATTATGGACCTCTGTGTGTCCTCTTGTAGGTAAAGTCACCGAACAGAAACCAACTCAGTGAAATCAACCAGTGTGAATGATTAGAATGTGAACACAGTCATGCAGCAGCAATGAAATTGCAGAAAATGACAAGCAGTCTGGTCCAGCAGCTGTTTGAAGGTCATTAGAATGAGAAAGGAAACACGAATAAGGACTGAATGATGGTTAAAGGGTAGGCAATTCCGGTCCTCGAGGGCCAGAGCCTGGTCAGGTTTTCAGGATATCCACAATGAATATGTATGAGATAGATTTGCATGCACTGCCTCCTTGAGATGCAAATCGATCTCATGCATATTTATTGTGGATTAGTTTTTGGCACTGGAGGAACCAACTCCATCATTTAATTTTATTTGAGGTTTGGGTGATTCGTACATTTCCTAGACAAACTCGTCTCGTTTTGGAAATTTGGGATCCCTATATTCAAAATCTTTCCTCTAGAGCACGAAGTATGATTTTTAATGTTTTACATTGAAGCTTTGGAAACATTCATTGCTTTCCAACACCTGGTAATTTGTGCCACCTTCCATTCCAGGGGAGGGGAGGGAATAAGGGGAATGACAGTAATTTGTATGGAAATACTTGAATTGTATATTTGCTTAATTTCTTCATTACAATGTTATAATAGGAAATAAAAAGAATTGGGGGGGGGGGGGAAGGAGGAAGGGAACGGGTGTATAGAGGAATGAAATAGGTTATATGGAAATATATTTTGGAGGAATGATAGAAATATGTATGGAAAAATTATAATTGTGAATCTAATTGTAATAATATCTTTTTGTATTATATTATTGTATATTTATTTGATTCCTTCAATAAAATAGAAATTATTGTGGATATCCTGAAAACCTGACCTGGCTCCGGCTCTTGAGGACCGGAATTGCCTACCCCTATCCTAGGTCAATATTAGAAACAGCTATTGTAAGTGGATCTCAATGCAAAGGTGCCAACTGATTCAGCGCAGAAATACTTCCTATGTGTTCTGGTGAAAGGGAAGAGTGTGGAGATGGTCAGTTCACTTTGTGACATGGAAAGAGGTTTTCTTTCCCTTACAGTTCAGTAACTGGTCAAACTAGATGAGATGGAGAGTATAAAATGTTTTTCTTGATGGTCCCAGGCTTTCTAGCACCAATTTGTTTTGTCTTTAATTGCAAATGGAAGATGCTTACCAATCACTTAACCCTGTGTAGTTCAGGGGATCAGTTCCTGATGAGCTGATGTTAATAAGTGGCCAATCATACAAAAACATAGAAACATGATGGCAGATGGCTCATCTAGTCTGCCTATCTGCAGTAACCATTATATCTTCCTCTAAGAGATCACACGTGCCTATCCCATGTTTTCTTGAATTCAGACACAGTTTCTGTCTCCACCACTTCTTCCGGGAGACTGTTCCAGATTACCCCTGAGCCTATCACCTCTTAACTTCATCTCATTTCAGAGCTTCCTTTCAAATGAAAAAGACTCCACTCGTGTGCATTTATGCCATGTGGGTATTTAAACATCTCCATCATTTCTCCCCTTTCCCACCTTTCCTCCAAAGTATATAGACTGGATGGGCCATTTGGCCTTTATCTGCCATCATGTTTCTATATTGATCTTTAAGTCTGTCCCCAACACCTTATGATGAAGACCACACACCAGTTTAGTAGCCTTCCTCTGGTCCAACTCCATCCTTTTTATATCTTTTTGAAGGTGCGGTCTCCAGAATTGTACACAATATTCTAAATGAGGTCTCAAGTCTTATACAGGGGCATCAATACCTTTTTCCTACTGGCCATACCTCTTCCTATGCACCCTAGCTTTCTTACTCCTCATCAGAGGTCTACAAAATCCTGAGTGGTGTAGAACAGGTAAACATGAATTGATTTTTTTACTCTTTCAAAAATTATAAAGACCAGGGGACACCAAATGAAGTTGTATGGAAATACCTTTAAAACAAATAGCAGCAAATATTTTTTCAGTCAATGAATAGTTAAAGTCTGGAACTTGTTGCCAGTAACAGCGCCTAGCATAGCTGGATTTAAAAAGAGGTTTGGATAAGTTCCTGAAGGAAAAGTCCATAGTCTGCTGTTGAGGCAGACATGGGGGAAACCACTGTTTGCCGTTGCTAACATGTGGATTTGTACCAGGTACTAGTGACCTGGATTGGCTACTGTTGGGAACAGGATATGGGGCTAGATCAGCGGTCTCAAACTCAAACCCTTTGCAGGGCCACATTTTGGATTTGTAGGTACTTGGAGGGACGCAGAAAAAAATAGTTAATGTCTTATTAAAGAAATGACAACTTTGCATGAGGTAAAACTCGTTATAGTTTATAAATATTTCTTTAATTGCTTCTGCAACATGCAGAAAGTGAAGTTTAGATAGTTTTTCACTTTCTGCATGTTGCACTGCTTTCAGATGTGTGTAGCTGAAATTATCAGAAGCAATTAAGGAAAGATTTATAAACTATGAAGAGTTTTACCTCATGCAAAATTGTGATTTAGATTCTAAAGTATCAACTGCAAGAGACAAGATTTTGGTGTAGTCCTCTAGGCTTTTTTGTAGAGGGGAGAATCAATATCCGACTTGTGCCTGGAAAACTTGTGCCTTAAGTGTCAGGTGGTCGCATCTGCAACCACCTTCAGCTCTCACCTCCTCCGGCAACGGACACAACCACCATCTTACATCAAGCAGTCACCGCCAGGAGAGGTACATAAGAACATAAGAAGTTGCCTCCACTGGGTCAGACCGAGGTCCATCCCGCCCAGCGGTCCGCTCCCGCGGCGGCCCATCAGGTCTGCGACCTGTGAAGTGGTTTCTGACCACTTCTATAACCTACCTCAAGTTCTATCTGTACCCCTTTATCCTCCAGGAACCTATCCAAACCCTCCTTGAACCCCTGTACAGAGTTCTGGTCTATCACATCCTCCGGAAGCGCATTCCATGTGTCCACCACCCTCTGGGTAAAAAAGAACTTCCTAGCATTTGTTCTAAACCTGTCCCCTTTCAATTTCTCCGAGTGACCCCTAGTGCTTGTGGCTCCCCACAGTTTGAAGAATCTGTCCTTATTCACTTTCTCTATGCCCTTAAGGATTTTGAAGGTTTCTATCATGTCCCCTCTAAGTCTCCTCTTCTCCAGGGAGAACAGCCCCAGCATTTTTAACCTGTCAGCGTATGAAAAATTTTCCATACCTTTTATCAGTTTAGTCGCCCTCCTCTGCACTCCCTCGAGTACCGCCATGTGTTGAATTTCACGAGAGTTCACGAGATTACATACACACGCACAAGCTGTACTGTCTCCAATGGTTACCTTATGTTCTGAAACGTTGCCCGCCTCGCTGCTGTATCCTCACACAAGCGCTTTCCTGCATCTATATGCGATTGTCCTCTCCAATCCACCTCACAATCGTGTACAGATGCAGGAAAGCACTTGCGTGAGGTTACAGCAGTGAGGCGGGCAAAGTTCCAGAACAATGGTAACGTACCGAGGGCCTCAAAATAGTACCTGGCGGGCTGCGAGTTTGAGACCACTGGGCTAGATGGACCATTGGTCTGACCCATTATGGCTATTGGTCTTATAAGCTAGAGCTTAAACAAGGGAAACTTTAGTTAACTGAAGTTCAGAAGAAAAGAAATAGAGCTCATCAAGTCAATGCTAAGTCAACAACTTATGTAAATAAGAATGCTGGTGCTGAAAATAGATTTGGGATTGGTGCGTCAGCTGTGACCTGGTTTTGGTGAATGAACCTTACTCTTTAAAATGTTAAAGCTGCAAAAATATTTAGTGAATGTCATGGGTTTTAGAGAGCAAAAACATATGGAAAACAAAGGATTTAAACAAAAAACTTAGGTGCTTATTCTAGAAGCCTTATCCATGTTCTGGGAGTATAGAAAATGTCATTTGGATGTGTACTGTATACTGCATACACATCTAAATCTTGGTGTTAGAAAATCAGAATATACATGTCTAAAAGGTGATCTTCAATGGGCTGCATCTCCTCCCTTTTCGCTTACTTTCTCCTTCATCCACAGGCAGCATGTCTTTCTCTGTCATCTCTTCCCTTCTATCCATGCGTCAGCATTTCTTACCCTCTGGGCACGTTGTGGGAGGGAGTTGTTGTTAGGTACCATCAACTTGTGTTGAAGTCCTAGCGACTTGATGAATTGTGGATCTAAAAAGAAACTGGTTTTGTGCTAGTCTGGAAAGGTCCTCCAGCATCATCCCCATGGTTGTTTTCAATATGTCCAGCCATCTAATTGCAGGTCGCCCTCTTTGCCTGGTTCCAGGGTGTAGGGTGGGTCAAAACCATGCAGTTGAATCCCCCATTTCAGAAGGGGAAAGCATGTTTATGTCTGCCAACATAAATGACAGGGTCCTTACCTGCTTCCAGTGATGTTTAGGTTTTACAAAGCTGCTCATCTTGTTCAGTTCCACTGGATGGATTAGGGTTGGTAGCCCCCCCTAAACCCAACCCCCAGTTCTTGTCCCCAACAAAAACAATACTGGTAAGGCTATTGGGTTGTTTGACCATTTCAGAAAACATTGACGTATATGTTTCTGAACTGGAAAACACGTGCATGTCCTAGCTCAGATACATGTATATTCTGAAATACCATGCACATGTATATGCAAAACCATTGATATTTTAAATGTTGATGCTTGCAAGATGAATGTTTCTGCTGCATGTAACTGGTACTTATATATCCATTCTTGGATGTACAGAATTTTAGAACAGGTTCTATAATACTAGTAGAACTTGACACATCTCAACCTGGACATCTCGATTCCGATATGTACGTCTTTTCTATAATCTGCCTCTTACATGTATATCAATTTAGGCATTCCTTTTTGTAAGTAAGCCAGATTTTCTCTTCCCATTTGACTGTTTTATTTGGGAAACAGATTTCATGCTGAAAGCCTCGATAAATGAACTGTGGAATATCAAAATCTCATACCTTTCCTCTTCAATCCAGTCCCTCCTTCCTTCACTTTAAACTCTACAGAGACTACAAATCCATTCTGGCTGGGTCTCATTTGCTCAGTGCACCTGGCTGCCACTTGTAATCACTCTTTCCACACGCACACTAGCTCCCAGGAAACTTTCATATCCTTTGGCTTTTATTTTCTCTCTGCATATTTTAAAACACTATTTTCTATTTTCCATTTTCACCGTAAATGTACTCTCTAATTATTAGATTATATAGATTATAACTTCTTCTTAATAATGATAATTACAGTGCATTATTTATAGAACATCCACAATGCATTCAGCTCTGTACAAGGAAACTACACAACAGGAGCCTTACCCTAAAGCGCTTATAATTTAAATCATTGCTATCAAATTGGAGCTGTAGAAAGCAAGGCACACAGTTACAAACGAGCATACACAGATGATGGGAAGAGCTATGAATCAACCCAGATGATAGGCCCCAGAACATTAAAGCTTGAGTGAGATGTCCCTCAAAGGATAGTGTTGTCACCTTTATTATTTAATATCTGTACCCATCCCTTGCTGAGATACTTAAAAGGACTGGACAGATCAATATATATTTTGATAACTGTTGGCCGAGTTCAAAATTTCAACAAAACAAAAATGACCAAAAATAGTATGGGCTTTACATAGGCCATTCCATGCATCACTAAATTCAAGAGAAGGAAATTAGAAAATACGTAATATTGTTTCACAGACTTCTTATGTGGGTCTCCACATGGCTTTTCTTGCAGATTTTTATCTTTCTAGAACGCTTCTTGGAAAATAGTGAATCCTCTTCCACAAGAGAAACAGTTATTAAGTACCTGGCAGGTGCCCTTTATCTCCAAACAGACTAGTGTGTCTACAATCTTGGGATAAATGGCTTCCAGTCAACATAGAAAAGATGGGCTCCTCCTGGAACTCTTCCAACCTTTTCTTTACATGGTAGAAAGGAAAACATTCTCCTTTTTCCTTCTTGAGGCCCAAGAGCAAAGATTTTGCTATCTTTTTAACTTCAGTAATGTCCTTCTCCTCTTGTATTCTCCTGTACACAATGGAGGCAATTCTATAAAGGGTGCTACAAATTAGGTGCCCAAAATCTGTGTGCTAAGATAGGATCTATTCTATAACAGAATCTGGGTGTCCCGATGTTATTATAGAATACTAAGTTTGCATCCGGGCACAAACATTTAGGCACCAACACTTACACAATGTAAAAGCCAAGACTAGTAATGGATCATTGGTTTTATTAAAGTTATAACGAGGAATAAACTATATAACCTTACTAGCAAAGCCTAAAAAATATAGAGTATAACCAGAAAACAGGCTAAGCACATTAGCAATTCCATCAATAGAGAATGCACAAGTTTCAAATAGTAGAGAAAAAAGACCTCAGATATCTTGCTCCAAGTCCCGTCATGCAACTGAATATATTTTATATATTGGAGCTTCTCCAGTCATTGGTCCAAAAATCTCCACTTTAAATATATCACTATTGCGCAGTCTTCAAAAAAATTGCAAAAATGTACCTTTAAGCACAGTTTTCATAGACACAATCCCATATCATTCACAACTCACAACCATAACAGTTGGAAAAAAAAAGCAAAGTCCAGCTATATTCTTCATTTTGCATTCACAAAAAAGCCCAACAGTGGCCCTGTTTCGCCTCCAGCTTTATCAAGGGTTGTTGTGACATTAATTTTCCATCAGCAGTCTTTGCCAAACACAAAATCTTTCACCCTTACTAAGGGATTACACCAAATGGCTCAAAACAGAAGAAACTGGCATTCATTGGATTTATTACATGCTACCTTTATTTTTACTGGGTTCATTTGTTCCTGAATGGCCAAATCTGCAGGCTGTCGAGAGGCATATGAAAAGTTCTATGACTCTTGTGTATCCTCTGGCTTCCTATAGTACCCTGAGGCTGGTTATATGCACAGGAGGCAGACCAGAAGACACAATCAAATAAAGAAGAGTAAAAAGGACAAATAGAAATTCTCCCTTCACCAATATATGTTATCCCTCCACCAGTATATGATATCTGACTTAAAATTGAAATCGTATATATACGCAGATGACATCACAGTTTATCATTCCCATAACCTCACTGACACAAGAGACAGAACAACTCACCTCATCTGTCCTCACTAAGGTAGAACAATGGACTACACAATTCAAATTAAAACTGAACTTAGGACTTACCAAGATTTTCTTGGCAAGTCCTAACTACAAGTTAACTAATACCTCTTTGAAATTAAACGGGTTAAATTACCTAATCAATTCTACTATCAAAATCCTTGGAGTCATCCTGGACTGATGCCTGACTTTTCAAGACTATACTAATGCTCAGGTTAAAAAATGCTTTTGTACCCTTTGGAAACTTCGCACCATCAAACACTATTTTGACTTCCCCTCTTTTTGACTGCTGGTTCAATCTCTAATCTTAAGCATCTTAACATAAGAACATAAGCAGTGCCTCTGCAGGGTCAGACCAGAGGTCCATCCCGCCCAGCAGTCCGCCCCCGCGGCGGCCCAACAGGTCATGACCTGCCTTAATCACCAGAAGGGGCCCCCTTGCCCCCTAGGTTTCTCATCGAAGTCCTATCTTCCCATCAATGTCCTAACCCTTCGGCCTTGCACCTGCATGACCTGGTGAGCTGTCTATACTTATGCAACACCCCAGCACCTCCCTCAGTACCCCACGATCCCCTTTTCCCTCAGGAATCTGTCCAATCCCTGTTTGAATCCTTGTACTGTACTCTGCCGGATCACTTCCTCCGGGAGCGCATTCCATTTGTCCACGACCCTTTGGGTGAAGAAAAACTTCCTTGCATTTGATTTGAACCTATCTCCCTTCAGTTTCTCTGAGTGCCCCCTCGTACCTGTCGTCCCTTTTAGTCTGAAGAACCTGTCCCTGTCCACCCTCTCTATGCCCCTAAGTATTTTGAAGGTCTCTATCATATCCCCCCTGAGCCTCCTCTTTTCCAGAGAGAAGAGCCCCAGTTTATCCAGCCTCTCAGCATATGGGCAGTTTTCCAGCCCTCTTACCAGTTTCGTTGCCCTCCTTTGGACTCTCTCAAGAACTGCCATGTCCTTCTTGAGGTGCGGCGACCAATATTGAACGCAGTATTCCAGATGTGGACGCACCATCGCTCGATACAGCGGCATGATGACTTCCCGCGTCCTGGTTGATATGCCCCTCTTGATGATGCCCAGCATCCTGTTGGCTTTCTTCGAGGCTGCTGCACACTGTGCGGATGGTTTCATGGATGGATCCACTAGCACACCCAAGTCTCTCTCAAGTCCGGTGTCTTCCAGCAATCTCCCCCCCATTTTATACTCGAACAACGGGTTCTTTTTCCCTATGTGCATGACCTTGCATTTATCTACATTAAAGCGCATTTGCCATTTGTTTGCCCAGTCCTCCAGCTTATCGAGGTCCCTTTGCAGTTCCTCACACTCCTCCCTGGTCCTAACTCTGGCGCAGAGCTTGGTATCATCTGCAAATTTTATAACCTCACACTTTGCCTCCGTTTCCAGGTCATTGATAAATATGTTGAAGAGTAGCGGCCCCAGCACCGATCCCTGCGGCACACTGCTCGTGACTCCCCGCCAGTCAGAATATTGGCCCTTTACTCCGACCCTCTGTAGTCTACCTGACAGCCAGTGCTTGATCCATCTGTGTAAATCCCCGCCCACCCCGTGGTTCCACAGCTTCCTAAGCAGCCTTTCATGTGGCACCTTGTCAAAGGCCTTTTGAAAATCGAGGTAAATGATGTCTATGGGTTCCCCTTTGTCCACCTGACTGCTTATTCCCTCAAAGAAGTACAGAAGGTTTGTCAGGCACGACCTTCCCTTACAGAATCCGTGCTGGCTTGTCCGCAATAGGCCATTTTTCTCGATGTGCTCGCAAATGCTGTCCTTGATCATTGCTTCCACCATCTTCCCTATAACTGAAGTCAGACTCACCGGCCTGTAGTTCCCGGGGTCACCTCTCGATCCCTTCTTAAAGATAGGTGTGACATTCGCCAGTTTACAGTCCTCTGGTACCTCTCCAGTTTTCAAGGATAGGTTGCAAACATGCTGGATTGCGCCCGCTATTTCCTGACTTAGTTCCTTTAGAACCCTTGGGTGGATCCCGTCCGGTCCCGGTGATTTGCCGCTTTTCAGTCTGTCAATCTGCTTGAGGACATCCTCCCGACTTACCTCTATTTGCCCCAATCTTTTGGCCTGCTCCCCACTCATGAGCTCCTCTGAGTCCGGTATATTGGACGTGTCCTCGCTCGTGAAGACCGACGAGAAGAACGTGTTCAATCTCTCAGCTACCTGCATCTTAGATTACTGCAATATCATATACTTGGGATCCTTTAAGAAAACCATCAAACGATTGAGAGTCATTCAGAATGCTGCCGTCCGTCTCATTTATGGTCTCAAAAAATCGGATCATGTAAGCCCGTATTACAGAAAACTACACTGGCTGCTGATGGAGGCAAGAATCATCTTCAAATTTGCCTGCCTCTGCTTCAAAACCTTAACAGGTTCATCCTCAATCTACCTGTCGCACCATTTTGAATTTTCATGCACCACCTGCACACCTAGTACCTACCTATTTGCCTTCCCATCCTTGAAGGGCTGTATCTACAAGAGATTCCTTGATAGATCTCTGTCATTCCAAGCAGGCAAATGGAATAAATGTCTAACCACCCTCATTTCAAATGCACCCTCCTACCAAACCTTCAGGAAATCAATTAAAACCTATCTCTTTGATAAATTTTTCTGATTCCCTTCCTGCCTTGTTGTATCTCTGATATGCCTCTGGATATACCCGACTACTCTTGACTTGCTAATGTAATTTGAAAGTTTTTTCTGTAACATCGCTGTCTGTGTACAGTCTCTTCCTCTGTAAACCGCTCTGAATTGCTGTGGTATTGCAGTATACAAAAATAAAGTTATTATTATTATTATATTCAGGGTTCTAGGATGCTGATCCCCAGAGCTATATGCATAGAGGTTGCCTGCTGCTTAGAGAAATTCTCTGCCAGTTCCTACAAAACTGTTTCTCCCTACTCTCTTCTGACTCCAGCTGCCTTCTGTGCTCTCTCTGTACACTGTTTATCAAGCTGAAAAAACTCTGACTCTTTCAAAAGAGCCAATAGTATCTCTCTGCCCCTGGCAGTGGGAGGAGTCCACACAATGTGCATGATAGCTTCACTATTGCCATGACATCAGAGGCCTGCTTGCTGAATCTCTACACTTAGATTAAGTGAACACAGAGACAGATTTAGGAAACACAGAAATCTCCCTCCTCACTACACTTTGAAAGATGCAATGAACATGGGAATCCCCCTCCTCACACTTGCATTTCTGCTTGATTTTTTTCTTGTCCTATACACATGTAACCTGTTGAATGTAAAACTTGGTACAGAAATGGTTGTATCCTATATATGTGGTATAAAGAGCCAGTGAAACATCTTACTTATAGGTAGATGAAGAGACTCTTAACAGAAGAGGTGATTCCAGAGGGTTTACTACAACTTCAGATAGATCAATCACCAGAGGGTTGGTGATGAAGTAGCTAGAATAAGCTAGGTTTCTTTAACTGCTCTTCCTCACTGGATCATTTTAAGAGATGCCAAGCTAGCCTAACTAGGAGGACAGAGCTCAGAAAGAGATACTACTACTACTACTATTATTTCTAAAGCGCTACCAATCATACACAGTGCTGTACAGAGTCACGAAGAAGACATTCCCTACTCGAAGGAGCTTACAATCTAAACAGACAAGACAAACAGGATGCCAAGGATACAGTTAAGGGGAACAGTTAATCTGCTGGCTAGGTTGGTGGGTAGTGAAGGCTATATCAAAAAGATGGGTTTTCCATTCAGGAGGGGTTACAAGATTGGAAAAATCTTAAAAATCAATATAGCTTGCCGGTCTTATGTTTTCAGGCGGACTTCCTGGGACACTAGACCGCTCAGTGGTATAAATTAATATCTGGATTTTTGAATAAGAAACCAAAGACTGGTCTTCGTGACATTTGGAACATTGAGATAAAGCATCAGAGTACTGCGTCTCAATGGCCACGAATCTGGGAGTTGCATTGGAATTTATGAATAGTTTCTTGAAGGTTTTATTTTATTTGAATATTAGGTGGGAGGGTGGGGGGAAATATAATTGTACATTAATGTCTGAAAGTTTATTGTGCTTGTCTTGTAATATTTTATGTATATGAATTACTTGTTGAACAATTGTAGTTTGAAAATTCAATAAAGATATACAAAAAAAAAAAAAAAGATGGGTTTCCAGTCTGCTAAGAGCAGCTTATCTGAGGAATGGAGTTCTCTGGGAGGTGTATAAGGAGAGAGAAGAGAGGAAAGATATTGAGGGGCAGCAGAATGATAATGTTAAAATCCTCAGAGTGAGAACAGAACAGAGAGACCCAGAACAGGGAGAAAAGGTACTGCAGAACATTCCTAGGAAGGGTTACAATGCCTGTAAATGGGTCTAAGGAAGAAAGGAACTACCCCTCTGTAAATGCTTCTACTGCATGTGTGTAAGAGAAAAGAATACTGCCAAGATAGGAAAGTCTATTCCATGACAGTCCTGATTCTATACGTCTAGGCCAGAATTAGGCCTAGAACTATGTAAGGCTGTCTTTGAACTGCTGCATACTGGGTTTGACCATAGCAAGAAGCCAACCCAGGGAGGACTTTTCATACAGCTAGCCTGTGCAGTAACAGGCTTCAGTATAATTGGTTGGAGCAAAAAATTGTTTTGGGTTTATTTTTGCCCCTTTGGCTGTTTCTGTGTAAACTCAGTGCTGCTGCTGCTGCACCCATGTTATCATAGGGTTATATAACAACTAGCTAGGCAGTTTGTAGCATACACTGATAAAGCTTGTTTTATTAAAGCTGATGCACCCTGAAAATAAAGTACCTATATGGAATGCATAATTGGGTCACAAGATAGAATAAGGTAACAGATGCAGTCTTGATGACTCATAGGGTAGAATAACCCTCATCTTATCCACAGGTATACATGCCAGTTTTCCAGAGTTATTAATACTTAAACATAAATGTTCAAAAGAAGGGGACATTCAATTGATATTATTTGTTTTGAAGAACTTAGGGGACATATTAAAATGTGGGAGATGTGACTACTGCTCATACTGTTAACCTATAACGTTGTCAAAGACTTTCTATTAATCTTTGAAGTTGGGAGTTCTGCTAAGCATAGTTTCCATAAATAAGTTAGCTGCCTTGAGCAGGCTACGTCTCTGTGGGTTCTTGACTAGGCCTGAACAGGAGTTAGCCTAATTCTGACACCTAGGTTTACAAATGGCTTTAATAAAATGCCACAGTAAATTGTATGGGTTAGAAACCCAACATTTTTCATCCAGTCCTTTACCTCCTCGGGGGTTAAATCTGTTGAAAAGGTTGAATACTTAGACTATGTAATTTGCCTAGATATTTAATTAAAACTATTTTTAAACAATGGGAGAATATTTCTCTTTTCAATTCAAAATTAACCAATGCCAGAAGTATGAGAGGGGGTCAGATCAGTGGCGGGTGCCATCATTCTCTAGGGGTTACATATGTAGATTCTGTGCTGTTGCCTGCCCCTATAGTGATGATATCAAGAACATTAAGGGCTCCTTTTACTAAGCTGCGGTAGTGTTTTTAGCGCACGCAGAATATTAGCACGCTAACCCCGCGCTACACAGATAGAACTAACGCCAGCTCAATGGTGGTGTTAGCGACTAGCGCGTGCTAAAACCACTAGCGCAGCTTAGTAAAAGGAACCCTAAGACTTCCTGAACACAGGGATGATTTCTGAAGGGCTGATGGCAGTGTCCGTGGATTCTGCAATAGTTTAGCTCACCTAGGGCTCCTTTAACAAAGCCATGGTAACAGCGACTGCTGCTGCGGTAGTTGCTGTGATGTCCAAAGGGATTTAATGCGCCATCAGAGCACTACCCTGGCTTTGTAAAAGGGGGGCCTAGTTAGGATAGTTGTAATCTAGGACTGGCTGGGATGGGTGAACAAAACACTCAGGTAAATAAAACATTAAAAACTTGTATAGGAAATGGAAAAAGTAATGCTGCACAGATACTAAAGTTTAATTGCTCAATTAATCGTAAATAGCACCCCTCTTGCATTTCCTCTTGTATGGTGCAAAATGTAGACAGGGCAATTTTGAGAATTTACATCTGCTATTTCAGTTACTAAACTGAAAATAAAATTGTTTTTCTTACATTTGTCGTCTGATGATTTTATTTTTCTAATCAGCTTGCTCCCCATCTCTGCTTCTCATTATCTGTTCTGAACTCTGTTTCCAGGCCCTCTGTTCATTATTTTTCTCTCCTCCTTTCTTCTTCACTTCCTGCCTTATATCTACTTTTCATGTTTTGGCCTCCTCAAATCTACCTAGTTTCCACCTCTTCCCTTTCATTCATGGACAGCATCTCTTCCCTTATTCATCTGTGGGCATTTCTTTCCTCTCTCATCTCTTCCCTTCCCTTCCCAACCATCCATATGCATTTCCCCTCCCTTTTATCTCCCTTCTTATTTTCTTTCACCCACTATTTCCAGCTTCTATCCCTCTCGAGTCTGCCCCTACTTTCCCACATCTCTCCTTCTTCCTTATTTTCCCTTGGGTCTCGGCATCTCTGCCTGCCTTCCTCTCCCCACCTGCTGCACTCTGGCATTTCTCACTGGACCTCCCTTCAGTGGTAACACATTTCTCTCTTCCTCCTTCTGCCTCGGGTTCCAGAAGCTCTGCCTGCCTCTCCCCTCCCTGGCCCCTGCACTCTAGCATCTCATGTTCTCTCTATATGGCCTTCCAAACTTGACTTTAAATCCAACAGTGCTTAAGACATGCTGCTTCCATCCAACCTGGAAATCTCCCTCTGTAGGGACCCACCTCTTCTGGCAGAACTTCCTATTTTTGGCAGACAGAACACTACAGAAGAAGGTCTCTAGCCTGGATGAAAGAAGAATATGTTTAGCACTGCTGGACTTAAAAGGAAAGTTTGGAGAGCCACCAGAGGTAGTGAGAAGGAGAAAGAGAGATGCCAGCGCACACAAGTTTGAGGCAGCAGAAGAGGAAGAGATGCCAGAAGGAGGAAACATGAGAGATTCCATACCATGGGAGGATGAGAAATGCTAGATCACAAGGCCAGGAGCAGGGACTTAATGCGCTAATCACATTAAATTTGTTTACTTTTCTTCTCTCCTCCATTCACAAAAAGGTGTTACAAGAATAAAACCTAAAGTTCTACAGAGGGTAGCTTGATGGATTTCAGATATTAGACAGCACAGTTCTTAATTAGCATAGTTCATTTCAGATGGCAATGTTGCTCAAACAGCTTGTACTCTTCAAATTACAATACCTTTGCTTTAGTAGCCTGGTACCAGTATCCTTATTTGCTGTGCCTAGTTCTTATAAATTCTTCCCCTCTACTAAAAATGTAGGTTCCCATAAGAGTCTAATATATAGTAGACTACCTGGAAGGCACTGCTCTACAGCCTGAGGTTCCATTTAATTCTTTCCAATGAGACTCCACAGGGTGCAAAGGTTCTCATACCTTCCCACTAAAGCAAGCCAGCAACGGGTTTCAAACCTGGAACTTGCTCCAGTCTCTGATTCCTTGCTTCTCTAGCATAGGGTTACCAGATTTTACTATTGTAAAATCCAGGCCCATGGCCCTTCCCCCAGATGTCTGGCCCTTCTCCCAGACGTCCGGATTTCTCCTCATTTTGAGGACATGTCCAGGGGTCCAGATGGCTTTCCAAACCCGGTACTTTGTCCAGGTTTTGAAACACCTCCTCTCAATCGTGTTGGGTAGGGGGCAATCTGTGCATGTGTGGATTGCCTCCTGCCCAACCAAAGCAGAGCAGCGGGGGGCAGAGCTGGGCAGAGATAGGAAGGCCTAGGGGGTGGGTCTAGGGTGTCTGGATTTTACAATCGTAAAATCTTGCCTTACCCAGGCCTGCCCAGTTTCACCCAGCCCCACCCCTTTCTGTCCCAGCTTCACCCCCAGCCCCACCCCCCTCAACCTGTTCTTGTGCTTGGAGCCGTTTCGGGAGGGCAACTGTGCATGTGCAGATGTGATGCAATAATGTCACACAATATGCAAGTTATATCACCATGTTGCATGCACAGATGCCCTCCTGACGTGGTCCCAAGCTGGAAGTTTTTCAAAACCCGGACAAAGTGGCAGGTGGATGTCTGGTAACCCTAGGTAAGTGCCTAGAATGTCTAACCTGGGCAGTGTAGACAGGCTGAATCTTTATCAGTCTCTCTCAGGTGTCAGCTTCAGGCATAGGCAATGAAGAGGCTCTCCCTTAGATGAATGGTCAGTGGTGGGAGAAGGCTTCAAAGACAATTTTGGCACCAAAACCAGAGTTTAAATCCTCTTTGAGAATGTACCTTCTGCCACGAGGGACAATCCTGCAGAAAATTTGCTACCTTTGCTACTAATTGGATCTAATTCCCAGAAGTTAACCAAAGCCTTGACATGAGCCTCTGACAGCTACTTGTGCCATAATGTCTGCAAAGTAGTGCTACCCGATTCGCGATTCAAATCGATTTGTCGGCCCCCTTGCTAGAGACCCGTTCGGGATTTCCCTCTGCTACCGGAGTTTTGTGAAACCGGAAGTTACATCAGAAGCAAGGACTCCAGTGGCAGAGGGAAAGCTGAGCAGACATCTGCATGCACATCGGCGGTAGCAAGGTGATTTTTAATTGGTTGGCTGGCTGACTCTCTCCTTCCCGGCCAGAAATATTTCTCCTCTCCTCCCTGGCCAGGCAAAAGCGGCGGTAGCAAATGTGATTCACTACCCTGCCGCTACTTTGGGCATCTTTTCTCCATTCAGCCATCCAAGCGGAAACAGGAAGTTTCACTGAGGGCAGGCCCCAGTGGAGAGAAGACGCAAGGAGTGGCAGCAGGAGTGGATATGTAAATCACTACTGCCACCGGCAACATGTTGTAACATCAAAATAAAAGTAGATGGGGGAAGAGGGAAGATGGACTTGGGGGAGTTGGTAGACTGGAGAAGGAGAGATGATGGATGGGAGAGATGAACTTGGTGAAGGGGGAAGATGGATGGTGGAAGGGTGATATGGACTTGGGGGAGATCATGGAGAGGGGAGATGGACTTGGGGGAGTTGGTGGACTGGAGAGGGAGAGATGGGGAGAAGATGGATGGGAGAGATGAACTTAGTGGAGGGGGAGATGGACTTGGGGGAGATCATGGAGAAGGGAGATGGGGAGGGATAGAAGAAATGGATCTAAAAACAGGAAAGGGAGAGAGATGGTGGACAATGGGATTAGGGAGGGAAGGAACAGAAAGGGAGAGAAGTTGGACACAAGGGATGGTGTGGGGGATAAAGATACTGGATAGGAGAGTAGTTAGAATGAGAAAGGGAGAGCTGGTGGACCATGGGGTGGTAGGGAAGGAGGGAGAAATGCTGGATGAAAGGGTAATTGAGAAAAGGAGAGATGGTGGGGTCCATCGATGCAGCTATAGGAATAGAGACAAAATAAAGGATAGATGCCAGACCTCCAGGGGAGGGAAGGGAAATGGAAGGGGAGGACAGAGATGGAAGATGGATAGTTACCATGGAGAAAGAAGAAAACGACAAATGGGCAAGAGACTCTGGCAAGTGAGTTATCAGAAGACATTTATCGCAGAACCTTGGCCCAACATGATTTGAAAAATGACCAGACAACAAAAGGGAGAAAAAATAATTTTATTTTCTGTTTTGCGATTACAATGTGTCAGATTTGAAATTTATATCCTGCCAGAGCTGGTGTTAGACAGTGAATGTGAGCTAGGATTTAACATAGAGAGGAAAAGTCTTTTTTGTTTGTTTATTTTGTTTATACCACAGCGCCAGTGTAGGTAGGAGAGGGCAAAGGGGGTTGAGTGGGTGAAGAGGCTATAAAATAAACCCACCAAGATGTTTGGGGAAAAAACACCAAATTGGGTAGGGAAATCGAATCAAAAAATGGATTCAATAGGCTGAATCGAATCGAAATACTTTTTCCCTGAATCGGGCAGCACTACTGCAAAGCTCTAACAATCCACTTTGAAACTCCCTGCTCCAAGCAGTGCAGAAAATTCAAACAGGAAAACGTATGAGGTCAAAAGTGCAACTCTAATAACCAGGGCTGCAAGTAGCTGAAAGAAAACAAAAACAAAGCACTAATAATGAACTTTTGCAAAACTGCCAGCTAAGGAAAGCTGCCATCTATCAGTGGATATGAAATGATAACTTTTAGGAACAGTCAAGAGCAAAATACATTCAGAAATAGAAGTATATTTTCTCTTGCTATTACAACTGAATGACCAGAAAGATGGATTGGGAGAGAATGCTGGAGGTGCTATGTTGTGATTACAGCAAAGCCTTTGATGGTTCCTTATAGAAAACTTATGAATAAACTGAGCACCAGAAGGGTGCTTAGTTGCATAGGGAGAGAATTGGCCAGTAGGAAAAAGGAGGTGGTAGTCCTCTGCCTAAATAAGTCTCTTGATATATATCATTTGGAGTATTGTATAATTCTGAAGACCATACCTTCAAAAGGATATCAACAGAATAGGGTTGGTCTAGAGCAGGGGTCTCCAAACTTTTCACCATGAGGGCCAAATTGGGTACAGCACTTTTCAGCGGGCCATAGTAAAAAAAAAAATAAAAAAGAGATAAATATCTCTAGATATACGAGTTTTACTGAAAGCAGAAAATGTTATACACTAATTACAGAGTATATGAGATTAAATTATCGTATATTAATGACAACAAACATTACCAGCAAATTCTCATATTTTCAGCACAAATGAATGTGAATGATGGGAACTGTTTTTGTGTTTTTAAAATCTTATTAAACTGAGTTTCAAATTTTGAAATGCTAATTACAAGTAGCAACTTCAGATGTTCATTAGATAAATTTGCCCTGTATGTTGACTTAATATATGCCGGACAAGTACGAAGAAATACTGCGAAGTATACAATTACGATTCAGTATTAAATAAAGTTGTGAATAATATTAATATTAACATAATATGGAATAACAATATATTTTGAACACAGTTTTAATTAATGCATTTGAAATCTATCAACACCCTGTGTTTCTTGGGGGGGGGGGGGGGTTCAGATTCTCATTGGAAAATTAGTTCATTTGGCGCATTTCTGCACAATTCTTCTGCAGGCCAGATAAAATCATATGCGGGCCGGATGTGGTCCACGGGCCATACTTTGGAGACCCCTGGTCTAGAAGGTGGCTTCTAAAATAAGCAATTAAACCATACGACAAAGTGGTGCTGCATAGAGAGGGGTATTTACTACAGAAGAAAGGAGGTTTTAATACCCCATATTAGTTGTTGGTGGGACCCATTTTGGAATATTTTGAGGACATCAAAGGACATGAAGCTAAACTTCACAGCAAAATCAGTCATGAGAAGAAAGAAATCACTGCAAAGAAAAACTGAATGGTCGGGTGCAGAAAATAGGAGCCTACTGACATTTCTCCAATTTACTTTTGCATGTAAGCTAAAGAATTATGTTCAGTAAACCAGCATGGGACTCAACATCTATCTATACAGGCAGAAACCAGTGCTTATACTGAGCCATGTGACAAAGTAATTATATGGTTTCCCCTGCAACCTGTAATACTAACTTTGCAACCATTAACTTTTAATACCCTTTGGTACCACTGGAAAATCAGTGTGCTTTTTCCAATAGGCTTCTCAGAGCAAAGGTTAGGGAGGGTTATGTTTACAAGTTTGGGAATGGCTTGCGCCATCCGTAGAAGGTAGCGAAAAGATAAGTGGAATGTCACTTTGGCCTGTACCATCAGGGAGTAATGAAGCCACTTGTATGGTCAAACATTCAGTCAGAGTTTATTTAAAAAGGTGAAGCAGAAGGGAAGAAAAATACCATCAAACTCTGAAAGAACCCGTGAGATCTGAAGGGAACAGTGGCCTTTACATTGACCTTTTACCTCCAAACAAATGAAACCTCTGAAAATAAGATTGAAACTGATGAGATTTATCATATCTCTAACAGACACACATTCAATCACAAAACCTCTACATATATCCTTTATAGTATACTACTATGTCTACTGCAGGTCAGGGCTGAAGTGCAGAGACCTGTTAATGGCCTAGAACTGTAAGAAACCAAAAGAAACTCTGTAGAATGATGATGTTCCTTAATGGACTTTATTTGAAAATGTCAAAGAGCTAAAGGTACACTAAAATCATCCACATAAAATAAAATCATCCACATAAAAGTAAAGTAACCCACATAAGAGCCTTAAAGGACCTAATCTGCTAGGGATGCAGGACCCAACACAGATTAAGTCCTTCAAGGCTCTTATGTGGATTACTTTACTTTTATGTGGATGATTTTATTTTATGTGGATGATTTTAGTGTACCTTTGGAACTTGGACATTTTCAAATAAAGTCCATTAAGGAACATCGTCATTCCACAGTTTCTTTTGGTTTCTTCTGGATTTTCTTCTCTGTGGATATTTTGGTGTCATTTTTTTTTTGGTTTTCGCTAATGGCCTAGAGCTGTTACATTAATGGCGAATAGCCAGCTGCAGAAGTGCTAAAATGAGTCAGTTAGTAGAACAGCATGGAGTACTGCAGGTACAGGACTGAAGTATGCTGGCTGATCTATGTGGGCCAACACTTATAGAGCAAATTAGGATGGTGTCAGGCTAGATCTGCTGAGGTGCTGCTCTGAAGTTTGTCTCTTCAATTATTCTTTTTCTTTTTCTTGGCACAACTTACCTATTTACTCGATGCCTAAACGGAGGGGCCGAAACACTGCTGGTGCCTCGCGGCACACCGTCACCCCCGTAGCTAGCAATATTGAGGAGCTTCTCAGACGGATGCAGGGAGCTTTTTCGGCGTCGGAAAGCCTGCAGAGGATTAGCGGAGTGAGCGAGGCCGAGGTAACTCCGGGACTGGAAACATCTTTGAGTCCCGACGTCAGGGCCGCCGCCCCCACAGCCTCAGACAAGCAGCTCTCCAAGGGGCACGGAAACCCCGGAAGGCGGTGTTTTACCTTCCCCTGAGGCAAGCAGTCCAGCGCAGAGCCTGCTATTAGGAACTCATATTAATATGAGCCCCGCTAAAGAAGCTGAGAGAAATACAACTAAAGAGAGGCGAGTAAGTCTCCAGGGACAGCGACAAGGAATCCAACTGGATGGTGAGCACTATGACACTACTTTTTCCTTAATTTCTTTAGAAAAACCTTCAGAAGTAACTCTGGACTCATTGTGGGATCTTATGGCCGGCCTAGTGAAGACCATAAGCCCAAAATTTCAGTTAATTGAAGGGAAATTGTTTCAACATTCTACTGAACTTAAAGAATTGAAAAATGAAATGACTGCCTCTAATTCCTTTGTTCAGAATCTTGAACAAGAAATAAAATCATCTAGACAACTACAGGAAACTAGAGAGTTGCGCGGGGACAGAAATCCCACCCGTCCCCACCCGTCCCCGCCAAAGTCCCACCCGTCCCCGTGAGGACTCCCACCCGTCCCCACCCGTCCCCGCGAGGAATCCCTCCGTCCCCACCCGTCCCCGCGAGGAATCCCTCCATCCCCGCCCGTCCCCGCGAGGAATCCCCTACGTCCCCGCCCGTCCCTATAAACTACAGAAATAGTTATTTCATTTAATTATGCTACTGAATTAAAGGCTCTGGTAGAAACCCATTTAAAAATAAGCAAAAAGACTTTATTAATTTGGAAATATTAATTGGGAAGAATACATACTTTGTAAACGGGTTTCTACCAGAGCCTCTAATGTTTATAAATTTTTATCAACACAACTAATATACTACTTTATCCTTAAGCAAAAAAAAAAAAAAAGAATTTTTTTCCTACCTTTGTTGCCTGGTTTCTGCTTTCTTCATATTCTAATTCAATTCCTTCCATCCACTGCCTCTCTTCTCTCTGTGTCTTCCATTTGCTCTGTTACTGTGCCTCTCCCTTTCTCCCCCATCCCAAATTGGTCTGGCACCCATCTTTTTCCTTCCACTCCCCCCATAGTCTGGCACCTCTGTCTTCTTCCCTGCCAGGGTCTTCTCCCCATTCCCTCTTCCCCATTTCCTTCCAGTGTCCTTCTCCCCCACCATCTTCCCCATGTCCTGTCAGGCAGCATCCTTCTCCCCCCTCTGCCTTCCCCATGTCCTTTCAGCGGCCTTCTCCCCCCTCTGTCTTCCCCATGTCCTTTCAGCGGCCTTCTCCCCCCTCTGTCTTCCCCATATCCTTTCAGCAGCCTTCTCCCCCCCTGTTTCCCCATTTCCTTTCAGTGGCCTTCTCCACCCGTTTTCCCCATGTCCTTTCAGTGGCATTCTCCACCCCTATGTCTTCCCCAGTGCTTTCAGGGTCCTTCACCCCCCTCTGTCTTCCACATGTGCTTTCAGCATCCTTCCCCCCCTCCTCCCGTTTACCCCATGTCCTTTCAGCGTCCTTCTCCACCCCTTTGTCTTCCCCAGTGCTTTCAGCGGCCTTCTCCCCCCTTAAGCGTCTTTTCTTCTCCATTCCACCTTTCCTCCCTCCCTGCCTCCACCTTTGTGGCGCTTTTGCACCCGACTGACAACAGAATAGGCCCGGTCGGACAAATCTCCCTGTCCTGTAGCCGCGAATCTAAATTACCTTCTTACAGCAGCTGGAGTATTGAAGCTGCTGTAAGAGGTAATTTAGATTCGCGGCTACAGGGCAGGGAGGTTTGTCGGCCGGGCCTGTTGTCGGTCGATCGGGGGACCTGACCAGCTGTGCACATTCTTCGGGGCGGACCGCCCCCCCCCCCCTCTTTCGTTCGCCATTGCCTTCTTCCTACCTGCCCTGCCGCACACAGCCGACCGGAAGTCTTCCTGATGTCAGCGCTGACGTCGGAGGAAGGGAGGGCTTTGCTTAAGCCCTCCCTCCGACGTCAGCGCTGACATCGGGAAGACTTCCGTTCGGCTGTGTGCTGCGACAGTGCAGGTAAGGAGGAGAAGACTACTCTCGCGGCTCGAATGCAGTGCACTGCGATCCAACCCCGCAGGAACCCCGCGACCCTCGGAGGCGTCCCCACGGGATCCCCGCGACCCTAGGGGGCGTCCCCATGGGATCCCCGCGACCCTAGGGGGCGTCCCCACGGGATCCCCGTGACCCAAAGGGGGAACCCGCGGGATCCCCGCGGGTCCCGCGGGATTCCCGTCATCCCCGTTCCCGTGCAGCTCTCTACAGGAAACTCGAATGAAAGATAACATTAATCTTAGGAGAAAGATGGAAAACCTGGAAAATAACTCTAGATATAATAATTTAAGGTTAATTAACTTTCCTAGGTTATCATTGGTAATACCTAGAAAAATGTTTAAAAGATACTTTCTTGAAGTTTTGGGGGCTTCAGAAGACTCGATACCCCCTTTATCACAAGCTTATTATTTACCTAACAAGAATCAATCGTTAAAGAGGTCTTCGGACCAAGGAACATTGGATGTATCAGAGTTACTGGAGAAATCTGACAAAGAGGCAGCAGAACCAAGTACTTTGATTATATCAGTGGCTCTCTCTATTGATAGTTTGGTTATTGAAATTATTCTTTTAAAAATAGGCAGAAAGAGTTTATGGGTTTTAAAGTGCAGATATTTCCTGATTTATCACGGGAGACTCAAAAGCGTTACCGTGAATTTCTTATGTTGAAGCCTGGTGTTACATCTTTAGGTGCTACTTTCTATCTACGATATCCTTGTAAATGTATAGTGCTTCACCGTACAGTTAAATATATTTTCTTTGAGCTTAATCAGTTGACTTCCTTTTCAGCGCTCTCCTGTCTGGAGGCAGAAAAATCATAAGCCCTAAGATTATTAATTAATCCCTGCTCAGCCCTATAGACAATTCTAAGTATAAGAATGTACTTCTGTTCAATTCTTTTTCTTTTGTCCTCGCTAAAGAATCTTGGATCCTATAATTTGAGAACTTGAGCATATTAGTCATAAATGATTTTATTGTTATTGTATTATTTCTTGCTTTATGTAGAATTACTAATCTTGTTTTCTGTACAAGTTATTCTTGATTGTATGATTTAAAAATCAATAAATATAATTTATAATAGAGCAAATTATGACTAAGAAAGCAAGTCAGAAACCTGTCACAGTGTGGTAGAGTACAAGTTTCAGGACCACAATTCAAACAGGCACTTTAAACCTATCTAAGAAGTTAATTCTATACAAGGGCACCTTAATCATTCTATAAGGAAAAGTAGACACCCTAAGCTCAGTCTTTAAACAGCGCCATTGTTAGCAGTAGACTTAAAAACAGCCGCCAATCATGTGTCAATCATGTGACGGTGTCATTTAGAAAACTGTGCCTCTGGCTAGGGTTAACATTTTTCAGGCCGCAAAAATCATAAAACATCGCCCTGACCAGTTCAGCCTCTGGCCCCATCCAATTCCGCCTTCAGCTCCACCCCCCACATGCCTCCTCTCTTCTTCCCCAACAAGCTCCGGCCGCATCTGGAGAGCCTGGAGAATGCACAGATGTGTGTGACATTATCCGTGCATGCTCAGATGCCCTCCAGATGCAGTCAGAGCTGGTCGGAGCTTTCCAAAACCCAGAGAAGTCCACTAAAAAGAGGACGTGTCTGGGTATCCCGGCCTACATTTCCAGCACTTACCTATGATGTGAATCAAACCTCTGAAGGCGCCTACCTGCATCTAGCGCCACTTCTGGTGTTAGCCATGCCTACAGTGACATTAGGTGAGGGTAGGCATCTCCGGAGGTGCAATTACGGCACTGTGGCGTCTTTAAATTTTTTTAAAATACAGTTTAAAATGGCATTTCCCTCTTAACTTAGGTGCCAGTAGGGCACATACTAGCACCTAAGTTAAGGCACCATTTATAGAATATAGGCCCTTTATTTTACACAATACTAGTATATTCATAGCTGGTGTAAATACCCACATCTAGATGTATGCGTCAGAAAGCTGATTCGGTTAATGGACACTAAAGTGCCTCTTCTATTAAACTGCGCTGGCAGTTTTTAGCACAGAGTGCTGTGTTGAATGGCTCGCGCTGCTCCCGATGCTCATAGAGTTCCTATAAGCGTCGGGAGCAGCGCGGGCCATTCAGCGCGGTTTCCCACGCTAGAAACTGCTAGCACAGTTTAATCGCAGAGGCCCTAAGTTTTATATCTACATGGATGACATACAGCTATTCATACTCATTGAATCTGATTTACCCATAGCTCTGAATAAACTACCTGTCTAACGTTACTGTATACAGGCAATTTCATAATCTATTTGTCTAGGCATTATGTATGTCAACCTTGCAACCCATTCTGAGCTTGTTGGGGAGAATGGGATATAAAACAAACCAAATAAATGAATAAATTCTAAAATTTTGTAATTCATGCATACATGTGTACTCTGCCCACACTAGGGATAATTCTCAATAGAAGATGCCAGGATGTACTATACAGAGTCTATAATGTCTGCTGTGCATGTAATTGCCATTATACAATGCTATCTAAAGTTAAAAGGGGATAGATTCTGTACAAACATAAGGAAGTTCTTCTTCACCCAAAGAGTGGTAGAAAACTGGAACGCTCTTCTAGAACTGTTATAGGGGATTCAAGACAAAGTTAGACAAGTTCCTGCTGAACCAGAACGTATGCAGGTAAGGCTAGACTCAGGGCACTGGTCTTTGACCTAAGGGCTGCAACGTGAGCGGACTGCTGGGCACGATGGACCATTGGTCTGATCTAGCAGCGGCAATTCTTATGTTCTTATGTCTGCATTTATGCAACTAACATTAGGGTAAACAAAAATAAAATCCTAAATATTTCATTATTAATATTATTTTTATAACAAAGACCAAATTTAATTTAAAAAAATATATAGGCGGTATACTAACTGAAGTTGAATGGTAGATAAATTCATACTAACTTACAGTAAACATCAATAAACTTTTACCCATTCAATAATATAGAGCAAGAGATGTTTCCCTTGTAGCTTGTCATACAAAGTAAATATATATTTAAATTCTGGTGTCACCTCAGTAACAGCGGACAACAAACAGCACCAGGGGGCCTCATAGATTGGGATAGTAGAGTTCATTTTATTGATTGACTCAACACTGGCCGTGTTTCAGCAAACAATGCCTGCATCAGGGGTCCATACAAACTTGTTAAAATCAAAGAAGTGTGTGAATGGAAATGTACTGCAACTAGATCAGTCAAGTTGTAACACATGCTTCTTTGATTTTAACATGGGTCATCCAATAAAGTGAACTCTACTATCCCAATATATGAGGCCCCTGGTGCTGTTTTTATTTCACTGTTTAGTGTGTACATTGGTTCCCTCTTCTCGTTGCTTACCTCATTAACAGCAACGTAAAATTCCTCCGCTGTACTCTAAGGTAAAAATAACTTCAAAAACAAAGATACTGCAAAATATACTAAATAGCAACCACAAAGAGCAGTAAAAAAGTCTAATGGACTTTCAGAGTGACCCAGTCTGTCTAAAGCACTCAAATGATAATAAATAGTTATAATTATAAATATGTGAGAGGGATTCTCAGTGTGAAGGAAAAGCGAAGGGAGAATATTCTCCAGCGCTTACACATACTGGTGAAGATATAACAACCTCCTCTCTTTTGCCGGCTGGCTTGCTTCCTGTGCCGTTCATGGCCTAATGACTGGAGTCCGCTTAATGCTACAGGTACCTGAGGAAGGGACCCAGAGTCTCCGAAACTGGGCTTGGTAGAACCTGATTTGGCAGTGGATTTTGTAGCCCTGCCTTTGTCTTCAATCTTCTGGACCATGCCTTCAAGCTAAGTCTGTTTTTTGGATCTAGGAGTCGGTTGGGGGACTTTCAGAGTGTCCCACTCTGTCTTTACTTTAGCACTTTAAATTTGTGATTTACTTTATCACTGTATTAGTTTTCTCACTTATGATTGAGTTGAGCACACAAGAGGGATTCAGTAATGGTGCGCAGGTGGAGGTTATTATATCTTCACCAGTATGTGTAAACGCTGGAGTATATTCTCCCTTCGCATTTCCTTCACACTGAGAATCCCTCTCACATATTTATAATTATAACTTTATTATCATTTGAGATACTCTAAAGTGCCATAAATATGCTACCCAGAACCTATGAACAACAGATCTGCATTAATTCTAATTGGCACTGGTGGCAATAGTTATTATCATTTGAGGTAGTAGGGAAGTAGAAATAGGGACCAGTTAAATGGGGATTTTAAGTACCTGACTCTCGGGGTCTCTATTCTACCCAGTTTTCAGGCACAGATAGTTATTAGGTAGAGCAAAGGCTTGGTGTCTGATTTGTCTTACTTTTGGTGACCCAACACACTGGGAACTTTATGGGGATTGGAGACAGGGACAGTCAGACAGGGAACTGGGCCCCCAGGCAAAGAGTCATAGGTCTCCCATCTCTCCATCCAATATACAGTAGATTTCTTATTCTGCATCTGTAGTAATATTTTAACTCATTAAAGACAAATACCTAATGTAGAAATATACAGTATAAAGTCATTAAATCATGCTAGTGATGAATCTGGGATATACATTTAGAATGAACTGAATGTTGTTTTGCTTTCTAAATATTGCAGAATCTCAACCTTTTTCATTTGAACAGCACTGTTGGATGATGCACACATATGTAAGAGAAAGAAAAAAGAAAAAGAAGGTCCCAGGCCTCGTAATCAAACAGAGCAAACAAAAAAGGAGAGGCACAGGAGGTATCTTAACACAACTTACAGTTACATATGCTTTCTTGAAGTTTAAGCAAAGTCCATTGTATACATGGCCCTTTGGTCTAACATAGACACAGCATAGCAGCCCTTATGAGGTAAACGTAAACATACTCTGCATCCACAAAAATCCAATCTCCTGTCCAACAACTGATGTACAGGCGCATGGTTGGTTGGTTCAGATCCTATCTATCAGAGAGACAACAGTCCATACTGTTTGGCAGCACCTCATCACCACCATGGGCAATGATCTGTGGAGTACCATGAGGATCTATACTGTCACCTATTCTATATAAATATCTACCTCAAGCCACTAGCCAAGCTGATAAGGTCAAGGGACACCAAGTTCTACATCTACACGGATGACATACAGCTACTCATTCATATTGAACCTGATTTAACCACAGCTCTGAATAAACTACTTAATATCAATTCTGCCTAAA
Organism: Geotrypetes seraphini; assembly: GCF_902459505.1. NCBI lineage: Eukaryota > Metazoa > Chordata > Amphibia > Gymnophiona > Dermophiidae > Geotrypetes > Geotrypetes seraphini. The sequence continues at coordinate 197,915,880 of NC_047087.1, forward strand.
CCCAAGTAAAACTGAGCTTCTATGGGTCCCTAACACAAGTGGGTACATACCTGATCTCAAAATCTCTTTTGGGAAATATCACATCAGGAACCTTGGAATACAGCTAGATTCAACTCTTACTCTAATCTCCCAAATCCAAGCAATCTTCAAGAGCTACCTCTCTCCTTAAGTTGAGAAAAGGAATCTCAGTTGTGCATGCCATGATGACATCAAGACTGGATTACTATAAAGCACTCTACATTGCTCTGAGTGCACCAACTCCAAATGATTCAGAATGTTGCAGCGTGATGCACCGGGGAAGGGCCTAAGGGCTCGTGTCATAGTCGGAGGGAGGAGGAGCATGAGGTGTTCTCAGTACCTCCTGCTTTCAACTTTTAAGAGGTATGGGGCAGGGGGACCTGGAGGGGGAGGGAGTGCTTTCGTAGAAGGAGGGAGTGGGCATCCCTCCTGCCTTTTAATCAGATAGGAGGAGGGAGTTCCTTCATGGCAGGAGGGAGTGGGCATCTCTCCTGCCATTTGTTTTAGGTTTGGGGGGGGCGCCACGTTTGTTGGGGGTCATTAGGAAGGGCTGTCGGGGATTTTATTCCTTTTATGGGACAGATATTTTGAGTGTGTAATACATGCAAAATATCTATGCCATTGAAAAAAAAGAAAAAAACCTCCAAACAGGCAGACTAGTCGGTAACACAGTTTAGGATCGGTAAAACCCGATGCTAAATACCTAAGTGATGTTAGTAAATCAATTGCTTGGCTATTTTGCATGGGGTTTTACTAATTTGCATCAGATTGGAAAATGGGTGATCGAGGGAAAAAAAACACATGGCAGTTTTGTGCATTGGGGAATCCAATTCAATTAATTGCTAAACTGGTCAAACCGGTTTAGCAATTATTGGGACTCGATCGGTAAGTTTTGTGCATCCCCCAGATAGTGGTGTTACTTGCATGAGTAAGGAGAGAGCTGATTTGGAAAACCTCAGATAATTCCCTCAAACTGGTCTGCCTGAGGGGCCCTAAATAATTATTAAAGGCAGTTTCCAAAAGTAATTTGCCTGAATAAATCGGATATTTGAAAAATACCCACCCTTCCTGTGGATAAACATAACTGCTGATAATTATTTGAGTTTGCGTGATTATTAAGGCCTGTTGTTTTCTTTTAACTGAAGCTGCTCTTTGTTGGCCCCAAAATCTTTCGTCCTACTATTTCTCAATGGATAAGTTGGCCTTCATTTTGAAATATGAAAAAGCAAAGGACACAGATGATTGCATCTTGGATAATTCAACACTCTTTATTCTCAACAGTTCAATTTGAATTTCCATTTATAGACACCCATAAATCAACTTGTTGGAAAGCTGCTTCCCTCTGTTTGGCTAAAATTATACATGGGCCTCCACAGGTGAAGTTCCTAAGGCAAGGTGAGAGTGTTTTAGGAAAACAAAGCACACAGTTTTGATTTGAAGGCAGGTGAAGTTCCTAGGGCAAGGTGAGAGTGTTTTAGGAAAACAAAGCACACAGTTTTGATTTGAAGGCAGGTGAAGTTCCTAGGGCAAGGTGAGAGTGTTTTAGGAAAACAAAGCACACAGTTTTGATTTGAAGGCAGGTGAAGTTCCTAGGGCAAGGTGAGAGTGTTTTAGGAAAACAAAGCACATAGTTTTGATTTTCAGAATTTTAATTAGATCAATTGCTTGCCATATAATCTTAACACTTTTTATAATCTAATATTCCTAGTGTAGCCCCTGGCCTCCCTGTGGCTGGTTATATGCACAGGAGGCATGCCAGAAGGTCACTACTGGGTAAAGGGAGAGTAAATAGGACAAATAGAAATTCCCCCTTCAGGTATATTTAGGGTTCACTGATCCTCTGAGCTATATGCATAGAGGTAGCCTGCTGCTTGGAGAAATTCTCTGCCAGTTCCTACAAAACTATTAACCAGAGAGGGACAAATTGTTTCTCCCTACTTCCTTCTGTCTCTACCTCTACACTGCTTAGCAGGCTCAAAAAACTGACCCTTTCAAAAGAGCCAATAGTAGTTCTCCACTATTGGCAGTGGGAGAAGTCCACACATGATAACCATGACATCAGAGGCCTGTTCGCTGAATTTCTGCACTTAGCATAGTTGCCAGGTCCACAGTTCTCTCGCCCAATCAGTTTGCTTTGGAACGCTAGCTGTGGGTTGCGGTTTATCGGGTTGGTTTTAGATTTTTGGGCTGTAATTTGGGCTGCATCTTGTCACGGTATTCTTAAGTCGGCTCAGCATTCAGCAAATCAGCATTTAGTGCAGACCATGTGACCTTGCCCGCCCTCTCCCCACAGCCAATCTTAATCAGAGCTTAACCTTGTGTGTATCTCACATACATTTCTCTCTCTCATGTTCTCCTCTACCTGAAGTTTGTTGTCCAGTAGTTCTTTGGCATAAGGAGAAAAGTTTTCCAGCTAAACCTATGAGGGAAAATTTCTCCCCCCCTCTTTCCAGCCCCCAAGATGGCTAGATTTAAGCATGGTGGGAAAAGAGACATTCCAGTGCTCAGAAAGAGGAGAGGGAGCATACATCATATTTGATTTGCAAATACAGCCATTAACCTAGTTAAGGCAAATATAATGTGACCATATATCCCATTTTAAACAGGACCATCCCGTTTTTAGATCCCCTGTCCCGTTGCCCCCACGCACAGCTTCAGAATACCGAAATGTCCCGTTCTCAGAGAGAGCATCCTGAAGCTGTGCGTGGGGTCAACGGGACAGGTGATCGCAGAGCCTGGGCTCTCTCCCTGCTTCCCTGCTGCCGACACAGCAACTGCACAACAGCCAGCCCACAAGCCTTCTCCCCAATGTCAATTCTGACATTGAGAGGAAGTTCCGGGTCAGCCAGGTAGTGATTGGCTGGCCCGGAACTTCATCTCCGATGTCAGAATTGATGTCGGGGGAAGGCTTCTGGGCCGGTCGTTGTGCAGTCGCTGCACTCGCCTGGCCTGGCCCTGATGCTGTGGTGGCAGCGGGGAAGCAGGGAGAACGTGTTGGTGTCATTGGTGGTGTGGGGGGAGGCAGGAAGAGAAAAAGAAAGAAAGAAAGAAAAGATTAGGGGAGTGTGGTGGCAGTGGCTTGGGGGGTAGGGAGGCAGCGGTGGCTTGGGGGTGCTGGGAGAGAAAAAGACAGAAAGAAAGAAGTGGGTGCATGGAGAATGAAAAAAAGAAAGGGGGGCAGGGAGAGAGAAAAAAAGACAGAAAGAAAGGATGCACAGTTAGAAGGAAGTGAAACCAGAGACTCACCAGACAACAAAGGTAGGAAAAATTATTTTATTTTCAATTTAGTGATCAAAATGTGTCAGTTGCACTGATAGCCTTCATAATCCAACATACCAAAACACCAATATATCTGCATCGTTTTTTGATACCATACTCTCCAGCCAGGACTCTAAGATCAACGGAACAGCATTTACTGACTATCCCTTCTTTAAAAATAATAGGTACCAGAAGAGCTACTATTTTTCAGTCTTAGCACCCCAGCTTTGGAACAATTTACCAATCTATTTGCGTGGAGAAACCTCATTAGAAAAATTTAAAAGCTCATTAAAATGCTACCTGTACAAAGATGCATTTGAGTCATAGATAGGATAATTCTTCTATCATCAATCACAGGCTCAAATACCTAAATTTAACCAGACCTTATGTATAGGTCACAACCTCCCCCATTCTCTTTTTAGGCTTAGCCATATTTCTAAAACATTTTTTCATTACCCTCCTGATGTTGATGTTTCCTTAAATGTAATGTAATTTATTTCTTATATACCGCTAAATCGTTAAGTTCTAAGCGGTTTACAGAGAAATATACATTAAAGGATACAATAAAATAAGATAAATAAATAAAGAATTGGTACATTGAAATGTATCTTTACTTTCCTTAAAAATTGTAGTTCACCCCTCTTCCCTTATGTATCGCTAATTATTTGTGTACATACATTGTATGTTTACTTGTACAAATTGTTTTATTTGTCTCCCCAAAATTTTTTAGTTATACGCATTGAAATTATTTGATATTGTGTGAATAACAAACTTTTAATAAACTTGAAACTGTACTTGTCTATTTTTCTATACTTGTTACTGAGGTGATATTGCATATTTTAAAGTCATCTGTCTTGACCTCTTTGAAAAAACCCCTAAATATAAATGAAAATTAACATTTTTTTCTGCATACAGTGTGCTTTGTGTGTTTTTTTTTAATTTTATGGTTACCATTATGAATTAATAAGATATTGTGTGTACATAAAAATATGAATGGAAGAAATTGGGGCGGGGCTAGAAAATCAGTAGATGTCGCTTTTTGATGAGAAAAATAAATGGTCACATTAGGCAAGTACAAAGTGTTCATGTCTTTTGTTGTGTGTCTCCAATTATCAAAAACCCCAAAGAACCAGTCTCTTCGGCCGCCAATTACAGACCCATTGCCAACATATCTCTCTTCCTCAAACTAACGGAAGGTTTAGTTAATCTTGACCTCATGACATACCTAGAGAAGTTTAACATTCTACATGACTCCCAGTCAGGATTTCGCACAAACTACAGTACGGAAACTGTCTTAGCATCGTTAACTGATCACCTCTTCCATCTGTTTTCTCTGGGAAAAAGTGCACTGGTACTTCAGTTTGACTTAAGCAGTGCCTTTGACCTTGTCGCCCATGACATTCTGATCAGATGCCTCGATTCTACTGGCATTTCGGGACCTGGTTCACAGGCTTCCTAAAAAACCGCACCTACCTGACAATTAACTAACTACTCTATCTCCCAGACCAAGAACTAACTAGCTACCTCTATCCCTCCAACCTCAACACTTTCTGACAACACCTAACAGCCCCCATCCTAACAAATATAAAAAAACAAACAAACAAACAACTTTTGTAAATGGCAGGTAGAACTAGAAGCAGCAAGACTTCTATCAAGACAGGCAGTCCAGTCACCGAAAGTACCCAGGGGATGGCTACGGTCTTCGTACAGATGGAAGGGAAGCCAGGACGGAGGGCAGAGGTCTCTGTACAGACCGAGGCCATCCCCTCAAAGATGTCTACAGTCTCCACACAGATGGAAGGAATGGATCAGCCAGATGAAAGCCTTTTGCTAGAGCTGAGGAGCCTGAGAGAGGAGGTTCAGCACTTAAGATGTATCCAAGACGACGAGACCTTCATCGACGGAGTCATCCAGGAGCTGTCTCAGATCGCCGAATATGAACCTGACAAGACCATCCTAGAGACACTCAAAGCATCCAAACCTGCAAACTTGAGACCAACCGTCGGAATACAGGAAGTGGCTGGGTACGCTGATTCCTGGCAGCTGGTGACTTCCTCCACAGGAAAACGCAGAAGACCTTATTCTGTCTCTTTCTCCCACATACAGGGCGGCTCTACATCGACACCACAAATCACCCTGAGGAACAGATACCAGCTACTACAAGAAGGTCCTGACAACGAGGAACAGGAAGTTGTTCATCAGACGGTTCCAGTTCCGGAGTCAACAGATCGGCCCACCCCTAAGAAGCGCAGAGTGGTGGTCATCGGGGATTCGCTGCTGAGGAGCACCGAGGGTCCAATTTGTATATCAGACCTGCAATCAAGAGAGGTCTGCTGTTTGCCAGGGGCCAGGATCTGGGATGTAACCGCTTGTTTGGACAGACTCATCAAGCCCCGTGACCACTTCCCCATGATTCTCATCCACGTGGGAACCAACGACACTGCCAGGAGCACCCCGGAGAGCATAACTGAAGACTTCAGAGCCCTGGGTGAGAAGCTGAGGAGGATGGATGCGCAGGTGGTCTTCTCCTCGATCCTCCCAGTAAGGGGCAAGGGCAGTGCCAGAGAGGATCGCATCCAGAGGGCAAACAACTGGCTGCAGGGATGGTGCAAGGAGATGAACTTTGGGTTCTTGCACCATGGAGAGGCATTGCAAGGACTACAGGGACCAGACAGGTTATACCTGACTAGAAGAGGGAAGAACGTCCTTGGACACCGTCTAGCCCGCCTACTACACAGGGCTTTAAACTAGGTAAGTTGGGGGAGGGTACGGGCACAAACAACCTACCTGGCGAGCTAAGCTGCCAATACTTTTTTGAGACTAAGGTAAGTAAACACCGATCTGGGTCAGGGGAGAGTATACACACTTTCGAGTCTGGGATTGGCTCACATTATAATTCTGGGTCACAGTGTAATTCTGGGTCTAGCGGGAGTACACATTGTAATTCTGGGTCTAGAGGGAGTACACATTGTAATTCTGGGTCTAGAGGGAGTACACATTTAAATTCTGGGTCCAACGAGAGAACACACATTGCAAATTGTACTAAAGGAGTTCAAGTAGCCCAAGCGGGAATACCCCCACAGGGTACATACATTTCCGAATCTGGGATAGGAACACACTGTAGTTCTGGGTCTGGGGAGTCCGGGATAGGTGCACGTTGTAACTCTGGGTCTAGGGAAAGTACAAAACATGCAAATAATGCTAAAGGTGTCCAAGTAGCTCAAGCGGGAACATCCCCACTGAGACGTAACAAACATACAACATGGAGGGCTATGTTCGTAAACGCCCACAGTCTGGGAAACAAGATCCTGGAATTAGAAACAGAAATGAGGAATGCCGACCTGGATGTGGTGGCGATATCTGAGACCTGGCTCACGGACTCCCACGGGTGGGACATGGTCATACCGGGTTACAACTTGCTTCGACGGGACAGGGAGGGCAAAATGGGAGGAGGTGTTGCATTATATACTAAAGATGACATTAAGGTCAGCAGAATCACAGATGTCCACTACACTGGGGAATCCCTTTGGGTAAATTTGGCCAGAGGGAAGGACAAATGCCTGTATCTTGGCGTAATATACAGACCCCCAAGACAACAGGATGACCTAGATATGGAATTAATCGGAGATATAGAGAATATCACCTTGCGTGGGGACACAGTATTGTTAGGTGACTTCAACATGCCTGATGTGGATTGGGACACGCTTTCCTCTGCTTCCGGCAGCAGCAGGAGGCTATTAAACTCTATGAAGGGAGCAAGACTCAGGCAACTGGTGTTGGAACCAACAAGGGATCAGGCAATACTGGACCTGATACTTACCAATGGAGAAAGTGTCACAGAGGTCTCGGTGGGTGACACATTGGCCTCCAGTGACCACAACATGGTATGGATCAATCTCAGGAAAGGTTTCACTAAATCTACCACACTGACCAAGGTCCTCAAATTCAAGGACACAAACTTCAAAGAAACCCAATGGGAGACTTCATTCACCAGGTGCTACAAAGCCAAGCAGAAACCGATAACGTGGAAGAAATGTGGTCGACTTTGAAAGCCACCATACAAGAAGCAACAAACTGCTATGTTAAATCAGTAAGTAAACAGCGAAGGAACAATAAGCCACAGTGGTTCTCTGCGGAGATTTCGGACCTCATCAAGGAGAAGAAAAAAGCATTCATCTCTTACAAACAATCAGGGAAACAGGACTCTAGGGAAGTCTACCTGGCCAAGTCAAAAGCCGTCAAAACAGCAGTTAGGGAGGTCAAATTCCACATGGAGGAGTCTCTAACGAAGAACATCCAGAAAGGAGATAAATCGTTCTTCAGGTATATCAGTGACAGAAATAAGAACTCAGGCGGGATAGTACGTCTTAGGAAACCAGACGGAGACTATGTAAAGCGGACTCAGAAAAAGCCCAACTGTTAAATGAATACTTCTGCTCAGTCTTCACCCATGAGGCGCCAGGACTCGGCCCTCAGCTACAGACAAGGGTTGACGCAGATGACCCATTTAGTAATTTTGAGTTTACACCCAATGGTGTCTACTGTGAGCTGTCAAAGCTTAAGGTTAACAAGGCAATGGGGCCTGATAACCTACACCCCAGGGTACTCAGGGAGTTGTGTGATGTCTTGGCGGAACCGCTATCTGCGCTCTTCAATCTCTCCCTTAGTACGGGTAACGTCCCGTTGGACTGGAAGATGGCTAAAGTCATTCCACTCCACAAGAAAGGCTCCAAGATGGAGACAGCAAACTACAGACCGGTGAGTCTCACATCAATACTGTGCAAACTAATGGAAACTCTAATTGCCAATTGGATACGATCCTGAACGAGGAGAATCTACGGGATCCCCGTCAACATGGATTTACTAAGGAGAGATCCTGCCAATCCAACCTGATCAGCTTCTTTGACTGGGTGACGAGGAAGCTGGATGTTGGGGAGTCCCTGGACATCGTATACCTGGACTTCAGTAAAGCATTCGATAGCGTACCACACCGCAGGTTGCTGAGCAAGATGAGTTCTATAGGATTGGGTGACACATTGACGAAATGGGTTGGGAACTGGCTTGGAGGTAGGCTTCAGAGGGTAATAGTGAACAGCACCCCCTCCAAAATGACGGAGGTAATCAGTGGAGTGCCGCAGGGCTCGGTCCTGGGCCCGTTCCTATTCAATATCTTTATAAGAGACTTGGCAGAAGGGCTGCGAGGTAAAATAACATTATTCGCCGATGACGCCAAACTAAGCAATGTAGTGGGCAAAAGCGCAACAGACATAAATTCAATGTCCGACAACATGATGCACGACCTACTCCTATTGGAGCGCTGGTCTAGGCCCTGGCAACTCAGCTTCAATGCCAAAAAATGCAAAGTCATGCACCTGGGCAGCCAAAATCCATGCAAGACTTACACCCTTAATGGCGAGATCCTAACAAGAACTGAAGCAGAACGAGACTTAGGGGTGATCGTCAGTGAGAACATGAAGACTGCCAATCAAGTGGAGCAAGCTTCATCCAAGGCAAGGCAAATCATAGGTTGTCTACGCAGGAGTTTCGTCAGCCGTAAGCCTGAAGTCATTATGCCATTGTATAGATCCATGGTGAGGCCCCACCTGGAATACTGTGTGCAATTCTGGAGGCCGCATTACCGTAAGGATGTGCTGAGACTGGAGTCAGTCCAGAGAATGGCCACCCGGATGGTCTCGGGACTCAAGGATCTCCCGTACGAGGAACGGCTGGATAAGTTGCAGCTGTACTCACTCGAGGAACGCAGAGAGAGGGGTGACATGATTGAGACATTCAAGTATCTCACAGGCCGCATCGAGGTGGAAGAAGATATCTTCTTTTTCAAGGGTCCCGCGGCAACAAGGGGGCATCCGTGGAAAATCAGGGGCGGGAAACTGCACGGGGACACCAGGAAATTCTTTTTCACTGAAAGGGTGGTTGATCGCTGGAATAGTCTTCCACGTCAGGTTATTAAGGCCAGCAGCGTGCCTGATATTAAGGCCAAATGGGATAGACACATGGGATCTATTCACAGAGAAAGGTAGGGGAGGGTCATTGGGGTGGGCAGACTAGATGGGCCGTGGCCCTTATCTGCCGCCTATTTCTATGTTTCTATGTTTCTACCAGGCCTACAGCGATGGAACCCTTTCCCATTCTTGGTGTAACCCCTGTGGAGTTCCACAGAGCTTCCCTCTGTTCAACATCTACATGGCATCATTGGGACATATGTTATCTGACTTAAAACTGAAATCGTACATATATGCAGATGACATTCAAATTATCATCCACATAACCTCACTGACACAAGAGACTGAACAATACACCTCATCTGTTTTCACTATGGTAGAACAATGGACTACACAATTCAAACTAAAATTAAACGCAGAAAAAACGAAGCTTTTCCTCGCAAGTCCCAACCACAAACTAACGAATACCTCTCTGAAATTAAAGGGGCTAACTTACCCAATCAATTCCACCATTAAAATCCTTGGAGTCATCCTGGACCGATGCCTGACTTTTGAAGACCATACCAATGATCAGGTTAAAAATGCTTTAGCACCCTTTGGAAACTCCATACCATCAAACACTACTTTGACTTCCTCTCCTTTTGATTGCTGGTTCTGTCTCTAATCTTAAGTACCTTAGACTACTACAATATCATATATCTGGGATCCTTCAAGAAAACCATCAAACGCCTGAGAATCATTCAGAATACTGCCGTCCGTCTCATTTATGGTCTCAAAAAGTCAGATCATGTAAGTCCGTCCTACAAAACACTTCACTGGTTGCCAATGGAGGCAAGGGTCATCTTCAAGTTCGCCTGCCTTTGCTTCAAAACCTTAACGGGTTCATCCCCGATTTACCTGTTGCGCCATTTTGTGTTTCCAGGCACCACTTGTACACGTAGTGTCTATCTGTTTGGCTTCCCCTCCCTGAAGGGCTGTGTCTACAAGAGATTCCTTGATAGAACACTGTCATTCCAAGCTAGCAAATGGAATAAATGTCTAACCACCCTCATTTCAAATGCACCCTCCTACCAATCCTTCAGGAAATCAATTAAAACCTATCTCTTTGATAAATTTCTCTGACTCCTTCCAAACTTGTTACATCACTAAAATACCTGCTGTATCTCTGACATATTTCCGGTTATACCCAACCTCTCTCGGCTCACTAATGTAATTGAAATTTGTTACCAATGTACTTGACAATATTTTCTGTAATATCACTGTATATATACAGTCTCTTCCTCTGTAAACTGCTCTGAACTGCTTGTGGTATTGCAGTATACAAAATAAAGTTATTAGTATTATTATTATTACATGTGTAATTTCTCTTTCACAATGAGCTTGTAAGGCCACAAATGCAAAAGTAACCACTCTGTTCTAGCTGCAGTTTTTCCCGGTTCACCAGAATTGTTTCTCTTCATTGGGGGGGGGGGGGGATCTTGGATATTTTCTGATTTTGGAAATTTACAGTACATCTCTGAAAATAGTTGTGTTGTGCTGAAAAGTTCTCAGCCCATCCAACAAAGTTGGGGCAGTTTCCATCAAGGGCTAGACACGTAGTCCAATGAGTTTCCACATTTTTTCATTCTGTCAGAGAAGTACTGAACAAAAAAAAGCAGAAACTCACTGAAACCATCCTAACTAAAGTTAGTTGGGCTGAGAACTTGATTGCTTTGTTGCTCAAGTTAGTATAACTACTGCATTAAAAAAAAAAAAACTAAAATTACTTGCTGTTAGTTTTCAAGGACCAATCATATCAAAGAATGATGCTTGTCTGGGCAGTTGTATCCTTACGCAGACAGACACTCATAATATTGACAGACGTACATGTCATCTATTCTAGTGTATACTTATGAAGAGAATTTTTAAAATAAAGTAAAATTCTGGAATCTCTCATGGCACACCTGGAATTTCTTCGGAAAGATGCAGTGACCATGGGAATACCCCTCCACACAGTAGTACCATAACAAGTTTTAGTTAATTAAGTCTCAGTAATACTAAGATGCAGACATTAAAAAGAAAGAAAAAAAGCTCCTCCTCCCCCCTCCCCCCCGATGATGGCCCTCCCCGACGAATGTGACACTGGGAATCCACCCCACACTAGCATAAATCGGCTGGAAGAATGCCCATTCCCTCCTGCCATGCCAAGTTTCAAGTTTATTAAAAGTTTGTTATACACGCAATATCAAATACTTCAATGCATATGACAATAAAAAATTTTAGAGACAAAATAAAACAATTTGTACAAGTAAACATACAATGTATGTACACAAATAATTAGTGATAAATGAGGGAAGAGGGGTGAACTACCATTTTAAGGAAAGTAAAGATACATTTAAAGAAAAAATAACATCAGGAGGGTAATGAAAAAATATTTTACAAATATGGCTAAGCCTAAAAAGAGAATGGGGGAGGTTGTGATCTATACATAAGGTCTAGCTAAAATTAGGTATTTGAGCAAGGGATTAATGATAGAAGAATTATCCTATCTATGACTCAAATGTGTCTTTGTACAGGTAGCATTTTAATGTGCCACCCTCCCCGTGTGAGAAAAAAATGGCAGGAGGGATGAATACTCCCTCCTGCCAAGCCAACTCCCCCCCCCAAAACACGGCAGCAAAATGGCAGGAGAGATGCCCACTCACTCCTGCTAGCAAAGACCCATCCCTGCACCATCCCCTACCCTCTCCCTTCCCCCCTCCCAAAAAAAAGGTAGGAGGATGCCCACTCCCTCCTGCCACTGGAGGTCCTTTCAAGGAAGTTGGGAGTAGGAGGGATGCTCCATCACTCCTTCTCCAAGGCCCGCCTGTCCAAAATGGCGAGCGTTCCCCTCCCTGATGCATCATGTGATGCACGGGGAGGGACTCAAAGCCCTGATTAGCCTTAGATGCCTCCGGGATACATAGGGAGGAGCCTAAAGGATACAAAAAGGGGAAAAAAAAAGTTTCCTGCCCCAAACAGCTGAGTGGCAGGAGGCTACTTTCGGGGCTTCCCCTGCCGGCTCTGCGCATGTGTGAGAGTCACTCTCACAGCAATCAATCAGATGGTAGAGTCGGATTACGACGCATCTCCGCAAGAATCATTTGCATGCAAACTTTTTAGTTTTTGAATCGGCCAAGAATCGAATTGGAGCAGACCCACATGATCTTACCGATCCTCTTTAGTGCATCTAGACCTAAGTCAGAGAATTGTGTTTATTTTGTTTTTGAATTAAACAGAAACTTCAGTTCAGGCTTATTCATTTAGAAAGGCATATCAGAAAATTTCCTACACTCAGGGTAGAGGTTTTTTTTCCCCTTTTTAATTAGGATTAAGCCAGGTTTAGGGAGAATAGAAAGTAAGAAGAATTAAAGACAGATGAACTAAAATACCAAGAAAGCTGGAAGAGAGTGCACTGAAGAAAAAAAAAAATGTTTGAGACTGCAAAAAGGACTTTTTTTAAAAGCCCCAGAATTTTTATCTGTGCTCTGACAGGCAGAGAAAATCATAAAACTTGAAAGTTGATAATATCTAGTATAGGAGAAAAGTTACAAAAGCTACTATTTTGAGTGAAATTTACGGCCTCTTTTACAAAGCTGCGCTAGCGGCTGCTCTGCGCTAATGGCCCCAAAGCCCATAGAGATTTAAAGGGCTTAGGGGCCATTGCCGCGTGGCTTTGTAAAAGAGGCAGTTAATATTTTAACTGATTGCTAAGTTATAGTAAATTAAGATGTAAAAACTGGCCAGTAGGATTCACTTAGGGCTCCTTTTACAAAGGTGTGCTAGGGCCTTAATGCGTGCAATAGCGCACATTAAATTCCCAAGCGCGCTAGCCACTACCACCTCCTTTTTAGGAGGCGGTAGATTTTAGGCTATTGTGCGCGATAATGCGCGGTAATTTTGTGCGTGCACTAAAAACCTTAGCGCATCTTTGTAAAAGGAGCCCTTAGTCATTTCCAAATTGTAACTCTTATATTACTGTGGGATTTAAAAGATTCAGTGCCGTAAATTTAAATTGTTGCACTTTATTCTGGTGTGACTCTTGTGTTTAGATACTGTAACACATATAGATTCTTTGACATCTTCAGTTATATCTACACTTATTTCTCCTGTCTTTTGCATTGCCTACGTGGGAGAAGGTTTTATTTTCTGTATCCTGCTCTGAGTGAAGGCACTGACTCAGACCTCACCAACCACATCTACACAGATTTAGAGGTCGGGGTCGCTCTCTCAGGAGGGTGGGTTACATCTTCACACTATCAGCTACCCTGTTTAGTGAGATGGAGTAGCAGCAGCCCACTTTCATTCCTGCCCCACTGGCTCTGGGTTCAAAATGGCAGTGCTGACCCCTAGCGATAGTGTCATAGTACTACAACTAGGGGGGTCAACCATAACCTTTACATAGAGGTCTGAGCCCCTAGCTGTAGTACCACAAGACTACCATTAGGGATCGGTGCCAGCATTTTGAACTCAGAGCCAATAGGAAAGGAGTGGAAGGGGATCACTCCTGCCTTGGAGCCACTATACCAATGTTTCTCAGTCCAGTCCTTAAGGCACACCTAATCCAATCAGGTTTCAGGAAATGCACAATGAATATGCACGAGATAAAATTTCATACTATGGAGGTAGTGCATGCAAATCTATCTAATGCATATTCATTGTGGATATCCTGAAAATTTGATGGGACTAGATGTGCCTCAACAACTAGATTGAGAAGCACTAAGCTAGACTATGAGGGATCATCTCCTGGTAAGTCCTATGGGTGCAATGGTATATTAAGGGGTGGTGGACTGCTGCAGGCCCCATCTTTGTAAGGGAGTGGTGTCTCTCCTCCTCTCTACCCCGCGTTCCTCATGAAATGTTTGCCGCTCTTCCCTGCTGGCACAAGCAGCATCTTCTACCTGCTGCTCATGCCAGCTTCAGCTCCCTTCTAACGTCACTTCCTGGTCTTGGAACCAGGACCTGATGTCAGAAGGGCGACGAACATTTGAAGAGGTAAGCAAGAGGGAGGGGATGTGATGCTGGGTGCCACCGCCCTGAACACCAACCTCCCTAGCTATGCCACTGTGTGGGTGAAAGGAATTCTGGAGAGGGACCAGGGGGTGGGGGAGGAATTGGGGATTCTAGAACCTGTGGAGGTTAGAGGAAAGATTGGAACATTGGTGGTGAGGGATTAGAGAAGATTGAACCTGGGGGAAGAGAGATTGTCTTGGCCAATATTCGGCCAGAAAATGAGTGTATTTTGTGGGTCTTGGCTGATTATTGGCTGGAACTCGCATAAGTGCAGGCAACTGGCTCCTGGCTGGATATGTCCAGATATTCAACGATGGTGTCTAGACATAGCCCAACATCAACTATTTGGGTCTAATATAGCCAAAGGCAGCCAGCACTTAAATATAGATGCTACTGCCATTGACTATTGACTGGAAATGACTCAAGGTCCAAAAATGAGCCACACTGAAAATGTTTCAATGCACATCCCTAGCAGGTACTTTCCCGCTAAAACTCCATGCAAAATGTTCCCATAAAATAAATCAAAGCAAATTGGCCCCTCATGCACACAGACACAGTGTTCCGAACAGAACACATTTGGATGTCACCTATTGTTTAGATCTAATATTTACATGCCTGCCTGAAAAGCTCTTGGAACCGCATAATTAGTGGCAGAATGTGCCCTGCTGAATTCATATTTCTAACTTTTTATGTCTCAAGCACTGGCTGAAGAATTAAGTTAGCAAGAGCTGAGAAACCAAGCACACCTAGGCAAAATGAGGAAAAAAAAGAGGAATATATGGGGGAGGGAAGAATGGTTTTTGGTGTTTATACATTCAAAGTGGTTTATATATATATATATATATATATATATATATATATATATATATATATATAGGTTCTTATTTTGTTCCTGGGGCAATGAAAGATTAAGGGACTTGCCTAGGGTCACAAGGAGCAGCACTGAGATTTGATCCCTAAACCTCAGGGTGCTGAGGTAGCAGCTCTAATACAAGCCCACTCCTCACCTCACCTATGTAGGATATATTGCCATTTATGTGTTTAACACTTTTTATTGTCTGACAGTAGAAGAGAAATGAAAGCAAAAAGAGATCTACTGATTTCAGAGATTGTAATTTGGTGTCTACCATAGGTAGGGTTACCAGATTTTCCAAATAGAAAATCTGGACCCCCTAGACCCGTCCCCAGGCCCACCCAGTTCCACCCATCCCGGACCCATTACGCTCCAGTCCCACCCCCTCCCTGCTCTCTTCAGGCAGGAGGACATCCGCGCATGCACAGATGTGACATGATGATGTTACATGCATGCACACATGCGCATGATGGCATTGCATAGCATCTGTGCATGCCCTCCTATCCGACGGGGATTTGTTGGAATTTTTTCAAAACCCGGACAAAGTGCTGGATTTTGAAAAGCTGTCCAGACCTCCGGATATGCCCTCATAAGGAGGACATGTCTGGGGAAATCCGGACTAGAGAATGACACGGTGACAAAATTTATCACCGTTCCTGTCCCTGCGGATAACCGCGGGAAATAATCCCATGTCATTTTCTAGTGTCTATTTCAACCTCGGTCCTTCTACACCAGTATTCTTCAAAGCAAAGCTTGTGGGTCAGTGGTTGTGGCCATTCATACTTTGATTCTTATGTGAGCCAAGGATAATGAAGCCATTGTGACATCACTGATGTGATTGGCTCTTAGGCACTGGTGGAATCGCAATATCTGCTTTGGATACCAGAGACTGTCATTCTGTAGTGTCTGTTTCAACCTCAGTCCTTCTACACCAGCATTCTTCAAAGCAAAGCTTGCGGGTCAGTGGTTGTGCCCAATTATACTCTGATTCTTCCCTCTCTTCTTAAATAATGACATGAAGATGGTTTCCCGCGGTTATCCGCGGGGACGGGAACGGTGATGAATTTTGTCACCGTGTCATTCTCTAATCCGGACATCTGGTAACCCTAGCCATAGGCACTAGCTCTGTGGGTGCTTAAGCACTACTATTATTTTTTCCTGTGAGTCTGGTGATCTATGGCAGCAGGCTCCATGCTGCAGAGTACAGAATTAAGAACAATAGGCTTGAACAATATTCTTTTACAAGGTGCTATTAATTATTCACCCAAGGTGATGTTGTAGATCACCCTTTATACCTTGTAACTAAGGCGTATCAATCAGTCTATATGGCCCTCAGAGATGCCACCCAGGGATCAATGTGATCATATCCCTTGGCTTTACACACCCTATCGTCATCGGGTCAATATCAAATGTGAAAATGATATAAGCTTTTTTTCTTTTTGCTTTTTACTTTTACTTATTTTACTCGTGTGTGTTAAACTCTCTTTGCTAATTTTAAAACAATAAATATGGCTAATGAGTTTAAGGTCGATACTTAGCTTCACCGGGATGGTTAGTAGCTGTTGGTAGTGAAACTTAGATCGGGTGGCCAGCCGTGTAAAATTAACACAAAAGGGATAGTAGCCCTGAAGAAACCCCCTTTTTAGGGGTGAAACATGTTGGCATATGTATCCCTTACCAACAGCTACTAACCATCCCGGTGAAGCTAAGTATCGACCTTAAACTCATTAGCCATATTTATTGTTTTAAAATTAGCAAAGAGAGTTTAACACACACGAGTAAAATAAGTAAAAGTAAAAAGCAAAAAGAAAAAAAGCTTATATCATTTTCACATTTGATATTGACCCGATGACGATAGGGTGTGTAAAGCCAAGGGATATGATCACATTGATCCCTGGGTGGCATCTCTGAGGGCCATATAGACTGATTGATACGCCTTAGTTACAAGGTATAAAGGGTGATCTACAACATCACCTTGGCAGGGTACAGAATGACACAGGGACTGTCCCCGCAAGAACTCAATTTTCCCCATCCTGTCCCCGCGAGTTTTGTCACTGTCCCTGTCTTCGCCCCATTCCTGAAAGCTCTGCCTTAAATGCAGAAGCCTTGAACACTTATGATTTTAATCTGGGCGGGGCTAGGGGGGGGTCTGGATTTTCCGTTTGGAAATTCTGGTGACCCTAAGGAGGTGGAGCAACTCATAGGGCCTTTCTGGATGAGGAACTGATGAAGGTAGCACGAGAGGGAACCTAATGGGGGAAGGAAATAGCAGGGGACAAAGTAAGTCAGGTCAGGAGGAAGTAGAGAGCAGAGAAGTAAGAATGGGGGTGCAGAGTTGGTATGGGGGGGGGATTAAGAATTCTACCCCCATAACAAAAGTCAAATTGCATTGGGAGAAAGAAGTGTAAAAAAACAGAATAAGATGAGAGGAGGAAAAAGACATTAAGACAGGGGAAGACTGAGAAAGAAAAGAAAGTGTATGGTGTGCAACGTTAGGTAAAGAAGAGGGAATATTGAGGACAGGTTGGGATGGGGAGAATATGGGTTGTATATAGACCAGGGATAACTGAAACCATAGGGCTCCCTTTACTAAGGTGCGTTAGGGCCCTAACGCGCAGAATAGCACGCGCTAGACCTTAACGCCAGCATTGAGCTGGCGTTATTCTAGAAGCGTACCGCGCGGTAATTTTGTGCGTGCGCTAAAAACGCTCATAAAAGGAGCACATAGTGCGAGTGTGGTGTAAATGGGCTATTAGAAGGATGGTAAGATAGGGTTGAGGAGGGAGATAGACTTGTGGAACTTGCGGTGCTACTACTAGCATTTCTTTTAGCCACAAGTCCTCCCTGTGTGGCACCATTTGCTGTGCTCTTTAACGACAGACTAGCCAGTTATGTTCAATCCCATCATGCTTTAATTTCTTTTGTATGGTCTTGATAATTTGTGTCAAGTTGAGCACCCTACCCCCCAATCGTTTTGAAAAGTTGGCTCCTATGGTGTCTACAATAACACATTTCAGGATGTAGCTAGAAAAGTAATATCACGTTTATGATAGCCAAATGATGGTGATTATTGGTTTTATTTCTTTAATTATAAAACAAATATTTTATTTCACGCTCTTTATGGAATACAGCTAATATTTATCAGATAAACCCACTATAGTTTATGTAGATTAATAGTACAAGGAAAAGGGTGTCTTGTTGAAAAATAACTTGGGTTTGATATGGGCAGGTGTGGCACGTACAGTGTTGAATTAGATGTCCTTTGTCACTAACCCCAAGATTCTAAATAGTCCACCTAAAGTTAGGTGCCTACATCGGTATGCCTAGCCAATGTAGGCACATAATTGTTTAATGGACTTAATCGGCAATGATAATTGACAATTCGTACCTCAAAATTTATGCAAATTGCACTTAATTGGATGTTAGGTGCCTAACTTGGTTGGCCCCTAGTCCAAGATGCCTACCAATAAGTAGGCATTTGTTAGCGAACGGATCGTAGTGTCTTGTGCAAATAGGTGCCTGTTTGGATCTAGGCGCAGGTATGTATGCTCATAGGCCAAGAAAACCCTGGCATAAATAGGGTGCACCAAAAGTTACAACAGGTCTTACGGCCTGGCCACCCTGAGTAGGCCTGTTCTTACTATCAGAAGCTAAGTAGCGTTGGGCCTAAATAGTACCTGGATGGAAGACCACCTGGGAATACCAGGTGCTGTAGGTTGAGGGGCCCTATGTTGGGCAGCAGCAACATAGTGGAGCTGCACACTGCACAGGAGAAGGAAATGGTAAACCATGCCTGTACTCTGCCATGCAACATCATAGGTGGATTCCTCATGGTACATGTTGGCATGAGTCAGTGGCAAACTCAGTGGCATAATCCATCTATTCAAAGTTAGGATACCTAGCAATGCCAAAGCCTACTTTGGTGGCACTAAGCATGATTTTATAAAGTGCATCTAACATTTATAGAATCACGCTTAGCGCCACACTAGTTGATGTCTAATTTTTAGGCAGCATATATAGAATCAGGCTCTTAGGCCCTGATTCTATAAAGTCTACCTAAAGTTAGGCTCCAATATCAGCACTGATTCTATAAAACTTAGGTGCCCATTATAAAAATTCTGCATAGCATCACCTACGCATACGTAGGCAATACTGAGCATCCTAACATGTAAGCATCCCCAATTTATGCCAGGGTTTATTATGCCTAAAGTTAGGTACTGATATCAGAGCCCAATAGCACCTAATTCACAAAAAGGCACCTAACTCGAAAACACAACCGTGATCTACCCCTAACCACACCCACTTTTAGTGTAGGCACTTTGGACTAGGTGTCTACTTTTTATAGAAATGAGTTTTTTCGAGTTAGGTGCCTATCTTTCAATTAAGTCCAATTAAAGCTGATTGTGAGATGATGAGTTCCAAAATCAGCACTAATTAAGTCTATTGATCAATTAAGATAGGCAGACTTTTTAGAATCAGGTCCTAACTGCTCATATTTCACCTTCATCTGAAAAGCACTTTACAAAAGAGGATCTCATTTTTAAGACCAGTATAGGAATGGATTTTATTTAGGGTTCTGCACTCTGATTTCATTAAAAAAAAAAAAAAAGAGCAAGCAGAGTTGCCATTTATGAAGAAAATTAGTGTTTTTGACCCAAAAGCTTATTTTCTATATCTGTCTATGCTTGGTAAAGTATTTCCTTGAAGGATTTATTTGAACAGCTTTCAGATGCTGGTAATGAACTTCTGTTGATAATAAACTAGCTTTGAATTAATCGAGTTGCTCTTCACATTAATGGCATCTTGCAGAGGGATTTCTCTAAAAAGGTCTATGACATATGAATGTTAATACAAATTAATTAATTAAGCACTGTTATTACAATGAATGCCATACAACTCTAACACTCTGGAATCCATCAAATTATGAGCATCAGTTAGCAGGAATTCATTTATTTTTCCAATACATAACTACAGATTTTTCCCATATAACTCGTACAACACACTGCATGAATTTCCAAGTGACTTGAAAAAGATGATCTTTTTTAGTGACATTATTTTCACGGGTACAGATATATTCAATCCAAGTAACTTTATAAGGGCATTTTCAATAAAATAACACTTACAAAATCCACCCTCCCAACCTGGTTAAAATAATGAACCTACTTTTATGTAATTCAGTAGGTGTGTTCGGGGGCTAATCTTAGGCAAAAGCACAGGAGGATTCCAGCGGCACAGGAGTTTCCTGTGGAGGATTCCAGAAGCACAGGAGTTTATATGTGCACTTATAAAACACTCAGATTGCATATATTATAGGCAAGAACATTTACACCTGATCCTAGAGGTCATATGTCCATAGATTAATTTTAATTATGATTTCTGCAGCTCCTGTGAGGCACTTTTATAAAGATATGTGCCTTAATAAAATAGGCCAAAAATAGGTGCCCACTTTCCTTCTAATTTATTATTTATTTATTTATTAGAGAAAACTTGATATACACCTAAATAGACACAATATATAAAATTAGGGTTTCCAAACAGAAAATCCAGACCCCTAGACCCGCCTCTAGGCCCACCCAGTTCTACCCATCCCTGCCCCATTATGCCCCAGTCCTGCCCCCATCCCACCCTAGCCCCACCTCAGCCCCACCCCCTGCTCTTGTCGGGAAGGAGGGCATCCGCACCTGCCCTCCTACCCAATAGCAATTTGTTGGAAGCTTTTCAAAATCCAGACAAAGTGCTGGGTTTTGAAAAGCCGTCCGAGGAAATCCGGATATCTGGTAACCCTAGAAATGTAAATTAATGCAGGAAACTGCACAGCAGATACACAGTACCGGGCAGAGCTCTGGGTTTCTGGCCCAGAAATATCTAAGAAAAAGAACAATTTAAATTAAAGCATTAAATTATAGAGAGTGTATGTTTGGGCAGACTGGATGGACCATTCGGGTCTTTATCTGCCGTCATTTATTATGTTACTGGTATGTAAAAGAAATACAGGGCCAGGTTCGATAAACGGTGCTTAAACCAGCAACTGCCTTGGAGAAAAAGAGGCTGCAACGTATCATAAGAACATAAGAACATAAGCAATGCCTCTGCTGGGTCAGACCTGAGGTCCATCATGCCCAGCAGTCCGCTCACGCGGCGGCCCAACAGGTCCAGGACCTGTGCAGTAATCCTCTATTTATACCCCTCTATCCCCTTTTCCAGCAGGAAATTGTCCAATCCTTTCTTAAACCCCTGTACTGTACTCTTCCCTATTACTCCCTCTGGAAGCGCATTCCAGGTGTCCACCACTCGTTGGGTAAAGAAGAACTTCCTAGCATTCGTTTTAAATCTGTCCCCTTTCAACTTTTCCAAGTGTCCTCTTGTTCTTTTATTTTTCGAAAGTTTGAAGAATCTGTCCTTCTCTACTCTCTCTATGCCCTTCATGATCTTATAAGTCTCTATCATATCCCCTCTAAGTCTCCTCTTCTCCAGGGAAAAGAGACCCAGTTTCTCCAATCTCTCAGCGTATGAGAGGTTTTCCATCCCTTTTATCAAGCGTGTCGCTCTCCTCTGAACCCTCTCGAGTAACGCCATATCCTTCCTAAGGTACGGAGACCAATATTGGACGCAGTATTCCAGATGCGGGCGCACCATCGCCCGATACAATGGCAGGATAACTTCTTTTGTCCTTGTTGTAATACCCTTCTTGATTATGCCTAGCATTCTATTTGCTTTCTTAGCGGCTGTTGCGCACTGTGCCGTCGGCTTCATTGTCATGTCCACCATTACCCCCAAGTCCCTTTCTTGGTTGCTCTCATTCAATAATATCCCTCCCATCGTATAGTTGTACCTCGGGTTTCTGTTTCCAACATGCAATACTTTACATTTCTCAACGTTGAACTTCATCTGCCATCTCGCCGCCCATTCCCCCAATTTGTTCAAGTCCCTTTGCAATTCTTCGCATTCCTCTTTAGTCCCAGCTCCACTAAATAGTTTTGTATCGTCCGCAAATTTTATTATCTCACACTTCGTGCCTGTTTCTAGATCATTTATGAATATATTAAATAGCAGCGGCCCGAGCACTGAGCCCTGCGGAACACCACTCGTGACCCCCATCCAGTCCGAGTAGTGGCCCTTCACCCCTACCCTCTGTTTCCTACCCGCCAACCAGTTTCTGATCCATCTATGTACGTCTCCGTCCACTCCATGGTTCTTCAGTTTCCGGAGTAGACGTTCGTGAGGCACCTTGTCAAAGGCTTTTTGGAAATCAAGGTATATGATGTCTATGGGGTCTCCTCTGTCCATCCGTTTGTTAATTCCTTCGAAGAAGTGCAATAAGTTCGTTAGGCACGATCTCCCCCTGCAGAAACCATGTTGGGTTGTTTTCAAAAGTTCGTTTCTTTCCAGATGTTCATCGATGTGTTCTTTAATCAGTGCTTCCGTCAGTTTCCCCGGAACCGAAGTCAAACTCACTGGTCTGTAGTTTCCCGGGTCACCTCTTGATCCCTTTTTAAAGATGGGCGTGACATTGGCTATCTTCCAATCCTCCGGGATCATGCCTGTTTTCAAGGATAGGTTGCAAATTTGCTGCAGTAGTTCCGCTATCTCCTCCTTTAATTCCTTCAGAACCCTGGGATGGATTCCGTCCGGACCCGGGGATTTGTCAGTTTTAAGTTTTTCTATCTGCCTGTGTACATCATCAAGGCTCACTTCCATGGATGTTAATTTTTCTGCTTGATTTCCATTGAATATTTGTTCAGGTTCCGGTATGTTGGTTGTGTCTTCGTTTGTAAATACAGACGAGAAGAACATGTTGAGTCTTTCTGCGACTTCTTTCTCCTCTTTCACCGCTCCCTTCCTGTCTCCTTCGTCCAGCGGTCCTACCTCCTCCCTAGCTGGCTGTTTCCCTTTAACATATCTGAAGAACGGTTTGAAATTTCGTGCCTCCCTGGCTAGCCTCTCTTCATACTCTCTTTTGGCTTTTCGAACCACACGGTGACATTCTTTTTGATACTTCCTGTGCTCCTTCTGGTTCCCTTCAGTTTTGTCCTTTTTCCATTCCCTGAATGAATTTTTCTTATTGCCTATCGCTTCCTTCACTATTTTAGTCATCCATACTGGGTCTTTTGTTCGACCCTTTTTGCATCCCTTTCTGAATCTGGGGATGTGCAGATTTTGTGCCTCGCTCACTGTGTCTTTGAAAAAAGACCAGGCATGTTCTACTGTTTGCCATTTTTTGGAAGTGTTCCTAAGTTTCTTCCTTACCATTTCCCTCATTGCTTCATAGTTTCCTTTCCTGAAGTTGAAAGATGTCGCTATGGTTCTCTTTCCGTTCGGTATGCCTACTTCAACCTTGAACTTGATCATATTATGATCACTGTTTCCCAACGGTCCCACTACTTCCACTTCCTTTGCAGGTCCCCTTAGTCCATTTAGGATTAAATCCAGAGTGGCATTTCCTCTCGTCGGTTCTCTAACAAGCTGCTCCATGAAGCAATCTTGTATAGCCTCCAGGAATTCTGTCTCCCTAGCGCATCTTGAGCTTCCAAGACTCCAGTCTATCCCAGGATAGTTGAAGTCTCCCATAACAACTGTGTAACCACTTTTGCATTCTCGCTTCATCTCGGCATCCATTTCTTTATCGCTATCTCCAGTTTGCCCGGGTGGACGATAGTATAGGCCCATCTTTATTTCATGCCCTTTCCTACCCGGTATTTTAACCCATAGCGATTCCAGTTTGTTGATCATCTCCGCTGTGTCCATTCTTGTCGATTGTATGCTTTCTTTTACGTATAGGGCTATTCCTCCTCCTTTCTGACCTGACCTATCCCGGCGATAGAGCTTGTACCCCGGCAGTGCTGTATCCCATTTGTTTTCCTCATTCCACCACGTTTCAGAGATTCCAATGATGTCTATGTCCTCTGCATTGGCCATGGCTTCTAGCTCCCCCATTTTGTTTCTTAAACTCCTTGCATTAGTATATATGCAGTTTAGATCCTGGCATTTTGTCGTCTTCATTTCTTTTCCCTGTGCTTCAGTCTTTGGTGTCTTCTCTTTTGCTACAATCTTTCTAACCTCCTCTTCTGGGTTAGTTGACTCCTGTAATTTGTCTCTTGTTTCTTCCCTGCCTTTTTTCCCCTTAGTATCTTCACGGGATACCTTTTTCCGAATCATCGACGCTAGGTCGACTGTCGGCTTTCCCCTTTCTCTTAGTTTAAAGCCTGTTCTATTCCTCTCTTGACGTTGTTTGCTAGAAGTCTTGTTCCCGCCACGCTCAGGTGCAGTCCATCTCTCCTGTAGAGCTTGCTCTTGCCCCAGAACGTTGTCCAGTTCCTCACGAAGTGGAACCCTTCTTCCTCACACCATCTCCTCATCCATGCATTTATTGATTGTAGTTCTTCCTGCCTTTTCACATCTGCCCTCGGTACCGGTAGGATCTCTGAGAATGCTATCTTCTGGGTCCTCATCTTCAGTTTCCTTCCTAGAATCTTGAACTGTTCTATCAGCGTGCCTCTTCTGTAGTCTCTCCTGCTGACATCATTCGTCCCGATGTGGATCATTACTGCGGTCTCTTCCGTCTCCGCTCCTTCCAGGACCTTCCCAATTTTGTCCACGATGTCCTTGGTTCTCGCTCCTGGGAGGCAGGTCACCAGTCGATCCTCTCTTCCTCCTGCTATGTGGCTGTCCACATGCCTCAATATCGAGTCTCCCACCAGGATCGCTGACTTTCCCTTCTTCAATTTTCTTATCGGTCTCAGGTCAATGTCCTCGGTGTGCTTAGCTCTCTCTTCTTCTGGGCATCGACTAGCCAATTCTTCCCCCTCGTGTGGTATTCTTCTGTGGGTGTCTTCTTTGAGGTCATCTGCTTCTTGCTCCCCCTTCCAAGTTGGTGTTGCATCATCTCTCATCTGGAGTTCGTTCTCTTCCACCCTCCTCCTGTATGCTTCCTCAATGAATTCCTCGAGTTCCCTGACTTCCTTCTCGATGTGTTTCTCACTCCTGAAGTCTTCAAATGCCCTGGTAGGGTCCTCCGTGGTGTAAAGTCCTTCTAGCTCCTGTATCTTGTCCTCAAGTCGCTTGACTTCTTTCTTCAAGCTTTTCAGCTCCTGACACCGACTGCATACGTATGACTGTCTCCCCGAGGGGAGGTAGTCATACATATGACAGTCCGCGCAGAACACTGGAAAGCTCATCTTCTGGTTACCTTCTGCTTCCATCGGGGTTACTACTTTAAAAAAAAAACAGATAAGTTTACGTGTTCCTTCGGTGCCTGCTTCCTTCTGCACCTGCTTCTTGCTTTACTGCCTTCTGCCTTTGTATGGACTGCCTACGCTCTACCTTTCCTTACTTTTGTTTGTGTGATTGTTCTTTCTGTGCCTGGTGCCTTTGCACAACCTTGCCTAACTTTTGCTTGTGTGTGGTTGTTCCTTCTGTATCTGCTTCTTGCCTTGCTGCTTTCTTGTGTGTGTTGTCTTTTCTCTTCCTTACCTTACTGCTGCTTGTGTGTTCGTCTCTTCTGCGCTGCTTGCCACTAACTCACCATTCAGTCCTTCCCTGTGCTCTTGGGTGTAGTGACTTGGCCCTTCTTGAGGCCCTTCGCAAAGGCGCTCTCGCTAAGGCGAGCGCCTTTGCCGCTCGCCTTCGCCGCGCGCCTAACGGCTGTGCGCCGTTGGCTCCGCCCCCTTTTATGGGGGGTTCGGGTGCTGACTCCTCTGAGAATTCACAGGAGTCATTCAGGAAGCCACTTAGCACCGAGCAGCAGCACCAAAGCGCGCTCCTGCTTGGTACCGCTCAGCGGCTGAAGCTGGAACTCACGGCAGCGACTGACCGGGTTAGCAGCAGGGCAGGAGTGTGGAAAGCTCGCTCCTGCCCACTACACCGCTGGACTGCCAGGGATTCCAATGGCAGAGGAGGTACGATGAACAGGGCAGGGAGTCAAGACAGGGTGGAGAGCCTGGGAGGGAAGGGGGTGTGTGTGCAGTGCCTGGCAGGGAGGGGGCTGGATGTAGAGCCTGACAGAGGAGGGAGGGAAGGGGGCTGGGTACAGATCCTGGCAGGGCACTTAAATATTAAGACGCCCCACTTCTATTCGAGTCAACCATTTTCCTCCTTTTGGGGGGGGAGAATGGGGGTCTCGACTTATATTCAGATTGACTTATAATCGAGTATACTATATACGGTATTATTATTATTTCAGTATTTATATACCACTTATAATCTAAGTGGTTTACATTCAGGTACTCAAGCATTTGTCCCTATCTGTCCTGGAAGGTTCACACTCTATCTAATGTACCTGGGGCAATGGAGGATTAAGTGACCTGCCCAGGGTCACAAGGAGCAGTTTGGGATTTGAACCCACAACCTCAGGGTGCTGAGGCTGTAGCTCTAACCACCGCGCCACTCACTGCGGAAACTTTTTGAAGACCCCTCGTATGTTTGAAACTTCTCAAAGAAGGGAGTTTTGATTGTTTTGCTTAGGACCCATTATTGCAGGATTCCATAGAGAATCCTGGTGCACCGTCCCTGGTTTACTGCAATGGCTGGATGGATATAAAATAGGGGCAGAGGGAACACCGGATAGTTGTGATGCACACAAAGCAGTATCCGTATAAGGACAGCATTTGAATGAGCTGGAAGCA
The DNA here is from genome assembly GCF_902459505.1 of Geotrypetes seraphini. Classification (NCBI taxonomy): domain Eukaryota; kingdom Metazoa; phylum Chordata; class Amphibia; order Gymnophiona; family Dermophiidae; genus Geotrypetes; species Geotrypetes seraphini. Next base: position 197,942,624 of record NC_047087.1, read on the forward strand.
TAAAAGAGAAGGAAAAAACTGCCAGGTCTAAAAAAACAATAACAGATATGGATAAAAAAGATGTTTAGGATTACACATTTTGAGCTGGTCCAATCCCAGTGTACTTATTACAATATTCCTCTTTTACCCCACTGTAGTCTACCCAGTTTTAAACATAGGGGTCAATATGCAAAGCAATGTAAACGGCCAGGAAAGGCCACTAACCTGATAGTGCCACTGAATATCCCCAGTTAGTGCTCAAGCTGAAACTGGCTATTTTGTGGGCAGTCCCAGAGCAGAGTCAGCACTTAATGCGGTTAAATGTCAATATTCATGCAGTTCACCTTATGTGGTTAATGTGCTGAACATTGCACTCAATCACATATAGTGCTGGTTGCTGGATACAGAGCAGCACTGAATATCTGGGGATAAAGCCAGAGGCGGCCAAAAAACTCACTGACCGCCGCTTGCTGAATATCTACCTCATATTGAGCTGTACATGGAACATGAAACACAAGCACAAATCATATCAGACTCAACCACTGCACAAGCAGATGTACAGAGATATGCACGAACACACAAGTTTGCTCTCTTTTCATTAGAAAGATGCATTAAAAAGGAAGAGGGGGGGGGGGGGAAAGCTCCAAATTTCACCCTCTGCCACATATCTCCCGGGAAGACTGAACTAATATCAACCACCAGCTTTGCCAGCATCCTCAAGAGACAGGTAAGGTTAGCAGGAAGCAACTGTGCTCTGCAATTTCTCACGCATTCCTCTTCTGCTCACTTTCCCCGTTCAGGACATCAGCGACACTTTAATGCCTACTGCTGAGCAGAAATCTATTAGTGAGGGGAAGCTTGCTCCAAAAGTCCCTGAAAAAGAGCTAATAGTGGCTGCAGATTTTCCTTCCTGATAGGCAATCTGTGCAAGAGGTTAAGACCTAGGACTTCAAATGATCATAGAAAACAGAAACATAGAAAGATGACGGCAGAAAAGGGCTATAGCCCATCAAGTCTGCCCACTCTACTGACCCACCCCAATAAGTCTGAATGCTAATGACCCAGTTCCTTAACTCGACTTCGTAGGGATCCCACGTAGATGTCCCATTTATTCTTGAAGTCAAGCACGCTGGTGGCCTCGACCACCTGCACCGGAAGCCTGTTCCAGTGATCCACCACTCTTTCCGTGAAGAAATACTTTCTGGTGTCACTACTAAATTTCCCCCCTCTAAGTTTAAGCGGATGCCCTCTTGTGGCACACAAACACAAACAGGCCATCAGACACACTGGGTGCCTTTACCAAAGGACTGGTCTTCTCACTTCAGTTAGATTAGCATCCTAAAATATATAGTATTCTAATTGTACTAGGCATTCAGCCACTCTAAACGTGGATGGTCCTGGGAGCATATTTAGCTCTGCGAGGGGAGGGGAGTAGAAATTAAAGGAGCTAAAATGAGTTTTCAGCACCAGGCAGGAATCCCTGCTATAAATTAAAGGCTTGTTATACAGCTATCACACTCATTGTAGTATTTGTATATTCCTTGCCCCTAACCTTATAAGTAGCAACCCTCAACTTAAATGTTAAGCAATTTCATCATTGACACTATTCCCTGGATTCTAAAAAGTTGTGACAAGTACGCAACCTTTGGCACATTTCTGAATAGTGCAGAAACTTGGGTATGCAAGTTATAGAATTGTTTAATTAGGTGCTAATTAGATGTAAGTTCCAATAATAGCCCTTAGGTGGCGTTATTTGGTGCTAGCGCACATCATCCTAGCACCTAAGACACCTGAGCTGTCTTCATTGTTGATTACTTTGGTTTAGACTTAGTCATACAGCATGTATAACCGAAAGTTTTACAACAGAGCCTAGACGGAACTTGGATGTTGTGACTTAGACCATGTAAAACATGGTCTAAGTCACAAAACCCACCTAAAGTCACCAGATAAGCACCGCAAACACATAAAACAGACCCTCACACACTACCCCAGTGATCACCAACCCCCCCATAAAAATTTTAATCATAACTTTAAAATTCAACCTCCAGACCATCATCACCTGGCCGCCTGGCATAGGAAAGCCTAGTCGTCCAGCCCAGAGGCAGCTTAAGTTATCTTGGGGATGGATTAGAGACTTATGAAGAGGAGGACCCATGCTCATAAACCCCTGTAATCACTGCATTGATACTTAAACATGTGCATTTCCCTATACACCCCCAAAACCCTTTTGTACTGGCATATAAGTGGCTCCTGCAGCCATAAAGGCTATGGGGGTGGTAGATAAGTGGGTCTAGGGCAGGGGTGCCCAATACGTCGATCGCGATCGACCGGTAGCTCAGGAAGGCAACGTGAGTCGATCGCGGAGCCCATCCCGGGCTCCGTGATAGACTCGTGTTGCCGTCCTGATCTACGGGGCCGATCAGCCTTCCTCTCCAGTGTTCTCCCTAGGGCCTTTTAGCTGGGCGATCCGCCCAGCTGTCATCTGCTGCTGCTGCCGCCGCTGCTGAACATTAAAAACCCCCCCAAAGAATCCCGGCTTGGAGATTTCAGCCCGTAGCGAACTTATGCTCAGGGGCTTTAACGTGTGCGTGCCGGCTTCCCTTCTCTTCCCTCCGAAACCGGAAGTTATGTCCGGGGGGGGGGGGAGAAGGGAAGCCGGCACGCACGTGTTGAGAGCCCTGAAGCAAGCGTTCGCTACAGGCTAAGGTGGGAGACAGGTTAGTGAAGCATTTGTCCTTCTTGCTGCCGGGTCCTGCCTACTTTCTGTTTCTGCGAAGGCAGGACCCGGCAGCATTTCCCCCAATAGGTGAATCGCGATCTTGGGCCGATCAGCCTTCCTCTCCCCGACGGCAGAATTGACGTCGGGGAGAGGAATGCTGGTCGGCCGAAGCAGGGAGAGCTTGGGGCGGCGTCGGCTTTCGGGCCTGTTATTGGTGTCAGTTTGGGTCCTGGTCCCTGATGGCAGTGGCAGTGGCTTGGGGGAGGGCAGGGAGAAAGAAAGAAAAAGGGCAGGCAGGGAGACAGAAAAAAAAGAAAGGGAGGCAGAGAGAAAGAAAGGGCAGGGAGAGAGGAAGGAAAAGTTGGGGGAAGGAATGAGGTCTGGAGGAGAGGAAGCATACAGGCTAAAAGAAGGGAAGAAAGATTGGATGCACAGTCAGAAGAAGAAAGTGCAACCAGAGACTCATGAAATCACCAGACAAGGTAGGAAAAATGATTTTATTTTCAATTTAGTGATCAAAATGTGTCTGAATTTATATCTGCTGTCTATATTTTACACTAAGGTCCCCTTTTACTAAACCGCAATAGAGGTTTTTAGTGCAGGGAGCCTATGAGCATCGAGAGCAGCGCTGGGCATTCAGCGCAGCTCCCTGTGCTAAAAACTGCTATCGTGGATAAGTAAAAAGGGAGGGTGGTTACTGGTTATTACTGAGGTGATAGTGCATAGAGTCATCTGCTTTGACCTCTTTGAAAAACCCTGGAATAGGAATGATAATTAACATTTTCTATGCGTACAGTGTGCTTTGTGTTTTTTTTAAAATTTTATTGTTGGTAGATCATTTTGACTTGGTCATTTTTAAAGTAGCTCGCAAGCCCAAAAAGTGTGGGCACCCCTGGTCTAGGGAATTCTGGAGGTGGTTTGGGGGGCTCACCGTAACTTATAAGGGAGGAGAAGACATGGCACCCTTTTTGTGAAGTTCACAGCAGTGCCCTGTAAGGTACCCCACTATTTAGGTGGCATGTCTGGGTGTGCAGTCCATCACTTTGCAGACCCCTCTCACGTCCAACAGGGCTTGTTCTTGGCGTTTTGGACTTGGACGGAAAGTTGGACAAAAATGTGGTATAGAGATAGACGATTTAGTGGCTTGGACCATCAGATTGGCAGGATGTATAATTAGATGATTTTCAAAATGCAAAAAAAGTTGGATGTATCTTTCGAAAATGTGTCTTAAGCTGTTTTTTTTTACTTTGGACGACTTGCAAGATGGATGCAAACAAACTTAGATGTCCCTTTCGATTATGCCCCTCCATGTGTTTTAAGAAAATGTTAAAAACACAATTATTTGTGGACCCCCTTTCTCTAACTGTGATTATTTTTTGTTTTATATTTAAAGAATTCTGTATTAAAGAAATTTGTGGGGAAGATTGATTTATTTGTTTACTGCATTTTTATTATTATTATTAATATCTTTATTGGAACAAGCAGTACACAGCCAAAAATATCACAAGAAGACAGAATACTAACATCGCAGAAATCAGCTCAACATATGCATAACTCCATGTTTACTGCATTTTATGTTTATGCTTGAAACAGTGGATGCAAATGTTTTGTACATCGCTTAGATTTAAGCGATTCAAAATGTTTTAAAAATAAACAAATAAACTTTAGCCGACCTTTATAAAATTGCCTTCTTTATGGTTTATTGAATTAAACATATCACCTTTCCTATTGAAAGAGTAAGGTAGTTTACAAAATTAAAAATAGAAGAGGATAGAAACTCCATTCAAGTGATGGGATAGGGAGATAGGATAGAAGAAAAAAGCAGTATTAGCATTCTATAAGCAGCTTAGATAATAAACTTGTAGGAGATGAGAGAGAATGCTGGCAAGGATCATGGTGCCCTCGCAACCTACTCCACTCGTGGTCTGACTTACCAAAGGCAACAGAGAATAAATGAGTTTTTTAAACACAGCTTTATGCTAATTCTATTTTATTAACAATAATAAATCTCACAGTACAAGGAAAAACTAAAGTGCAGCGAAATTTCATGACAGAAGGTTTAAGCCAAAGAAGGGCTGGGAGAGCATTCTACAGGAATGCTGTGCAGTAAAATGCATGGGAGTGGGTAGTCAAACCATGCATAAAATACAGAGGGGATGTATAAATGGCAATCAGTAGGTGAAAGCAGTGCTCTTGCTGAAGTACAGAGAGATTTGGAGCGACTACAGTGTGTAGAGCTTTATGAATCAGAATAGAATTTTTTAACTGTATTTTGTGTTGAATTGGAGGCCAATAGTGGAAAGGGGTGATGTGATCAAAGGTAGTTTTTTTTTGCAAAACAAAGAGCCCTAATGGCTGTACTCTGGATGGCTTGAAGGCATCGGATAATATATTGATTAAAATCTACGTAAATTATGTTACAGCAGTCTAATTGTCAGGCTATTAGAACATGTATAAGAGTCAGCTGAGAAGTTTCATCAAACACCCCAACAGTAAAAGCAATTTGTTTTATTTAAATCGCTTTGTTCTACAGAGTTAGCTAAAGCGCTATATTAAGTAATAATAAACATAAACATAATTTAAATGTCCCAGAGAGTCCGTTGGCCATTTAAATCACTCATACAAGGCTAACTGTGAATATTCAGTAGCACTTAACTAGTGAATGCACTAAGGATCCCTTACTAAAATGCGCTAGAATCTGGGTTTAACATGTGGCACTTTATCATGTGCTAAGCCCAGATTTAATGCTGCATTTTTGGGAAGTTTTTAAAAATATTTTATTGCAGGTCATGCTCTAATGTTGTCATTAGCGCATGGTACCTGCCCAGCGTTAGCCCATGCGCACTGTCCACATCCTCTGTAAGAGGCACCGAGGCCCTGATTCGATAAAGTGCACCTATAGTTAGGTGTGCCTAGCCAATGTAGATGCTAAACTTACCCCCCCCCCCTACCGTATATACACACTTTTTTTTTTTTTTTACACTAAGCTGCAGTAGCGGTTTCTACCGCGGCCCAGAGTGCTAAATGCTCAGACGCTCATAGGAACTGAGTCTCAGAGCAGCTTCAGAGCATTTAGTACTCCAGGCCTCGGAAGAAACCTCTACCATGGCTCAATAAAAGAGGGGGTTAATTGCTTAAAAGATTTGGTGCTGATAATTGAAAATTAACACCTCGTAATGGGCATAAATTGCACTTAATTGAATTGTAGGTGCCTATCTTGGTAGGCACCTGGTCCAAGGCACCTACCTCAAAATAAGCATGGTTAAGGGGCAGATTGTGGGTGTGTTTTAGATGCAGACACCTGTTTTGGACTTAAGCACCATTAGGCACCTAATGTAGGTGCTAGTATAGAGGCCAAGAAAAACCTGTATAAATAGGGTACACCAACACCTAGTGATGCCTAGGTGGCGCTAAGCATGATTCTATAAAGTGCGCCCAACTTTTCATAGAATTGCAAGTTATTGCTTTTTCAAGGATCCCCCCTAACTCAAGCTAAAGAGTTAGAGTTAGGTGGAGTACTCAGCGGCTCTGGGGGATCCTTGAAAAAGCAATAACTTGCAAAACATGTCGGATCATTTGGCCCCAGAAGCGTGAGAGCTTTGGATGAACTTAAGTTGAGTATAAAATTCATCTTAAGATTATTATTAAATATGGAAAAATCTCCTAAAATATATATAAACTCAAAAAGTTATGAAATAAGTAAAAAATGGTCATACTAAAAAGTTTGTAGGCCAATGAAAACACCCAGACACCGCTATTCCCTCCCGGCATAATTTATTAGCTAAGGAGGAGGTGGTGTATCTGAGGCCACATTTAATTACACAATGTATGACGATATCATGAAGGGTTGTTATTGAAGTACTTTATTTACACGGACACCAGTGTAAAATATTCTTAGCGTTTGGGCATATTGTTGTAAAGTCACTCTTCAACCATTACATGCCCCCCTCCAGAAAATATTTGTTTTAAAAAAATCAGTAATACATTGGTTAACACAGATAAACAGAAAAAAATACTGCATAACACATGCTTGCAGTAGCCTGTGCAGGTGTGCTATGTTAAAATTTGCATTTTCCATGGCTTAATCTGGGATTTAAATTTATATCTATTGGGAACATTCCTAGTATGTTCCATTACAGATCACGTGGTACATGCTCATGATTAACATGGAAGTACTTAGCACATCCTATTTACTACTACTAGTAAGTATTTATATAGCACCACCAGACGCACGCAGCGCTGTACAGAGTCACAAAGAAGACAGTCCCTGATCGAAAGAGTTTACAATCTAAACAGACAGGACAGACAAGCAGGATGTCATGGATACATTTAAGGGGACGGATTCATCTGCTGGCTGGGTTGGAGGGCAGAGGGGAGTACAGGACATTCAAGCCATTGTGATATCCCTGATGAGGTTGGCTCTTATTGGTGGAATGAGGCATTATGACATCACCATCTCAGCTCTGTTTCCCAAAGACTGAAACTCTTCACCCTACTACTACTATGAATTATTTCTATAGAACTACCAGACGTATGGAGGTAGTTATGTGGTTCCATGTTAACTCGTGATCCCATGTTAACTCTACATTAGTGCCTGGTAAGTGCAGTGAGTTAACATCAATATGACTTCCATGCCTAGGCCACTGACACAAAAATCACTTAATGCATGGTTTATTGCTGTCTGACTCTGAGCTGTATGCTTAGCAGGGTAGACAGAATATTAGGTACACTGGACGAACAAGATGCTCTTTTCTGCTGCCATTTATTTATTTGCTTCTATGTTCAGCGACTACGAGTGTTTCTGCTTTCTCCCTTGGTTTTCTAGTAAATGAATGGCACTTGTTCATCTTCAGATGGGTCTAATATCTTTACATCTTTCCCATTAACCGAATGGTTCTCCACTCCCCAACAGTATCCAAGGCGCAGTCCATCTGCTCTCTGCTTTTTACACTGATTAAATTCTCTCACACTTGTTGGCCAGGTTTAGGATGGGACGTTCATGGACTGACATCATGCATGAAATTACCATCGGCAGGCATCCAAAATGCAGGAAGGTAGGCAAAACCTACTTTTACTTCAGTGGGATAGCATGCTCCACATTCAAGAAAAAGATAGACACTTATTTTGGCTTTATCTGTCTTCTCAGAGCATGGAGAGAACTACTGTATTAAGAAAATATTTTTTTAATTTCACGCCTTGAGGCAGGTTGGACTTCTTGACATCAATTATAAAAGTTGCCTGTCACCGTGCACCTTTGGCCTCATCCACAGTCAGAAGTTTTAAATGCCAGCTACAGAGATCAAAAGCCATTAGGATATTCAGTACCCCTATCTGGATAGTGGCATGTGCTAAATATTTAGAAAAGGCAGTCAGCACCAGAACCTATCCAGATAGTGACAATATTCAGTCTGCTAGCTGGTTAATTTATCAGGATAACATGATAGCCTTCCACAGGGCTGATATTCAGCAAAACCTATCCATATAGAATGGCACCTACCTGGTCCATACCAGTGGGAGTTGACTTGATCCATACCAGTGGGAGTTGAAGAGGTTCATTTACTCTCCATGGTTGTGTGAGAAGAGAAGTATATTTGTTAAAATTCAGTTGTTGAATTTGTGCACTGTCTTTCTTCTCCATCCATTTTGAGGTATTTTGGAGCAGAGGGATGCTCATCCATGCATTAGAAAATGGGTCCTTAGAGTTCAGAAGGGTTGAGGCTTGGGAGAAGGATCCAAAGGTCTACGGTATGGAGTATTAAGACTAGAATTTGTTTACATAAATCCCTTTGAAGTAAAAAAAAATAAAGTCCAGTCTCTCTCTAAATTGTGCTATACATATTTCATTACCAAAACAAGATAAAAAGGGAAAAATGTAGATTAAATCTGATTCAAGCGATATTTACTATGCTACTATGTTATATACTGAAGGTGAATGCCAGCTATGAATAAGCAAACCAATTAAATGGTGGATCTCTTTCACCTCCATTACTCCTGCTGGGATTAAGTGAAATGAAGCTGCTATCCACTGAAATGAGGGTACAGGCCTGTATCGATCATGGTAGCCTATTTGTTTTATTCAGCTTTACCTGGCCACCATGGAGAGGGCTAAAGTAAGAGAGAGAAATGGGATCCACTGAAGTCTGTAAAAACAATCAAACAGCAGAATGTAACTTGGTTTGGCAAATGAAAAAGCCCACAGAAAGCAGAATTTAATTTTCCTGTGTGTATTGATATTCTCACTTTGTATCAAAAAAGGGCCATATGGCTCAGCTGGTCTTCCCAGTTGCTGTTAACTATACAGCTCTTGCTTTGCTTATACAGAAGTTAGTATGAAAGGTAAGGAAAGGTGGTATGGACGTCCTCGGCTGTCCTCCATACAAACTCGGTTGCCAGCAGGTTGCTTCTCTTTACCATGTACCAGAGGGCAATTTTCTACTCTGTATTCCATGTGTTTGGCCAGAGTCTGAATTCTGGTGACAGACTCAGAATAAAAGAAGTCAGAACAGGTAACCCGTTAGGTGAAAATGACAGTGCAGTGATTAATCTAGGCGAAAGTCGCCTGCAGAATACCAAGGGACAGATAATCAATATTTCTCCAGAGGTGGGATTACAAAGGAGAGAAAGGTACTTCAGAGATCCATAAGTATCAGCTGACTGACGATTTCTGAAAGGTCTCCAGCTGAATGAGAATTGCCTGATCAGCAAAGCCCAGAGCTCCGTGGCCGCCGACCACACTCCTGTCATAGTTGATCAGGACACTGGAGCCAGAGTAGGAACGTAACAGCCCTACTCAGTCCTCACTTTATGCACAAGGCTTTTCTAGCAGAGGAACTACAAATGATGAATGCTGATGATCTAAGAAGGGTTGGCTACATTGGGCAGTAATGTGTTACAACACTTCCCAGTTTAAGAAGAGATACAACCAGTCAGAAATCTTAGATTTATAAGAATATGGGGTCCATTAGATTCTTATGTTAAACAACTTTAATAGTACTGTATACCTACCGTATTAAAAATTTCATATTCTACATACAAAATCAGAGAGGGGGAGAGGGGATTGTTTTATTTGGCATTTATGTATAGTACATAAGTGCTTTTCAAGAATGTTATTGATTAATAATCTGTTACACTATCTGTAAGATGTTTTTATAAAATCAATAAAAAATTTAAACACAAAAAAAAAATCCTAGGTTTCATACATAAGATAATAATGCATTAGAAAAAAGCCATGAAGGCAATTCTATAACTAGGTGCCCTTTTGTGGGCAATAAGTGCCAAAAATAGAGCTTATGCATGTCAGCACCCCCAGGCGCCATTTTGTAAAGGAGTGCTTAAGTGCTGCAGCATGCAGATATAATGGAACATATACACAGGCACTGCATAAGTGGCATGCCTCCCAGTTATATGTGTAACTTATAGAATTCTATACTTTACACCAGGAGTGCCCAATAAGTCGATTGCGATCGACCGGTAGATCATGAAGGCAAAGTGAGTCGATCGAGGAGCCCATCCCAGGCTCCGTGATAGACTCGCATTGCCTTCACAATCTACCGGGCCGATCAGCCTTCCTCTCCCCAATGTCAATTCTGCCGTCGGAAAGGTAGTTCCGACCAGCCAATTGCTGCCTGCCTGGCCCAGAACTTCCTCTCCGACGGCAGAATTGATGTCGGGGAGAGAAATGCTGGTCGGCCCTTGACGCAGGGAAGCAGGGAGAGTTTGGGGCGGTGACGGCTTGGGGGCCTGTTCCCCGTGGTGGTGGCAGTGGCTTGGAGAGGGCAGGGAGAAAGAAAGAAACGGGGCAGGCAGGGAGACAGAAGGAAAGAAGGGAAACAGAAAGAAAGGGGGCATGAAGAGAGAAAAAGAGAAAGGGAGGCAGGGAGAAAGAAAGGGCAGGGAGAGAGGAAAAAAAAGTTGGGGGAGGGAATGAGGTCTCGAAGAGAGGAAGCATACAGACTGAAAGCCTGCAGGCTGAAAGAAGGGAAGAAATATTGGATGCACAGTCAGAAGAAGAAAGTACAACCAGAGACTCATGAAATCACCAGACAACAAAAGTAGGAAAAATGATTTTATTTTCAATTTAGTGATCAAAATGTGTCCGTTTTGAGAATTTATATCTGCTATCTATATTTTGCACTATGGCCCCCTTTTACTAAACTGCAATAGCAGTTTTTAGTGCAGGGAGCCTATAAGCGTTGAGAGTAGTGCAGGGCATTCAGCGCAGCTCCCTGTGCTAAAAACTGCTATCGCGGTTTAGTAAAAAGGGGGGTATATTTGTCTATTTTTGTATGGTTGTTACTGAGGTGACAGTGCATAGAGTCATCTGCCTTGACCTCTTGGAAAAAACCCCGGAATATAAATGATAATTAACATTTTCTCTGCGTATAGTGTGTTTTGTGTTTTTTAAATATTTATTGTTGGTAGATCATTTTGACTTGGTCATTTTAAAAATCGCTCGCAAGCCCAAAAAGTGTGGGCACCCCTGCTTTACACATTGTTGTATTTAGGTGTGCTCAGTTACGTCAGTTCTAAGGCTGGTGTAACAAGAGGCACCTAAATGGGTTACGTTATTATTCTATAACAGAATCTTGGTGACCTGATGACAGTAGAACATATGACTAGCCATACTGGGTCAAAACAATGGTCCATCTAGACCAGTGGTCTCAAACTCAAACCCTTTGCAGGGCCACATTTTGGATTTGTAGGTACTTGGAGGGCCTCAGAAAAAAATAGTTAATGACAATTTTGCATGAGGTAAAACTCTTTATAGTTTATAAAGCTTTACTTTTGGCTAAGTCTTAGTAATAATATTGTCATTTATAGCTAAAGAGACATATGATCAAGAAACTGTTTTATTTTACTTTTGTGATTATGATAAACATACCGAGGGCCTCAAAATAGTACCTGGCGGGCCGCATGTGGCCCCCGGGCCGCGAGTTTGAGACCACTGATCTAGCCCAATATCCTGCTTCTAACAGTGGCCAATCCAGGTCAAAAGTAACTGGCAGAAACCCAAATAGTAGCAACATCCTATGGTATAAATTTGATGTTGTCGTATCAAACATGATCCTCCACCTCCAACACTGCCCAGATGGGCAGTACATTCTTGGTCTGACATATCCACTGAAGGCTGTCCGCCTTTGGAGGCCCTGCTGGTAGTGCAACTACATATAGCAAAGCTTTCAGCTTCTCAGATGCGCACAAGCTGAAGTGGCATGACAGCTCTTGTACTATGACTGGAGTCTCTAATACTAGATTCACATAATTAAAACTGCTGGTACTGTCATCTTGATATAGGGACACTGGATCATCTGCTGTTCTTTGATACTCGAGTTTTGGAAGTCGATATGGGGACAAATTAATGCTATACTTGTGTCATCAATTCCATTGACATATGAGGTAGTCATATGTGGGATGATAATACATCTGAAGCCCTCAATGGACAGATATAACGGTTGGCTTTTCCTTATTATGACCGGGATAGCCTTGCAAATGGTTACTTGCAATTGGAAGAACTGGGATCACCTTAACTTTACTTTTTGGTGGGCAAATTTATGTTTAAGTTATAGGTATGAAAAGATGAATGCGGATATGCTGGGGCATACCAAGAGATTCAAATTATTTTGGGGCCCATTGACATCTTTTATGGATTCATTATAGTTGTCTTTTCCTTTATTTTTGTTGGTATAATACACACACACCCAGGGGGAGGGAGGGCGGGAGGGGGGTATTTCTTTTGTATGGTTCTATTCTCTTATGAAAATGGTGGTTGGGTGGTGTTTTTTTAAATGTTGTATGGATTCTAATTGATTATAAGTGCATATATGATTACTATTATTTGTATAGATATTGTTTTGCATTTTTGTTAGCTTTAGACTCAATAAAGATTTATTTTTAAAAAAAAACCCAACTGCAAAATTTAAATATTCTCAACTTTCTCTACAATATTTGTTCTGATAAAGTCTGCCAAGCACATCTGATCAAGTACTAGAAGTAAATATAAACTATTATTCTTTTTCATGAAGACAGACTTAGAAGAGAGATTTTTCCTAAGCTGCCAGACTCCTTTTTCACACTGCTGGTTCATCTTATTTTACTTTCACAAAGAATTCCTATAAGTAAGATGAAGAAGGTGCTGTTTGAATTATTTCTCCTATAGCTCAACTCCTGGCTCTTGCTAAAACGCAAATGCATCCTTTCTTCTTTCCAGTAAATGAATGCAAGCACAAATAAAATGTTCCCTTAAGTGCAAAGGGAAAAAAATACCGAATAATACCAGGAATTTTAGGGAGCAATTCTATGACAGAATGCATGTGCAGTACCTCTTCTATAAAGGAAATTAGGGACCAGATATTCAGAGTGATGTAAGCATTAAGTCACAGAATGGTGGCTAAACACCAATAATCAGCAGAACTAAGTCAGGCGATACCACTGAATATCAGCTCTGACTGGCCTATAAAAATGTGGGCCAGTCAGGGGCAGGCCATGGGGCTGTGCTGTGGAAGAGCTGAGGCTTATGCAGGCGCTGGCAATATTCAATCAGGGCCTATTTATAAGATAAGCAGTTGAATTCAGGGCAGCTTAAAAACTGTCCTAAATTTAACCACTTATCTTATGTGGCCGAATATTAGTCCGGGGACCACAACTATGTGGTTAAGCATGATCACTAGCCATAGAGCTGGTAGAAACACTAGAGTTACCAGATCTTTCATTGAGAAAAGAAAATGCATGGCCCCACCCCCATTTTGCCCATAGCTCAGCCCTTTCCACCCACCAACCCTGGCCCCACACAAACTTCGTCTGTTTGGGCCACATCTGGAAGGTATCTGTGCATGTGCAGATGTGACACAATGACATCACCCACATCTGTGCATGTGTGTGACATCATCACATCCACGCATGCACAGATGTTCTCCAGATGCGACCCCGAGCTCAACGCTTTTCAAAACCTGGACAAATTGCCGGATTTTGAAAAGCCATCCGGACGCCTGGACAGTTCTCTAAAAAGAGGACATGTCTGGGTAAATCCGGGAGTCTTGATGACTGATGACTATAATTCAGTAACCCACTGTACCGCTTTATCTGAGATCGGAAAACTCCCTTAAAGTCTCAGCTGAAGACCTATTATTTTAGAAAGGCTTTTGACTGTGATTCTCTTTAGATGCTTCCTTTCCCGGAATAAATAAAACAAAAACAATTTTACCCTATTACTTTTCGTGGGATGGGATGAACACAGAGGATCTACGGAGTTCAAAGAAGCGTGGGATGAACACAGAAGACCTGCAAAGGGACCTAACGAGATTGGAAGACTGGGCAAAAAAGTGGCAAATGAGTTTTAACGTGGAGAAATGCAAGGTCATGCATGTAGGGAAAAAGAACCCGATGTTCAGCTACAAAATGGGGGGAACACTTCTAGGGGTGAGTAACCTTGAGAGGGACCTGGGGGTGATGGTCGACACATCACTGAAACCATCGGTGCAGTGTGCGACAGCCTCAAAGAAGGCAAACAGAATGCTGGGCATCATCAAAAAAGGTATCACAACCAGGACGAAGGAAGTCATCATGCCGCTGTATCGCGCGATGGTGCGCCCGCACCTGGAGTACTGTGTTCAATACTGGTCGCCGTACCTAAAGAAGGACATGGCGGTACTAGAGGGAGTGCAGAGGAGAGCGACTAAACTGATAAAAGGTATGGAAAATTTTTCATACGCTGACAGGTTAAAAATGCTGGGGCTGTTCTCCCTGGAGAAGAGGAGACTTAGAGGGGACATGATAGAAACCTTCAAAATCCTAAAGGGCATAGAGAAAGTGAATAGGGACAGATTCTTCAAACTGAGGGGAGCCACAAACACTAGGGGTCACTCGGAGAAATTGAAGGGGGATAGGTTTAGAACAAATGCTAGGAAGTTCTTTTTTACCCAGAGGGTGGTGGACACATGGAACGCGCTTCCGGAGGATGTGATAGGCCAGAAATCTGTACAGAGGTTCAAGGAGGGTTTGGATAGGTTCCAGGAGGAAAAGGGGATAGAGGGGTACAGATAGAACTTGAGGTAGGTTATAGAAGTGGTCAGAAACCACTTCACAGGTCGCGGACCTGATGGGCCGCCACGGGAGCGGACCGCTGGGCAGGATGGACCTCTGGTCTGACCCAGTGGAGGCAACTTCTTATGTTCTTATGTTCTAGAATCCAAAAAGAATAGCAAATATTGAAGAACTAAAGCCAGTACTGGGCAGACTTGCACGGTCTGTGTCTCTATATGGCCTTTTGGTTGAGGATGGGCTGGGGAGGGCTTCAATGGCTGGGAGGGTGTAGATGGGCTGGAGTGAGCTTTAGCAGAGACTTCAGCAGTTGGAACCCAAGCACAGTACCGGGTAGAGCTTTGCCCAGAAATAGCTAAGAAGAGAGAAAAAAAATGAAATTGAATAAGGTTGGGCAGACTGGATGGACCATTCGGGTCTTTATCTGCCGTCATCTACTATGTTACTATGTTTATTTATTATTTTCCCTCTATAAATATTGTAACTTAACCCCTCACTGAATACTCTTTTGTTCCAGTTTGACTATAATCTTGGTCTTTTCCCCTGTTCATTTTAGCTTTTATTTTAGGCCCACTGCTTTTAATTTTGTTAACCGCCTTGACTTTAATTGTTAAAAAAGCAGTATATCAAATAAACTAACTGTAACTATATCATATAAGGTTGAACACTCTCAGCACTACGTTGTTTTTGTATGCTCTAGACGTAACATAATTGCAAATAAAAACCTGCTGGTGTGTCTGCTCAGAAAAAGTGGTGATCACAAACCAGTTAGTGCCGAGAGTGTTCAATCTTATATGATATCAGTGGGTTATTGAATTATAGTCATCAGGCATCAAGACTCCTGATGCAGGCCAGCTAGGTAGAAACACATATGTGCCGAGTCTTCTTACCAAAAAATTTATTGAACACAGAGGTCATCTTTGCTATTTGTCTTTTGATTCCCCCCGCTTTTTCCAACCCTAAGAAATACCCCTATCTAAATGTCAGAGATATACACGTACTAAATAATACGGACAGCAGAACAGGATTCAAATATTAATAACTTTTATAACCTTCATTGAGATGCATTGTATGCACCAAAAGCTTGATATATCTTGTTAAATATGTTAAAAAAAGTTTTCCTTGAAGTCTTTTTCTCCCTTAATTTAAGGTTTGGGAGTTTTATTTTTGGCTTCAAGTGTTTAATAAAATAAAGACTATACTCTTCAAGAAATCCATGAAAAAGTCTTAACACTATGAGTACCTTCCCTCCTCTCACCTTCTTCCTGACCCCCCGAATCAACCTGATGTACTCTTTACTCGCTCGGGAAATGACCAGAGATCTTCTTTTGTAAACCACCTTCTATAACTCTTTTGTAATCCGCCTTGAACCGCAAGGTAATGGCGGAATAGAAATCTCTAATGTAATGTAATGTAATTTATGGACTGATGATATGCCTTGTGATAAGCCTGAGAAAATATAATTGGGTTAGTGTAGGTAGGATTTGAGGTCCTTATTTCTTCAGTTTTTGAGAAAGTCTATATTTAACCAGTCTGGTACAGTGCTTCTCTTCTTGAGGTTATACAAGTAAAATGATTAAAGATACACATGTAACATTGGGAAGGGCATTTTTGAAAGAACGTCCAGGTCAGAACAGGAAAATGTCCAAATTTCCTGTTTGAAAATACATGAAAAGGTCATCCTTATGCTGGAGATATCCATCCTGAACAGCCATTGCACAAACTGAAATGTTTAAAATACAAATGAGAAAACAAGTCACAGGAATGCCTGTCTGTCAGCATTCTTATGAAAATGGCCACACAGATGTCTTTGCAGAACAGAGGAGTAGCCCAGTGACTAGTGCAGTGGACTGTTAAACCAAGGAACACAAAGTTCAAATCCCAATTTAAGCTTTGTTTTTGATTTTATAAATATGATCCCTCCAGGAACAGAAAAATACCTATTGCACCTGAAAGTACACCACTTAAATTAGCCACGTGTTGATGGCTGGAAGCATCCTGCTGACATCTCTGCTCCTGAGGCAGTATAAAGAGGAAGGGGGAGACTCAGACAGCAGACTTAGTTGGTTAATGGGGCTTCAGCTACCCACCAGCCATTGAAGTTTTGGAGGGGGCCTGAGCCCAAAAGAAGGAGTACATGTATCTTCCTTTCTTCCTCCCTGTCCCAAGTCTATTTCTCTCTCCCAGCCCCAGCTGCAAATCTCGGTTCTTCATCCAGCTCCAATTCCATCTCCCCCATCCAAATCCCTCCCTTTCCCCCCAGCCACAGCCCCCACTCTTTTAATTCCCTCCCTCCCTCCCTGCAAGGTCCAACATCTCTCTTTCCTAGACCCAACCACTGGTCCCCGCTCCTGACCCCTCGCCACACCCCTATACTGGCATCCTATGCCTTTGCAAATCAATCTTCGGCCCTACAGCCACCAGTAACCATATTGAAAGGCTGCCCACAGCCTTCACCAGGCCACAGACAACCTTCAATAGGGCTGCCACTAGATGCAGGGCTGAAAATTGATTTGCAAAGATAAAGGATGCTGGTGCCAATGCTAGTGTGGCGGGTCCAGGAAAAGAGAGATGCTGGACCGTGCAGGAGGAGGGAAGAGAGGAAGGTGGGCAGGTACTAGGGCTGCACGCAATTATTAATCATGATTAAAAATCAACATGCTAATTGCGATTAACAAGCAGCTCTAGTTATTAACCAAGTCAGGCAGCAAGAGGAATGAATTATCTGCAAGTTGTTTCCCTCCTCCTCTCAAAAGTGACTTCCATTAGCTGTACAGTTTACAAGGTGCCTCAGAAAAGGTTAAGTACACCAGGTGCTAGATTCAGCATCAAGGTTTTGCTCTGCCCCATAAACCATAATCATGTAGTTGTAAAGTTTGAAGAAAACAATAAACACAAGAGACATTTTACAAAGTTCTGTCCATTCACTAAAGCCCTGCCTATAAACACCAGGACAAGTCCCACCTCAATTAAAGAAGACACTCTTCTACTATGCCAAAAAGAACCCCTCAATTTAACAAGAAAACATGTTTGTAATATTTTAATACCTTCCTGCTTATCTTTTCCATCAAAAACTCTGTTTCTAGATTTTCTGGCTGTCATTACCCTGTTGGAGGCATTTGCTTCTCACTTTGACCTTGTCTGGGCAGTGACAGAAAGCAGTATATAAACCCATAAGTTATTATTTCCATTTTAAACTGTCAGCATTTCACAGGCTGCAAAATCTTCGATGCATCTTAATTGTGGGATTTTATGGGAAAACGAATGTTAGAAGTAATTGCTTGTTTAGTCAGTCCCCCAGTGTGGTGGAGCTCAGGGTTGACCACAGGGGTGGGTACACATATTATTTTTTGTATCTGTGGCTATAAAAATCAAAGTCTCCTCTAAAATTTTCTACTGAAGCACACAGAACAAGTATAAATGGTCCCTGGTAGTTGTGTAATCTTTGAATAGTCTCTGGATAAGCATAGAAAACCTATGCTGAGAAAATAACTGAATGAGGCTGGTGTGGATTAGAATTAAAATTCCTATTAGGCTCTCCACAAGCACCGGTGGCATAGCTTCAGGTAGGCCTGAGTGGGAAAAGGCCCACACATTCTTGGCTCAGGCCCACCCTGTCTGGCCAACCAAAAAAATTTCCCTCCCCAATCTACCTAAATATCTTTACAAGTGGAAGCAGCAATGTACATCCACTCTCTGCATCAGCCTTGCAGACTGCCTTCTACCATGTCCCACGCTTGCTGACATCACTTCCTGCTTCCTCTCTGGTGAGATGCAGCAGAAGAAAGTCTGCAAAGCTGGCACAGGGAGCAGATGAGTGCTGCCGAGAAAGATGCTGAGGTATACCAAAGTGTGTGTGTGTGTGGAGGGGGGCAGATTTGTCAGGCTATAGTTGAGGGGGTGGATGAGAGGGAGAGAAATGTAGGACAAAGGGGAGGCAAGGTTTAGAAGGACCTCCTATTTTAATTGGGGACCCAATACTAGTTCTGCCCGATTCAGGAAAATAATTTTGATTCGATTCAGCCTATTGAATTGGTTTTTCAATTTGATTTGATTTTCCTGCTCAATTGAGTGTTTTTTTTCAAACATCCTGGTGGGTTTATTTTATAGCCTCTTCACCCTCTTTGCCTTCTCCTAACAACACTGACTCTGTGGTGTAAACAAAATAAACAAACAAAAAAGACTTTTCCTCTCTCTGTTAAATCCTAGCTCATGTTTGTGGTCAAACACCAGCTCTGGCAGGATGCAAGTTTCAAATCTGACATATTGTAATCACAAAATGGAAAATAAAATTAGTTTTTCTACCTTTTGTTGTCTGGTCATTATTCAAATCTTGTTGGTCCCAGGCTCTGGTTGTCTTCTGATAACTTGCTTGCCAGGGTCTCCTTCTTTCTTCTTTCTCCGTGCTAACCATCCGGCTGCCATCTCTGTCCTCCACTACCATTTCCCTTCCCTCCCCCGGAGGTCTGGCATCTTTCTTTTTTTTTTCATTTTCATCCACAGATCCACCTTTTCTTAACTACCCTTTCATCCAGCATCTCTCCCTCCTTCCCCGCACTGTTTACTTTCTAGTTGCAGCCTGCACAGAAGATCGCAGTTATAGTGTCTTTGCAAACTGCTTTTAGCTGTTTCCTCTGCTGCGGTCCTGCCTCTCCTCTGACATCAGAGGCAGGATCGCGGTGGAGGAAACAGCTAAAAGCAATTTGCAAAGACACTATAACTGCGATCTTCTGTGCAGGCTGCAACTAGAAAGTAAACAGTGCGGGGAGGCCAAGGGGAAAGCGGGAGGCCAGGGGGGAAGCTGGACACCAAGGTGGGAAACAGGACGCCGGGGGGGGGGGGGTGGAACCGGACGCCAGGGGGGGAAACCGGACAGCAGCACAGCAGCACTTCCCGAATGACCCTCCCTCCTCGCTCTCTAAAGCAGGTGCGGCAGCGACCGGCCAGCAAGAGCAGAGCTGCCGCTCCTGCTTTAGGGGGCAAGGGGGGAGGGTCCGAATCGGGAAGCCGATTTTTTTTTATTTTAAATCGATTTGAATCGATTCATCCGAAGTGAATCGGTGAACCGATTTGAATCGTGAATCGGGTAGCACTACGCACTACCAAGTAAAGAGCTCCAATTCAGAAAAATTGTTTCCATTCTATTTGATTTGGCCTATTAAATTGATTTTTCAATTCAAATTGATTTCCTCCCCCCCCCCCCCCAATTGGGCATTTTTTTCCAAATGACCTGATAGGTTTATTTTGAAGCCTCTTCACCCATCTCACCCCCTTTTATCCTCTCCAACCCCACACTGGTACTGTGGTGTAAACAAAACAAACCAAAAAGACTTCTCCTCTTTCTGGCTTAGATTCTCAAAAATAAAATTGGCATTTTATGCCGTCCCTAAACTGGTTTGTGACAGTTTAGCCTGCATGCATTGTAGCACTGGATTATCAAAACGGCTTACAGTGGTCTTTTGCAAGCTTTCTAGCAGTCTCCAACACTGCCATGCAAATGGGTTCTTCAGTAATTAAACGAGCACTCTGGTGGATTCTTAAACATAGCCAAGCCATTCTCCAAGAACGATGTTGGCTTTTGGCAACAAAAACCAGCAACTGGTCCAGGGGTGCCAGTACAGTGACAGCACTGTGAAAAACACATCTCTGACGTGTGTTTTGGAAAAAAAAAATCCCAAATTGAAGTTTGGCAGGAGAGATGCCCTCTCTTTCATGCCGCGTTGCCACCAACTAATATCCCCACCAACTCCCCTCAGCAGCAGGAGAATTGCCCATGCTCTCCTGCTCATCCGACCCCCACAGCAGGAGATATGCCCAATCTTTCCCGTAACCAACCAACAGCCCCTCAACTCCTCTTGGCAGTGGGAGAGTTGCCCACGCTCTCCCACTGCCACGCAACCCCTCTCCATGCCTCTGACAACCCCTGCCCTCTCCCCCTTACCTTATTTTCAGATGGCTAGCCGGAGGGATGCCTATACTCTCCGGCCAGCAGGCTCACCTCTTCAAAATGGAGGGCCTTCTCCTCTCCGGAGCATCCTGGGATTCAACAGGGAGGGGCCTGATGCTCTGATTAGCCCATGTTGTTTAAGGCCCCTCCTATGGGTGGGGCCTTATGCATCTGGATCAATCAGAGCCCTGGTTGAATCTGGGGCGGGGCCTAAGGCTCTGAAGGCTGGCACGAAAAACTGCATTACAGTTTAATAAAAGGAGGGGGGGGGGGGGTAAGCCTGCCATTGGGAGACCCTTTGATAGTCTGTGTGCATTGGAGATGTGGTTTTTGAAAGATCTGATATGTGTTAGCCACAGACCCTACTCAAAAGTTTTATATACTGGCTTCTGGGTATCCCTTAGCCTCTTTGACCTAAGGGAAACACTACACATATTTATTTATACCTAGCAGAATTTTGTGGATGAATAGAAAGAGTAAAATAAAATTTCACCTGGCATTGCTGTTAACTGAATGACAAAAAAAAAAAAAAATGTTGTCTGGCACATGCCAGCAGGGTTGGGCAACTTGCTCTGCTGCAGAAGAGCAGATTAGAGGCTGGTCATCTATCGCATGAACATGTTTACTGCAAAATGAGTGAAGGTCTAATTTGTCACTTGTACTCTTTTTCCTTGTAGGGTGAGTGATGGTTTATGGAAGACGTCTGCTCTCACTATCTGCTGGAAGCTTCAGGGGCAATAACAGAGTAACCAGATGTTTATGAACACATACTGTCTGCAGCTATGAATATTTGGCCAGGATATTTACTAGCTTCACAATGCAAGGCAGAACGCCATAGAACAATTGAGAATTTGAGCATAAATGTATGCTTTTAAGGGGCACAGGATATTAACTGGCACACACCAGGTGTGGGGAGATAAAACAGAATTGATTACCCATGTAAGTTTGAAAGCTAGACCTTGGGTTTAGTTTTGCTATGCCACAAAACACAAGTACATTCACACACACGAACATGTATAAACACACAAAGGGCTCCTTTTACTAAGATGCGTTAGGGCATTAACGCGCTGAATTGCCCCGCGCGCTAGACCTTAATGCCAGCATTGAGCTGGCGTTAGTTCTAGCCACGAAGCGCAATAATATCCTGCGTGCGCTAAAAACGCTAGCGCACCTTAGTAAAAGGAGCTGAAAGTCTCTCCTGCTGAGTCTCTTTTCTCCCCTGAAGTATTCTACTGCAGGCTTTTTTTTAGCAAAGGCTTCAAGCCCGAGTTATGAACCTCAATCATCCTATCTCACTCCAAGCAGAGGAAGAGAATGGCTTTCAGCTCAATTACCCTTCACATTCCAATTACAACTGCTTGAATGAGTTTTTTTAAGCAAAAAAACAAAGCAACAACAACAACAAAAACCCCAATAGCTCTCACAGCCTAGGGAGAAGCTCAAACATGTAGAACATACCAATGCTTTCTTTACTAGAACATAATAATTGCCATACTGGGACAGAACAAAGGTCCATCAAGCCCAATATCCTGTTTCCAACAGCGGCCAACCCAGGTTCCAAGTACTTAGCTAGAACCCAAGTAGTAAAACCGATTTTATGCTGCTTATCCTAGGAATAAGCAGTGGATTTCTCCCAGTGATCACAATAATGACCTATGGACTTCTCTTTTAGGAAATTATCCAAACATTTTTTTAAAACCTGCTACACTAACTGATTTCACCATATTCTCCAGCAACGAATTCCAGAATTTAATTACACATTGTGTGAAGAAATATTTTCTCTAATTTGTTTAAAATCTACTACTTAGTAGCTTCATTGCATGCTCCCTAGTCCTAATACTTTTGAAAAGAGTAAACATGCGATTCACATCTACCCTTTGAACTTCACTCAGTATTTTATCATATCACCCCTGAGCCATCTCTTCTTCAAGCTGAAAAGCCCTAAGCACTTTAGCCTTTCCTCATAGGGAAGTCATCCCATCCCTTTTATCATTTTCATCACTCTTCTCAGTACCTTTTCTAATTCCGCTATAAAGAGATTAGGTTTTTACCTTGCTAATATCTTTTCTAGTTGATAGGTGTGTCATTCTGGATGGATGGATAATATCCCAGTGCTTGCGGGCCATGCAGAAGGAATCCAGTCCAGATTTTGAATCCTTCCTTCTTCATTAAAGGCTCTGTTGCCCCCTTCAGTTGGTACCAAAGCAGGTGATAGCTCCATATGGGATTTTTTGTGAAGAAAAGGTAAGGGGAAACTCCCCCGAACTATCTCTTCTGCTCTGAAACTCCCTGAACTATCTTTTAGGCTCTGAAAATATAACAAGAATGTTAAATATTGCCAATGAACAATCAAAACATTGAAACAATCATTATCCCAGGACAAGCAGACAGCATATTCTCATAGATGGGTGACATCATCCACGGAGCCCCGGTACGAATAATGCAAAAGTGTTCTGTCACTTTAACTTCTTTCGAAGTCTCGAGACCGCCTGTAGCTCGCATGCGCGAATGCCTTCTTACCCAACATCGGATAACAGGACCATCAGTTCTTAGTTATCTGCAGAGCTAGAAAGTTGTGTCTTGGACTCACTCCAAATGCGCATGTTTTTTCTCCATTTTTCCTGCCTTCCCATTGTTTAAATTTATTGTTTTCTTCATTAATTTTCACTTCAAGCACTTCCTATCCTAAATTTTTCATTTTCAAAATTTTGCAGGCTTCGGGCTCTTCTCAGCCTTTCTTCAGGCTGGCAACATCGAGCCTTTCTCAGACTCTTGATCACTTGACATTCGGTACAATTGAGTCCTTTGATTTCTCTGCAGCTTTTTTTCCATTGATGTCCAAGCCTTCCAATGGGTTCAAGAAGTGTACATGGTGCAACTGGTGTGTTCAGTCTCTTGGGCCTGAGTAGTGCTGCCCGATTCAGCTTAGGAAGCTATGGAACCACGGGGTGGAAGGGGACGTATACAGATGGATTAAACACTGGTTGGCAGGCAGGAGACAGAGGGTTGGAGTAAAGGGTCACTACTCGGGCTGGAGGAAAGTCACGAGCGGAGTTCCGCAGGGGTCTGTACTTGGACCGCTGCTGTTCAATATATTTATAAATGACCTGGAAACGGGGACGAAATGTGAAGTTATAAAATTTGCGGACGACACTAAACTCTGTAGAAGGGTTAGAACTACGGAAGAGTGTGAGGACCTACAAAGGGACCTAAACAAACTGGAGGAGTGGGCGAATAAATGGCAGATGAAATTCAATGTAGGGGAATGCAAGGTCATGCATATAGGGAGAAAAAACCTGATGTTCAGCTACCAAATGGGGGGATTAGTATTAGAGGGAAGTAACCTTGAAAGAGTTTTGGGTGTATTGGTGGATACAACAATGAAGTCAACGGCGCAATGCGCAGCAGCCGCGAAGAAGGCAAACAGAATGTTGGGTATTATTAAAAATGGTATTATGACCAGAACAAAAGAAGTCATCCTGCCGTTGTATCGGGCAATGGTGCGCCCGCACCTGGAGTACTGTGTTCAGTATTGGTCACCGTACCTCAAGAAGGATATGGCAATACTTGAGAGGGTCCAGAGAAGAGCGACACGAATGATTAAGGGCATGGAAAACCTTTCATACACTGAAAGACTGGAGAGGCTAGAGCTCTTCTCCTTGGAAAAGCGGAGACTCAGAGGAGACATGATAGAAACCTACAAGATCATGAAGGGCATAGAGAAAGTAGAGAGAGATAGATTCTTCAAATTTTCAAAACATAAAAGAACAAGAGGGCATTCGGAAAAATTGGAAGGGGATAGATTCAAAACAAATGCTAGGAAGTTTTTCTTTACTCAGCGGGTGGTGGATACCTGGAATGCGCTTCCAGAGGACGTAATAGGGCAGAGTACGGTAATGGGGTTTAAGAAAGGATTGGACAATTTTCTGTTGAAAAAGGGGATAGAGGGGTATAGATAGAGGATTGCTGCACAGGTCCTGGACCTGTTGGGCCGCCGCGTGAGCGGACTGCTGGGCGCGATGGACCTCGGGTCTGACCCGGCAGAGGCATTGCTTATGTTCTTATGTTCTTATGATTTTTCGATTCGATTCAATTTTCCTGCCCTATTGGGTGGTTTTTTTCCAAACATCGTGGTGGGTTTATTTTATAACCTCTTCACCCCTTTTGCCCTCTCCTACCCACACTGGTCCTGTGGTGTAAACAAAATAAACAAATAAAAAATACTTTTCCTCTCTCTATTAAATCCTAGCTCACGTTTGCGGTCCAACACCAGCTCTAGAAGGATACACATTTCAAATCTGACATATTGTAATCATAAAACAGAAGATAAAACTATTTTTTCTACCTTTTGTTGTTTGGTCATTTTTCAAATCTTGTTGGTCCCATCTTGATCTGGTTGTCTTCTGATGAGGCTCTCCTTCTTTCTTCTTTCTCCGTGCTAACCATCCATCTTCCATCTCTGTCCTCCTCTTCTGTTTCCCTTTCCTCCCCTGGAGGTTTGGCATCTTTCCTTTTTTTCATTTCCATCCCCCCGCAGCTGCAGCGATGGACCCCCCCATCCACAGATCCACCATCTCTCCTTTTCTCATCTACCCTTTCATCCAGCATCTCTGTTCTGTGTCCCTATTCTCCTCTCCAGTACTGTCCCCCTTGTGTCCCTGTTCTTATGCTCTCTCCATGCTCAGCATCTTATCTCTCCCCATATCCAGCTTCTTCTTTCTCTCTTCCTTATCTCCTGTATCCCCTTCCCCAGGTACAGGCTTTCTCCTACTATCTCTCCTGCCATCCTGCACCCTGCCCACCTACTTTGGAGCAATATCTGTCTGTGGTCTTGCATTTCTCTTTCCCTCTCTCCATCAGTCCAGCACCTCTCCTCTGCTTTCTTCCTCCTCTTTTTGGTTTAGTCTCTCTTCCCTTCACCCCAGGTCTGGCATCTCCCCTCCCCTCTCTTACTGCTTCCTCCTCCTTCCTCTGCACAAGCCTGCCTCCCTGCCCTGAAGGCCTGCTCCCCGCCGCGAAGACCTGTTCCCCCATGAAGGCCTGCTCCCCCCCCCCCCGTGAAGGCACTTTTTCTCCTCCTCCCCGCCATGAAGGCCTGCTCCCCCCACGAAGGCTTGCTCCCCCTGCCGAAGGCACTTTTTCTCCTCCTCCCCATCACGAAGGCCTGCTCCCCCCACAAAGAACTGCTTCCCCAGCCACGAAGGCACTCTTTCTCCTTCTCTCCGCTGCGAACGCCTGCTCCCCCCGCAAGCCTGCACCTCCCCCACTCTTACCTCCTTAAGGCTAATAGGGCAGTCTGTAGGCTCGCTGGTGTTATAGTGATCCCTGCAGCTGCCCATGGTCCTCTGCAGCACATTCTCTCTGCCGCGATCCTGCCCCTGACATCAGAGCAGGGGCAGGGTGTAGCAGTAAGAATGTGCCGCTGAGGACTACGGGCAGCTGCAGGGATCACTATAACACCAGCGAGCCTGCAGGCTGCCTTATTAGCCTTAAGGAGGCAAGAGCGGGCAAGCTGGGGGAGGCCTTTCTGGCTGACCCTCCCCCCTCTGGCAGGAGCTGCAGCGGACGGCCAGCAAGAGGCAGTGCTACAGCTCCTGCTTTAGGAAGGTATGGGGGAAGGGTCGGCCATTGAATCGGGAGGCCAATTTTAAAAAAAATTGAATCGATTTGAATCGATTCACCTGGTTCGAATCGGTGAATTGATTTGAATCGTGAATCGGGCAGCACTAGTCCTGAGCACTGGTTAGACTTTTGTGTCTGCTGCTCTACACTCCATCAGCACTCTTTGAAGGCTAGACTTCTGCAGCAAGAGAAACTTTTCGGGTCCTCTTCAGCATTGACTATATCTTCCTCACCGTCGAAGCCCAAGAATCATTCTCCGGAAGCCTTGGTATTGACATCGACATCAGCGCCCCGCTTTTTGTTGGCTCCAACGGTACCATCAGCTTCTTCATCTCCTAAAAATGCTAAGGAGCGTTCTCATACTTCACATTCTACACATGCATCGGCATCTTCTCAGGTATCGAGTAAGTCGATGCATGCCAAACGTCGATGTAAGAGTCAAGATCTTCTCTGCAGTTAAGTGTCGGGGGCTTAGGTATATCCCTAAGGTTCAGTTAGGAATGGTATGCCGAACCCCACCACCTGATAATTTCTGATGTGCCTGTTTCTGCCTTATGCTTCATGGTCTTCTCCATAGCTAAAACTTCTCTACCAGTCAGACTATGGGTTCAGAATCAATTAAGAATAGAATCTAAAGAAAGAATTGAGCGCCACTAATGTTCAAGTTCTTGCTTTAATGGTAATATTCATTCATTTATACATTCCAGTTTCATTATTCACTATTATAACGTTATATGAGCAGATCAGAACCTTGGTTTCAGAGTTTCCCATGTCCCTTCTTCTTCTTTTACTGTAGAGTTCTTGCATGCTTTGGAATGAACTGAAGAGGGCAGCAGACTCCTGAGAGAAGGAGGAGATTTCAAAAACTGTGATTGACATATTTCTGTAGTATGCTCATGAGAATGGACAGAGTACCCTAAGGTTCAGCATAATAATAATAATAATAACTTTATTCTTATATACCGCCAACAATCTTGCGACTTCTAGGCGGTTTACAATGAAGAGAAACTGTACAGACAGCGAATTACAGAGTATAGCATTGAACATCTAGTGATAGTAACAGGAGAGTTACAGGGTCTGTGTATTACACGGTTTCACAATGAGTAGCATTATACAGTCGACGATATTCAGAGCATAAGTAGGAGAAGAGAAAGGAGATTGCGCTTTGAGTTACAAAGGTGCAAGACTGCGAAGGTGAAAAAGGTAACATAAGATGTTGATGAGAAGTAAGTTGTTAACTTGGTACATTTGAACGAAGGACGGGCACCAGTGGGAAAAACTGGTAACAATTAAAGATAGAAATTTTGGCAGAAGAGGGTAGACGGACTCCTTGGGATGGGAGGAGGCTCCGATTTTAGGGGAAAAGTCTGGTTAGGTTATAAATTTCTTAAACAAGGTGGTTTTTAGTTCTTTCCTAAAGATACTATATGATTCTCTGGCGGCATCAGTAAAGCTTGGCCAGGTTTGCAGTCTACCTGCTTGGAATTTGAATGTTCTATTAAAGAAGGTGCGATATCTACAGCCTATGATATTTGGGTAGGTAAAGAGGTTACGGTTTCTGGTAGGCCTAATAGAGGAGTGGAATTCGAAGTGAGGTAGTAGGTAGCTGGGGGCCAGTCCCCAGATTAGTTTATAGCAGAGGCAGGAGAATTTGAATAGAATTTGTGCTTCAATTGGTAACCAATGAAGGAGTTTGTAGAATGGACTAACATGATCGCTCTTCTTTAGTCCGAATATTAGACGGATGGCCGTATTTTGAACTATTCTCAGTTTTCTCACATTTTTTTTAGATATTCCCAAGTAGACAATGTTACAGTAGTTCAGGGTGGATAAAATCAGTGATTGTACCAATATTCTGAAGGATAGCAGGTCGAAGTATTTTTTTATGGTTTTCAGTTTCCAAAGGATGAAGAAGCATTTTTTAGTCACCGAGTTTATGTGCTCGGTCAGGGTCAGGTGGATATCCAGGGTGACTCCCAGTATTTTTATGGTTTTTAGTATTGGGTGATCATGGCCGTTTACATATATTGTAGTTGCGGAGATTTTCTCGTTTGGGCTAGCAAGGAAAATCTTTGTCTTTTCTGAGTTTAATTTCAGTTTGAAGTTTAAAGTCCATTTTTCTATTTCGAGCATGATGGAGGAGATATGTTTGAGTTGGTTGAGGTCACATTTGTTATTGGTATTAGTATGGAGATGTCATCTGCGTATATATAATAAGTTAGGTTAAGCTTTTGTAAAAGGTGGCCTAGAGAAGAGATGTATATATTGAACAAGGTGGGAGATAGGGGGGATCCTTGTGGGACTCCCGAGGGGCTTTTCCAGGGTTCAGAGTAATTTCCTTCATGGACCACTTGATAAGATCATTTGGTTAGGAAACCTTGGAACCAGGTCCACACTCTTCCTGATATTCCCATTTCGTCGAGGCACCTAAGCATAGTTTTGTGGTCCACGAGATCGAAGGCACTGCTGAAGTCTAACTGTAGGATCAAGGCGCTGGAACCTTGATTGAAAAGGTCGTATAGGTGGTTAAGGAGAGAGCCTAGGACTGTCTCGGTGCTGAATCCTTTTCTTAATCCAGATTGGTGGTCATTTAGGAGAGAGTACTTATCTAAGTGATTTACTACTTCCAAGTTGACCAGCCCTTCCAGCATTTTGGTGAACCATTCCTATCTACTGGAAAAGATATTATCAAGGTAAGAACCTAATCTTTTTTGTGTATGTCCTCTAGTTTTACTACTGCCTTCTAGCGACACAGGCAGCGAAAATTGACCCCACCATCACCAAACTAATGATCAACACAACAGACATCAAAGTGTTTCGAAAAGAAATCAAAACATTTCTATTCAAAAAACACGTCCTTACTAACTAGTCTCCTCCCCTTTCGCACAAGCTCTCCCTCTCTTGAATATCACATTAGTCAACTCCTAGAACCTTTCCCTCCAAAAATACTCAGATTCCTAAATAAGCATTTACCTCACTATCCAACAAACTTCTTACGTCATTGTTAGGTAACTTCTCGTCTGTAACCCGCATATACTGATATTCTCCACTATATCCTGTTATCACTTGATTCTCTTAAATGTAATTCTTATAATTGAATCCTCTACCACACCATGTAAAGTACATGAATCACGGTTATGCAATATCTCTAGATAATCTATTAAGTAATTTCTCTAGATAATCTGTTATGTAATTTCTCTGGATAATCTTTGTTTTGCAATTCTCTCGGTAATGTCCAGATCTCTTATAATTTGTAATCCGCCTAGAACCGCAAGGCACAGGCGGAATAGAAATCACTAATGTAATGTAATGGTTAGCATGCAGAAAGAAGGAGACCCTGGCATGCAAGTTATCA
Source organism: Geotrypetes seraphini (assembly GCF_902459505.1). Classification (NCBI taxonomy): domain Eukaryota; kingdom Metazoa; phylum Chordata; class Amphibia; order Gymnophiona; family Dermophiidae; genus Geotrypetes; species Geotrypetes seraphini. The sequence continues at coordinate 197,972,282 of NC_047087.1, forward strand.
GAAGAAAACCAGAGCCTTGGACCAACAAGATTTGAAATATAACCAGACAACAAAAGGTAGAAAAATTAATTTTATTTTCTGTTTTGTGATTATAATATGTCAGATTTGAAATGTATATCCTGCCAGTGCTGGTGTTGGACTGCAAACGTGAGCTAGGATTTAACAGAGATAGGAAAAGTCCTTTTTGTTTCTTTATTTTATTTACACCACAGCGCCAGTGTGGTTAGGAGAAGCTAAAGGGAGTGAAAAAGCTATAAAACCCACCAGGAGTTTTGAAAAAAATCACCCAACTGGGCAGGAAAATCGAATTGAAAAACCAATTCAATAGGCTGAATCGAATTGAAATTTTTTTTCCTGAATCTGGCAGCATTAGTTTGCGCTACTGTCTTAGACTTTAGGACCTGGGATTGGGGAGAGATGGCATCCTCAGTACTTTATAATGCAAGTGAAACGAGGATTTGGTCAAACTTTTGAAGGGTCTGCAGAAAAAAAATATTGTATAGGCCGGGGACATGAGACAGCAGGAAATGGGAACTTTTCTTCCTTCTATTTTTGTGAATGGAAAGGCTGAGGATGTCAGAGAGTTCAGTTAAAATATGTGCTTTATAAGAAAATATAATAATGTGTTTTATAAAGTTTATAGCATAGCTGGCCTACCCAGTGAGGTGTTCCTAGTGGTGATGGTGGCAGCGTGTCAATGTGTTGAGAGGAAGAGGTGGTCTGGGAAATTCTGCTGAGCAAACTCCGGGCCCATTTCCACCCCCCAGTTAGTCCACTCCACTCAACTGGTTCACACACTGAGTGGGACTTTGGGTGTTGTTTTGGGATCTCTTCCAGTGGTTTATCAGTATCTCCTTCTGGTCCAAGGAAGGAAACTTTGTTATCCTTAGCATTGACCTACAGAATATGTTTGTAACAGCGCTGCTTGTGTGGCATTAGGCTATGTAGTGATCGAAAGAAAAAAACAGACCTTTGCACATTTTTGCACTATATGGTGGGTGTATGAGGAGATTCACATTTCCTGCACAGCTAAGTCCATGTGATGTTACCTTGTGCTGTATTTGACATCTAGCAAGGTCTCTATTTGAAAGGAAAGATCTAAACTTAAAAATGAAGTGGCCAGAAGTTATGGTAAAAGCAGATAGTGTAGCTGGTTTTAAGAAAGATTTGGACAAATTCCTGGAGGAAAAGTTAAGACATGGGGGAAATGTCTGCTTGCCCTGGATCGGTAGCATGGAATGTTGCTACTCTTTGGGTTTTGACCAGGTATTAGTGTCCTGGATTGGCTACCATGAGAATGGGCTACTGGGCATGATGGACCATTGGTCTGACCCAGTTAGGCTATTTTTATGTTATGTTCTCATCTGTAGGGGCCTTTGTTTTCACTTCTTATTTTAATGTATTTTTTTTCTGGGAACTTATCAGTGTTTTTTATAATGGGAACAAAAATGGAAGAGAATTAATGTGTGTGGGATGAGGGGGTAACTAATTTCTTCAGCTAAATAATTCAATCCACTTCAAACAGACACAGGAGAACTCACGCACCATTCACACACCCTCCAACCAAAAACATCAAAAGAAAAAACTGTTCGACAACCTCCTAGCCATTCGAGCTGCAACACTCGACCCCCAACTCTACAACCAATTGACATCGACCACAGACTGCAAAACCTTCAAAAAGAAATAAAAACCCTTCTATTCAAAAAACACATAAAACCGAACTAACACAATCAGAACTGTCCCAAGCATCACCTGCAACTACTCCATATGTACTTCTGATGTCATGACAATTCAGACATAATTTATGTTATGCTATGTTTGGAATATAAGAAAATTTTCACTGCCTGTTTCTATTCTGACAATTTATTCCGTTTCATGGTCATTACAAAAAATATTTTTTTACATGGGGGGGGGTGTCAAAAAATGATGGGCCCCGGGTGCCACATACCCTAGGTACGCCACTGCCTCCAAAACTAAACACAATATTCCAAGTGGGGATATTGAATACAATATTCCACATAGGGTCTCACCAACAACTTGTACAAAGGCATGCGTACTTTACTTTTTCTGCTGGTGATTCCTCTCTATGCAACCCAGCTTCCTTCTAGCTATGACCACTACTTTGTCACATTGTTTCACAGCCTTGAGATTCTCAGACACTTGCCCCAAGAGCTCTCTCCTGATCCCAGGGCCAGCGTTAGGGGGTGCAAACAGGGCAGTTGCCCTGGGCCCCAAGGCTCTAGGGGGCCCGCATGAGCTGGCATATCCTCCCCCTTGAAGCTATAATCCCTTGAAGCTGGCCGGGTCAGGAACCTCCCGCCCTACTCTACAACGGGACCCGCACCTCAGCGTAGCTGCCGGTCCACCCTCTCCGATGTAATTATTCCGGAGCAGAGTTGGCAGCTGTGCTGAAGTGCAGGAAGGTCCTGTGATGACTGCATCTGCCGGCTCTGCTTAAGAAGAAGTGATGTCGGAGGGGGTGGGCTGGCAGCCGCAGACATCGTGGGACCTTGCTGCAACTCCCTGCGTCTGCCGGTCCACCCCCTCTGACATCACTTACTTCTTCCTGAGCAGACCCAGCAGCTGCAGTCATTGCGGGACCTTGCTGCATGGCACTGGTTTGGAGGGAGAGAGAAAGGAGCATAGAAGGGTGGTGGAGGGAGAGAAACGGGGCAGGGTGGTATGGAAGGTTGGTGGGGGGAGAGAAAGGGGGCAGGGTGGTATGGAAAGGTGATGGGGCAGGGTGGTATGGAAGGGTGGTTGAGAAAGAGAAAGGGAGCAGATGCTAATGGAATTGGAATGCAGGGAAAGGGGAGAGAGACATAAGGGGGGAAGGATATTGGATGGAATTAGGTTGGAGGGGAAAAATGGGGCAGATGCTGATGGAATTGGGGGGGAAGGGAGATGAGAGAGTGAAATGCCAGACCATGGGAGTGTGGGAGAGAGAAGAGGAGAGGAGAGAGATGCCAGACCATTAGAGGAGGGAAGGGAAGAAGATGGATGCCAGACCAATGGGGGTGAAGGGAGAGATGCAAGGGGCATAGAAGGCGAGAAGATGCCATATAGAAGGGGCAGAGAGAGGGTAGACAGTGGATGAAAGGAAGAGAGTAACAAGAAGATGAAGAAAGCAGAAACCAGAGAAGACAAAGGTAGAAAAAAGTGTTTTATTTTGAATTTATTAACTGAAATATGTTGGCTTTGGGACATTTGCATCACAAATATACTTGTATTATATTCAGTGGCATAGCCACACAACTAATTTTTTTTTTTTTTTTGAGGGGGGGTTGCTGGAGCCCAAAATGGGTGGATGGGAACCAAATTTTTTCCCTACCTAAATGCAAAATATAAATACTTGAGCTGGTGGGGATCCCCAAGCCCTGCCAACTAAAGATTTCTTAGCAAACAGAAATCTCCAAGCTTTGCAGCTTGTGGCCGTATCCTCAAGCTGCCACTGTTTTCATGCATGCATGAAAGCCAAGGGGGTGGGGAGGCAGAAGCAGCTCTGAAATACTATTGCAAGCTGCAGAACTTGGAAAGTTCTGAGCTCTGGACCTGAGGAACTGGTCATAAGCTCAAAGTGGGAGGCCCAGCCTCCTCTCGTGGTTATGCCACCAATTGTGTTTAGTACAAAATGAAGTACTTGCTGAGTTTGTTTTGGGGTTTCCAGTTCAGTTTTGGTTTTCATATTTCTATTTTTAATTTGTGATCCATTGTATTTGGTGAAGTGTGTGTGTTCTGTGTGAAGAAGTCATTTAAAATTGTTTTATACTTATTTGGTAATAATGGTGGGTATGGAAATTGGGAGATGGGCCCCCTCCTTAATTTCTGCCCTGGACCCCAGCATGTCTAAAACCGGCCCTGCCTGGTCCATGTGCAGTATTATCAGCAAAACAAACAAATACCTGAAACCCTGTAGCAGATCACTCTGTTTGCTAGAACCCCTAGAGCAGGGGTCTCAAAGTCCCTCCTTGAGGGCCGCAATCCAGTCGGGTTTTCAGGATTTCCCCAATGAATATGCATGAGATCCATGTGCATGCACTGCTTTCAATGCATATTCATTGGGGAAATCCTGAAAACCCGACTGGATTGTGGCCCTCAAGGAGGGACTTTGAGATCCCTGCCCTAGAGCGTAGGATCTAAGTCCTGTGGATTTCTACAGCACAATTAACAGTGTCATCTTTAGCTCCCTTTCAGCTCAATAATCCACAGAGTTCAAACACAGCCAATTGAAATAAATCCTATTACTGTCAGAAGGGGCTTGTAATTCTGTAACCTTCTGGGGGTTTCACTGGGGGTATTGTCATTAGCCGTTTACCAGCTGTATTTGAGTCCTGAAGCAAGCAGCTATGTCTTTGTTCCAGGTTTTAATCGAATCACGTAAGAAAAACTTTAGAAATCCATTCTGAATTTAGTTATTTAGTTCTTTTTAAGCCACAGGGTATGCCAATTTCTTTTTAGTGAGCCCCCTACACTTGCATTGACATCAAACCTCCATAGGAGGGGCCTTAGACACCTAGGCCAATCGGAATCTTAGGCCAATCCCAGTGCATCCCAGAATGCACTGGGAGACAGGTTAAAGATTCCGGTTGGCATAGGTGCCTAAGGCCCCTCCTAAGGGAGGGGCCTTAAGCACCTGTGCCAATCAGGGCCTTAGCCCCACCCTGGTGCATCCCAAGGGGAAGGCCCACCATTCTAGTGAAGACAGACCTGCCAGCCGGATGCAGAAAGGACCTATCCATCTAAAAAAGGTTAGGGGGGTCCGGGTTAGCTTGGGGGGGGGTCAGGTGGGGTGGACTTGGGGGATCTGGGTGGGCTACCTTTGGAGGGGGGTCCAGCAGGAGGGACTGGGCATCTCTCCTGCCGACGATCATTCGGGGGTTCGGGGGAATCTCCTGCCAGCAATTGTGGGCGGCTTTAGGGCTATCCGGCAGGAGAGATTGGGCATCTCTCCTGCTGGTGATCGTTGCGGGCGACTTCAGGGGTTGTCCGGCAGGAGGGATTGGGCATCCCTGCTGCTGTAGTCATTGAGAGGTTCCCCCCCCCCCCCCCCCCCGATTCTCTAACCGGCGCTTATGACATTCACCGGTTAGAGAATTGTGCTGTTAGGCAAAGGATTGGCTTCTCCTACGCCTAAAATGTCTTGGTTGGGGACTTGGGCAAATTTATGGTCAGAAATATGTTTTAAAGATAGACATAGTGGCAGTCTGGGTGATTAAATGCCTGAATATACAGGTAGGCCATTCTTGGGGAAAAAAAACACATTTTGGATGTTTTTTTCGAGAATGGACATTTCCCTGCTGCCAACTTTGGGTGCCTAGCACTTTAGGCCAAAAAGGGACTTAGACTTTTTTTTTTGTTATGCCCCTCCACGTGTTTAGAGGGCAGTAGCGTGGGAAACAACCTGCCCGGCAAAGATTACCACAATCTTATTTAAATGTAGGCAAATGAATGTAAAAGAGGCCATTAAGTGTTCCATCCCAATGCCCAGAGGAACAAGGCACAACACCCTTGTCCCCTGACTCAGAAAACCTACCTCCAGAATCAGTAGGCATCTCCCAATTTAGGCACCTAACTAGCAATTAATTTTAATTTAAGCCAATTAAGCTTGTTATGAGCACTGATTAACTAATTAAATTACCCTTATTTTACAAAGTCACGGTAGCAGCTGCCCGCAGCAAGCGCTCCGATGCCCATGAAATCCCTGTGGGTGTCGGAGTGATTACCACAGCAGCAGCCGCTACCACAGTTTTGTAAAAGGAGCCCATTAGATGTCAAAATCTGCTAGGCATGCCGATTTTAGGCGCCTAACTTTAGGCGACTTTTAAATAATCTGGGCCTTGGATTCGGGCTACTTTCTTTTATCTAGCTCTTCATTTTGGGATGGCCTACCAGCTTCCCTATGATTTTTATCCTCCAGATTCAGATCCATTGTACGTTTACCCTGAATACTCTCTTGCTTTCCCATCTTTTCCGGAGATGCGATAGCCCCTTTTCTGGGTCAACTGGGCCAGGGGCATAGGCATCAAAACTCATTTTCCTAGAGTTCTTTTTATTTTATCTCTATATTCTGCATTTTTTTGTGAACAACTTTTTATTGCTATTTTAATAAAAAGGCAGCATACTATCAAGTTATTAAGTAACCTATTGGGCAAGCCTATCTATTATGGCAAAGGCCTGTGTAACTTGTACAACTATTTCTACTATTTCATTTGGGTCATCTCATATATCCTACCTTTATGTTTTAACCTGAGAACCAAAGTAAGTCAGGCAGAGGACACACCAATTCAAGCTTACCCAATGAAAAGTCATTCATAAAACCCTATAATGTTTACTAATCTCTCTACTTTCCCTACTCTCTACTTTCCCTGTTCTGCACTTCTCTCTCAGATTTCTGAGAAGTCTTCTTAGCGGTGATAAGATAGACACCATGTCTGATGAGCAGGAGATGAGCTAACAAGTGTTTTGCTAATTGTTGCAGGAAGTAAGAATTCATCTTTTTATTGTTTCCCCCCACCCTAGTGAATGTGCAAAGCTCATTAACTGCACAGTTTTCTCAGAGTCACAACCTCAAAATAATGAGATTAATTTCAATATTGAGACACTGGATATTCCAAATATATTTATGTGTTAGTACAGGTGTGATGCAGGTCTGTTAATTGAAGCCTTGTAGGCTCCTCTTCTGTGATTTAAACCAACTTGAATTTCTCTCTTTTAGTAATAAAATTCCTTTATTCCTATATGATCAGTTGATTATTCATGTTAAATTCCAGGTCTTCGGGATATGAGTTTCTGTTTTTAGTGTTAATGGATTTTTGCAAGTCAGAAATACTGTACCTCAATCTAGCTGCCCATGGTTCACAGCTGAAAGTTTCATAACTATGAATTTTAAAAGTATCTTAAGCTCTATAATCTGTTGTCCACAATAATGTAATGAAATGCATAAAATTCATACATATGTATGTTGGCCTGTTCCTTTTGAGTTTGCATATTAATCTACCTTGCTTTCTCAAATCACAAGATCTAAAAGTATTACCAATTGTCTTTCCAATTTTACAGAAGTTAGCAGGCCTGGAACCAAAACCAACACCTACCCATGAATGAGGTGGTTTAAAAGTGTGGTGGGGTATACTTTCCACTTCAGCAATTCATTGGATGGCTCTCATTCCAAGGCCTTCCAAATAGCATTTTCTGATCTCGGTCCTCTACTCTATTTTACTTAGTGCATGTATACTCTTCTGAAAGTGGATAAAGGGATTTCCTTTGAAGGACAAAGTATCATATTTTTCACTCCATAAGATACACCTGACCATAAGACGCACCTACCTGTAAAGGAGGAAAAACCAAGAAAAAAAATTTGGTTCAGAATATTTTTTCTTCTTGGTTTTTCCTCCTTTACATGTAGGTGTGTCTGGTGGTCTGGTGCTGGGAGGCCTGCAGCCCGAAAGAACTTGCAGTCTAAAGCCTAAAGTTGTCCAAAGCTCCCCCCCCCCCGGTACCTTTTTAAAGTGGCGGTGGTCCAGCGTGATCTCCTGCTGGATGGCTGCCTCTTTGCAGCGCGACGCACAACGCTCACCTCCTCTCTGCATCTTCCTCTTCCTCACTGTGCCCCTCCTCTCTGGGCTGGTTCTCTGCTTCCTGCCCACCATTCATGCCCAGATCACGCTGCCCCAGAGGTCGTATCAGAAAAGCCTTGAGCTTGGCAGGGGATTGTGTACAGTCCTTTGGTTTCCTCTCTCCCGTCTCTCCACTTGGCTCACACTCCCCTGCGGCCCGCTCTGATTTCCTGTCCTCTGTGCCCTTTTCTGAATACAGAGCTTCTACCACGATCTGCAACAGCTCCTGGGCTTGTCCCTCTAGATGAAACGCCGGCTCTCCGTTGTCCTCATCCCCCGCCATGCTGTGATTCTTGTCACCCAGCTCATCGTCCATCGGCTCTCCACCTAGTCCTGTCGTCTCCTCCTCGCCAGAATCTCTTGCTAACAATTTTGCATCCAAAGCTTCCTGCAGCCGCTGTGTCAACTCGGCCTTCAGCCCGCGGCAGTCTAGGCCCTGATGCAGGAGCTCAGCCTGTAGGTCAGCTATCTTTAGATTTCAGGTGTCCAGCGCACTCTTAGCCACTGCCGGTTCCCCCTCAATGCGTGCAGGCGCATTCACGAGCAAAAATTAAAAATGCTGGAGAATTGGGGGCGGAGAAGGTATGCATGCGCTATTGCCATTAAACCACCCAATCACACCCAATCGCAGCCAGTCACAAAGCGGTGCGGGACCAGGCATTTTGCATCACTCTAAGGTACCGGGGGGGGGGGGGGGGGAATGCAGTGTATTTGGTCCATAAGATGCATCCCCTTTTGGGGGTGGAAAAAGTACGTCTTATGATTCGAAAAACACAGTATATTCTGAATGTCTTTATCTGCTGTTATCTACTATGTCACTTTGGGCTAGATTCACTAAAGCCCCCTTACCTGTCCAATCCGTGGCCGAGTCTTTCCTGGGCGACCGATCCACCAAGCCTCCTCATGCCTATAAGTGCGATTAGAGGCCCGCCCCACAGCGACTGCACAGATCACAGCAGAGCGATCTCAATGCATGTGCAGACCATCTTCTTTGCCTGTGGTCTGTGCATGTGCTTGCTATCCATCATTTTTTGACTTTTTTACTCGCGAGCCTGTGATTTTAACCCACAGGTTTAAAGTGTGGCTGCACTGTGGCGTGTTCTGGAACAGAACAGAACACGCCATAGTGCAGCCCCGCTTTAAACCCGTGGGTTAAAACCACGGGCTCGCACTGCGGGGAAGGGCGGCAGAGTAAGAGAAGTTGGGGCGGCAAAAGCAGGAGAAGTCGGGGTGGCAATAGCAGGAGAGGCAGAGAGCAGGGGGTTTTCAGGGCTGCAGGGCTGGGATTTCATGGTGGCAGAGAGTAGGAAAGGATGTGAGTGACTGGTCCCCAGCAGTCGCTTCTTTTTTGATCGACCAGCCCAGTCAGTGTATCTAAACAAGTGTAGTGAATCGAGGCCCTTCCTACTTTGCATGCCGTTTCCCTTCATTTGCATGAGTGGATCGGATCAGGTGTGGGAGGAAGGTTAATGAATCAGGTCGGGGTCGCAAAGTGGTCAGGACTTGATCTATGGGCTTTGTGAATCTAGCCCTATATTATGTTTGCTGATGACTTGTACAAAACAAATATTGCATTAAGGTAGTCTTTCTTTCCTGGGTTTGTACAACATTAAATTAGTTACACATCATATATTTCCATTTGTGTCTGCGATTTCTTTCAATAAATACCAATCTGTTTGAAGTTAGGGACCTCCTGGGAAATTGGCAAACCTATTCTCTTCTGATTTGACTTCACAGTCTCACCTCTCTGGGATCATAAGAATATAAGAGTTGCCCTACTGCTAGGGTTGCCAGATTTTGTTAGCTAAAATCCCAGATGCATAGTCATGCCCTGTTCCCCCCCAGCCATGCCCCCATACAAACCTCTGTGACATCGGGGCAGCATGTGGAGGACCTCTGCGCATGCATAGATGTTGATGCGATGACATCATGCGCATGCATATGATGTAATCGTGCCGACGTCCGCACATGCACAGAGGTCCTCCACATGCTATCCTTTTCTCCCCTATCTCTGAGAAAGTCTTAATCTCTGATTTTGAGACAAAGTGACCAGAAGGGAGAGTGCCAGGTTTTCTTATATTTAGTCTGATTCTGAGAAGTGTATAGCAGGGGAAGTGACAATGTTTCATACCCTCTGTCACACATACTTTGAGTGAAAAAATATTTTCTCCATTTTGTTTTAATGTGCTACCATGTAACTACATGGAGTTTTTCCTAGTCTTTCTACTTTATGAATAAGTAAACAATTGATTTACATTTACCTGCTCCACTTAATTCAAGATATCCACTTAATTCATATCTCCCCTCACTATCCCTTCTTCATACTGAAGAACCCTAACCCTAACCTCTTCAGCCTTTCCTCAAATGAAACCCATTCCATCCAATTAATCATTTTGATCCCCTTCACTGTACCTTTTCTAGTTCCAGTAAATCTTTTTTGAGATGCAGTGACCAGAATTGCAAGCAGTACTCAAAGTGCAGTCTCATCATGGAGTGATACAGAGGCATAATGATACTTTGTTTAATTCTATATTCCTTTCATAGAAACATGGGAAAACAAAGGTAGATAACTACCATATAGCCTATCCAGTCTGTCCATCCATAACATTTACTATCCCTTCCTCTCCCTTAAAAATCCTATATTTCTCCGAGGACAAGCAGGCATAATTTTCTCAGATATCATCCACGGAACCTAGTATGGACACTGCCAAGTGCATTGTCATCTTAAATTTTTAGGGAATACCCACACCACTGGCATACTGGTGCCTTCCCACACAATATTGGCTCATGGAACCATCAGGTCTTAGTTTTCCACAGAGTCCAGAAGCTGTGTCTTCAGTTTCTCCTCAACGATTAAAACTTTAGATATCTTTTTGTGCCTTCCTGGTTTAATTGTATTGTATTTTTCTTCATTTTCCATGTTTTTTAGCCATTCCCTTGAATTTGGTTAAATTTTCTTCATTTTTTAGCCTTCAGGCCACTTCAAAACCTTTTACAACCCAGGAACTGCCGATGGTTTTTGGTATACTTTTCACTCAAGCTCCCCACACATTGAGCCTTTTGACTTTGTATCAGACATATTTTCACTCTATTTCGAAGAGGGTGCTGAGCGGCTTCACAAAATGCACTCAATGTGATTGGACCTTTTCAGGCTCCGACTCCCTTTGGTGTTTTCGGTGTCTACGTCCTGACCATCAGGACATTCATTGTGACCTCTGCATATGTAAAAGATTGACAACTTCAGTGGGAAAGACTTGGTTTGGCATCAAAAGTGAGCATGATGGAAGATTTGGGATCCAATGCACAACCTGCATTGACATCAGCATCAGTATTGACACTGTATGCACCAACACTGCATAGAGAGGGTTGCGTATTGAGCTCTAAGGCAAGACTCTGCATCATCTTCCTCCTTGCCTCACTCATTGGGGGAGGTAGCACATAAGAAAGCTAAGAAGCATAAACATTATTCTCCTAGGTATGGCACAAAGTCATCCCAGGTGTCCACTTCCTCGATGCATAGTAAGCATTGATGCACCATACAATGCTTTCTATTGTTGCAGATCACATCTCTTCCCAGGCATGCCTCAACATTGAGATCTCTCCACACCAGATAACCCACTGTAGATTGCATCCATGCCGATGTCTCTTCTGGTGCAGACACTGACTCTACAGGAGAAGATCCAGACAATTCTCAAACAAGAGCTTTCAGGGCTTCAGCAGATGCCGTCTACACAGGCTTTAAAGGTGTCCATGCCTGCCTTTCCCAGCCCAAGGATACATTGAGGCATTGATCAAGGATGAGGTCATGCACCCCTGCTGAACATCAAGTATTGGGGATGGCATGGGCCCATTCTATGCATGCATCATCATTGGCAGAGGAGTTATATTCTGGGTCAGAGCACTGACCCCTGGCTCTATGCTCCTTGATGCACACTCCCAGATTTGCCTACGAGAGATTATTTTCAAGAGTCTGACTCAGATATCTCAAACCACTGTGATGAGGATCTGCCAAATTTGTCAGCAGAAGAATCCTGTGGCATACCTCCTAATTTTTCTTCTCCACCTCAAAGCTGTAAGTCTCCACCAGAGAGCATATCCTTTACTGGCTTAAAAGGCAATGGGTCAAGCATTTCCTATTAAAATGGAGGAAGAGCCTCACTTTGAGCTTCTTGACTATGAATATTCACCAACTGACTGTATCAAGGTGCCTTTACACAGGGTTATGAAAGATACCCTATTTAAGAACTGGAAGACTCCTCCATCAGTCCAGGGTTGAGAGAACACAACTTAAACATCATTCTCTAGCTGTGGAATGAGCTCTAAAATGCATATGTAGTTCAAGCTCTTATGCTTCTGCTCCTCCAGGCAAGGAAGCCAGAACAATATAGACTCTTTTGGTAAATACATTTTTCAGTCATTTATGCTCATCAATAGAATTATAGACTACCAGTTTTATTCTTCCATTTATTTAAAATCCTTGCTTAAACAACTTTCAGAGTATAAGGAATTCCTCCCACTAAGTCTTGTTTTTCAAGTACAATAGTTATAGAATAGAATTCCAATGGTTATCCAAGATCTTGTTAACTACGAGAAAGTTCATATCTAAAGGCATATTTGATGCATTTGATGATTTTTCTAGAACATCAGTGGCAATTGCTATGTACTATTTAGATTGGCTTAGAGTCTCTGATCTGGAAACTTCAGTCCAGGAGTGCCTTTCAGATGTTTCTCGCAAGGGTGATGATCTGTTTGGAGACAATATCAAAGAAGTAGCTGATAAAATGTAAAAATACATACACAAGATGTCAATGTTGTCTAAGCTTCAAACCTCTGAGTTTTCTTCTTCTAGAAAATACTCTGCTCCAACTAGATGTTCATATTACTACAACATAAAACATCATTATAGTCAGCCATCCTCTAGGCCTGTTGGTTAGCATTCGCATGCAAAACAACAAAAGACATGAAAGTCTCAACCTTATTCTCAGTTCAAATATCAGTTGTCCTTTTGCCTCTTTTCTAGAGAGCATTGCCAATACTCCCCTCATTCTACCTCCCACTCTCCCTATCGGAGGCAGATTGCTCTATTTTCACCAATGTTAGACTCTTATCACAATACATCAATGTATGCTTCAAGCTGTTACTCAGGGCTATGCCCTACATCTGATCAAAAAGTCTCCACAACCCACAAAAAGCCTCCACAACCCACCAAAAGAGTCTCCTTTCAACTCCCTCCAGAAGACCCTCCTTGTACTAGGAACCCCTGGCTCTTCTCCAGCTAAATGCAATAGAACTTGTTCCTCTGCAGAAGAAGGATCAGGGGTTCTACTTCAAGTATTTCCTGATACTAAAAAAAACTTGATGCTATCAACCCAGCCTAGACCTCTGAAGCCTAAACAAATTTTTGCTGAAGGAGAAGTTTTGCATGATCTCTCTGGGAACCCTTCTATCCATGCTAGAAACATGAGCTTGGCTTTGCTCGCTAGATCTCAAAGAAGCCTACACTCACATATCAATCCTACCTGCTCACAGGAAGTATCTCCATTTCTGCATAAGTCCCCAACACTTCCAGTACAAGTGTCAGCATAGCTATTGCTAGCATTCAGCATTTTAAGTTGGCAGAACTAATGTCAGCAAAGGCCTATGGGAAATTATCTGACTCTGGAATGTTGATGCAGAATTCTGTGCTCCTGCACAGAATTCACATACATTAAGCATCCAGCCGGACTGGATTGTTTATCAAGAAGATAGGCTGCTTGAATGGGACAAAGAAGCCAGAGACTAATCCCATCTACCATGCCTGCAAGTATCACACCTTCCTTATCAATTAAATTAACCATTGTTTCAAACAGTTTACAAATTCTAAACAGAAAGATACTGGGACATACAATAGTTTCTATATTCAGAATAAGATTCCAAACTATAAAAGCCTCCTCTCTACAACACACATTCAGATCTCTCTTTCTCTGTCTATCCTTCTCTTTATCTATGGAACCCGAAACTTAGACCATCACCCCATCCCCCATTCTCTCTCTCTCTCTCTTTCTCTCTGGCTCTACTTAGAACTTCAGACTCTGTCTCTTTGCCTCTGAACTCTGTAAGGCAGGGAAACTGCTTTGCTCTCTACTTAATTGTAATGCTTATAAATATTGCTTTTCTGTAAGCCTATTTTTATAATATATTCTTTATGCAATCACCTCTGGCTGTGTTTCTTATTGGATTCTACTCCTGGTGAATCTTCTGTGAGGGAACTGAACCTGGGACCTGGCGTGTGTAAGGGCGCCTCTCACGTAACCCCTACAACCTAACCTTGTGGGGGACCTGACTAACAATCTTTACATTTTGGGGGCTTGTCTCGGTACTTCCTGATGATTTCATTTGGATAAGTAGAATTCAATTTTTATTTTTTTTTATTTTTTCTTGTATGCACTGTGCAATAGGATTATGTATAGACAGAGTGAGATAGAAATCAAAAGACCTTCTGGAACCCTTAAATTGTTTCAGACTGGATGACACATTTGTGAAAAGTTCCAGTAATATTTTGGGTTTTATATTTGGTGAGATTTTACTATCAAAAGTCTTTGTGCCAGTTTGCATTTTTTGCTTTGCTATTATAGGCTTGCTAGAATATTTGAGCTGCTCTGAAGAAAAGCATGATCCAAAATTAAAAGTCACTCAATTAAGACATGCCACATCTGTACTAATAACTTTTACTGTTTACCTTGTGTTTTTAATTCTATTTCTTGTCAGTCTCTGCCCTGGTGAAAGGCCCAGTGCACACTGGACTGGAACTGGCAGCTGGCATCTCTCCTCTTCTAACAGACTTCTTATATTTTTCCTGCTAAACTTCTGCCTGTAAATTTCAGGTAGTAACCTTTGCATTTAAAATATGGGCAAGTGTGGGCATAAGTGTTTTATTTATGCCGGTGACTGTTGCCTAACACACCTTACCTCATTTTTCTACCTATTAACTAAAGTCGCCCTCCTTCATCAGTGGGAGCATTTCCATCTCAAAGGCTACACACAGACAGGGATGAGCAAGGCCCACGTACCAAGGCAGATTGCAGCCTCAAATATGAACCCTTTTGATTTTCAAGAACTCACAGATATTGTACACAAATATTTTGACAAGAAAGGGGGTCCATATGAGGGTAATTTTCCAGAAAACACATGGCACGATATTCAGAAAAAAATGGTTTCTCATTCTCAGGAGTTTAGAAAGAAAACAAATAAACGAAAATGCCTTTTCATTCAGGGGCTATGTAGAGGACATCGTAGCATAAGACAAGAAAATGCTGACTTGAACACTCAGTGCCATCAGCTGTCCCAAGACTTAGATGAGGCACAAATTAATATATCTATGCTAAGAACTCAAATTGTTCAAGCTACAAATTCCTTTTTAACTGTAAATGAACAATTAGAAGAGGCCAAGGCAGAATTAAAGTATTTAAAGTCAAAATGTGCCTCACAGGTACAGGTTAATGCTTTCTCCTCACAGATTCTGTTGTCTGCACCTGTGCCACCATCACCATATAATCCATGTAGTCAGTTTATAGAGAAACAGAACACCGTTTTTGTAGCAGGCCAGCGAAAAGGTAAACTAGCTACAGATGTAGAACAGGAAGAAGAACCGACAAATCAAGAGGAGGAAAATTCATTACCAGGCCAGAGCAATACCAATAGTACCCCTATAAGTGACACAGCTCCAGTAACTATAGTGCTGCAGGGCCATATGAAGGACAGTGACATTGAAAGAATAGTACAAAAAGTAGGACCTATGCCTTTTAACATAAATGAATGGTGCAAATGGGCTACTGACATACTGATTCACTGGGGTCTAGGGAAATACAAAAGGAACTCTGCAGATTTTGATAAGCTTATGCACCTAGCCCTGGGTCCACATTATTATAAATTTGGATCTCTTGTTCATCCATACCAATTTGTAAAGATGGGCATCGAACAACTATTTTGCTGCACCTCTTTGCAAGTACTTAGAACTCTTTCACCCCTGCCAACCGATACATTGGAGCAGTTTGCATATAGGGTGTGGGTAATACACGCTGTACTTAAAGAGAATGAACACTGGCCCATTTCTTCAGATTATGGTCAGAGAGAACATAAAGAATTTCTATTAGAATTATCCCCCGAGAATACTAAACACCTTCTGCTGTTCTCAGAGGACCCTAAAACTACTCCTTTTGACACTTTACTGCTCAGGATTGGGTCTGTGTGGAAGACCCAGCCAGCTCAAATTATTTCAGTATCAGAAGCTAGAAGGTGGCGTGCTGATGGAGCACCCCAATATAAGAAAACACCACACACAGGAAATAGAGGGCATGGCAGAGGTAGTTACAGAAACTCCTCCACTTACATTCCTTTCCATGAACTCAAAGACCAAAAGGAAAAATTAGAAAATGAGAAAATGAAATGGGAACAGGATAAACACACAATGCAGATAGAATTGGACAGAATAAAAAGTGATTTGACAGCCAGGAAAAACAGTGTTAGTGCATAGGGATGTCCTGACTCTCTGTGTCCAAATACCAATGAGACTCAAACCTTCACAGCCCTGCTGGACTTCTATCACTTTCCTGTGGACTCACTTTTGGAGACGCAGGATAAGGGAAAGAAGTCAGACTCAGAATTCAGCTTGAGGTATGTGGCACCTTTGATATTGGACACTTGCAGCTGCCCCAATGTTAATACTACCATAGAGGGTCAGGATAAATTAACTTTAATTGATACAGGGGCCAGAATCAGTTTTACAGATAGAGCGCCTCCTACTGGAGATCAGAAAAATGTGGAAATTTGTGAGATTCAGGGTCTAAATGACACAGCTTCAAAGTGTGTGTCTATCCCACAAAAGGAGAAAATGAAAGACATTGTAGAAACTACTGCCAGCACCAGTGAGAATACAGGCAAAGAAATAGTTGAGGTGGCTGGTCTTGCATTAGGTACAGGAATTCCAAATGCTTCTAAACCTTTGGTTCATGAGGTTATTCCTGTGCAGTTAGCCACACAGTGTAGCATGCTAGTGCAGCAGCATGATCATAGTGTAACTCACTCAGAGACTGCAGATGTTTCTGTTTGGGCACAAGATTGTGGGAAAAGGTACACTGAAATTTTGTTTGAGGCCGAAGATCCTCAACCACAAACACAGCATCCAGTACTTCCTCCAGCAACAGAACTGGTGTCTAAGATGGAGGAGAGGGGTCGGAGTGGACCTATCTCTTTAGCATATGGCTCTCCAGCTTGGTCAGATGCTAAACCAGATGGCTCCATTAGACTCACTACAGACTCTCGGGCCCTAACTAAGATTTCAAAGTCTGTGGTACCAGTGGCAGCCTCTTACTCTGACATTACTGTGAAATTTCACCCTAAATGTGCATTTTTCTTTGTCCTAGATATGTCTAATGATTTTCAGAATTTGCCCTTTGCCTCTGAATGCCAGGACATGACAGTGCAGACAAAAGAAGACAAATCTAGCCTGCACCTGACTTCTGCACCGCAGTGCCCACTCCTCCGAGTGCAGTGGGACCCAGGTGGCAGACATGTGGTCCAGGTCGGCTTGAATGGAACATGGATGAAGTTTGCTCTAAGTGACCTTGAGGATGCTGCCAATTTAAATTTTTTTCTTTTTTTTAGCAGCAGTTTGGATATATAAATAGCCATCCCAGACCAGTTTTGCACAAAGATATTTCTAGTGTTTTCCAAGGTTCCTCTTTATCACTGCAGAGATAAAGACATTCCAAAGAAGATATTAGCCTTATGCCTTTTCTGAATATGAGATGGTTATGATATGCATTATTTGTACTACTCAGGTGTTCATCTTTGCTGTGTTTTTCTATAAAAATGTGTTTATTTACAGAGTTAAATTCAGCCCTGAACACTTGACAGATGGAAGAATAGTTTCACGCCTAAAACTTTGTGTTTTATGTTTTGTCTGTGCCATGTGGTCTGTCTTTTGTCTATTTGTTTTAGTTTAGGGGGTACCCCAGGATACATAACATTGGCCATTTCTAGAGCTCTTTTCCCCATTTTTTTTTTTAACTAGCCCAATTGTGCAATGTTCTTTTTACCTATTGTTTCATATCCTAAATGTAGCTTAGTTAGGGGTTATATTTTTAAGTAAAGGTTTTACTTTATACCGTGTTTATTCTATGATCCTCATTAGATTCAGTACACATTTCTGACATAATTTTTTTATATACATTCAGTACAGAATTATGGTCTCTCTGAAGTGCCATAATAGTTATATTTAGCATACAAAAACATATCTTTTTGGCATGTCTGATTAAGAACCTTAAGTACCTGAATATTGTCTCTCTTTTGCCATAACTATACCAGGTTAAATGCATTAATATTGTCACATGTTGCCACATTCAGTACAGGCAACATGGTTTCTCTCTCGTTTTCTATCTCTTATTTGGATCACCTGAAGTACAGCTGCTGAATGATATCTGGACTTTTTCAAGCCGGTGTATCCCTTCCTGTATGCACAGACATCATTTCATCCCAAGGGTGAACACCACCAGTTTCCAGTGATTCACAGATCCTGTGCAGACATCATTTCATCCCAAGTATGCATCTCACCAGTTTAAAGAGACTGTCGGTTCCTGCTGGACTAATTCACCTTCCTGCACCCTGACTGCAAAGACTTCTCTACCTTCTCACACTTGCTGTACACAATGTTTCCTGTTCGTTGGATCCCCGGATTCATGATAGCCACCTTCCTAAGAACGCTTTGCTGTACAGTTCAACTTATTTACTGCTATGGACATTCCAGACTTTATTTCATATGCTGTACATCCACTACCTCTTGGTATGGGCAACAAGACATTCCACAAGCTGTTGAACTTTACTGAACTCCATGCATACATTGAACAACTTAAGAAAACCTCCACACAAGTGAATTATACTATCACTTTCAAAAATGGACAGATTGCACAAACTGTAAAAGATTTGCTACGAGACGCTCATGTCTCAATTTGGGAACTTTTCTTTGGGTATTCGCCCACTGCAAACCATGTATTTAATGTTTTAATTCACCCTATCATTATCTTAATTATTGTACAAATTTTGCTATGTATTATTATGATTTTCCTTTGCTGTAAAGTGAAACACATGTACATTTCTTTACAACGCATATCATACAAAGTTCCTTCTAACTTGTATTTCCAGTACCTTCTCTGACACTTGCTAATTTGGTTCTAATTTGGTTTTAATTTGGCATGGCCATACCAGGGTCAGACATAATATATTATCTCATATCCCATACTGGCATACTCTCTCATGACATCTTGGTACCTCCTGAGAAATCTTATGCCTGAACCTCCTGAGAAATCTTCCTGCATCCCTTATGCACCGTTCATTCGCTCAACGACGGGTAAGATATAAGCATACTGGGGTCCCCGCCCAGATCACGGACTATACAACCTAAGACAGAGGTTTGAACTCATAATGGGAACTGTTTATCTTCATAGCTTGGAGATTCTGCAGGACAGGGGACGTGCTGTTGGAGGTAAGCGAGGCATCTGCGAAATGCAGACAGGCTGTTTATAGAAGGGTACCGCAAGCTTGCCTTCATTTCAAAGAATAAAAATAAAAATAAAAAAAGTATGGGAGATGTCAGAATAGCTAGCATTCAGCATTTTCAGTTGGCAGAACTAATGTCAGCAAAGGCCTATGGGAAATTATCTGACTTTGGAATGTTGATACAGAATTCTGTGCTCCTGCACAGAATTCACATACATTAAGCATCCAGCCAGACTGAATTGTTTATCAAGAAGATAGGCTGCTTGAATGGGACAAAGAAGCCAGAGACTAATCCCATCTACCATGCCTGCAAGTATCACACCTTCCTTATCAATTAAATTAACCATTGTTTCAAACAGTTTACAAATTCTTAACAGAAAGATACTGGGACATATAATAGTTTCTATATTCAGAATAAGATTCCAAGCTATAAAAGCCTCCTCTCTGCAATACACATTCAGATCTCTCTTTCTCTGTCTATCTCTCTGTCTATCCTTCTCTTTATCTATAGAACCCGAAACTTAGACCATCACCCCATCCCCTTTCTCTCTCTCTGGCTCTCCTTAGAACTTCAGACTCTCTGTCTCTTTGCCTCTGAACTCTGTAAGGCAGGGAAACTGCTTTGCTCTCTACTTAATTATAATGCTTAATTGTAATGCTTATAAATATTGCTTTTCTGTAAGCCTATTTCTATAATATATTCTTTATGCAATCACCTCTGTCTGTGTTTCTTATTGGATTCTACTCCTGGTGAATCTTCTGTGAGGGAACTGAACCTGGGACCTGGCGTGTGTAAGGGCGCCTCTCACGTAACCCCTACAATCTAGCCTTGTGGGGGACCTGACTAACAATCCTTACAACAAGGTCTTACCCTTCAGACTAGCCTCTACTCCTCATATCTTCATGAAATGCCTAGTAGTAGTTATGGCAAACTTTTGCACATGGGGCTTTCACATATTTCTCTTCTTAGATGACTTTTTGATCAAGATTTCATCATTGCAAAAAACTCAGCATGTCATAACCTCGACAGTTCATCTCCTTGAACTTCTAGGATTTGAGGTCAGCTATCAAAAGTCACATCTACAGCCATTTTAAACAATGAAGTTCATAGGATCACTCTTGAACACCATTCAAGGTTGGGTTTTTCTACCTGAGCAGAGGGTCGACAATCTCATTTGCTTGTGTCAAACAATTTCTACCCTCAAGTACACTTCCGCACACCAGATGTTACACCTGCTCAGTCACATGGCATCAACAGTTCATGTGACCATATTTGAATATCTTCCCTTCAGAATTCCACAGTGCACCTTATCAACACAATGGTCTCAAGCCAAGATCTTTATGCTCCAGTACAAGTCACCCCAGTTCTACGGTACTCTCTCCAATGGTGGATAATACCATACCACCTTATCCAGGGTTTCCCTTTCCAGCCAAAACTTCTATCTGCAGATGCTTCAATGCTAGGCTGGAGAGCTCATCTAAGTCTATACATTCAGGGAGTGTGGTCTCTCCATGAACAGATCTTCCATATCAATCTTCTAGAGCTGCGAGCAATAGGGAATGCTCTCAAAATATTCCAGGATCACCTCCTTCAACATATACATAATCATGAATTAATGCGAGAAAGCCAACATGGATTTAGTCAAGAGAAATCTTGCCTCATCAATCTACTGCATTTCTTTGAAGAGGTGAATGGACATGTGGATAAAGGTGAGCCGGTTGATATCATGTATTTGGATTTTCAAAAGGCATTTGACCAAGCACTTCATGAAAGACTTCTGAGGAAATTGGAGTGTCTTGGGATAGGAGGCAATGTCCTATTATGGATTAAGAACTGGTTGAAAGACAGAAAACAGAGAGTAGATTTAAATGGTAAATATTCTCAATAGAGAAGGGTAAATAGTGGGGTTCTCCAGGGATTTGTGTTGAAACCGCTGCTTTTTAATATATTTATCAATTTATGAAATGTATCAATGATTGTTTGTAAGTGATGTATTTATTGTTAATGTGAATGAATATATTATAACACTTAATGTAATCTTGAAAATGAATAAAGAATATTAAAAAAATATATATATATATTTATCAGTGATCTAAAGATGGGAATAACTAGTAAGGTAATTAAATTTGCCAGGGACAAGAGTAACATGGGATACTCCTGCCCTGAAGAAACCACTAAACTGTCAGAGCCTTTAAAAGGTAGGCCCAGAGAGGGGAGCTCCGACGCTCATAGGAATTCTATGAGCATCAGAGTTGTTACTGCTACAGTTTTGTAAAATGGAGGGGAGTTAGTGTGTTATCACAAAGTTCATGTGTTCTTTTGCCTGCAATGCTCTTGAATGGTTATAATGGAGGGTTTTTTTTTGCCTATGACTGTGCTTATGGCAGCTATAGAAATGTTTCTTAACTACTGCTACATATGTGTCTATGATTGCAACAATCTCCTCTGTTTGGTGACTGTAAAGTTTGTACATGTCATTAGCAGGAAAATAAATTTCCACAGGAAAGCCAAGTTTCATGCACTGTAGAGGAGATACATGTGACTAGGGTAGGGTTACCAGACGTCTGGATTTGCCCAGACTGTCTGGGCATCCGGTCAGCTTTTCAAAACCCAGTACTTTGTCCGGGTTTTGAAAAGCTTCCACCTTGGGACTGCATTGGGAGGGCATCTGTGCATGTGTGGATACCCTCCCAATGAGGTTCCGAGGACAAGAACAGGTTGAGGGGGACGATGCTGCGGGGTCGAGGCTGGCATAAAACGGGGCGTGATTTGAATGTAATGGGGCAGAGCTGGGTGGATCTGGGCGGGCCTCAGGGGCGGGGTTATGGGTCCGGATTTTTTGAGAGTAAAATCTGGTAACCCTAGACTGGGTGGATTTGGGGATTACAAGCGCCAATTTCAGTCCATTGAAGAAGGGAATGGGCACAGTATTTGGAGCTGTGAGATGAGTCATACAGAGTCCGAGACTCTGGACTTGCCAGTCAAAGAACAGAGATGAAGCTGGGACCAGAGCTAGCCACTAATTGGAAAATGATTTATTGGTGAGGGAACAACATTAGTGTAAAGCACAGGTGTCAAAGTCAGTCCTCTAGCTAGGTACTTGGGACCTGGCTTGGCCACTGTTGGAAACAGGATACAGGGCTTGGTGGACCTTCGGTCTGTCCCAGTATGATAATTCTTATGTTCTTTCCCTCTACACCAGGGGTGTCAAAGTTGGTCCTCGAGGGCCACAATCCAGCCAGGTTTTTAGGATCTCCCCAATGAATATGCATGAGATCTATTAGCATGCAATGAAAGCAGTGCATGCAAAGAACATAAGAATTGCCATACTGGGACAGACCGAAGGTCCATCAAGCCCTATATCCTGTTTCCAACAGTGGCCAACCCAGGTCCCAAGTACCTAGCTAGATCTCAAATAGTAAAATATGTATTTAATACATTTACTGTATATACCACTTTAGGTCTTGGCGGTTTCCAGTATCAAAACAATCATAAAATTCCATGAAATAGACAGACATGACATCACACGTTATCTACATTCCAATAAGCACATAAACATGACTATCATTCACAGTCCATTGACTGGCACATGTCCAAAACAGATTTTATGCTGCTTATTCTAGGAATAAGCAGTGGATTTTCCCAAGCCATCTCAATAATAACATATGGACTTCTGTTTTAGAAAATTATCTAAGCCTTTTTTAAACCCCACTAAGGGAGAGGTAAAAGCCAAAAGTAAGTGGATGGGAGTCTATTTTTTGAGAGTGAGAGGAAAATTGACACCAAAAGAGAGTCAGTTACAGGGGAGAGCAAAGAGGGGGCAATCGATGCGGAAGCGTGGAGATTTATATACCCCAGACAGCACTAGAATAGGTCCTTTCCTTTTCAATTTGTAGTCTGTGAACCACTCCGATTGTGCTCCATAAGCATAAACAAAATTTCACCCACTGACCTTCAGTCTTACTCACTGGGACAGTAAATCTCAATCTTTGGGAAGAGCTACCTTTGGCATCTCTGTTGGCCTCAACAGCTCACCTGATATCCATGCCAGAGTATATCCACTTTATCCATTCCATGCCCCACTAAATATCATTTGTTGTTTTGTTTCCCAACACCCACCAGATGAAAAATATAGTTTGCCCCATATGCTGACAGCGTGGATTTTTTTCTCACTATACTTATTCCTACCAACTGAAAAAAAACGTTGGACTGTGAAAACTAATCTCATGTACACTTAAGCTATTATTTCCACATCATTTGTACTTTTCTGCCCTAATAATTCCCTTGCGTTGCTTTCTGGTGGTTCGCTCCTTGCTTGCTTTAAAGGGTCCGCACGTCCCATTCCTGAGACACTCTTAGGTTGACAACTACGCTGGCACAGCAGGTAGTATTGACAACTGGGCTGGCTATTTCATTTTAATGTGTCGCAGAGTACGTAATGATGTTGACAGTAAAAGGGTGCTTTGTCTTTTGAAGAGGCACTGTCATCCATTTTTAGCAACATATTAGTTGCCCCTGTGATTTATCCTATGTAAAATATTAATGGTATTTAAACATCGCTATATACTGCATCATCACAGGTTTGTTTACATTTTGTTTTCAGGCTAAGAAAGTTCCTTTTTTCTCCAAAATGTTCATATATTAATGTCAATTTTAGTTTTGGTTTTTGAGAATTAAATCATCAAGGATATATTTAACATTAGACATGACAAACATATTCAAGAGAGTAAATCCAGAAAGTATACCACTTAGAGCTCCTTTTACTAAGCTGTGATAGTGTTTTTAGTGTGCGCTAAACCTGCGCTACGCAGCTAGAACTAATACCAGCTCAATGCTGGCATTAACATCTAGCGCGTGCGGCAATTCTGCACGCGCTAAGACCGCTATCACAGCTTAGTAAAAGGATCCCTTAGGGGTCCTTTTATTAAGCTGCGATAAAAAAATGGCCTTGGCACATACTTATGCCGCTAAATACTGGACGGCGTATGTACTATATATTGATCTTCCAGTTTCTGCATATGCTGCCATTACACTGGGCACAGGTACGATACATGTGGACATATCAGCTACCTAAAGACCTTTATAAGTGGATGTTGCTGCTCAATTTTTGGGTTCCTAGTCAGGACGTTGTTCTACAGGATGCTGCTTCAAAGGACCACTTTAAGATTATTGAGATATCGCCTATTCTATAGGACTGATAATGTTGAATTTCATGGATTCAAAATTTCAGTTTTTCCTGATGTATCGAAATGGACACAAGTCAGGCTTAAGAAATTCCTGGCTTATCGTCAGTCTGATCTAAATTTAGGAGCTATGTTTTTTATGAACCCGATCAGTTACAATTTTTTGTTGAAGGTAAAGCAACTAAGAGAGCTCCAGAGACTTCCGTCGAAATTGCTAACCAGGCTACATAATTGATTCCAACTGATCTCTGTAATTTGATTTAATTTAGAATTTCTTGAACCCAACTTTCCTTGGATATGATTGATCTCTCCTCTAGAGAGACTTTATTCATTGTTATTTTGTGTTATACTATGTTGAATTTTGTTTATTAGATTATTATATTTCTTTTCAAGTGATGTATTCTCAACTTGTAAAAAAGAATATAAATAAATAAGATTATTGAGATATCCACAGAGACTCTATTTGAGATTGTTTATATTGATGTTTATTGACAAAATAAATCACCAGGTTATTTGACATCTTACTTGCCTTTTGTTTGTTTATCACCCGCCCTTATCCAGGGCGAGTAACACTTTTACATACAAAATAATACATTACATTTAACATACAAATCACATCAGCACAACCATCACTTTAACCAAAATATACACATACATACAAAGTATAAAAATACACGTAACATACAAATTGCTTCAACAGCAAGCATCGGTATACATCAGAATACAAAAAAAGCCTATGATATACAAGTCACTAGCTAAGTGTCTTCTCTTGATTGTGTCTGTGCTGGCTTGGTCGATTCTGAACACCATAGTACCCTCGGATGAGGGGCAGAGATAGCCTAATAAACGTATTTATCTGTTTTCTTTATTTAGAGTTTTCACTTTTAGCAGACTTGTTTGTGTACTAGTTATTTAAGGTATAATTTGCACACGGGTCAGCCTTTTGGGTGTATGACTGTGGGAACTGATGCTTTAGGGCATATCCCCATTGCAGGCTGTGTGACTGAGGGCTTTCCCTTCACAAAAATTTTTTAGAATTATTGGTAGTGTGTTCGTTGGGGCTATCTCTTCCCTTCACCCCTTGTTTTTGGGTCAGGGGAGACTATTTTTGTCTGATTAAAACTAGTAAAACAAAACAGACCATGGAATACATCAGTGACCCGCACTCTGCACTCAACAGTCACCACTATTCCTCTCTCGAGCACTCTCATACCCCATATTTCATCATACACAACAAATGTCATTTCAATATTTTCTTAAAGCTCTGTAAATTCTGCTGATGGCAGATATATTCTATTTTGTTTTGCTATGTGTAACTCTATGGCAGTGATGGCTAACCTTTTTGAGCCCGAGTGCCCAAACTGCCGCACAAAACCAAAGAATTTCCTCAAAGTGCCAGCACGTCAATTAAACCTTAATAACAAGATTTTAGTATCTAAAAACTCTTTATAAAGTTGCCTGAACTATGTAACATCATTTTTAAAGGTTGGAATCTTTGTATTGTCAGAGAATCAATTTGATTCACAATCCTTTGGTTTTCATTTCAATTTATTGGCAATTTATAATGTTTTAATGATTTCATTCAATTTAATGAATTTAGGAAGAATTTGATTCAGTTACACAATATATTTTAAATGTATTATTCACATAACATGTCAAATGTATCCTGAGTAAAAAAAAAGATAAACTTCTTAAAACTGTTAACTGTGTCAAGACTCGGTGTGTATTCCCAAAGAGTCTATACATGTTTTTTTGTAAAATTTACAATCAAATTAGAAAATAGTTAAATCATTACATTTCTAATAATATGATGTAAAGAAAACAAAAGAGCTTTCAATTGAACCAACCGTTTTTATTGGAAATTCCAGATTGGAATACAACAGGGCCATGTAAAGTCCCTTTTTTAAATAACATCTTTAAATAATATTTAAATAACTTAGAAAGTGTCTTAACTGTAAACTGAAAACACTGCTTCATGTAAACATATGCATTGGGCATGCTCTGAAAAAAATTAATGTGATTTTTGTTGTTGCATGCATGCTGATAACTTGTCAATCCTTGGCTCATAGTGCGTTAATTTCAGAGCAACACATGCAGCACTCATGTCATCCGTTAATCTGTTTCTAGCATCAGATTTTATATGATTCAAAGCCGAAAACTGCTGCTCACAAGCATAGGATGACCCAAACAAAGTAAGAAGAGCAATCCCAAGTGCTTTCATGGACTTAAAATTGTCTGGCAGAGAATTCCACACTTTTAGGATTTCATTTTCAGAACTGCTAGCAGTGATTTCATTTGTCACCCTTTCACACTCAATACGTTCAAGAGCCGCACGCAGGTCATTGAATTTACTTTTCCAGATAGAGCTTTCTTGAAATTCCAGTAGCTCCATTTCCAAATTTTGAATATCCAACCACTGTAAGCAGGAAAGATCAAGATCTTCAAATGTGGACTTTTCTGGGGAAGTTATAAATGAAAGGGTTGTCTCCATCTTACGGAACTGAGAAAATCTTTTACTAAAATTCTCCTTTGCTTCGGCTACAATGGTGGAATATGCTTTGTGGATTTCCTGGTGTTTTTTATGACTGTCCACCAATGTTGTAGAATTATCCAAATGTATTTTTAGGTTGGGAAAATAATTTAGCTGTCCACTCTCAAGGTCTTTTTCAAAAACATGCAATTTTCTCTCAAAAGCTTTGATGTCACTAAACATGCTTTCTGCTGTTTTTCCCATGCCTTGTAATTTTTTGTTTAGTACATTAAAGTGGTTAGTAAAATCTGTAAAGAACATGAGGTTGTGTGGTTTTGCAGCATTTACAGACTTGGAGCAATGGTAAGATTGTTTCACTTTTGACCATTTGCCATTTAAAGACTACTTGCTACCCAAAGACTTCTAAGACTCCTGATGCAGGCCAGATGGCCGAAACGTGATCATGTCGAGTCATTGAGTTGCTTTGGATGTACGATTTTGTTTTGGATTAATAAAGACCATTGGATTTATCAGATGAGTTGAAAGACACTGTTTTTGTGCATCATCTTGATTGGACATTTCCACTTTACCCTTGCTTCTACAGCAGGGGTGCCCACACTTTTTGGACTTGCGAGCTACTTTTAAAATGACCAAGTGAAAATGATCTACCAACAATAAAATTTTTAAAAAAAACCACAAAGCACACTGTATGCAGAGAAAATGTTAATTATCATTTATATTCCGTGGGTTTTCAAAGAGGTCAAGTCAGACGATTCTATGCAATGTCTCTTCAGGAACAACTATACAAAAATAGACAAATATACCCCCTCCCTTTTTACTATATCGCAATAGCAGTTTTTAGAGCAGGGAGATGCACTGAATGCCTTGTGCTGCTCTCGATGCTCATAGGCTCCCTGCACTAAAAACCGCTATTGCAGATATAAATTCTCTAAACAGACACATTTTGATCACTAAACTGAAAATAAAATCATTTTTCCTACCTTTTTGTCTGGTGATTTCATGAGTCTCTGTTTGCACTTCCTTCTTCTGACTATAAATCCAATATTTTTTTTCTTTCTGCCCCTCCCCTTTTCTTTCTCTCTCTCTCCTCCTGCCCCCCCCCCCAAGCCATCGCGCCAATTTCTCCACTTCCCTGATTCTTTCCCTACCCCCTAAGCCACCATGCCGATTTCTCCCTGCTTCCATGAGCCAGGCCAGGAATGTACAAGCGCCGGACTCACAAGACTTCACCTCTGATGTCAATTCTAACGACGGAGAGGAAGTTCCAAGCCAGCCAGGCAGCGATTGGCTGGCCCAGAACTTCCTCTCTGACGTCAGAATTGACGTCGGAAGTGAAGTCTTGTGAGTCCGGCGCTTCTACGCGCCTGGCCTGGCTCAGGGAGGCAGGAAGAAAAAGATTGCCAAGGCAACGCGATCGACTCACATTGCCTTTGCGATCTACTGGTCGATCGCACTCGACCATTTGGGCACCCCTGCTGTTATGGTATCCTGTCCTGACCTGAGGAAAGGGGTTTAGTCCCCCCAAAACTGCCTTATTTCTATTTCCTATTTATAAACTTTAATCAATAGATATAATACTACTTGATTCTACGTAAAGCAACAAAACAATTTTTTCTACCTTTTGTCGTTTTTGCTTTAATCATCTTGTCTTCACTCTTCTTTCTAGCCAGCATCTGTCCGCTCTGTCTTCCATACAGCATCAGCCCCTTCCATCCACTGTCTGCCCTCTCCCCGTTCCATATGGCATCTTCCCTCTTTTTATGATCCTTCAATAAACTGTCTATCCTGTGTCCCTTCTCTTCTCCTTTGTACATGATTGATTTCAGCTCTGCCACCTCTCCATTTTTCTCTCTCTGTCACCATCCCGTCCCCTATGCTCTGGCATCTCTCTCTTCTCCTTTCTTTCCTTCGCACCCCATAGTCTGGTATCTTCCCTGATTCTCTAGCATCTCACTCCTTTCCTTTTCTTCCATCTCTCCCTCCCCCTCCATGCTGTCTTCTCCTCCTTCCTTTCCCCCTTCCTTTTCCCTTGGTCTGGCATACTTTCCTCCTTCCCTCCATACCCTGGCATCACTTCCTCCCTCCCTTCCCTCCAATCCCTGGCATCTCATTCCATTCCCTCCCTCATCTTCTTTCTCCCTCCAGTTGGGTGCAGCAAGTCTCTCCCCCCTCTGCTCCCTTTCCTCCTTCTGTCACCCATGACCTGGCGTCATGAACTTCTTCAGGCAGCAGCATTCACAATTTGCTGCTGTTGCCAGCTTCGGGCCTTCTTCTCTGTCGGGTCCTGCCTTCATGGAAACAGAAGTAGGCAGGACCCGGCGGAGAGGAAGGCCTGAAGCTGGCAACAGCAGTGAATTGTAAATGCTGATGCTAGCCGAAGAAGTTCATGATGCCAGGTCGAACACCCGGGGCAGACTGCTACTCTCCCCCCCACGACCCTCCTAACTCTCCCTCCATCCCATCACGAGACTCTAAACAGCACTGCTCTACTCTAAGCAGGCTGCTTCAGGACTTTCTCCTGCCGTGATTCCCTCTGGCACGTCACTGATGAGGGAAGGAGGGAGCGATAGGAGGGTCGGATCGGGTTGGGGTTCGCCCGGGATGATGATGATGAGGCTGCTGCTGCCAGCGAATCCAGCAAGGGTGAGGCCCCAAAGCACAGCACTGGCAGGCCCCCCTGACTATTTTGGGCCCTAGGCCTGTGCCTACAGGGCCTATCCTTTAATCTGGCCCTGCTTCCCCCCCTCCCCCAATATGCCCTGACATCTCTCTCTTCCACTCCATGGTATGGTATCTCCTTTCCCTCCGTCCCATGGTCTTTGCATCTCTTTCCTCCTTTTCCTGATCTTCCTTCTCCCTCCTTCCCTCTCTCTCCCCAATTGGGTACAGCAGTATTTCTCTTCCCCCTCCCCCCACTGAGTACAGCAGTATCATCAGCATTTCTCTTCCCCTCCCCCCAATTGGGTACAGCAGAAGCAGCATTTCTCTTCCCTCTCCCCCCTAATTTGGTGCAGCAGCATTACTCCTCCCATTCCCCCCCCCCGTCTCACACACCCGGCAGATTCGCTACAGACAAAGGCAAGTTGCAAGTTTCCCTTGGTCGCTGACCTATCTCCCAAAGGGCAGCGACAGAGGGAAGTTTACAACTTGCTGCTCTTGCTTACTTCGGGCCTTTCTCGTTGCCGGGTCCTGCCTTCACGGAAACAGAAAGTAGGCAGGACCCGGCAGCGAGAAAGGCCCGAAGTAAGCAAGAGCAAGTAAGCTTCCCTCCGTGGCTGGCCTATCTCCCGCATGCTCGGGGCTCTAATGGTCTGTGCCGGCTTCTCTTCTCTACCCCCCCCCCCCCGTAACTTCCGGTTTCGGAGGGAAGCCGGGTTCGAGTCGCTTGCTGGGGGTTTTTTTTTTTTAAAGTCCGGCGGGTTTTTCGGCGGCTCTTCAGGGCGGGCATCTAAATTTGCTGGGCGTTGCTGTGCTGCACACGGGGCGGGGCGGACCGCCCCCCTCCCTTGGTAGCCGCGAGGCTACTCCTCCTTACCTACCCTGCCTGCAGTACAGAGCCGAACAGAAGTCTTCCCGACGTCAGCCCTCACTCCCTCCGACGTCAGCGCTGACGTCGGGAAGACTTCCGTTCGGCTCTGTGCTACAAGCAGAGCAGGTAGGGAGAAAAGCCGCGCGACTTAGTACATCCAGCCCCGTTCCTGTGCAGCTCTCTATTGCGGACCTTCCCGCGTGCCAGCTGCAAGGCCTTCGCGTGCCACAACTGGCACGCGTGCCACAGCTGGCACGCGTGCCATAGGTTCGCCATCGCTGCTCTATGGCATTGGTCAGCTCTACCTCTGCAAATTGA
The DNA here is from genome assembly GCF_902459505.1 of Geotrypetes seraphini. Lineage (NCBI taxonomy): Eukaryota > Metazoa > Chordata > Amphibia > Gymnophiona > Dermophiidae > Geotrypetes > Geotrypetes seraphini. Next base: position 198,002,949 of record NC_047087.1, read on the forward strand.
CATTGCCAACCCCTTTGTAAACCCCACTGTCACCCTCTCCTACCAAGATATGGTGTAGCTCACTGACTTTGTTCAGTTTTGCCTCTTTTGTAAACCGCATAAAACCGAGAGGCTTTTGCGTTATATAAAAATTTATGTTATGCTATGTATTTTACATGTCCCCTCCACATTCACTACTGCTTTTGTAAAATACTGTTCCAGCTTCCAGGTGCACACCTAGACGTCTCTTTCTTCACAAATACGTTGTCTCTAAAATAAGGTTCCATGTTATTGTGACACTTGACAAGTTGTCAGTATATGAAACTTCTTAGATTCAGATAGTCTCCCTCTTCCATATCTGATTTATATTAAGAAGAAACTTATGCTGATGGATTCTTTTTTTAAATTGTTGATTCTTCAGCAACCTTATAATTATTTTGTAAGAAAAAAATAGGGACTGCAAACAAAAAAGATTCTCTTAGATTTAATAACTATAAGTGGCTGCCTGGTGTCCATTTATTAGAAACCCATCTTTTCACTAAAGAAGATAATGTTTTGAGTGGTTTTGCATCAACTGTAATTACTAAGTGCATTTTACTGAAATAGATAAATAGATCTTCCTTTTCCCCAGTTCATGTATTCAGAATAAATTGTTCAGTTTATATTTCTCAGGTTCTTATTTTTGACAATTAAAATGTTTTCATTAGAAAACTTTTTTTTTCAGGTCTAGCTGGTATGATAATGGTAAGGATGGAGCATGTTTGCAACTAATGGATTGTTTTGTCACCCAAATAAAAGCTGTAAGCATATATTCTTAATAATATATGTCCTAAGGTCCAGGATGAAGTACATGATGTTTTGCTTGTAGAAACTCCTGAGAAAGTGACAAGGTGCCTTTACCATGATGCAATTCAATTGAATCATATCTATTTTTTAAGTTTAGTGAGAAAAGTTTATATATACAAATGCTATCCCCCCAGTATTCAGATGGCAGTAGTCAGCGTTTTTTAAAGTCCTGATTGTCGCCAGCCAACTTATGCCCCGATATTCAGTGCTGGGTCATGTCCGGATGCAAGCCATGCCAGTAGTCATCTGGGCCTGGCCAGTAGTCTTCTGGGCCCACATAAGAGTTATGTGGACCCGGCAAAATATTGGGCCAAGGCCCACATACAGTCATGTGAAAAAATGAGGACACCCCATGAAATATTCATTCTTTCTTAAGAAATGTTCACATATTGATGTCAAATCTTTTTTTAATTTATCTCTAGAAAAGAAAGTGATGTAAAAATTTTCCTTCATTTACTCACGAAACAAAAGATATCCACCAAAATGTGTATTTTAACTGAGGAATAAATTAGGACACCCTAATATTTAGTGTTACCCCCTTTGGCTGAAATAACTGCAGTGAGATGCTTCTTGTAGCCCTCTACCAGTCTCTGACATTGCTCTGAGGAAAGTTTGGCTCACTCCTCAATGCAGAATACTTTCAGCTGTGAGATGTTTGAGGGGTTTCTTGCATGTATAGCCCTTTTCAAATCACCCCACAGCATCTCAATGGGATTAAGATCAGGGCTTTGACTCGGCCACTCCAGGACTCTCCATTTTTTTAGTTTTCTGCCTGTCTTTGGTGAATTAACTGGCATGTTTTGGGTCATTGTCATGTTGCAGGGTCCCGTTCCGCTTCAGCTTTAATTTTCTTACAGATGGTTTCACATGTTCCTCAAGCACCCTCTGATATATGGTAGAATTCATGATTGATGCTATGATGGTGAGCTGGCCAGGTCCTGCTGCAGCAAAGCATCCCCAAACCATGACACTTCCACCTCCATGCTTGACAGTTGGTTTGAGGTTCTTTTCCTAGAATGCCAAACGTGTCCTCTTTTCTGGTGTCTAAATAATTCAATTTTACAATACACTTCCCCCTCCCCATTTGCGGTTTCGGCAATCGCAATTTCATATTGTGTAGCTGTACTTCGGGTTTCTGTTTCCTACAAGCAAGACTTTACATTTCTCCACATTAAACTTCATCTGCCATCTCATCACCCACTCCCCTAGTTTGTTCAGGTCCCTTTGTAAATCTTCACAGTCCTCTTTAGTCCTAACTCCACTAAATAGTTTGGCGTCATCCGTGAATTTTATTACTTATTTATTGGAGGATGCAGTTTTGACGAGTGCAGGTATTTTTATTTTTTTTTACCAATGAAGCCCAAGTGAGGTTTTTTTCTCCACTTCTCAAATTTTTTCCAGAGATATATGTTATAGAGAATGACACGGGGAAAAAATCTGTCCCTGTCACCGGACCACCGTCCCCTTCACCGCCCCATCCCCACCATCTCCTTCACTGCCTCGTTCATGAAGCATCCACCCTTTCCACTCACCACCTCACCGCCCTTCAGCAGCCCAAGAATCTCCCTCCTTCCCCCTTATCTTCTTGGCGTAAAGAAACTTAAGGGAGGGAAGGCACGCAGTCACCGATTGTGCACGCGGCCCCCTTCCCTTTCTCCCTACCTCCGGCCAAATCTATCTCCCTCCCTCCCCCTTACCTTCTTGGCTTAAAGAAACTTAAGGGAGGGAAGGCGAGTGGTCACCAATTGCACGCGCGGTCCCAGCCCCTTCCTTCCTACCCTCCCTCCCTACCTACCTACCTACCTACCTCCAGCCAAATCTATCGCCTTCCCTCCCTCCCCCTTACCTTTGCGGTGCTTTAGAAAATAAATTGATGCCAGCAAAGCCTGCCTGTGCCGCTCTGCAGTCGCGCGTGTGTGGGCGGAAGCTTCTCAAAAACAGAACAAGGTTCAACAAAGCTCATCTCCCCTCCCTTTCATAAATATCCCCTCCACTATTGTGAAAACTGAACAAACCAAATTACTACAGAATGCTACATAGAAAAATCAAGCTAACAGAATACTTCAGTCACACATGGCAAGAATAATGTTAGGGGAGTGCAACTAGGGCAACTGCCCCCTGGTCAGAGAGAGAGCCCTAAGCCAGCTGAAAGCTAAAGAAGCACAACCTGGACTTTGCGGTCCCCTGTTATGTCTAATACCAGCTCTAGCAGGATACATATTTCAAATCTGAAATATTCTAATCACAAAATATAAAATATATTTATTTTTTCTACCTTTTGCTGTCTGGTAATTTTATTCTTCAAATCACATTGGTCTCAGGCTTTGGTTTTGGGTTCCTTCTGTCTTCATCGTAGCATGGCTAGCTCCTGAAAGTAAAATAGGCGCAAGAGGAACTGGGGAGAAGATGCCAAGCCTGACACAGACGTAATTTATACTGCTTAATCAAATTTCTAGGCAGTGTACAATGTAAAAAATTCCATAAAAACAAATTATAATTAGAAGTACTACACAAGACCAGGATAGGTTAATAAAACACATAACAAAACATATGAACTAACTTCACATAGATGGGGAAGAAGGGCTAGAACTACAATCTTTGAGGAAAAGAGCACAGTAAAAGGGGGAAAACAATAGGTAAGGGTAAGTTCTTTAAGCTATGTCTGGGTAATTGTAACAACAGTGAAACTAAAGTAGATAGAATAGAATTGCTAATCTCGGAGAGAGTGAGAACTAGAAGGCCTTAAGCATGTGCAGGTGCTCAAGGCCCAGCAAAAGGAAGACAGCAGATCTTCAGGCACCAGCACCGGCATGTCCTGTGCGTTGGTGCTGGTGCCGGTGCCAGATGGGGGTAAGCCAATGTGTTTGGGTGGGTGGGTGGGTGCATGGGGGATGCCAGATCGCAGTGGGAGGGGGGGCGACACAAAAGGGGGGATGCCGGATCGCGGGGGGGGGGGGTATATGGAGCAGCGCGTTGGCTTTGGGGGGGTTAAGGTGGAGCAGCGCCACTGGCCTCGGGGGGTGGGTGGGAACATATCAAGCTAGTTTCCCTTAGTTCCTATGGGGAAACTCGCTTTGATATACGAGTACTTTGGTTTACGAGCATGCTTCTGGAACAAATTATGCTCGTAAGCCAAGGTTCCACTGTAATTTATTTAAACAATTATATGTTTTGAACAGCATTACACTGTCTATCAAACACTGAAGTTATAGAACTTGTTCCTTTGCTATTATATTTTGTTCTATATCAACTCGGGTTTTGTAAACCTTAATAGAGGGATAGTTCTTATGAACTGCATGGAGGAATGAATATATGATTTGGGGGCTGAGCACAGTAACATGGAAAATGATAGGCCCTATAAGTATAGCAGCTAGAATTACAATACATTTGAAGTAAAGGACAGTTTGAAGGCATTCATGGTGTAGGTACATGTAGTAGGGAGATATGATCATGCATAGTTTAGCACCGAGTGTGTGACTAGAGATTTAGTGCTCCATTTACTAAGGTGCGCTAGCATTTCTAGCGCGCGCAAACCACGCGCTAAACGAAAAATACTAGCACAAGCTCTATGGAGGCGTTAGCGTTTAGCGCACGCGGCATTGTAGCGTGCGCTAAAACTGCTAGTGCACCTTAGTAAAAGGAGCCCTTAGTTACTAGAGACTAAGGACTCCTTTTACGAAGGCGCATTAGGGCCTTAACGCACGGAATAGCGCATGCTAGATTGCCATGCGCGCTAGCCACTATCTCCTCCTTTTCAGCAGGCGGTAGATTTTTGGCTAGCGCACGCTAATCCGGTGCATTTGCTAAAACGCTTAGCGTACCTTCGTAAAAGGAGCTCTAAGTCAAGTAGAGGGCACCTTCAGTGAGGCAGTATAAATGTGCTGGGGTAGAAATAAAGGTTGGGATGTGTTTAAGGGTGTCAGGTAAAAAGGTGGGTTTTTATCGCTTTCCTGTGACAAACTCTTCAGACAATGCTCAAAATGTAGTTATACTTTGAATTATTATAACATTCTCCATTTTGTTCACTGTTCCTTTCCAAATGATTTCTAAAATTTTCTTTACTTTTTGACCCTGTCAGATGCTGATCTGAGGATTTTAGTGTATCACCCACAATGATCCAAATTTATTTTCTTGGGTAATAATTCCTAACAATAATGATACACAATGGTAATAGTGGCCAAAAGACATGTTATCAATTCGTATCTACTCAGTGTGACCTATAGGACATCAACAGATTATCTAAATCAGGCTTGTTCAAGTTCAATCCTTGAGGGCCTTGAACAGGCTAGGTTTTCAGAACAGCCCTAATGAATATGACTGATTTGCTTGCCTAATACATCTTTTGAATTCAGATGCATATCTCTCTCTCCCCCAGAGTGAAGCACCCCCTCCTCTAGGCAGTGGGGGATGCATGAAGCAGTCACGGGCCATCGGCTCTGCTAGCCCCTGCAGTGGAACAGGAAGTTGATATCAGAGGGGCTGGAGGAACTAATGATCGCATGTATGAGGACTATAGCCCCGTGACCATTCCACATACCCCCAAACTACCTGCACCAGGGACAGACAACCCCCACCGCCTTGCCTTTGGTAAGCTAGAGCTCTTAAGAACTGAACTTGGACAAGCCTGGTCTACACTTTGTTCACGTGTACACTTTATTAAACCATCACTCTAAAGAAACATTAATAAGCATCCTCATAAAATGTCAATACAGAGCCACAGAATGAATAGTTTAAGTTTAAGTTTATTAAGTTTATTAAGATTTTTTTTATATACCGCCTATCAAGGTTTTCTAAGCAGTTTTACAATCAGGTACTCAAGCATTTTCCCTATCTGTCCCGGTGGGCTCACAATCTATCTAACGTACCTGGGGCTATGGAGGATTAAGTGACTTGTCCAGGGTCACAAGGAGCAGTGCGGGGTTTGAACCCACAACCCCAGGGTGCTGAGGCGTTAGCTTCAACCACCGCTTTCCCCTTTTAGTCTGGGGGTAGCCTTACTGGATCAGAACGGGTTTGAGATGCACTAGTGGAATGAGACAGAGAAAGCTTGCACTTTCAAATGCTCTCAAAGTTGTCACCTTTCATTGATGCCAGAAGAAATTGCAAATATGAAACAAAACTTATATTAAATGTGCTTGTATTTTAAGAAGGGAAGCAGCACTTTTTAAAAACCCTGCGGAAGGCTTATAGTTTTCTGCCGGGAAGGCATCATAATGAACAAGTCTCTGCATATGGGCGAGAGGCGCTCAAACAAAAATGCAAAAGCTAGACCAAGCCACTCTGATAACATACGGCATAGCAAGCGTGCGTCTACTCTTCATTTATAGCTAGAGTTAAGCACGTTAGCTAGCACATTAATATGCATTATTTTATCACAGGTCCCTTTTCATGGAATGAGACCTAGTAATTGGATAAAGTTATATGGCTGTTGTGTCAGTTTACTATATTCATTTTATTTTTGTTTATTAACTAATAATTCAGGCTAACAGCATTAAAGCACAGCAACATGGTAGCACCTATTAGTAATTCAAGCTGTTAGTCTTTTGAGGCAGTTTTTACAAATGAAGTTCACATATTTTGTCATATTATTTTCATTGATGTATTTTCTTTGGGGATTGAATGTGCCTTTTGTTGTCGAGTTAGATGTGTTTTGTGTTGTGTTCTTTCTACTACTATTTATCATTTCTATAGTGCTGAAAGGTGTACACAGCACTGTACATTTGATGTTCAATAGATGGTCCCTGCTCAGAACAGCTTATAATCTAATTTGGACAGACAGGACATCTCAGGATTGGGGAGGTTCTGGTAGAAGGAATGATACAATGGGTATAGGTATCTGACAGTGAATGAGAGTTAAGAGTTGAAAGGAGTTTAAAAAAAAAGTGGGCTTTTATCTTGGATTTGAATACGGCTAGAGACAGCTTGTTACAGGCATACAGCGCAGCAAAAAAGAAGGGGCGGAGTCTGGAGTTAGTTGGCAGTGGAGGACAAGGGGTACAGATAAGAGATACTTATCCGATGAACGGAGTTCACGGGGGGGGGGGAGGGGGGAGCATAGGTAGAAATAAGTGAGGAGAGATATTGAGGGGGCTACAGATTGAATGCATTTGTTAAGTAAAAGGAGTCTAAACTGAATTTGGAAATGGATGGGGAGCCAATGAAGTGACTTGAGGACAGGAGTAATGTGAGAATAGCGACTCTCATGGAATATGAGTTATGCAGCAGCATTATGAATGGACTGAAGGGGTGATGAATGCGCAAGAGGCCTGAGAGAAGTACGTTGCAGTAGTCTAAGCTTGAGGTGATGAGAGCGTGGATAAGAGTGTTCGAAGAGGAGAGGTCAGATTTTGGTATTATAGAGGAAGTGACAGGTTTGTAGTGGTTTGTTGGATCTGAGCAGAGAAGGAGAAAGAGGAATCAAAGATCACCCCGAGGTTGCAAGCTGATGGGACAGGGAGAAGGAGAGTGTTATCCACAGAATTAGAGAAAAGCAAGAGGGGAGAGGTGAGTTTAGGTGGAAAGATAAGGAGTTCAGTTTTAGCCATATTCACTTTAATTCACACATTTTAATCAATACTCAGTATCTTACACAAATATTCACACATTTTAGGACCCCTGAAGAAGATGGTTTAGTTGAAACATGGACTGTATCAGATCCACTCCATCTTACTATATACATATGTTGATTCTGTTTTTTGGATGTATGAGTGCAAGGTTTTAATGACATCTTTTCCATAGTACTTTTTTTGTTTTTGAGATGGCGGTTAGACATCCAAGTGGCAATGTTGGTCAGGCAGGCCATAATCTTCACAGTGTGGCACAGGGGGAGTGTGGCGCAGTGGTTAAAGCTGCAGCCTCAACACTCTGAGATTGTGGATTCAAACCCATACTGCTCCTTGTGACTCTGTGCAAGTCACTCAATCCCCCCATTGCCCCAGGTACACTAGATAGATTTTGAGCCCACTGGAACAGGGATAAATGCTTGAGTACCTGAATAAATTAATGTAAACCATTCTGAGCTTCCTTGGGTGAACAGTATAGAAAACTGAATAAATATTTAAATCCAGATTAACCCCCCCCCCCCCTTTTGGAGGTTGCTTTTTACATTTTGACCACTTCAATATATGTTTTTTAAGAGTTTCTTGATTGCCCTGTGTGTTGTCTTGAGTAGACTATAAGCTCTTTTGAGTAGGGGATGTCTCTTAAAAGAGCAATTCTCTAATCTGGGTACCAATATGAACAAGCCCCTTGCATGCATAAATGTACAGAATTCTAACATTTACACTCATGGGTGTAATACTTACACTCGTGGGTCTAACACTTACATAAATGTACAGAATTCTAGCACTTACACTCATGGGTGTTACCTGTGAAAGTGCCAGCAAGGTGTCTTAAGGGTTATTCAAAAGCAAAAACACTGTGGAGGAGATGTCCAAGATGCAGGCTTTATTAAAAATACAGTCGTTTAATCCACATGATTAAATGTCTAGGACCCAAATGATGGGGACTATGGACCCAACAGGGTCCGTGTTTCAACAACCCTGTCTTCCTCAGGGGTCCCAAAGAAAGTCCTAAGGCAAAAAACGTGGATCAAAGGCTAAAAACGGTCCTGCTCGAGAACTCTGTGCAATTGAGCATTACTCGAGCAGGACGTTTTTAGCCTTTGATCCACGTTTTTTGCCTTAGGACTTTCTTTGGGACCCATGAGCAAGACAGGGTTGTCGAAACTGTATTTTTAATAAAGCCTGCATCTTGGACATCTCCTCCACAGTGTTTTGCTTTTGGCTGTTCTTCGGTTCTGTGGAGCATCAAGGGTCAATTTCTGTTTGTTTGATCTAAGGGTTATTCTGCAAGAGCAGATATACCTCGTAGATGGATACAGCATGAGCAGGACGTGAGAAGGGTTCCCACCACTGTTCCCGCTATGCTGAACAGGAATTTTCCCACCTACAGTCCTGCCTGTGGGTGGTGCTGTTTCACTACCACATTTTCAATACTGAAAGACAGACAATCTCTCCGGGACTCCAGGGAACCAACTTGTCCCTAGCAATTGAAAGCAGAATACTGAAATTAGGGTTACCAGACTTCCAGGGAAACCCAGATGTGTTCACTTTTTAGAGGAATGTCTGGGTATCTGGATAGATTTTCAAAACCCAGCAGTTTGTCCGGGGTTTGGAAGACACCAAGCTTAGGGCCATATCTAGAGGGCGTCCGAGCAAGCGTAGATGCGACATGATGATATCATATGCATGCGTGTGTTAACGCAATTGCATCACATGTGCGCATGCTCGGAGGCCCTCCAGATGCAGCTCAGAGATGAAGGAGAAGAAATGAGGTTTGTGTGGGGGCGGGGCTGGGACAGAATGGGGCGGGGTCACATGTTCTCTTTTTTTTTTCTTGAGCAAATCTGGTAACCCTAATTGAAACCCTCCAATGACAGCAATGCAGTTGGAGAACTCCCACTCAGCTAAGAGGGAACAGTGGTTCCCACTCATGCACATAACTTACCGAATACAGTAAGTTATGCTCGTTCTTGCTGCATTTACATGCCCTTAGTTATGCCAGGTCTATGGCTGTTGTAATTGCGGGTCTATAAATGTTAGGTGCACCAATACTGGGTTATGTTAGTATTCTATAATGGAATTTGGGTGCTCAGCTACTTTTATAGAATAGGCTTATATCACATGTCTGCAGAGGTCCAGATTCTATAAAGGCCGCCTAAAGTTATGTGCCTAGCTCAGCATGCCTAGCCGATCTAGGCACCTATCTTAATTATTTTAAAAGTTTAATTGGCGCAGATAACAAGCAATTAGCACCTCATAATTGGCTTACATTAAAATTAATTGAATGTTAGACACCTAACTCAGTAAGCGCCTATCACTTTCAGGTAGGTGCCTAGTTCAAGGTGCCTACTGAAAAAGTCCAATGAATTAAGATGATCAGGTCAAAAAATTTTTCTTACTGGGGGGGAGCAATTACTTCCAAACCTTGTACATATGCTCTCAGAGAAACACTTTCTCGTGCTAAGTACCTTTTTGGATATGGATTATTGTGAAAGAAATTTTCAAAAATGTATTTTTATGAGTATTTACATAACAACATTTAAAGCCTATGAAGAGTTAAGTGAATCACGGGCAGAGTGGCTCATGTGATTGAGGCTTCTGAAGATTATATCCTGTATGAAGACTGTAGCTGCACTGTTTGTAAAGTTGTAGCGGTGCTGTCCATAATTACACTCATGGGAAAATTAAAGCGGTGAAGACATCATAGAAATCAGTAAATCAAATCATAGGATCTCATATAACCCACAGTTCGGCATGAGTAGTTGTAGGTTCGTGGCATCAGCAGATTTTTAAAGTGGCAACGATGGTGAAGGCTTCCCCTGAAGATTGTATGGATCGTAACGCTTCTTTGAGAGATTCATAAATGTCAGGAGACTATGAGGTTGAGCCAGCACGGGAGTCTAGTTGAGCCTATCTAGATAAGTGTTGCCATTTTTAAATGATTTAATAGGATTTAATAGGGACTGTGCAATGAAGTTGAAGATCACAGAATTGTAGAAACTGTGGTGTTTTAGTTCAAGTAGGTAGATGGTGTTGGACAGATTAGAACCTTGATCTCAGGATGGGGATCTGAAATAACTATGGGTTATAAGAGATTCTATGACCTGATTTACTGATTTCTATGATGTCGCCACTTTAATTTTCCCATGAGAGTTATTGGCAATTCTGCCCCTGAACTATATGGGAAGAGATTCACTTAGGCCTAATTTAAGATTGACTTGCAATATGTACCACATTCCTCGATACTATGTTTTACATGCCATCTACAGAATATGGACCCGAGTGCCTAAATGGAGGCACCTATTGTAGAAATGCCCCCTGTGTAACAGTAGAGCACTGTGTATGCTTCATAGCACTTTAGAAATTATAAATAGTAATAGCAGTTTTCCATAATCCCAGTTTTCTTTCTTGATGCAATAACCTTGTGTAGTTTTCTTATGTCATGCTTTCCATCAATTTATATTGGCAAAGCAGAGAACATAGTGTCTTAGGTAGAGATGAGCAATTTAAAAATTAGTGATCCATGAACTTTGTTATATGAACCTCTTGGTTAGTGATCCGCTAGCAACTGCTGTATATTGTCACCATCCTAAATTACAGGACTGGCTATTGCTTACTGAGACCTGCATATTCCTTATTTTGGTTCTAGTGAAGGAGTCCTCTAGGCCGATACACGGTCCTCTTTCTCTATCTTGCTGTACAGGAAGGGAAAAGTGCATAGAACCAAATTGGTGGAATAACTTGCCCCAAAATTTAGAGGTACAGGACTACCATACTTTCCAGAAGACGCAAAACTGAAATTATGAAGTAGACAGAGAGAGGAAACTAGAACTTTAAGGGGTGCGTGTAAATAGATTTAGCTGAAATGGCCAACCTCCTTAGGAGTATTCAGCTGTAATAGTAAACCTAGTACAGTGGTGCCTCGCATAACGGACGCCTCGCACAGCGAATGCTGCGCACAACGAACTTCAGGTCTTGCTTCCCACAACGAACTTCGTTTCACACAACGAAGTCGCCCGAGCTGCATCGCTTAACTGCCCTCTCTCCGCCTGGCTCCCTGTGCAGTGGCGCTACATATTTTAAACCCCCCTGCCGCCGCTGCTGCATATTTTTAAGCCTCTGCCGCCACCGCATATTTTTAAACCTCCCCCCGCCGCCACATATTTTTTTAAAAAAGCCACCACTGCTGCAACTTTAATCTCACCCGCTCACTCGAACTGGTGGTCTAGCAAATTTCCCAGCCAGAAGCGCAGACAGAGATCAAGAGCAAGCCTTCTGTGCTACTGCCTGGGCCTGCGCTGATCTCTGAATGGCTGCAGTCAGCTCTCGCGGGACTCACAAGAACTAACTGCAGCCAGCTCTCGCGGGACTCACAAGAACTAACTGCAGCCATTCGGAGATCGGCATGGGCCCACACAGGCGTGCAGAGGAATTGCTCCTGATCTCTGCGCTTCTGGCCTGTACGCCACTGGCTGGGAAAGATGGGAGGAATTAAAAAAGGTACTGGGGAGTATGTGGGGGGTGATTATAATACACAGCAAGGATCAACAAAACCCCTGTCTCCCCTCCCCTTCACATATATCCCCTCTATATCATGCTAACAGCTCTAACAAGATAAATTTATCTTTTTTTATGTCATCTTAGCATATTTTATGCTACAGAACGAATTATTTTTTTTAACATGTATTGTTATGGGAAAATGCGTTTCACATAATGAACTTTTCGCATAACAAACTTGCTCCTGGAACGAATTAAGTTCGTTGTGTGAGGCACCACTGTATTATATGTTTATATGCATAGGATGATTGATTTGGTATACATGTGTGCATATAAGTAGGATGATCAATGTGCCAGCAACATAATAAGAAGGATGATTGATTATGGTATAATCATGCCGGTATTAATAACTTTGTATTGTAGCACCTCACAGAAGATTTTTGTAACTCTGTATGGTACCATCTCTACAGAAGCTCATGTACACTGCTCTGAACTGACTCCCCAGTCATTAAAAGTGGTATAGAAGCTCTCAATAAACCTAAACTATATTGTACTGATGGGCTACATCTGACTACAGCAGGAAAAAGAATCATTTCAGAGAAATTTAGGCAATATGAGGTACATAATAAAAAAGCCCACCTAAATCGGCACTTGGACGATAAAAAAAGACAGGTCATCCAAGTACTGATAATCGAACAGGGTTTTAGACATATCTTAAACCATCTTAGGCCTTTTTAGTGCCTTTGTGCGCCCAGAGCGAAAAGGGGCATTTTTGGAGGAGTGGGAAGGGCAGGAGGTGGGCGGTATGTGGGCCGACCTAGACTTAGTCATCCAGCAGCCATAATCGAAAAGTTTAACAGGTTGCCTGGACAGAATTTATACGTTCTGACTTAGATCAAGTCAAAACAGGTATAAGTTCTGGATCGGGCCGCTGAGCTGATTGTGGCTGCCGCGATCAGTTCAGTGGCCCAGGTAACCCATCCCCCCCTCGCAACATAGAAACATGATGGCAGATAAAGGCCAAATGGCCCATCTAGTCTGCCGATCCACAGTAACCATTATCTCATTCTTTAACATAACATCACAACATGACTGAACAGCACAAAATAACCTAACAACACAACGTGTCAGACAAGTAGACACAAAGGAAACAGCAAAGGTAGTAGAAAGCTATTGTAATCCAAGACAGGATTTTCAAAACACAGAAGGTGATAATGGGCTGGTTAGGGTAAGGGGCTGAAGAAATGAATGAGGATCATATGTGAAACAGTTGTGGCGGGCTGTGGTAGGAACTGGTTAAGAAGTCTGATATGAGGTGAGCATTATTGGTGTAGGAAATGAGAATTTATATGCTTATCTATCCAAAGTAGTAGAAAAAGAATCTCAATCGAGACAGCCTGAAGAGAACAATAAGTCTTTATCTGTCATTTTACTATGAAATGTGAGCTGAAAGTGGAGCTATGGATGTTCAATACTAGTACATTATAGCAAACCGAGAATCCTTGGTTAAGCCATTTGAGAAAACCCAACACAGAACAGTATTATCATCAGTTTCTTGTTTTTATTTAAAAAGATGATGAAAAATTCTCATTGAAAAAAAAATCATATGTTTGAAAGGGAACTAAATCAAGCTGAGAGGAAGATAAATCCATTTCTCATCTATACATGCGACAATATTACAACATAATAAGAGCTGTTTTTCTTTGTCATTTCCATTCACTTTAAAAGTCCCTATAAATAAAAAGGAGTTATGACCATGTAGAGCATGTGTAAATGAAATGCTAATACCACAGGGCTGAAAGTTCACACACGTTCTATATAGGTCTACTTCATATTCACAGCAACAGGTCATGGCTCCACTGGAACAGAATTATACACCAGCTGGTATAAATGTCCTTAACTTCATTATCACCTCTTAACTTTTTGAAGCTTTTGAGGGACTTTAATTAAGACATTTAGATGTCTATGAAGAGCATTTTAGAAAGGATGTCCAGCTTATAATATAGCCTGTACATCGTATATGAAAATCTCAGGTATTTTAGAACAGTATCTGCCGACGCTACAATACATAAGAAATAGACATCCAACTGGTAGATATGTTTAGCAGGAACATCCATTTTAGAAACTGGAATGCCCAAATTATGAACAGCGCAAAACACGGGATGTGGAGCCATATTGTAAAATGGCCACAAAGACATCCATGAACAACAGTCTAACAGTTTGTGCAGCCCAGCGAGAACCAGTTCAAATCCCACTGTAGCTGTTTGTAGTTTTTGTTGTTGTTTTTTAAAATTGTGAGTCCCTCAGAGTTAGAAAAATTACCTACTGATATTCCCGTTACTCAATCCAATGGAGAATTGCTTAATTGGAGCACCTCTCTGTAACCTGAATGTGCCAATTTCCTGGTCTAAATACGGGCTTCTATCTTTTTGAACATGGACATCTCTTCCCCTTCTGCAACAGGAGTTGTATGTCCATATTTTGGGCACTTCCTAGACGCACCCAAATCATGCCAGAACATGAACATACTACAGTTTTAAACCTTTATATCCTGGCTTTATAAAACTGAGATTTGATGTCTAAATGCTGATTTTCAGATGTTCAAAACATGAATAGAGCTTCTTAATAACTACCTATGTGTCTTTATTAGGCAACTGCTTGACCTCTCAAACTAAGCAACCTGTTACAACATTATTTTAATACTTCTGAAATGTACCAAAATGATAATAGTGAGACACACATATTTTAAATGTATAAAGCAGCACCTACACAGTCTATAGCACCAATGTTCACAACCTCTTCAAGCATGTCTAATAAAATCCATGTATTGGACTCAGATAAGAGTCTTAATTCAATGTGTCTTTTGTTTCTTTAGAATTCACCGATGTCGTAATGCAATAATATATGAAGAGATGTATGATGTCATTAACCAAAGTGAAAGAGAAGGAAAACTCTGATTGTACTCTACAGAGTCTTCCTTTAAAAATTCAGGGCTGATGAAGACTTCTCACAAACATTGCAGAGCAGGTGCTGAATACACAGATTCCAAAATGGAATCTCTTAGTGTATTTTACCTTTCTGACCTCAATCCACCTTTAGTTTCACCCTGTTTTAAAGGAGCAGAAACCCATAATGAGAGGACAATTTACCCAGCTAACTACTTAATTACCTGGGTAAGTTACTTTGAATACTTTCCTCAAAAGACATGGGCCAAGACAGCAGCCATCATCAGTAACATTTAAGCATTTATGTGATTAGTGGCTACACCAACCACGTAAATACTTAAAAAGGAAAAGAAAAGAAAAAAATCATAGTAGATCTTTGTCTAAATTTATATAAGAGCAACATCTATCCATTCAGGAAAGAACCATGATTTAGGGGGAGATAATTTTCCAGCAGAAAAAAATTATACATTCATCAGTAAAATTAAGTTGGTCACTAAGGTTAGATTCAAGTAAATGGAGCTCAAAAATTAGCGCCAACAAAATCAGCCAAAGCTATTCTATAATGGACACTCAAAGAGGTGCTCGTTTAAGCCAATTTACTAATTAACCCCCCTTTTACAAAACCACACAAGAGATTTTTAGCGCCAGCCGAAGTGCTGAATGCTCTGCGCTGCTCTGACAGTCATAGAATTCCTATGAGTGTTGGAGCAGTGCAGAGCATTCAGCGTGCTGGCTGCCGCTAAAAACCTCTTGCGCGGTTTTGTAAAAGGGGGGGGGGTTAAGTTAGGTGCTTAATGTTGGATGCCTATTTATTTATGTGCATAACTTTAGGTGCCTCATAGAATTTGCCTTTTAGTGACCACTTATATGCGTAAATAATTAAAATAATGCTATTTAAGTATGTAATTGCTGCTTTAAACCATCTAATTATAGGCTTAGGTTCCAAATGCCATGTACATCAGAACCTAGCTACACCATATTCCAGAAGAAACTGAAGACCCATCTCATTGATACCTGAACTCTACTTGCATTGATAGCACTGTCTGACTCCAAAATATCCTGATAAGTTGAACAACCTATTATAGCCGATATCACTGTATTACACCTGTCATTGCTGATATTCTTTTATATCATTGATAGCACTATATATCTTCTTCTATAACTGATCGCACCTTTACCCCTGACTATCACCAGAATACACTACTCCCAAGCAGTGCCACTCACTAGCCATAAATGGCGACCTTCAACAACTATCTCTTGATATTGGTGATACTTTATCTAAAATATCATAGAAGCTGGTGTAACGATGAAAAAAAACCCAAACCAATCCCTATTCATTTTTCCTGGCACAGACCAACCAAGACAAACAAACCAAATGGCCCACATCAATTTCTATATGAATATACAAAGCTAGGCCCTTTACAAATACCAGTGGTAAATAGAACTCGCAACTCCTTCAAACCCAATAGAAACAAACCCAAGGAAAGTAAACTGAAAAAAATAGAATGCTTTAGAACACCCGCCCCAACTAAGCACGGAAACCTCAAGGGATACTACTTGAACACCCGTTCTGTAAGAAACAAAGCACAAATAATACATGACTGGCTGGAGCAAACGAACCCCGACTTCCTATTGCTGACTGAAACATGGATGGTATCAGACACTGACACGATTATGAAAGAAATACTACCCCAGGATTACAAAATAATACCTCTATCTAGAAACTGGAAAAAAGGGGGTGGCATAGCAATAATTCTAAAAGAAACCTTTGTTTACACCAAAATAGACTCAAAAAACACTAAAGACCTAGAAATATTAACTTGCAAGATCACCAACACCCAACTGGAAGAGGCACTAACCGTGACAATATTTTACATTCCCCCCAAACAGTGGACTCATGCCGGAGAAGAGTTCTTCAAATACCTCACTCTAACATTATTAAAGGAACGTACAACCTACTACTGGGAGTTGTAAACGTCCACCTGAAGCAAGTGGAAAAACCTGACGTAATAGAAATTAACACCTTCTTAAAAACCCTCGGTTTTAAAATACCAAAACCAGAGAAAACACACGAAGAAGGCCACCAACTAGACATAGTTATCTTTTCGCAAAAAGAAATCCACGACCCAAAGATTCACCACAACACAAAGACCTGGGATAAATGCATCTGGTCAGACCACTACATCTTTAATTTTGATATATATTGGCAAAAAAAAATCACCCCAACAAAAACACAAAAGAAAAATCCCAAAACCAACCACAATCACCAGAAGAGGAACTATAAATCCAATAGAATTCTGGGCCCATTACGAACTACAACCCAAAATTGAGGAAATACAGGACTTCCCAACTAGATGGGCAGAGTTTAGCAAAGAAGTGTTAGACCAAATAGCACCATTCCAAACATACAAAAAGAAAGAAAGGAAACTAAATAAATGGTTTGACTCTGAATTACTAGCTCTAAAACAAGAACTGAGAAAGCTAGAAAGAACCTTGCAAAAAACAAAGAGGAAGACAAAGTACATTGGAAACAAAAATTGAAAAACTACAAAAATCGGATTAGAGAAAAACGAACAAAACATTACGCACAAGAAATAGGGACACCCAGAACAAATAGCAAAAACTTTTCAAGCTGGTAAACAGTCTTACTGATACTACCCAAATATTACTACAGGAAAATGAATGTATACCCTCAGCAGAAACCCTGGTCACTTTTTTCAACAATAAAATCTTAGAAGTAAGAGCGACCATACCCTCACCCGCACCCAACTTCGAATTCCAAATCAGACCCCTCGAAAAAGAACCCAGAGTAGACATGATCTGGAACCATTTCGAACCTCCTTATTGGCACCAATTTCTTACCCTGTTCAATAAATATATTAAATCAAACTTCCTCCTAGACGTATGCCCTTCCAAGACCCTGAAAACAGCCACACTAGATTTTAAGAAGGACCTATTCAATTGGATAACAACCACTCTCACAGAAGGAACATTTCACGAGGAAATGGGACATATACTAATCATTCCCATCCCAAAAGATCAAAAAATCTCTCTTGATTTGAAAACCAACTACAGACCCATTGCAAGCATCCCCATATTCACCAAGATACTTGAAGGATTGGTCAACGTGGAGCTAGTGAACTATCTAGACAAACTCAGCATACTAAACGAACACCAATCAGGATTCAGGAAAGGCTTTAGCACTGAGACAGACCTAGCCTCGATCCTAAATCACTTATACGGCCTATTCAGCAAAGGAACAAGTGCTCTAATCCTACAACTAGACTTCAGCAGTGCTTTCGATCTAGCTGATCACGAAATAATGATACACTGCCTAGATGCAATAGGAATCATGGGAAAAGCAAGAAACTGGATACAGGGCTTCCTAACAAAGAGATCATACCGAGTGGTTAGTGGTGGGACATATTCAAGCTCCTGGAGAAACCCCTCAGGAGTGCCACAGGGCTCACCACTTTCACCCACACTGTTTAACATTTACATATCATCCCTAGGGCACTTACTACAAAAACTAAACCTGAACTACTACATATATGCAGATTACATTTCCATTTTAATCCCAGTGAACAGCATAACAAACGAAACCTCAAAATACATTTCTCACATTATGACCGAAATAGAACATTGGATAATCAACTTCAAACTGAAACTTAACACAGAAAAAAACAAAAATCTTCCTTGCAAGCCCAACCGATAAAATTACCAACACAACGTTACATATAAAAGACCACGATTACCCGATTACTAATACAATAAAAATATTGGGAGTCACATTGGACACACACCTGACAATGGTTGAACACATGAATATAGTGGTAAAAAATGCTTCCTGATATTATGGAAATTAAAGACCATCAAAAAATACTTTGACCCATTATCGTTCAGATTATTAGTGCAATCACTAGTGCTTTCTACTCTGGACTATTGCAATATCGTTTATATGGGTAAACCCAAAAAAACAGTGAGGAAACTTAGAATTATTCAGAACACAGCGGTCAGCTTGATATTTGGATTAAAAAAGAGTGACCATATCACCCCCTACTACAAACTACTGCACTGGCTGTCAGTCGAGGCACGAATAATTTTCAAGTTCTCCTGCATATGTTTCAAACTAGTTTGGGGACTAGCACCTACGTATTTGCTATCTCACTTCATATTCTACAGCCCTATAAGACAAACCAGAAACTGCTCTTTTTGCATACCCAAGCATTACCAATTGTAAATACAAAACCTTTCTGGATAGAACTTTCGTGTACCAAGCAAACAAACAACAACATTGGCTAGACAACTACATCAACAAAGCTAGACTGACCTACAACGCTTTTAGAAAACTCATAAAAACTGCCTTATTCGACAGATATATCACCTAAACAGAATCTTCACCGAACAGTTGGAAGAAGAACTTTTTTCTTTTTTTTCTTTTCTCATTCCAAATATGCCCCATCTAAATCCTAACCAAATCGTATTTTGTAATTCGGGACTTGTCTTTTAATATGTCCCCACTGAAAATCCTTAATGAACTGTATACTGTAATTTTCGCTGTATATTGTAATTACGCTGTATATTGAAATTTTCACTGTATTTTTCTGTAATTCGTGACCTTTTCCAAACAGGCCCTCTTGGAATTTCGCTGTATATTGAAATTTTCGCTGTATATTGTAATTGTCACTGTATTTTATTTTTTTTTGTAATTTGCGACCTTTTCCTAACAGGTCCTCTCGGAAATTTCTTAGCAAACTGTATATTTTATATATTCGCTTAGCAAACTGTACAGCTTACATTTCCGCTTTCTTAAAGTTTCTGTACTCTATATTTCTTCTGACTATCTGCATATTATAACTCGCTGAATGTCCAGCTCTCTTGAATGTAAACCGCCTAGAAGTCGCAAGATTGTGGCGGTATAGAAGAATAAAGTTATTATTATTATTATTATTCTGTTATGACAGATCCTTTCCTGCTAAATTCTTCCTCCAACCTCCAAGACCCTGCCCTGCTCTAATGTTCTCCCTTTTTATTATCTGTAAGTCGCCTTGAGCCTACACAGGTAGTGTGCGACACAAATAGCAGATTAGATTAGATAAATAAATTGAGGATTCACAGTCCTCTTTTCTTCATGGTTCAACATCCTTGCTGCAAACATTACAAAAAATGAAGTTGCAGCATGTGAGAAGATTGATTGATAAGCAAGCATTTTTAACATTGGTTTATGTAGTGTTTATAGCATGTTTGGATTATACGAATGCACTTTTGGTAGCTTTGTCTTCTGGGGATTTGAGGAAGCTCCAAACTTTACAATATTCCACTTTAAGATTTTTCAAAGGAGTTGGTAGATTCCATCACGTAACACCATTATTTATTTCTTATCATTGGCTGCCTATCCATTTTAGGATACAGTGTTAGGTTATAAAGTGATGCGTTCTGGAGTTTTGCTACCTCTATGTATGTTGGTAGGGCTTTAAAATCTGGTACCCAAAATTTACTTGCTGTTCCTGAGTCAGCTCTGCCCATCTAATGAGTACATGTAATAAATCATTTTATTATCAAGCCCCGATTCTTTGGAATGCTCTGACTCTTATTTGCAGGAAAAGCGTTTTTTAACTTGTTTTCGGAAACAGTTTAAGGCACATTTATTTTGGCAGGCCTTTCCATGTTCCAACAACTTTGGTTTATTTTTTGTGCATTTGGATAGGCTGTTGGTGGGGACTTTCCTATCTAGTATATGGAGTTCTTTTCCAATATGTGATTTTATTTAAAATTGTAAACCACTTAGATTGCATTGTAAGTTAGCGGTATATCAAAGTGAATAAATCTGTAATCTGTAATCAAACCTGGCAGAAGGGGTGAGCTGCTAATGCTGAGATCAGAAGCCAGAGAGCACCTGGCTTCTAGGAGAGTAAGTAGCAAATTAGACTAAATTTGGATTTAATGACTCATCTTTTGAAACCCACGCTCAAGGCAACTGACATATAGGTTTACTAGGTATGTCTCTTCCTCAGATGGGGCTTACAATCCTTTTTACTACCTAAAGAGGCAGGAGTTGCCAGCACTAATAGGGGTAACAGAGACTCTTTTATAAGCCTTTGTGAGGGATGGAACAGGGAAAGGAGAGTAAATGGAAGGGAGGACATATAGATTTTGGCATTACAGGGTAGGGCTTAGAAGGTAGATTTTTTAAAATACCTTGACAACTGTGGTGGGTGCGAGTTTATCACTTAAACACTATGGGGAAAATATTCTGCAGTGGTCAGTGGTTTTTAAGCTGCTGACAGCCATGGATACCTGAGCCTGTGATATTTAATGCTGGCAAAAAACACTCAAACACAAGCAGAATATCAAAAAATAAAGTCTAACCACCAACAAATATTCTTAAATTATAGCCCCTTCCCAGAGACTTATATAGAGCAGGTAAAAAACGGAGAAAAGACCTCAGTGTTCCCTGAGAACAAACTCCGGAAACTTGTCATAGCAGTTTCCGGAGTTTGTTCTCAGGGAACACTGAGGTCTTTTCTCTATTTTTTACCTGCTCTATATAAGTCTCTGGGAAGGAGCTATAACTTAAGAATATCTGTAAGTGGTTAGACTATATTTAATGCTGGGCCATGTCTTGGCTTCAACATTGCATATCCGGGTATGTGCAGTTCCCCTGGATTCTGGCTGCTTACTTAACTGGTTAGTGGTCTGAATACTGCTGCTTGTTGGTTAAGTACCGGTTATACCAAAGCAGAATTCTTATGATTTTCAAACCATGTGGAAGAGAAAATAGGGCAGTGAGGAAACTGGGGATGGTAAGCATATCCAGAGGATCACACATATGCTTCAATGACTACACATATACCCCCTCATTCTATAACCTGGCACTGAAATTTAAGCAACTCATAAGAACTATACTGTATACAAATCAGCAATCTCAAAAGACCCTTAAACCGTATAAATCCTTTTGACAAGGATCCTGCACCATCAAAAAATGTGGAGAAAAAGAGACCTCAGATTATATATTCCCATATCAGCACAACTACGTCATGCAAAGTAGGCATTCTTATTTTCACTGGTCTCTTAAAAAACTCCACACATCACCAAAGGCATCAATAGTCACAGTCCCCTTGAACATAGGGATATTGCAGAGCACAATGCTTCAACAAAATAATCACAAAAGCTCCAATTGGCACACAGCAAAAATTCTTCAAATAGTTCAAAGGGCCGGACTCAACAGTGGCCCTGTTTTGCTTTAGGCTATTTCAAGAGTCCCAGAAAAATATTCTTCTAGTAACCAACCAACTTAAACACAAAAGAAAAAAGGAGCAAAAGAAACAAATGTCCCGTAGCAACTCACCCACAGCTGGCAAATATAAGCACCATTTGTACACTTATCTAATAGAATACCATGACTTATGTAGCAAAACTGGACGGTAAAAGCAAAGAGAGACGCTGCGGGACTTTTCCACTTGCCTGCATCGCTCGAAGTTCTGCCGCTCTCAATCCTGCCCCTCAAAAACAGGAAGTCAATTCAGAGGGGGGCGGAATTGAGAGTGGCAGAACTTTGAGCAATGCAGGCAAGTGGAAAAGTCCCGCGGCGTCTCTCTTTGCTTTTACCGTCCAGTTTTGCTTTACCAGCGCAGCCGTAGGCAGGGCTGATGGCAGCTAAGAGAGCTGGAAGGAAGTGGGGAGGAGAAAGAAAAAAAGGCACATGCTGGATTGAGGGAAGAGGATAGAGTTAGATACTGGAAGGGTTGAGGGAAAGAGGTGGCGAGCTGTAGGTAGACAGTAAAAAAGGAAATTGATGAGAGGGTAAGAACGTAATCTAGATGGATGCAGAAAATAAATTGAAAAGGAAAATGAGGGAAGAAAGGGATTGCAGAAGAGAGGGTGGGAGAGGGAAGGAGAGGAGAGAGATGCCAGACCAATGGGGGTGAAAGGAGAGATGGAAGGGGGAGGCATACAGTTTCTGGAAGGGTCATATAAGGAGAGAAGATGCCATATAGGGGCAGAGAGATGGCAGACAGTGGATGGAAGGAAGAGAGTAACAAGAAGATGAGGAAAGCAAAAATCAGAGAAGACAAAGGTAGAACAAAAATTTTCTATTTATTTATTGCTTTAGGAGACATGTGTCACTGTTTCTGTGGTGTTGCATTGTATGCAGAGTCCAGCTTCTTGCTGGTTCAATTTAACCTTTATCTATGTATTTCTATTTTATCCCCTTTTACAAAACTGTGGAGCATTTTTTAGCGCCAGCTGTGGTGGTAGCAGCTCTGATGCTCAGAATTCCATGAGCGTCAGAGCTGTTACTACCGTGGCTAAAATCCACACTTCAGTTTTGTAAAAAGGGGGAGGGGTTAGTTTGTGATGACATTTCATACTAGGCGAAGGTGTTTTCTGTGTTCTGTGTGTTCGAAAGACATGGTTTTCTGTTAGGATTGACGG
Organism: Geotrypetes seraphini; assembly: GCF_902459505.1. Lineage (NCBI taxonomy): Eukaryota > Metazoa > Chordata > Amphibia > Gymnophiona > Dermophiidae > Geotrypetes > Geotrypetes seraphini. The sequence goes on from NC_047087.1 coordinate 198,026,215, forward strand.
TGTAGGATTGATCTGTACTAGTCTGGCTTGTTTAGTTTTACAATGGGTGCATTGATGTTGTACTACTCACTGCAGTATGTAAGATGCTGCCTTTTCCTAGGTACTCATGTGTGGGGGGGTGCCAAAAAATGATGGACCCCGGGTGTCACATATGCTAGTTACGACACTGTGCAAATGCATTAATTTCAGTCTTGCCCATTTGATATAGTGACTGCAAACAATCTCTTATGTGTATTATTCAAGTGTCTCGTTTATGAAATTTGCTACTGCTGACAATCCAAAATAAAGTGAGATTTTTAAATGAAGTGTTGTAAAATCAATATTAGCATTAATTTTTAATGTGCAATACTTAGTCTGAACAAGTAGGTCAAGGTGGTTTACAAATTAGTACGAGGTCTGTTCAAAAAGTTCCAGGACAGTTTGAATTGCACGCCAGTGGGAAGTTCTTTTGAGAAGCACTAGGTGGTGTTGAGTAGCTTGAAATCTCATGAGTAACCTCCTTTTTACTGTTTGTTGCTATCTATTTTCGTTTCTGAGCTACAGCAGTTTTTGTGAAAGTGTGTTTTTGTGATCGACTTTTTCATTATGTGTGACCTCAATGATCAGCGCTACAGCATGAAGTTGTGTTTTAAATTGGGTAAGACCGCTACAGAGACTTATGAAATGTTGAAAGTGGCTTATGGGGAACATGCCATAAATCATGGAAGGTGTTTTGAATGGTATTCATACTTCAAAAGTGAATCAGTGCAAGACGATTCGCGAACTGGAAGACTATCAATGTCAACTGATGATGATCATGTTGATCAGTGAGGGTTCTTGTGCACGCTAATCGGCGACTAACTGTTAGAGAAATGGTAGATGAATGCAACATTTCCATTGGTTCATGCCACAGAAGTTGAGGATGTCTAATGCCACAGAAGTTGAGGATGTCTCATGTTGCAGCAAAGTTTGTTCCATGGTTGATGACCAACGACCAGAAGAACAACCACGTCATGATCTGTCAGAATCTTCTTGAGCAGGCAAATGAAGACGAAACATTTCCTGATAAAATGCTAACTGGTGATGAGACATGGGTCTACGGTTATCACGTGGAAACTAAAGCTCAATCATCTCAATGGAGAACCAAAACATCGCCAAGACCAAAAAAAGCTTGGCAAGTTTGGTTGAACATCAAAGTGATGTTAACAGTTTTTTGACAGTTGTGGCATTGTTCACTATGAATTTCTGCCACAAGGACAAACTGTCAACCAAAATTACTATCTGAAAGTGTTGAAATGACTCCGAGAGAGAATCAGGAGGAAGCAGCCTGAACTTTGGAGGGAGCAGTCGTGGTTCCTGCATCACGACAACTTGCCTGCTCACTCCGCCATCAAAATTAATGGATTTTGTGCAAAAAATGTAATGAAAGGTCTTCCCCAGCCACCTAACTCTCTTGACTTGGCCCCTATTGACTTCTTGTTTTCTATGCTGAAAGGAAAGTGATTTGACACCATTGAAGACATAAAGCAAAATTTGACGCAGCAACTTTTGGTGATTCATGAAGATGCATTTAAGGACTGTTTCCAGAAGTGGAAACGATGTTGGGAAAAGGGTATACAAAAGAAAAGGGGAGTACTTTGAAGGGGACCCAATGGAATAAGTTGTAAGATTGTTTAATAAATTTTTATAAAATCAGTCCTGGAACTTTTTGAACAGACCTCGTATGTGTAGGCTTGAAATCTTTTGGTGGCCCTCAGCTGCAGCCCTTTATATTTTGTTCTCAAACTTCCTAAGTCACTAAATCCTGTTTCTACTTCCTCCGGCTGATTCAATCTATTCACTCCTATGTAGATCATTCATCTTGTGCAACCCTTCTGTATTCTTTAGTCACTTCCAAGTTAGATTACTGTAATGTAATCTATGCCGATTTACCACAAGTACGAGTAGATCTTTAAAAACTTCGGGCGACACAAAATACTTCCATCAAATTGCTTACCCATGCCCACCACTCAGATCACGTAACACCCCTGTTAAAAGAATTTCACTGGCTTCTGATTCCTTCACGAATCAACTATAAACTTCTCAGGTTAGCCTTCAAGGAAATGCACATTGGCCTCCCCCATTACTTAGCCTATCATTCCATATAAACCTGCTTGCACTCTTTGATCCACTACAGCCCACCAATTTTTAGTTCCTTCAGTTCACAAGACAAAAGGTCATTTCGTATTTTTTGCCATTGTTCCCTCACTTTGGAACTCCTTTCCACTTGAACTTTGTTCCAAGCTCTACTACCCTAAATTTCAAACCCTCGTAAAAACTCATCTGTTTGCATTAGTGTTCAGCCAGGAGAGCTGAGTCTGCAGATCAGTAAAATCTACCACTCTCATGGTCTTTTTTTCTCCTATCCTGTCTCCCTCCTATTTTCCTCTATTCCTTTGTTCCCTTCTTCTCTCTTATTCTAAAGAATTTGTAGTTCCTTTCCTGCTCTAGAATAATTTGTAAACCATTCTGATTCAATTTAAGAAACAATTAAAAACTCAGTTGTTTGTTACTGCATATCTGTGAATTGTTAGCTGGCATCTGAAGAGAAGAAACTGTTTAACAATGTCTGTTACTGTTTTCTTGCGATTTATTAGCTGATATTTGAAGAGAAGACATTGTTTAATTATACAGATTTTAAGATTTTTGTTTGTCTCTTATTTTATGTATGTTTTTATTGATGTAAACCAGTGGTTCCCAAACCTGTCCTAGAGGACCCCCAGGCCAGTTGGGTTTTCAAGATAGCCCTAATGAATATGCATGACAGAGATTTGCATATAATGGAGATGCCAGGAATGCAGATCTGCTCCATGCATATTCATTAGGGCTATCTTGAAACTCCGACTGGCCTGGGGGTCCTCCAGGACAGGTTTGGGAACCACTGATGTAAACCATTTAGTTTTTTGTAAACAGTATTAAAAAGTTTTAAATAAATAAATACATTTGAGAAGCGATATATAAGAACCTTTTAAACATTAAAGGTTGAAGATCATGGATTTAGGTGCATGCTATTGACATAATGTAAGTGGGAGTGTCTAAATGGAACTGCATAGATATGCTAGTGTTCTATAATGGAATGTGGGTGCTCAGATGATTTTATAGAATTTATTTATTTATTTATTCAATTTTCTATACTGTTCTCCCAGGGGAGCTCTGAATGGTTTACATGAATTTATTCATGTACTCAGGCATTTTTCCCTGTCTGTCCTGGTGGGCTCACAATCTATCTAATGTACCTGGGGGCAATGGGAGGGATTAGGTGACTTGCCCAGGGTGCAGCTTGGGTTTGAACCCACAACCTCAGGGTGTTGAGGCTGTAGCTTTAACCACTGTGCCACATTCTCCCCCCTTACTATAGCTCTCAGTGTGTTGTATCTAGGCACCTAACTTGTGGCATCTGGGATGTTGAATTGCCTCCACAGGGAATTCTGAAGGGAGTTTCAATCAGTGGCTCTTGGTCAAAGACAGTCACTTCAATGACTGGACTACACTGGAATGGTTGTTGAAACAAATGAGCAAAACCCTCAGGTGTTTGCCAGTAAATGCCCCCAAATATCAGGAGAGTCAAAGCAAGAGAGAAAAAAAAAGCTACTCAAAGATAATGTATTTTCCATATTTTCGTTGCTGTAAATATGAAACTGGAGGTTTGCTGACTTGCTCTCTTGCTTTTTCCACCTTTTCTTGTGCTGGCTGAGCAGCTACAGTGCAGCTCATAACTCAGCCCTATGCTTTCTGAGACAAGATCTATGGCCTGGGAACCACCGGCAGAGGGAGTGGAAGAGGAGTTAGTGGGAGGAGGGAAGAGCACTGAAAGAGAAAAATTCTGAAGGTCAGCTTGGCATGCTTTCGGGCACCTAACTAATGTGCTACAACAGCACTGCAGGGCAAGGCGACAGGCAAACACATTTGAGCAAATTGGAAAGCCATAAAACTCTATTACAGCAAATCAAACAGCAGTCGGGCTGACAGCGATTAGCATGAAATGAATACATGGGAACTTAATGAGGTCTGTCGAGGCCGGCTTGGTGAATTAGCTTGCCAAGTCTAGCAAGACTCCTAGTCCCTTCTTTATTGACTTGAAAGCATCTTCACTGCCTCGTTAAAGTTCTTCAAGGGAAATTTCAGGCCCTTTTGTCCCCGATAAAATGGGTAATTACGTATCACTCAGAGAAAAGGAGCCCAGCATATATACCCAGCAACTTTAACCTGCTTTAAGAACTCTTCTGTTAGAATACAAAAAGATAGTTGTGTCATATTACAATATCAAACTATACATAATGATTTGCTAAATGAAATACATCAATCTCATAAGATCAGGGCAAGCTGAAAGAATCCCACCTTAAGTACACAATGCTACCACTGTTATGCACCCCTTCAAAAATGAAAATATAATGTAAAGGCGTTTGTCCAAATAGTCAGGGCTGCATGAACCAGGTGAATGGTTCAAATCTTTGGTATAGGCTTGTAGTAGTCCAAAGCTGTTGCCTTTCTGTTGTAGGGTTACCATAAGGCTCCAGATAAATAAAGATGGACTGAGACATCCAGGTTTTACTTCCATTACTTTCAGTGGAAGGAAACCTCAGATGTCTCAATCTAACCTCCATATTTCCATAGCTCTCAATGGAAGTAAAACCCGGATGTCTCAATCCATCCTCCTTTTTCTGGAGCCATATGGTAACCCTAGTTATTTGCTAATTTGGTTTAATAATTCTACCTTCTTAGTCAAGCCCTGAATAAACATATAAATAAATCTGCAATCACAGTTGTCATCAGATGGCACTCTGAATATAGATTACACAGCAAAAGAGAAATGGAATGCATTTTCCCTTTAGAGCAGGGATCTCAAAGTCCCTCCTTAAGGGCCGCAATCCAGTCGAGTTTTCAGGATTTCCCCAATGAATATGCATTGAAAGCAGTGCATGCACATAGATCTCATGCATATTCATTGGGGAAATCCTGAAAACCCGACTGGATTGTGGCCCTCAAGGAGGGACTTTGAGACCCCTACTTTAGAGGCAATCCTTTCAGCATAGGATAAAAAATATTTGGAATTGTATGATGGAGTTTAAGTTGTAAGAAATATTAACAGAAACAGGATACACTCTTTCTGATCCTGTTAAAATCTACATAGGGAACTTTTATTTATTTATTTGATTGATGTATTAATAGCACTAATTTTTGTTAGTTGGCATGCTATGGAAACAGTCAGGCATATGCTATCATAATATCGAACACTGGTGGCATAAGGTAAAGAGAGGCCTCCCTCACTTCTTTACATTGCCAGTCTACCTAAGTATCTGAAAACAACATTCCATTGAAAAAGCATCTGTTAGCAGAAAATCTGTAACCATAGTTCATTGGAGTTAATTAGGAATATTCAATATCCTTGGTTAAACATCCCAGTTAAGGCCTGCAAACCAGGGGCACAGACCTGCGGCTAGAGAGGCAAGAGAAGATAGAGGGGACAGCAATCGTCGTGGGGGACTCCATCATCAGACAAGTTGACAGCCACAAAGCAGGAGGAAGGCAGGATTGGCTGGTGACCTGCCTGCCAGGAGCCAAGGTAGAAGATATAGTGAGCTGCATCAATAGGATCATCGATAGCGTGGATGAGGAAGATACAGCGGTGGTGATCCACGTGTGGACAAACAACATGAGCAACAGGAACTACAGCAGGGAAGGACTGAAGGACCAGTTCCAGATGCTAGGAGGGAAGCTGAAGACCAGAATGCAGAGGGTAGCGTTCTCAGAGATCATACCGGTACCCAAGGCAAATGAGAAGAGGCAGATGGAGCTGCAAGCAGTCAATGCATGGATGAGGCACTGGTGTGAGGAAGGAGGATTCCACTTTGTGCGCAACTGGATAACATTCTGGGGGAAGAGCAAGCTATTCAGGAAGGATGGACTCCACCTCAGCAGAGACGGAATGAGGCTAGTTGCAAGCAACATTAAGAGAGAAATTGAGAAGTTTTTAAACTAGGAAAAAGGGGAAAGCCGACAGTCAACCAAGAGTCGATGGTTCGGGAACCGGTATACCCCGAGGATACCGTACAGGAAGATAGAGGGGAAGACTCACCAGATCATAGGCAAGACAGAAATCCTGACGGATCGAAAGGGACACAAGAGGGAAGGAATTGCAAAAAAGTAACCGGCTTCAAACTCAAGTGCATGTACACGAACGCAAGGAGCCTAAGGAATATGATGGGAGAATTGGAAGCTATGGCACAAAAAGATAACCTTGACATCATCAGCGTCACAGAAACATGGTGGAACGAGGAAAACGCCTGGGACACTGTGCTACCGGGATACAAGCTATACTGCAGAGACAGAGTAGGTCAAGAAGGTGGGGGTATTTCCCTATACATCAAAGAGGGAATTGAGTCTACCGGACAGGACACGCCGGAAACAAAAAATAAGATAAGAGTCTCTATGGGCCAAAATTCCGGGAACAAAAAGAATGAAAATGAAGATCAGCATCTACTACCGACCCCCAGGGCAGTCTGAAGAAATTGATAGAGAAATGACAGACGAGATTAAATGCAACTGCAAGGGAGGCAATGTAGTTATCATGGGTGACCTCAATTATCTGGGGATAGACTGAAACCTAGGCACCTCTGGCTGCAGTAGGAAGACCAAGTTCCTGGATGCTGTAGGCGACTGCTTCCTGGAACAACTTGTCAAGGAAAATATGAGAAGAAATGTAATTCTGGACTTAATTCTAAATTGGCTATGAGGACCGGCGTAAGGTATAGAAGTAGAAGGGATGCTGGGAAGAAGTGATCACAATATGATCCGCTTCAACCTGGACACGGGGGCAAAACATCGATCCAGAACGATTGCCACAGCACTGAACTTCCGAAAAGGGAATTACGAAGGGGTGAGACTCATGGTGGGGAAGAAGATTAAGGAGAGGATAAGCACTGTAAAAACACTAGAGCAAGCATGGCCCCTTTTTAAGGACACAGTCACCGAGGCACAAAATCTATATATACCGCGTATCAACAAAGTATCCAAGAGGAAAAAGAACAAGGAACTGGCGTGGCTCACTGTGGCGGTGAAGATGGCGATCAGAGACAAGAAGACTTTGTTTAAGGAATGGAAAGGGTCAAAAACGGACCAAAACTGGAAAAAGCACAAACAACATCAAAGCAGGTGCCATAAGACGGTAAGAGGGGCCAAAAGAGACTACGAGGAAAAAATAGCCAAGGAGGCAAAAAACATCAAGCCGTTCCTTCAATATATTAAGGGGAAACGACCTGCGAAGGAAGTGGTGGGGCCGTTGGATGACCATGGAATAAAGGGAGTGGTAAAGGAGGACACGATAAACTGAACACATTTTTTGTGTCTGTATTTACCGAAGAGGATAAACACAACATACCGGAAGCCAATAGGCTATTCATGAGAAATGAAGAAGGAAAACTGACAGTGTTGATGGTCAGTCTAGAAGACGTATGCAGACAGATTGATAGGCTTAAAAATGATAAATCCCCGGGACCGGCGGCATCCACCTGAGGGTAATCAAGGAACTGAAAGGGGTTATAGCTGAATTGCTCCAACTAATAGCAAATCTGTCGATCAAATAAGGAAAGATTCTGGAAGACAGGAAAGTGGCAAATGTTATGCCGATCTTCAAGAAAGGTTCGAAGGGAGATCTGGTAAACCAGTGAGTCTGACTTCGGTACCGGGAAAGATGGTAGAGGCGCTGATAAAAGACTGCATTATAGATCACCTTGAAGGACACAAACTGATGAGGACCAGCCAGTACGGCTTTAGCAAAGGAAGATCTTGCTTGACAAACTTACTGCACTTCTTTGAAGGAGTAAATGGACAGATAGACAAGGGTGACCCGGCTGACATCGTATATCTAGATTTTCAGAAGGCGTTCGACAAGGTTCTGCATGAACGTCTATTTCGGAAAATTGTGAGCAACGGAATCGAGGGTGATATACTCACGTGGATTAAAAACTGGTTGGCAGATAGGAAACAAAGAGTGGGGTGAATGGACAATACTCGGACTGGAAAAGCGTCACAAGTGGAGTGCCACAGGGTTTGATGCTCGGGCCTCTGCTCTTCAACATATTTATGAATGACCTAGAAATTGGCACGACGAGTGAAGTGATTAAATTTGCGGATGATACAAAGTTATTCAGAGTAGTGAGGACACAAAAGGATTGCGAAGACCTACAAAGAGACTTAAATACGCTCGGGAATGGGCCGTGAAATGGCAAATGAGGTTCAATGTGGATAAAATGCAAGGTGATGCATATCGGTAACAAAAATCATTTGCACAAATACAGGTTGTCCGGTACTATACTCGGAGAAAGCCCCCAGGAAAGAGATTTGGGAGTACTTGTAGACAAGTCAATGAAACCGTCCGTGCAATGCGCGGCAGCGGAAAGGGCAAACAGAATGCTAGGAATGATTAAGAAGGTGATCACGAACAGATCTGAAAAGGTTATCATGCCGTTATACCAGGCCAAGGAATACCCCCACCTGGAATACTGTGTCTAACACTGGTCGCCGTACATGAAAAAGGACAAAGTACTACTCGAAAGAGTCCAGAGAAGAGCGCCAAAAATGGTACGAGAGGCTAGAGAAACTGGGCCTCTTCTCCCTTGAAAAGAGAAGACTGAGAGGGGACATGATCGAAACATTTAAGATATTGAAGGGAATTGACTTAGGGCTCCTATTACCAAGCCGCGATACTGGGTTTAGCGTGCGTATAGTGCGCGCTGAATTGCCACATGCACTAGACTTTAATGCCAGCATTGAGCTGGCGTCAGTTCTAGCTGCGTAGTGCAGGTTTAGCGCATGCTAAAATCCTGCATGCGATAAAAACGCTATCACAGCTTAGAAAAAGGAGCTCTTAGTAGAGACAGAAAGGTTGTTCACCCTCTCAAAGGTGAAGAGAATGAGAGGGCATTCATTAAAGTTAGAAGGGAAATGATTCCGTACAAACGTAAGGAAGTTCTTCTTCACCATGAGAGTGGTGGAGGAACGCTCTACCGCAGGCTGTTATAGGGGAAAGCACTCTTCAGGGATTCAAAACAAGGTTGGATAAGTTCCTACTGGAACTTTAGTCAGCTATGTATACTATTTCCAAAAATTATTTTGTTTTCCCTTTCCTTTTGTATTTTACCCTTAACAGTCCCTCCTTTCCTATTATAAATTGTATTTCTTTCCCCTCTATCCCAGTGTTTCCTGTTGTAATTTGTCTAGTTTTTAAATGATTTTTATATTTTTACTATATTATTGTTATTGTTTTATTATGTATTCTTTGTATATGTAAATCGCTTAGTAATTGTGATAGGCGATAAATCAAATAACGAATAAACTTGAAACTTGAACATACGCAAGTAAGGCTAGATTCAAATAGGGCACTGGTCTTTGACCTAAGGGCCACCACGTGAGCGGACTGCTGGGCATGATGGACCACTGGTCTGACCCAGCAGCGGCAAATCTTATATTCTTCTGTTAAGAACTATCAGAGTCTGCAGTAGTGAATAACATGATCACCACAAAAAATCCACAGGAATGGAGACAATTGCAATTGGTTTACCACAGAAATGGGGACAAGACCTTTCATCGCTCTGCAGGAATGGGGACAAGACCTTTTACGGTTCCGTGGGAGTGGTGAAAAGTCTTACTCCTGTGGTAAAAAAATTACGTCTGTGTCAGACCTGACATCTTCTTCCCAGTTACTCTTGCGCCTATTTTACTTTCAGGAGCCAGCCATGCCACGATGAAGACAGAAGGAACCCAAAACCAAAGCCTGAGACCAATGTGATTTGAAGAATAAAATTACCAGACAGCAAAAGGTAGAAAAAAATACATTTATTTTATATTTTGTGATTAGAATATTTCAGATTTGAAATATGTATCCTTCTAGAGTGGGTATTAGACATAACTGGGGACCGCAAAGCTCAGGCTGTGCTTCTTTAGCTTCCAGCTGGCTTAGGGCGCTCTCTCTGACCAGGGGGCAATTGCCCTAGTTGCTCTCCCCTAACACTATTCCTGCCACGTGTGACTGAAGTATTCTGTTAGCTTGATTTTTCTGTGTAGCATTCTGTGGTAATTTGGTTTGTTCAGTTTTCACAATAGTGGAGGGGATATTTGTGAAAGGGAGGGGAGACGGGTTTTGTTGATCCTTGTTCTGTATTTGTGTTTATAAAATGACAATTGTACAGAATATTGTCTCTTTTTACACTTTAATAAAATAAACTCAGTATAAAATCATAACTATTTGAGGCTTGTGCGGGGCAGGAATGGGGACCGAGCTTGCGGGGCGGAGACTGAGCTCATGGGGACGGGGCAGGGATGGGGACGAGCTCACGGGGACTGGGCAGGAACGGTGATAATTTTTTTTTCCCCATGTCGTTCTCTAGTCTGCAGAAACTAAAGCATTTTAATGACAATCCAGTTTAAATAGCAAGGACTTTCTGATAGTCTTGTTGGAACACAATGAGCTCAATCAGGCTTTCAACCTTTATACATAAGGCTACAGGAAACAATGCAGTTTGTGAAATTAACTGCAAGCTCTGTTTCTCATTTTGCATGACAATGAGCTGTTTTGCATTCATTTGCATGCTTTACAGCTCATTATTATTTAATGTGCCTTGCAGTAAAACTATTCTGTATTAAGAACATATAACACATACTATTGCCAATTAATTCATGTTAATTGGCAAATAATGCAGCTTATTATATCGGGGCCTAAATTTTGAATCTAGGGTAGAGGGAGACTAAGGGGCTCATTTTCAAAAGAGAAAAATGTCCATAAAAATGGCATAAAGTGGCATTTGGACATTTTGTTTGCTAAAAAGTCCAAATTGCCATTTTCAAAAAAATTTTTAAGATAGTTTTCTATACTGTTTGCAGAGCATCCAAATCTCAAGCGGGGTTGTTGGGGGCTTCTTTTGGGTGCAATTAGGTTGGACTTATGATGTAGAAGTTTTCCTGCAGAAAACTTTCAGGGCAAAACGGACATTTGAGGCCAGGCTTGTTTCAATAATGAATAAGTGCCAAAAAGATGGCCAAACTGACTAGATGACCACTGGAGGCATGAAGGAATGCCCCCCTCCTAATTCTTCTAGTGGTTACTATCCTTTTCCACTCCAAAAGATGTGAATGAAACAGTACATACCAGTCTGAATGACAGCTTCAGGTGTTATGGCCAGTCCTATTACAGCAGAAAGCAGGTCTCTGGAATATCCTAGTGATCAGTGCAGTGGATTGCAGAGAAGGGGATCCAAGCCCATATCCCACTCTTAATAATAATAATAATAACAGCTTATATACCGCAATACCGTGAAGTTCTATGCGGTTTACAAAGATTAAGCAAAGGTACAAATTGATTAAGAGGGGAGGAAGAAAGAGGGTTAATAGGACAGGAAATCCATTTTTGAGGAGAGAGTGATCAATAGAACAAGTTAATCGCTATAGAGGGGAGAGAGAAGAGAGGATCAGTTGTCTAGATACTTTAGGAACAGGTGTGTTTTCAGACGTTTCCTAAATTCCTCATAAGTAGTGGGCAAAAGCAATTGTTCTAGGTCTTTACCCCATGATACTGCTTGGTGCGAGAGAAGATGTTCATGGTGTTTTTTCAGTTTACAACCTCTCACTCTTAACTACTACAGACATGGTGGAAGGTGTGAGCCCACCAAAACCCACCCAAAACCTACATATAAGTGGCACTTGCAGGTATTTGGGAAGGTGTACAGTAGGTTTTGTGTGAGTTTGAGGGCTCACCATACAATGTACCTGGAAACTTTTATGTGAAGTTCACTGCAGTGCCCCCTAGGGGCAAACTGGAATGTCTGTGTGGCCAGTCTGCTATGAATGCTGGCCCCTCCTACATCCCAATGGTTTTTTTTATACATGTTTCATTTGGACTTTTTTTTTTTTTTGTAAAAGATAGATGCACTGAGGACAAACGCATTTAGGAAAAAGCTATTTTCAAAACAAAAAGAGAGATATTTTCCTGTTTTGAAAATGTTCATTTTCTCTAATGGATATTTGGATGTCATATTGAAAATGCCCCTCCACGTGACTCGTCCAAGGTCACAAGCAGCATCTGTGCAGAAAACAAGACTCCCCTAGTTTCTATCAAGCTGCTTCAATTAGTAGGTTGCACCTACACTTGTTTGAGTCAATATGACTCAGACAAGGAAGAATCTTCATCAACCTCCAATAAATCCATAACTCAATGTATTCTCAATTGGACTGCTTCTGAAGTGGAAAACTATAGGCAGGGCCGGAGCTATAATAATAATAAAATTAATAATAATAATTTATTTATATGATGCCACACCGGGAAGGTTCTAAGCGGCTAACAACAGGAAAGCAATACATACAATTCTAATAAATACATCAAGATAAAATAAACATGTGAATAAAATGAATAAAATTGGAAAGATATGTTAAAAAAGCAAAGAACGTTAAGACACCAGCCTGTTGAATAGTTGTGTCTTTAGCATTTTGGGATAAATATTCACCCGCAGTGGTCAGCAATTTTTTTTTTTTTTGTACTACTGGTATTATGCTTATATAGTAAGTGTTGGGGCATGTCCAAGCACTAGTATTATCTGGATTTGTGCGGCCAGCTATTCCTATTTCTGTTAAGTGTGGTGTCCTGCACTTAACTACCTAAGTGAAACTGGACAAAAATAGGACTCTTTTACTAAGGTGCGCTAGTGTTTTTAGCGCACACAGATTAGCGCACTCTAACCCCACGCTACGGGGCTAGAACTAACGCCAGCTCAATGCTGGCGTTAGTGTCTATCGCGCAAGGCATTGTAGCATGCGCTATTCCGCGCGTTAAAGCCCTAACGCAGCTTAGTAAAAGGAGCCCTACGTTTTAGGCAGGTGGTTAATTGCTGGATATTGACACTTAACTATATAAGTTTCAACTCCACCTCTGGACTGCACACAAAATCACTGACTATAGCTTTAGGGGTTAGTGCTGATATTCAGCTCCATTAACCAGTTTATTTATTTATTTAACATTTGCTGCAATTTTTTACCCCCCGACTGGTCTAAGCAATTTACAGTCTAAAAACTGTTTCAGTAAAGTAGGAATCGTTGTCAGAAGTCTCAACTCATATGTTAATTTTGTCCTACTACTGTAAGAAGTCTGTACTCCACAAAGTAAAACAAAGAAAAATCCAACGAATCTGCAGTAAAAAAATGAACACCAAAAACAAGAAAGAAACTGCAGATGGAAATGTACAAGGATGGGAATCTTTATTTAAAAAAACCATATAAATTTGTAATCCTTTAGAAATGGCTCTCATATACACGGACTCCACCTAACCAGGAAAGGTAAGAACGTATTCGGACATCGCCTGGCCCGCCTACTCCATAGGGCTTTAAACTAGGTAAGTTGGGGGAGGGTACATACTTATATCCCAGAGCAGTAAGAAACCACCCTGAGGAGGTGAGTCACACCCACACTTCTGAATCTAAGGTAAGTACCCATGCTATCCACAATAATTTAAAGGGAATTATCAATAATAATTTAGGAGTCACTCTAGCTCAAAAGGGAATCTCTTCACAGATATGGAGGGCTATGTATGTCAATGTACACAGCTTGGGCAATAAAATTCTAGAATTGGAGACTGAAATATTAAACGCTAACCTTGACGTGATAGCAATATCCGAAACTTGGTTCACGGACTCGCATGGGTGGGATATGGTTATACCAGGCTACAACCTACTACGTTGCGACAGAGAGGGTAAGTTAGGAGGAGGGGTAGCACTATACACTAAGGACAACATCAGAACTACCAGAATTACAGATGTTAGATACACTGAGGAATCCCTCTGGGTGAATCTAGCCAGAGGAAAAGAAAAATGCCTATACCTTGGTGTGATATACAGACCTCCCAGACAACAGGAAGACAAAGACATGGAACTAATCGAGGATATAGAGAACAACACTCTACGGGGAGACACAGTGATGTTAGGGGACTTCAACATGCCAGATGCAGATTGGAACGCACTCTCCGCGACTACGTGTGGCAGCAAAAGAATTTTAAACTCCATAAAGGGTGCACGACTCAAGCAAATGGTATTGGAGCCCACTAGGGACCAGGCGATACTAGACCTGGTACTCACCGACGGAGATAGTGTCTCGGAAGTCTCAGTTGGAGATGCACTAGCCTCCAGCAACCATAAAATGGTATGGCTTAACATCAAGAAAGGTTTCTCAAGGTCAAACACAGTAACAAAGGTTCTCAACTTTAGAGGCACAGACTTCGACCGCATGGGAGATTTTGTCCATCAGGAGTTGCATAAACAAGCAAAGTCTAACAGTGTAGAGGATATGTGGTCAACTCTGAAGTTAACCCTACATGAAGCAACAAACCGCTACATAAGAACAGTAAGTAAGCGCAGGAGAAACAAAAGACCCCAATGGTACAGTGCAGAAATTTCGGACCTCGTCAAAAAGAAAAAAGAAGCATTTATCACCTACAAACATATAGGAAAACGAGAGGCGAAAAAAGACTATCTGGACAGATCTAAAGCCGTCAAAATAGCAGTCAGAGAGGCCAAACTCCGAATGGAAGAAGATCTAGCACGAAACATTAAGAAAGGGGATAAATCTTTCTTCAGCTATATTAGTGACAGGAAAAGAAACAAAGATGGGATAGAACGCCTGAAGCAATCGGATGGTAAGTTTGTAGATTCAGATTCTGCTAAGGCAGAATTACTAAATGAATACTTCTGCTCAGTCTTCACCTGTGAAGCGCCGGGAGCTGGTCCACAGCTTCAGACGGGAGACAACCAGAAAGACCCGTTTCATGATTTCGAGTTTACACCCAGTAGCGTCTACCACGAACTATCAAGCTTCAAAGTAAACAAAGCCATTGGTCCGGACAACATACACCCCAGGGTGCTCAGGGAATTGAGTGAAGTCCTGGCAGAACCATTATCTGTTCTTTTCAATCTTTCCCTACGCACAGGAAAAGTCCCCTTGGACTGGAAAACCGCCAACGTTATCCCACTCCACAAAAAGGGCTGCAGGACAGAAACGGCAAACTACAGACCAGTGAGTCTCACGTCTATAGTGTGCAAGCTCATGGAAACACTGATCAAACGGAATCTTGACAAAATCCTAGACGAGGAAAACCTACGTGATCCCCACCAACACGGATTCACCCAGGGCAGATCCTGTCAATCTAATCTAATTAGCTTTTTTGACTGGGTTACTAGTCAACTGGATGTCGGAAAGTCACTGGATGTAGTATATTTGGACTTCAGTAAAGCTTTTGATAGCGTTTCACACCGAAGGTTATTGAACAAGCTGAAATTGATAGGATTAGGGGATACTCTAACTACATGGGTTGAGGATTGGCTGAGCGGTAGACTTCAGAGGGTGGTGGTAAACGGTACCCCATCCAAAACGTCAGATGTGATCAGTGGAGTGCCACAGGGTTCGGTCTTGGGCCCGATTCTATTCAACTTATTTATAAGAGATATGACCCAAGGACTTAGAGAAAGGGTATCTCTGTTCGCCGACGACGCCAAACTTTGCAACATAGTAGGTGAAAGCATCTTACCTGATAATATGACACAGGATCTACTGCTGCTGGAACGGTGGTCAGCAACATGGCAGCTAGGCTTCAATGCTAAAAAGTGTAAGGGTAAGAAAAATCCACTCAGAACTTACGTACTAAATGGTGAGACCTTGGCCAGGACCACGACGGAACGTGATCTAGGGGTGATCATTAGTGAGGACATGAAGGCTGCCAATCAAGTGGAGAAGGCTTCCTCCAGGGCAAGACAAATGATGGGTTGTATCCGTAGAGGTTTTGTCAGCAGAAGACCTGAAGTCATGATGCCGCTATACAGGTCCATAGTGAGGCCTCATTTGGAGTATTGTGTTCAATTCTGGAGACCACACTACCGGAAGGATGTGCTGAGAATCGAGTCGGTTCAGCGAATGGCCACTAGGATGGTCTTAGGGCTCAAGGATCTCACGTATGAAGAAAGACTGAATAAATTGAGGCTGTACTCACTTGAAGAACGAAGAGAGAGGGGTGACATGATTGAGACGTTTAAGTACATCACGGGCCGTATCGAGTCTGAAGAGGATATCTTCTACCTCATGGGACCCTCGACCACCAGAGGGCATCTGCTGAAAATCAGGGGAGGGAAGTTTCATAGCGACTCCAGAAAATACTTCTTCACCGAAAGAGTGGTGGATCATTGGAACAAACTCCTCCTGCAGGTGATTGAGGCCAGCAGCGTGTTGGATTTTAAGAGAAAATGGGATATTCACATGGGATCTCTAAGGGGGTGAAATCAAGGGGGCGGGTATTTGGAATGGGCAGACTTGGTGGGCTATAGCCCTTTTCTGCTGTCATTTTCTATGTTTCTATGTCTATGTTTCTACACGGTCCATGTTTCGGAGAAACACTCCTTCCTCAGGGGTCTGAGATGTCCAATATATCACATATAGAGAGTGATGCAGAAAACAACGTAGTGATATGGTCATCAAAATTGTTCAAAAATTTTGCAAAATTTTTCAAAATTTTAAAAACTGATGCAAAAACCTTTTGAAGATCCCTCGTAAATTTACCAGAACTAGTTCAGTTCCTATTACATAGGGAGAGTTTGGTTGAATCCAAATAGGTTTTCCATTCCAAAAATCTATCAGTAAATATAAAAGGAGAGGGGTGGGGGCCGGGTTTATCAAGCAGCGGTATGACTACAATGTATGGTTTTTCTTAAAGAATTTATGCTCCCCCTACCTACTGTATTTCCCTTTTTAGTTCTTTCTTTCCTATCAATAATGTAGTTCTACCCTAATTCCTTTTGTTCCTGTTCTGTTACTAATTTTGTTTTGTCCTGTTACGAGTTTGTAGAGTTTATTTTATGTTTATTTTTTTTGCATTGTTACTTACATTATGTAATCCCTTTTAATGCTCTGTAAATCACTAAGCAGTTTTGATTTGGCGGTATAACAAATTTTATAATAAACTTGGAAACTTGATTTGAGAACTTAATGCAAGTTAAAGGGCTCTAATACAAGTTTCAGTGCCATAGTGTAGTTTTTTAAATGACAGTGAGGAACACAGTAAATTAAGCGGCTATCAAATGAAACATTAACATAAAACACTTTAGTGAAAGGGTCTCTATGCCGTTAATGTTGTTTTTTATGGTTTTAATTTCAGTTTTCTTTTTTAGATGGTCAGTAAATAATTCTCTTCTGTTTTCAGTGATGTGGCCTAAGGACCCTGAGAAACATAGGATTTTGCTTTGCTTCAGGGTCTTACCCATTCTAGAAGGCATCTTTCCAATAAGGAGAAAGATGCTTCTTATTAACTATACAAACACATGCAGGTCCCACTGTGTACATCTTCTGATGTGATTGCCATCTTCTCTCCCTTCTCTCACAAGCAACTGCTCTGCATGCAAACACTGGTTATCTCAGCATATCAGGAATGTCTTCCTGATACAAAAGGTGCTGATCGCTGAGTTCAAACATTTTTAATAGCTTGATTTGTAATGCTGAACGTTTGGCTGTAAAACTTACAATTAGAAATCCCAAAGGCCATTTGCACAAAATATTTATAAGCTGATTTCTTTTTTCTTATATTAACTGATGATTAGAAAATCATCCACTAGGTGATTAAAGCCAGGTCTCAGCTCACAAGTAGCCTCGGGCAAGGTGGCAGGCAATTCTAGGCATCCAAACCAAAATGTCTCATTTTATTCTGAGAAGCCCTGTAGAACATTCTCTAGTAAAGCAAATGGAATAAACAGATACAGAGGTTTTTAAATGCACATAATTTCATTTTCATGCCAACTTTGGACCCTGAAGAGCTACTTAAATCAAAATTTATTATTATTTTTTTTTTACTACAGCTAGAGATCATATGAGAAGGAGATAGAAACTGAGTTCTATATTAACTCAGAGCTACCCAGGAAGACAGATTCAGTTCTGAATTAGTACAGTATATTGAGAGTATTGAGTTAACAGGTTAAATGAATAGAAGAGTGCAAATGCTAACCTAAGCATGAACACAACAGGAAATTGATCCAAGTTTTATTCTAATGTAACTAGTCAAAGGCATGGCATTACGGTTCTGCCTCGTGGTACTTCAGTAGATATTTTACTATTATCCATCTGGACATCAGATGTAGAAAGTTTTGTACAGGTGTATGCTACTGAAATAATGCCATCATCTCCTTTCACTAAAGCAGTTTGATACAGTTGAATTTTCCAATTGAAGAAAGAAGAGAAAAGCCAACAGCAGAGCAGGCAGAAAATGCACCCAGATTTGGTTCCAACAGTTGACTTTTATTTAGAAAACGAGGACTCAGCACGGACCATGCATCAGCCACTAAAGCCTGCCCCAGGAGTCTGAGATATTAAATGGAACCCCTTTCTTGTAAGAGTGTAACTGAGCAATACTGTAACTGTCGCTTGACCGGGGCTACCTCAAGGCTGTAAATCACCTCTCTTCCATTCGAAGTATGAAAAGGAAAGGAATGGGCGGAGCCTGGACTGGAAAAGAGGCAGTGATATTAAGCCTTGAGATAGCCTCAGACACTGTGATGGTTACAGTGTTGCTCATCTTATGGTCAGCTACACTCTTACAAGAGAGGGTTTCCATTTAGTATCTCAGGCTCCTGAGGCAGGCCTTTGTGGCCGAAACATATTTCGTATTGAGTCACTATTTTCCTCTATAACAATCAACTGTTGGAACACCATCTGGGTGCATTTTTCCATCTCCTATGCTGTTGGATTTTCTGTTTGTGATACATTTGTCTTCTGTTGTTGCGGTGAATTTTCTGATTTACAGAATATACGTTGGAATAAAAATGTTGGGCAACAGGCACAAAGGTAATTTAGCAATTGCTTTTTTCCTTCCAGACTAACAAGAATGGAACTCAATGCCCTTAATAAACTATCATCTATAGTACAGGATCTTGGTTCCTACCTCTGCAATGCGTACAGCATACGGCTGATCGTGAAACATTGGACTGTTGTCATTCACATCGCCTACTTGAATATTTGCTTTCTGTTTTATCACCTATAAGGAAAGGAAAAGACAAGCCCAAGTATTATTAACAAAGCCAAATCCATGATAACATCTACTTCACAAGAGCTTTAGGGCTGTAATTTATTTAAAGCTGGTGATTTCTTCCTGGTCCTGTTGACCTGTCTATGAAGAAGTAAATTCTAAGAAGGTCACTCAAAATTTAGGAACTGGAATGATGCGCAGTAAGCTCAAATTTTATAACTACACTTATGTGCATAACTGTTGTTATAGAATACTAGAGTAGGTATGCATTTATGTGCCTAAGTTTTGGTGCAAGTATTTACGTTAGCTCAATGGCTGGCATAAATGTATTCTATAACCCACACAAATAACTGCCCGACATTCCCCTGACCAGCCAATGCCACTCCCACGTCCACTTCCCCTTGAGGTTCATGCTATGGAATTTGAATGTGCAACTCTTTCTAAAATTATTAGGACTAGGGAGCATGTGATGAAGCTACTAAGTAGTAGATTTAAAACAAATTGGAGAAAATATTTCTTCACACAACATGTAATTAAACTCTGGAATTTGTTGCTGGAGAATTTGATGAAATCAGTTAGCTTAGCAGGGTTTAAAAGAGAAATCCACAGGCTATTATTGAGGTGGCTTAGAGAAATCCATTACTTATTCCGAGGATAGGCAACATAAAATCTGTTTTACTACTTGGGATCTAGCTAGTTACTTGGGACCTGGATTTGCCACTATTAGAGACAAGATAATGGGCTTGATGGACCTTCAGTCTGTCCAGTATGGCAGCTCTTATGTTCTTAATAGTGACCAAGGGCAGCTATGTCTATAACTGCTAACTGGAGCCAATTAAGGTCAAACAGCCAATTATTGAATAAAGTAACAAGCATCTGACCTCATTCTCTAACTTGAATGCACAAATTAGCAAGTTAGTCGGAAAATTGAGCACACAAATATATAGGATTAGGGGAAAGATGCATCCCCCTTTAATAGTAATGATCAGTACCAGTGCCTAAATAAAGACTTCTAGGAAAACGTGGTATTTAAGTTATCTGTGAAGTGCTTCAGAATGCCTCCTGCAATGAAAGGCCAAAATTGCTTACAGTGTTTCTCCCAGAACCCTCTCTTCCCTCTCAAATCCAGTTTCTTATTGGCCCATTCCTTAGCTGAAGAGGTACAACATTAAAAAAAAATAAAAATCAGACCTACCCCCTGGCTGTCACTGACAGAAAACTCAACGGTGAATTCTGATTTAGTCTGCAAATGAAAAGAGAAGAAAATAATGCGATTAGAAATAGTGTTTATCTTCTGACAGTAGTATAATTACATGTAAAATACCATTGGGGAATCTTGAAAAGGAGGGAACTAAGGGTACAATTACTGACAAAGCTCCAGAGTGGAATAGCATATAAATATCAATTATGTGCTGCTAAAAAAACCAAAACGTATATGCGTATATACTCATATATACAAAGGCAATCTTGAATGGACTGTCTACAAATGCATCATTTATGAGCATGGCTTATTAATGAACTATTAATTCCTAAATGACAGAGCATAAAAAGAAGATACTGAAATGTTCAGGAGTGGCAGTGTAAGTAAAAAGCCTAGCCTTTATGAGCTCATTATGCAGTCTGGATATGTAGGACTGTTTATTGATATTTTTTGCCATTATTTTGTGAATTTGATTCAAACCTGCATTTCTTCCTTACCACAGGTTTTCTATTCCAGCAAGCGTTATTACAACTGCTCTGGTAGGGGGTAATTCTCTATCGGTTGCCAAAAACTAGATGCTAGGATGGTGCATGTTTAGGACTAGATTCAGTAAATTGCACCGTTGTTCCCTCTATGCCAGTGGTCTCAAACTCAAACCCTTTGCAGGGCCACATTTTGGATTTGTAGGAACTTGGAGTGATGCAGAAAAAAATAGTTAATGTCTTATTTAAAAAATGACAACTTTGCATGAGGTAAAACTCGTTATAGTTTATAAATCTTTCCTTTAACTCAGTGGTTCCCAAACCTGTCCTGGGGGACCCCAGCCAGTCAGGTTTTCAAGATATCCCTAATGAATATGCATGAGAGAGATTTGCATACCTGTCACTTCCATTATATGCAAATCTCTCTCATGCATATTCATTAGGGATATCTTGAAAACCTGAGTGGCTGGGAGTCTCCCAGGACAGGTTTGGGAACCACTGAGTTAAAGGAAAGATTTATAAACTATAAAGAGTTTTACCTCATGCAAAACTGTCATTTCTTTAATAACACATTAACTATTTTTTCTGCAGCCCTCCACATACTCTATTTTTTCTGTGGCCCTCACAGTTAAAGTTTAACATCTTTCCTTTCTCAAAACTGACACATTTCAATCACTATATAGAAAATAAAATCATTTTCCCTACCTTTGTTGTCTGGTGACTTTATTTTTCTGTGTTTTTAACTATGTTTCCAGGGCTTTCTTGTCAATTGACTGTTTTTCTCTCCGTCTTCACTTTCTGCCTTAACTTAATATTCAATTTTTCCATTTCTCTGCTTTCTTCTCAAAATCTACGTTTACATGTCTTACCTTCTCTTCCTATCGCTCTCTCCTTCCTTCCCTATTTCTATGGTCTGACATCTCTCTCCTTCCTTCTTCTCCCCCAGTGTAACATTTCTCTTTCCCTTCCTCCTTTCTGCCCCCTGCAGTCCATCTCCCTTCCTTTCCTCCATTCTGGCCCCAGTCCAACATTTCTTCCTCCTTTCCACCAGTCTAACATTTTTTTCTCTCTTCCTCCTGCATGCTTCTCCTCTGGTCCTCCTTCCCTCCCCCAACCAACATCTCTCTCTCCCTCCATGAGTCCAAATTTTCACTCTCTGCCCTGTCCCCCCTTCCCCAGTATAACATTTTTCCTTCCCTCCTTTCTGTCCTCCCCATCCATCTCGCTCTCTCCATGAGTCAAACACTTTCTGCCTCTTGCATGCTTTCTCTCTCTGTCCTTCCCTCTTCCCTTGAGTGGCATCCCTCCTTCCCATCCCCCAACCCAACATGCTCTCTCCCCATGCACCATCTCACCCCCCCCCTCCAGTATGTAGCACCTTTCCTTTTCCTCCCTTTTTGCCAGGTCCAGCAGCACCTCTTCTCCCTTCCTTTTACCTCCCCCCTGTACAGCAGTACCCCTTCCCTCCTCTCCCTCTGTCCATCAGTACCCCTTCTCTCTTCCCTCCTCTCCCGCAGTAACTCTCCTCCTTTCCATTTCCCTCCCTCCTGTCCAACAGCACCTATACCTCTCCCCATGTCTAGTAATACCCCTTCTCCCTTCCCTCTCCAGCAATACCCATCCCTTCTCTAGCCTAGTGGCAGCTCACTGTGTGATTTTAACTTAGCCACATAGTTGCTGCTAGCAGTAGTTTACACTCGGTTTCATCAGGCAGCCTTGGGGCCTTTGCTAGGCTGGCCCGCCTCACATCATCGAAGTGGGTTGGCCTAGCAAAGGCCCTGAGGTTGCCTGATGAAACCGCGTGTAAACTAATGCTAGCAGCAGCTGTGTGGCTAAGTTAAAATCACACTGAGCTATCGCTGCTGGTCCGGGGGTGGGGAGAAAAGAATTCATATGTCTCCAGAGTTCCCATCATATTCTTCAGAGAGGGCTTGCATTTTGATTTCTTACGACCCATTTTGTTGAGCTCAGCTCGTCTCCTTAACGCTTACCCAGAACAAGGCCCGCTCTTGCACTCTCTCTTTCCCCACACAAACAAACCACACATCAGCATGGACGCCCCTCCACTGGAATGTCCAATGGCGGCCGCCACAGCCAACCCTCTTTCCCACTTTGACATGCGCTGGAAGCGGAGTACCAACTGGCCGAAGCGGAGAGGGAGGCGCAGGGCTACTGGTTGGAGAAGAAGAGGAAAGCAGCAGAAGGCAGGAAGTAGAAAGTCAGCTGGCGCCAGAGCCTCTCTTCCAGCCCAGTGTTCTGCAACAAATCTAAGTTGTTGCTTTGCTTAGAGCGACTGCGGGCCGCAAAATAGTGCCTAGCAGGCCGCATACAGCCCGTGGGCCACAAGTTTGAGATTGCTGCTCTATGCTAAGCAGGATTCCTCCACCAAGAGCCTTGCCAGTAGGGGGTGCTATTTGACTGTCACATATTCGATATTAAGGGACAGGCAGGCTCTGCAGGACTTAATGGAACCTGTCTGACCATAGAGATTGAAAACATAATATTGAAGCATCACCCCACTGGCAGAATTGCAGTTGGAGAACATCTGCTCAGCTTAGAGCAGTGTCCCATAAACTTTTTGGCACCGGGGCACACTAATCCTGGTGCCGTGGCAGGAAGGCACCCGGAAGTGTGTGGATGTCGATGAGATGACATGTTATGTCATCGCATCGACAAGCACGTGATGTCATCACGTCGATGTCCACGCATGCACAGAGACCTTCCGGCCGGACCCTGTACCTGTCCCTTTGCCAGTGGGGAAGAGGAGGAGAGGCACCGGCAAAGAGGAGAGTCGTCAGTGCCCGCTGACAGCTTACAGGACGTGTCTCTCACCGCAAGAGGCACATCCTGTAAGCAGTCAGCCAGCACCTCTCCTCATGTAAGCAGTCAGCTGGCATCACACGGCACACTTGGAATCTGCCACAGCACACTAATGTGCCACGGCAAATAGTTTGCGATACACTGGCTTAGAGGGACCAGAGAATGGCGCTGAAATTTGGGTGCTGAAAAAAAAGATCACTGAGTGCTCTTCTATAAATGGCACTCTGAGGTAGGCATCATTGACAGAACAGTGACACATCCAGAGACAGAGGAGGGATGCCCACTCCCTCCTGCCTCAGCAAACCAGTTGTGCATCCAGGCCACCTGGATCCCCCTGACACTCCTCCCTGGGGATGCCCTCTCCCTCTTGCCAGCAGGCCCGCCTTTTCAAAATGGTGGGCCTTCCCATTCCCGGTGCATCCTGGGATGCACAGGGGAGGGACCTAAGGCTCTGTTTAGCCTTGATACCTTAATCCCCTCCTATTGGAGGGGCCTTAAGTATCTGGGCCAATCAGGGCTTTAGGCCACCTTCCCGGTGCATCCTAGCATGCACTGGGGAGGGGCCTAAGACTCCGACTGGCCTGAGTACCTAAGGCCCCTTGCGTAGGAGGGGCTTAAGGTATGCAGGCCAATCAGGACATTGGGCCCCTATTCAATCACTGCTAGTTTACCTGGCATTTCAATATTAATGACCTTATTTACATGGCCGGATCGGAGAATGAACCATCGTGCAGAAAACTACGTGGTGTGCTGTTTTGTGCATCGAGTTGGCAAATCCGATTGTTGCTAAACCAATTAAAACTGGTTTACTGGCGATCATTAGACAATCACTGATTTTAGTGCATTTGGGCCTCAGTCGTGTCCAACCCTTGGATACTCTGTAGGCCAGTCCTCGCCATGCTTCCCTGTTTTCCACAGCTTTCAAATGATTGATGTTCATTCCCATTCATTCTTGATGGTATCTAGCCAACAAGTCTTTGGTCTCTTCTGCTTCCATTTACTGCTGACCATTTCGAGTAGCACCTCCTTTTCTAGTGAATTTGCCCTCATCACATGTCTAAATTAGGCCAGTTTCTGTCTGGTAATCTTGTATTCCAGGGACAACTCTGAGTTTATATGATCAAGAACATCTTTGTTGGTGATCGTAGCTGTCCATTGGATTCATAGAAGTTTTCTCCAGCACCACAGCTCGAAGGCGTAGATTTTTCTATCTGCTTTCAAGAGTGTCCATATCTCGCAGCCATATGCTGTGATTAGGAACGCAATCGTAGTAATTAGCCTTTGTTTGATGGTGATTGAGATGTCCTTGCACTTCCATATTTAGTACATGCTCACCATGGCTGCACACCCCAGTGCTAATCAACACTTGATCTCTGCTGTTGATCCGCTACTGCGATCAATGAGAGACCCAAGGAACTGTGTTATTCTGTACATACGAGAGCATACCTTCTTAAACAGTGGGTATGTTTAAAGGTAGGTGTACACATAGGCAGTGTCTGGGCAGAGCAAAAAGGGACTCATAATTACACATATACTCCTGGCTTTTATATATGTGCCTAGATTTGGGCTCTTAAATTTGGACATACCCCTCAAGAAGCACACACAACTTAATTGGCTAACACGCTATTAACCATCAATAATTGGATGCTAACATTATAGAGTTACCGTATGGCTCCAGAAAAAAGGAGGACAGGTTGAGACATCTTGGTTTTACTTCCATTGAAAGCAATGGAAGTCAAATCTGGATGTTTCAATCCGTCCTCCTTTTCCTGGAGCCATATGGTAACCCTACTAAAACCAGTTATTGATGTTAATTGGCACTAGTTTGTATTTGTGCAGGCATCTGGCTACATGCTATTCTATAACGCTAGGTCTCTAAATCTTATAGCATGGAATTCAGCAGGGGAAGGTCATGGGCAAAGTCAGGAGTGTTCCAAAAAGTTTGGTGCTGTGTTACAGAATAAAGGGCCACCACAACAAACTTGGGCACCGCAATCAACACAAGTTTTAGCAGGCTTAAGTCTGGTGTCGAGAGTTGGGAGCGGGAAATGGTGCTAAATTTCATTCCACAAAGGGCATACACCCTTTATAGAATAGTGTTTAGTGTCCATCTTTCTAGCGCCACTCTCTGAGCGCCATTTATAAAATTCCCCCCATAGGAAGCAATTCTTTAATTAGATGCAACAAGTTAGGTGCCCAAATTACACATTGTGGCCCAGATTCTCTAAAAGTGCGTCCCGATTTTAAGCAGCTGTAGGCGTCCTACAGCTGTCTAATCAGCCAATCGGGATGCACGTTTTTTTTTTAAAAAAATGCTCCCCAGTCAGGCCTGAAGGTGCCTCCGGGAGCCTAGGGAGACCCGCAAGATGCCTAAGCTCGTCTAAGGGCCTTAGGCGGGCCTTAGGCTGAACCTAGGCGGCCCTACGCGTCTCCCTAGTAGATGAGAAGCTTAAAAATGTAGGCCAGCAAAATGCTGGTCTACATTGTAAGTAAACGCGGCCGTTATACTTATCGCGGCAAGGGATCTCTCTGCCGCTATAAGTATAGCGGGCCGTGGCCCCTGACCGATCACTGGCAGGAGGGTGCCCAAACCCTCCTGGCCGAAGACGCACCCCCCCCCCGACACTACCGACCGCCCCCCCCGACATTACCGATCCCCCCCCCGACAATATCGGTCGCTGGCAGGAGGGTGCCCAATCCCTCCTGCCCGAAGACGCACCCCCCCCCCCCCGGCGCTAACAACCCCCACTCCACCAAACCTGTTCTTACAGATGGATCTTGCACGTCGAGCAAGCAGGCATGCCTCGTCGAAATGAGGCGGGCCCGCCCCTTCCCGGCCCATCCCGCCGAAGCCTAAGGTCTGATTGGCCCAGGCTCTAGAAGCCTGGACCAATCAGGCCTTAGGAATAGCGGGTCCGCCCATCCCTACTAAGTCTAAGGTCTGATTGGCCAATCAGACCTTAGACTTAGTAGGGATGGGCGGACCCGCTATTCCTAAGGCCTGATTGGTCCAGGCTTCTAGAGCCTGGGCCAATCAGACCTTAGGCTTCGGCGGGATGGGCCGGGAAGGGGCGGGCCCGCCTCATTTCAACGAGGCATGCCTGCTTGCTCGACGTGCAAGACCCATCTGTAAGAACAGGTTTGGTGGAGTGGGGGTTGTTAGCGCCGGGGGGGGGGGGGTGCGTCTTCGGGCAGGAGGGATTGGGCACCCTCCTGCCAGCGACCGATATTGTCGGGGGGGGGGGATCGGTAATGTCGGGGGGGGGGCGGTCGGTAGTGTCGGGGGGGGGGGGGGTGCGTCTTCGGCCAGGAGGGTTTGGGCACCCTCCTGCCAGTGATCGGTCAGGGGCCACGGCCCGCTATACTTATAGCGGCAGAGAGATCCCTTGCCGTGATAAGTGTAGCGGGCCGTATCTAATCTAACCCGATTCTCTAACCCGCGTCTGTAACATGGACGCCGGTTACAGAATCGGGGTTTAGTTTAGGCCGATTCTGAATAGGACACCTCTCCCGGGCGTCCTATACAGAATCAAGGCCTAGGTGTCTTGCGGGCCTTGCCTTCAATATAGGCGGCCTGCCTGGGGAGCATTTTTTTTTTAAAAACGTGCATCCCGATTGGCTGATTAGACAGCTGTAGGACGCCTACAGCTGCCTAAAATCGGGACGCACTTTTAGAGAATCTGGGCCTGTGAGCCTATTTTATAAGAGCACCCAGTGGTGTAGCGAGGAAGGTTAGCAGCCAGGTGGAGGCACTTTTATTGATGTACAACGCTTAGAAATACTGATAAGTGTTAGAATTAAATTTTAAATAAAACTTGAAACTTTAATTGTGAAGCAGGAGAGTCCTTGGGATATTAGTTCACTCTACATCCTTGGGGACACTGAGGTCTTTTTCTACATTTACCTAGTTTGTCACTTAATAAAGTTATATTTGTACTTTGGGACCTTTCTTTGGCAGTTTTTTGGATGAATGATTTTTGGTGAGTTAGTGTATTTTTTTCATTCAGCTTGTGTGGATATATACTTTTCTCATAAAAAATATGTAAACCATTTTGACTGTAATCACACAGAAAAGCAGTATACAGTATACCTCCACGAATTTGCGATTTGCGAATCATGGACTTTCATGGTATTTTACGACTGCCTCTTCCTGGTACTAAAGTCAGGCTACACCAATCAGGAGCTGCTTTGACATGCCAGATAGTGTGTCAAAGCAGCTCTTGATTGGTGTAGCCTGACTTTAGTACCAGGAAGAGGCAGTCGGAAAATACTAAGAATGATCCCGCACCCAATTTTCAGCACCCGCCAGCGCTCCTGCTGCCCCCTCCTGCCTCCGATCCGCTCCTAAACCGCATTTGCGGATTTTCTAATTCGTGGGTGTTCCTGGAGCGGAACCCCTGCAAATTTCGGGGGAGTATTGTATCATGTTCTATCCCTTTAAATATTTTATACAGAAAAGTAGGCATATAGAAACACAGAAACATGTTGGCAGATAAAGGCCAAATGGCGCATCCAGTCTGCCCATCCATAGTAACCATTATTTCTTCCTCTCTCCCATGCTTTCTTGAATTCAGACACAGTCTCTGTCTCCACCACTTCTACCACCATGCATTTACCACACTTTCTGTAAAAATGTATTTTCTTAGATTACTCCTGAACTTATCACCTCTTAACTTCATCCTATGCCCTCTCATTCCAGAGCTTCCTTTCAAATGAAAGAAACTCAACTCATGACTTTCAGTTGGTAATGAGTTTTTGCCATTATTAACATGCAGGATAAGTATTGTAAACTCAGGAGTGTCAAAAAGTGATGTTTTTAAAGGCTGAATACCTCTCTGTCCAAGGGTTGCCTAAGCCAAACTACTCCAGTCTCACTTTCCACAGCAAACACTCTTCTGGCCTCCTCCCCAACTACTCCGAACACCAAGGGGTCATCATCCAGATCCTCTGCAAGTAACTTGGTGACTGAGGTACCTGAAGAGAAAAAGCGACAGAACAATGAGGAACGTCAGATAAAAAGGCTCCTGCTGTTTGTTCTAGACTTACAAAAAGGAAATGTCTTTTCTTTGGAATTTAGAGACTAAATACCTGATTTTAAAAAAAAAACAGGAGGGGGTTTGAACACAACCAAGGCCATCACAAGCTGTCCTGAAAGCTGTAATTTCCCTGACTTTTCTGATATGTTTTCACACAATTATCTTGAGGGGCAAATCTTCCCATTTCTGCATCCTAAGCAGCCTTGTACGACGCTGATGGCCTTTCTTTTTTCATCTCACCATTTCTGAGTCTCTTTGTCCCTATGCAATTGCAAATGACCTTTAACAAGAGCAATAATTAAAGGTACAATTGTATTATTATTTCGTAAAGACCAGATCTGCTATTCAGATGCCTTGACACAGATAATTTCCAGAATGGAAAAAATAAAAAAAGACTTGGCTTTGCTAAAACTTGCCTCAAGTTATACCCTAACTAGAGAATTACACGGGGAAAAAATTTATCACTGTTCCCACCCCATCCCCGTGAGCTTGGTCCCCATCCCTGCCCCGTCCCTGTGAACTAAGTCCCCGTCCCTGCCCCATCCCCACGAGCTCCGTCCCCGCCTGGCAAACTGTCAGATCCCATCCGCATAAGCCTCGAATAGTTATGATTTTATACTGAACTTATTTTATTAAAGTATAAAAAGAGACACTATTCTGTACAATTGTCATTTTATAAACACAAATAATACAGAGCAAGGATCAACAAAACCTCTGTCTCCCTCCCTTTCACAAATATCCCTTCCACTATTGTGAAAACTGAACAAACCAAATTATCACAGAATGCTACACAGAAAAATCAAGCTAACAGAATACTTCAGTCACACATGGCAGGAATAGTGTTAGTGAAGTGCAACTAGGGCAACTGCCCCCTGTTCAGAGAGAGAGCCCTAAGCCAGCTGGAAGCTAAAGAAGCACAGCCTGGGCTATGCGGTCCCCAGTTATGTCTAATATCAGATTTAGCATACATATTTCAAATCTGAAATATTCTAATCACAAAATATAAAATAAATTTTTTTTTCTACCATTTTATGTCTGGTAATTTTATTCTTCAAATCACATTGGTCTCAGGCTTTGGTTTTGGGTTCCTTCTCTCTTCATCGTGGCATGGCTGGCTCCTGAAGGTAAAATAGGGGCAAGAGGAGCTGGGGAAGAGATGCCAAGTCTGACACGGGCGCAACTTTTTTTTTACCACAGGAGCAAGATTTTTCAACGCTCCCATGGGGTGGCAAAGTGTCTTGTCCCCGGTACCGCAGTAAACCAGTTGCAAATGTCTCCATTCCTGTGGATTTACTGCGGTGACCACAGTTTACCACAGTAAATGGTCCCCGTGTCATTCTCTAGTTTCTACCTCCTTAACAGATGTGACTCTCCATTTTGCATAGACCATTGAGGGACGAATTAGAACTTCCAGGTCAGGGATTCAACTTTCCCTTGGAATTTTACAAAAGACTGTAAAACACAGGTCTTTTTGTAAAATACATAGGATACCAGCATATATACAAGGGGCCGCTGCAAAGTTCTCAGCCCAATCAACAAAGTTGGTCTCCATAGAGGGCTATATACTTAGTATAGTGATTTGTTCCGTCGGAAAAAGATGGAACAAAAAAAGTAAAAAATCGCTGGACAAAGTGCATAGCCCTCGATGGAGTGCCCCAACTTTGTTGGTTGGGCTGAGAACTTTTCAGCGGCCCCTCATACTATACATGTATTTGCTGGCCTGGATAGCGGGAGGAGTAATTTTGCAAAAGGCAGAAAAACAGTGTCATCACTTGTTAGACACCACACATAATTTTTGGCGCTTATGCAATGAAGTGACAGTTTTGCAACATCCATCTGCTGGTACTCAATCTATAGAGATCTGATTAAAAAAAAAAAAATTACACTATAAATGCCGCCAGCTAGTAAGGGAGGCTTCAAAGATGTTTTTCTGTATCTTAGGACTGAATTCTATAAATGGCATGGAAAACTCAGCACAGACTGAAAAAACATACTAAGCATTATTCTATAAATGGCACTCAAAGTTAGATGCTGGTTATAGAATAGTGCTTGGTGACAGGATTCATACTTAACTTTAGATGCGAACATTTATACCAACTAAACCCTGGTATAAATCCTCGTGCCTAAATTAGAAGAGGATTCCTTTTATTCTAGAACAGGGGTCTCAAAGTCCCTCCTTGAGGGCCACAATCCAGTTGGGTTTTCAGGATTTCCCCAATGAATATGCATGAGATCTATGGGCAGGCACTGCTTTCAATGCATATTCATTGGGGAAATCCTGAAAACCCGACTGGATTGCGGCCCTCAAGGAGGGACTTTGAGACCCCGTTCTAGAACAATTTGCATAAATTACAGGAATGTCTCCGATCCACCCTGGAGTGCACGGTGTTCACTGATACCTCCTTTTAAAATAATTACACTTCCCCCTCTAAATTTGTGGGTCCCCTTCCTGGACCTCACCACAACTTATTTTTTTAAAGCCTCCACATCTCACTTAGGGCTGACTCTGACCCACCCTTGCCTCCCTCCCACCTCCCAGAACCCT
Source organism: Geotrypetes seraphini (assembly GCF_902459505.1). Taxonomy (NCBI): domain Eukaryota; kingdom Metazoa; phylum Chordata; class Amphibia; order Gymnophiona; family Dermophiidae; genus Geotrypetes; species Geotrypetes seraphini. Next base: position 198,057,351 of record NC_047087.1, read on the forward strand.
CCACAACTTACTTTTTAAAGCCTGGTGGTCTAGCGAACATAAATGGCTGCCTTGAGTTCCCATAGTCTTGTGAGACTATAGTGGGAACTCACAGCAGCCATTTATGTTTGCAGTTCTGCATGAGGCAGGAGTGTAGGAAGATCGCTCCTGCACTGCTTTACCACTAGACCACCAGGCTTTAAAAATAGGTTGTGTTTTATCTATTAATTATGGAACTGGCTTTTCCAAAGTTAAGCTACATTGGAGGAGTGTGTGGCGCAGTGGTTGGATCTACAGCCTCAGCACCCTGGGGTTGTGGGTTCAAACCCCGCGCTGCTCATTGTGACCCTGGGCAAGTCACTTAATCCTCCGTAGCTCCAGGTACGTTAGATAGATTGTGAGCCCACCGGGACAGAGAGGGAAGATGCTTGAGTACCTGATTGTAAAAACCGCTTAGATAACCTTGATAGGCGGTATATAAAATCCTAATAAACTTGAAACTTGGTGTAGATATTGCTCAAATAAAAGAAAAATTAAATGAAACAAACAGAGTTTGGACTGTTAAAAGAAAGAACTTATATGACTAGAAAAATGGAGAGCTTTGAAAACCAATTGAGGAAGAATAACTTGAGACTCTTGAATTTTCCTAAATCTCCTGTGATCTCCCCTATTGAGGTGGTTAGAAAATATATTAAGGAAATACTGTGTATCCTACCTGATAATTTACCTCCTATAGTCAGAGTTAATAATCTACAGCTAAAAAGTTCTGGAGATGCTTCCACCCCTAATGAGATTCAAGGAGATAAAGGGGAGATATGGATTTGACAACCTTCTTGGAGAGTTCGCTAGAGGTGGTAACTGAAAGGAGAACCCTACTAGTTACATTAGCTTTGGAAAGTGACCGTGAATATATTCTGGGTTTGTATTTTCACCATTTAAATGACCAGTTTCTTGGGGCCAAAATTTGTATATTTCCTGATATGGCTCAAAAATCCCAGAGGTGGGGAAATGGCATTAAGGCCAAGAATCCTTGCCTTGGGTGGAACTTTTCTGTTAAAATTTCCTGTAAAATGTTTTATTATCTATCACACTAAGAATTTCCTATTTTTTGAACCCAAACAGCTGATAGAGGTTTATTGAACCAAGAGAAGGAGGAGTATCTGTAGCAAATAATGTATAGCTTGCTCTACCGGCTGTAATTATTCCAGAATACTGCCGCTTTCTTATTGATGTATGATATTTCATTTGATTTTTATTTCCTGTTGATTTTCTCAAAATATGGTGGACTAAATATCTAAATAATCTGTTTTTCCTTTTTTTTTTCTATTATGTTTAATTGATCCATTCAAGTTGTAATTATTCTGCTTGACTGTAATAATAAAGTTGTTATAAAAAGTTAAAAAAAAAGTTGTGGAGGGGTCCAGGAGTTGTGGGTGGGTCAGAATCAGCCCTAAGTATGTATGGAGGGGTCCGGGAGGCAGGAAGGAGGCGAGGCGTGGGTCAAAGTCTTATTCACAAATTTTTCTTATTCGCGGGCCGGCTTTGCCCCTAACCCCTGCGAATATGGAGGGGGAAGTGTATAATTTAGTTCACATTTAGATATTTTAGGAAAAGCACATTGTCCCCATTGTACTGGAGCACATTTGGAGGAGCTTCTCTGGATTTATATTCAATTAAATTGCACAAAGAATATGTGCACATGCTCAGTTTTTAGTGCCATTTTAGAATTAGGCCGTTAGGGCCAGATTCTCAAAAATGTTGCAAAACGTTTGGTGTCAGTAGGCACCTACTGTAGATCGTGCCTACCTGCACCTAACTTGTGTTTTAATTGGTTTTAAATGGCATGATAATTGGTCCTGCCATTAAAAAGGCGGATTATAAATAAACAAACCAAAAACAATAAAAAGGTGGCCAGAGCTGTGCTGTGTGGGATTGGGAAAAGAAGGGCTGAGAAAAGAGGTCATGTTGGAGAGAAAATACAGGAAGCTGCTGTACCGGGCCATGGTGCGCCCTCACCTGGATTACTGCGTACAGCACTGGTCGCCGTACATGAAGGACACGGTACTACTCGAAAGGGCTCAGAGAAGAGCGACTAAAATGGTTAAAGGGCTAGAGGAGTTGCCATACAGTGAGAGATTGGAGAAACTGGGCCTCTTCTCCCTTGAACAGAGGAGATTGAGAGGGGATATGATCGAAACATTCAAGGTACTGAAGGGAATAAACTTAGTAAATAAGGACAGGTTGTTCACCCTCTCCAAGGTAGAGCGCACTCTCTAAAGTTAAAAGGGGATAGATTCCGTACAAACATAAGGAAGTTCTTCTTCACCCAGAGAGTGGTAGAAAACTGGAATGTTCTTCCGGAGTCTGTCATAGGGGAAAACACCCTCCAGGGATTCAAGACGAAGTTAGACAAGTTCCTGCTGAACTGAAGGTAGGGCCAGTCTCAGTTAGGGTGCTGGTCTTTGACCAGAGGGCCGCCGCGTGAGCGGACTGCTGGGCACGATGGACCACTGGTCTGACCCAGCAGCGGCAATTCTTATGTTCTCAGCTTAACATAAGAAAAGAGTGAGAATTGGCATGAGAGGATGAGACGAGAAGAGAGAGAGATGAGAGAAGGTGGAGAGACAGGCTATGGAGAGACAAACACATGGAGGAAAGAGAAATGAAAGAAATGAAGGGAAGACTGGTAAAGAATTCATAAAAAAAGAAGGAACATGAAGACAGAAAGGAAACATCAGAGAAGACCAAGAATAAGCACAAACAGATGATAGAAAACCAAAGATAGAAATGTTGAAAAATTGTTTAATTTTAGATTTCTGTTCTAGCAGGGCTGGGTGAAGTTGATATTTTAGTCTTCTACTCCAGCTGTACAGTCACCAGGATAAATAAGTTATTTTATTGGAGGGAAAAAAAATCTTGCACTGTAACTATGACAAATTTAACCTGTAAACTGTATATTATGTATATTGGTATTAGGTCCCTAGTATGTGTCGAGTTAGGATAAAAACTTGCACTGTACTGTAACTATAGCAAATTATCTGTTAACTGCATATTATGTATGTTAACCTGTAACCCGTTCTGAGCTCTTTGGGGAGAACAGGTAGAAAATGAAATTAATTAATTAAAACCAATTAAAAACTCATTAAAAAAAATATTAGGCACCACTAGGCAGTCTCCAGGACCAGCACCTGGGTCCATGGCACCTAGTGCTGCTTAGTGACACTGAAGCCCAGAAGTGGGCATGTGTAGAAATGGCAAAGGATTTTGGCATCACTAGGCACCACTGGCCATGATTCTGCAAGGGCCTTAGGCACTGGAAAAGTAGGCTTCATTAAAGCCATCGTTGTAAACCTGAGCACGTAGGCTCAGACAAACTTCTTTAAGATCAACAATCTGGTTTGGAGACTACAGCTTACTACCTTGCAAGGAATTGATGCTATCTACAGGCAAGTTGCTTATGATAGAGAACTCTTCTAAGGTGCTAGGAGTCACCTTAGACTCCTCATTGTTGTTCAATAACCAGATCGTGTCCTTGGTAAGCAAGTTCTTTTTCAGAATAAGACAACTGAAGACAATCAGGCTGGCTGTGACCCAAGACGGCTTTAGAAAGGTGGTACAAGCTGTCCTCCTGCCCTACCTAGACTACTGCAACTCTCTCTACTACTAGGGTTACCAAATTTTTGGGCACAAAAATCTGGACCCATGGCCCTGCCAACAAGCCTACCCCATTCTGCCTGAGTCACGCCCCGTTCTTCTCAAACCTTACCGCCCTCCAGCCCCTCCCCCTCAACCTGGTCACTTGTCACAAGGGCATCTTCGCATTCGTAGGTGTGACACAATGATGCCACAAGTACGCATGTGGGTGATGTCACTGCATTGCATCCACGCATGCACGCTGTCACGATGTCGCTGCTTAGCTGGAAGCTTTCAAAACACAAAGTACTGGGTTTTGAAAAGCCATCCAGACCCCCAGACACGTCCCCGAAAAGGAGAACATGTCCGGGAGAAATCCAGACGTCTGGTAACCCTATCTACTACAGCATTACAGTGAAGGAATTGAAGCGACTGCAACTGCTCCAAAACACAGCAGCAAGGCTAATTTTCCACTCGAGGCATTCTGTGAAATGTGTGCTTCCAATTTATCCAATTGGAAGCACACATTTCACAGACTGAGCACTTGGTGGAGGAACTCCTGCAGAACTGCGTTTGAATAAGAGAGTGAGGTTTCCACTCGCTGGATTTTTCATTCAAACAGATAAGTGCCCCTCTGATTATTGTTTGAATTTATAAGTTTGAGTTAAAGAAACCATTATATTCATATTATGAGAAAGGCACAAGAAGGGACTATCGAAGTGCAATGATGGCTCCTATTTAATCTTTACGTGGCTCCTATGCGGGAGATTGGGTACTGAGCACTTTTGCACAGTTTAGATAAAACTAATTATAAACTCATTTTTTCAATTACATGCATTTGTTTTTGCAAATTGTGCCTTGAAGGTGCTGGGCTACAGAGGGCTGAGATCCATATGATTAAAGGCTTGGATTTGTGGAGCCTGCACTGAAATAGCTTGTGCTCTAGCATAGTGTTCTTCAACCACCGGTCCATGGACCGGCCAGGTCCGCAGAAATCTCCTGCCGGTCCACAGGGCCGGCACATGCATCGGGCTCCAGACAGTGCTTCTCAGCCGCCAGTCCACAGTGCAATCAATGCGGTATTGTCTTCGGGCCAGCATATGCTCCTACGCTCGTGTCTCTGACGTTGCAACGTCAGAGGGAAGGCTTCCAGATGAGGCACAGGACATGCGAGAAGCCGCTGCCCATGGCTTTGTGCATTGCAGCACTGAGGAAGAGGGAGCTGGCCTGAAGATAACACGGGGGGGGGGGGGGGGGGGGGGAGCAGGCCAGAAGGCAAGGCACAGCATGAGGGAGGGAGACAACAATGGTAGGGGGAATGGTTTTATTTTTAAATCTAGTGATTGATTTACATCTGCTGTCTGTTCAGGAAGAAATGCATTTGTTTCTTTTCCTCTGGGGTTGTACTGCATGCAGAGTCTTGCATCTTAGGGTTTTGTTTGTATATATTAGAACTTTTAGTTTTTGGTCCCGTATTTGCATGGGGTTATCTGTGTTCTGGTAGGAATGAATATTGAGAAGCATACAGTGTGCTTTGTGTAGTTTAATTTTGTGGTTAACCATTATGTGTTGTTAATACGATTATATTCTGTGTGTATATATGAAAAATGAAGGGAAAAAATTGTGTTACAATTAGTACTATTATGGGGGTAGGGTCTGGGGTGGAGATTGTGTGGAGATGGGCAGGGTCTGGCCCACGACTTAGCCCAGTGTTCTTCAACTGCCAGTCCGCGGACCGGTGCCGGTCCACAAAATAATTATTTTATTTCTGCCGGTCCTTAGGTGTCAAAAGGTTGAAGAACACTGCTCTAGGAGGCCCTATGATCCTGGATAAAGTATGAGTCTGATGTTTCTTCCCCTCTTAGTTTTCTATTTATTTAACTTTATTTTTGAAGAATGATTTTTTTTCTTTGTTTGTTTTCTGTTTCAGGAATTTTGAAAAATGAGTTGTGCATATATTTATATTTATTGATGACAGAGTGTGCTTCCTTTTATATAATATTTTTTCTACATTTTGCAATCGATCTACCCTGTATTGTCATATTCAGGTACTGAATTTGTAAAGTGAGTTAGTTTTTGTACTTTCTTCCTTTAAAGAAACAGTACATACCAGCCTCTATGACAGCTGCAGATATTATGGGAAATCCCAGTAGAGCAGCAAGCAGGTGTCTGGAATATCCTGGTGGGTGATGGTGTGAACTATAGAGAGGGGAATCTAGGACCAAATCCCACCCTATCCACTACTTTTATGGTGGAAAGTGTGAGGCCATCAAAACTTACCTAAAAACCTACTGTACTGCCACACAGGTGGCACCCGCAGCCATAAGGGCTATTGGGGTGGTAGACAGGTGGATCTAGTAGATTTTGGGGAAGCTCTGGAGCGCTTAAAATACACTATAAGGGGGTTATGGTGAAATGTGTACCTGGCACCCTTTATATTCACAGCAGTGTGCTCCCTAAGTAGGGTTACCAGATGTACGGATTTACCTGGACATGTCCTCTTTTTAGAGGACCGTACATTCTTTTAAAAACCGGCGCACATGCGACATCGTGTCACATCAGCACATGCAGAGATGCCCTCCTGATGTGGCTGAGAGCATGAGAAGAGGTTGGGGAGGCAAGGGTGTATCTTGGGAGGAACAGGGGGCAGCTGATTGGAACTGGGCGGGCTTGAGGGTAAGGCCACGGGTCCACTGCTCTGTTGACATGTAGGTGTTGCCAGTCCATCAAAATGCTGGTGCCTCCCACATCCAAATAGGCATGTTTTGCATTTATATGTTTTGTTTTGTTTTTAATTCTTTATTAATTTTCAAGCTTTGACAGTGTATTACAATTAATATAACTTTAACAGATTGCATAAAAATACACCATATTACACACATTTTTAAAGAAAACATCCATTTCCCCCTCCTCCCAATTATTAATATATTAAATCATATTATTTATTACAATATTATATTTAAATATTTTTAAACTCTTCCAAATACTTTCCCCTCCCCTCCCCCCACCCTGGATGTGTAAGGAAATCTAAGAAATAAAAGATATATCTCTATTATTGTATGTTAACAAATGCAGTCAATGGGCTCCATACTTTATTAAAATGTATCGTTAAGATCCAAGCATTCCACATTCATTCTTTCATATTTATATGTATTACACACACTTGCCCACCAGAATGTGTAGTTAAGTCTGTCATAACATTTCCAGTTCCTTGTGATCATTTGGATGCTATTCCTGTCATGATCAATAAAAGATGGCTCTTGTATTTATCCAAAACAGGCTTTACCTGTAACAACGTACCACAAATTATGGTTTCATAAGATAAAGGAATAGATGATTCAAGAATAATATTTATCTGTCCCCAAATTAACCTCCAGAAATTAAGTATCAGTGGACAAAAATATAACATATGATCAAGAGTCCCTATATTAATATGACAATGCCAGCATCTATTAGACTTAGAATTATCTTTTTGTAATCTAACTGGGGTCCAAAAAATCCTATGTAATAATCATGTTTGTCTCATAGATGCTGACGTTGTACATTTATATGTTTTGGTTTTTGAAAGTGACCCAAAAAGACAGACGTCCTAAGGGACAGAACGTCTAGAGGAGTCATTTTCAAAAATAAAGATAGAAGTCTTGCAGTTTTCAAAAGTGGTCGTTTTTTACGCCCTGACTTTTGGACACCCTTGTGGAAATGTCCTATCTAAAATGCCCCTCTAAAGTCTTAGAATACTAAGTGCAGTTACATGTGTAGCTGCCAATCAGTGCCAATTAACACCAGTAATGACCAATAGATGGCTGTTAGTAGTAGTTAGCAGCTGAGTGATGTAGAACGGGTACAAGTGCATCAACATTTAACTGCATTAAGATTTACAAAGACTAGGGGACACTCGATGAAGTTACAGAGTAATACTTTTATAACTAATGGGAGGAAATATTTTTTTACTCAGAGAATAGTTAGCATAAGAACATAGGAAGTGCCTCCACTGGGTCAGACCAGAGGTCCATCGTGCCTAGCAGTCTGCTCGCGCGGCGGCCCAACAGATCCAGGACCTGTGTAGAAGTCCTCTATCTGTACTCCTCTATCCCCTTTTCCTTCAGAAAATTGTCCAATCCCTTCTTGAACCCTAATACCGTACTCTGTCCTATCACGCCCTCTGGAAGCGCATTCCAGGTGTCCACCACCCATTGGGTGAAGAAAAACTTCCTAGCATTGGTTTTGAATCTGTCCCCTTTCAACTTTTCCGAATGCCCTCTCGTTCTTGTAGTTTTCGAAAGTTTGAAGAATCTGTCCCTCTCCACTTTCTCTATGTCCTTCATGATCTCTAAACCTCTAATTCTCCTCTTCTCCAGGGAAAAGAGCCCCAGTTTCTCCAGTCTCTCAGTTAAGCTCTGAAACACGATGTCAGAAGATGTGGTAAGATTGGTTAATGTAGCTGGTTTTTAAAAAAGTTTGGACAATTTCCTGGAGGAAAAGTCCATAGTCTGCTGTTGAGACAGACATGGGGGAAGCCACTGTTTGCCCTGGATCAGTGGCAAGGAATGCTGCTTCTATTTGGAATTTTTCCAGGTACCTGTGACTTGGATTGGCACTTTGAAGACAGGATACTGGGCTAGATGGACCATTACTCTGACCCAGTAAGGCTATTCTTATGTTCTTACTTTATCAATGAAGTTACACACATAATTGGAACTATTCTATAACCTGCGAGTACGATTATGCACCCTACGCACAGAATTGGTCACACAAGATTATAGAATGAGGGGGGGGATCACTGGCTAAATTTTGCTGCTGGTTTAAAAAAGGTGATCCATTGCTATCATGCTATCCCAGACTGATTCCTGGAACTTAACGTATTTAGGATTACCAAATAAAATTCTGGGCTACTTCTTTTGCCCCAGCATGAAACTACTACTACTACTACTATTTATTATGTCTATAGCACTGAAAGGCGTACACAACGCTGTATATTTTAACATACAATAGACAGTCCCTGCTCAGAAGAGCTTACAGTCTAATTTAGACAGGACATTTCAGGGTTGGGGAGATTATGGTGGAGGAAATGATACAGTGGGTATAGGCATCTGACAGCAGTGAGTGGGAGTTAAGAGTTGAAAGCAGTTTCAAAAAAGTGGGCTTTTAGCTTGGATTTGAATACTGCTAGGGATGGAGCATGACATATTTCCCTTTTCCTTTTTCCAAAATGGCTACTTAACCCTCCATTGCTTCAGGTACAAAATAAGTATCTGTATATAATACACAAACCACTTTGATTGTAACCATAGAAAGTCGGCATATCAAATCCCATCCCCTTTGCCTAAATTAATACTCAAATCCTGTGATGATTGTTTTCATAAAGCACCACCACTCACTATTGCAATTCCATCTAGGTCGGTTTAAGTAAAGGTAGGGTTACCAGATTTTGCATCTGGAAAAAAGAGGACCCGTGGCATCACCCCATTCCGCCCCCCCCCCAACCCCACACAAACCTCGTCTCTTTGGGCTCAGTCTGGAGTGCATCTGTGCATGCGCAGATGCAACATGACGACGTTGCATACATGCACACATGTGTGTGGCGTCACCGCATCTTATCTGCACATGCGCAGATTCACTACAGACTCAGCCCCGATCTCAACAGCTTTTCAAAACCCGGACCAAGTGCCGGGTTTTGAAAAGCCGTCCAGACACCCGGACAGTCCTTTAAAAAGAGGACATGTCCGGGTAAATCCGGATGGCTGGTAACCCTAAGTAAGGGTAACCAAAAAAGGTTTACACTGTTCTTCCCATGGAAAGAGGGAATAGCACTAAACACCCCAATTCTCCTTGATAATTCCCCCCTGGACTGTGTTGACACTATAAAAATTCTAAGGGTTATATTTGATTTTTTAAAAATTGACTTTTCACAACCATATAAGTTCAGTAATCAAATCATGTTTTTTCAAGTTACGGATGATTCGGTCAGTTTCTAAATTCTTAGAACCGAAATCTATTAACATATTGATTCATTTATTAATAAGAACATAAGAACTGCCATCTCCGGATCAGACCTTCGGTCCATCAAGTCCAGCGATCCACACACGCGGAGGCCCTGCCAGGTGTACACCTGTCGTAATTTATAGTCCACCATATCCTTATATGCCTCTCTTAAGGAGATATGCATCTAGTTTGCTCTTGAAGCCTAGGACGGTCGATTCCGCAATAATCTCATCTGGGAGGGCATTCCAGGTGTCAACCACTCTCTGAGTGAAGCAGAACTTCCTGACATTAGTCCTGAACCTGTCCCCCCTTAGCTTCATTACATGTCCTCTAGTCCGTGTCAAATTGGACAATGTAAATCATTGCACAATTAGAGGCAACAGAATAATAGATGATCCAGTGACCCTATATCGAGATGACAGTACCAGCATCTATTTGACTTAGAACTATCTAACTTTTGCAACCGAACAGGGTTCCAGAAAATTCTATACAACAGAAAAAACCAAATCTGTCTCATAGATGCTGATGCTGTACATTTCATCCTCCAAGTCCAAATCTGTGACCATTGAGTAGCAGAAATCTGCTGCTTAATCTCAATGCTCCAAATATCTCTCAAGCTTATTTTTGGTTTCTTATTACATTACATTAGAGATCCTATTCCGCCATTACCTTGCAGTTCAAAGCGGATTACAAAAGAATAAATCTGGCAATTTCCAGGGGAGATAAAGAGTAGATCAGGTTGCTTTATTAATTTATACCACAGTGATGCGGCAGAGTGAATCACCGGCAAGAGAAAGCCACAAAGCAGCCTTAGTTTAGAGTGCTGCAGCTGCCGACACTGCTAGAGGGAGATTTGTCGGTCAGTCAGTCGTCTTGCAGTGGGAGAGTTGGCAGGGTAAGCATGGGAGGGAGAGATAGGAGGGTCAGTGGGGGTTTGGCTACGCCGGGGGAAGGGAGAGAAGAGGTCTGCCCCAGGTGCTTGGACTGGCATCATTAACTTTTTCGGGCAGCAACAGCGTTTACAATTCGCTGCTGTTGCCAGCTTCAGGCCTTCCTTTCTGCCGGGTCCTGCCTACTTCCAGTTTCCATGAAGGCAGGATCCGAAAGAGAAGAAGGCCTGAAGCTGGCAACAGCAGCGAATTGTAAACGTTGTTGCTGCTCGAAAAAGTTAATGATGCCAGTCCAAGCACCTGGGGTGGGAAGGAAAGAAAGGAGAAGAGACAGATGCCAGAACATAGGGGAGGGGGGGGGGTGACAGAGAGAGAAAAATGGAGAGGTAGCAGAGCTGAAATCAATCTTGTACATATGAGAGAAGGGGCACAGGATAGACAGTTTATGGAAGAAACATAGAGGGAAGATGCCATATGGAATGGGAAGAGGCAGAAATAGAGGGTAGACAGTGGATGGAAGGGGTTGATGTTGCATGGAAGACAGGGAGAGGACAGATGCTGGCTAGAAAGAAGAGTGTGAAGACAAGATTATTAAAGCAGAAACGACAAAAGGTAGAAAAAAGATTTTTTTTGTTGCTTTAGAATAAAATAGTATTGTAGTTGTATTGGTAAAACTTTTATAAACAGAAAATAAGATAATCTTTTTATTGGGATAATTTTAATACATTTTTTTTTACTAACGTTTAGAGACCAAAACCCCCTTTTTCAGGTCAGGACAGTATAATGTAACTATATTGACCTGAAGAAGGAGGCAATAGCCTCTGAAAGTTAATTAAAATGGATTAGTCCAATAAAATGGTATATTCTTATTTTAAATTTTTGTTTTATTTTTGTTAATTTTTAAAGTGGTGATTGTCAGTTTCTTCACATTTACATCTGTATTTATATTTTGCAGAGTATTAGGGGGCTATGTGACATTGTTTCTATGGTGTTTCATTGCATGCAGTTTGGCTTCTTGGCGGTTCATATTTCTATTTTTAGTTTGTGATTATTTATTCCATACTGGGTGAGGGTGTATTTGTGTTCTGTGTGTACGAAAGACATGGTTTTCTGTTAGCGTTGACTAGCCTTGTTTGGAGAAATGCATTGGGCATGGTTCTTGGGAGCACCTTGAATAAACCTGATTTGAATCTCCTTATTTTCTGCCAATCTTCTTTTGTTTCATGTTGGATTCTTTAGTGGACTGCTTGCCTCGTTTTGTTACAAGTTAACATACATGGAGTGGAACATACTAAAGGAGTTACAGATTTGGTTGTTTATACATACATATGGGTTACAATTGGTTGACGTAGAGTGAGGCAGTTGAGAGGCATTGTAAACTTGGTTATTAATGTAGACTTATATTTCGGATAATATTACTGCTTTACAATATATTTGAACACTTTTATATATGTACTAGTGTTTAAGCCCGTTACATTAACAGGTGCTAGAATAGATGTGTCTGTCTGTCTGTGTTTCTTTATCTCTCTCTCCTTGGCCGCTATCTGTGTCCTTCTGTCTCCCCACCCCCCGAACAAAGCTGTCTGCCCCCAGCACACACCTCCCCCAAAGCAGCCCCCTTTCCCTCTCCCTGTCTCTCCATGGCCCCTTCTGTCTTCCCCCCAGAGCAAAGCTGTCTGTTTCCAACACACCTCCCACCCAAAGCAGTCCCCTTTCCCTCTCCCTATCTCTCCATGGCCCCTTCTGTCTCCCCCCAGCACACCCCTCCCCCAAAGCAGCCCCCTTTCCCTCTCCCTGTCTCTCCATGGCCCCTTCTGTCTTCCCCCCAGAGCAAAACTGTCTGTCCCCAGCACACCTCCCCCCCAAAGCAGCCCCCTTTCCCTCTCCCTATCTCTCCATGGCCCCTTCTGTCTCCCCCAGCACACCCCTCCCCCAAAGCAGCCCCCTTTCCCTCTCCCTCCCTGGCCCCTTTTGTCTTCCCCCCAGAGCAAAACTGTCTGTCCCCAACACACCTCCCCCCCCAAAGCAGCCCCCTTTCCCTCTCCCTGGCCCCTTCTGTCTCCCCCAGCACACCCCTCCCCCAAAGCAGCCCCCTTTCCCTCTCCTTCTGGCCTCCTGTATTGATCCTCCTGCTTACCCTCCGTCCATCCCGGCGTCTTCTGGCCTGCTCCTCTTCAAAGCAGGCCACGATTGTGGTGGCCGGCCCAAGCGAACCTCGCAGGCCGCTCCCCAACCCGGAAGCACGCTCCCCCCGACGCGATCGGGTGCATCAGAGGGAACGTGCCACCGAGGCCGGAAAGCGGCCCGCGAGGCCCGCCAAAGCCAACCACGATCGCAGGCTGCCCCGAAGAGGAGGATCAGCGGCAGCGGCAGCAGCAGTGAGCTAGGGCAGGAGGTGTGTTGAGCTTGCTTCGGGTTGGTGAGTGAGAGCGGGAGGAGGGGAGTGGCCAGAGTGATCCCTGGCTGGGTTCTAAAATGGAATACGGCCACGGATCACACACCACAGCGGCAGGGATCACGCTTTTTTAAAAGCACATGCGCCGCTAATGTTTTATTATATAATAATAATAATAATAATAACTTTATTCTTATATACCGCCAACAATCTTAGGATGGAAAGGGTTCAGAGTTAAAGTCCTGGGTAAGTAGGTGGGAAGGGAAGGAAGGGGAATTTGTTCAGAGATGTTTGGGCATTGCATAGAAGGAAAAATGTGCACTGGTAACCTTTGTTTTGAATTTAAAAAAAAAAAAATAGAAGTTAATAAGAAAACAGATAAATGGGGGCTTACACTCTATCTAATGTACAGTACTTGGGGCAATAAGGGATTAAGTGACTTGGCCAGGATCACAAGGAGCAGTGTGTGGGATTTGAACCCACAACTTCAGGGTGCTGAGGCTGTGGATCTAACCACTGCAATTTCATTTACCCCTTTTCTGTGGTTACAATCAAAGTGATTTACATGTTATATACAAGTACTTTTTTTGTACCTGGGAAAATGGAGGGTTAAGTGACTTGCTCAAAGAGACAGTGAACTGCAGTGGGAATTGAAGCTAGTTCCCCTAGTTTTCAGCTCACTGCACTAACTATTAGAGCTACTCCTCCATAGAATACTAGTGTAACAGCAAAAATATGTGCCTGTATAGGTTAGAAGTGAGCATGTATGCTAGTGACCTTCTGGCCTACCTCCTGTTCATATAACCAGCCACAGGGGGCCACACAAATGGCGCCAGAACTAAAGGGACCTATCCCAAAGAGCTTACCTTAATTTTGGTGTATTTTTCTGCTCTCCACTCTAGCCACTTTGGAGCACATTAGTTGCTGTGTCAAGAGTGGCAAGGATTTGAAAATAAACACAAGAAAAGGTCTGAAATAAAAACTGGTTTGTGTGCCTTTGGATATTACGGTGAAAATGGCAATGCAAACTTTACTAGGCTGGTGTTCAGGAGAGGGAATTGATTCTGCAAGGGCCATTCTGTTACAAGGGGTTCAGCTGGCAATTAATTCACAGGAATTCAGACTGTACAGGAGAGAAGGATTAATGAGGCAAAACCAACACGGATTTAGACAAGGGAAAACTTGCCTCACCAATCTACTATATTGCTTTGAAGGAGAAAATAAATGTGGATAAAGGTGAACCAGTTGATATTGTGTTTGACAAAGTGCTTCATGAAATACTTCTGAGGCAATCAGAAAGTCATGGGATAGGAGGAGGTAATGTCCTATATGGATTAAGAACTGGTTAAAAGATAGAAATCAGAGAGTAGGTTTAAATGGTCAATATTCTCAATGGAGAAGGGTAGATAGTGGGGTTGCCTGGGGTCTGTGCCGTGATTGCTGATTTTTAACATATTTATCAATGATCTAGAGAGGAGAATGCTGCTCCTTGTGACCCTGGGCAAGTCACTTAATCTTCCACTGCCCCAAGTACATTAGATAGTGTGCCCACTGTGGGACAGACAGGGAAAAATGCTTGTAGTACCTGTATGTAAACCGCTTTGAGTGAGATAATTAAATTTGCTGATGACACAAAGGGGGTCTTTTACTGAGGGGCGCTAGTCGATTTAGCACGTGCTAAATGCTAACACATCCATAGAATATAATGGGTGCATTAACGAGATGATCCGCAAGGGTGTTCGCCTGGGCAACTCTTCTGCTTTGTCTTCTGTTGAGAGGGAGCACAATTATAAATTTCTTTTACGTGCCTTTTATGCACCCAAGAGAGCTCATATGATGGGGATCGGCTTGGGACATTGTTGTGGCAAATGCAATCAACCTTTGGCATCTCTCGGACACATGTTTTGGACTTGTCCGCTCGTGTCTTCCTTCTGGATCCAGCTGGTGTCCTCTGTGGCGCATCTTTGGAATTGCTCCTGGCGTCTACATCCGAGTTTTCTATTCACCTTGCAGATATGTTTTCATCCTCCCCAACCTGGATGTTCAGCTTTTCTTCGGAGGACTGTGCTGCTGGGCCGGAAGTGTATACTGCTACAGTGGCTCTCATCTCAGCCTCCCAGTGGAGAGCATTGATGTTACAACAAATGTTGCTGGAACGCAGAGACATTGTTGATATGACTTCTAAAGCAGGACGGTTGTACCGCCAATGTTGGCAGTCCTTTAGTTTTACTTTTACTTATTATGTTCAGCGTCAAATTTGGGATACCTGATGTTGCTCCCTTGTTCCTTACTTTTTGTCCTTAATACCTTTGCTTCCGTATTCAGATTTGGTTGCCGCTGCTGCTACCCGGGTTGGGTGGGAGGTTGGGGGGGGGGGAGTTTGGAGTTGGTCTATGATTGAAAATCCAATTATTGTTGTATTGTTTACTGCTGTTTGCTGTGTTTTGCCTTTAATAACAATGATTTAAACATAATGGGTGCATTAGCATTCAGCAAGCGCTAAATTGGCTCGCACGCCTTAGTAAAAGACCCCCCCCCCAAAGTTATTAAATCACAAAAGAATTATTAAAAAATTTTAGGATGATCTTGCGAGACTGGGCATCAAAATGGCAGATGATGTTTAATATTAGCAAGTGCAAAGTGATGCATGTGAGAAAGAGGAACCCGCCAAACTATAGTGATGCAGGGTTCCATATCAGGAAACATTACCCAGGAAAATGATCATGGTGTCATCATTGATGATATGTTGAAACCCTCTGCTCAATGTGCAGCAGCTAAGAAAGCAATGGGAAAGGAATGGGGGAAAAAAAAAAAGAAAATGTTATAATGTCTTTGTATCGCTTCATGGTGCAGCTGTACCTTGAAAGCTATGCAATTATGGCCACCACATCTCAAAAAAGATATAGTGGAATTAGAAAAGGTACAGAGAAAGGCAATGAAAATGATAAAGGTGATGAGACGACTTCCCTATCAGGAATGGCTGAAACAGCCAGGGCTCGGCAGCTTGGAGAAGAGATGGCTCAGGGGAGATATGATAGAAGTATATAAAATGCTGAGTGGAGTCGAAAGGGTAAATGTGAATTATTCCTTCCAAAAACACTAGGACTAGGGGACATGCAATGAAGCTACTAAGAGGTAGATTTACAGCAAACTAGAGAAAACATTTCTTCATTCATTGTATTATAACTCTGTAATTTGTTGTCAGAAAATGTGCCAAAATCAGTTAGCTTAGCAGGGTTAAAAAAAAACAAAACCAAGGTTTGGATAATTTCTTAAAAGAAAAGTCCATAAACCATTATTAATCTAGACTTGGGAAAATCCACTGCCTATCCTTAGGATAAGCAGCATAAAATCTATTTTACTTTTTGGGACCTTGGTTGGTCATTTTTTGGAAACAAGATACTGGGCTTGATGGACCTTCGATCTGTCCCAATATGGCAACTTTTATGTTCTTATTAACATCAATGATTAACGGTTTGCACCCAATTATGGATGATTCAGAGCTCATTATCCAATTCATTTGTACGCATAGCTTAGATGTGTGCCCAAAATTGAGCATGTATCTTGTGCGCCATATATAGAATCTGGGTGTTAGTGCAGTTTCCAATGAAAGATGTTTATATGAGATAAAGGAGTGGAAGAGAGGAAATGGCTCTTAAGAAAAAAAAAGGGGAAAATATAGATAAATGGGGTAGAGAAACAGAAGAGAAGAAAATTTGAGGGAGAGATAAAGAAGACAGAGAAGGGAGATGGGAATAGGGATGTGAATATGGAAGGAGAACATCAAGATAGAAGGAGCAGAGGAAAATAAGATGGATGTTTGAGAATAAAAGGAGAGGTAGTCATGAGAAATGAAGGGGCAGGAGGAAATGTTGAAAGGAAGATGGAGAGAAAGGGAGAAACTGCCTAAACAGCATTAGACGTTAACAGGAAAGAATGGGGGCAAAAATAGCTGAAAACCTGAGGAACAGGATAATGAGAAAACACTGTATATAATGGGAAAAGAAAGACTGAGCAAAATGATAAAACAAGATGGGAAAGGATAAGAAGAAATGAACAGAATGCACATAAAAGTAGAGAAACATTGGGAAAGTAGTCATTCTGAGCTATATTTTTGTGTTTTCTCTGTGCTAGTTAAATTGTATATTTGGCTCCTGCAGCCAAAACCCCCTCCTTCGCTAGACTCTGGCTCAACTTATAAAACTTCCTGATTTGTCAGCCCCACAACTATAATAACCATTAAAAAGCGTGTTACCTTTAAACATATACAAAAATATGTTATGACATAAATGAAAGCAAAGATCAATAAGCTCATCAAAAGGAGGAAGAGTAGAAAGCTGACATTTTGCAGACCCTAAGCACAAGTCTTTATGCTTTAAATTAGATTTCAAGTTTTTCTGATTACTACTAGTTGTTGCCTCATCTTTTTAGCAGAATAGAAGGTTCTATCCAGTAATGAGAATTATTCCTTATCTTAGGAGTAATATTTGACAACAAATTATCTTTTCATGACCATATAAGCCAAGTGGTCAAGTCAACCTTTTACAGACTCCGTCAGATTCGTTCTATATCAAAATTTTTATGTACTCAATCTCTGAATATCCTACTTCATTCTCTTGTAATTTCTAAACTCGACTATTGTAATTCCCTATTTATTGGTTTGCCACAAAAAGAAATTAGACGATTACAGATAATACAGAACGCCTCCATTAAAATTATATATAATGCTAAAAAATTTGACCATGTGTCACCGTTACTTAAAAAAGCACATTGGCTTCCGGTCGCACACCGTATCATTTACAAACAATGCTTACTTACACATAAAACTTTAGAATCTAAAACTCCTGCCTTTATCTATAGAGTATTAATACCGTATACTTCTTCTAGATCTCTCAGATCACAGGATCAACATCTCTTAGCTATCCCCTCATTGAAAGTCATCAATACAAGACGAACCACAATCTTCTCTATAACAGCCCCTCAGTCCTGGAATAACCTCCCACTCTACCTAAGACTAGAAAAAAATTTAGGAAAATTTAAAGCTCTTCTTAAAAGCTTCTTATTTATAGATGCATTTAATGATTAAGTCTACTATTGAATAAATCTCTCTGCTTGTCAAGCTAATTCTTTGAATTTATTGTTTACCCATCCCAATGTATTTCCCTTGAATTTTTAAACATAATAACTGTATGTAACCCTCGAATTAAATAATTTTCCTTATGTTTTAGTATTGTCAGTTAAATCCCATTTAAGGTTTAATTTTTCTTTTTTGTATTTGTATTTATTGTAAATGATATTAATTTGTACATCGCCTAGAAATGTGAATAGGCGATAAATCAAGACATTTAATAAACTTGGAAACTTGGATTTGTATAGCACCAGGGCAAGAATGTTCTCGATAATGGCCCCAGCATGGTGGAATACCCTACTGAAGGAATTAATGCTAGAAAGGACACTGGAAAATTCAAGAAAGGGACAGAGCTTATCCTTTTCTCAGACTACTTCCACTGAAATTATGAAGTTGACAGTGAGAGGAATCTAGAACTTTCAGGGATGTGTGTAAATATTTAATTGAAATGACCAACCTCCTTAGGAGGTGTGTAAATATAGTGTATTTAACTGCAATAGTAAATCGAGGGATCTTTTTACTAAGGCGCGATAACTGATTTAGTGTGCGCTAAATTGATTAGTGCATGCTAAATTGAATAGCACACACTAAATCAGTTAGCGCGTGTTAAATCGATTAGCGCGCCTTAGTAAAAGGACCCCCTAGTATTATATGTGCATATACAATACGTAGCACAATTGATTTGGTATAACTGTGTGCATATACCGTATTTTTCACTCTATAAGACGCACCTGACCATAAGACGCACCCTAGATTTAGAGGATGAAAACAAGAAAAAAAACATTCTGAACCAAATTCTCCCTGCCATTCTCTGCACCCAACCCCACACTCCTTGCCAGGTTCTGCACCCTGTCCCCCCTCTGGTGGTCTAGTGGTAGGCCAGGGCAGGGACAGGGCACAGAGCAGGCAGGGACAGGGCACAGATGTCAAGGCAGATGACTTTTTTAAAATATGCAATGTCACCTCAGTAACAACTATAGAAAAACAGACAAATATAGTGCAAAATATAGACAGCAGATATAAATTCTCAAAACTGACACATTTTGATCACTAAATTGAAAATAAAATCATTTTTCCTATCTTTGTTTGGTGATTTCTTTTCTCTCTTTTCTTCCTCAGGTCCAACGATTGTCCCTTCCTTCCTCCTTCCTTCCTATGTCTCCCTCAATGCCTTCAAGCTTTTGTCCTCTTCCTCCCCCTTTTGTCTGGTGATTTCTTTCTTTCCTTCCTCAGGCCCAACAACTGTCCCTTCCTCCCTGATGTCAGAGGAGGGGCGGGACTGCGGCAGAGAGAAGGCAGCTCGGAAGACCCGATGGCAGCTTGCAAAGATCGCTAGCACTAGCGATCTTATCCAGGCTGCTGAAATCAGGTAAATTGATGCCGGGAGGCCAGGAGGAACACGCAAGCCTTCCGGGGGGGGGAGGTGTTGTACAGGCCTTCTGGGGGAACACGCAGGCCTTTCGGGGGGCTGCAGTCCTTCGGGGAGGTTGTACAGGCCTTCAGGGGGGACAGGCAGGCCTTGGGTGCAGGCCTTCAGGGGGGACAGGCAGGCCTTCAGGGATGTGGTGTAGGCCATCAGGGGAACAGGCAGGCATTTAGGGGTAGGGTGTAGTCCTTCAGGGGGACAGACCTTCAAGGGAGGACAAACCTTCAGGGGAATGGGCCCTGGTGTAGAAGTGCACGGAGGGAGGGAGGGAAGGGGGGTTCAAAGAGACGTGCATATGCCGAACTTTGGGGGAAAGAAATAATGGATCTAAAAATAGAGGAGAGGGAGAGAGATGAAGGCCAATGGGATTTAGGGAGGGAAGGAACAGAAAGGGAGAGAAGTTGGACACAAGGGATGGTGTGGAGGGGGGATAGAGATACTGGATAGGAGGGTAGTTGGGAAAAGAAAGGGAGAGATGGTGGACCCTGGAGTGGTGGGGAAGGAGGGAGATGCTGGATGAAAAGGTAGTTGAGAAAAGGTGGATCTGTGGATGGAGACGAAAAAAAGGAAAGATGCCAGACCTCCGGGGGAGGGGAGGGAAACGGAAGGAGAAGACAGAGATGGCAGCACTAGAAAGGACTATCCCTACCGAGTTCTTCTCCATGGCAATGGTCTGGATCCTGAACCCAGAAGTTAGACAGGCCGGTTGCTGCAGGAGTGAGAAGAAGCAGAAGTGACATTAAGCAATAGCAGATAAAAGGAACTGCTATATCAATGAGAAAATGAAAAATGCCATTGGGTTTGCTGGCAGCAGTGACAATAGTCAGTTGTGTCAGGAGAGAGGAGAAGAGAAACATAACAGTATAACCTAGCTTCCCCTCCCCCACAGTAGCATAGAAAAGAATGATCAATAAATTGACAAGAGTATATTCCGAAAAGGACATTGTGTTCATCTCAAAGAAATTGTCTTCAGTTATCTGGACTGAATATAATTAATCAAGCTTTAAACAAGGAAAAGGGAATTTCCATATGTGGGTCTTCTGCTTTGGAACTCCGTGCCAGCTGGATTACAAAATGTTCCTCTTATTTTACTTTTCTAAAGCTTTTAAAAATTTGGTTGCTCCAGCTTTGTTTTGATTTATTTTTGTTATTTTTAGATTCTATGGAGGACAGAGTTGGTGAATTTCTAAGGGAACATGTAAGGTACATCTTTGAGTCAGAAAAAGGAGGAAACAGAATGATTGAAGCCTTTCTTCACTTCAACCAATACTCCCCCAATGAATATAGTAGGGATGGGCAGCCTGAAGATTTTCATTTTGTGAATCACCAAATTAAAACCAGAATGACACTTCCATGACGAAAAATGCAAATCCAAACACGAAAGTTGGGTAGAAGAGATGCCACCAACTGGGATGTTTTTCATCAAATAAGATATTTATTGGGTTCTTTATTCATCTTAAAGCTAATTGAAGCCAATTTACTAATTAAGGCCCTCTTTTACTAAGTCATGGTTTCTACTGACGCTTGGGGTGCTAAATGCTCTGACGCTGCTCCGACACTCATATAAATTCTATGAGCTTTGGAGCAACGTTGGGGCATGTAGTGCTCTGGGCTGCGGTAAAATCCTCTTTTGCGGCTTAGTAAAAAGTGGGGTAAGATAGGCGGATAACTTTAGACATCCCATATAGAATTTGCCCCAAAATGTAGAGTTTTTTTTTTTGTCTACCCACTCATTATATCAATCCTTCTACCAGAAACTCCACAACCCTAAGAAGCCCTGTCTGTCCAAATTAGACTGTAAGCTTTTCTGAGCAGGGAACATCTATTGAATATTAAATGTACAGTGCTGTGTATGCCTTTCAGTGATATAGAAATGATATAGTAACAGTACAGCAGACCTTCAATATTCGCGGGAGTTAGGGGCAGAACTGACCCGCAAATATTGAAATATCGCAGATAACTTTCAAGGCCGGCTTTGACCCACCCCTGCCTCCCTCCTGTGTCCTGGACCTTCCCCAGACCTTAGCTGGTGGTGTAGCAGCAACACAGGGCAGGATCGATTGTCCTACGCTCCTGCCCCATGCAGAGCCATCATCAAAATGGCTGCCATGAGTTCCCATTGTAGTCTTAAGACTACAACGGGAACTCACGGCAGCCATTTTGATGATAGCTCTGCACAGGGCAGGAGCATAGGACGATCGATCCTGCCCCGTGTTGCTGCTAGACCACCAAGTAAGGTCTGGGGAAGGTCCAGGATGCAGCGTTTCTTAAAAAAAAAAAAAAAAAAGCCAATAACCGAATCTGCGGGTAATGAAACCGCAGATTTGGAGGGGATACTGTAATACTTATTTATAATTCTCAATGGCATGTAATGATATAAAATATAATGCTAAAAGAAGCAAATAAATAAAACTCTCCAAAAGAGAAAAACTGGCAAATTATAAGCCACGGCTAGTAACCTGGGGTGGCTTATCTAAGAGTTTTTAAATTTATATAGGCGTTTCCTGCGGCCTATATATAGGGGTGGCCTATACATGGGGAAATACAGTATACGCATGGCACATCATCACAACTGAGTCGAAGATGCTGTGAGGTCTTGCAATACAAGTATGCAATGTATACACGCGTCACATCTGAACCGATAGTTCTCTCTCTGACGCTGCAGGAGTGTAGTGACGGTTCTAAACAAGCGAAGTCTTGCAATACAAGTCCGTACTACAGTACAGTATTTTCTATTAAAGTTTTTGGGTTGTGGAACGAATCGTCTGAGTTTCCATTATTTCTTATGGGGAAATTTGCATTGATATACGAGTGCTTTGGATTATAAGCATGTTCTGGAACAAATTATGCTCGCAAACCAAGGTTTTACTGTATTTTTATTTTCCTTGCACTGTAGCTATGGGACTGGAGTAGGAGCCTCCCAGCAGGTTTATATAGGGACATATGAAAGCAGTTTGCCATATTTAAAGAGACATATTCTTTTACTTTAACATTAAACTTATTGCAGCTAAGTACAATTAACTAGTAAAAGAACTGGCTGCAAAGTTAGAGCAGGAAGACTTTATGCATCCCTGCTAAGCCTAGGAGAGCATTTGTCTTTACCTTTTTGATTTTGAATTGTCCTGGTTCCAGGCCATAATTTTCTAGATAACAAAGGAAGTGGAACTGTGGAGCCAAGGTAGGAGATAGGCAGGCCAGGGGCAGGAGCAACAGGAGGGGCTGGATTAGACAGTACAGTGACTGCTCTGTTCCAGGTACTGTTCCCTCTAAGCTGTGCGCTTGTGTGCGCGCACACAACTTGCCGAACCCATGCACACAAATTAAAATAGTGCGCACAAAAAATTAATTTTTGCCTAAAATGATTTTCACTGCTAAAATGAAATGTTGCAGAAGACCAGCTGTTCCGATTTCCCATTTATCACATTTATTGAAGCGCTATAATATAAATTTTAAGTCATTCACGTGATTCCGTTATCTTTGGCAGTTGAACTTGACACGTCACGTGCCCCTTAGGGCCATAGCCTATGGCCCATAGGATATGAAACACTTCCGATTCTTTGACTTCCTGAAGTTCCACCATATTGTTTATTTCATGGAATCGTAGTGTGCAGCGTGGTACTGCGGTTGTATAACTGTATTCGTTTATTAAATTGCAACCAGATATAACTCTTAAAATGTCTAAACCGCAAATGGTGAAAAGTGTAAAACGCAAGAGAGCTGCAACATCTTTTAGGTCTGAATGGCTTGAAGAAATTGTTGAAACGGAGACACCGGAATCTCGAAATACAATGCGTGTTCGACTGTGTGAAATATTTACCTATAACGAAGACGATGGAGTTGTGTGTTATTGTCAAGATGCCAAAGCAACTTGAAAATTCTCTACTGGAAAAATATGGGATGATGTTTGGAAACTGGACTTTCTGAATCGCCATCTATCAAGTAAATCTCATACCGACAGTATTAGGAAACTCAGAAGTAAAAAGCCAAATTTAAGAGGGGGACTGGTTAACATGTTGCTTGAAAGCCCAACCAAAAAAGAAAACAGGCAAATTAGTAATGAACGGAAGCGTTCCAGTCCTGATGAAATTAAGGTTCTTGTCGACAGTGTTGTGCTGGCCATTAAGATGAAAATCTCAATGCTCTCTGTTCAAGATATCAATGAGCACATGGCAAAGTATGTTAGTATACCTGATAGCTGGAGAAGCAAAAACTATGCGTTTGAATTTCTTGGAATTATCAATGGCATCGTGCAAGATGATCGTATGGCAGACATTAAATTAGCAACGTATCATACGTTAATTGTTGATGAAAGCACAGACATTTCTGTCAACAAGTACTTAATACTCTACTTTAAGTATCGGCCAGTCAATTCAAATGAGTATAGGACATCATTTGGTGTGATGCTACATCAATAGTAACAGCAATTAGGGAATTCTATAGGAAATATGAACTTGACCTGAATAAAATGGTTATGTTCACCTCTGATGGTGCCTCTGTTTTGTTGGGCAAAATAGATGGTGTTGCAGCACAGCTTAGAAAAGACATTCCACATTTAGTGCAGCAACATTGTGTTGCACATCGGGAAGATTTGGGACTTTCTGATTCATGGAAAGAAGTAGAAACTGTAATGAGAACTGTGTACACAGTGTTCTGTCGGTCTTCTACTAAACGATGCAAATTTCAAGAATAGCAGATGTATCTGAATGTGAATCAATTGCTTTCAGACCTCTGAATGAAGTGCGCTTGTTATCTAGACACTTTGCACTTAAATCAATTATTCGAAATTATGATCCCCTGTTAAAATATTTTGAAGAAGACAAAGATAATGAGCCTATTGCAAAGTACTGCTATAAGAAGCTGAACAGTGAACAATTTCATATTACACTTGAAGTTTTGAATGATGTCTTATCAGAACTGGCTTCCTTAACCATGACATTTCAAAAATGTGGTTTGACACCATTGGAAGCTTATCATCTTGCACAGGGTAAATTGAACAAACTTCGAATGCAATACTTAGGCGACAAGGTTAAGTGGAGTGATAAAGTCAACAGTCTTCTTGACAACAGGATGAGGTCTGGAGAAAAAGTTTCAGTGGATACTAATTCCATATTAACCTTCATCAACATCCTATGTTTGCATCTGGGTGAAAGATTTCCTGAAAATGAAGTTGAGGAATGGTCTGCTTTTGACTGTACAGCAATATCACAATGCAACTTTGACTTCGGAAATGGACATATCAGATCTCTTTGTTTAAAGTATAAACAATTTCTTCCGGAGGAAAGTGTTATTATTCAGCAATACAATGACTTTAAATTCCTTGTTGCAGAAAAAATCAAAAGCAATCTGATAAACAGCTTTCCAGATATGATGAAATTTGCATTTCAGAATGGTCTATTTGCAGATTTAGCAAAATTGATGGACATTGGTACCACATTCTTAGCATCTAGTTCAGATTGTGAGCGTGGTTTTAGTCTAATGAACAATTTGAAGACTAAACAAAGGAATTGTTTACATTTAGAGCATTTGGAAATGCTGATGCGTGTTAAGAGTTACCTTCAAGATGGAGGCTCAACAGATCTTGACAGAATTTATTCGGACTGGATAAATATGAAAGATCGCAGGGAAAAACTTTGAAAACTAAATTGCTGTTATTTTCTAAATTTTAAGTATAAAGTACAATGATACCTTATTTATAGGTAGCGCTCAATGAGACATTTCAATGAAACATAATTTATGTTTATTGAAATGAGACTTTATGTTACATAAAGTGTAACTAATAAAGTGTAACTAAAATTATATTGTGTTTTCGTTAATTCAGACTAAACTCAAAGACCTGCCCATAAATGCCCATAACTGAACTCCGGGCCCTCTGGCAATCATTTTTATAGCGCACACAAATTTAGTTTTTCTTTAAAATGTGCACAGATGAAATTTTTTGCGCACACAGCCTATGAAAAATTAGAAGGAACATTGGTTCCAGGAATATCCCCTTTGCTCTTGTTTCCTTCAGGGAGGGGCTGGAACAGAACTCCCTATGAAGTCCAGGCTGTTGCCCTAGAAATTAAGCCCTGCATGGAGCTATAGAAGTATAACATGCATTGAAGGGGACGTGCAGGAAAATAGCTCATATGATATAAATATAAACTCTTTGGGGCAAAGCCAGTAACTTGTTCTTTTCTGTTTTTCACACTTAGGTGTTGGTCATAGCTTCATACATATGGAGGTCTTGGAGTACCTCTTCCAAATAAGAGTCCAGGTGCAAGAGCCATGAGAGAGGCCCCATGTAATGGTGACAGTTCACTCTTACTCATCACACAGACTGAGTCAGTGAATACACAGTCTCTGCAGTAGCCTTTCCTCCGTTTACAGCAAGAGTTCATTCAGATCCTTATGTATACAAATATTTGCAAAGCTTTACTGAAGGCTTTTTTGATATTCTTCCAGTCCTGTAGAATGCTGCAGCTAAATTGCTTTTTGGAAAGAGTCACTTGGAAAGGGCAACCCTTCATTTGATTCTGCTTCACTGGCTTCCCATGCGTGCTCATTATCTATTTAAATTATATACCAGCACTTTCAGATTAATACATGGGTTAGCCCCAATACTTACCTGGTTTATATCTATCTGAAGGCCCTCGATTGAAAAATAATTTACTACTTCTTTTTCTGTCTACAAACAAAATATAGAGTTTTGAAGAAGAGACATCCATCGGCTTTCAATTTTCAGCCAATAAAGTTTTTGGTAGAAAGGTGTGATGCGATTGAAATTTTTCAGGATGAATATGAGCCTCAGTGCAGTGTTTTGGATGACGCTTAGTTTCTGGAAGTGTTTGCTTAGTCCTGCTAGGTAGATGATTTTGCAGTAATCTAAGATGCTTAGAACTAATGTTTGGACTAGGAGTTTGAAAGGCGCCTGGTCAAAGTATTTTCTGATGGACCTAAGTTTCCAGAGTATGTTGAATCCTTTGTGTGCGACACGGTTGACTTGGGCAGAAATGGACAGTTATCTATCTAAATGCACGCCCAGGATTCTGATTGTGGAAGAGATGGGGAAACTGGTTCCTCTTAGGGTTATGGAGTTCATTGAAGAATTGATGGTTGTAGCTAAGAAGAATTTTGTTTTCTCAGTGTTCAGTTTTAATTTGAAGTGAGTCATCCAATTTTCTATTGTAGACAGGATAGTGTCTAATCTGTGTATTTCTGTGGGCATCAGTCATGTGGCAGGGAGGATGACTAATGTCGGCAGTGTAGCTGTAATGGGAGATACTTCCCTAGGAGAACAACTCAGTAGTCTAAACAAGGTAGATGTTGAAGAGCAAATGCGACAATGGGGAACCTTGTGGAATAATTAGCTTGTTATTCAATAAAATAGTGCTCACAAATTGGGTGCACACCCAAATCTGCACACACAATTTTCAGCGCTTTTTATGGATTTAACAGGAGAATGTTTGAAGCAGGAAATGGTTGGAGACATCCTGGTTATTGCATAATGGTGAGATTCAGGGTCTAAGAGCATCAAAGTCTAGACACAGCTATAGGCAAGAGAGAGAAAAAAAATAAAAAATGGCAAAACTTTGGATAGTTGTGGTGGAAGAATCATGCACTGCAGCCAAGTCTGTTTTAGCTAGTAGTCGAACAGAGAAGGATGGAACTACTGAGCTAAAATAGAAAACATATATGATTCAACCTAAATCTAAAATGGTATAGTAAAACTTTAATCCACAAAGGGAGAGGTAGCACACTCTGCTCAAACTAAGATGGATACAAAAACAAGCAGAGAAGACCAGACCTTCAAGCCAATTAATATACTTTAATGACAACCATGTAAAGTGGAACATAAAACTGGACCAAACATGGACTGTGTTTCGGCTAAAGGGCCTGCATCAGGAGTCCTCAAAAGAATCCGCTCCCACTCAGAGGGCCAAAGTATAAAATGGAGCTTGTATGGCGTCTTAACAGATAAAACAAAGCTGATGTCTAAAAATGAAAGCTTTAAACATCACTTTGTTTGCATTACAGAATAGGGATGGGTATTTATTTGCAACAATTTGGGAAACATCAACAACATATACCATTTCAGTGGATTTCATTATCAAAAAAAGAGGAGCTGAAAAAGCATTACAATTCATGTTTGATGATAATATTGTGTGCTCTTTCGAGATGTAGCATGAAATGATTAATTTTGGCTTAATTTAACAATTATAAAATATAAAATTATTGCCTGAATCAAGATACGATTGATTTTTGCTAGATTTAGAATTATAAAGTGTGTTTTCTGAATTGAACTCTGAGAAACTCCAGCCATCTCCTGAAAGTTGAGCACCTATTCAGTGGATAACAAAGGATGGCAGGAGTATTGCTGAAGTATCTCTTCAGGTGTTTAACTGAATTCTAGTCTCCAAGCCATGGGCAGCACACAAAGGCTAGAGCAGAATAAAAGGCACACAACTTAAGCTATTCAAGACTGAAAGGAAAACCATTCACCTGCAATTTCAAAACAATCATTGTCTTTAACCTTATCAATACTTAGCACTATCAATACACTATTAAATTCAATCAGGCCCTGCCAAAAGGCAAACTAGATTACCTCATGCATGCAGAAACAGAAAAAGTTTGAATTGAAATCCTGATTTGGGATTAAACATTGCTCCTGGGTTGCTGCCTATCAGACTTTAAGCCCCAATAGTCCATAAAATGGAAAATTCACCTATGCGCTCTCTCTCTTGGGATCATCGTTGGACATTCAACATGCTGTACTGTGTGCACTGTGCCTGAAGAACTCACCCTCTCATGTGCTTTTGAAGAACTGTTCTACTGGCAAGGCCTGCATCATAATGAGCTACTTTTAATCCAGTTTAATCATTCTGCTTCTCTATAACAATATTTTATCTTGTGGCACATTGCCCTTGTTCAAAGATCCCTAAATTGTAACTAAAGTGTATTGCATTGTCTGATCAATCTTATAAATAGTTTGTTCTTTAAAAATAAAATTCTTGTTCCTCTCAAATGCTCTAAGTTTCTGTTCTTTAATATCATACAGAGCAAAGTTTTAGGCAGATAGCAACATTCCCCATATTAACATTTATATTTAATATATAATATATTATCCTTCTCTTTAAGTATAATATATTTCATTGGTGGAGAATTCTTATAACAGAGAGATTACCCACTGCGCATGCACAAATTATCGCATATGCATGGAACACTGCACATACATGCATAGTGCATATTCTGTCTGAAAGAATCTAAGTTCTTTGCATATTGTGTGCCCTCTTTCAAAAGAGTGCACACTCATGGGGGAATTCAAAGCACACCAAGCTCTTAGTGCATGCTAACTACTAAAGATGCCCATAGGAATATAATGGGTGTCTTAAGTGGTTAGCACTAATGCACTAATGACCTTTGTTGAACTCCCCCTCCCCCCAGTGATTTTGCTCCCATGACAAAAACACGGCCAAACAAAAGTGACTAAAATAAACATTCCCAGAAACGATACGGGAAATAGCAGGAAATTAACATTTACCAGCTGCCCATTCCTATTATTTATTTATTTAAAAAAATGTGTATACTGCCTGGAGTCTGTGGTTTCCATACAATAGCATACATAATAAGCATTAATCATACAATTGGCAAATACACATCATCCTGAAGCAATAGCTCCACACACTCAAAACAACAACAACAAAAAAGATAAATGCATTTCTGCTGAGACTGCTCTGGAAACAGACTTCCTGAGTCAGCGTGTCATGTCATGCCCCTCTCTGGCCCTATTCAAATCCAACCTAAAAGCCTATATTTCTCAGACTGCTTGAAAATCTAAGCCCCTTATTCTACTATTCATATTCTTGTTGTTTCCAGTCATTTTCCATAATAAATGAGCATCTCTAATCTTTTATTTGTCTGTCTTGAATAAATTATAGGCTGTGATGAGTGGGAATTGTCTCTTATGGATATGAATACAGCACTATCTATGTCTAAAGCGCTATAGAAATTATAAATCATGGTAGTAATTTTGGTAGAATAATACCATTACAATCCCAATGAAAATAAGATGATAATGGATTTATTTTTGATGCCTGGGGATCCAAGTATTAACTATAAAACTTCAAATGGGAAACAAACGATCACACTTAAATATATTGTCAAATATACATCAACAAAGTGAAACCCATTATTTTATTGTTTGCTAAGAGGAAAAAAGACCTAGGTGAGTTGGGCAGACTGTGCCGGTGAAAATCACTCTTCAGTGCTGCAAACCCCAACCTCAAATCAATCATAGGTAAAAAAAAACAACAAAAAAACAACCTCCTAAAATTCAATGTTGTCTGCACTTAATATTCAATAAATACAGGAAAACTATTAACATCCTCTAATCATTTTTAAGGTCTTTCGATTTAAGATAATCTTTCAAGATCAGATAATTTTTAAGAATATTTAACTACCCTCCGCCCAAAGTACAAAAAGAAACTGCCCCATACCCTGCCAATTTTTAAAGGCAATTTTCACAACTTACATACCAGCTGCCCTCTACTGGAGGAGAGAACAACTCTTTGAAAAATAAAGCTGCTATGAAAAAAACCCAGCAGCAGTACACTTGCCCCTCCCTATTCACGGTTTCGATGTTCACGGTTTCGATTATCTGCGGTTTTATCCCCAGGCCCCCCCCCTGAGAATCACTCATTGTCATTGCAAAAAAAATGGCCCTGGGACTTGGAGGGAGGTGATCAGAGGCGGCGGGGGGGGCGATTGGAGGCGGAGGGGGGGCGATCAGAGGCGGAGAGGGACGATCGAAGCATGGACCTTACCTGGTGGTCTAGTGGTGATGCGGGGCAGGAGCGATCTTCCTACACTCCTGCCCCGTGCAGAGCCATGCTGTGAGTTCCTGCGGTCTCACGAGACTATAACAGAGAGTTCCTGTTGTAGTCTCGTGAGACCACAGGAACTCAGCAGCACGGCTCTGCACGGAGCAGGAGTAGAGGAAGATCGCTCCTGCCCCGCGTCACCGCTAGACCACCAGGTAAGGTCAGGGGGTGAGTCAGAGACGGCCAAAAGTTATTTGCGATTTTTCCCTATTCAAGGGCCGGCTCTGCTCCTAACCCCCACGAATAGGGAGGAAGAAGTGTATTTCAGTACTAGAAGAAAATCAATTGGAGAAGGTGTCCAATGCAATTATCTGGGAGCAGCAGCAAATACTGTGGTCCCATGCGTTGTTAAGGGATCAATCTGCCACATAAAGAGCGACTGCCTTCACCATCTAGTAGTAGTACCAGAAGACTACAGCTAAGGGTTATAGACGTAAGAGAGGGCTGGAGTGATTGGAATGTTGGCTGCCTCAAGGGGGAAGGGAGCTTACTGATGTGCTAATAGAGTGTGGCCTGGTGGTTAGAGCTACAGCCTAAGCACCCTAAGGTTAGGGTTCAAGACCTGTGCTGCTCCCTATGACCCTGAGCAAGTTACTTAGACCCAAATTCTGTAATCAGTGCCTAAAGTTAGGCACCTATTTCGGAGGCGCCCATCTAGATAGCGCCTATCTAAATTGAATAACAAGCCCAATTAAGCTTTTTAATCAGCACTGATTGAAACATAGGCGCCTATTAAAAAAAACGCGATTCTGTAACAAGGCGCCTCTAAAAATTTAGGCGGCCTTTTAAAAAAATAAGTGCTACGCATGTTAGGCAGGGCTATGTGTTAGGCGCCTTCTTATGGAATCACTGCTCTTAAGCGCTCAGCTAGGCGCCTAACTTTTAAGTGTGCCTAGAGCAGGCCTATTTAATGGGCGACTCCGAAACAGGTGCCCAAATAGCTGACGCTCAGCACCCAATTTTACCTGAATCACGCTGAACAGTGCCTATAAAGGCACCTAACTTTTGGGCGCTTCTTATAAAATCTGCCCTTTAATCCTCCATTGCCCCAGGTGTATTAGATAGGTTGTGAGCCCACCAGGACAGATGTAGGGAAACAATGCTTGAGTAACTGAATGTAAACAACCTCCATTGATAGGCAGTATATAAATACAGGGCAGATGTTTGCCACATCCTCCATATTTGCCACACAGGTTTTGCATTGACCAACATGCAGTAAGCAAAAAATGTTATTGTGGTTTCATATTTGAATTCACCAGCATAAACATGCTACACTCCCATTCACACAAGATCAAGATATATATATATATATATATAAATATATATACCTCGATCTTGTGTGAATGGGAGTGTAGCACATTTTATATATATATATAAATACATTTTTTTCTGTATTTTAATGAAAAAATGTAAATGCTCTGAGACCTGGAGACCAATTGGGGACTAAACCCCAAATTTAAGCCTCACCACCCAATCATCACATATAAGTATTTTTTGTTATGCTCTGCATTGTGAATCTCAACAATCTTCAAAAAAAAAAAAACAACAACTTGGGGCTCCTTTTATAAAGGTGCGCTAGCGTTTTTAGCGCACGCACAAGATTAGCGTGCGCTAGCTGAAAAATTACCGCCTGCTTAAAAGGAGGCGGTAGCGGCTAGCGTGCGCGGCATTTTAGCGCGCGCTAAAAATGCTAGCGCACCTTTGTAAATGGAGCCCTTAAAGATGCTTAAAGATGTATTTTCATAAGCAAGCCCCTTTGGTTTCATATTTATGAGGGGGGGGGAAAAAAGGTAAAAGAAAATGTATTCTGGGGCTTAAAGTTGAAGTCCTCTTATTGTCTGTGATTCCATTCATATCTTACATTTTTTAAAATGCTTTTTTATAGATCTGCCAGCAAGGATAGCTTGGATTTTTTTTTCTGAACTTTTCAATCTGTTAGAACAGTTCAATTAACTTCACAAAAGAAATGAAGTGAGAAGGAAACATAGTAAAAGAAAATTGCTCTCTTTTGATGTTATCATTAAAATAAACCAAACATGGGAGCTCTTACACTGATTGAGAACGAAGCGCACAGACAGACACAGGCAGGCACATACATTTCAATTACAGTTCGAAATGGCTCTTGCCTTTGTCAATCATTTGGCTATCACTTGGGGTGGATCATACTGTATTCAGAGTGCTTGACTATGAGTTTTTGAACAGAGAAGCGACTCCCCATCACAAGCTTTCTCCCACAGAAAACCACAATGAATGAAAGCCAAAAATAGTGAGTTTGCCAATATATAAAAGCATGCGATAAAAAAAAGTAGCAGATTTAAATAGTCAGTGAAGGAGTCATTGTAGTAGAGAATAACATGGGGACAAATTTTTCTTCATCCCTGCAGGAACTCATTTTCACATACTGTCCAGGTGAGTTCTTTTCCTGTCCCTGCCCCATTCCTGCAAGCTCTGTTCTCATTCGCACAAGCCTCAAACACTTTAAAATCATATATGTTCGAACTTTGTGCAGTTAAGGCTGAGTTTACAGGAATGGGGCAGATATAGGGACCGTGACAAAACTTGCGGGGACGGGAGAGGAAATTGAGTTCCTGCAGGGATGGGGAAAAATTTGTCCCCGTGTTATTCTCTACATTCTAGTCCAGAGGAAGTCTAGGACGATTCATCGCAGCCAGTTCATCATGGCGATAAACTGGCTGCAATGAATCGTCCAATTTTAGTGCAGGAGGGATGCAATGTCCCCCCCAAGATTTCAGCATTTGAGGCGGTGATGCCCCCCACACCTCCCCAAAATTATACCCTCCCCTTTTCCTCCCTGTTTGTGATCTGGCACTTCTGCGGTGGCTTATGGGGAGCCTGGGCCCTGGGGGGGAGAAGCTAACACCAGAGCTGCTGTATCACCTTGCCCACCCTCTGCCACCGGAGCTGCTACATCATGTGCTTCAAGCCTGGGCCCTGAGGGGATAAGCAGCTGCTTCTGCTATATTGGTCACCCTCTGCAGGTACCGTGATATCCAGCATCCCCGTAATGGGACGATTCTTTGTGGCCATTTCATCACAGCTACTCTGAAACATCCCACATTGAAACAGCCATGATGAATAATTGTCCCATTCTGTCAAGACGAAGTGGGAATTGCCAAGAGGCCCATGCAGTAGAATGTGCAAGGCTTTGCACAGGATGAGCACAGATTTACCTCTCAATTTTGTGGGTGTACACATACAAAAAAGGGTTATGCAGAGAAGCTAGCAATGAAAGTCTTGCATTAGTCACCAGGGTAAATCATATTTAAATTAGGGCTGCAGATTTGGGCTCCCTTTTATTAAGCTGCGTTAGGGTTTTTTATCGCTGGCTGCTGGGGTAAAAGCTCCAACACTCATATGAAATCTATGAGCGTCAGAATTTGTACCGCAGCAATGGTGATAAAAAACCTTAACATGGCTTGATAAAAAGGGACCTTAGTGCATGATTCAAAAATGTAATCACAATGTGATTACCTGGTCTTCCTGTGTTGGGACTCTGCTTTTCTCCAAGTGGCTGCGTTGTCAGTGTCAGCATGCCCATGCTGCTGCTAGCTCTGTCTGACCCAGAAACAGGAAGCTATTGATGTAACTTCCTGTTCCTGGGTCAGGAAGAGCTAGCAGCAGCACAGACACATTAATGCCGAGTGTGTGCCCTTCATGCTGTGTATGCAGGGCAGGCGCTAGGCGATAAATGAGGCCCAAGTGTCCTTCCGCCTCATTTCTGGGAGCTGGAGGCATGGAACCCCTCTTCCTCCCTGCCCCTTTCCTGCGCCGGCTTTCTTGCTTCTTCCTGACCCTGGGCGGCCAGATTGCTCTCCGTGGAGCGTTGGATGCCACTGCCTCCTCCTGTGCTCTTCTCCAGTTCTGTTTGGCTGCTACTGGTAAACTGGGGGTAGCCCTGCTTTAAAGGGAGAGGCTGTGAAAGAGGGTGATGGCAGAGTGATGGGTGGGCGATTTCTGGTGTGGACCTCCGGGGACATTAGGGTTACCATATGGCTCCAGAAAATGGAGGTCAGATTGAGACATCTGGGTTTTACTTCCACTGAAAGCAATGGAAGTAAAACCCAGATGTCTCAATCTGTCCTTCTTTTCCTGGAGCCATATAGTAACCCTATCTGGGGTGTCTCTGCACGCTTACTTTTCTTTGAGTTTTTTCCATTTATTTCTTGTGGAAACTTGACTGGCTTTTATTTACAAACAAAATTGATACAACTTCATATAAGTTTTTTCGGGTATACAGTACATTAAACATATTGTAGCTGTATCTAGTTTGTTGTGACTATTTCTTTAGAATGCACTTTGTACATAAGTATAGACTTAAAATTGTTGTTTATAGAAAACATACGTTATAATCCATATTTGTCAGTTGTGAAAAGTAATTACTCAAAATTGAATGTGAGAAAGGTACTATCAGTTGTAGCCTAAAACCATGGATGTTCTACTAGTGACTTCAGAATTGGGCTAGAATAGATGGTACCGAGCCATTTCTAATCAGGTTCTGAGCAGCACATTTTGTTTAATTTAGCATGCTTTCAGAGTTGATATAATATAATAGAACTCTCAATACAAATGTGTTTTCCACTCCATGCTCACCTTTCTAGGCGTAAAAACTTGGAATGACCTTACTGAAATGACCAGAACAGAGCCTAACTACACCATATTCCGGAAGAAACTGAAAACTCATCTATTTGACACTTAATCACCTGTATCCAAACAGTAACTTAGCTTTTTCAGGTTGGCAGGGGGTTGTATTTCACCGACATGCACATGTTTCGCTATATCGCTGTTTCAAGGTTGATTCCCCCTTCTCATTAAACCGCAGTCATCTGTCAGCAACATCTCATTGCTTTTGAATCCCAGTGCTGTGGATACTTTGTCCAAAGAGAGGTTCTTGGGTTGAGCACCCCAATAACAAATCATTCTGGAAAGTTGATTCCTGTGAGTTATATTTTAAGACTGCCTTCTTTTATCTAGCCCCTATCCTATAGAATTATTTGCTGAGAGATTTAATAAGAGGTAGTGTGTGGGAGCAAGGAAGGAGAGAGTTACTGCTTGGGGGGACAAGGAGGGAGAAAGTTGCTAGTTAAGGGGGGCAAGTAGAGAGGTGATGAAGGGGGGAAGGAGAGGGAAAGAAGCGTTGGACTCAGGGCAATGAGGGAGAGAGGCACTTCTTCAAGGGGAGGGTGAGCAAGGAGAAAGCTGGGCTCAGGGGGACATAGAAGGAAAGATGTGCTGCTTTTGGGGAAGGAGAAAAAGGAGGGTGAGCAAAGAAGGAGAGAGATGATGCACTGGATGGGGAGGGGGCAAGGAGGGAGAGAGATGCTAAACTTGTGGAGGGGGTGGGGAGGGAAAAGAGTGATCCAATTAGGGGATTGAGGATAAGAATGGGGAAAACTGGATGCACAGAGGTAGTGAGAGAGATATTGGTTATGAGGGGTAAGTGGGGAAAAGTAAAGAGGAGATACACTGGCCTGGAAGCAAGAGAAAGGAGAGACCAGGATAGAGCTGAAAGGGTAAAAGGAAATGGGAGACTAGGTAGTAGATGAAAGATAGAGAGTAAAATACAGATAAACAAGTGGTATATGCTTGATTTCAGGATTTAATTTGTTTGTGTTTGTTGTATTTTCTTCATGATTACTGTAGTCACTAATACACAACACAATTGATTGGGTAATTAATTTTTTAAATTTTTCTACAGCCCTAATTTAAGTCTGTGCTAATGAGGTTATTAGCTATTCTTTGAAGATGCAGGGAAGTGTGCAGAAGACTTAAAAACTGGGGGATTTAATGCCAAGTTTGGTGAGGCTTAAAAAGTTAGGTTGTTCCAAAGGTAGTTTCTCCAAATGGGTTAGTTTTGTGTAGTATGGCAGGAATGAACCTCACTCCCCTGGTATTTGACTTCTGGCACCATTTTTGCTAGGAAAAAATGCACTGAGAGAGAGAAAGGATCTTTAAGTATCAAGAAATGTAGTCTGAGACCAAGAAAATATGGCAGAGGATATAGAAATATTTTCCATTGTTTTGGGTGCCACAGGCCTCATAAAAAATAATTTCCAAGCACACCTGGATAGGTCGCCAATACCTGTAACATCCTATGAACTGGTTTACCAGAGTTAGTGAAATCTATCTCAGTCTCTCAAATGTACTGGTAATGATCCTCGTTATACTTGCATTCTGCCAAAGAGAGATTCCTTTTGAGTGCTTGGAAATTATTTCTTATGAGGCTTGTGGCCAGGGGCGGCTCAAGGTAATCTTCTGCCTAAGACGAGGGATGAGCTGGCAAACACCCACTTTTTAAAAACTGCTTTCAACTCTTAAGGCCTGTTTTACAAAGCCACGCTAGCGGCTGCCGCGCAGCAACAGCCCAGAAGCTCTTTAAATCTCTATGGGCTTCGGGGCCATTACCACAGCTTTGTAAAACAGGCTGTTAATCCCCCTCACTCATGTCAGATACCCACTGTATCATTTCCTCTACCATAATCTCCCCAACCCTCTAATGTCCTGTCTAAATTAGATTGTAAGCTCTTCTGAGCAGGGACTGTCTATTGTATATTAAAATGTACAGTGCTGCGTACGCCTTTTCAGCGATATAGAAATAATAAATAGTAATCTAATATAATAAAATGGTAGATGCGCATGCGCACTCAGATCTGCGTGATCTGAAATCCCTGTTCCGTGAGATGTATATCCATGGCTTTGCAGACGTGTGCATGCGCGAGTCCCGAGCCTTACTGCTTCCCAGCCGCATTGTTTGCCAGCCGCAACCGTTGCACTCCCTGCTCTCCAGATCGCGGTGTACTGGGAGCTAGGGAGAAAGCAAGGGCTCAGTCTTCGTCGTCGTCTTCGCCCCTCCCCCCCAATCCCCGTTGAGCCTCCCACACGATTTTCTCTTCTCGCGGTCTGGCCGGCTACCTTAGTCCCTTGCCGCCGCCACCCCCTTCCCTTCCCTTCCCGTCCCACGGTCGACAAACCTCTTGGCTTGAGCAGCGGACGCAGCACTGTAAATACGCTGCTTCGCGGCCTCTACTGCCCCGATTTGCTCTTCCGTGTCTCTGATGACGTCATCAGAGACACGGAAAACCAAATCGGGGCAGTAGAGGCCGCGAAGCAGCGTATTTACAGTGCTGCGTCCGCTGCTCGAGCCAAGAGGTTTGTCGATCGCGGGAAGGGAAGGGGGTGGCGGCGGCAAGGGACTAGGGGAGCTGGCCAGACACGAGAAGATAAAATCGGGTGGGCCACGAAGAGACAGGGAGGAACTGGGAAGAAGGAAGAGGAAGAGGGAAAGGGGCCTGCTTTGGGGGAGGGGTGTGCTTGGAGGCACACAGCTTTGCTTGGAGGGGGGGAGACAGGGAGGAACTGGAGAGGGAAAGGGGCCTGATTTGGGGAAGGGCTGTGCTTGGAGGCAGACAGCTTTGCTTGGGAGGGGGAGACAGAAGGGGGGCCACAGAGAGATAGGGAGGAACTGGAGCGGGAGAGGGAAAGGGGCCTGCTTTGGGGGAGGGGTGTGCTTGGAGGCAGACAGCTTTGCTTGGGGGGGAGACAGAAGGGGGGCCACGGAGACACAGGGAGGAACTGGAGGGGCAGAGGGAAAGGGGTCTGCTTTGGGGGAGGGGTGTGCTGGGAGGTAGATAGCTTTGCTTGGGGGGAGACAAAATGGGGGGCCACGGAGAGACAGTCAGGGAGGAATTGGAGGGGTAGAGGGAAAGGGGTCTGCTTTGGGGGGGAGGGGTGTGCTGGGAGGCAGACAGCTTTGCTTGGGAGGGGAGACAGAAGGGGACCACGGAGACACTGTCAGGGAGGAATTGGAGGGGTAGAGGGAAAGGGGGCTGCTTCGGGGGGAGGGGTGTGCTGGGAGGCAGATCATTTTGCTTAGGGGGGGAAGACAGAAGGGGGACTATGGAAAGACAGTTAGGGAGGAACTGGAGAGGGAAAGGGGGCTGCTTTCTAGCATCCATTAATGTAACGGGCTTAAAGACTAGTAGTAGTATAATTTCCTAAAAGAGAAGTCCATAGGCTATTATCGAGATAGACTTGGGGAAATCCACTGCTTATTCCTAGGATAAGCAACATAAAATCTGTTTTACTACTTGGGTCTAGCTAGGTACTTGGGACCTGGGTTGGCCACTGTTGGAAACAGAATACTGGGCTCGATGGACCTTCGGTCTGTCCCAGTATGGCAGTTCTTATGTTCTTATCTAACGTATATTATCCACATGATTTATTATAGCCTGTATAGCGCTTGTGTTATACAGTATAATATAATATTGTTGCACTCATACCTGTGTGAAGCTCCAGCTACCATCAGTGGAGAACCATGTGTGTTGACATCCGGAATGCTCTCCCAGGTTAACACATAAGTCTTATGCAGGTCTTATTTGTGGCATTGGTGAGCATAAATTTTAGCATTATGTTTGCATTAAAAGGCATGCTCTAACCTGATAGTGCACAGCTCTAACGCATACTTCATTCATCTCGGGTAAAGTGGTAGGGTAGCCATGTTAGTCTACGTTAAAGGTAATAAACAGAAATAAAACAAAGAAAAGAAGATGATACCTTTCTATTGGACTAACTTAATATCGCAAATATCACTAAATGAATTTAGTCCAATAAAAAAAGCTATTATGTTTCATTTCTATCCGTTACCTTCATTCTCCTTGAAATACTAAATACTGCAATGATACAGTTAAACCTCCAGACTGGACCAACCTGGATACTTGTTTGGATTAAAATTCTTCTCATCTCTGTGATTTTCAAGACCAGGGCAGACAATCTCTTGTTTTTTGACTCTGCTCTGATTTGTTCAGCTTGAGTTGGCCTGAATTTTATTTTCCAGCCCTACTGCATTGCATTTTAAATAGAAGCTTTCTCATTTTTGCGCAAATTACTACTTGAAAGGACTGTGAGATTTCTTGTCAACTAAGAGGCTCTCCTCATCTATACCCACCGTACCCATTAACTTTTTGCAACACCTCACAGTTCTACCTGATTAACAGAAGGGGTTAAAGGGAAAGGGACTTAAGATACTGCCTTTCTATTGTTATAATCAAACCTATTTTGTGCCTGGGGCAATGGGGGGTTAAGTAACTTGTCCAGAGTCACAAGAAACTGCAGTGGGAATCAAACCTGGGTCCCCAGGTTTGCAGGTCACTGCACTAAGCACTAAGCTAGTCCTCCATTCATTCTGGGCTGGTTTCTGGGCTGGATTCTATAAATAGGGGTAAAAACAATACAAAGATAAAAACAGACTGTGGATGTGGATGTCCTGAAAGATGATTTTATTTGCTCTTCACAATAAAAATACAAATTAAAGTCTGAATTAGTAATACACATATGATTGTCCTGACGGACCCTACACGGTCGGTGTTTCGGCAAGACCGCCTTCCTCAGGAGTCCAGATGATGTAGGGTACAAAGGTAAAAATACGATCAAAACAATGTACATGTCTTTGTGAATAAAACCTGAAAATGGCGCGGCTGTCAAGCAATCATTAGGAGCTGTTTATAGAATCCTGCCTGGTGGTGCCTAGGCATTGCTAGGCATCCTGGAGGTAGGTGCTGGTATATTAGGCAAGGTTTTACTGATAGGCTTTTCAGGTAAGTGTCGGAAGGTGTCTCGACTTAGGTGTTGCTAGCTGCTGTGCAGAATTCCATATCTAACTTTTAAATTAATGTATTCAATTACCATGCCATTTAAGCTAATTGAAATAATTTAGGTTAGGTGCAGATTTTACACCACCTCCAGACTCTGTCCCTTCTATCTTGCTGTGCCGTATGCATGAAACAAACTGCCTGAATCATTACGTCTCTGGCGGTATTTAAATCCAAGCTAAAAGCCCACTTTTTCGATGCTGCCTTCAACTCCTAATTCCCACTCACCATAACATTACCTATGTCCATCCTATCATTCTCTCTGCAAGAAACACCCTAACTCCTATGTGCCCTGTCTGTCCAATTAGAATGTAAACTCTTCTGGGCAAGGACTGTCAATGGTGTGTTCATTGTACAGCAATGAGTATACTTTTCAGCGCTATAGAAATGATAAATAATAGTAGTAGTAGCAGTTAGGCGTCCCTAAGTGGCCTTGTTTAGGGCACCTGTCAACACCTAACTAGGGCACCATTTATAAAATCTGATCCTTTGAGCCTTTGAGGGAATCCTCTCAGAAAACTGACCTCACTTAAGTATCTGTATGAACTATTCTTCAACACACAGGTCAAAAATGGGAAATGGAGAGGGTCATGCATTTGGGCTGCAAAAAGTCGAGGGAATGGGACAGTTTAAGGGGTGAAGAACTTATGTGAACAACAGAAGAGCGGGACTTGGGTGTTATTGTATGTGATGATCTTAAGGTGGCCAAACAGGTTGAAAAGGTGATGGCGAAAGCTAGAAAGATGCTAGGGTGCATAGAGAGAGGTACCGATGCCCCTGTATAAGACTCTGTTGAGACCTCATTTAGAATATTGTGTACAATTATGGAGGCCGTATCTTCAAAAAGATATAAAAAGGATGGAGTCAGTCCAGAGGTGCGTGGTCTTCGTCATAAGGCATATGGGGACAGGCGGAAGAGGGGAGATATGATAGAGATGTTTAAATACCTACGTGGCATAAATGTGCATTAGTTGAGTCTCTTTCATTTGAAAGGAAGCTCTGGAATGAGAGGGCATAGGATGAAGTTAAGAGGTGATAGGCTCAGGAGTAATCTAAGGAAACACTTTTTTAAAGAAAGGGTGGTAGATTCATGGAACAGTCTCCTGGTAGAGGTGGTGGAGACAGAGACTGTGTCTGATTTCAAGAAAGTCTGGGATAGGCACGTGGGATGTCTTAGAGAGAGGAAGAAATAATGGTTACTGTGGACGGGCAGACTGGATGGGCCATTTGGCCTTTATCTGCCATCATGTTTCTATGTTTCTAAAAGGAGTCAAATAATCATATCCAAACTGATCACCCAAATATTACTCACAATTGCATATTGATAACAAATTCATGTAATTTATGTTTTGATATGATTTTACCTTGATAATTAGGGATATATTTTTGCTAGTAAGTAGTATAATGCGATAAATTACATTTCTATGAAGACAATTTACTGCACATAACATCATATTTTCATGCACGGAATGGAAAATATGTTTTCAGACATATGTGTACGAATGAAGTATTTATATTTTCCATATTTATTCTAATGTTTGACCATTTTGCCATTCTTTTACAATTTAACTTATCGGCTGCTTTTAATGTAGTCGATTATAAAGTTTAAGCATTCCTCTTTTCACAAGTAGGTGTAAGAGGTAACGTTTTGAAATGGTTTGGGGGGTTTTCTGTCTTTAAGACCCTATGTGGTATAAATTGGTGGAGGAATATCCATAGCCTGGTTTCCTGACTGTGCTGTCCTTCAGGGATCTCCACTGTCCCCCATCCTTTTCAATATTTATATGACATCATTAAGAGCTCCTTTTATGAAGCCGCATTAGTGGCTTTATCGCACGCAACTTTTTAGCGCGTGCTAACCCCCGCGCTAGCCGAAAAACTACCGCCTGCTCAAGAGGAGGCGGTAGCGGCTAACGCGGCTGGAAAATTAGTGCGCGCTATTATGTGCATTAAACCGCTAACGCGGCTTCGTGAAAGGAGCCCTAAGTGTCTCTCTTTAGGTCCAGGAGAATTTCTTTTTACGTATGTAGTGTCACCCACCCAGCCTCCGCTGGATAGCTCAAGTGCGGGGACGGGTGACTAGGCCGATTGCTGAGCACCTCTCTAAAGGGAGAATGGCCCTTCAGGATGAGAAGGTTAAAACTGCCCAAGTTAGTTTCAACCCAAAATTCAAACAGTAAAAGGTAAGTTTATCAAGTAGGCCTCATTATTCTGCCAAAAGAGCCAACAACAGCAACAACAAAAAAAACCCTCAAAAACTCTGGCTTCAAGTATTTAGGCAAGCCTTTAGCAAGTCTCAAACAGTTCAGTTCATTTTGGGCTACTTTCACAGTCAAGGCAAGCCCAGGATCAGTTCTTCAGTAAAGCAAAATAATGTACCACAAAAAAAGAACTAGAAGAAAGTCCAAACACTAGAATAGGGTTGCGGGCTGGCAAAAAGGCCACAGCCCAACAAGGTACCTGGACTTCAATAGCACAAATTCAATTCTCTTCACCAGGCATAATTAAGCAGTCTCAAACACAAAAGGGGGAAAAAAAACTTTCAATAATACAAGTCAGTCAGTATTCTCAATGCCTGCCTTTCACCAGCCTTGGCAGGTGTTTGCTCCTCAGAGCAAATTGTGGGGTCTAAAGTTGCTGTGCAGCTTAAAAAAAAAACAAAAACACCTTTTCCCTTCAGGTAACATAAGGGAAAAGAAACCCTCATAAGAAATATCCTACCTGGATGACACAGCATACACACCCCAACTTTATGCACTCCCCAGCATTACCAAAATACTGGATAACCAAAAAAAAACAACCACCCTCCTCCTAAGAAACAGTTCATTGCTAACAACAAAAGGAAATACTGCTAGCAGCACAAGTCTTTCAAACAGTTCAAAAGGATTAAGCAAGAACCACACAATCCTCAGTCTTTTCCTCAAGGAAACAAAACTCAAAAACAAAATGATTATTTGCTCACTGTGCAGAGGTTGATCTCCATTTCCTCTGTGTGGTTAGGAACTGGCTCTGCTTCAGTAATGTCCATGATTTCTGCTCCTATGCATGGCTCTGGAGTCTGAGGTTCTTCTGGACCCTGCCAGTCCATAGGGTCTTCTGCCTGGACCTGCTGCTTTGACTGGAGAGGTTTTCTCAGCCGCTGCTCCTGAATTACCCTTGCTAGCTTCTGTAAACTAGGCTTAAATCTTGTTGGAACCACACCCAGTCCTAGCTGAGGTGGTAGCTGACTTCAGCTCTCTCTGGCTCCCCGGGTGGTCATTGAGGAGAGTTTCCTCCTCCCTGCTAAAAGGGTGCTGCCTCGGCTGAAATGGTGGATAGAAAGCTCTGGGTGGTTTATACTAGTGCTGCCCGATTCAGGAAAAAAAATTTCAGTTCGATTCAATTCAGTCTACTGAACTGGTTTTTTGATTCGATTTGATTTTCCTGCCCAATTGGGTGTTTTGGTTTGGTTTTTTTTCAAGCATCCTGGTAGGTTTATTTTATAGCCTCTTCACCCCCTTTGCCTTCTCCTAACCACACTGGTGCTGTGGTGTAAACAAAACAAACAAAAAAGACTTTTCCTCTCTTTGTTAAATCCTAGCTCACATTTGTGGTCTAACACCAGCTCTGGCAGGATACACATTTCAAATCTGACATATTGTAATCACAAAATAGAAAATAAAATTAGTTTTTCTACCTTTTGTTGTCTGGTCATTATTCAAATCTTGTTGGTCCCAGGCTCTGGTTGTCTACTGATAACTTGCTTGCCAGGGTCTCCTTCTTTCTTCTTTCTCCATGCTAACCATTCATCTGCCATCTCTGTCATCCTCTTCCGTTTCCCTTCCCTCCCCCGGAGGTCTGGCATCTTTCCTTTTTTTCATTTCCATGCACAGATCCACCTTTTCTTAACTACCCTTTCATCCAGCATCTCTCCCTCCTTCCCCACTACCCTAGTGTCCACCATCTCTCCATTTCTTTTCCCCTCCACACCATCCCTTGTGTCCAACTCAACTTCTCTCCCTTTCTGTTCCCCCTCCCATTGTCCATCATCTCTCTCCCTCTCCTCTATTTTTAGACTTATAATTTCTTCCCCCCCAAAGTCCAGCATATGCACGTCTCTTTGAACCCCCCCTTCCTCCCTCCCTCCGTGTACTTCAACACCAGGGCCCCCCTCCCCTGAAGGTCTGTCCCTCCCCCCCGAAGGCCTACACCCTACCCCTGAAGACCTGCCTGTCCCCCCTGAAGGTCTATGCCACCATCTCTGGCCTGTTCCCCCTTTGAAGGCCTGTCTCCCCCCCCTGAAGGCTTGTCCTCCCCCTTAAAGGCCTGCCTGTCCCCCCTGAAGGTCTATGCCACCATCTCTGGCCTGTCCCCCCTTTGAAGGCCTGTCTCTCCCCCATGAAGGCTTGTCCTCCCCCTTAAAAGCCTGCCTGTCCCCCCTGAAGGCCTGTGCCACCATCTCTGGCCTGTCCCCCCTTTGAAGGCCTGTCTCTCCCCCATGAAGGCTTGTCCTCCCCCTTAAAAGCCTGCCTGTCCCCCCTGAAGGCCTGTGCCACCATCCCTGGCCTGTCCCCCTTTGAAGGCCTGTCCCCCCCCCCCTTGAAGGCCTGTTCCCCATATGCATCATCTCTTGATGTGAAAATTTTTACAGCAGCAAACAGATTTATGCATGGAGCTGTTTTCTCTGCCACGATTCTGCCTCTGACGTCAGAGGAGGGGCGAGATCGCGGCAGAGGAAACAGCTCCAAGCAGTATGCAGAGACGCTAGTACCGCGATCTTCTCTCCAGGCTGCACCTACATATAAGGTAAATGGTATGGGGAGGCCAGGGGGGAAGTGGGAGGCTAGGGGGGAAGCCGGATGCCAGGGGGGGAAGCCGGATAGCAGCACAGCAGCACTTCCCGATTGACCCTCCCTCCTCACCCTCTAAAGCAGGTGTGGCAGCGGCCGGCCAGCAAGAGCAACACTGCCACTCCTGCTTTAGGGGGGCAGGGTCCGAATTGGGAAACCGATTTTTTAAAAAATTTAAATCGA
The DNA here is from genome assembly GCF_902459505.1 of Geotrypetes seraphini. Classification (NCBI taxonomy): domain Eukaryota; kingdom Metazoa; phylum Chordata; class Amphibia; order Gymnophiona; family Dermophiidae; genus Geotrypetes; species Geotrypetes seraphini. The sequence continues at coordinate 198,102,320 of NC_047087.1, forward strand.
TTCGAATCGATTTACCTGACGTGAATCGGTGAACCGATTCAAATCGTGAATCGGGCAGCACTATTTATACTATCTTTTACTATAAGCTTGCTTCTTCCTGTGGCATGGAAGCATAGTTTCTCTCCTTTCTTGTGTGTCTGAACTGTCACAGCAGATGATATTTTTATACTACAAGTAGTTAGTCCAGATTTAAATAACTTTGCCTGTAATATTGGTTCTTGTATTACCGGATTATTACAGTGGTCAACTTTGACCATGATGAAGTTAAACCCCATGAAGACTAAATTATTGTGGTTAGGGCCTGATTGTCTGAAACTTCCTAATAATATTTTTTTAGACTCTGGGGAAGCCTTGTCTATTGATCCCTAGTTTGTGTTGAGTTAGAACAAAAACTTGTATTGAAAATCATGCACTGTAACTATGGCAAATTGCAACCTGTAAACTGTATATTATGTATTTTAGTATTAGATCCCTATGTGTGGAGTTACTAGTAAAAACTCATACTATAACTATGGCAAATTGTAACCTGCTAACTGTAGATTATGTATGTTAGTCTGTAACCCGTTCTGAGCTCTTCGGGGAGGATGGAATAGAAAATGAAATAAATAAATCTATGCTATCTTTTCAGAAACAGAAAATCTAGTTAGAAAATGTTTTTAAAGTTTATGTCACCTGAAGTCGGTACGAGCCCTATTTTATCACCATCATTTTGCCATGATTGTTCAGTCGACTGTATCAGCTCAGTTGGACTATTGTAATTCAGTTTATTGTAGTATTAGTATAGGTAATTTAAAACTAATGTATGTTAGGTTTAGTTCTACCATTACATGTATGCTGATTTTTGTAATCAAATCTGTTTTGCTAATCGTTTCTGTGATTTGTTTAGTCATGATCTGTTTATATTTGAAAATTCTAATAAAAATTTATTGAACTTAAAAAAAAAAAAAGTTCAAATATGCCTGTCTAGTTTTTAAAATATTTTATGGACAATTAGGTGACTCAGTTGTACCATTGCCTTTTAGGTTTGCCATGACAAAGTGGCCATAGATCTACTGCTTATAAGCTGTCTTTTTCATCATTTAAAGGTGTTCAATCAAGGAGTCAAGTCTTCCATTCCTGTTCTTTTCTGTTTACTACTTTAAGGAATGAATTACCCATCAGTCTGTGCTCATGCACTACCTAGCAAATCTTTTGAAAAAGATTAAAGACTTTCTTGTTTTCTGCTATTTCAGTTCTGTTTTTTTTTCCTTTTTTAATTAATATACTGGGCAAAGTCTTAGGGCTCCTTTTACTAAGGTGCGCTAGAGCTTTAATGAGTGGAATAGCGCACGCTACTTTGCCACGTGTGCTAGACCTTAACGCCAGCATTGAGCTTGCATTACTTCTAGAAGTGTAGCGCGGGGTAATTTCCTGCATGTGCTAAAAACACTAGCGCACCTTAGTAAAAGGGGCCCTTAATGTAAACCACATTGAGCCCTCTTTTGCAGGGATGATGCAGTATGTAAAACAAACGGTTAGCTTAAATATGGAATACTAACAGGCTCATAATAAAATAAAATAAAAAAAAAATATCCAAAAAGCATCCTAAATTGGCACCTGGACATCCTAATCGCCAGGACATCCAAAGGCCAAGAATCAAAACCATCTTTCTATATATCTAGAGAGGTGTTCCAGCCTCTGTACATTCAGAGCACGAGATGGACGTGGTGGAGGCATGTTATGGGTGGGCTTTGAGCAGTCTCAAGGGTGGGTGAGACGGATGTCTTGCAACGATAATCATTTTGCAAGACATCCTGGACAGAACTCATACGTTTGGAACCAGACCTGTTCTAGAAGGGTCTAAGTGCCACAAAGGTACCCAAACTGAGCGGATGACCACTGCATGCATCACTGACCCCCACTTCAACCACACAAAAATGAGAACAAAAAGGTACATACCTGTCTCTAAAACAGCAGCATCTGTTATGGGGAAGCATAGTATAACCGCACACAGGTATCTTAAGTAGAATGGTGGGTTGGCTAATGAATCATAGAGAGGAGGACCTATAAGCCATTCTAACCACTACATTTATGAAAGAACATGTGAGCCCACCCAAAACCTACTATACTGCCATATAGGTGCTACCTGCAGCCATAAGTGCTATTGGGGTGATACACAGGAGAGCATAGTAGGTTTTGGGGGGGCTCATCCTAAATTATAAGGGGATTATGGTGAGATATACAGATGGCACCCTTTATGTGAAGTTCACAGCAATGCCCTCTAAGATGTCCCATTGCTCTATTGCAATGTATTTCAAACTGTGTGCCGAGGTACATTAGTATGCCTCCTGAGATTTCAAGTGTGCCGCAGCACACTGAGAAGGAAGAGAGGCGCCTGCCAGCTGACTTCCCTACGCGGTACAGTACCAGCACTGCCCAATTCGCCGAAGACCTGCATGTTTCCCCCCTTCTCTCTAGCATCCTCTAGCCTCCCGGTCTCACCTAATTACAACAGCTTGCAGAGGTAAAATGATTTTATTTTCAATATAGTGATTGAAATGTGTCAGTTTTGAGAATTTATATCTGCTGTGTATATTGTGTGTATATGAAAAATGAATGGAAAAAATTGCATTACAATTAGTAAAGGGGATGGGATCTGGGGCAGAGCTTAGGTGGGCCTAGGGAGGTCTGTGGTTGGGGTACTCAGTTGATATATGATAGGCCTAGGGGGTACTTAGTTTGAAGTAGTTGAGAAATACTGCTGTAGGCAATCAGCTGGCACCAGTGCCTCTCCTTCTCTCCGGCCCTTTTCCCTGCTGGCACCCCTTACTGGCGTCTCAGGGCCCAACTGGAGGACCTCTGCACATACGCAGACATCGACATGATGATGTCACACATATGCATTATGTCATCACGGCAATGTCCACGCACTTCTGGGTGCCTCAAGCTGTCGCCACTACCTTTAGTGTGCCACGGCTCGAGAAAGTGTGAGAGACACTGCTCTATTGGGATGTCTATGTGGCCAGTCCATCACTATGCTGGCCCCACCCATGACCAAATGGTCTGGCCTGCATTTGGATGTTTTCAACCTGGATGTTTTTCTGATTGAAAACAGGGTATAAAGTTAGACGTTCTCTACACAACCCGGCAGCCAAGATGTTTAAGTAGACTATTAAAAAAAAAATATATATATATATATATATACTGTATGTGTATATATATATATATATATATATATATATATATATATATATACATTTTTGAATGGCAAACTGCTGGACATCCAAATATATATATATATACATATATATTTGGATGTCCAGCAGTTTGCCATTCAAAAATGGCCATTTTATACCTCTAACTTTTAACGTTCAGTTGGAAACGCCCAAATTGGACTTCGATTTTTTTTTCCGAAAATGCCCATCCACGTGTATGTAGTCATTCAAAACAACATAGGATATATTAACTGATATATCCTATGCCATGTGGAGGGTCATTTTTTAAAAAAACCCAAAAATGTCTTAAGTCCAGGAGCAGGTCATTGGAGATATCAGCAAGGTCAGTTTTTGTAGAGTGAAGAGGATGGAAGCCTAACTGGTCTAAGAATAGCTTGAGATGAAACAAAATGAAGACAACGGCAGTGAACCTCATGTTCAAGTACCTTGGATAAGAAGGGGAGGAGAGAGATGGGAATGATAGTTGGAAGGGCAGGGAAAGTTGTTTTTGTTTTTTTAGTAACCAGTATGCATTATAATTACCTCCCTGCCCCTTTTCAATTTCAAAAAGGAAGGGAGTTGCTGACAACCAATTTCTGCAAACTAAATCAGTGTCCCAAATATGTCAACAAAGAAAGTACCCAGAATCCTCCCCTTTCCCAACCAAATCCAACCCACCTACCCATTCCATCCTAAGGTAGGCAGTATCTTACCACCCAACCTATAGATGAACAGCTTCTCTGGAGGCCTTGACTCTTATAGCCCCAGAGGATGACATGAAAACCCTTACCCCCACATCTTCAGAATACCACTAAACTATGTAGATATGAACAATCTAACATTTGTGCCAGTTCCACTACTACAATGTATTCAAAAGCATGTCATTTAAATTTCAGCACTTTGCGGCGCACGCCACTCTGTCACTGAAGATTGAAAGCACTCAACGCACTGCACTTTTACTTGCTTTTACCCTGTGTGTTTAAATTTTATGGTTTTATTACAGTCTTTTACCTGCCTCTAACTTTCTTTCTACAGCCCTCTTCAAGATACTTCTGCCGCCGCATAGCGGCGGCCCGCTGAGGACTCCTCCCCCTTCCGGTACATGTCATTTAAATTTCAGCACTTTGCGGCGCTCGCCAAAGGAGCGCGCTTAAGGAGCAGTTCTTGCTCCTTAATGCGCTCCTTTGTGCGCTACTTTTATCTCTAAATATTACTCTTGCCTCTTCTTTTTCACCATCTGACTCCATTAATACTGCTTATTTAGTAAAGTCTCCTACAAACCACTTCTCCTGCGCAGTTTCACCAATTTTGATTTCCCAATACTTTACTCATTCTTTATCCTCTAATTCACTCTGTACCACTATGGTTAGCCAAAATTTCCCCATTCCTACCATATGGGGTCATAGACCTCCTAAACCTGTAAATATATTTGCCACTCCTCGTCATCACGAACTAATTGATATCCCTTTAACCTCAAATTCTACCATCGATTCTGCCCATATTTCACCTCTATCTGCTCTCAATAGTTCGCCGCTCAATATAGGTTTAATTAACGTTCGCTCAGTTAAATCAAAGCACCACTTACTGAAAGACTTAATTATTCTGCATTCATTTGATGTATTATGTCTCACTGAGACCTGGTTAAATGACGGAGACGAAGCTTACCTCTCTTACATTTGTCCTCCGGGATATACTTACTTTTTCAACCATCGCCGCAACAAACGCGGCGGTGGACTAGCCATAATTTTTCAAAGATCATTAATAAAAGATATTGACTATTCTACTCCAAATACATCTATTGAATTCTTACAATTTTCCTTTCAGACTAAGCCAAAACAAGACGCCCTACTTATTTACTTGCCTCCTCCAATCAATAACGAAAATTTATCTGAATTGCAATCACTTCTTTTTGACTTTGGTTCTTCCACCACTAACCCGCTAATTTTAGGAGATTTTAACATTCACTTCGATGACCCTAACAACAACCATACCAATACTATTCTTTCGCATATCAAACACCTTGATTTAAATCCTCTAATATTTGAACCTACGCATCAACTAGGACATACTCTTGATATGTTTCTCATTCCCTCCTCATCAATAACTAACTATTCCTTCAACTTTTGCTTAGCAGTTCCTTGGTCAGATCATTATCTGTTATCAGTTTCATATAAATTCAATCACACTAACCCCCAATACCTCAAACAAAAAAAAATAATTAAATTTAGAGATTACAATAACCTATCTTCAGAAATAATACTGGCTGAAATTTCAACTAACTTTTTCGATTTTTCATCTACTTCTTTAGATGATTCTGTTCAACTTTGGTCAAAAAATACCCTTAGCCTACTTGATAAAATTGCACCCCAACAAACTAAAATCTTCCCTGCTAAGAAAACTTTCAACCCATGGTTTACAGCTGAACTTTCTCTTATAAAAAGACAATTAAGATCACTCGAACGCAAATGGAGAAAAAACAAATCAAATTCCAATTATGAATTATTCAAAAACCATTCTAAATTCTACAAAACAAAAATAAACCTAGCCAAAACAAAATTCTACTCTGGTCTAATCAAAAAAGCTCCAAATTCTGCTACTTTATATCGAATATTAAATTCAATTTTCTACTCTGACAAACGGAAAACACCAGCTATAAAGACTAACCTCACAGCCCATGAACTTGCCTCATACTTTCAAAAGAAAATCGAAGAGATTCGTTCCTCTTTCACTATTAACTCCATTTCCAAATCAGTTCACTCATCACAAGATCTTATCTCATTTTCTTCTAAATGTTCTTCTTTTAATATTCCAAGTCTTACTGAAATAGAATCTATCATTAAAACCATTAACATAAAAGGTTCACAAACCGATTCAATTCCTCCTTTTCTTCTAAAACGATTTTTCAGTATTTTTGGTCCAATAATACATACATTAGTCAGTGAAAGTTTAAAACAAGGCATTATGCCAACGGATTGGAAACATTCAATTATTCATCCCATTTCAAAAAATCACAAAATAAGCACTGAGGATTGTTCTAATTATAGACCCATAGCCAACATCCCTTTCTTATCCAAGTTAACGGAGAAAGTAGTCTATAACCAAATCTCCGACTTTATCGAAAAAACCAACATTCTTCATCCCAATCAGACTGGTTTCAGGCAATACCATTCCACAGAACACTCCTTAATAGGTATGACCACCTCTATTCATTATTTCCTTGACCACCACCAATCAGTTCTTCTAGTCTCCCTTGACCTATCGTCAGCTTTTGACACAATCGATCATGATCTACTAATAAATAGACTCCAAACAATAGGTATTACAGACCAGGTATTATCCTGGTTCAAATCATACTTTTCAAACCGCTCCTCATCTGTTTCTTTCAATAATACAATTTCTGATTCTCTTTCCACATCGTACGGTGTTCCTCAAGGTTCTATACTTTCTCCTCTCTTATTCAACATATTTCTTGCTCCTTTGCTGACTTTATGTCAATCAATTGGTTTCAACACTTTTGCTTACGCTGACGATATACAGCTTCTCCACCCTATTAATCCTGACAATCCTTCTGCCATAGCCCAAATTAACACAAAACTTGAACAAATCCACGACTGGTTAATCAATAATCGTTTAGCTTTGAACATCAACAAATCTAACATACTGCTTTTTCCTTGGAAAGATAACCCTACTCTTATTTCGCCAATCTCTATCAATGGACTCCCTTTACAAGTAGTACAAAAAACCAAAATTCTTGGTGTAATTCTGGACTATAAACTTACTTTTCACGATCACATCAGTAGTGTTATCAAATCTTCTTTTTTTAGACTGAGACAGATACGTTCCATTTCCCAGCTATTCAATAATGACTCTTTGAAAATTCTCATCCATTCCCTTGTAATTTCTAAATTAGACTACTGTAACGCTTTATTTAACGGTATATCACAAAAAGAAATCAGACGTCTTCAGATTATTCAGAATACAGCTATCCGACTTATCACAAAAGCTAAAAAATTCGATCACATAACTCCTCTTCTTAAGGAAGCTCACTGGCTTCCAGTAGCTCACAGAATAACTTACAAACTTTGTCTGCTCACATTTAAATCTCTTCTGTTTAAAACTCCGGCCTTCATCCATAGACTATTAATTCCTTATTCTTCCAATAGAACTCTAAGATCAGACCAACAGCATCTATTAACGATTCCATCATTAAAAACAATAAATACTCGCCGTCAGTATATTTTCTCAGTAACGGCTCCCCAAACTTGGAATTCTCTTCCCATCTATTTACGTGAGGAACTTAACTTAGACAAATTTAAAATCAAACTGAAAACTTTTTTATTTAACGACGCATTTGTCATCTGATTTATAGTTCTCTTTTTAACATTATTCAATTTCATTTACTTCTATTTCTCTTGTCTTCATATATTCAACTATTTTTATCCCATCCTTTTTGTGTTTTCCTTAATTGGTTCCCCACCTTGCTTAATTACATTGTAACTTCTTTCCCGTCCTTCCTTTTGTTCCCAGTTCGTACAGTTATTGTCTAGTCTTGTCAGTTTTTAACTATTTTATTGTGTAACTTTATTAATATGTAAATCGCCTTGAATATTGAAAAGGCGATTAAACAAATAAATATTAAACTTGAAACTTGAAAAGCAAGCTACGGCCCTTGGACTCAGTGAGGTCGGATAAGCATCCCAAGTGAGGAAAAACTACTTCCGCCTCTTAGGATAGCCCTTGACAGCATGGGCCTCCCATGTGATCAAGGTTTGAATTTGATTTTTCCATTTCCAATAAGAGTCCAGGACTGCAATATACATTTCTGAGCCAGGAGACACACCTTATGACACATCAAAATCCCCCCCTTTAGGTAACCCCTGAAACGTACCTGGGATATCTAACAACAGCTACTCAGTTGTGCCCATTATTTCACATCTCAATAATTTAGTCATGTAGTGCACAATAAGTGTCCAAAACTTTTGTGTGTGCCGGCATCTCCAAAAGGAATGAGAAAGTGTATTAGGCTCCCTGTGAAACTTAAGAGTGTAAGGGCGTATCAATGCCTCAGGTACAATTGTACCTGAGAAAGATATGCCCTGTAAAGTACGCCCACAATCTCGCACCAACTACCAGCGTAGGAATGCTGCAAATATTCCCCAGAATGTCCCATCCCAACAGTGCAAAGTGAAGTTCTCGTTTTCAACCTAGTTGTACATCTTTACACTGTTCTAATTAATAAAAGGCCTTATGAGGAGCTGAGAATGAGTAATCACAGTCTACTGTACTTGCAAAAAAAATCCTCTGATACGTTGTCCTGTCTGTTGATGAAGAGAATCTTGTGATGATGTTATATAATGCTTAATCTGACAATAAGCAAAGGTATCTATCCCCCCATCAGTTACCCAATGTTTCTTTAAGATTCACAGGGGACAGCAGCCTTCCAGAATCCTCTAAAAGATGCTCTATCAGAACTAGTCCTTTCCTCTCCCACTATAGGAATGCTGGATTTTCTATTACAGGCACAAAAGTCAGGTTCCCTTGTATAGAAAGTTGATCGGTGATTGCTGGATCCCCTCCCAAATAACGAACCAAAGACTGCCACACCGCCCTCAACGAGGCTAACAAGATAATGTTCCAAAAACTGAAAGGGATAGCCCCATGAGGCACATGTAACAAGGAAAGGAAGAAATAGGGCATATTAATAGGTAGTCTCCAATAAGATTGTCATATGCTGCTGTTCCGCCAGCACCCAGTCCTTTAAATGTCACAACAAGCAGGCTATATTATGGCAACCAAAGCGTGGGATACCCAAACCTCTTCCTCCCCCCCCCCATTCCAGTTACCAACCAAATATGCAAACTTAAGTTTGGGTTTACTGCGATTCCAACAAAAACAAGTCAGCATTTGATCTAGACTCCAAAGATCTTTTTTCAATAATTTTAAGGGCAGCATTTGCATCACATACAGCCACTTTGGAAACACCGCCATTTTAATCAAGGCTATTCTACCAATAAGGCAATTCTACCTTGGACTAGGCACGTACTTCCTTGGTCTAGGCACGTACCTCAAAGTAATAGGTGCCTACCATCCAATTAAGTGCACTTAATGTCAATTATAAGTTGGTAATTGCAAATTATCTGTGCTGATTAAGCCCTTCAAATAATTGTTAGACGCCTAGACGCGCCAATCTAGGTGCCTAACTGGTTAAGTGCCACTAAATATCAGTGGATAGCCCTGCACAAGCAATTTTTTTTAAGTTTAATAAATTTTTATTATATTATGAATACAAATGAATCATGACAGATTACATAAAATAAGGCCAAAAGATTACCTTTGCCCATACAGAAATAGTTACAATAAGTAAAGGCTACCTAAAGCATAACGATAACCAGGTTATCCTACCTGGTTACATTGGCTTGACTATCAAACCCAAAATAAGAATTGTGCACAAATGGAAAGAATTTCCAATATGAAGCACTTCTTTAAAAGAAAAAAGAAAAAGAAATGTCACAAAAAACAAGCAAAAAGCAAAACAAAAGTTTGCCAATACACATCTGTTTAATGCTGCGCAGATTATTCAATGGTATTTGATGTATTAAATATTTTTGGAATACATAGAAATTGGGTACATGGCTTAAGCAAAGGAATTTATTATACCTACCAATGAGCTTAATATGTGTTTTATTGCATTATCCTGAACTATAAAGGATGGGTGTTAATCTCTTTCAAATGCATTTGTTTCCATGCCCTAATCCACCAATTCAATTGAAACAATGCATTTATCTTGACAAAAAAAAAAAAAAGCAGAAAGAAATACGTTATTTTATAAGAAAACAGATGTATCAAAATAGAGAATAACAAATCTCAAACAAAGCACTCCTTTAAACGCGTTGTTCCTTTTTGGATAACCTTGAAGTATCTTAATTATTCACAATAATCAGTGTACCATCATTTTTACCTGCAAGTTAATACATCACATTTTGAATGATTTCACACTAATGTGTCATAAGATTTATGAAACTTGCATTATTTCTAATGAGATTTATGCAAATATGGCATGTTATGTGGGTGGGACCCAGGACTGTATGAATTTAAAAGAATCTTGTCCATTTTGCTTTGTAGATGGATCCTTGCATCCACAATTAAAAAAACTCTTCCTAGGCTTCATTTAGAAGGCAAAATGCATTCTTGAACCAGTAAATCACAGCTTGGCTTTCAAATCAGAAACCACAACAAAGAAGACAGAAGCTAACTCAACTGCCACTTCATTATGAAACTCTTGCACAGTAGACATAGGTGCTCAATAAAGTTTTTGTCGACCTTCCCTGTCTGTGCATGTTCGGCACGCGATTTGTGTGCACTGAAGGACCTTGCAAATTTAGTTCAGAGATTCTGTATGTGATTAATGTATCTATGTCTAGAGATCTCCCAGAAATTTTAGACATCAGAACATCCATTTTGGATGTGCAGGGAGCAGCTACAGAGTAAACGTCTTTGCAGGCTTGCTCTTGGTTTCTTCATGGAAATTTCTGGTTGTCCAGGCCACTCCTAGGTTGATCATCAGCCATTCATCCTCTTTTGGTCATAGCCAGAGGATAAAGATTACTGGAGAAGGTAATGGAGTGGAAGAAACAGAGAAAAATGAAGGCAGATAAAGACCATATGGCCTATAATCTGCCTAAAATATCCAAAAAATCCAAGAAAAGGATGCCCAAAATAAATCACAAAAAACTGCACCCTCCAAACAATACAGGACAAGAGAATCACCTTTCCTTACAAAAAGGGAGAAAAGACCTCAGTGTCTAATAGGGGCTCTTTAAGTTTCCCATATAGACAGGCTAGTTTTAAACAGAATTTAATCCTAGCAGACACATCCTTGGTCAAAAAACTCCCAGTTAATGTGTAAACTTCTATTCTTATTTTCTTATAGTTTTATATATTTTTTTATACTTTTCTTATCATTTTAATTTTCTTCAAACAACAATTTTCAAAAATAGAAGTCACTTATCTGAGTATTTGGTATTCAGGTGTAGTCCTGGAGTAAAGAAAGCAGGAAAAACTGCTCTATGGAAAAAAGCTACCAGTGGAAAGAATGTATATAAAACTATAAGAAAATAAGAATAGAAGTTTACACATTAACTGGGAGTTTTTCTGACCAAGGATGTGTCTGCTAGGATTAAATTCTGTTTAAAACTAGCCTGTCTATATGGGAAGCTTAAAGAGCCCCTATTAGACACTGAGGTCTTTTCTCCCTTTTTGTAAGGAAAGGTGATTCTCTTGTCCTGTATTGTTTGGAGGGTGCAGTCTTTAGTCTGCCTAACCATGTCAACCTACTTGTCCCAAGCTTTCCTGAATTCAGATATACTTTTATCTCCACTACCTCCACCGGGAGGTCATTCCATGCATTCATCACCTTTTCTATGAAAAAGTATTTTCTGAGGTTTCTTCTGAATCTACTGTATGCTCTTTCATCTTCATCCTTCGCTCCCCCCCATCCCCCTCATTCCACAGCTTTCTCTGAATTGAAAGAGATTTGTCTCATGCGCATTTATGCCACATAGGTATTTAAACATCTCTGTCCTCTTCCACCTTTCCTCCAAAGTATGCATATTGAAATCTTTAATTCTGTCCCCATTCGCTTTATGACTAACACCACTGATCATTTTAGTAGCCACCCTCTGAATTGACTCCATCCTGTTTACTCTTTTTGAAGGTGTGATCTCCAGAACTGTACACAGTATTCTAAATGAGATCTCACCAGAGTCTTATATAGGGATATCAATACCTCCTTTTTCCTACTGGCCATTCCTCTCCCTTTGCACCCAAGCATCCTTCTAGCCTAGTGGTTAGAGGGCTGACCTGACACCAAGGAAAGTCCAGCTCTAATCCCACTACTGCTCCTTGTGATCTTAGGCAAGTCAATTAACCCACCGTTGCCTTAAGTACAAACTTAGGGGTTCTTTTACTAAGCTGCTGTAAGTGCTAGCATATGATTACCCCAGCTTAAAATGGCTGACTGTGGGATGCGCTCAGGCATCCTGTGGGAAGTTCAAAATCTGCGTGTGCAACCTGTGTACTAAAAAAATATATACAGTGTTCCCCCGGTTGTTCACGGTCGGTGGTATTTTCCAACCGCGAGCCAACGACAAGGAGAAGGCAATGGGAGAGACCAGTCGGAGCGCTGTGAGTGCAGAAAATCACTCGCGGTACGCACCGACCGCCTTTTCCTGCACTAAGTCGGGCCTTATCCAATCAGGAGCTGCTTTGACACGCAGGTCCTGATTGGATAAGGCCCGCCTTAGTGCAGGAAGAGGCGGCCGGAGCATACCGTGAGTGATTTCCTGCACTCGCGGCACTCCAGCTGCTCTCCTGCTGCCCTCTTCACGCTCCCCCATGAAAAACCGTATTTGCGGTTTTTTGAGATTCGCAGGGGTTCCTGGAATGGAACCCCTGTGACTATTGGGGGAGCGCTGTATATCATTTTTGTTGAAGGGATGCATTTGGGGGGGTAGAGAGTGGACATATCTGTGTTAATCATTTAAGGCTCCTTTTACTAAGCTGCGATAGCGTTTTTAGTGCACACAGGATTTTAGCGCGCGCTAAACCCACGCTACGCGGCTAGAACTAACGCCAGCTCAATGCTGGCGTTAAGGTCTAGTGCGCGGGGCAATTCAGTGCGTGCTAAAACCACTATCACAGGTTAGTAAAAGGAGTCCTTAGTGTATCCGAATTTCTGCATGCTATCTATTTAGGGTATTGCCTTTGAAAGCCTGTCAAAAAAATGTATTAAGTTAGTCCAATAAAAGAGACATCATCTTATTTTCTTTTTAAACATTTTTCCCCCATGATTTACCCTATGGGAAACAGCTGTTTTTCTTACTCTAGGAGGTTGGGGACTCTCCATGGCTGGATCAAGGGATAATCAGAACATTTATTCCTGGACCACATTCAGACCAATAATCACACTCACTAGAGCTCTTGAAAATGTGAAAATAAAATCCGATTGTACACATTTAATTCTTGTCAACATTGTTGACTTATTGGGCTACTATTTTCTTTTAATCTCCGGAAGCTTAATGGCACATTAGACTTGATAACGTAACCTGCTCTCTGTGAAACAGAAAAGCTGGTGCAGGAAATTAGGAACGGTCCATATTAGACCCAAGTTCAGCTCATAAGGAAGAGAAATTACATAGTAAAAAAGGGCCTAAGTATAATGATGACATTTCCCTTAGGGTTTAAAGCATACGTACTTCCTATGGTATCCTGAGGCTTTAATTTTGATACAGATGCAGTAGTTTCTTTCATCTTTACATACAGCATCGAGCTTCACAGAGCTAAACAGTTTGGGAAAGCTGGGACAAAAATGTACGCTCATTTAACTTTGTCACAAAAACTGGTTTCAAATCAGCTTTAAGTACATGCAACAGTGACTGAATATCATTAATTAATTTTCTGTAGTTCAAATTGGTTTGGTACTGGTTTCCAAAACCACTACATATCCAATTTAAATGAGGACTATTATAAATGACAATGAAATTGGCTATTAAAATTATAAAGGCTTCAAGTAAGCTCTAAAACCCAGAGAATTATTAGTGAGCAATGAATATGTTTTAATTCCTGCAAAGTGCACGCAGCTAGGTTTCTCAACAGCACTCCAAAATGAAATGGTTTGGTGATTAAAGGCCCACACAGAAAAACAAAACAAAACCTGAATTAGCTCAAGTGCGAAACTCCCGAGCAGCAACACCGATTGTCAAGGTTTCAGCTTAGCACCTGTTCGATTCCTTCGGGTTTCATAAACATTCATGGTTCAATCAGCTTTCAGAACTGAGCATTCATACATTCACTTGCTTTTGTACAAATTGCTTCATCTCATGCTTACAGTAAGAGCGAGGAGCAGGAAAGAGAACACCCATTTCAAACTCCTGCCACTCCAGCCATTTTCAGCACATGCCATTCCAGGGGTAATTTCAGACTGGACTTCAGCATGAAAAGAAGGGATTTATGAGCTCACATGGACTCAAACAATCCCCCAGGAGGTACGTATACATACAAAGCATATGTCCAGTCACATAGGAGGGGCACATGCTTTAGAGGGGCTCGTTGAGTTAGCTGCTAGGATGATGTGTGGCTGCAATCTCGAATACTGGGTGCAATTTTGGTTGCGTATCTAAAAAAAAAACAAAACCAACATATAGTGAAATTAGAAAAGGTACAGAGAGGGGTAACAAAAATGATATAAGGGATGGGATACCGTATTTTCACGCATATAACGCGCGCGTTATACGCGTTTTTACCTACCGCGCATACCCCTCGCGCGTTATATGCGTGAGCGCGGTATACCAAAGTTTTAAAACATAGTTCCCACCCCGCCCGACGCCCGATTCACCCCCCCAGCAGGACCGCTCGCACCCCCACCCCGAACGACCGCTCGCACGCGCCCCCACCCGCACCCGCATCCACCATCGGAGCAAGAGGGAGCCCAAGCCCCCTTGCCCGGCCGACTCCCCGACGTCCGAAACATCCCCCCCCCCCGGCAGGACCACTCGCACCCCCACCCCGAACGACCGCTCGCACGCGCTCCCACCCACACCCGCATCCACGATCGGAGCAAGAGGGAGCCCAAGCCCTCTTGCCCGGCCGACTCCCCGACGTCCGATACATCCCCCCCCCCCCCGGCAGGACCACTCGCACCCCCACCCCGAACGACCGCCGACTTCCCGACAATATCGGGCCAGAAGGGAGCCCAAACCCTCCTGGCCACGGCGACCCCCTAACCCCACACCGCACTACATTACGGGCAGGAGGGATCCCAGGCCCTCCTGCCCTCGACGCAAACCCCCCTCCCCCCCAAGAACCTCCGACCGCCTCCCAGCCGACCCGCGATCCCCCTGGCGACCCCCACGACCCCCCCACCCCCCCTTCCCCGTACCTTTGGTAGTTGGGCCAGAAGGGAGCCCAAACCCTCCTGGCCACGGCGACCCCCTAACCCCACCCCGCACTACATTACGGGCAGGAGGGATCCCAGGCCCTCCTGCCCTCGACGCAAACCCCCCTCCCCCCCAAGAACCTCCGACCGCCCCCCAGCCGACCCGCGATCCCCCTGGCGACCCCCACGACCCCCCCACCCCCCTTCCCCGTACCTTTAGTAGTTGGCCGGACAGACGGGAGCCAAACCCGCCTGTCCGGCAGGCAGCCAACGAAGGAATGAGGCCGGATTGGCCCATCCATCCTAAAGCTCCGCCTACTGGTGGGGCCTAAGGTGCGTGGGCCAATCAGAATAGGCCCTGGAGCCTTAGGTCCCACCTGGGGGCGCGGCCTGAGGCACATGGGCCCAACCCGACCATGTGCCTCAGGCCGCGCCCCCAGGTGGGACCTAAGGCTCCAGGGCCTATTCTGATTGGCCCACGCGCCTTAGGCCCCACCAGTAGGCGGAGCTTTAGGATGGATGGGCCAATCCGGCCTCATTCCTTCGTTGGCTGCCTGCCGGACAGGCGGGTTTGGCTCCCGTCTGTCCGGCCAACTACTAAAGGTACGGGGAAGGGGGGGGGGGGGGTCGCCGGGGGGATCGCGGGTCGGCTGGGGGGCGGTCGGAGGTTCTTGGGGGGGGGGGGGGTTTGCGTCGGGGGCAGGAGGGCCTGGGATCCCTCCTGCCCGTAATGTAGTGCGGGGTGGGTTAGGGGGTCGCCGTGGCCAGGAGGGTTTGGGCTCCCTTCTGGCCCAACTACCAAAGGTACGGGGAAGGGGGGTGGGGGGGGTCGTGGGGGTCGCCAGGGGGATCGCGGGTCGGCTGGGAGGCGGTCGGAGGTTCTTGGGGGGGAGGGGGGTTTGCGTCGAGGGCAGGAGGGCCTGGGATCCCTCCTGCCCGTAATGTAGTGCGGTGTGGGGTTAGGGGGTCGCCGTGGCCAGGAGGGTTTGGGCTCCCTTCTGGCCCGATATTGTCGGGAAGTCGGCGGTGTTGTCGGGAAGTCGGGAAGTCGGCGGTGTAAGGGGGGTGGGGGGGTCGTGGGGGTCGCCAGGGGGATCGCGGGTCGGCTGGGGGGCGGTCGGAGGTTCTTGGGGGGGAGGGGGGTTTGCGTCGAGGGCAGGAGGGCCTGGGATCCCTCCTGCCCGTAATGTAGTGCGGGGTGGGGTTAGGGGGTCGCCGTGGCCAGGAGGATTTGGGCTCCCTCCTGGCCCGATATTGTTGGGGAGTCGGCGGTCCTTCGGGGGGGGGGGAGGGATGTATCGGACGTCGGGGGGGGGCATCAGGCTTTCAGGATGGGGACAGACCTTCAAGGGGGGACAGTGCACGGAAGTCAGGGGGGGTGAACGGAGAGTCGGGACAGCGCACGGAAAGTCAGGGCGGGCGAAAGGAGCGTCGGGCAGCATGCGCGGTATACCCGTGAGCGCGGTATATCAAAGTTTTTGTGCAAATCATCGTGATTTCTGCGCGCTATATTCGTGTGCGCGTTTTATACGGGTGCGTGTTATTTGCGTGAAAATACGGTACTTATCTATGAAGAAAGGCTAAAGTGGCCAGGGCTTTTCATCCTGGAGAGACTGCTCAGGGGGAGATATGATAGAGGTCTATAAAATACTGAATGGAGTGTAGCTTGTAGATGTGAGTTGCTTGTTTACTCTTTCCAAAAATATTAGGACTAGGGGGCATATACTGAAGCTACTAAGTAGTAGATTTAAAAGAAATAAATTTTCGTTCTCTCAACATGCAATTAAACTCTGGAATTCATTGCTAGATAATATAGTGAAAAGGATGTTAGCATAACAGGGTTTAAAAAAGTTTTGGATAATTTCTTGAAACAAAAGCCCATAAGCCATTATTAAGCTAGCATGGGGAAATCCACTTCTTATTCCTAAAATA
This sequence comes from Geotrypetes seraphini, assembly GCF_902459505.1. Lineage (NCBI taxonomy): Eukaryota > Metazoa > Chordata > Amphibia > Gymnophiona > Dermophiidae > Geotrypetes > Geotrypetes seraphini. The sequence goes on from NC_047087.1 coordinate 198,119,378, forward strand.
AGCAGCATAAAATCTGTTTTACTCCTTGGGATCTTGCCAGGTACTTGTGACTTAGGTTGGTCACCGTTGGAAATAGGATACTGAGCTTAATGGACCTTTGGTCTCCCACTGTGCCGCCTCTCCTCCCTTTAATCTGTCCAAAACTCTGCTGCACAACTCATCTTCTACCATCCTCGCTACACTCATGTTACCCCTCTCCTTAAATCACTTCACTGACTCCCTATCCGCTTTCGCATACAGTTCAAACTCCTATTGCTGACCTACAAGTGTTCATTGTGCTGCCCCTCAATATGTCTCCTCTCTCTTATACACCTCTTAGAGAGCTCCGTTCCTCATGTCAGCTGCTCTTAGCTGTACCCATCTCCTCAACTCCCAATTCCAGATTTCATTCCTTTCATCTAGCTGCTCCGTAGGCCTGAAATAAACTACCTAAGTATGTCCGCCAAGCCCCTTCCCTTGTTGAGGGGCGAGGATGTGGGCGGAACAGGGCATGGCCAGACGGAACTGGTCGGGCCTGGGGGCGGGGCCATGGGCACGGATTTTCCTTTTGGAAAATCTGGTAACCCTAGTTTGGGCAGACGCGATTCCGTATAGGAAGCCAGTGTGTGATTCTCAGCCACTTCTTAGGTGGCTTCTGAGACCGTGTCCTACACAGAATCTGCCTGACCGTGTGTACTACAAGGCCATAGATATTATATTGAAAATACCAAATATATGAGCATTTTGACCAAGATATTTTTGAATAAGAAAGCTTTCTGGGATGGTCTAAGAAGAAAATAAGTATTCAAACATCAAAGCTCTATTGGAAGAGAGCTCCAGCATTGGACAACTTGAAACTCAAAAGCATTTTTCAAGCTCCTAAGATAAGATATACCCATTGGTAAGGGAAAATTAATAATTGCTGAATGAGATCTTAAAGACTTAGCATTACTAGGATAGCAGAATAATTGAAGCGTGTATGCAGGGCCAACTCGTGTCTCCACAGGGAGCCGGTAAAGTTCAGTCAGAATTTGAAATGAACCGACACTAGCTGTTTTGTGACATCTAGAATCACATGAGCTGCTACATTTTGTAATGTCTGAAATTTCACGATTAGTTTGAAATATATGAGCACAAACCATTGCAATTGAACAAATGAGAGAGAATTAGAGCCTGGACTAATATGTGTCACAATCTAAGAAAAGGTACCAAGTCTTAGTGCGCGCTTACTTGAGAAATGAGGCAACAATGTTAGTTGGGTTCTATTTATTTGTTGAATTATATTGTTAATTGAAACGGTATATCTTTGGCAAATGAAATGATAGAAAGATGTGGTTTGTTGCATTTGAATCAGCCTCTTCTTGATTACTTAGCCAGCTGAATAACTCAATTTCTAAGACTTGGCCTCTTTTCTTGGATCATGACACATATCGAATAACATTCTACAAATAAAGATCTAATGGTATGGAACCTTCATAATCTAAATAAAACCAGTCTTGATTACTTTATTGACCTGAAAGTTGAAGGAGAGATTAAAGTCTAAAATAACTCTAAAAACTGAAGAGGATTGTGTGGCGCAGTGGTTGAAGCTACAGCCTCAGCACCCTGGGGTTGTGGGTTCAAACCCCACGCTGCTCCTTGTGATCCTGGGCAAGTCACTTAATCCTCCATAGCCCCAGGTACGTTAGAAAGATTGTGAGCCCACGGGACAGATAGGGAAAATACTTGAGTACCTGATTGTAAAACCGCTTAGATATTCTTGATAGGCGGTATATAAAATCCTAATAAAACTTGAAACTTGTAGGAAAGGCCAGTAGTTAATGCTAGCAACTGAGGAATCGATCTAAAATGGTTAGTTAACCATAAAAATGTGGTCTTATCCTTATTCATCATTAAGTCATGCAAACTAGATCAGTTTTCGTCAGCTTCAACACAATTTAAAGAGAATCTTATCACATAGATTTGTAAAAGAAACAACTACAAGCATATCATCAGCATATAAATATTATAAAATATCTAAGAAAGTTCTCTCTGAATGATGAGTGGGGAGCCCTGAGAGACCCTACACATAGAATTCCAGGTGGATGACAGAGAATAATTCATTTTAATTTCATAGGACCTATTAAAAACGTTCTAAATTATCTAAAGATTATTCCTGAATCGGCCATAGAGCTTAATTTAATAAAGTAGCATATCATGTATGTGAGAAACGAAGAATCAGCTCCCAAGGATACTCCATAAAGTCTTGTAGTAAAGCAGAATATAATTTATTTCTCTCTGGACAGACAGGATGTCCAAATGCAAAAATAGCAAACTAGGCACACAGAGCTCAATACAATCATTCATTATATAGTTAGTTCACATATTTCTTAGTCCCTCCTGCCTGTCTGCTCATTGGTTAGAGCAGCAGCAGTTCACAACCTATCAAACGTTTCCCTTTTTTCCCACATCTCTGTTTACTTCTCCTATTACCCTTAGTTCTGGGACCACCAACCCTATTTTCTATTTCCCATATATGGTTACCGGATCCTCCCATCACATGCTCATTCTTCATGCTATGTGCTGCGTCTTCGACTGGTTACTTTAACAAAGTCCTTATGTTATACTGCTGAGGCATCATGCTCTACAGCTACTGGAGGCATTGCGTTCTCAGGAATGTCTCATCCCCCCTCCCTTACTGTCTTTTGCACACCTTGGCAATATTCCCCTACTGTATCTATGTGTTATTACACTCTGCAATAATTAACATTATACACCTGTTAGCAAAATATATTAGTAATTCGCTCTATTATAAACTCATTTCTTAGTTCATTTCTCACAATGCATAACAGTGTCAAGATCAGCAGTTAGCTCAAATTGAAGAAGGACTACACCCATACCCTTTGATAGAAAATTCTTTGCATCCATTGTTAAGGACAGCAGAACAGAGTCTGTACTAAGTGCTGATTAAAAACCAAACTGAATCTTGCTCAGGCAGTTATAATGATGTATATAATCAGTGAGTTGCTTAGCTATAAAGGATTCCATAAGCTTAAGTATTAAAGGAACGCTAGCAACTGGACAAAAATCAAAAGGCTGAATGGCATTTAAACCTGTTTTTTAAAAATTGACATCACAATGATATTATTCAGATTTGAAGGGAAAAGCCCTAATTATAAAAAATTATTAATCAATAATGTAAGCCATGTAATCATAAAGGCCGGTGGATTTGCTTGAGAACCACTTCTGAAGAGAACGGAGCACCCTAATTACTAAGAATTATCAACAATCAAACCAAAAATTTATACGTGGGATCTCTTAGAGAAAGGAACAGACAGTGGTTACTGAGGATGGGCAGACTGGATGGGCCATTTGGCCTTTATCTGCCATCATGTTTCTATGTTTCTACTGAAAGTGAGAAACCAGTTGCAAAACGTAGCTCAAAATTATAGTGGAGAAAAAAGACCTCAGTACAAAAGGATCTATATCAGTTTAAGCAGAATGCTACAATTATGACGCATTCACAATAATCATAGGCCATAAAAAAAATCACCACCATTTCTTTCAGCAAATCAAATACATCAACTGCTTCTCTCCAACAGTAGGAATTGATGAGAGCGGTATTAGGTTGTGTAAAGCAAGTGGAGTCACAAACTTCCAAATGCGAAATCAATAAATATATGTACTTTACAGCTGCATCTGTTTATCAATCATCAAAGCTGCTGAAGCCAAAAAAATGTAAGTGTCACTTATCTGCCTTGTAACCCAACTTGCATCTTCCAAACAATATCCCAACAAGTGTATCCTATTTCACCACCACATCTTCAGGGGATAGTCACTTTCAAAATCACTGTTTGTCAGCTGCCTCCAAGATGGCAATCCTGCATCCAAATGTTCTCTTTAAAATCTGCATGTGATGACGGAAGTTCAGGTGTTTAAAAACTCTACCTCTTAAAGCATTTAATAGCAATATCTCTAGCTCCTTAGGAGCAACAGTCTGCAGTACAAATATCCAGTGCTGTTTTCTTGGCCTTCTTGGCAAATATCCTTCCAACATTCGCTCACAGTCAGTTATTCAAGCACCAAACATTTGAAAGAAGAGAAAACATGACCTTTCTCTTTATAGTGCTTTTTGAGAGGAAACACAATGCCTGTGGTTCAATCAAACAGGTTTTTAAAATAATCTTGATGTCCCCCCACATAAAAAAGTTCACAAAGGCAAATTAATAGATAAATAACATTACTTGACAAACATGAAGTTATGGACTGCAAAGAAAAAATGTTGTGTATGTGGATCTTGAAAACAAGATACTTCTAATATCATATCGTGTATGAGCGTTGACCACATTTTTTATGCATACCTTGAGCTTCCCTCCTCTGCATTCCAGCCAACCATACTGATGCTGGACATAAATGATCTCTCAAACTAAATTTTGTTCATAAGAAAACAAAATATTAGAGGCCTGAAACACTGGAAACACCTTCAACATCTCCAAATGCTTCTTAATCGCACGTACCATCTTGGGCAAGTGCACATTATATCTCAAACACAAGCAATAATGTCTTCATCTTCTGGGTTGACGGTCAGTCTAGAAGAGGTATGCAGGCAGATTGATAGGCTTAAGAGCGATAAATCCCCAGGACCGGATGGCATCCATCCAAGAGTCATCAAGGAACTGAAAGGGACTATAGCTAAACTGCTTCAACTAATAGCCAATCTGTCGATCAAATCAGGAAAGATTCCGGAAGATTGGAAGGTGGCAAATGTTACGCCGATCTTCAAAAAAGGTTCAAGGGAAGATCCGGGAAACTACAGACCGGTGAGTCTGACCTCGATAACGGGAAAGATGGTAGAGATGTTGATAAAGAACCGCATCATTTATCACCTTGACGGACACAATCTGATGAGGACCAGCCAGCACGGCTTCAGCAAAGAAAGATCTTGCTTGACAAACTTGCTGCACTTCTTTGAGGGGTTAAACAGGCGGATAGACAAGGGTGACCCAGCCGACATTGTATATCTGGATTTTCAGAAGGTGTTCAACAAGGTTCCACATGAACGACTACTTCGGAAAATTGCAAGCCATGGAATCGAGGATGAAATACTCACATGGATTAAAAACTGGCTGGTGGATAGGAAACAGAGAGTGGGGGTAAATAGACAATACATGGACTGGAAGAGCGTCACCAGTGGGGTACTGCAGGGCTCGGTGCTTGGACCCGTGCTCTTCAACATATTTATAAATGATCTGGAAATTGGTACGACGAGTGAGGTGATTAAATTTGCAGACAATACAAAGTTATTCAGAGTAGTAAAGACACAGGGGGATTGCCAAGATCTGCAACGTGACATAACCACGCTCGAGAAATGAGCAGCAACAAGGCAAATGAGGTTCAACATGGACAAGTGTAAGGTGATGCATGTCGGTAACAAAAATCTCATACATGAATACAGGATGTCCAGGGCAGTACTTGGAAAGACCCCCCCCAGGAAAGAGACTTGAGAGTACTGGTCGACAAGTCAATGAAGCCGTCCGTGGAATGTGCGGCGTCGGCGAAAAGGGCGAACAGAATGCTAGGAATGATTAAAAAGGGGATCACGAACAGATCAGAGGTTATCATGCCGTTGTACAGGGCCAGGGTGCGCCCTCACCTGAGTACTGCGTCCAGCACTGGTCGCTGTACATGAAGGAGAACATGGTACTACTTGAAAGGGTCCAGAGAAGAGCGACTGGTTAAGGGGCTGGAGGAGTTGCCGTACAGTGAGAGATTAGAGAAACTGGGCCTCTTCTCCCTTGAAAAGAGGAGACTAAGAAGAGACATGATCAAAACATTCAAGATACTGAAGGGAATAGACTTAGTAGATAAAGACAGGTTGTTCACCCTCTCCAAGGTAGGGAGAACGAGAGGGCACTCTCTAAAGTTGAAAGGAGATAGATTCCAGGTAGTTCTTCTTCACCCAGAGAATGGTGGAAAACTGGAATGCTCTTCCGGAGTCTGTTGTAGGGGAAAACACCCTCTAGAGATTCAAGACAAAGTTAGACAAGTTCCAGCTGAACCGGAATGTACTCAGGTGAGGCTGGACTCATTTAGAGCACTGGTCTGACCCAGCAGTGGCAATTCTTATGTTCTGTACATATTCTTTTCTCCAATAAATCATCTCTATAGTTATATAAAGCTCTTTTAGCTGCTGTCTTAACAATATTTCCAGAGTATTCATGTTGACATAATTTCATTATTAAACTAGTTGACATTTCTGATACTATTCCTTAGAGCAGTGTCTCGCAAACTTTTTCAAGCTGGGGCACACTAAACCTAGTGTCCCCAGCTCGAGAAACCCGGAAGTGCCCTGGCATAGGCGTGATGATTTCATGCGCATACATTACATCAGTGCGCTGCCATCAGCAAATGTGCAAAGGCCCGTCAAACGTGCCTTGTGCCGACAGAAAGACCCGCACTGGAGAGAAGGGACGGCAAAGAGAAGAGGTGCCGGCATCGGGAGATTGCTTACAGGACGTGCCTCTCTTCGTGAGAGGCACGTCCTGTAGATAGTCATCCAGTGCCGGCATCTCTCCTCTTCCCCAGTGTACCACAGCACACCAGAAATCTCAGGAAGCACATGGTTTGCGATACACTGCCTTAGAGGAACAAATCTGTGGATAACGTAAGAATTGTAAAAATGGAATACTATTGTGAGAGTGGATAGGACGCATGCTAGAAAAATGCAACAAAGTGTTACGGACACCCTAATCACTCCACCCAAAAAAGCACAGACAGAAAGTATAACATACAACTGAGGCTCCATTAAGATGATTACACTTTTTGCCTTCCCCATGTGCAAAATCGCAATGTCACCATAAGAAACTTGCACCAATTAGCACCAGCGACAAGTCCTCCAGATACCCTGGAAGCTGCCGCTCAAGCCAGCTACAGAAAATTAGAATGTAAGAATAATAATTTTTGTATTACCAGTATTAATTTTTAATTTTAAAAGCAACAATATCACAAGTACAAGCTTGTTAAAGAAATACAGAGCTTATTAATTAGCAATAACTAAAGAAGAATTAACAACAACAAAAACAAAATAAGAAAACTCCTTCTTTGACCACAGTCAAGATGGGGAGGGAACTAACCATGTTAAGGAGATCAAATCAAAGAAAAAATAAAGAAAATTTATCACCATGAAATATCCCCATCCATACATTTTTTTTAAATCTCTTATTTCAAATTCTCTTCCTTCTCTACATTTGTTTTTTTTAAAGTGCCCTTCAGTGCACATGGTAACACAGTAAATGACATAGTAACATAGTAGATGACGGCACCATCTAACTCAACCTTTTGAAGCATCCAGTTGAGATCTTCAAGCCCAAAAAGGCTTTCAACTTGCCAGCTTCTCTAGTTGTGATGCCAGTGTTCAATTATGAAGGAGTGTAGCTTGCATTGTGCAGTGGGTGCTGTTCTAGCTGCCTGGTTGGGCAGACTGCATGGACCATGCAGGCCTTTATCTGCCATTAAATTTTAATCAAGTAGGGCAGACTGGATGAACCATTCGGATCTTTATCTGCCGTCATCTGCTATGTTACTATGTCATGTTACTATGTCATTTACTGTGTTACCATGTGCACTGGAGGGTATTTAAAAAAACAAATGTAAAGAATAATAGCAGCATGTAGAGAAGGAAGAGAATCTGAAAGAAGAGATTAAAAAAAAAAAAAAATGTACACACCAGTGAGGAGACACTCAATGAAGTTACATGGGAATACCTTTAAAACCAATAGGAGGAAATATATTTTTACTCAATGAATAGTTAAGCTTTGGAACTCGTGGTTAGCGTAGCTGGATTTAAAAAAAAAAGTTTGGACAAGTTTCTGGAGGAAAAGTCCATAGTCTGCTATTGAGACAGACATGGGGGAGGACACTGCTTGCCCTGGGATCGGTAACATGGAAGGTTGCTACTATTTGCATTTCTAATCTAATCTAATGTAATCCTTAGGTTTGTATACCGCATCATCTCCACGTTCGTAGAGCTCGACGCGGTTTACAGTAGGAGAAATAGGAAGGAACTACAACAGAGGGTTAGAGGTAGAAGTGTGAAGAAAATTTCTATCAGGTATTTGTGACCTTAATAGGCCACTGGGCTAGATGGACCATTGGTTTGACTCAGTATGGCTAGTCTCCCAAATACTAGTTAAGAGACATTGAGGAAGGAGGGGGGACATGCAGAACACATGTAGAACATTTTATCATTACTAGGAATCCTACTCTCCTCCACTTCCAATGGAGCACTGGCTAAAGCCTAGACACGAGTAAACTTTGTAAGCACAAATAAAAGCAGCAGAATACTTGATAAAATATTTTTTTACATCAGCCCTATCAAACATTCTCTGAAAAATCCATCCTTCATCCTCACTCCAGCTGGATCTCTCTCTGAGTTAAGGCTGCTTACAATCAGTGACTTTTGTCCTATCACAGTTGTCAAGGTACAAGGACCGGTGTTTGAGCAAAAGGCTAATCCTACAGAGTATAAAGACGGTGATGGGGAGAAGGAAAGAGGGGAACAAGTGGGCTGTTTACTAAAGGAGGTTCCAAAAATAGAAAAGTACAATACTTGACAACGTGTTTTCTGCCAAAATAGTGAGTTTGTTGCTAAATCATAAATCCACAAGATGGTGAAAAGTTTTCCTTCCATTCTGAAATTCTCTCGGGATGTATAGTAGAGATTCAAGTTTAAATTAAGATCCTTTGTTAAAAGAGTGCCTTCTTTTCTTATATGGTGCTTACACTATATGGAATGAGATCCACATAACAAAAGCAAGAGATATGCAGCGCACAGAGGCTATAAAGCATGTACTGTACATTACCTGAATTATTGAAATAACAATAGGAAGAAAGTGAAGAAAGCAGAGCGGCATGTGTTTTCGGGACCAAGATCTTGGGTTTACTCTCTTGCTGATTCACTGCTCTCAGCTTGAATGGAATTCTCTCTCTCTCTCTCTTCCTCCCTCTGTAGTGGACAGGGCAGCAGAATTGGATTTGGTTTGGGTGAGATTTTTTTTCTCCCTTTTCTAATAAGAAAGAGAGCCAAATATCTCTGTCTGAGTTGTGCACCAGATTTTAAAAAACCCCAAAAGGACAGATGCAGCATTGATGTCCTATTTCCAGATCCTCCTGGAGACCCCTGATATGTCATGTTCCTTGAGATAAGACTTGCAGAGCATGAGTGCACAAGATCAATCCTTCAGGACCACAAACAAGTCAGGTTTTCAGGATATCATGTAGAATATGCATAAGACAGATATGTACGCATGCTAGCTCCATTATATGCAAATCTTATACATATTCACTAGAGATATCATGAAAAAAGGACCTGTCTGCAACCCTCAAGGACTGAGGCCTAGATGCACTAAATGCTCTAATCGTGTACTGAGGGCTACTAAACCAGTTTGACTGGTTTAGCGAATGACTAAATTTGCCAACCCGATGTTCAAAACAGCTCACCGCGTGATTTTCTGTGCGTTCATACATTCTTCAACTCTGGCATGCAAATGACCTCATTACTAAATGACCTCCGGAACAAAAATAAAGGCAAGAGAGATGCACACTCTCTCCTTCTTCCGCAAACCCCCCATGCCAAGACAAACCGACACCCCTTCACACACCAGGATCCCCTCCCTATACTTTTGTAAAAATCGGCAGGAGGGATGCCTACTTCCTCCTGCCACTGTGAACCCCACCCCTGCCAAACTGACATCCCCTGCCAGGACCCCCCACTCCCTATACTTTACAAAAATTCATCAGGAGGGATGCCCACTCCCTCCTGCCACCGGATACTCCTTGCCCCTCACGAACTACCACCATACCTCTACATGAACATAAGCAGTGCCTCTGCTGGGTCAGACCAGGGGTCCATCATGCCCAGCAGTCCGTTCATGCGGCGGCCCATCAGGTCCAGGACCTGTTAGTAACCCTCTATCTATACCCTTCTATCCCCTTTTCCTTCAGGAAATTGTCCAATCCCTTCTTGAACTTCAATACTGTACCCTGTCCTATCACGCCATCTGGAAGCGCATTCCAGGTGTCCACCACCCGTTGGGTGAAGAAGAACTTCCTAGCATTGGTTATGAATCTGTCCCCTTTTAATTTTTCCGAATGCCCTCTCGTTCTTGTAGTTTTCGAAAGCTTGAAGAATCTGTCCCTCTCCACTTTCTCTATGCCCTTCATGATTTTGTAAGTCTCTATCATGTCCCCTCTAAGCCTCTGTTTTTCCAGGGAAAAGAGCCACAGTTTCTCCAATCTTCCAGGGTATGAAAGGTTTTCCATACCTTTTATCAAACGTGTCGCTCTCTTCTGAACCCTCTTGAGTATCGCCATATCCTTCTTTAGGTACGGCGACCAATAATGGATGCAGTACTCCAGATGCGGGTACACCATCGCCCGATACAACGGGAGGATAACTTCTTTCTTTCTGGTTGCAATACCCTTCTTGATTATACCTAGCATTCTATTCGCTTTCTTAGCGGCCGCTGCAAACTGTGCCGACAGCTTCATGGTCTTGTCCACTATTACCCCCAAGTCCTTTACTTGGGTACTCTCACTCAGTAACAGCCCTCCCATCATCACCTCTTGATCCTTTTTTAAAGATGGGCGTAAAATTGGCTATCTTCCAATCCTCCGGGATCATGCCTGTTTTTAGGGATAGATTACAGACTTGCTGTAGTAGTGCCACTATCTCCTCCTTCAGTTCTTTCAGTACCCTAGGGTGGATTCCGTCTGGGCCCGGTGATTTGTCAGGTTTTAGTTTTTTTATCTGCCTGTGAACGTCTTCGAGGCTTACTTCCATGGATGTTAATTTTTCTGCTTGGTCTCCTTTGAACATTTGTTCAGGTTCCAGTATGTTGGATGTGTCGTCTTTTGTAAATACTGACGAAAAGAACATGTTTAGTCTTACCGCCACTTCTTTCTCCTCTTTCACCATTCCCTTCCTATCTCTGTCATCCAGCGGTCCCACCTCCTCCCTGGCCGGCTGCTTCCCTTTAACATATCTGAAGAACGGTTTGAAATTTCGTGCTTCCCTAGCTAGCCTCTCTTCATATTCACTTTTTGCTTTTCTAACCACGAGGTGACATTCTTTTTGATACTTCCTGTGTTCTTTCCAGTTCTCCTTGGTTTTGCCCTTTTTCCATTTCTTGAAAGAATTCTTCTTATCACCTATCGCTTTCTTCACGTCTTTAGTTTTCCACGTCGGGTCCTTTGTTCTGTTCTTTTTGCACCCTTTTCTGAATTTGGGGATATACAGATTTTGCGCCTCGCTCATCGTGTCCTTAAATAAAGACCAGGCTTGCTATACAGTCTGCCATTTCTTTGAGCTGCTCCTAAGTTTCTTCCTTACCATTACCCTCATTGCTTCGTAGTTTCCTTTCTTGAAGTTAAAAGTTGTCGCAGTGGTTCTCTTTCCCTTCGGTATTCCTACTTCAACTTTGAACTTGATCATATTGTGATCGCTGTTTCCCAACGGTCCCACTACTTCCACTTCCTTTGCAGGTCCTCTTAGACAGCAGAAGGGATGCCCAGTCCCTTCTGCTCACAGGACCGTCACTCCAAAATGGCAGGCTTTTGCCTTCCTGATGCATCCTAGGATACACAGGGAGGGGCCTTGGGCATCTGAGCCAATCAGGGCTTTAGGCTCCTCCCAGTGTATTCCAGGATACATGGGGAGGGGTCTAAGGCCCTGATTGGCTCAGATGCCTAAGGCCCCTCCCAGTTTGGTTTGGCTCAATAGGGAAGTTCGTGGAGGCAGGAGGGAGTGGAAATCCCTCCTGCCGATTTTTATTAAAGTACAGGGAGGAGGGTTTTGGTGGGGGGTGGGTTGATTTGGCTCGGAGGAGGGTTTGTGGTGGCAGGAGAGAGTAGGCATCCCTCCTGCCTCTATTTTTGTTCCGGGGATTGTCGGGGGGGAGGCATCATGGGGGGGGGGGGGAGTTCAACTTTTTCTTTTTTTATGGGGCAGATACTGTGCATGTGTAACACATGTACAACATGTGTGACATTTAAAGAAAAAAGCACAAAAACAGCTGAGTGGCAGGAGGCTGCTTTGGGGATTCCCCTGCCACTCAGCTGTCTGGGCTTTCACAAACAGGCTCTGTGCCTGTGTGACAGTCAGTTTCTAAATGAGTGATCGGATGGGATTACTGCTGCTTTTCGCAAAACTCATTTGCATGGGAAGCCATTTGAACATTGTTCGCCGTTTAGAAATCAGCCAAAAATTCAGCCCACAACGACCTGCATGGTCTTAGCAACCGTTTTTAGTGCATCTAGCTCTGAACTTGTTCACCCCTACTATGACAGTAGCAATTTTTTTCTTCTGTGACAAGTTTTACAGGAAGAAGCCAAGGCCAGCATCTGTTTTGCTGTATTCTTAATTATGCAACATGGAAAGTTTCAGTTAACTTTCTAGCTCCTAAAAAATGGGTCTATCAGAATCATAACTAGGGGTTGGCAATATGCCCGGGGCATAAAGATGGCAATTCTATAAATTGTTGCCAAGATTTAACCAAGGCAATCTATAATATAGGGGCAGATTCTCAAAACTAAAATCTGCCTTTAACATGCTCACTAAACCAGTTCCAGCCAATTTGGTGTGTACATATTTTAGTGCCAGATTATCAAAACAGCTTACCACGGTCTTTTCTGAGTTTTCCAGCAGTCTCCGATACTGCAGTGCAAACGTAGTACAACAGGGTCATTAATATTACCCTGAAAATCCCTCCTTCCACAGTCAAAGCAGGGACATTTTTAGGCGGGGAGGGGGGTCACTTCTGTATCATATCTCCCACCTCCCTCCTTTCCTCAAGGGCAGGGGTGTCAAACTCAATCACATTAAGGGGCCAAAATCCAAAACACAGGCTAAGTCGCGAGCTAGACCCCGCCCAATCTCTGCCCCAGACCCCGCCCCCATAATAATACTAATTATAACACCATTTTTTCCATTCATTTTTCATATATACACACACAATATAATCTTATTAACACATAATGGTAATGGTTAACCACAAAATTAAACTACACAAAACACACTGTATGCTTCTCAACATTTACTCCTACCAGAACACAGATAACCCCTATGCAAATACGGGACCAAAAACTAAAAGTACTAATATATTTTTTTTTAAAACACTCTAAGATTCAAGATTCTGCATGCAGAACAACCCCCAGAGAAAAAGAAACAAATGTATTTCTTCCTGAGCAGTGTAAAAGAGACAGCAGATTAAAATGCTCAAAACTGACAATTCAAACTTGAAAATAAAAACATTCCCCCTACCTTTCTTGTCTCTCTCCTTCCATGATGTGCCTCCCTCCAGCGGGTGTCAAACCTTCTGGCCGGCTCGAACATGGCCGTTTTATGCGGCTTGCGGTCCGATGCCCCCCCCCCCCCCCCCCCCCCGGTGTCATCTTGTGGCCGGCTCCCTCCTCCTCACAGCCGTAGTGTGCAAGGATCCGCGTGCAGTGGCTCCTCGTGCGTCCTGCACCTGAACCGGATGAGGTGTGGGACGCGCAAGGAGTCACTGCACGTGGCTCCATGCACATTATGGCTATGAAGAGGAAGGAGCCGGCCACAAGGTAAAACTGAGGGCATTGGACCGCAGGCCACATAAAACGACCAGGTGGGCTGGATTTGCCCAGGGGCCTTGAGTTTGACACCTGTGCTCTAGGGTATACATATTCAGATCTGGGCAGACTTTCATGGTCTGAATCCTATAAATGGTTTGGATAGGCTGGAGTGAGCTTCAACGGTAACTCCAGTAGTTGGAACCTAAGGACAGAACCAGGCGGACTTCTAAGGTCTATGGCCCAGAAATAACAACGAAAAAATACATATTAATTTAATCGTGAACTTGTAATGCATGCAAGTATATGGCAGACTGGATGGACCGTTCAGGTCTTTATTTGCTGTCATTTACTATATTACTATGTTCAAGTCTCGTCTCATGTGTCTGTTGGTGCAAATCCCATACCATTTTCATCACCTTCCTCTGAACAGCTTCAAGTCTTTATAAATGATCCCCTTTCTGGCAAAGTAGATCCAATCTGCAGAACCTGCAAATGTCACAAAAATCTTAAACTATAGTTTGCAGAAGCTGTTTCAGACCGAGTCTGCTTGTTTGTTCAGTTCTGCCTATCTGTGAGTCACAGTGGCCACCTGCAGCCGATTCCTCAGAATGCTTCAGTATTCCTAATGAGTTAATTGCTGCCAGCAAGTGAATAATTGATATGAAGGTATTGTTGTTGAAATATCGGCTGCTGCTGTGACATGTTGGTGACTTAATGAAATGATTCCCAGTTCTAATTGGCATATCCTTAACCAGTTACGGGCCCTGCAGTGCCTTCCCACTCTCATAGGTACCCCTCTGTGATATTTAATAAAAGTCATTCTGGTTCAGGCTTTCCAGGTATCTCTGTTATTCGAATCTGAACCTAACTGAAATACCACACCATAACAATCCTTTTGGCAACACATTGTGACATACCTGAAATTAATTTGTGCTGTATCTTGCCCTTTTAAGTAAGCATGCATTCCATATAGGGTTACTAGTTACTTATGTAAAATTTGGACCCATAGACCCGCCCCAGGCCTGCTCAGTTCCACCCATGCCACGCCCCAGCCTCACCCCTAATCCCTGCTGACATGATCTTTTCAAAACTCAGACAAAGTGCCAGTTTTGAAAAGCCATCCGGATGCCTGGACAAGCCCTCTAAAAAAGAGAATATGTCTGGGTAAATCCAGACATCTAGTAACCCTAATTTCATATATTATTTTTAATACCTGCCCCTTGTTTTGTGCTCTTTTTTGACTGCACAAGCCACAAACTATACTAAAATTAAGGTGTTCATTTGTAGAAAAAAAATGAAAGATGTCCAAAAAGTAGTAGAGGGCTATTTCTGGTGAAGTACGGTGTTACCTGCCTCTGGAACCCCTGCGGCTCCTTTTTCCTGCTTAAACTTTCTTGAGCTGCGCCGCAAAGTAACGGGCGTAGCTTTGAACAGATGCGTGACATCAGCTGGGTCCTCCTGCTACCATCTAAAAGGACGCTGCGGCTGCGTGCACGGCCGCAGGGCACGCTAGGTCCCTTGGGAGCCACAAGGAGCCCACCACCACCTCAAGGAAAGCTAAGTGACTTTATATTAAATTTTTTTTTTTTTTTTTAAATCATGGTTTTTTCTTAGCCCCTGTTATTTGTGGGAGATTACAGATTTTAAAACTTTGTGGTAATATGGGGAAAAGGAAAATAAAACCTCTTAGCTCCACGCCATCTATAGGAGGCACGATGGATCATCACATTGTACGCACCACA
The DNA here is from genome assembly GCF_902459505.1 of Geotrypetes seraphini. Classification (NCBI taxonomy): domain Eukaryota; kingdom Metazoa; phylum Chordata; class Amphibia; order Gymnophiona; family Dermophiidae; genus Geotrypetes; species Geotrypetes seraphini. The sequence continues at coordinate 198,134,686 of NC_047087.1, forward strand.
GGTGGGTCTGCTCCAATTAAGGTAGCTGACTCAGTCTCTGGGGCATTTCTCAGTCCACAAGATAGGACTCCTCCTTCCCCTCCAACTCATTCTTGTGAATTTGGTGCCGAAGTAGCTTCCAAAGATTCAGTGGGAGAGCTATCTTCTTCAGAAAATCAGATAACTTTTAGGGTAATGCCCAAAGCAATTCCTCAAGAAGTTTTGTTGGAGGAATCTATGCCCAAAAAGAACTCACAAGATATTACCGTATAGACTCACGAGAATTCGTGTGAGCCAGTAAGGAAGCCGCTCAGCACCCGTCAGCAGCACCAAATCATGCTCCTGCTGCTCAGCGGCCAAAGATACGATCTCGCGGCAGCCGGTTAGTAGCAGGGCAGGAACTCAAAAAGTTTGCTCCTGCCCGCTGCACCTCCACCGGGGATCAGCAGATGAGGTATGAGGCTAGGGCAGGGAGGGGGCAGGATGCATTGCCTGGGAGGGAGGGTGCAAAGTATGACGGGGGATGGAAGGAAGGGTGCTGGGTGCAGAGCCTGACAGAGAGGGAGGGAAGAAAGGGTGCTGGGTGCAGAGCCTGACAGGAGGGGAGGGAGGGAAGGGTGCTGGGTGCAATGCCTGGCAAGAAGGGAGCTGGGTGCAGTGCCGGACAGGGGAGGGAGGGAAAGGGGCTGGGTGCAGAGCTTGGCAGGCAGGGGGCTATATGTAGACCCTGACAGGGCAGGGCATTTGAATATTAAGTCGCCAGATTTATATTCGAGTCAATGATTTTTCTTCCTTTGAGGGCAAAGGGGGGTCTCGACTTATATTCGAGTATATACGATACTTTAAAAGATTTGTGGGATTTGAACACTCGTGTAGAGGGGTTGATAAGATCAGTAATTAAGCAAAATGTTGATTTCTCAAAGGAGGTAGTTGCTAAATTTGAGAATATTGATCCTAACTGGAAAATTTTAGATAAAAGAACAATTAAGGCTGAAACGTGTATTTCCACATTACAGAAAATATTTTCCTCAACTATAAAAGATTCATATGTGATATATTCTAAGATTGAAATTATGGAAAATCAATATCGTGCTCGGAATCTGCACATGGTAAACTTCCCTTTTACTCATCTGTTAACCCTAGAGATACTATTACGTAATATATTTTAAGGAAATATTAGGATTACCAGATGCAGATTCTGTGAGCATTGCAAATTGTTATTACATTCATCAAAGGAAAAAGAAAATTAGTTCCACACAGGAATTAGACCAATTAGAACCAGTAGAATTTGACTTAACATCCTTTTTGGAAGATTACAAAGATACGATTTCTGCTCGGTCTACACTCCTGTTAACCTGTAGTAACAAATCCTATATAGGACTTGTTCTGAGAATATATTTTAAAAATAAAATGGCAAAATTTTGTGGGGACACAATCCTCATATTTCCTGATGTGGCATAAGCCACGCAATTAAGGCGAAAGGCTTTTTTGCAATTGAAATCTAGGGTATTATCATTGGGAGCTACTTCTTACTTAAAATTTCCCTGTAAGTGCATAATTAAGCTCCAGGAACATGAGTACATTTTCTGGGATGTTAATCAATTAGAACAGTTTATAATCCAACGGCAACAACATTAAAGCTAAGTAACAGATTTTTATGAGTAGTCACGAATTGGTTCACACTGTGATTGTATAGAGAGTATAGAATTGGCTATTTTTGTTTGATATAGATAATATCCTCTCTTTGGCTGTATAAATACTCTTGTTAATGATGTATATAAGGATGAATGGTCCTTCAATTATGTGGGCTAGAGGGATATTGATATGAATTACAAAAACGTAAATGAGATATTTTCTTGTATTATATTGTTTTTGATCCATTTCCTTGCTGTATATGCAGAATTGTAATAAAATATAAATTAAAAAATAAGTAGCATAAAGGGGCAGATGGATATTTTTCTCGCTAAATTGGTTTAATTCTTTCTGTCTTGTCAAACTGGGCTTTTTGCATAGAAGTAGGTCAGAGTAGGTCAGATTGGGCTACCCTTGGAAGTGGAGTACCCCAAGGATCAGCTTTATCGGCTGACCTATTTAATAGCTTTTTAATACTGTGTAAACTCGGACTTTAACTTGTCATAAAACAAAAAGGATCAATGGGTTCCTGCTCCTGAAGAAGAAAGCGAAACAGAGCTCTATCAGGCAGTGACTGATTTCTTTTGGACCCAGATAAGTTTGATTTTCAATCACACTGGGTATTTTGTTATTGATTAGAGCAGTGAAAGAAAATTGAAGATAGCATTTGTCACATGAGTAGAGTACATTATAAAACTTTTCACATTATTTTTCACTTATTTAGTATATTTTTTCACTCTAGAGGAGACATTATGATGTACGGGGCAAACTCATTTAGGCTATAGCCTTTAAGTTAAATATGAGTTGTCTGCCAGAGGGTATACTACTAGGGATTTAATTCATTGCAGTTCCCCGGTACTGAGGTCTCTCTCTTTGCTTATTGTTGATTGATTTATATATTTTTTTTGTTGCATCTTTATTTTTTTGCACTCTCCCCATTTTGGCTTATATAGTAAGGGTATATATACCCTTGCTATACTCATGGCCAATTTTTTTGGGGGGGAATTCTGCCATATAGGTGCCACCTGCAGCCATAAGGGCTATTGGGGTTGTAGACAGGTAGGTATAGTGGGTTTTGGAAGGGAATTGTGGTGAGTTGATTATGTGGCACCCTTTTTGTGTAGTTCACAGCAGTGCCCTGTAAGGTGACCCACTGCTCTGTTGTCATGTCTGAGTGGCCAATCCATCACAATGTTGGCCCCTCCCATATCCAAAAGGTCTTGCTCTGGACATTTTAGACTTGGACAAATTTTGGGCCTAGAACGTGGCATAAAGATAAGACGTAGTGGCGGGTTGGACAATCAAACGCCTGGACGTATAGATAGATGATTTTCGGAAAAAAATTATTTTGGACATACTTTTCAACAATGGACAGTTTGTTGCTACCGGCTTTGGGCGACTAGTGACTAGCGTCCTACATCCAAATCGGACTTAAACATTTTTGATTATGCCCCCCTCCCCCCACACACACGCACATGTATGTTTAACCTGTAATCCGTTCTGAGCTCTATGGGGAAAATGGGATAGAAAATTAATAAAATAAATAAAAGGTGGTTAATAAATCTAAATAAATATTAACTTCAAAGGAAGTATAAATTGTTTATCAGCAGTTGTGTGCTACTGCGCCTGCTTCTGGGTGCTAATTGTATAAAGGTGCATATGTGCCTATGTTACCTGAATAAAAGACACTCCTATAAAGTGAAGGCAAACACACAGAGAAACAAATACCATTGAAACCTATAGTTACAATTTTTCAATACCTGTTAAATCAGTATAAAGAACTTCAGAAGTGCAGCAAGTTCAGACATTGAAGTCAATGAAAAACCACTGCCTGAACTCAGTTATTGATTTCTGTATATCCCATCTTCCAAACCCAGTGCAAAATGCCAACAGTACAGTTCAATATGTATATCTTTTTTTTTTTTTTCTTTTTACACTGCAAACAAAAAAATCAAAAATAAGGCTGATACTTCCCAGGTTGCCACGAGATCTCATGCCTCATGCTTTTCAGAAGCCTTGTGAAGGGTTTGGCTCCAGATTAGAATCAAATAAAGCTCCCAAATCCTCTTCTTGGCAATCTTCCCATTCCCCACCCCCTCCTCCAGATTTTTCTAGCACCTATCAGAGGTCTTCCTGGTGGCTAGAGAGTCAGGAAGAATCTCTGTTTGCTCATGCCCCTTCGGCACCCTGGCTCAATATAGCACCTAAAGCTTAGCAGACACTTTTTCATTTACTACTGCTATTTGTAAAGCACTGCTAGACGCATCTAGATGCGTCTAGATGCATCTAGATGCACGGCATCTAGGCTTGTAAAATGGACCCACTACAAGAGTGATTTTCTAAGGGAGCCAAACTTTAAGCATTATTTTGGGTATTTTAGACCCTCTTTATTAAGCTGCAGTAGAGGTTTTTACCGCAGTCCAGGGCACGAAATGCTACAATGCTCATAGGAATTCTATGAGTGTCAGAGCAGCGTCGGAGAATTTAGCGTTCTTGGCTGTGGTAGAAACCTCTATCACGGCTTAATAAAAGGGGGGAGGGGGTAATTATTTGAGCACATGTAAATAAACCTTTATAAAATACCCAAGCAGTGCAAAAGTATTCACTTTGACAATGATGGTATATATTTTGTCAGTGGGTGTGCACAAGGAGTGGAGCTTGGGTGGCATGTGTTCTGCCTCATGCATTTAACACATGGCAATTTATCACACATTAACTGTTACCACAGCAGGGCTGGGGAGGGACCTGAGGCTCTGATTGGCCCAGGTTGTTTAAGGCCCCTATGATGGGTGGAGCCTTATGAGTCTGGGTCAATCAGAGCATTAGGCCCCTCCCCAGATGCACCGGGGAAGAGTTTAAGGCTCTGATTGGCCTGGACACCTAATGCCCCACTCATAAGAGGGGTCTTAAACAACCTGGCCAATCAGAGCCTCAGGCCCCTCCCCAGTGCATCCCAGGATGCACCGTAGAGGGGAATGCTCACCATTCTGAGGAGGCAGGCCTGCTGACCGGAGGAAGTAGGCATCCCTACAGCCAGCCATCTAAATAAAGTAATGGGGAGAGGGTCAGGGTCATCGGAGGCACTTTTTAAATCATTTGTAGCACTTATAATAGCACTGCAACAGCACTTTACTAAAATGAAATGAAGGTTTTTTTTATAAAAATAAAAGTCTCAAAAAACAAAGAAAATAAAAACAAATTATTCTTGTTATGACATAGGGAGGTAATGCTGGAACAGGAAGTAGATGGGGGCGTGGGGAGGGTAATGCTGGAACAGGGGCTACCTATAAACCCATCAACACCATTATTTCAATGTGGCAAATACAAATTGTACCACTCAGAGATCTTCAGACCACCACAGAGTAGCTTAACTTCAAGTGGTATAAATCCTCATAAATCCCAGCAAGTTGGTGGTGTGCTTATTTCTGTTTTCTTTTTTTGTTACTTTTTTCTATATCTTTCTTATAAATAATTTATATACATAAATTTACTTAACTTTAATGTTTCTTCTTATAGTTGTAATAATACTAAGCTTTGTTATGTGCTCATCCCCTTGCCGACCTTTTTCAAGGAGGGGGTAGTGCGTAACAGAGTTCAACTCATTCTTCACTATTGCCGGTTCAAAGCCAAAACAACAGAAAAAGAAAACAGAAATAGCACACCACTAACTCACTGGGATTTATGAGGATTTATACCACTTGAAGTTAAGCTACTCTGTGGTGGTCTGAAGATCCCTGAAATAATGGTGTTGATGGGTTTATAAGGATTCCTTTTGAAGTAAGTTAGAAATAGTTCTGATACATTTATCAAGATGGAATAGGGGGAAGACAAGGACAGTGGAAGGGCAGATGCTGAACTTGGGCTAAGTTGGGCCTTATCTAATCAGGAGCTGCTTTGACACGCAGCTCCTGATTGGTAAGGCCCGACTTAGTGCAGGAAGAGGCGGTTGGAGCATACAGCGAGTGATTTCCTGCACTCGCTGGCGCTCCGGCTGCTCTCTCCTGCCTCTCCCGCTGCCCTCTCCAGTCTCCCCCATGAAAAACCGTATTCGCGGTTTTTCAAGATTCGCGGGGGTTCCTGGAACGGAACCCCCACGAATATTGGGGAAGTACTGTATATCCACTTTTGGCTCTCTTCATAGCCTCCTGATACTGTATTGTATATTTAATTACAGTTGCTTGACTTTCTATCATACTTTTGAAAATAAATAAAGACTATATAACAGTAAAGGTTTCTTTTTTACTTATCCTTTTAATGCAGTGTCTCTAGCATACCCCAACGGGACCCGTTTTGCCCAAAAAGGGCTTTCTCAAGGGTTCATGTGGGAGCTCTTTCTCAGCGTCTTTATTCTTTAGCGGCTAGAACTAATCTGTATGTACTTCGCACTTCCTGTATTGCATAGTGTATAGTGTTCTTTTGTACAAGGTTGTGCATAGTGTTTTGTTGTAATGGAGGAACTGTGTGTTGGCCTGAAATTACATCAAAACAACAATATAATTTTAACCCCCTTTTACAAAGCCACGGTAACGGTTGTCAGGTGGCAAATACACTGACGCCTATTAAATCCCTAAGGGTATCGGAGCGATTACTGCAACAGTAACAGCTGCTACTGCGGCTTTTTTATAAGGAGCCCTCAGTTTGTTATAATATCAGATGAGGTTGTGTTATAGAAGACTTTTGTCTGATCGGGTTTAAATTATAATTGAACTGCCTCTCAAGGGGTGTTTAAATACAGCTGAATTGTTTCCAAAGATGTGTATGTGGTTTAGAGTTAGTAAGATCCTGAAATAATTGTTTAAGGTATGAAACATGCCAAAATACAGAAATTCATCTTTTCTTTTATAGGTTCAAATGAAGGCATTACTTGTCAATAAAAGTAGCCAGCAGCCCTTCCTCAGGCCTCAGTCCCTTCACTACTGTGCCACATTTATACCCCAAATGCACCAGGAGGAATAATTCACTCATTGGCCTTCATTCTCACTCTTCAGGATGGACCACATTTAGCATCTCTACACTCTGGTCCAGCACTTTTCTCCCCTCACTTCTCCTGCTCCAGCAATCTCCCCCCGCCCCCTCTCCGCCAGCCCACTGTTTGCAGCCAGAAAGAAAGCAGTATGGGTATGAAATAGAGAATGACATGGGAACAAATTTTTCCCCGTCCCCGCGGGAACTCATTTTCCCTCCCATCCTGGTGTGTTCTTTTCCTGTTCCTACCCAATTCCTGCAAGTTCCATCTTCATCTACACAAGCCTAAAACACTTTCAAATCCTCAGTAGCAACATTCTAGAGCTCAGATTGTGATGTCATAATGCCTCATTTCACCAATGCCTAAGCTCTGTCCTCATCTGCACAAGCCTCAAACACTTTAAAATCATATGTATTTGAGGCTTGTGCGGTTAAGACAGAGCTTACAAGAATGGGGCATGACAGGGACAAAACCCATGGCGACGGGACGGGGACAAATTTGTTCCCTTGTCATTCTCTAGTGTGAAGCTGCTGTCAAGACTGCACAGCTGATGTTTCTGCTTGTCCTGCCTTTTCTTATATGACCTTCCTACTTTTAAGGTGTAAAACCACCAGTGTTCCATATCTTTATGACAAATTTTTTTCAGAAGGAAGCAGCTAGGTTGGTAGGGGATTCAGAAAGATGTGCCTATGGCCCTGGTGAGGAGGGGGCGTCCATAAAGGTTTGCTCAGGGCCCCATAGGTGGTTAAAGTGGCCTTGAATATGCAGACCCAGTGTTGGCTGGGTTTAGGCCAGTGGTCTCTAACTCACGGCCCAGGGGCCACATGCAGCCCACCAGGTACTATTTTGAGGCCCTCAGTATGTTTATCATAATCACAAAAGTAAAATAAAACAGTTTCTTGATCATATGTCTCTTTAGCTATAAATTACAATATTATTATTAAGACTTAGCCAAAAGGAAAGATTTATAAACTATAAAGAGTTTTTTATCTCATGCAAAATTCTCATTTCTTTAATAAGACATTAACTATTTTTTCTGAGGCCCTCCAAGTACCTACAAATCCAAAATATGGCCCTGCAAAAGGTTCGAGTTTGAGACCACAGGTTTAGGCAGTTAATGACTCTTCCGAATATGTGGATACAAGCTACCTATTGGAACAATCGACTAACTCATTCTAACTCAAACAAACACAGGAGAACCCACACAATATTCACACACCCGCCAACCAAAAATGTCAAACGAAGAAAAATGTTTGACAACCTACTGGCTACCAGAGCAGCAAAACTGGACCAACAACTCACAATCTGCTGACTTCGACCACAGACTAAAAAACCTTCAAAAAAGAAACAAAAACTCTACTCTTCAAAAAATACATAAAACCAATATAACACAACCAACAATGCTCCGAACTCCTCCTGCATTATCAACTACTCCTTAGCAAATTAGAAAATGTTCAAACTATTCCTTAAGTACTTATTAATATCTTATCAGTATGTACTTCTTAATATCTTATCAGTATGTAATATCATAACAAGTCTTATGTAATCCGCCTTGAACCGCAAGGTAAAGGCGGAATAGAAATCACTAATGTAATGTAATGTAATTAAAAAACTTAGGAAAAAATACTTTATATGAACAATAATTTCCTTGTCATCCTCAGAAACAAAATAGGACAAAAACTGAAGTTGTAGAACCTTCATCTTATACCATATCGCTGTCTCTGTATCATCATTTTAATCTGAGGGTGCCAAGTTATCTATTAGTATATCAATACTGAGCACAGGAATTATGCTGCAATATAATTATGGTAATTATATTAGTAACACAATTATATAAAAGTATGTAATTACAGTAATTGTATTAGTAGAATCTCAAATATACAATGGAATCTTTGGCACAAAAGCGCTTTAAAAATATATTAAGGTACATTAACAAAGGTTCCAAAATTGAAAGCTTTCCAGATATAATAGGTCGACTAGGGTATCAACTAAGGTTTTGTGTATTATCAGTAGAACATAAATAATTAGAACTCTAGGTTTTGGCTGCAAGGAGAAAATTAAGAACTCCTTTTCAAATGAGCAAAAGAATTATTTCTATGCTAGCAGCCAAAAAGGTTGATGTAGGGGTTCATTTTCAAAAAATAAAAATGTCCAATAAGTGCCATAAAGGGACAAGTAGATATTTTGCTTGCTAAACCATCCAATTTGTTATTTTCAAAAGCCATTTCCTAGATGGATTTTTATGGTGGCTGTCTGAAGTGTCTAAATCTGAAGGGAGAATGGTTTAGGCAGGACTAGGGCAGGCTTATGATTTGGACAATTTTCAGCAATAATCAAATACTGGTATGTCTGCTCTCCCTAGGCGCGGGACCCAGAAGTGATGTCAGAAAGAACCGATGCTGGTAGCAAGTTTCTGATGCTGCTTGTGACAGGAAAATTAAAGAGGTGTGAGGGAAGGGAAGATGCGCACATGTGCCGCAGGTAGGGTCAGGAAGGAGCGGAGAGAAGGACGGGTGCCGTGCCCCCAGCAAGACGGCACCTGTGGCGAACCTCACCCCTGCCCCTCCCTTACTATGCCACTGCATCCTACATCCCAATAGCTTGTTTGTATGTGGGGAGGTTGTTTTTTTTGGGGGGGGAATTCATAAAGGGTCCTAAAAAATAGATGCACTAAGCTCTAAATCAGTGGTCTCAAACTCAAAGTCTTTGCCACATTTTGGATTTGTAGGTACTTGAAGGGCCTCAGAAAAATTAGTAAGTCATATTAAAGAAATGACAATTTTGCATAAGGTAAAACTCTTTATAGTTTATAAATCTTTCCTTTTTGCTAAGTCTTAATAATAATATTGTCATTTATAGCTTAAATGACATATGATCAAGAAACTGTTTTATTTTAATTTTTTTGATTATGATAAACATACCGAGGGCCTTAAAATAGTATATGGCGGGCCACATGTGGCTCCCGGGCCACGAGTTTGAGACCACTGCTCCAAACCATTCTAGCAAATAGTCATTTTGAAATAAAAATTTAGGGCTCCTTCTAGGGCATTAACACACGCTAGACGCTAACACCAGCTGGCGTTAGTTCTAGCCATGTAGCACAGGTGTAGCGCATGCTAAAATCCTATGTGCGCTAAAAACGCTAGTGCATCTTAGTAAAAGGAGCCCTTAGTTTTTCTGCTTTGAAAATTGTCATTTTCTCTTCAGGAGTTTTGGATGTTTTTCCCAAAAATGTCCAAAATTGGATTTAGATGCCATGTTAAAAATGTTCCTCCATGCCACTATTCTATAAATATGTGACCATCTTGTATAGCACTTATTTGCAAGGGGGGATATACATAAGCAGAACATGGGTGGGAAATAGATGAGAATCCCATTTATGCACACAACACACAAATCTAAGGTGGTGCCTAAATGTAAGATATGCTGAGACTGGATTACTGTGATATCCTATCACTGGCCAACACTTATTTTGGTGCCTCTAATGTTAGATGTGTGTCTGGGAATATTTGACCTGCTGATTCCAAAATTGGCACAAGTTTTCTCCTATCAGCTCTAGTTTTTGAGATACAGAACAAGTGCCATATACCACTCTTCACTCTGCTTGCCCAGTCAAAAATCAGGATATTTTAATGTAGTGTTTAAATTAATATCTTTTAAGCATGAAAGAAACATATTAAATACAAAAAGAAAAGTGTACAACATCAAAATCTACTTATTTCATACCAAAAGCAAAGTTTATGATACAAACTTTCCAATCATTTGACACACAAGAAGCTCCAATTTGTAAAACTTCCAAGAGTGGTATCTACCAGGATAATCCCACATAAGATTCCAACAATAGTACCAGGACAATCCCGCATAAGATTCCAACAATAGTACCAGGACAATCCCGCATAAGATTCCAACAATAGTCTGCCATCATGTGTGCATCCCATCTTCCTTGGTATCTGGCTTCCATTGTTTTTATGTCATGGTGAAATCTTTCATCTTGCTCTTCGCTTAAGTCACCAAGGTTCTCTGGAAAGTGATCTAAGTGACTATGCAGATAATGAACTTTAACACTCATGTTACAGCCAAGCCTGCTGAAATTAAAGTGGCCTAAGGGATCTGGCCAATTGGAATCTTAGGCCACTCCCCATGCATCCCAGAATGTACTGGGAGAGAGGGTTAAGATTCCAGTTGTCCCAGGTGCCCAAGGCCCCTCCTGTGGGAGGGGCCATTGATGCTTGGGCCAATCAGGGCCTTAGGCCCCTCCCCAGTTCATCTCACGAAGCACCAGGAATGGGAAGGTCCGCCATTCTGTGAAGGCGGGCCTGCCAGCTGGAGGGAGGAATCAAACCCAAACATGCTTATTTACCCTCTTAAACTAGATGCTCTGTTTTAAAATTACCCTCACAAAATCAGAAAGGCAAAGAAGTCTGTACAGCACATGGGAATGACTACAAAAATTGATTTGATTTTTTTTTGGTATGATATTTTATTTTTTTATTTTGTTTGTGATTTTTTTTTTTAATGTTTGCCACGAGCGTTTAGATTACGTGTGATCAGATTAGTGGTGATACTGTACATTTATGAAGCTAGCCATGTGACTCCTGCTACTGAAGAAGATAGTATAAGGCCATTTTGATAGAGGTTTTGAATTTTTTTTCTTGATTGAGACTCTTCACATTTACGTTTATGAGATTCTTGATAAACTGCCGTTCTGTGGTAGAACCATATTACATTCAGGGTCTGTAGGTATGTGGATTTATTTATTTAACATTTGAAGGGCATGCAGTTGGTGTGCTTAAGTACTGAAATAATTGGAACTTAGATTCAACATGTGCTATTCTATAATGGAGCATGTAGGTGCATTGGGATGTAATTGCACAGGGGGCAAAGAATGGGCTAAATATGGGTGTGTCTCCCATTTATGTACATATGTTACAAAAAGGCAGGAAATAAATCCTAATAAATAAATAATTTTGTTTTTGATTTTTTTTTTTCTCCTCCATAGTATGCGGTTTTGTAATAGATCCATATTTGGTATTAATGAGGACTTGGTGGCTCAGGATCACAATGTTACTAAGCATTTCAATGTAGGGTATTGGTTCAAATCCCTTATTAGGTGGTTTATTTGAAATGAACCATCGGTCTTAGGTCAGTTGCTGGGGCCAGAGAAGAAATGTTCCTACCACAGCTCCAGTCTGATTCCCACTATAAAGGACCCTTTGGGACTGTCCCCAAATCAGTGTTCCCGCTAAGCTGCGCTGGGGTGCGCTGACGCACAAAATATTACCTCGCAGCGCACAAGTTTCTCGTCACAGCGCACACAGTGTAGAGCACAGTTCTTCAACCGCCGGTCCGCAAACAAAATCTTGCCGGTCCGCGAAGGATTCGGTCCCCGCCGCAACGAAAGGCCGGCGTCAGCTGACTTGCAACTTCCTGTTGCAGTCGCTGTGCCGGGACTCCTGCCTTCGCCGGGACTCCTGCCTTCCACCGCGTTTGCCTCCTGCCTTGTCTCCGCACCTCCAGACCAGCAGCGGCAGCTGTGTATGCTTTTAACTTCGGCACAGAGCTGCCCCTAATCAATAGTTTAGCGCGGTTTCATAAGGCAGCCTCGGGGCCTTTGCTAGGCCGGCCCACATCGCATCATCGAAGCGGGCCGGCTATCAAAGGCCCCGAGGCTGCCTCATGAAACCGCGCTAAACTATTGATTAGGGGCAGCTCTGTGCCGAAGTTAAAAGCATACAGAGCTGCCGCTGCTGGTCTGAACTCTTGGGCCGCTGAAGGAGGGCAAAAAGCAGCTGTCCTGGAGGTTTCCCTTCCTCTCGCCTTTACAGGTTCCTTTTTTCCACCTTTTTTTTTTTCCTTCAAACGGCAACGGGCCCCAGCATCGACATCAATCAAGTAAGTTCCACTGTCAATCAAGCGGTTCTGCTCGGCCAAAGCTTCCCCTGTGACATGAGCCACCCTCAGGGGAAAGAAAGTGACCCACAAAGGTGAGGGGAAGGGGGGCAGATGATGGAAGTTGGGGGGGGGGAGAGAGAGAGAGAGAGAGAGAAGGGGCAGATGATGGAATGGAGGAGATGAGAGAGAGAGAGAAGGGGACAGATGATGGAAGTGAGAAGAAGGGAGAGAGAGCAGAAGGCAGATGGATGTCAGTTGAGAAGGGAGAGCAGATGCTGAATGGAAGTGGGGAAAGAACACATACTGGATGGAAGGAGGAGATAAATAAAGGGGGAAGAAAATAGTAAGATAATGGAGGGGTGAGGGAAAGGGGTGACAAGCTGTGTGTAGACACAGTGAAAAGAGGGAAACGGGACTAAATAGTAAGAAAGAATTTAATTTAGATGGAGGCAGAAAATAGAGAAGGAAGACCAGAGAAGAAAAGGGAAGAGAGAGCAGAGAATGATCAGATCTGAGTGGAGGAAATGAGAAGAGAGATATGCTAAAAACCACAGGGGGGAGGGAAGGATAGAGATGCCAGACCATGAGGGGAACAGAAGGAAGATGATGGATGCTAGACCAAATTGGGGGGTGGGGGGGGGGCAGGAGGAGAGATGGCAGGGAAAGACAGACAGTGAATGGAAGGGGCAGATGCTGGACTGAAGAGACAGAGAAGGTTATCATGCTGCTGTACCGGGCCATGGTACGCCCTCACCTGGAGTACTGCGTCCAGCACTGGTACTTTAAGAAGGACACGGTACTACTCGAAAGGATCCAGAGAAGAGCAACTAAAATGGTTAAGGGGCTGGAGGAGTTGCCGTACAGCGAAAGATTAGAGAAACTGGGCCTCTTCTCCCTTGAGCAGAGGAGATTGAGAGGGGACATGATAGAAACATTCAAGGTACTGAAGGGAATAGACTTAGTAGCTAAGGCAGGGAGAACGAGAGGGCACTCTCTAAAGTTGAAAGGGGATAGATTCCATACAAACGTAAGGAAGTTCTGTGGTAGAAAGCAACATATTTATTTGGCTCATAACTTGCTGGCGCCCGATATTTTTAGCTCACAGTGAAAAAAGTTTGCTCACAACACCCGCCCGCTTAGAGGGAACACTACTCCCCATCCTAATATGTTCCAGGCAATAGTGACGAGGCATAAATCTATATAAATGAGCGACTGCTAGAATTAGGTGCAGTTTTTTTGCATGTGGTTCTGAGTGGTCTGTTATAGATTTACTGTGGTTTGCCGAGATGTCTTGTGTGTTCCAGTTTTGTGAAAAAAATCTCAGCTTGAGACGAGCGTGTTCGGTGTTGTCCTCTTTTGTCCTATAATCAAGAAGTTAGCTGGACAGACCAGCTTTATAAATGAGCAAAAGAGAACAGCAGAAAGAGTCTGCATCTGGCATTAAGCATAAGGGGAGAGGGACTATTTTGGGCAGAGTTACAAGTGAGAAGTCTATTCAGAACAGAATCCCAGTATGGGTCAATAATCCCTGCATTCTATAATTTAGCGCCAAAATGTTAGACCAGCTAATGTTAGTATTCTATAATAGAGGCGCCACTATTTGGCATTTACGTGCATAAGCACTGCACATTATTCTATAAAATATGTGCAAAAGTCACTTAATTTATAGTCCTAGATTCCATATAAGGTGCCCAAATTTAGGTGCTCAGGGCAGATGTGTGTGTAAATTAATTAGTTAACAAGCCATTCACAATAAATTACTAATTTGGACTTACTGTACTATATATGTGCATCTGACGACATTCTATTCTATAATGCTATTCACCCAAATTGTCTTGCAACCCATGGCCATGGGAGGGGCATGGGTGGGTCAGAGGCATTTAAAATATTTAGGAGAAGGGTTGCATGCCCAACTTGGATGTCAGCATTTACATCAGGTTTTGAAAATCCAGATACACAATCAACTGACTCATTATCTACATGTCTATTCATCCCTTCAATGAAATGTAGCAGGAGTCTTGGGTCTAGTAGAGGACTGCGCCCTAAACCACCAAATTGGTCTTGGGGTAAAGAAAGAGTGACATATCAAAGAAAGAGGAGTGATTTTTTCTTTTGTCTCCCAGCCGTCAACTTTCAAGAAAGAACATAGGAATTGTGAGCTTGTGGAGTCTGGCAGTTTGGGCCAAGCCTACAAGACAGTAGAAAAAGAATTGGCATAGAGCTTGTGACAGGTTCAGAGATCTAAGGAGAAGAGAGGCAGCCAGGAGCAATGTAATAAAGCCCTATGACTAGCCAGAGAACACATGCAGCTGAAGGTATTTGCTGATGGGCCTATGACCAGTGGAGAGAAAATGCCTAGTAAAATTTTGCATCAAGAGATGTTTGATATGTTGGGCGGGGGGGAGGGGGAGAGAGAAAGATTTTCCTTTTTTTAAAAAGTTCATTAAGTGATGTTAAAGTATAAATGATTGTATTATATGTTACACTTATTGTGAGTTTTAAAAATGAATAAAGATTAACAAAAAATAAAAAATAAAGTTCAATCATTTTTATTGAAGTTTGTCAAAAACAAGAAATCAAACATGTACACTATAAACCAGGGGTGTCCAACCTTTTGACTTCCCTGGGCCGCATTGGCCAAAAAAAATGTTTCTGGGGCTGCGCAAACCCTGCAGCAAGACAGAGGAGGGAGCCAGCAAGACAGTAAACACCCGGGAGCAGCAGAGGAAAACACTGCATCGCCCTCGACCGGGGCCACACAAAATACTTCACGGGGCCACATGCGGCCCTCGGGCCGCAGGTTGGACACCCCTGCATATAAACCATGAGTGCAAAATGGAACATGGCAGATTAACAGCATCTGAATGATGTACAAATCTTGGTATCATCTGCAAAAAGGCACACTTTTCCTTCTAACCCTTCAGCAATGTCACTTACATACATATTGAACAGGATTGGCCCCTCAGGGTTCGGTGCTGGGGCCAATCCTGTTCAATATGTATGTAAGTGACATTGCTGAAGGGTTAGAAGGAAAAGTGTGCCTTTTTGCAGATGATACCAAGATTTGTAACAGAGTAGACACCGAAGAGGGAGTGGAAAATATGAAAAAGGATCTGCAAAAGTTAGAGGAATGGTCTAATGCCTGGCAACTAAAATTCAATGCAAAGAAATGCAGAGTAATGCATTTGGGGATTAATAATAGGAAGGAACCGTATATGCTGGGAGGAGAGAAGCTGATATGCACGGACGGGGAGAGGGACCTTGGGGTGATAGTGTCCGAAGATCTAAAGGCGAAAAAACAGTGTGACAAGGCAGTGGCTGCTGCCAGAAGGATTCTGGGCTGTATAAAGAGAGGCGTAGTCAGTAGAAGGAAGAAGGTGTTGATGCCCCTGTACAGGTCATTGGTGAGGCCCCACTTGGAGTATTGTGTTCAGTTTTGGAGACCGTATCTGGCGAAAGACGTAAGAAGACTTGAGGCGGTCCAGAGGAGGGCGACGAAAATGATAGGAGGCTTGCGCCAGAAGACGTATGAGGAGAGACTGGAAGCCCTGAATATGTATACCCTAGAGGAAAGGAGAGACAGGGGAGATATGATTCAGACGTTCAAATACTTAAAGGGTATTAACGTAGAACAAAATCTTTTCCAGAGAAAGGAAAATGGTAAAACCAGAGGGCATAATTTGAGGTTCAGGGGTGGTAGATTCAGGGGCAATGTTAGGAAATTCTACTTTACGGAGAGGGTGGTGGATGCCTGGAATGCGCTCCCGAGAGAGGTGGTGGAGAGTAAAACTGTGACTGAGTTCAAAGAAGCGTGGGATGAACACAGAAGATTTAGAATCAGAAAATAATATTAAAGATTGAACTAGGCCAGTTACTGGGCAGACTTGTACGGTCTGTGTCTGTGCATGGCTGTTTGGAGGAGGATGGGCAGGGGAGGGCTTCAATGGCTGGGAGGGTGTAGATGGGCTGGAGTAAGTCTTAACAGAGATTTCGGCAGTTGGAACCTAAGCACAGTACCGGGTAAAGCTTTGGATTCTCGCCCAGAAATAGCTAAGAAGAAAAAAAAAATAATAATAATTTAAATTGAATCAGGTTGGGCAGACTGGATGGACCATTCGGGTCTTTATCTGCCGTCATCTACTATGTTACTATGTTACTCTATCCAAAGAGATAATGAGTAAAAGACAATGCAAATATAAAAAAGAAAATAACAAGAGTGAATCCTTCATTTTAAACATTACAAAAACATAAAGAAGTCATGGATGTCAGTCAAAGGAAAATAAAAATAGGAATGGAGTGATGACGATAACCATGCATGTGGCTGATGTACAGTATGTAAGTAATGATTAAGCAACCCATTTCAAGGTAAGTCAAATTATATGAAATTTAACCCTTATTTTGGGAGAGATTTTCAAATAGGAATCCCCTGGCCTTCAGGAGCCCACCACTTTGAGAGAGTGTGTTTTACAATCCCAGATAAACTAGTGTCTAGCAAAGGGAAGTCCTTCCAAAAGATTAGCCCAGGGCTGAGAAGATGTGAAGAACAGAGACGATGACATCCAAATGCAAGGGTCTAATTTCTGTAGTTTTACAATTTTTTGATTCTGTTTGTCACCAGCATATGAACTGAACAGATGAACTGTTTGTCCACTGATTCACCTAATATACTATGGGAACAATTTTCAGTTGTGGTAGTCTGTTTAAATGTCAACTATAGAATTTAAATACATTTATTCAGCAGTGTTATATGTTTAGTCAGTGGCACTAAATATGCATAAATGGCAATGACCACTGCCACAACTATCAGTTTGGTTAGGCTTGCTATTCAGTAGGGCTATGAACTATCCACACAGCAGCTGAATACCACCACCTAGAATGTGGACAATTACAGGCCACCACCATTGCTCTATCCTAACTCCACCCCTGCACTATGCAGATAGTGATGGTGCAGTTAGATTTTTCAGCTTGTCACTATGCTCCTAATTCTAGAAAGTTGTGCACTCAAATCTGCGACTAGTGCACAAATTTGCACATGCAAGTTGTAGAATAAGGCCATTTGCGTGCATAACTAAACTGAATACAGTGGAACCTGTTTTGCAAGACGAGGAAAACACTCAGCAAACTTTTGCCTTGCAAACCGAGCATGTTCTGATATGCGAGCACCTCCTCTCCGCTTTAACCGGCATCGCACCCCCCGAACCGGCATCGCAACCCCCCCGCGAACGCCCCCCCCCCCGCGAGATCCGCATCGCACCCCCGTGCTGAAAGCAGCATCCGCCCGCCCTTCCTCTCAAACACGCTCCTTACCCCTTCTGCTGGTTGTGAGAGTGAAAGCAAGCTCCCACCTCTTGTGCATGCTCAAGGCCTTCTGGCTCTCGAGAGAACGCAGGGGGGGCGCTAGCAGAGGGGGGGTTGCGATGCCGGTTCGGGGGTGCGATGCCAGTTAGAGCGGGGGGGGGAGAGGGTGATGGAGCAGCGCCAATAGCCTCGGGTGGGGGGGGGGTTTGGTGGAACAAATCAAAGCGAATTTCCATTCATTCCTATGGGGAAACTCGCTTTGATATACGAGTAACTTGATTTACAAGCATGTTTCTGGAACGAATTATGCTCGTAAACCAAGGTTCAACTGTGGTTAGAAGCTAATTAGAGTTAACAACTAACTATTGACTATAATTGATGCTAATTGACTGTTACACATATAAGCCACTTGTGGATTAGTGTGCTTGATATGCGGTATATATGCCATACTGGGACAGACTATTTTTGTTGCCTTTCTCTATACCTTTTCTAACTATGATATATCTTTTTGAGATGCGGTGACCATAGTATTTTAGGTTTGGTTGCATCATGGAGCGATAAAGCACAGTTACTTACTGTAACAAGTGTTATCCAGGAACAGCAGGCAGATATTCTCACACATGGGTGACATTACCAACGGAGGGTGACGTCACCCATGTGTAAAAATAAGCTGCCTGCTTGTCTTGGGATAAAAAGTCATTACAATAGTCTCATATTTGTTTTATTGGTTTCCTAATAATTCCTAACATTCTATTTGCTTTCTTAGCCGCTGCTACTCCCTGAGCAGAAGGCTTCAACATATCATCAACGATGACATCTATGTCTTTTTCTTGGATGGTGACTCCTAGTGTGGAAACTTGCATCATGTAGCTATAATTTGGGTTCTTCTTTCCTACGCGCATCATTTCACGGTTAGTGGGGGGTACAGAGTGGAGGGGTCCACGCGTGGAGAAGCTCTCCCGACAGGAGGGGTTGGGAACCCTCCTAATGGCGATCGTAGTTGGGGAGTGGGGGCTCTCCCGGCAGGAGGGGTTGGGCACTCTCCTGCTGCCTCAATCTTCGGGGTGGGGGGGTACTGGCAGCCATGACCGCTATACTTATCACAGCAGGGAGATCCCATACCACGATAAGTATAGCGGCCATATCCACAGTAACCCAGTTCTGTAACCAGTGTCTATAACATGGATGTTGGTTACAGAATCGGGTTTATTTTAGGCGGGTGTAAGCCTGATTCAGTATAGGACGCCTGTCCAGGCGTTCTATACAGAATCCGGGTCAGAATGTCATCTGCCTTTTGGATGTCTAGTCTCCAAATTTTGTAATGTTTTCATGCAATTTTCACAATCCTCTTGTTAATTAACAACTTTGAATAACTTTGTGTCATTGCCAAATTTACTTGCTTTACTAGTTATTTCCATCTCTAGATCAAACAGCCAAGATGGTCATATTCTCTATTTCTAAGTTTATAACAATTGCCATACTGGTCTCGCTAAAAGACCATCAAGCCCAGTATCCTGTTTTCAATAGTAGCCAATTCTAGTCGCAAATACCAGACAGAATCCCAAAAGTAGAAAGATTCCCTGTTACTTACTTTAAAGATAAGGAGTAGCTTTTCCCCATATCTAGCTTAATAATGGTTTATACGCTTTTCCTTTAGGAATTTATGCAAACATTTTAAAACCCTGTTATGCTAATGACTTTTATCATGTTCTCCAGCAATGAATTCCAGAGAGCTCAACTGTGCAGTGAAGCAGAAAATATTCTCTTCTATTTGTTTTAAATGTAACTTCATGGCACGTCCTCTAGTCTTTATATTTTTTGAAAGAGTAAACAAATCGATTCATGTTTACCCATTCCATTCAACTCAGGATTCTATAGACTTCTTTCATACTGTATCTTCCCTTCAGCTGTCTTGCATTTTGTTTGGAATCAAGACTACGTGTTCTTGAATGCAAAGGGATAATCATCAGAGCAACTGGATAGGTAAATAAATGAGCAGATTTAGCTAGTCCCTTTTCATCAAAGTATGTGATAATCAAAACATACTGTTAATCACTTTACACTATTTGATATTTCGCCTCACCAACAAAAGCCCAAGGCAAATTACAAACAAAATTCATATACAACAGATAAATTCAAATAAAATCCAGTCCCTCATAACACTGGTCAACAAAAAAAATTTCCTTTGTTACTGAGAAATTAGGAAGTATTCTTAGTTAATTTAATTACTCCAATTTCAGATCTGTAATTGAAATTCAGCTAGCATTTTTAGCGCCGGCTGCCACAGTAACAGCTCAGACGCTCCTAGGAATTCTATGAGCATCAGAGCTGTTACTGTGATGGCTGGCGCTAAAAACACTAGCGCGGCTTTGTAAAGGAGGGGGTTAGTTAATTTGATCACATTCCTGGAAAATAGTCTCCTTTTGAATCAAGTCTCTGTGTTCTCTCGTAACATCTCCATTATTCTGGATTATTTTGTCTCATTTTTCATCTTAATATACTTTTTCTTAATTATAACGTAATAAAATTAGTCAATGGACCTCATACCTCATTAAAGGACTTGCTCGTACCTAAACGTTCTGCCATTATCCTTTACACATCCAGGGAGGGTGGGGGGTGGAATATTTATTTGGAAGAGTAAAATTATTTTTTATTATATTGATAGTATAATATATAATATTATTGTTTATAATTAAGATAAGAAGGGGTTTAAAAAATTGTTCAATGTATTATTGTGATGATAACAATGTATTTTCATACAGTTTTTTCTGATTCTTTAATTGTATACATTATAAAGTTTGAAATGTCAATAAAGATTTACAAAAAAAAAATAAATATATATATATATATATATATACTTTTCTTTTAAAAAAAAGACCAGGAGAGCTGTAAAACACAGAGGCCCCTATTTATTAAAGTGCTGTATGTTTTTGCAGTTATTCTGGGTTAATGGCTAAGTGTAATGCACAGTTAACCACAAAGCCTCCGAGTTTTGCAGAGGATGTGCAGGTCAAATATTTTCATTCTGTTAAGTTTTTCTTGTCCTGTACAGAATGTTTCATTTTATTTAGGTTTTTATAATTCTTATTGTTTTGGGGTATAATGTCATCAATAGTGTACAATACTGAGCTGTGGAGGGCCATTTTCAAAAAGAACGTCTAAGTTTGATGTGGACGTTTCACGCTAAATGTCCAAAATCAGAAGCACAGAAATGTCCATTTTCGAATGCCAAACCACTAGACATCCAAAAATATTATTTCTTGAAAATCATCCACTAGCCGACATCCAACCCTTAGGAGGCCTGTTTATACCCCATTTTTGACCAAAGAAATGTCCAAGTTGAAAACATCCAAATCCAGACCATTTGGGAGTGTCCATCATTGTGATGGACTGGCCATACAGACATACCAACAAAGCAGTGGGACACCTTAAGAAGGTACTGCTGTGAACTTCTCATAAAGGGTGCCAGAAGTACATCTCACAATAACCCCCTCCTAATGAAAGGTGAGCTCTCTAAAACCCCACAAAAACCTCCTATATCCATCTGTCTACCATCCCAAAAGGTCTTATGGCTGTAGGTGGTACCTGAATAGCAGTATAGTAGGGTTTTGGTGGGCTCACAATTTCTACCATAAATGTAGTGGCTAAAATGGCTTATGGGACTGGGTCTTCCTTTCTTTGGTTCACTAACCCATCCACCAGATGCTCTACTAGGCTTTCCCATACCACGTGCTGCTGTTCTAGAGACAAGTATGTATTCTTTCATTAAGAATTTTGGGGAGTGGGAGGGGGGAGGGATCAGTGAGCAGTAGGGGAGTTGGGGGGGTCATACCTTAATGCATCCAGTAGTTATCTGGTCAGTTTGCATACCTTTGTGGTACTTAGAAGCTACTAAAACAGGTCTAACTCTGAACTTCTAAGTTCCGTCCAGGACGACTTGGAAAAGGTTTGATTGTCACCATAAGACGTCCAAGTTATGCATGCCAAAAACACGCCCATTGGATCTCTGGATGAACAGTAGATACAATGTCTCACTAGACATCCAGGAAAACGTTTTTGATTATTGGTGATTAGGTCGTGCAATTGCCAACTTGAGCGTTTTTTTGGAACATTTTAGTTTTTTAATTATGAGCCCCCTAGTATATAGAATCAGTGACACACACGACCCCAAGAAATTTGGGGATTTTTCTCCTGTCATTTTCAGATATAAACCATTTCTCATGCTGTTTTAAATGAATGCATATCCCTAGAGAAAAGTTATTTCGCACTCACTGACTGAATGGTAGATCTTTCTCTTGGGTGGTGACTCCTCAATTGGAAACCCGCATTAAGTACTTATAGTTGAGAGTATTTTCATGCGAATCACATTGCACTTGTCCACTTTACAATTAAACTGCCATTCAGATTCCCAGTTTCCTAGCCTCACAAGGCCTTTTTGCAATTTCTCCCCATCACCTGCTGTTTTAATGACTTTAAATAAAAACTCACTTGCTCATTGCTCCTTTCCCCATGTCATTTATGGGGTTTTACATCACAAGTCTCGGTACATATCTTTGAGGCACTTCTCTAATAACACCTTTTCAATTAGAAATCCGATCATTTGATCCTATATTCCTGTCTACGAGTATTAGCCAGTTCTAATTCACAAGAAAAGCATTGCTGCCTGCCACGTGACATAAGAATTGGGAAATGGACCTCACTTTGCTCGTGTTTGGTGATGCAATTCCTCGAGCCCTATGATGTAGCGATTGGGAGATCAGGAAAAGCAGAATCTCAGAGGGAAGCATGTGTAGCTAACAAAAACAGAAATGACAGAAAAATGCTCTTCCCCCCACTCCAAGCTTCAGTGAAATCCGGAGCAAGGAAATAAAATATCATCAGGTCCTTGTTTATAATATGCTGAAAACATTTCAGTGAATCAGCAGCCTGTCCCATTAATCTGTGATATAGGATGAGCTGAGCATGCAGCTCCTTGTAAAGACATTTTAATCAGAGCTAGGTGAAGAATGTCAAGCGATTGTTACACAAATAAGGATAACTGCTTTCTAAAGAGGATCCCCTCGATATTCAAAACTATTTAACTGAGCAGGAATGGCTCCTGACCGGTTAAATAGCATTTCAGCTCCTATCCACAGATATTTGATAGCTAGCTGTGTTGCACAAAGGCCAGCTAGGTGTGGGTATTTGGCACCTAACTGCCTATGTGTAGTGGCTAATATAGGCCGAATAAATAACAGGCCTATCTTTCCTACTATGTACTGAACCGGTTAGCACTGAATATCAGCATAACCAGTTAAGTTGCAGCAGCTGAAATCCCCCCCCCCCACATACACACATACTCAATGCCATTGGCCAGAAAATGGCCAGACATTAAACATCTGAGTTAAGCACTGGGGTCAAGCAGACAGTGCACTGCTCAGCTCTGTTCCTTTAGTTAGAGCAGAGAAACCTAGGCATCTCCCTAGTAGAGGAAGAGACGCTTACAATGTAGGCCAGCAAAATGCTGGCCTACATTGTAAGTAGATGCGGCCGCTATACTTATCGTGGCAAGGGATCTCCCTGCCGCGATAAGTATAGCAGCCGCCTGTCCGATCGCCGGCAGGAGGTGCTAAAACCCTCCCCGAAACTCCCGATAGCTGGAAGGAGGGTGCCCAACCCCTCCTGCCGGAACACCGCCCCCCTCCCCCTCCCCCCCGAAACTCCTGATCGCCGACAGGAGGGTGCCATGGGAAAAGGCTTCTACCCCGGCCTGGGCCTGACCCGGAAGCCTTCTCTCTGACGTCGCAAAGTCAGAGGGAAGGCTTCCAGATGAGGTGTGGGACGTGTGCGAGGAGCTGCTTCCCACAGCTTTGTGTAATGCAGCACTCAGGGAGCCAGCCCGAAGACCCTGCGTTGATCGCACCATGGACCTGCCTGAAACTAACACCGGGGGGCAGGCCAGAAAGCAAGACACATGGAGGGAGAGAAACAACGGTAGAGGAAATGCTTTTATTTAGTGATTTTGCATCTGCTGTCTGTTCAGGAAGAAATGCATTTGCTTGGTTTTCTCTGGGGGTTGTACTGCTTGAAGAGTCTTGTATCTTAGGGTTTGTTTGAATATTAGTACTTTTAGTTTTTGGTCCTGCATTTGCATGGGGTTATAAGTTTTCTGGTAGAAATGAATGTTGAAAAGCATATAGTGTGCTTTCTGTATTTTAATTTTGTGGTTAACCATTATGTGTTGTTAATACGATTATATTGTATATGTGTATATATGAAAGTGGATGGAAAAAATGGTGTTACAATTAGTACTATTATGGGGGTGGAGATTGGGTGGAGATGGGAAGGTTGGGCGGCCCGGCGCTTCAGCATCCTCTTTATGGGGAAGGGAAACAGAGAGAGCTCAGAACTTAAGCAAAGTCCTCCCTCCCTCCGTCAGCGTTGACATCGGGAAGACTTCCATTCGACTGTGTGCTGCGGCAGGGCAGGTAGGGAAAAGAAGACCAACCGAGCTTTCCAAAAAACAGGGGCTGCTTGACTGAAAACCTGACTGGTTGGGTATATCCTGAAGACTAGGTTAAGAACCTTGCCCTGTCGGCAGAAAATCAAACTGTGAGCTCTGCATTGGTGGATGGACACAACAGTGGTGGTACTGCGATGGCATAATTAAATGAAATAACTATTTCTGAAGTTTATAGGGACGGGCGGGGACGGAGAGGATTCCTCACGGGGACTGGTGAGGACGGAGGAGATTCCTCGCGGGGACGGGTGGGGACGGAGGGATTCCTCGCGGGGACGGGTGGGGACGGAGGGATTCCTCGCGGGGACGGGTGGGATTCCTCACGGGGACGGGTGGGATTTTGGCAGGGACGGGTAGGATTTCTGTCCCCGTGCAACTCTCTACTCCAGACCTCCGACACTAACGCCTGCCCCTTCCCAGCCGCGTCTACTCTAACCGGTGTCTGTAGCATGGACGCCGGTTACAGAATCGGGATTAGTGTAGGCCCGATTCTGTATAGGACACCCCTCCCAGGCATCCTATACAGAATCAGGGTCTAAGGGCCTAGGATGCATTGAAAAAGCTTTTATTTAATGGAGTTCTTACTTATATTTTAACTTGTTCATCAAAAAGATCGCCCGATGAAAGATATGCAAAATCAATTTTATTACATGGAGCTGTCCACTTGCTATGAAGGAAAAGGTTGGTTTTATCTTTGGATCAATGCTTCTCTGCTTTTGTACACAGTTTCTGCAGTAAGAGGCCATTTCCATAACAATATAAGCCACTCCTGATGGCTCTATGAAAAGTATGCAAACTGTTGACTCAGTATTTCCCTTCCGTTGTTCTTGTTCAGCACTAGCCCTTCCTCACTCCCAATACAATAGCTTAGGCAAGTGGTGGTTACCTCAGTTATGTCTGCTTCTCTGTGTTGCTGCCATGACCCCACAGTAAATTGTTTGTTGATAAATGAGGCTATTTAACAGCAAGCGATGCCTACATTACACTTATTAATGACATTGGTGTACTAAGACATTAGAAAATAGTCCAATGATTAGACAATCTCCTTATGTGTGAGTAATGTGTGGTTCAATTAAAGGACTTTAAACTGACTAAAAAAAAAAAACAACCCTGAAAAAGGGGGTGCGGTAACTTTAAATGCAAGGATCAGATAAGATAAGGCATCAACAATTGAATCACTTAGGACTAAGCTCTCATTTCCTTTGTCCAGCGAGCTTAATTTTTTGAAGAATACTTTTTCACTAACTTCCTATCTGATCTTTGCTTCTGCATGCAGATTCCCCACATCTAAAGCTTCATGTCTGCTACTAAATGACTTCTCAACATAAAAGTGACTGAATCAATCCAGTTCTTTGTAACTACATTTCATTGCTTCTATTCCCGTTAGGTTCTCAACCCAGTTTTGATAATTTTGTCTCCCTTTATTTCGGCCCCCTGCAGGTTACAATGAGACCCATGCAACTGGCACAGAATGCTGCAGTCCATTATAAAACAGATTGTGGATATTTTGATCACATTACGCCTAGCCAGCTTCTCTCCTCCGATTCTCTACTAGAGAATAATACGGGGACAAAGTTTGTCCTCATCCCCACCCTGTCCCCACAGGCTCTGTCCTCATCCTTGCCCCATTCCCGTGGACTCTGTCCTCATCTGCACAAGCCTCATACACATTTTACATTGAAATCTTTTTATTAAAGTATAAAAAGGGACAATATTCTGTTGAATTGTTGCTTGTAAATCATAAATAGAGCCTTCCATTTCAATCTGGTTTTGGTACAACTTTCCCAAAGATTCGGTTGCCTACATTTTTACGAGCATCTGGAAAGATAATTGGATAATTGGTGTAGAAGAGAACCATCACAGTGTAGTGGATAAACAGGAAAATAAGTGTCTATTAAAGGTTAGAAATGCTCCTTGATGCCAGCAATGATGGATGAATCTGATGCAGTAACAATAAGATGCTTGAGCAAGTGGCCATGTGATGGAAGAACATTGCAGGTGGTAGGAATCTAATCAGTAGACAAGACTTGTTGCCACGTCAGAAGCAGACAAGACACAAATGATGTAATTTGACAGTAATTCTTTTTAAATTAAAAAAACATTTATGCAGGGTTTTGTGTTTGTTTGTTTGTTTTTAAATCACTGAATTCAGTTGCCAGTTGTCTAAGATGTGTTAACATTTTACATATTGATATGAGCATTTTACAGATGTTGCTCCATCTAGTTGGAACAGTATGTTTAAAACTAGTCTCAAGCTTAGAGAATGACACAGGGACGTTATCCCCTTCCCCGTTAGCATCTCATTTCTTCTTCTCTCCCCCTTCCATCTTCTGGGCCACTACCAATAGCCCCTTGCTCTTCTTTAGGCTCAGGGCTTGTACAGGAGGAGGTAAGAGCTGTATGGACTCTATAAGAACTGGCTTGCACTGACATGATCCACCCTCTCTGACAGGGAGTCTGCCTTCAAGGGTGGTAAGCCAAGAAAATGTTTCAGCACTGGCCTGTGCTTTCAGGGCCTCCACAGTATTTACTCTTTTTTAAGCTCAAAGTCAGCATAGGAGGTGGTAGAGAGTGGCAGCAGCAGCAGGGGAAAGGCTAATATGTGCTAGAGCTCAAACAGATCCCTCTAGATAAGTGGTCTCAAACTTGCGGCCTGGGGACCACATACAGCCCACCAGGTACTATTTTGAGGCCCTCGGTATGTTTATCATAATCACAAAAGAAAAATAAAACAGTTTCTTGATCATATGTCTCTTTAGCTATAAATTACAATATTATTATTAAGACCTAGCCAAAAGGAAAGATTTATAAACTATAAAAAGTTTTATCTCCATGCAAAATTGTCATTTCTTTAATAAGACATTAACTATTTTTTCTGAGGCCCTCCAAGTACCTAAAAATCCAAAATGTGACCCTCCAAAGGGTTTGAGTTTGAGACCACTGTTCTAGATGGATGCCAAGTCTGCAATCACTGAAGAAGAAACTACACATTCTATTTCTTCCTCCAAATTTACCTGGTCCTCTGATCCGATTCCCACCTGTTTACTCAGCACTATCTCTCCTACTGTCCCCTTCTATCTGTCACATCCTTAGTCTATCACTTTCCACTGCAACTGTCTCTGATGTCTTCATACATGCCATAATTACACCACTCAAAAAAAAAAAAAAAGCTTCACTGGACCCTACCTGCCCTTCTAACTTTTGTTCCATCTATCCTCATCCTTTTTGACCTATCCACCTCTTTCAACACTGTAGACCACCACCTTAACACCCTAACCTCATTTGGATTTCAGGGATCTGTTCTTTCTTGGTTCTCTTCTTATCTCTCACACTGTACCTTTACTGTATGTAGTGGTGGATCCTCCTCCACTGCTATCCCACTATCAGTTGGGTACCCCAGGGTTTTGTCCTGGAACCTCATCTTTTCTCCATCTATACTCATTCCCTTGGTGCTCTGATCTCCTCCTGTGGTTTTCAATATCACCTCTATGCTGATGACTCCCATATCTGCCGCTCTATACCAGAAATCTCTACAGTAATCCTGGCCCGTGTCTCAGCCTGCCTGTCCACTATCACTATCTGGATGTCCCACTGCCACTTAAAACTGAACATGACCAAGTTTGCGCTACTTATCTTTCCACCTAAACCTACCTCGCCTCTCCCCTCACTCTCTGTCTCAATGGATAACACTTTCCTCCTCCCTGTGTCATCAGCTCACAACCTCAGGATCATCTTTGACTCCTCTCTCTCTTTCTCAACACAAATCCAACAGACTACCAAAACCTGCTGTTTCTTTCTCTATAATATCTCCAAAATCCAACCCTTCCTCTCTGAGCACACTACCAAAACCCTTATCCACACCTTTATCACCTCTCGCCTAGACTACTGCAACTTGCTTCTCACAGGTCTTCCACATAACCATCTGTTCAAAATTCTGCCACAAGACATATTCTGCCAGTCACCATTCCCACATCACCCTTCTCCTTAAGTCACTTCATTGGGTCATTGTCCAGTTCAAACTCCTTCTATTGGCTTACAAGTTCATTCACTCTGCAGATCCTCAATATTTCTCCTCTCTTTTCTCTTCTTATACTCCTTCACGGAAACTCAATTCATCGGGCAGCTTTTAGTCTGGGTACCCTTCTCCGCTATTGCTAGCTCCAGACTATGTTCCTTCTCTCTTTCTGCACCATATCCCTGGAACAGACTGCCTGAGTCAGTATGTCAAGCTCTGTCCCTAGCAGTATTCAAATCCAGACTAAAAGCTCACCTTTTCAAGGCTACTTTTAACGCCTAACCCCCACTCACTTGTATAGTACCCATGCCTGAGAAACTCCCTAACCTTCTACTTATCCTGTTTGTCTGTTTGATTAGATTGTAAGCTCTACTGAGCAGGGATTGTCTCTTGAATGTTTTAATGTACAGCGCTGCGTACATCTAGCAGCATTATAGAAATTATATGAAGTAGTAGTAGTAACATCAGCACATGATAGTAGTAGTAACATCAGCACATGACCAGGACATGATATCAGAAAGGAGACGAGGCTGATGCAAGCAGTAGGTGGAAGCTGCTGCTCGCTCCGGTGAACATTTCAAGAGTTACGCGGGGGGAAGGGTGTGCCCAAGCAACGTGGAAGAGTAGGGGGTGCGCAGCATGGCAATGCCAGACACCACCTCCCCAGGTGCCAACCTCCCTCACTATGCCACTGCTCTGGGTACGTTTATATAGGTGCACAGTTATAGAATGACTCCTAGAATGTCTATCACTTCTATTCACAAGATGATCCTAATTAAAAGCAAAACAAATTAGTTGTGCTAAACTACGGTTACCATATGGCTCCAGAAAAAGGAGCCAGACATTTCTATGGTCACCAAACAACTTTGGCTACATTACATTAAGAAACAACAAATTAAGTTATAAAAATAGCACTGAGCACTTTATATATAAAAAAACATAAAAAAGTATGATGGGCTAGTGAGGAAGCCATAGCCAAAGTTGTTTGGTGACCATAGAAATGCTGGCACCTAATGGCAAATCTGAGGCCCTAAATAGAATTTATATAAGTATAAAGAATATAGGGGACATTGAGAATTTATGGTGGTTATACTTGTCAATGTCTTACTCTGTGACTATAAGTGATATTGTTCCAGAAAAAGGAGGACAGATTGAGACATCCGGGTTTAATTCCACTGGAAGCAAAACTCGGAAGTCTCAATCTATGCTCCTTTTTCTGGAGCCATATGGTAACCCTATGCTAAACCAACATACAATAATAAATCCCTGCAGGAATTGGAGCCAAAGCACTGACTGTGGTGTGGGATGCTCCAAGCAGAATACCTGCAAGGGAGAAATGTGGGAATTTCTGTAAGCACTCACAGGAGTCATGGTAAAAAAAATAACTGAGAACTCCATATACTGGCTAGAACTGTGACACTCTTGACTGCACTCAGCTAACACTACTTCAGGAAATATTGTTTGAGGGCTAACTGGAGAAGTAACAACGGTTCATAGACAACGGCGCGAAAGACAAAGGCTTGCCCGGACAATTGAGCGCAGCGTGGAGGCACGCGCCGCTCAAAATTACTGTTTTTAGGGGCTCCGACGGGGGGGTTTGTTGGGGAACCCCCCCACTTTACTTAATAGACATCGCGCCGGCGTTATGGGGGGTTTGGGGGGTTGCAACCCTCCACATTTTACTGTAAACTTCACTTTTTCCCTAAAAACAGGGAAAAAGTGAAGTTTTCAGTAAAATGTGGGGGTTACAACCCCCCAAACCCCCCACAACACCCCCACAACGCAGCGTGATGTCTATTAAGTAAAGTGGGGGGGGTTCCCCCCACGCCCCCCGTCGGAGCCCTAAAAACAGTAATTTTGAGCGGCGCACGCCTCCGCGCTGCGCTCAATTGTCTGGGCGCGCCTTTGTCCCGGCGCACTTTTGACCTGACACCAGTAACAACAGGTCTCTCAGTACAATATCTACCAGGGGCAAATTTAGCCCGGTGTCTTCCATGGAGAAGCATGAAATCAAGGGTCAATAGAAAGATAGTGTTAAGAAACAGAAAGGCTATAAGACAGTTCTCCAGAAATAATAATAATAATAATTTTTATTCTTATATGCCACCAAACCATTAGTTCAAGGTGATTTACAGCAAGAAGGAACTGCACAAACAGTGAATTACTTACATAAGCATATCAAAATTTCTCAGAAAATACAAAATGGCAATTAAGTCACATATTTATCAAACAGATAAGTTTTAAGAATTTGTCTAAATAAATAATAAGACTAAGTATGGGGAAGAAGCGTACTCCAACATGAATTCATTGCACTAGCCTGAAATGCAAAAGTTTTTCCTAAGAATCTCTTATAACGACATGTTTTTACCGATGGAAACATAAACCAGTAAGTTTTTTGTGGATTCTTATTTGAACTGAAAAATTCAAAGTTTCACCTGCAGCTAAGACATGCCCTTCTAAGAAAAGAAAAGAAAAAAAAATCAATGAATGGGAATGTTTGCAGCTCCTTTGTGGCACATTCAACATGTTTTAATGATCTGCTACAAGCACTTCCCAGCAATGCCGCTTGAAAGCAAAGGCTTCCCTGTGATTTAGGCTGAGTAAAGTTTAAACAGCCAGCCTGCAGAAAAGCCCCAGATCAACTGGAGACTCAAAAAAACACAGCAGTTGACTCACAGTTACTGTTTATCCACCAACAGGGACAGTTTAAGCAGGTTCTGGTACGTGGCAAAAAGCAATTGCAGTCAAAGTAAAATAGTTGGTCTTGATGCAACACTAAGTCATAGAACCATTAGGGCACAGTTTGAATGCCGCTGAAATATCGAATATTTGTGCATTGTGGTATATGGATCTGACTGTAGGAGGGTGGGCAGTTTTCTTTTTCTTTTCTTAATTTTCTTTTTGAAGTTCTAAATGTTACAAAGAATAAAATCATAGCAGATTGCAAAGTATAATTTGTAAAATTAAAAAATTTAATACTTCTACACATCATGCAAACTAACCTATATTATGGAGGACAAATTTGGGATATTGTATAGGCGCACTTTGTGTTCCATAGTGCTTATCTTCACGCTTATTTTTTATTTTATGTTTTTTTTCATCCAATCTGGTTTTCTGATATTCTAACTATCTACGATTGGGACCCCTGAGGAAGAAGTGTTTCTTTGAAACATGGATCGTGTCGGGTCCGGTCTGCATGAACATTAGGACCAATTTTTAGGATGTATTTTTGTTGTTTATGTATTTGTCTTATTTTTAATTTTATGTTATTTTAATAAATTCCTGTACCCTGTACATTAGCCTACAGTTTTGTTTTGTTTTCTTAATATTAAACCACACCACGTGGTGATCACTGGATCTTAAATGATCACCCACTATAACATCAGAAACATTTTCCCCATTTGTAAGCACTAATTCCAGTGTGGCTCCATCCCGTGTAGATTCCATTGCAAACTTCTAGAGCAGCTCTCCTTGTAGAGAATTTCCCCAATCCCCCTATATGTCTGTCCAAATTTGATTTAAGCTCTTCTGAGCAGGGACTGTCTGTTGCATGTTGGATGTACAGCACCCCATATGCTTTTCAGCACTATAGAAATGACAAATAGTATAAGTAGTTGTAGAGAATCCAGGATCTCTCTACTTCTAGGAGATCTTGCAGTAGGGATACCTCAATCAACATCTGGCATATTAAAATCTCTTATTAGTAGTACTTCATCTTTTACAGCTATATTTGAATGCCTTCTCTTAAAATCTCTGTCCACTTCTTCCATCTGTGAAGGAGGCCTGTATATCACACCAATATAAATATATTTTCCATTTTCTCTTTCCAGTTTGACCCACACTGCCTCTTCTTAACCCTGAAGATCCCACAGATGTGTGGCTTTAATATGATCTTTAACATATAACGCCACTCCCTCTCCTATTCTTCCTAACCTGTCTTTCCTGAACAGATTATAGCCCGGTTTATATATATCCCCAACATGGCTCTCTGTGAACCACATCTCCGTGATTGCAATTAAATCCAACTCAGCCTCTTCCATATTCCTCGTTTCCCATGCTTCGAGCATTAGTATATACTGTTTTCCAGGCATTGTCCCTTTCTCTTGCTCCCCCTTTAACCCAAAGCATGTGCACAGTCAGATAGTGAAGTGCATCTACAATCTTTAGTCACCCTGGCTGAGGCAGTAAAAGGATGGTGCATCTCAGAAATGATAGATGACCTGGTGCCTTGTTTTCCAGCTTCTCTCTTGTCTCGGCAGCATGCAAAATGACAGACCTTGGGAGAGTGTGTATTAATACTAGAGATTTATAGTCAGATCTGTCACGGATGGAAAAACTTTTTCAAAGAGGCATAGTGCCTGAAGGTCGCTTTACCTGGGTGATAACTGACACACAAAAACCCCCTTTTTCTCCACACTACTTTCCAACTGCCATGGCCTATACACAACGTGTATGGGAGTGTCAAGTAAGGAAAAGATGATTAGACCCAGGTAAATAATGCATATGTTTTAGGGTATCATATAGATTTTGACTCACAATTAGAATGTAAAGACACTGCTAGAGACCTGAAAAGAAATGTAATGTAATGTAATTTATTTCTTATATACCGCTAAATTCCGTTAGGATTCTAAGCGGTTTACAGAAAATAGACAATAGGGTGCATTAAAATTATAAGTAAGATAGGTACTTAGAAATTTCCTTACTGTCCCGAAGGCTCACAATCTAACTAAAGTACCTGGGAAAATGACAATTAGTAGAGTAATGAAGAAATAAATATAGAGATAGATGAGAAAAATAAGAAAATAAACATTCTAATAAGACTACAATGATCTAAAGGACTTTGAAAGGTTGAAAAGAGGGGAGATAGGAAATAGAAGCAGAAGGGAGAACCGTTAAAACTATAGAATTCTGGGGAAATTTAAATGAAATTTAAATAATAAAATAAAAACAAAAACAAGTGGCAAAACAATGAATGAGATTTAAAATATATCATAAACTAAAAAGAAAGTGAAAAATAAAAAACAAAAACAGTCAAGACTGAAGTCCAGCTTGAAATGACTTCACTGCTTTGGCTGCCAAACTTCTCCAGATGTCATCCGATCCTTGTCAGCAAACCGGAAGCCCCAAATCCAGTGTCTCTGGTCATCAACTCGTCTAAAACATTCACACTCGCCTCCTGCATGCCAAATTCACTGAATCTGTCTCCTTTGTGGACAGGCACTGCCCGCGCCTCTCTGACCGTTTGCGGCGCCTCGATGATTGTGTCGTCCGGACCAACCATGGCCTCCCGATGGCGGTTTTGGTTTTATGGTTTTTGTTGGGGTATTTTTTCAGGTTTTCAGAGCTTAAACATTAAGGGCTCCTTTAACAAAGCCGCGCTAGCGGTTTGAGTGCACGCACCGGATTAACGCGCGCTAGCCGAAAATCTACCACCTGCTCAAAAGGAGGTGGAAGCGGCTAGTGCGTGCAATGCCGCGCATTAAGGCCCTAGAGCGGCTTCGTAAAAGGAGCCCTAAGAAAAGCAAGGAAATGACCTCTATATTATTTCATCTTTAGCAGGGAAACTTTTTATTTAATTTATTGATTTATTTCCTTAAATTTGATAACTCACTTTCTAACAAAGGTCTTTATACAGAGAGCAACAAAAAAAAAAAAAAATTAAAATAATACAGAAAAATAGAAAACAAAACTAAAATTT
Organism: Geotrypetes seraphini; assembly: GCF_902459505.1. Classification (NCBI taxonomy): domain Eukaryota; kingdom Metazoa; phylum Chordata; class Amphibia; order Gymnophiona; family Dermophiidae; genus Geotrypetes; species Geotrypetes seraphini. The sequence continues at coordinate 198,168,665 of NC_047087.1, forward strand.
TATCAAAGCAATAGCCCTCTGAAAGTTAACTTCAGCCTTGCTAGAAAATGCTCACAGCATATTCCTTCCAAGTTCAAACTACATGTAAAACGGGCCAAGCTTTTAGTTGCATTAAAAAAATCTAGATAATTGCTGATGCCCTGAAATTCCAAAGAAATTGAATAAGTTCAACAGTCTAGAAAACTGATCACTGACTAATCCTGGACTGTTCTGTTATTGCAGTCTTGAAATGCTTGCAGAAAAAGATGCCCAAGTAGGGCTTTAGTAAAACTTAGCAACTTATAAGTTTGGCAGTTTGGCCCAGATTCTGTTATCGGCACTGTTGTTGGCGGCCGTCTTAAAACCAACTGCCAATCGCATGTCATCGATGGCGCCGGGTACAGAATTGTGCCTCTGGCAAAGGTAGGTGCTGGAAATGTAGGCCAGAGTTTTCATGGCCTACATTTCCAGGCCTACATTTCCGGCTCCTGCCTATGATGTGAATTGCACCTCCATAGGCGTTTTAGTACGTATAATTTCACTTCCAGTGTTAGCCATGTCCACACTGGCGTTAGGTGGCCTAAAGCTCCTATGGAGATGCGATTCCGCTGCTGATTTCTTTAGGCGCTGATAGGCGCCTTGAAACTCTTAAACTGAGTTTGGGTGCCTACCTGTGCCTAAATCAAATTGGCCCCAGTTCAAGAATCCGAGCCTTTATCTTCAGTGGCTCTCATGCCCCGCAGACTTGCATACGTCCACTTTCTTTCAGGCAAATGCATTCTGAAAATTCTGTAAATTAGTGCTGAAACCTGGGCACCACAAAAATTCATAAAGAGTGAGTGCGCTTGATCTTCAGGTTAAAAAAATACAACTATGTCAATCCTTTCTATTAGCAACTACATTGGTTGCCATTCGAAACGCGAATTCTGTTCAAATTTGGCTGCATCTGTTTTAAAGCCCTTTTTGGTCCGGCTCCAGGATACCTATCCTCCTAATTTAAATACTTGAAATGACTACATGGTCATGTATCCATATGTAAAAGCTTGTCGTTACAAGAGATTCCTAGATAAGACTTTTGCTTTTCAGTTAGGAAAAATGAATTCCTGGTTAAGTTCTTTGATTCCACAAACGCAATCATATTATGCCTTCAGAAAATTTACTTGTTTGATAAGTTTGTAACATGATTATTGCTTTAACCCTGTTTACATGTATGTTTCACTGATTGTACAGTTGTTCTTGATTGTGAACCACCTGGAACTCATGGTTAGGCGGTATAGAAGAATAAAGTTTATTATTATTATTATTTATTCCACTCCTAATTTTTGGGTGTCACACTTACACCTGCTAAAACCTGGTGTTGCCCAAGTTGCACGCAGTAAGGCAGTACAGTAAAACCTTGGTTTGCGAGCATAATTCGTTCCAGAAACGTGCTTGTAATCCAAAGCACTCGTATATCAAAGCAAATTTCCCCATAGGAAATAATGGAAACTCAGATGATTCGTTCCACAACCCCAAAACATTAATACAAAATACTATACCTACTTGTATTGCAAGACCTCACTCATTTAGAACAGTCACTACACTCCTGCAGCATCAGAGAGAGAAGAACCATCGGCTCAGTTGTGATGTGCATATACTGTATGTACTTGTATTGCAAGACATTGCTTGTATAGCAAGTTAAAATTTAATAAAATGTTTTGCTTGCCTTGCAAAACACTTGCAAACCAAGTTACTTGCAATCCAAGATTTTACTGTATTCTGTGTGCAGCTTTTCAGAATGCCTTAATACGCTCCTGGCCACACTCTCTTTTAAGATACACACTAATTTTATAAAGATATGGGGGCCATTGGCAAAATATTGTGATGAATAGTCATCAATTCTTTTCTTTTCCTTTTCTTTTCTTTTTTAGTTGTATTTAGCACACTCAAGGGGGGAGGGTGGAGTTGGGAATAATTCTATATGATATGTTATAATATGTTATATAACACGTGTATATTTCTATTTCGATTGAAAATGAGATGAAGGGTGGGTGGTTGGGTGGGGGTTATTTACATTACTAGAGTTTTATGTGTTAAATATTGTACTGCTATATTGGAATTACTTGTATAATGTATTTTTTGTGCACTTGTTCAATTTGAAAATGAATAAAGATTTAAAAAAAAAAAAAAGATACACACTATAACAGGCACCAAGCCTTATAGACTAGCGTGTGACCAGTTGCACACATAAATCCTAACTGATGCCAATTAACCACTGAAATTGGTTGCTAGCACCCAATTATTGTTGGTTAAGGGCTTGTTAATCAATTAAGTTGCATGTGGAACAGGGATACATGCCTAAATTTCAGCACGCAACTTTGGGCACCATATTATAGCATCTGAGGGATATTGTTTAGTACAATTTGATTATCTGATTAACACCTTAAGGTAACGATGTAGGGAATAATTTAAAAAACCCTCATATTTTAATGTGATCTTATGTAGTAATATCTCACAGATAAGACTAACTTTGACATAGATAAATAAGGGCTGTGTTTGGTCATTTTAATAAAGCTGTTCCACATTACTCACCTGGAGTCTATTCTGCTTTTTTCCTACCCTGTTTTGTGGTTTGCACTTTATGGATCCCTCCCTTCTGATGTGCATAGGTTGCCATATAAATGGGACTGCATAAAGCATGCAATGACCAAGAAAACAGCACAGTTTAGGGAGTGCATGAAAGAAGAGCGGGACCTGGGTGTGATTGTATGTGATGATCTTAAGGTGGCTAAACAGGTTGAAAAAGTGACGGCAAAAGATAGAAGGATGCTAGGGTGCACAGGGAGAGGTATGGCCAGTAGGAAAAAGGAGGAATTGATGCCCCTGTATAAGACTCTGGTGAGACCTCATTTAGAATATTGTGTACAATTCTGGAGGCCTCACCTTCAAAAAGATATAAAAAGGAAGGCTACTAAAATGGTGCATGGTCTTTGTCATAAGGCATATGGGGACAGACTTTGGAGGAAAGGCAGGAGAGGGGAGATATGATAGAGACGTTTAAATACCTAAGTGATGTAAAAGCGCATGAGTTGAGACTCTTTCATATGAAAGGAAGTTCCGGAATGAGATACAGTTAAGAGGTGAAAAGGCTCAAGAGTAATCTAAGAAAATACTTTTTTACAGAAAGGATAGTAATAATAATAATAACAGTTTATATACCGCAATACCGTGAAGTTCTATGCGGTTTACAAAAGATTAGAGAAGGTACAGAATAATTGGACTTGAGGGCGGAAAGGGTGAGTGAGTAAGGGGGAGAACAGGTCAGTTGTCTAGGTATTTCAGGAACAGGTATGTTTTTAGACACTTCCTAAATTCTTCGTAAGTAGTGGGCGAGAGTAATTGCTCTAGGTCTTTACCCCATAGGGCCGCCCGGTGTGAGAGAAGGAGTTCGGGGATGGTAGATGCATGGAACAGTCTCCCGGAAGAGTTGGTGGAGACAGAGACTGTGTCTGAATTCAAGAAAGCCTGGGATAGGAACGTGGGATCTCTTAGAGAGAGAAAGAGAAAATGGTTACTGCGGATGGGCAGACTGGATGGACCATTTGGCCTTTATCTGCCATCATGTTTCTATGACCCTAGCCATTTAAGTGCTTAAATATTAGCACTTAACCAACCAACAGGCAACTTTGCCCCCAGAACGTTTCTAAATAGCCGGTTTTCGCTTAGGCACTGAGGGGGGAATTCTGTAAATGGTGTCTAAAAGGAGAGGCACCTATAATATAGGGGCTTGTACCTTGTCAATCACACTTAGGTACCTATTACAGAATCACGCCTAACTTAAAACATTAGGTGCCTGTAATGTAAGCCAGGGTTTCAAAGACCTATAGGTGCCTAAGCCCTTTAGAGAATCATGCCTAGTGGTGCCTAAGTTCTTCTCTGCCCCTAAACATGCGTACTTTGGAGCTAGGCACCCTTAGGCACCATGCAATAGGCACCTATCTTTTGTGGAATCGCGCTTAAGAAGATAAGGTGTCTTATCTCCCAATAATTATTATTATTTTTTTTTCAATTATGAACTTGTTAATTTGAAGCCAATTTATTAAGTTAAGTGCCTAACTTTAGGTGTCTATTTATTTAGGCACCTATCTTTTTAGGTGGCTCTTATAGAGTTTCCCCCAGCTGCTAATTTTCAATGGTGATAACCAGGTAACTATTACTGAAAATTAGAGGATAGCCCTAAACAAGCAATTTAATTGCTCATTGGATTTTTCTGGTTATCTTCTCCGGGGTTTCATCTGAACAAATTGGGCTCAACGATCATCATTCTTTGTAATTCAGCTGTATCCCATATTACCCCAATAATTAAGTCTATTTTAAAACTGATGGAATCATGGATGCAAGAATTTAAATTTAAATTATATCATGACAAGACCACATTTTTTGTTGCATCTCCACATAGAAATTTACATGAACCATCAATTACTATAAATTCAAGACTCTATAAGATCAATCCAACGATTAATATATTGGGAGTTGTTATAGATCAACACTTGACCATGAAAAAGCAAGTAAATGCAGTGGTGCAAAAGGGTTAGTACATACTTTAGAAGCTGCAAACTATAAAATTATATTTTGAGTTTCCGGTTTTTAAACTTTTAGTTCAGTCGTTACTTTTAAGTCTTCTCGACTATTGTAACATTGTCTATTTGACATGTACCAAGAAAGAGATGGCTAGGCTCAGACTGATTCAGAATACAGGGGTCAAATTAATTTATGGTCTAAAGAAGTATGATCATGTGCCTCCTTTTTACCATGAGTTGCATTGGCTCCCAGTGGAGGCGCGTGTTTTGTTTAAACTGGGCTGTCTTTGTTACATAGATTCCTCATAGCATTCCATAAACATAGGAAAGAATCACATGCATTGTTTAATTTTCCATCTGCTCAAGGATGTATGAATATAAAATCCTTGAAATATACACTAGCATTTCAGGCTGCTTTTTATGATAGGGAATTCAGGCCACTGTTGTGTAGTGCTTGTTCTTACAAGCACATATCAGATTATGTTTTCACCAGTTCTTACAAGCACATATCAGATTATGTTTTCGTCATCTACTTTACTTTCATCACTGTTATTATTTCATTTTATTTATTTTAGCAGTGTGATGTATTGTGGTGCTATGTTTTGTTTTGCTTGTGGTTTTGTAAAATTTAATAAAACATTTCTGAACTGAAAAGAACTCGGCAGAAAACTCATCTATTGGTGAACTAATCCAAATCATTTTTAGGTTATCTTATTTTTAATTTTTTGTTTATCACATTGAACTTGCGGTTATGCAGTTTATAAGTACGATGTTATGTTATGTTATGTAAGAACTAAGTTCATGTGAGCAAAAGTTTTCTTTTATATTAACCTGATGGTATTACACACACATCTCCCCTTTTCACTTCCCTGTTCCATCATCTCTCTCCTCTTTGTACCCTATCCACTATCTGCCCTCTCTCCAACCTGTTCTAGAATCTGTCTTCCCAATACTATACAAAATCTACCCCTCCCTCTCTCACACCAATTTCTGCCCCCTCTCTCTCCTCCCACCCTACTTCCACCATCTGTCACCTCTCTCCCATTCCACATCAACCAGCATCTGCCCCCTCTCTCTCCTCCCACCCCACTTCCACTAGTGTCTACCCCCTCTCCTCCACTCCTTTTCCATCAGTGTCTTCCCCCTTATCTTCTACCCACCCCACATCCACCAGCATTTGCCCCCTCTCTCTCCCATACCCCACAAGCATCTGCCCCCTAGCATCCCCACAGCAGTGGCGGCGAACTGAAACAAACCAGCTGCAGACCTTCCCATACATATCTGCAGCTGCCGGCTTTGTCCCAAAAGAAGAAGTTATGTCAGAGAGGGCAGGCCAGCAGCTGCAGGTGTGTATGGGAAGGTCCTGCAGCTGGTCTGTTTCAGTTTGCTGCTGCTGCTTCAGGAAAGCAGCAGCGGAAGAAGGCGGGAAAGTGGCAAGAGAGGGAGGTGTTGGTCCTGACCCCATCAGCTGCGTGGTGGTGCTGAACGGCTGTGTGGCTTCCTGCTTAAAGGTGCGCAGCTGCACAGCTTAGAGGGAACATTGACATAGGCACACCCATAGCTATACCACTTGTATATCTGTGCCTAAATGCATCAATTAGGTGCCTGACAGTGTTCAATAAAGCACACACCAAGAACTCCCATGTCCCATCCAGGCCTCTTCCATGTGAATGCCTTCTATGTAGTTACACACTAGAAAACTTAGGTGTCCAATTGTTGTAATGACTGACTATCATACAAAGGGGCCATACAATTAATGCAGAATACTATTATAACCTGCTGTACTGATAAAAACAGCATTAAAAGAATAGCACCTAAGAATATAGAATAGCACTTAAGTGTTGTCCTCCCCACCCATTTGAGTGCCAAAAGTTAAATGCCTAATTGGTGCCTATCTTTTGGCATGTTATATAGAATTACCCCCTATATGGATTTTCTTCTCATCCCCTAAACCCATGTGCATACTTTTAGGTCCTCTCAGGGTATCTTTTTACCTGTTCCCTTCTTTATAATATTAATGTAGTTTGGGTAAAAGTGTGCACTGTATGAGGAGGAAAATAGGTGCCTCTATTTCCCATGTCTGCAATGGAGTTTAAAATTCTTCTTCAGCCTGAAAGGAGTGTTGTATTTTACAGCCTGGAAGGAAGAGGGGCAGCACCCATCTCTGGAGCTGTACAGGTTTGGTAGTTTAATGTAAGACCATAGGTGATGATTGGAATCAGCCAGAAGAGTGAACTTGTGAATCGAGAATGACACGGGGACAAATTTGTTCCCATCCCCGCAGGAACTCAATTTCCCCATCCTGTCCCCATGAGTTTTGTCGCTGCCGCTGTCCCTTTTCTGTAAGCTCTGTCTCTCGAATACTTAGGATTTTAGTGTTTGAGGCTAGTTCAGATGAGGACGGAGGTTGCAGGAACGGGGCAGGGGCAAGACAAGAACTTGAAGGGACAGGAAAATGAGTTCCCATAAGGACGGGGAAAAATTTGTCCCCATGCCATTCTCTACTTGTGAACTACAGATTTTAAACAAAGCTTCCTGCACCTGGGTCTCCATGGGAATTAGGGGGGCAGCATACAGACTTGATGACACCTCTAGGAATTGTCAGAGGGCTCAGGACTTGAGTTCTAGCCGTTTCCAGAAGCCCAATAGTAAAATGGGAAGCCAAACCAGTTCTGGGACCTCCTTGAGGGTGGTCTTTACTTTGTGACTTCACTCCAGAGGAGTCTTAAGGCCTGGACTGGGCAGGAAAATCTGTCTTTTGGAACATCTCTCCAGCTGACCAGTAAAAGAGATTTAGGGAGTTGAGTCCTTGTGGATCTCATCACACAAACTGACCAACTGCACATTGGAATAATATCTTGGAGAGCAAGGAAATTGGAGAAGTGTACATAGTTTGGACTGTATTCATTGGGTAACCGTTCACCTGTTCAAGAGTGCCTCTTCCTGTGTTTCAAGGAGAATTAAAGTTTGGCGTTTGGATTTTATATCCTGGTGTGGTCTGTTTTATTTGGAGGAGAGAGTAGAAGTCTGGTTCTTGCTTACTGTGAGGTCTAAACTTGAAAGTTGGCCTCAGCTCTGGGCCCCAAACTAACAAATATAACTTTGTGTGCCCCTTCCCAGCTTCCGGGTAACAAAGGGGTTTCATTAAGGGTTAACTATTCTCACCAAGCTTCCTTCTGATGTGTTGCTCCTACACTTTGGAATTCCTTGCAAGCATACCTCTCTGAATGTTCCTTCACTAGATTCAAGAGCGGCCTTAAAACCCCATTTTTTTAAACTACCCTTTTTCCAGCTATTGATTCATTTTGGGGTTGTTTCTTTTTGTACTGGGGCTTCTGTTTTAGTGCTCTGTGTCTTGGATATTTACTGTAGTATGTTTTTTCACCTTCCTGTATTTGTGTATGTAATTTGGTGTATATTGCTGGGGGATTTTCTTTTTTAACTGTCTTTTTTTAATGCTCTGGACTGTATGCTGTAGTTGATACCATGAAATGTGGTATATCAAATGTTAAATAAAGAAATAAATAACTTTCCTAACCTAATATCCCTGCCAACAAACACATTGTCATGACAATGTTGAAAATGAAGTTGCTTCTTCTTTTTATTAACAAAAAAAATGGAGGGAGGGAGCACCAAGACATCAAACTTTTAATGTAAGCATTTTTAAACAGAAGCAATGAAAGTATCTTATACTGTGGAAACTTAACCAAGGAAGCCTGCACGAAGCCAAGCCATCATTCTCTAGGCAAATTAACTCATTAAACAATGTGAGAAAAGCAAACCGTGGAACCAAATTGTCGTACTTGATCCTGGGAACAAGATAGGCTAATTTTCTGGATTATAAATGAAGTAATTATCTGCAACGCTCATTAGCTGCAGGTCCTAATTAGTGAAAATTAATATTGGTTTTGATAAAGATGTTGGCAGCCATTAAACACACACACACACACTCAGTACCTCTCAGAGGTGCAGCCATTACAGACCTTTTCATTCCATTTAACAACTGGCTAAGTGGAGTCAGTTTATAGGGAGACGTGAACAATTATTGCTAGTCAACTAAGGTACAGCACTGTTAGCATGCCTCATATTACACTACAGCTCAGTACTTCTAGGCATATGCTGACACTTATATATATGTAAAAGAGAAAGACATTGCTCCGTGGAATTTAAAACTGATTATTATTACTATGAAGTGGTGCTGAAAAGTTCTCAGCCCAACCAGCTTCCTAAATTCTGAGCGTTATTTTGCCACTGTAGCTGAAAAGAGTGTTGTTTTATTTTGCAAAGTGGCAGTATGATTAGGGTTACCAGATTTTAAGTCAGTAAAATCTGGACCCCCCCCAGGCCCGCCCAGTTCCACCCATCCCCGTCCCGATAGGCCCCAGCTCCGACCTCAACTCTGCCCCCAGCCTGTTCGTCAGGCAGGAAGGCATGTGGGGATGCAACGCGATGGCATCACGTGCTAGTGCGTGTGTGCGTGGCGTCACCGCGTTGCATCCATGGATGCCCCCTCCCGACGCGATTTCTTTTCAAAACCCAGAAAAAGTGCCAGGTTTTGAAAAGCCATCCAGACCCCCCTGCATGTCCTCAAAAAGAGGATCTGTCTGGGGATATCCGGACGTCTGGTAACCCTAAGTATGCAGAATCGTAATGCTATGTTTGACATTGTTTCATATAATTGATTGAACCATGTCAATGAAAAGTGTGGAATTTTCAAGTGTGGAACTCCGAGCCATCATGAAGTTCCTATTCCTGCAGAAGAAAAATCCAAAGAAAATCCACCTTGAGTGGCAAATGTCCATCATATTCCACAATGAAGAAGTGGTGTGCAAATGTTCGGCATGGAGATTTTGAGACCAAAGATCTGGGAGGTCTCAAACGGTGTCAACTCCTGAAATTGTTGACCATGTCCATGACCTGATTTTGACAGATCAGTGAATATCAGTTGAGACACCACAGATATCCAGAGAACGTGTTGGGTGTATAATCCATCAGCAGCTGGATATGCAGAAGCTGTCAGCCAAGCGAGCTGGTGCCAACTTTTTGGAACGACTACTTACTGTTGATGAAACATGGCACTATGATCCAGAAACAAAACAACAGACCATGTAGTGGCAGCACTCAGGTTCTCCAAGGCCAAGGAAATTCAAGACCCAAAAGTCAGCAGTAAAGGTCATGGCCAGATTTGGGGATTAATAAGATGTTGAAATGACTGACTATTTTCCAAGGGGCCACACAATTAATGCAGAATAGTACTGTAACTTGCTGTACTGATAAAGATAACATTGAAAGAAAAAAGGAGAGGGAAGCTGCGGAAAGGGGTTCTCTTTTTTACAAGGCAATGCACCTGATCACACAGCTGGCAAAATGATGGATGTTTGACACAGTTGGGGTTTCAGTGCATAGACCATGGGTGCCCACACTTTTTGGGCTTGCAAGCTACTTTTAAAATGACCAAATCAAAATGATCTACCAACAATAAAATTTTTTTAAAAAACCACAAAGCACACCATACGCAGAGAAAATGTTAATTATCATTCCTATTCCGGAGTTTTTTCAAAGAGGTCAAGGCAGATGACTCTATGCACTGTCACCTCAGTAACAACCATACAAAAATAAACAAATATACCCCCCTCTCTTTTTACTAAACCACAATAGCAGTTTTTAGCGCAGGGAGCTGCGCTGATTGCTCAGCGCTGCTCTCGACACTCAAAGGCTCCCTGCGCTATAAACCACTATTACGGTTTAGTAAAAGGGGGCCATAGTGCAAAATATAGACAGCAGATATAAATTCAGACACATTTTGATCATTTTTCCTACCTTTGTTGTCTGGTGATTTCATGAGTCTCTGGTTGCACTTTCTTCTTCTGACTGTGCATCCAATCTTCTTCCCTGCTTTCAGCCTGAATGCTTCCTCTCCTCCAGACCTCATTCCCTCCCCCAACTTTTTCTTCCTCTCTCCTTGCCCTTTCTTTCTCCCTGCCTTCCTTTCTTTTTTTCTCTCGTCATGCCCCCTTTCTTTTTTTCTGTTTCCCTTCTTTCCTTCTGTCTCCCTGCCTGCCCCCTTTCTTTCTTTCTTTATGCCCTCCCCCAAGCCACTGCCACCGCCACTGGGGAACAGGCCCCCAAGCCGCCGCTGCCCCAAACTCTCCCTGCGTCGGACCAACCAGCATTCCTCTCCCCGACGTCAATTCTGCCATCGAAGAGGAAGTTCCGGCCCAGCCAGGCAGCGATTGGCTGGCCTGAACTTCTTCTCCAACAGCAGAATTGACGTCGGGGAGAAGAAGGCTGATCGGCCCGGTAGATCACCAAGGCAAAGTGAGTCAATCGCGATCGACTCACTTTGCCATAGACCATCCACCCTACTCACCAGATCTTCCTCCATATGACTATTTTCTGTTTCCAGACCTTAAAAAGAATTTGAAAGGTTGATAATTGTTGAGTGATTCAGAAGTGATTGTAGCAGCAGAGCAGTATTTCAGTGACCAGACATTGGAATATTTTTTTTTAGAAGAGTTACAGAAACTTCAGACATGATATGCCAAGTGTGTTGAACTTAGGGGTGAATATATAGAATAATTTGTAAGTTTCATGGCTCCACAACATTCCCTTCTTGGATGAGCTGAGAACTTTCAGCACCCCCTCATATTATTATTTATTTTGATTTATTAACAGCCCTTTCATTAAGAGAATCACCCAAAGCAGATTGAGACACACAAACAAGACACAGAGGGTAGAATTCAGTAAATGGCGCTCAAAATTAGGGAATGATCCGCACTAGGCTAGCTTTTATCAAACTGCGCCAGAGATTATTTAGCTCAGGCTGGCACAGTAAATGCTTTTACACTCATAGAATTCCTAAGAGCATCAGAGCATTAACTTTGCCGGCCCACACTAAAATCCTCTAGTGCAGCTTTTTCAGTGGCAGGTCCGATATTGTGGAATGGTATTGCCAGAACTTTACATTTTTATGAGAATGCGTTGAGGTTCAGGAAGTTATTAAAGACCCGTTTTTTTTTGTCTAGGCATTTCACTGAAATGGAGACTTTCTGTATTATACTGATTCCAAAGATTACATTGCATTACATTAGTGACTTCTATTCCGCCATTACCTTGCGGTTCAAGGCGGATTACATAAGAATTTACAAGATATATAGGCGGATTACATAAGAATTGTCGAGAAATTAAGGTAAAACATGGGTAATTTGAACATTTTAGATTTGGTAGGAGTAGACAGTGTGGTAGGTGGAGCTTGGGAAGGAACTGGTCGTGTTAAATAGGTTTTATGTATTTTTGAAGAGTAGAGTTTTAGTTTCTTTTTTGAAGGTTTTGTAGTCTGTGGTCGAAGACAGCAGATTGGTGATTTGTCTGTCTAGTTTTGCTGCTCTGGTGGCCATTAGGTTGTCATATAGTTTTCTTTGTTTGACATTTTTGGTTGGCGGGTGTGTGAATAGTGAGTGGGTTCTCCTGTGTCTGGTTGAGGTGGCTTGAATTAGTCGGTTATTCCAGTAGGTTGGGCTGTCTCCGTTAATAGCTTTGAATAGTAGGCAACAGAATTTGAAGTGTACTCTTGCTTGTATTGGGAGCCAGTGTGAGCCGTGGTATGCCTCTGTGATGTGGTCATATTTTTTCCATGAGTAGATGAGTCTTAGGGCTGTATTTTGTATTGTTTGTAGTTGCTATTAATGGCCGCTGGGCAGGGGAGGTATAATATGTTGCAGTAGTCTATTAGTCCAAGGATAAGAGATTGTACCAAAAGTTGAAATTGTTTCCTGTCGAAGAATGTTTCATTTTTTATTGATGTAATTGATGGGTTTTTTTTTTAAATAAATGTTTCTTTTATGATTTTGGATGTTTTTCAAGTTCAAGTTCAAGTTTATTTGATTAATCGCCTATATAAAAATATTCTAAGCGATGTACAATTTAAAAACAGCTTATGGGGGAAAAGACAATCATAAAACAAATTTTTAAAAATATTAGTTTAGAAAACAAATATTATTAAAATATATAATATTTTTTATGTATGCAATTTAGTGACAAACAGGATACACAAGGAAGAAGGGGGAAAAGTTACAATTATTTCAGTCTGGAAAAAAAAACATAGAGAGGGTAAAACACAAGGAAGGGGGGAGAAAAAAAAAAAAGAAGGAAAAAAAATTAGTTTATTCAAAGGAGCAAGGCTTGAATGATTAGTTAGTAAAAACATCATTATATAAAAATGTTTTTAAAAGTTTTTTAAAAGAGATGAGATCTTTTTCTTTTCTGATAAAGAGTGGCAAAGCGTTCCAAGTTTGAGGAGCTAAAACAGAAAACATTTCATTTCTCCTTGTACCCACTATTTTTAAAGACGGGACCAATAGTAGATCTTGGGATGACGTTCGGAGAGATTGTGGAGAGTGATGTGGAGTAATCATTCTAGAAATGAACTGTGGTTCGTTAAATAACAGTACTTTGAAAACTAAAAATGCTATTTTAAAAGTAATTCGATGATTAATAGGCAGCCAATGGGATTTGATCAGTAGTGGTGTTACGTGATCATATTTTTTTGCTTTGTGGATAAGTTTTATTGCAGTGTTTTGGATTATTTGAAGTCGATTCTTTTCCTTTTGCGGTACATTGAACATCAGAGAATTGCAGTAATCTAGTTTAGAAATGATCATAGAATGGATAAGTATATTGATAGATTTAGGTTCTAGAAATGATGAGATGGATCGAATTAAACGGAGTTTGTAGAAAGAAGATTTAACAATTTGGCTAATGTGATTATGAAAAGATAGATTGGAGTCAATGATTACGCCTAAGATTTTTAAGGTAGATACTAATTCTATTGGAGTGTTGTCGAGTACAAATGAAGAAATTGGGGTGATGTCTTTTCTCCAAGTAAAAAACATAGTTTGAGTTTTCTGTATGTTTAATGGCAATTTATTAAGGCTGAGCCAGTTTTTTACTGAGTCCAGTTTGCTATTATTTTTACTGTAAGTCGCCTAGGTTTTAGGTGAATAATAAATATTTTTTTTAAATAACTATAAATAATAAATACTTTAATAAATTTATACAATACTAGCTTAGTGCAGATTTAGAACCTAACTTCGGGCACCAGCATTTACCCCTGCGAAAACCTGGTATATATGCTGGCACTTAATTCATGGCAGTTGGATATGCAATTGATAGCAGTCTATAACATTGATTCCAACTTTTGGGAACGTCCCTTGATCTGCCTGTGCCCCGCCCATAGCCACACCCCTTTAGAGTTGCACACAGTAAAATTTAGCTGTTCTTGTTATAGAATAAAGCACAGGGAAGATCCGTTTCTAAATCCTAATTAACGCCTTTATTTGGCATTGTTGCTCAGAAGAAACATGTTTTTTTCTAAGGCTCTTATAGGTGACCTGCATCTCCAAATGCCTGTGACTTGGCACTGTTGCTCTCGTTAATCATCAAGTTATGTAAAGCAGCCGTTTCACCATCTGCCAATTAAAGAGTCAATGCCAATCAAAGTCAATAATTATTGATTGTTATTATCACCTGATTAATTAGTTTAGGCATGCTTTGGCAGCTGTGCCCAAGTTTGGGTGGCTTATACAGAATACAGGAAAGAATTTTCTAGTACTTCACTGTTACAGTAAATATGTTTCTCCTAAGAATATTTTCCACATTTCCTGTTCAGTATCCTGTGCATTTTTCTGACAGCGGATCTCGCTGTAGACTTGCAATGCCCACTTTCTGTGAATTCAGAAGCTCCTCATAATGTTGATAATTGCACAGTTTACATCTGTTTCTATTGTGTGACATAATCCAGTTTATAGAAAGAAATCTTTCAACTTCTCTTCCCCCTCACTGATGGGCCGATGCTCAAAACCGAACGCGATGGTGATTAGCTCTGGACTAGCACCTGTGTTAGTGAGCATGGAATGCTCAAAGGACTGTAGCACCAAAGATTAGCACAAATAGTATGCAAATGTAGTCAAATAGATGGGAATGAGGTCATTTCCTAATGCTCAAAGAACAGTGCACAAAACAAGTCTGTCTTACCACTGAAAAGTAACGCCATCTTAGAGCAGGCATTAGGGTGTTTGAAGAGAGGATGTCCCACAAGTTTTTCTTTAAAATCTGCTGGGGGGGGCGTTGGAAGAAGAAGCCTCTAAATACTGGTAGTGAGTGATGAATTTGAGCAAGTCAGAGCAAAACTGAAAGTGAAAGTATACATTGGTCCCTGTTTTTTGCATTTAAATATAAGCCTTTCAAGTGAAAAAGAAATTTTGGAAAGCTTATATTTAAAGGTGTAAAAGGAAGGTATCATTGTGTGCCTGGACATGCATGCAGGAACTGTGCTTACCACATAACTCGTCTGCGCATGTGTCAGGCAAGTTCCTTCCCCTTAACTTCCCAATGCTCAATGCTAACAGCACGCATGTAATTTGCATGCTATTAGTATTGAGCATTGGGATTTTTTTTTTCCTGCACTGTTCCTGAGGTATTTAATTTCCAGCACTGTCCTCTACAGTGCCACAGTTCTGAGCAACTCCTTATGAGTGCCCTCCACCAGGGTCTAGGAAGCCCTCAGTGGGATCTCAGTCAGTTTCTCACCTGCTCCTAGGTATCAGGAATTTATTGAGAGGCAGCACAGGTAAGCAGCCAGTGGCCTTTAATAAGCCACTCATCACCCCAGTGAAAGAGAGCACAAACAGTATAATACCTTATTTCCTCATATATAGGCCGTGGCCTATATATGGGTTTTGCAAGCTGGTCCAGTCAGTGCGGCTTGCATATCTGGGGCGGCATATAGAGCATTTAAAAATCTTTCCCCACCCTCCATTACCTCCCTCGCTGGCAGCAGCCTCCTCGAATTGCGTCACCAGCGTTACAGAGCAGGAACAATTTTTTTTGTCTGCAGGCCGGCCCCCACTTCCCTTTCTAGTGGCAGCCTCCTCGAATCACGCCGCCAGCATTGCAGAGCAGGAGCGATCTTTGAGTCTGCAGGCTGGCCCCGCGCTGCTTCCTGTATGGCTTTGCCATCAGTTCTCGCGGGACCCTATTCAGCAAACAAAGATGCCAAAGGGTTTTACATGCTGAGTAGTGAAAGAAGTTCTTAATGATCTGAAACTTCTGGGATACTCGGGCACTGCACACAGTTTTGTAGAAAGGAGAGAGAGTGGAAAAGGTAGAATATGGAAAGTAGACAGGCAGAAAAAGAAAGGAGAAACAAAAAGAAAATAATTCTACCTCCACTCTATCAAATACAGTATTTGACATTTGATGTGCAAAGGGTACTGAAGGAATGGATACGTCTATTTTTAATCTAAACAAAAGGGAAATATTTGCCACCACCGAGTTCATAAAAATAACAATGCATTATTCGTGCATTAATAACAATAAAGATGTCAAGCTGTCAGATAAGAAGTTAATCTCATTCGATGCACAATTAAAGATGCTATTATCCTGCCACCTGGGGCCAGTTCAGCTTTTACAGCACAGCAGGTTTCACAGATAAAAGGGACAGGAACATGATTAGAGAAGCAGCCTGTACAGATCGCGCTTGTTATAACTACGACTTCTGTGTCTAATGGTCGATCTCAAGAAAAGGCAGCGCGATATTTATTCTGTTTCCTGGGCACGTACCAAGAAAGAGCTCAGCACGCAGCCCATCTCACTGTCTGTTGAAGGCCCACTCAAGATGTTACGAAAAGTCCTGGGTCCACTGCGGTATCCGCTTTGCTAATGCTGGTATTTACCCTACCTTTTAGCTGCCTTGGTTACTGTAATCTGGTCTATAAAGGCCTTCACAACCTCTTATCCACCATCTTCAAGTGGTCTGGAATACCACTATTAAACCAGTCATGAATTCATAGAAATCTGCTTAGGCCTGGACATTGGTTACCAGTTTCCTAGTGTATTAAGTTCAAAATACTAATTTTAGCTCATAGAACATTTTATACTGGTATCCCATGTTATTTACACAATCTTTTGATCCTTTATGTCTCTTCAAGGAGTTTGTGTTCTCAAGATCCGAATAATTTAACTAGTCTGCCTTTGTCTACTGCCAAATTGAATTCTACTAGGCATGTGGGATTTCTTTTTTTATTTTTACTTTGCTTCTGCCCTTTGGAAGGCTCTTCCTCTATTCCTTTGGGCAAAAATCAGTTTTAAGAAATTATAGATTGATTTAAAAATGTACTTTTTTCAGTAGTTTTTCCCAAAGATTAGGCTGGGAAATTAGTCAGACATTGATATCTATTGCTGTAATTTTATTTTCATTTACCATTTTTCTTTTCATGTATTTATTTACTTTTCTATACAGTACTGTTCTCCCAGGGGAGCTCAGAACAGTGTACATGAATTTAATCAGGTACTCAAGCATTTTTCCTTGTCTGTCCCGGTGGGCTCACAATCTATCTAATATACCTGGGGAAATGGGAGGATTAAGTGACTTGCCCAGGGTCAGAAGGAGCAGTGTGGGTTTGAACCCACAACCTCAGGCTGCTGAGGCTGTAGCTTTAACCATTGTGCCACACTCTTTTTTAATTTTACTTTTATGTAAGTATTATTATACTAGTCTTTAAGCCCGTTACATTAACGGGTGCTAGAATAGATGTATGTGTGTGTCTTTCTTTCTCTCTTTCCCCTTGGCCGCTTTCTGTCTCTCTCTTTCCTCGGCTGTCATCCATCACCCCTTGCCTGTTCCACCTGTCCAGCAGTAGGCCTTCTCCCTTCCTTTTACCTCCCCCTGTGCAGCAGCACTTCTTCCCTGCTCCCCTGTTCCTCTTCCCTGCTCCCCTGTTCCTCTTCCCTGCTCTCCCTGTCCGACCCTCTTCCCTGCTCCCCCTGGCCAGCAGCACTCCTTACTTTCTCCCCCTGACCCTCTTCCCTGCTCCCCCTGTCCAGCAGCACTCCTTACCTGCTCCCCCTGTCCAGCATGCGGCTCCTCTTCTTTAAAACAGCCTACCGGCTGTAACGAACCTCGCAGGCCGCTCTGAGGCATGGTTGACATGGCTACTGTATGGTTGTTGTTTTTTTTACTGTCTCTCTGTCTTTTTAATTGGCTACTGTATGTGTGCCTTTTTTCCCCATCTATCTCCTTGGCTGTTGTTTGGTTGTTTGTCATTTGTTTCCTGTGTCTCTCTCTGTCCTTAGTGTTTTTTTAGTTTTTTCAATCAGTCTCTTTAGCCCCCTGTCCTTCTGTGAGTGTCTGTGTGTCTCTGTCCTTGTCCACTGTTGTTTGTTTGTTTTTTTAAATATCTGCTTAGCTCGTGATCCCCTCTGTTTCCATGGCAACCCTGAGATTGTGACCCACGGCGTAGACGCTCGCCGCCTCCCCCCTCTCTCCTGACGCTTGCAGTCCTGTCCCACTGGCGTAGCGGGGGATTTGCTGTTTTTGCAGCCTCAGATCCGGTGCTTCGGTCAGCCGTCTAAGCCCTGTGTGCATCATCGGCCTGTAGGAGCCGATCGGGGTGTTGCTCCCGTCCCCGCTGTCTATGCGTGCCATGCGTTAGGCCGCCAGTCCCGCCTCCTTTTTCTTCAGTTTGTATCTCCCACTTCCGCTTCTCCAACCCCCTGCCAGTCCAGCGCGTCTCTCCCCGTCTCCTCCCTGTGCGCGCACGGTCGCTCTCAGGCCTCCGCACCCCACCATCCTAATATCAAACTCATACCTGAGGCTGGCCACCACCACCACTTCCTCAGCTCGCTCGGCTTCGATACCCCGTCCACTCTGATGCACCAGGGGCGAGCATGCGCACTTGTATTTTCGCGACGGGATCAGGGAACACAATTTTTTTAGTGCGCATGCGCGTCCTACCATTTTATTATATTAGATGGGGGGAGGTTTCTTTTAATTTTTCCTTTCTTTACCTTTTATTTTTAAGGTTGTAAACTGTTTTGATTTGATTATCTAGAGGAGCAGTATAGTAAGATCTTAAATCCACATAAACTTACTCAAAACACCCAGGGAAAGGTTACATTAATGTACTCTTAAAAAATTCCTTTCTTTTTTTAACAGAAAAGTTGTCAAATATTAACACAATGGCTTAAAGGAAGGGTAACGGTACGAGTAAAAGCAGTGAAGGTGGCCAAGATTATAAATCCTGCCAGGCCCATATTTCGGCATAGGAAATTGAAGCAACTGACCCTAATGCAAAACTTTCAGAGAAGCCAGGGAGCCGTCACTGTCGCCCTGTGGGCCTGATGCCTGCTTGCTTTTGTTTGCAGAGCACGCCCCAGTGCCACAGCAGCATCAGCAACTCTTGCTAGAAAATTCAGCATGAAGCCACTGAACCCTCACACGTTAACAAGCTCTAATATTTTATTTGTTTAACACATTTATATCTTGTCATCTGCAGGCGGTGCTGCTATAGGATTTGTCAGTATGTGAGAGCTCACTGATTCATGCAGGTCAGATTTAGGCATAAATAATCAACACAGGGAAGGGAAGGAGATGGGATCTGGTTACAATCAAAGCGGTTTCCAATATAATATGCATTTTCTACCAGTGGCAATGGAGGGTAAAGTGACTTGCCCAGGGTCACAGGGAGCTGCAGTTGGCATTGAACCCAGTTCCTCAAGTTCTCAGGCTGCTGCATAAATCGTACTCCTCGACTCCAAATGTTGAAGATACCATAGACCAAAAGACAAACAGGAGAAACTGCCTAACAGCGGAAGCTGGAGCGGCCCGCTTCCCTGAAGCATACCCATCCTAACCTTGAAACCCCAATCCAACCCCCCTCCAAAAAGACACGTATACCTGAGTGGTGAAACCTGGCCGCAGCCCTGTTTATTGTAAAATAAACATATTTAAATAACATTTACATATAGTAAACAACATATACAAACAGCATTATATAACAGTTTATCTGATTAAACCCACACAATGGTATCACCATTGTGACCCTGATCCCGAGCTACCGACATAGATGAAAATGGCCCCCGACCCTGCCGTCTAAGCAAGGGTCCGAGGGGTGGCATGACCCACATGCCCCCTTGTCCAGGGTCATCAGACCCACCAGGCACGGCTCCCAGCCAGCCCACCACTCATCCCATGATGAGACCAGCCGCCAGTAGCTCGGGATACCGCCACAGGCCTGAAACTCGTTACAGGCCCCCCCCCCAACAATGAACAGAGCTGCGGCTAGAGGTCTAACACGCGTTCGCAACAAGAAGCAAAATCATCGAGCAAGAGATCCCACCCGATGTCCGACAAATGTACCTGATCCCTGTAAAACAACCCTGAACAAGAAACATCAACCCAAGCATGCCTGATCTGCACCCCGCCCCGAGCGTCCACCCACCTCCCAATTTGTCGATTCACTTTGATAAGCCCCCTGGTCCATCTATGCGACACCAACCGCTTCGGTCGCGGAATAATGTCGGACCAAACGAGCCGAGCACCAGGAAACCAACCCTGAATCACTCCAAGATCTCCTATTACCATATCAATTAAAAATTTTCCACTGAGTGAATCAACATCATTGCCCCCAAGGTGAAAAATTAAAAGATCCGGACGCCGGGCACGACGACGAAGATCGTCCAGAAGAGGAAGCAGCTGGTGCCAACGCATACCCCGCTGTCCCCACCAAGAGACATAGACTCCACGAAGACGAAGGCCCAAGTGCTGACCACATGGTCGGACCGCAGCACGCTCCCCGGCCCAGTGGACGAAGGAGTGCCCGATGATCCAAACCGACAGGACCCATCGAGCGGCACCTGTAAAGCAAAGCCCAGCAGTCAAGCGAACGTCCCCCGACACCTTACAAGTTAGTAACAGGAGGCCATGCATGGAACCCACCCAACAGGCCCCAAAAGCAAACAGCCCCTCTCCCAAACTTTCCACCCCGCCAAGCTGCCCTGGACCCCCCTACCGGCTCAGAAGCACCCTTACCCACTCGACTGACCCAACGGAGAACCCCTCGCCTGGCTCCCGACGAACGGATGTAGCCACGATAGGCATCCGAGGATCAACGACCCAACCGTCGAATAACCTCCGCAGGCACCCCCGCCTCGAAGGCACTGGTAGCAGCCCCTATGCGAAAGGAGTGCGTGCCGAAGCGCATCGGCTCAACGCCGCAATGACCCAGAGCCCGACGCAAAACTGCCAGAAATTGGAAACGAGTAAGGCGAGTGCCGTCAACATGAAGAAACAACGCCAAGTCCGAATCAGGTCGAACCGCCATATAGGCAGCCAGAGATTGGACGGGGCACGAAGTACAGCCCTCCACTCGGTGCAATACTATCGTGCACCCTCTGCCCAGCTGATCCGACTTAGACCGGGCGATGAATAACCGCACTGTATCCCCATCCACGAGCACTTGACTATGCAGGAGACCGCGCATGCCCTGTAAGTCGGACGGGTGAACAAGCAACTCACCCACTCGTAAAGCCTCGAAGAACGCCAAGGAAAAAGCCGCCCTAAATAAACCAGCTTCAAAGCCCGAATGCGCAATCCCAGGCAAAACCCCTAAGATGCGTGATAACAATGCATGCGGGATAGGCAACCGGGAATCCGGCAACCGCGGAGCCACCCGATCCCAGGCCGCCAGCATCCTGCGTGGGCAGAACCACCCGAAGGCCCTACAAAAGAAAGCAAAGCCTGCCAGATGACCCGCCGCTGCACTACGAGAACAGCCCGCAGAAAGAGAATCAGCTAAGAAGTCCGCTAACAAGACCTCAGTGACGCGGGGACCCAACCCCACGGACGCAGAAAGTTGAACACTGTGACAAAACCCCGATTGTACCGAGTCCAAGTAGCAGGAGCTACGGACTGCTGCAACAGGTTCCAGATCCGCTCACCACCAGGTTCCACAAGTGCTCCAGCATCGGTGACCCGTCCGTCTTCGCTGTCGGCGCCAGCTGCTGGAACTGCAAAAATTGAAATCGAGAAAGGGCATCAGCGAGCCCGAATGTATAAATTAAGATGCAAACAGCGTAAGACAAGTTCCCGCATCACCGCGTTCACCTTCAAGCATTTCGCAACTTGCCGGTTCACCACCTCCACTACCCCCATGTTGTCACACCAGAAAATAACATGCCGATTCCGTAACTTCTCCGGCCACAACTCACACGCCACCAACAAGGGGAAAAGTTCCAGCAAGGTCACATTGCGAGTAATACCCGCCTGACGCCAACCCTCAGGCCACGCTGCCGCGCACCAGTCCCCCTGACAATAAAGACCAAAACACACACCGCCAGCAGCATCCGATTGCAGCTCAAGATCCACGGAAGAGACGTCGGGAAGCTGAATCGGGAGCGACCTGTTAAACTGGGATAAGAATAAAGACCACATATGCAAGTCCGCTCGAATCCCCGCTGTAATCCGTACGAAGTGCCTACGATCACGTATACCCGACGTCGCCACCGCCAGACGACGAGAAAAGGTTCAGCCCATAGGCAGTACCCGACAGGCAAAGTTAAGGGACCCCAACAAAGATTGAACCACCCTCAGAGTAGGTTTACGGGTGTCCCGAACAAGCGAAATCAAAGCTAACAACTGTCGCACTTTACCTAACGGGAGCCGAGTCACCATAGCCACCAAGTCAATCTCAATCCCCAAGAAAGTGAGACAAGTAGTGGGCCCTTCTGATTTATCAGCAGACAACGGCACCCCAAATTCAGCAGCCATGGCTTCGAAAGTAGATTTCAACAGACTACAATCACCAGAACCCGCCCCACCAACGAAAAGAAAATCATCCAGATAGTGAACCACCGACTCCCTCCCCGCTCGACGAACAGTAACCCAATGCAGAAAGGAGCTGAACAACTCAAAGAATGCGCAAGAGACGGAACAACCCATCGGCAAACAGCGATCAAAGTAAAAGGCACCCTCGAACCGAAACCCCAGCAGAGGATACGAAGACGGATGAACCGGCAATAACCTAAAGGCTGACTCGATATCCACTTTAGCCAGCAAAGAACAACTGCCCACCTGGCGAACGAGGTGTAAGGCACAGTCGAAGGAGGCATAGCGGACAGAGCAAAGATTGCGAGGAATACCATCATTCACCGAGCGCCCCACGGGCCTGGACAAATTATGGATCAGGCGATATTTGCCCGGCTCTTTCTTAGGGATAATCGCCAGAGGGGACAATACCATCAAAGGGAACGGGCGCTCCTGAAAGGGCCCCGCAATTTGCGCCCGATCCAGTTCTTCACACAACTTACGTCGCACCTCCACCCGCAACTGAGACACCGAAGAAGCGTTGGACGCCTGAACATTAGCCAAAGGAAGTGAATATGGAATAACAAAACCCTCACTAAAGCCCCGGACAAGCGTCGCAGCGGCCCGCGCATCACTGTAGAGGTCCAACCAAGGCCTCATGGCACCCACCCGGATCGGTGTGGGCAACCCCTGCACCCCGACCTCACTTAGCCAGGGTGGGAGGTGGCCCAGCTCCCTTCTTGGGGCACTTGAGCGCTGAGTGCCCTTGCCCGCACAAGGAGCAGGCATGATGGAAACGACAGTCCGTAAAGGAACAGGAAGATTTATTGAACTGCCAGCAAAGGCCAGGACCCCCCCCCAGCCCCCGGGCCCCCAATGGGACGAAAGGAACGAGCCCCCCCCAGAGACCTGAGACCCCGGCTTCCCCGACGCACTCAATCCCGACCCCGCAGGTTTCGACATATGAGTGAGCCATAGATTGATGTCCTGCGTACCCCAGGACATGTGCCGATTTTCCTCCATCTTGTCGCGGAACGCTTCATCGTAGTTGAGCCACGACCACCCGCCGAACCGCTGATAAGCGTCGAGGATGGAATCAACATAGGCCAGCAACAGGCCGTAGTCCTGAGGGCGCTTCCGCCCCCAGACACTCTCCAACCTCAAAAATGCACGCGTCCAATTCACAACATTGCGGGACACCAAGCCCACCTTTTGCTTCCCCCCCCTTCTTCTTACTCTTCTTCTTCCGCCCACGCACTCTGCCCTCCAGAAGCCGAAAAACGTCAACGCACGTACGCTTCTGGATCTTACGACGGAGAGACCGCGGAACCTTCTCCCACAGTTCCGACAGCGCCACGAGAGCCAGAGCCCTCCGACTATCCCCCTCCTGCGCTGGCTTCTCACCCGCCCCCCGCCGAGGTGACCCTGCCGAGGAAGACGATGTCGAAGAGGAAGAGGAGGTTAAAGAAGACGAAGAGGACGAAGAAGAAGAAGCCCTACTCCGACAGCCCTTCCTACCCTTCTTCTTCCCTTTCCGCTTCCCCCCCTTGTCCCCAACCCCAGCCTCTAAGGCCATGTTACCCGTGGTCCTGACTCCTCCAGGTCCGCTTCCCGCACCTGCCGCTCCAGAAGTGGCACCCTCCGAAGCAACCACCATAACAGGGCTCTGGCTCGCCTGCATTGGCTCCTCAACTCCGGTCCGCGGGGCTTCCATCCGACCTCCAGTCGAAACTCCGGCAGAACAGGGCTCCATGAAGCGCTCACGTCCAGCGGTGGGATCCTGGGGGAAAAAATCCAAACAGGGGCCAGCAACCTGCACAGTATGAGGAGAAGTTAACCCTGGGGGCCAAGCCCCCACCAACTGATCTCCCCCCCCTTCCAACCTCCAAGACCCGCCCCCAAAAGAGGTGCCAGAGCCCCCAGACGGCGATGGAACAGCTCCTGGGAACGGAGGAGGACCCATAGCCCAGGGGCCGGATCCCCAAGGAGAACCCCAAGGCCCAAACGCCCACGGCATGCATGCAGGGGCCAGCAACCTGCACAGTATGAGGAGAAGTTAACCCTGGGGGCCAAGCCCCCACCAACTGATCTCCCCCCCTTCCAACCTCCGAGACCCGCCCCCAAAAGAGGTGCCAGAGCCCCCAGACGGCGATGGAACAGCTCCTGGGAACGGAGGAGGACCCATAGCCCAGGGGCCGGATCCCCAAGGAGAACCCCAAGGCCCAAATGCCCACGGCATGCATTTGACATCATTGTGTCAATGTCTGCGCATGCGCAGAGGACCTCCACACATG
The DNA here is from genome assembly GCF_902459505.1 of Geotrypetes seraphini. NCBI lineage: Eukaryota > Metazoa > Chordata > Amphibia > Gymnophiona > Dermophiidae > Geotrypetes > Geotrypetes seraphini. The sequence goes on from NC_047087.1 coordinate 198,193,138, forward strand.
GTCCCAAACTAAGGGGCTTCCAAAAACTGGACAAACTGCTGGGTTTTGGAAATCCCTCCGGGAACCCGGCAGTCCTCTAAAAAGGTTTTCCCAGACATTTGGTAACCCTAGTCCTCCCTCCCTCAATTCACTCCATGGTCTGGCATCTGCTTTTTTTCCCCTATGCCCTAGGATCTCTCTCCTACTTCCATCTCTCCCTCCCTGCTCTGGCATCTCCTTTCCTTCTGTTCCCTTCCTCCCCGAAGGTCTGGCATATCTCTCCTCTCCTTCCATCTCTCCCCCCCATACTTTGGCATTTTCTCTCCTTTCTTTCACTCCCTACCTCCCTCCCTGATGATCTGGCATCTGTCTCCTTCCCTAATGGTCTGCACCTGGGACAGAATGCCCCCCCCCACCGCCATTTTTCAATTAGCTTTCAGAAATCAAAACCTCATTGTTCAGGTCAGTACAGTATACTGCTGTTATGGTATCCTTTTCTGACATAAAGAAGAAGGTTTTGGTCTCCAAAAGTTAATAAAACATTAGTTTAATAAAAAGATGACCTTATTTTTCTATTTATAAGCATTTATCAATACAGGTACAATACTACTTTATATTGTCACAAACACTCCTCAGAGGGGAGCTAAACGGTGACAAACCTATGCTCTGGCGTGTCCCCTACTACCAGGAGTATCCTCAGGTCTTTTGACTGACCCTAGGAAACTGCCTAGGCCTGGGAGAGAAAGGGTAAGTACCGGCTTCAAAACATCAAAACTCAGAGTTCTTCAAAAATCAATTATAGATTTATTCTGACCTCAGCAGTCAAAAGGTATAGCACATAGGCAAATATCTGTAGCATTTCACAAAATCCAGCTTCAAAGAAAAATAAAGATTCAAAAGAAAACACATACAGTTTGTCTTGCCTGAGTTCATACACTCTGGCTCAGCAATTAAACCATACTTGTATTAAAGAAAAACTTTCTATCAGCAGCAGTTGTTTTAGAGGCATGAAAGAGATATTCACAGCATTTATATAAAATCAAGATATCTCTCATAGCAGCAGACAGTTTATATACTTTTTTAGGCAGCAGACAATAGATCAGCTTTGCATAAGGCTCAATAATGCTGTAGCTGCCTCTTGGAAGGCAGCACAGCTGAGAGAGATCCTGTAATTGTACTACCAGCAACAGCACACACAGTAAGGGTTTTAAACTAAAAACCATTCACACAGCTCCCATGTTCTTTAGCCCAAACTTCACATAAAGGTAGCAGGCTACCAACCCTCAGGTAAGTAAACTTCTTAGTCAAGATAATGTTTAGCCCAAGGGCAAGCAGCAAAAACATAAAGCATTTCTTGCTCAGAAAAAAAAATCAACACACCAGCTGCTTCTCAGCTACTTACTGTTTTTTTTTTAGTTAATAATAATAATAATAATAATTTATTTTTTTGTATACCGCCATACCCAGGGAGTTCTAGGCGGTTCACAACAAATAGATGAATTACATACAGTGCGATTGAAAAAAGAAGAACATAGCAAGGCAATCGAAAGGTCAAAACTAGTTTACATTGACAATTTAGGTGAGGGAAGGGCTAATACAGAGCACATACAGTATGTACTGTAAGAGAATACAATTGGATTTATGAGAAGGGGGAACAAAGCATATTAGATGAGAGGGGGAGCAACAATCTTGGAAGGGTGGGGAAAAAGTAAAGGAAGAGGTGGGAAGCGTTGAGGAGGGGGAGGGGAGGGTTAAGGATTTGATCTGTTGCAAAGAAGAGTTTTTGATCTGTTTTCTAATGTGGAGAAGGGGAACGTTAAGGCGGAAGTGGGGAGCATTAAGGATTTGGTCCATTGAAAAGTAGAATTTTGAGCTTTTTTCTAAAGTGGAGGTATGAAGAGGCGTCAAGTATAATTTGGGCGAACCATGAATTTAGTTTGGCCGCTTGAAAAGAGAAGGTTCATTCCAGGAATCTTTTAAGATGACACAATTTCAGTGAGGGAAAAGCAAACATAGTTATTCTGCGGGAGCTCTTAATATTATAGTTCAGGTTGAAGTGGGGGTAAAGATAGTCTGGTGACATACCAGATACGGTTTTGTAGCAGATGCAAGAGAACTTAAATAGGATTCTGGATTCGAATGGCAGCCAGTGCAACTTGTGGTAGAAAGGGGAAACGTGTTCCCATTTCTTTAGGCCAAAGATAAGTTAATGTCCATAAGCTCTGCCTGGCTCTCTGGAATAGGGCCAGCTTCCAGAACTTCCATTCCCCTCAACACACTCTGGAATCTGGAAGGCAGAAGTAGGGAGACTTTCTTCCACTTCTTGCATTGGCCAATCTGGGACCTCAGAGTCTGCTTCCTCTTTCCAAGGCTCCTGCCTTGTTCTGTGCTGCTGGAAAGTTTCAGCCTCCCCACTCTCTCCTCCCCCTACTACTTGCTTCAGCCTGCCTTTAACCAGCTCAAAACCACTCCCCTTCAGCCTGTAGAGGGGGATGGGCTTTGGTTACATTACATTAGTAATTTCTATTCCGCCGTTACCTTACGGTTCAAGGCGGATTACACCTAAGAATTGTTATGTTGCTATGAAATACATTTGATACATGAGAATTGTCAAGATACTAATAAATGTCTAATGAGTGATTTGAATTTTTTTTATTTGCTATGTAGATAGTGTTTTGGGTGAAGCTTGAAGGTTTTGTAGTATTTGGGCGAGGATAGCAGATTTGTGAGGTGTCTGTCCAGCTTTGCTGCTCTGGTAGCTAGTAGGTTGTCGTACATTTTTCTTCATATGACATTTTTGATGGAAGGTGGGTTCTATTGTGTCTGGTTGAGGAAGATTGAGTTAGTCGGTTATTCCAGTAGGTTGGGCTGTCTCCATTTATAGCTTTAAATAGTAGGCAGTGGAATTTGTAGGGTATTCTTGCTTGTATTGCGAGCCAGTGTGAGTCGTGGTATGCTTCTGTGATGTGGTCGTATTTTTTTAGCGAGTAGATGAGTTATAGGGCTGTGTTTTGCATAGTTTGTAATTGTTTTATCATGGTTGCTGGGCAGGAAGATATAGTATGTTACAGGCTTTCCCTGTCTGCTTTACCTTGGTTTCCTAGGCTCAGCTAGCTTGACTTTAGCTGCCCTCGCTGATGTAGTGACAGGGTACCAATGCTGTAAGTCTGCCTGCCCCTGATCCAGATCATCACTGCTTTTATCACATGGACAAGGGAGGTCAGCCTCAAGTCGGTCACCAGAACTAATCTGGTCAGCTCTTCAGCACAGGATCCTTTTAACAGTTTTAGGTGCAAAACTAGTATGGGTGCTTGGTTTGTCACAATATATATTATTTTTTCTACCTTTTGTTGTTTCTACTTTAATCATCTTTTTGACTGTCTTCTTTCCATACCAGTGTCTGTCCTCTCTCTTCCTTACATGCAGCATCTGCCCTCTCTCACTGCCCCTTCCATCCAATGTCCACCCTTTCCCCCTGCCATATGGCATCTTCCCTCTATGTCCCTTCCATAAACGATATAACCTGTGCCCTTTCTCTCCATTGTACATGATATATTTCAGCTTCACCCCCTCTCTATTTTTCTCTGTCTCCACTTCCTCCCCTTTGCTCTGGCATCTCTCTCTCTCTCTTCTCCTTTCCTTCCTTCCTTCCTTCCCACCCTAGTCTGGCATCTTCATCGCCCTCCCTTCTCTCTCCCCATGTCCTGGCATCTCTTTCCCTTCCATTTCTCCCTCCCCTTCATGCTCTGATTTCCTCTCTTTCCTTTCCCTCCCTCCCTCCTTTCTCCATGACCTCCTTCTCTTCTTTCCCCCATGCCCTGGCATCTCTTCCTCCTCCCTCCACAGTCTGTCATCTCCTTTCCTTCCTTCCTTTCCCTCTCTCCGTTCCTTCCCTATGATCTGGCATCTCTCTTTCCTTTCCTCTTCCTTCCCTAGTCTTCCTTCTCCCTCCCAATCCCCACTGGGTGCAATATTTCTCTCTCCCTCCCTTCCTCTCTTTGTCATCTCCCCCAGTTGGCAGCGCAATGTTCATAACTCATTGCTCTTGCCAGTATTGGGTCTTTCTCTCTGCCAGTTCTCACCTACTTCCTGTTTCTGCGAAGGCAGGACATAGCAGAGAGGAAGGCTCGATGTAGGCAGAGCAGCAAAGTTTTAAATGCTGCTGGAAGAAGTTCCCATAGTCAGACCATGATAATGGCCCTTGCTCAGAGCTCCCTCTTATGGGCTACACTTGAGGCAGACCCCCCCCCCCCCCCCATCTACTTGGTATGCCACTGCAAGCTGCGCTAGAGATTTTTGGTATGAGCCATCACAGTAAATGCTCTGACTCTCATAGAATTCTTATGTGTTGGAACACTTAGGGCTCCTTTTACTACGCTGTAATAACGGTTTTAGTGCACGTTGAATTGCCGCACGCACTAGACCTTAACGCCAGCATTGAGCTGGCATTAGTTCTAGCCATGTAGCACGGGTTTAGCGTGCACTAAAATTATGCGTGCGCTAAAACGCTATCGCAGCTTAGTAAAAGGAGCCCTTAGCTTGCCTGCCCACGCTAAATACCTCTAGTGCAGCTTGATAAATGGGAGAGGGTTAGTTATGTAAATAGTCCCCCCATACAGTATCAGGGCCTACACAAGGAATCTGTGTTTCATTAATAACAATACATTTCTCAGTACAGAACATAAAATATATAAGGTTACTTATTACTTGGTTCCTACCCTATTATCCTAAAGGGCATAGAGAAAGTGAATAGGGACAGATTCTTCAAACTGAGGGGAGCCACAAACACTAGGGGTCACTCGGAGAAATTGAAGGGGGACAGGTTTAGAACAAATGCTAGGAAGTTCTTTTTTACCCAGAGGGTGGTGGACACATGGAACGCGCTTCCGGAGGATGTGATAGGCCAGAAATCTGTACAGAGGTTCAAGGAGAGTTTGGATAGGTTCCTGGAGGAAAAGGGGATAGAGGAGTATAGATAGAACTTGAGGTAGGTTATAGAAGTGGTCAGAAACCACTTCACAGGTCGCGGACCTGATGGGCCGCCGCGGGAGTGGACCGCTGGGCGAGATGGACCTCTGGTCTGACCCAGTGGAGGCAACTTCTTATGTTCTTATGTATGTTCTTATTATCATTGACAGGGTAAAGCTGCCCAGTCCTGATCCATTGTTTACCTCGTTCTCCTCTTGCAGTCCAGTGACACTGGCCATGATAAGCAATAAATACTAGTCCACTTGATAATGTTACTACTTTGTGCTTCTCTTTATACCTCAGATACACACATGTTCTGGACCAGTAAAGTTTATAGATTTTCATTATGCGAGAGGCATTCATCGATTTAAACTTTCTCTTCCTTCTAGGAAAGGAATTCAAGGAGTTAAGAATTTTAGCAGCTCTCTGGCGTTCAAATTTCCCCAACTATGGAATGAACTTCTCCTAATTTTGAGGTGTCCCAGTTCCTTCCAACTCTTCCGTAAACTTCAAAAAACTTTTTTATTCGCTAAACATTTTGAAAACTAACTCTTGTATTTCAGTTTACTTTATTTTATTTTTTTAAAATTTATTGTTAACCTCATCGAGCTTCCTTTGGTTGAAGACCCGGTATATAAGGTTAAGTTTTAGTTTAGTTTAAAGATCATACCTGCTCTGAGGTGAATTAATGAACGGTCTCTACATTCTGAATGGCCCTACCTTCTTAAGCAGCCCCCAAAAATAAAATGGCAGATTATGAGCAAGTAGTATTCAAAAGTTGTCTGGATCACTATGTATTAAAGTGATTTATGTTGTATTCCAAAAGGACACCTCAGCCCCACCACTCCACCGCATATAATGTTTTCTATATAGCGGGAAGCATGTTGTGGTGCTTCATCATTGGCTGTCACTTTTTGGTTATTCACTACTAGTTTCCTTATTTTTTGTATATAGAAATTTTCTTTTTAGTTTTTATCTCAATAATTTAAGAAATAAATATTCCCTTAACACTCAACCTTCCAAGTGTCATAGTGTACGATTTAAAAGTAAATTGTACTTATCTCAGCCAACACCAGGGGAGTCTGACCCGACATGTTTCACACAACAGTGTTTTATCAAGGGTCTCCCTGTGAAATATAAAGCAGAGGCTGTCACATACATTTCCGTGCCGCCCCTCCCCCATCAAAATTTTGTTGAAAAGCTAAAATGATTTCAACTGAAAAGTCCTTTACAGATCGATGGACAGCGATATTGAACAAATGTTCAAGAGACCTCATGATTCTCTTAGTTGAGACTACCGAGAGTACAGAAAAAGAACTGTGTGTTAAGGTGAGCAACATCGAAAATGAATTACAACAACGGCAGGACACCAGCGATTTTTACCAAAAATTGAAGGATTTGAAAACGTCAATGAAAACCTTTAGAGACGAGATTAGGACCAACAAAATTAAGAAATGGAAAAGGGACCAAAGGGACTATCTACAGGATCGGGTATACTCATGGCAGAGAAAAACTTCTTCTGTATCACAGAAGAAAAAAGTATCATTTGATAGTTCATCTGGAGAGTCGGATACTACCAGCGAAGGTTCTATTGAAGCGAACACTGAGAAACCAGGGGAGTCTACCAATGCAGACTCTCGAGGACGGGGGCGGACAAGACACCAACGCACAAGGGGAAATGTCCAACAAGTAACGCACAAAACTCGGACGACAACTTCTCGTCAGTGATCAATTTATCATGTTTGCGTCTTACCAACTCACAAAATGAGATTTTAGAGAAAGGTCTAGGATTTGTAATGTCTCATCCCCCTGATTTTTTTAAACTTCATATAGCATTACATGCTTTTGTGAGGAAGATGCAATTGAGGGTCTTTTTTCATGATAACATGAAGGAAGAGCCCCTATTAACGGAGGAAGAACAGGCATCTCAAGAGACAACCAATAGGAATTCCATTAGTGTATGTAAGGTTAGATCCTCTTGGATTCCCCCAGGCCCTATGGATCCTCTTATTTTTACCTTTAAGGAGTTGATCATGACGGAACTCAGAGACCTCCAGAGAAGTTGGCAGGACACAGGTCCTTATAACATAACTAAAGGACAAAAAAGTGGTTTCCAGGAGCTTCTGGAAAACAAAGATATCATCATTACTAAAGCCGATAAAGGAGGGGCCACGGTTGTATTAAATAGGGTAGACTATAACATGGAAGTGGAACGCCAATTAGCAAACACACAGGCGTATAGTCTTCTCCAAGGGGACCCTACAACAGCATTAGGGGAAGAAATACTACATTTCCTGAATGAGCATCGTGAAAGGGGCACGATCACTATGAAAGAATATACCTTCATGTTTGAAAAGAATCCGAAAGTCCCTAAGATTTCATTTGTCCCCAAGGTTCATAAGACTCTTATGAACCCCCCGGGTAGACCTATCGTTAACACCCGATCCTCCATTTTGACCTTTGTCAAAGGTAGTTGATTTCTTCCTTAGGGAGGAAGTCCCTAAAATTAAATCATATATCAGAGACTCTTCCCATTTTTTAAGAAATCTGGATAAGCTACAACTAGATATGAAAGGCAAATGGCTGGTGACCCTTGATGTGGTTTCTTTATATACTCAGATTCCTCAGGATGACGCTCTCCAGGTCATAAAAGAGTCACTCCAGAGACAAGATACCCACCAACTTTCCATTGAATTCGTAATGCAGCTAGCCTTTTGGGTGATTAAAAATAATTATTTTCAATATCACAAATGTTTTTTCCAACAAATACAGGGGGTGGCGATGGGTGCCACTTTGGCCCCCTCTGTAGCTGCCCTATATATGGCTAGATTTGAAGAGTCCTGGGTATATACATCTCCATGGAATTCCCATATTCGATTTTGGGGTAGATTTTTGGACGAGATTTTTTTCATTTGGGATAGCACAAAACAAGATCCAGATTCTTTTGTGGAGTTTTTGAATTCGGTGGATCCAAACATTAAATTCACCATGACATGCCACCAGATGGAGATAGATTTTCTAGATATTACTGTTCAAATACAGGGAGGGAACATCTGCACTACCCTATATAGGAAGCCTGTTACTCGCAATACTATACTGCATTATAATAGTTTTCATCCGTTTAAACTACGTTTCAATTTACCTATAGGGCAATTTTTACGTATACGTAGGGTTTGTTCCTCTTTGGGGGAATATAGAACACAAGCAAAAAAACTAACGGACCGCCTCCGGGCGAGAGGCTATCCAGAAAGATCTATAAAACAGGCTTTCATTAGGGGGAAATATGCACAGAGGGAATTACTCCTGCAAGAACCATCCCAGACCAATAGCGAGGAAGACCAACTCACATGTGTTCTGCCTTTTTCAAAAGCAACCAAGGCGATGGTGAACATGTTTAAAAAATATTGGTTTATTGTACAACCTCATAAACCTCTGGAACTCTTCCCTAGGTTAGCTTATACCCGGGGCAGCACGTTAGGTCAAAAGTGCAACTTCCAAAGGTATGGTGTCCGGCCCGATGAGGGGGAGGGAGGACACCATGGGGCATGTGGACGGTGCCAGTGGTGCCCCTCCACCATCCAGGGGGACCTTTGGAGGGTTCCAGGTAGACTAATAACTTTAAAATCTAAACATGTCACCGATTGTAACACCCAGGGGGTGATCTATATCATCCTCTGTCCATGCGACCTCATATACGTGGGGCGAACTAGTAGAAAAATTAAAGTAAGGTTGACAGAACACAAATCTCGTATAGTAAATAAGACACTGCAAGCCCCCTTAGTAGATCATTGGCTGAGGGTTGGACATACTACTGCAGATCTGAGATGGCGTGTCATTAAGAAAGTGACAGGGTGGGATGGGGGATGTGATCAGAGTAAACTTAATGAGAACGAACAAAGACTGATTTTCTCACTTGACACAATTGAGCCTCATGGCTTGAACAGCGAATTAGAATGGGGTTCTCTGATGTAACTTTAGTTCTGGACCAATGAGCTACAGGGGGCGTTCACTATAGTTGTTTGAGAGAGAGGATTTAAACTCCAGATCAGGGACGCCGCCGCCATCTTTGCTCACTTAGATACGGAGTCGGATGACAGCGGCAGCCTTGGTGAGTGTAAAACTAAATGTATATGAGCACATAGCTTTTCAACAAAATTTTGATGGGGGAGGGATGGCACGGAAATGTATGTGACAGCCTCTGCTTTATATTTCACAGGGAGACCCTTGATAAAACACTGTTGTGTGAAACATGTCGGGTCAGACTCCCCTGGTGTTGGCTGAGATAAGTACAATTTACTTTTAAATCGTACACTATGACACTTGGAAGGTTGAGTGTTAAGGGAATATTTATTTCTTAAATTATTGAGATAAAAACTAAAAAGAAAATTTCTATATACAAAAAATAAGGAAACTAGTAGTGAATAACCAAAAAGTGACAGCCAATGATGAAGCACCACAACATGCTTCCCGCTATATAGAAAACATTATATGCGGTGGAGTGGTGGGGCTGAGGTGTCCTTTTGGAATACAACATAAATCACTTTAATACATAGTGATCCAGACAACTTTTGAATACTTATTGATAGCATTTCTTGGGCTGGACAGAATATCTACCTTACCTATATTGCTAATTCTAATGTTAGATTATGAGCAAGGCCATATGCCAAAGAAAATAGTCTGGTTTTGAAAAATGGAAATCTAGAAGGGGGAAAAAAGGTGGAGGCTGACAGAAGAGAAATCCCGTTACACGAGCATATATTAGCAGTGCAAGAAAAGAAGCAGTGCCCCCTTAAAGTGTAATGCCTGAAATCTTAGCCCATTAGGAGTCAGAGAAATAATCTGAGAAGCAGCACTAAACAGTAAATCAATTTATTTTTGATGCATATTAATATAGAGCATACTGCAAAGGCATCAGGATAAGCCAATTCATAATTTTACTGCTGGAAATGTTTTGCTGAGCTCCTATATTGGCATAAAGAATAAATGTTAAGGAATGCTAGCAGAGTATAAAAACATTAACCACTCTCCCATGATCCTCCTGCAAATTTCAAAGCATGGATATTTTTTGGCAATTATAATTTAGCTTTTGGAGCTTTCCAACATACAGAATGTTGGAAAGAAGTACCTAACAGGGATTAATGTCTGTCCAAAGACATTACCACACTCCAAAAAAAAACAAAAACAAAAACCCAACAATCCAAAACAATGAAAACTCACCAAATTAGGCTTGCAAAAAGAAACTGTGAATATTTTGGACTGTTACAAATACTAGAAATATTTTCAGAGAATCAAGTCTCCAGAATAAGTTATCCCCATTGCTTTCTATGGGAAGTGATTAAAACCAGTTAGAACTATTAAAACCAGCAAAGGTTATCCCCCAACCCCAGCACTTTGGCCAAGATCAACAAAGGCAGACAGAGAGAAAAATGACTTGTGACAACGGGCGATAGCACCAAAAGCTGTTTTCAATTGAAAAAAACACCTCCCCCACCCCACTTCCAAATCCAAACACACCCTTACCACAAATCTCCATTCACCAGCATTCTGACAACATTCCATTCATACACATAATACCCAAATATACATTCCCACAACATACATATACCCACCCCAACTACCCATATATTGTTAGACACACTTCCATACAAACATATTTTATACTGCCCACAAGCCAAGAGCTCTGTACAGTACATACCTCCAAACCTTAAGTCCAAACACTGCTACATGTGCACACACATATTCATATGTCCACTAATGTTCTTACACACACGAATATACACCTACACACCTAAACCAAATCTCCATACACATCACACACACTTCCTTCATCTTCACATGCCACATGCCAACCCCCTCTACATACATAGGGTTACCAGATGTACAGGAAAACCCAGACTAGAGAGTTGCACGGGGACAGAAATCCCACCCATCCCCGCCCATCCCCACCAGGATCCTCTCTGTCCCCACCCGTCCCCATCAGGATCCTCTCCGTCCCCACCCGTCTCCGTCAGGATCCTCTCCGTCCCCACCCATCCCCTCAAGGAATTACCTCCATCCCCGCCCGTCCCCATAAAAAGCATTACTTCGGACAGGATCATCAATTCCACAGTTTCTTTTGTGTTTGCGCTGCTATTTTCCTTGTGGAATCTCTTTGGTGGAACCCTTTTTTGTTTTCTGTTCAGGTAATTAACTTATAAACCCCCTCTTTTACTAAGGCTGACGTGCCCATTATATTATATGGATGAACCCTGCTTCCAAAGCCTTCCATCCCCGTGGGAGTCCCGTTGGCTAGAGGGGGGTCCCCGTGGGAGTCCCGTGGGCCAGAGGGGGGTCCCCATGGGAGTCCCGTGGGTCAGAGGGGGGTCCCCGTGGGAGTTCCATGGACTAGGGGGGATTCCTGTGGGAACCCCGCGGGATCCGCGGGATTCCCGCGATCCCCGTTCCCATGCAGACCTCTAACCCAGACATGTCCTCTTTTTAGAGGACTTTCCAGGCTCCTGAGGTGAAACTGAGTGGAGCTGGGATGGAACGGGGCAGGGTCATGTGTCTAGGGTTTTGCAGAAGAAAATATGGTAACCCTATACATACATACATACCTACACACCCATGCCCACCTCCAGAACCTGTCGCTGCCATTCCAATTGCGCCTGCATAAACCGCTGCTGGGTCTGCATAAATTGTTGCTGCTGTTGTTGTTCCTCAATCACAATCTGGAGTAGTTTCTCCATGTTTTACTGGCAGTCCTAATGTACATTGAGGAAAAGGAGGAAAAAAAAAATCCTGCCGGTCTGGCACTAACTGTACTGTTCCAGAGCAAATTCCCTTAGTCTCAACAGAAAGTAAAACAGTATTAATCTCAGGCCCAGATTCATGGCGTCCACTTTTTCTGGTGAGTTGTGTGGAATCTCATCCCTGCCACCACATGTACAAGTATGAGTGGGGTTTGAGGTTGGGCCTGTGCACAAACAATCAGACTCAAAGATAAAGACTTTTCTTTTGAACATAAGAACATAAGAAATGGCTTCGCCGGATCAGACTCTAGGTCCATCCAGTCCGGCGACCCGCACCCGCGGAGGCCAAGCCAGATGTTCCCTGCTGAGAAACCTTGTTTACTCGTATCCCCCAATGTGATTTGCAAGAAGATGTGCATCCAACTTGCTCTTGAATCCCAGAATGCTGGTCTCCATCACGACCTCCTCAGGGAGAGCGTTCCAAGCGTCCACCACTCGTTGTGCAAAACAGAACTTCCTAATATTTGTCCTGGGCCTAGTGCCCCTCAGTTTCAGTCCATGACCTCTTGTCCGAGTCACATTTGACAATGTGAATAACGATGTTTCTTGCTCTATTTTGTCAAATCCTTTTAGTATTTTAAAAGTCTCTATCATGTCTCCTCGCAGTCTTCTCTTCTCGAGGGTGAACAATCCCAGTTTTCCGAGGCGTTCTTTGTAGCTCAAATTCTCGATACCTTTTACTAGCTTCGTGGCTCGCCTTTGCACCCTCTCCAGTAGGGTTATATCCTTCTTTAGGTAGGGAGACCAGTGTTGAACACAGTACTCCAAGTGTGGTCTGACCATTGCTATGTAAAGCGGCACTATGATGTCCGCCGATCTACTTGTGATTCCCTTCTTTATCATGCCCAACATCCTATTTGATTTCTTTGCTGCCGCTGCGCATTGAGCCGACGGCTTCAGGGTCCTGTCTATCAGTACCCCCAGGTCCCTTTCTTGTTCGGTCTTGCCCAGTGTCATACCTAACATTTTATATTCATGTTCCTTGTTTTTCTTACCCAGGTGCATCACTTTGCATTTTTCTATGTTAAACTTCATCTGCCACTTTTCTGCCCATTTCTCTAGCTGGTTCAAATCTCTCTGAAGTTCTTCTCTGTCCTTTTGTGTCCCAACTACCCGACATAGTTTTGTGTCATCCGCAAACTTGATTAAATTACTTGTTGTTTCATCTTCTAGGTCGTTTATGAAGATATTGAACAAGATGGGCCCAAGAACCGATCCCTGGGGTACACCGCTCGTTACCTCTTCCCAGTCCGAGAACTTCCCATTTATGACCACCCTCTGCAATCTGTTTTCTAACCATTTGCCTATCCATCTTAGTATATCTCCTTCTATTCCATGGCTTTGTAGTTTCTTCAGAAGCCTTGCGTGGGGAACCTTATCAAAAGCTTTCTGGAAGTCCAAGTATATTATATCCACCGGTTCACCGCTATCAATTTGTTTGTTCACCTCCTCAAAAAATTGAAGTAAATTAGTCAAACATGACTTCCCTTTCCTAAAGCCATGTTGGCTAGCTCTCATCAGGTCGTGATTTTCCAGGTGTTGCTCTATGGGTTTCCTTTATAACTTACTATGCTACTATGTATGTTATAAAGGAATTTGGAAACTCTTTATTAACTCAAAAGCAAAGACCTGCACCCTGTTACTTCACAGGGCCAAGCATGTAAAGAATAGTTTTTTCTGTTCAAAAGTCCCGAGATGGGCTTTTGGCTGACAGGTCCCAGGACATGGCTCATGGCTTTGACTGCCACACCCCAAACAGTGTCTTGTAATATTATTCCTTCAGTCAGGTAATACATTCTGGTCCCAGCCAAACCTCAGAACAAGACACAAAAACATGATGGCAGATAGAGGCCAAATGGCCCATCCAGTCTGCCCATCCACAGCATCCACTACTTCCTCCTCTCCCTAAGAGATCCCACATGCCTGTCCCATACTTTCTTGAATTCAGACAGTCTTTATTTCTACCACCTCTAATGGAAGACTATTACACACATCTACCACTCTTTCTGTAAAAAAAAAGTATTTCCTTAGATTACTTCTGGGCCTATCACCTCTTAACTTCATCCTATGCCCTCTAATTCTGTAGCTTCGTTTCAAATGAAAGAGACTCATCTCATGTGCATGTATGCCACATAGTATTTAAATGTCTCTATCATATCTCCCCTCTCCCACCTTTCCTGCAAAGTATACAGATTGAGATCTTTAAGTCTGTCACAATACGCCTTATAATGAAGACCACCAACCAATTTAGTAGCCTTACTCTGGACCGACTCTATCCTGTTTATATCTTTTTGAAGGTGCAGTGTCCAGAATTGTACACAATATTCAAAATGAGGTCTCACCAGAGTCTTATACAGGGTCATCAATACCTCCTTTTCCTACTGGCCATACCTCTCCCTATGCACCTTAGCATCCTTCAGAAAAAGAAAGGTTGACTTGCCTCAGCCAAGCAGAGTATCTAGTGGTCATAGTCAAGGCACATATGGGAATCACCTCTCCCTTCTCCCCTGTGCTCTCTAACCCAACTCTGACTCTGCCTCTTATGGTTTATGGCAGCTGTTTCCTGACTACCCTTCCCGGGTCACTTTCCCTTAGGGAGGAGCTACACATATTAAGTTGTCTCTGATACTATGAGGGAGTATCCACCAGGTGGAGTAGTAGCATCCTATAGACTCCCTCACAGAGAGTATGAGAAAGAGAGTGGGAGGAATATAAGAGAAAAAGACTGGGTGGTGGCTGGGGAGAGGTGTGAAAGAGAGAGAGTGGGTGGAGGCTGGGGAGGGAGTGTGTATGAGAGAGAGAAAGACTGGGTGGAGGCTGGGAAGGAGGTATGAGAGACAGAGAAAGTAGGTGGAGGTTGGGCAGAGGCATGAAAGAAAGAAAGTGGGTAGAGGCTAGGGAGGGAGTATGAGAGAGAAAACAATTGGAGGCTAGGGAGAGAGTAAGTGGAGACTGGGGAGGGAGCATATGAGAGAGAGAGAAAGAAAGGATCCAGGCCATGATAATATGTAAAACTATGAGGAAATTGCCTCTTTGCTTATTAGTTGTTCTTCCCCAATGCAGAGGGTGAACTAACCCTTCACATTCTGTTTACTTTAAAAGTTCTCTGCATTGGGGGAAAATTGCTAATAGCCACTTTACCGTTCATTTAAATGTACTATGCAATGGTAGCAATTAGCTTATGGAGCAGAGTACGCCTGGCCTTCAAACCAACCACACTTTAATAGCAACCATATAAATGGAACATACTACTCAAAGGATAATCAAACGACTTGACATGGGCAATGTAACTGCTTTTAGAGCGTGTGCTATTGATTACTTCTTAATGCCATTTATGGTCTGATATTCTAAACATAAGACTACGATCTGGCTGCCCTGAGTAGACCCTTTCTTACTGTTGGAAGCTAAACAGGATCATGCCTGGCTATTACCTGGATAGGAGACCACCTGGGAATACCAGGTGTTGGAGGTTGAGGGGCTCTATGTTGGGCAGCAGCCACACACTGTACAGAAGGCATAATCCATCCATCCATTCCAATCATAAGGAGTCCTGAGGCAGGCTTTTTAGCCAAAACACGGCCCATGTCGAGTCTTATGATTATCTTCTGAGAAAGGACAGGAGATAATGGACTAGTCTGAGGATAATCATATGTCGAGTCATATGACTATCTTCTGAGGAGGGACAGGGGAGATATGATTCAGACGTTCAGATACTTGAAAGGTATTAACGCAGAACAAAATCTTTTCCAGAGAAAAGAAAATGGTAAAACCAGAGGACATAATTTGAGGTTGAGGGGTAGTAGACTCAAGAGTAATGTAAGGAAATTCTTCTTTACGGACAGGGTGGTTGATGCTTGGAATGTACTCCCGAGGGAGGTGGTGGAGGAGAGGAAAATGGTGAGGATCTTGAATCAGAAAATAATGGTATAACCTAACTGGAATACTTGAAACATCCCAAGAAGAAGTTCAATACCGAGGCACTTTGGTAGTCTCATTTATGTTTGATCAGGACTTAAATATAATTATGAAAACTTTCTTTCGTTTCTCTTAGAGCTTGCTTATGGGAGAAAAGATATGGATTTTCCCCGATGTTACTATGTCCACTCAAGAGAGGAGAAAGCTATTCCTGAGTATGAGGAAAGAGACAATAAAAATGGGAGCTACTTTTTTACTTACCCCCTCTTTTACAAACGTGCACTAAGCTTTTTAGCGCACGCCAAATATTATTGCATGCTAAACGCTAATGCTATGGACGCATTAGCGATTAGCGCATGTTCTGATTCAACATGCACTAAATCTGCGCCAAAACGCTTAGTGTGCAGGGACAGGGGATAATGGACTAGTCATATAATTATCTTTGCCCCATTTAAATGGTTGCTTTTAAAATGTGGTTGGTTTGAAAACCAGGCGTACTCTTCAGTGTTTGTGCAGTTTGTTCTCTGTCATCTGGTGGGCAATTAGCTTATGGCCATTAATTCCAAAACAGGAAAATCAGCCTGTTTCGGGCAGTGGCAAAAGTTGCCTTGGCATGTGGAAAAGACCTGTGGTAACGATGCTCTAAGGCCACTTTTGCTGCGGCTTAAGTAGAATCTCTGAGAGAGCGGGAGCCAGAAGGCCTTGAGCATGCGCAGATGCTCAAGGCCCAGCAGAATCAGCGGCAAGCAGCAGGCAGCAGGCTCTTTGGGCACCATCACATCCTGTGGGACGGGCGGGCGGACAATGTAGGTTCTCGGGGGTGGGGTGGGGGAAGCCAGTTCTTGGGGATGGGGTGGAAGCGCGCCAGTGGCTTGGGGGGGGGGGGTCTTTTTGGGATGTGGAAGGAATCATGCGAGTTTCCCTTATTTTCTATGGAGAAACTCACTTTGATATACAAGCACTTTGGTTTATGAGCATGTTTCTGGAATGAATTATGCTCGCAAACCAAGGTTCCACTGTATATATAGATATATACAGTTCAAGTTTGAACAATTCAATCTAAGGCATTGACTATAAGCAGTATTAGAAGTCCAATTGCTCTAAAGTATTTTCTTGTACACAAATACAAAAATATAAGTTAAAGTTGAAAGGTATTATCTAAAGGCCTTATTTTAGTGCTCTACAAAAATTACAGCAGCCCTTCACATTCACCGCATTAATTTATGACTGTTTTTGAAAGTCTGCTGCAGTGAGGTGGTAATAGCTTTGGTGATTTGCTTTTGCTAACCCTGTCATTCCAAATAATGTCCCTGACAGGACTGCAGGGGCTGTGCAGACAATCACATACCACCAAGGCACAAACCTAACTTCAAATAAACAGTTTGAGCAATAAAGCATAGAAAGAACAGCAGATTCTTTGTGTCGAGAGGCTGTCTTTACTACCTCTTACCCATCCATCATATATCTTATCACAAAGGTTGAACAGTCATCTACATCAGATTTGTGTGATCGATAAAGTAATAATAAATCCTGACTGGGAAGAAGTGCTAAAATTTTTTTTAAAAAGATTTGGGATGTAATGCAGACTCATCCTGATTTTTTTTGTTGGGTTTTTTTTTTTTTTTTTTTTCAACCAGAGGCTGAGTAGCCTTTTCAAAGACAAGAACTTGAAAGAGCTACTGTACTTAGTATAACCAAGGTTATGAATAAAAAAATTTTTAAAAAAAGGTATTCCTGTAGGTTTAAGAATTTTGAGCTGTACGTGTCACTTTTAGAATTCTGGACAGCACAGCTCTCTCCAGGAAGTGAGCAGAGCTGGGGAGTTCTAAAACGGCCAAGGAGAGCAGTTTGAGGGAGTTTGGTGGTTAGCAGTTGGAATGACAGGTTCGTTGTAGTTGCTGATGGTTAGAAAACAACTTTTAAAAGCTGTTTTGTGATAAAGTGATAGAAGCTGTTTTGAGATAAAAACTGTATTTGATTTGATTTTGTCATATAGAAACTTTGTGTGATTTTTGGGGCAAAGTACGGAGCTCATCTGTAATTAAAGTAGTAATAATAATTTATTTTTTTATCTCCGGCTAATGCTAGGAAAAAGAATATAGAGTATTTTGTTTGCAGGGTAAGAAGTTGTGCAGAGGAAATATTATTGATGTGTTCTGATAATTTAAGGGATTCAATTATACTTTGGAATAGGTTTTATTGGAGTAAAATCTTGATTTAAATGAATATTTAATTTAAACTTTGGTTATAAATTTAAGGGTCAACAAGATATTTTTGTGGGTGGAAAGCTCAGGGAAATTTCAATTATTTATTATTTTTGTTTTTTTGTCACCAAATAGGAATATAGGGTTTTGCTTCCTTTAGGTTTTTTATTTTTAGCTAGGGATTAGGTATGTGAAACAAGCTGTTCCGGGCCAGAAGAGGAAGAAAGGTACCCAACGGATCCCAACAAAGGCATAAAAGAACTAGATACTCACCTGTTTTGCTGCTGATAAATCCTGTCTGCGGAAATTAGTGAGGACAATTTTGGGACAAGTATTGATAACAAATAAACTATTCTTTTAATGTTTATTTTGCTTTTACCTGTTATTTTTTGGGTGAAGGTTTATTTTAAATGTACATCTGTTTCCTGCCTGTAGAGAGAAACCCTCGGCTATATTTAAAAGTGAGTCTCTCAGACAGGAACTGGCTTAGCCCAGCTGTATTACCTGTACCATATTTGTTGAAATACTAAACCAATTTCAGGAGCTGATATAATAATTGCTTGTGTTGACTCATGCAACTGGGCATCACAAGTGTGGCACCTGTAATTCCTCTATGATGACAATTGAGTATGAGTCTTTCATTAACCCTGCAGACAATAATCTTTATACTTTAAGAACTTGATATAGATCTTACAATTTGGTAAATGACAGAAAGTTGCAAGAGAGGGTAGGCCACTGTGGAGAAAAGCGCCGGGGTCAGCAGGGCCGCTCTGTAAATCACTGCTGCCGCCGACATATCTAAATGTAGATGCAGGGGGTATGGAAGGGGGAAGAGAGGGTCAAAAGATTAGTTTCTGGGAATAAGGGGAGCAGCAGAGAGAAGATGCAGCTCCCTCAACAGTGCCTGATATTGGACATGGGGGCGGACGAGGGGGAAGTAGTCTGCCCCGGGTGCAGCCTATACCCCATGTCCCGCCTGGCAGACAGGAAGGCCCGAAGCCAGGAAAAGTCACAAGTTGTGAAGGCTATACTGCGGAGAGCGAGAGCAAGAGAGATCATGTGCCCTCTTTTTGGGCTTGACAAATATGGTAATTCTAACCTTGGAGATGGGACTACCTCAGAGTTCTGACTTTCCAACATTCACCCAGAAGCCTGAAACCACACTATAAGCTTCCAGCTCAGTCAGCACCACCAGTAGAGTTCTCCAAGTTCTGTCTGCTGCAGCTGATTCTTTCTCTGTGGGGGGGGGGGGGGGGTGTTGTGATCTCATGCAGGTACATAGGTGTTTCTTTGAAGGTGGACCTGATGTTTGCAATTTTGTTTTTGAAAAATGTTGCTAAGAGGGGGGCTGATGGTGGGGGGGGGGGGGGTGTTATCATTGGTTAGGCAGGGTTTGGTGTCTGTGAGACTTTTTAGTAATTGGAATAGTTTTTTTTGTGTCTTGGGATTTTTCCCCTATTTGCTTTGTATAGTATGTCTTTTTTTTTTTTCTTTCAGATTTTGTTTGTATTTTTGGTTCAGTTTTCTCCATGCTGTTTTTGTGGAATGTTGATTGCTTTTCTTCCATTTTCGTTCTAGTTGTCTGCATTGTCTTTTGAGTAGGAGTAGTTCGTTATCGAACCATTTGTCTGATTTTCTCTGGATTCTGGTTTTGGATTGTTCAGGGGCTAGCTCATCTATGGTAGATTTGCTTAGGTGGCTCCATTGTGAGATAAGTTTTTTGGGGTCATAGTCTTGAGTTATGGTGTCTATTCTTGTCCAGAATTTGGTGGGGTCGATGTGTTTGCGTGAAGTGTAGGTTATTTTTTGTGTGATTGGTTTGCTTTTGTTTTTGATCCAGTTGATGTTGAAGGAGTA
Source organism: Geotrypetes seraphini (assembly GCF_902459505.1). NCBI lineage: Eukaryota > Metazoa > Chordata > Amphibia > Gymnophiona > Dermophiidae > Geotrypetes > Geotrypetes seraphini. The sequence continues at coordinate 198,212,852 of NC_047087.1, forward strand.
TGTATAGTGGTCTGACCAGAGGGAGCGGTACTAGTTTCCATTTGATGTATGAATCTCTGGTTGTAAGGGCTGCTGGGACATGTAGGCTGCAATGTCGAGTTGGTGACCTTTTTCATGTGTGGTTTGAGAGTCTAGCATCTTGTATGTTAAGGTTTCAAGGTATGATAGTAAGATTTCTACTTGTCTGGAGTTTTGGTTCTCAAGGTGGAGGTTTAGGTCTCCAGGATTGTTGTTAGCAAGTTTTGGTAGATAAAGTCTTCAAATTTTGGTTTTGATGTGTTCCAGTTTCCCGGTGATATGTAACATAGTATGCTGGTTAGGGTTCCTTTGAGTGATGTGCCTGAGAGTTGGCATGCTAGTAAATCCATGTGAGGGGTAGTTATTTTGTCTTGTATTTTTAGGTCTATGGTGCTTCTGGCTAAGATGGCAATTCCTCCTCCTCTTTTGTTTTCTCTGCAGACCACTATTATCTTGTATCCTTTTGGGCATACTTTCATTATTCTGGGGTCTAATTCAGAAGTAAGCCAGGTTTCTGTGAGGAAAAGGCAATCTAGGTTTTCTCCTTCTATCCAGTTTTTTTATGTGTTCTGTCTTGGGGCCTACGGCCCTGATGTTTAAGTATGCGCATTTGAGGATGGAGTATTCTATTGGAGCGCTGGACTGCAGATAAAAGACTTTCAAATAAATACAAAATAGGTACGATTGTAGAACTTCTGCTTTAGCTTTGTGCTTCCTTTTTGACAGGGGGTCCAAAACAACAGTAAAAAAAAAAAAAAAAAAAAGAGCAACCATCTTAAAATGACAACCTCCAGCTTCTGCTTCATTATGCAGAAGAAAGTTTTGAGTCTCCCAATCAACAAAACAAAACTGCTGCTGTATGTGATGAAAAGCCACTGTGCTACAGGCTAACATAGCAGCTATCTCAACACCTTTTGCATTAAGACAGCAGCTACATCATGCAGGTTTCCATAACAAAGAATTTATGCTGCATACAACTGGGAGAATTGAAGGCTCTTTTAAAGAGCTGCAAAGCCTGTACATCATTTTGAAAAGTTTTATTTATGTACTTTTAAGAATATACTTTGAGAAAGAAATTCAGAAACAAAATCATGTCGAAATTAGAACAGGAAACAAACATTCAATATATATGGTAGTCCACATGATGGAGAGGCCAAGAATTCACCATTCATAGGAAGATGATTTACAAAGGAAAAGGGAAAAAGAAAAAGTAGCTAACCTCACAACCCATAAACTTAAAGGACAGACATAATCTAGAGTTGAGTAACCAGTCCCTCTGCCCAGAAAGGGTCTCAACTAAGATGGCTTATAGAACACACACATTTTATCCTGAAAACAAATGAAGCATTCACAAAGAAATGTTGCACCTAAAGATGGCAAGAAATTTCTTCCTTCTGGTTTAGGTCCATTTAGAGACATCCACCAACACTTGCACTTTGCTCCAAAGAATGAAGGGTCCGCAATTCTATAAATAGCTTCAAAACCTCTTCTTTTCTTGCAAAAATGCAAAGGAGACTAAAACTGTACATCAAATCATCATTGCCATGACTGGAGTCCCCAAAAGAGAGTTTAAAATAGATACTGATTTATATAACGACTGAGCATGCAAGATATTTACTGCAAATCTCCCGTTTTGTTTGATGTGTCTCTTTTGTAATTTGCTCCACACCAAAAGAGAAGTAGTGAAATGTAACTAATCAGAATTGGAATTGGAATTAGGCTACAATTGTCAGAGTTTCGTTCACTTATCCAACAATGGTGTCTATGCAGTGTACAATAAAAAGAAAAAGGGAACTACCGTATTTTCACGTAGATAACACGCACCCGTGTAAAACGTGCACACGGGTATAGCATGCAAAAAACACAAATTTATGTACAGAAATTTTTATATACCGCGCACACCCGTATACCGCGCATGCTGCCCGACTCTCCTTTCGCCCGCCCCGACTCTCCTCTGGCCACCCCGACTCTCCTTTCGCCCGCCCCGACTCTCCTCTGGCCACCCCGACTCTCCTTTCGCCCGCCCCAACTCTCCTCTGGCCACCCCGACTCTCCTTTCGCCCGCCCCGACTCTCCTCTCCCCATTGAAGTCCTGTCCCCACCCTGAAAGCCTGATGCCCCCCCCCGACGTCCGATTCACCCCCCCCCCCCACAGGACCGCTCGCACCCCCACCCCGAAGGACCGCTCGCACGCACTCCCAACCGCACCCCCACCCTGAAGGACCGCTCGCACCCCCACAGCCTCCTGACCCCCCCATCATGTAGAAGCTCCTATCGATGTCCTGCTGCTTCCTCTTGGCCGTCCCGACTCCCCGACACAATCGGGACAAGAGGGAGCTCAAGCCCTCTTGCCCCATCCAACCGCGGCACCCCCGACACGATCGGGGCAAGAGGGAGCTCAAGCCCTCTTGCCCCAGCCAACCGCGGCACCTCCGACATGATCGGGGCAAGAGGGAGCTCAAGCCCTCTTGCCCCAGCCAACCGCAGCACCCCCGACACGATCGGGGCAAGAGGGAGCTCAAGCCTTCTTGCCCCAGCCAACCGCGGCACCCCCGACACGATCGGGGCAAGAGGGAGCTCAAGCCCTCTTGCCCCAGCCAACCGCGGCACCCCCGACATGATCGGGGCAAGAGGGAGCTCAAGCCCTCTTGCCCCAGCCAACCGCGGCACCCCCGACACGATAGTGGCAAAAGGGAGCCCAAGCCCTCTTGCCCCGCCGACTCCCCAACTCCCCGACAATATCGGGCCAGGAGGGAGCCCAAGTCCTCCTGGCCCTGGCGACCCCCCCCCCCGCTAGTTGTTCGGGCCAGGAGGGAGCCCAAATCCTCCTGGCCACGGCGACCCCCTACCCCCACCCCGCACTACATTACGAGCAGGAGGGATCCCAGGCCCTCCTGCCCTCGACGCAAACCCCCTCCCCCTCAACGACCGCCCCCCCCAAGAACCTCCTACCGCCCCCCCAGCCGACCCGCGACCCCCCTGGCCGACCCCCACAACACCCCCACCCCCCTTCCCCGTACCTTTGTGTAGTTGGCTGGACAGACGGGAGCCAAACCCGCCTGTCCGGCAGGCAGCCAACGACGGAATGAGGCCAGATTGGCCCATCCGTCCCAAAGCTCCGCCTACTGGTGGGGCCTAAGGCGCCTGGGCCAATCAGAATAGGCCCGGGAGCCTTAGGTCCCTCCTGGGGGCGGGGCCTTGGGCACATGGTCGGGTTGGGCCCATGTGCCTCAGGCCCCGCCCCCAGGTGGGACCTAAGGCTCCCGGGCCTATTCTGATTGGCCCAGGCGCCTTAGGCCCCACCAGTAGGCGGAGCTTTGGCCAATCCAGCCTCATTGCGTCGTTGGCTGCCTGCCGGACAGGCGAGTTTGACTCCCGTCTGTCCGGCCAACTACACAAAGGTACGGGGAAGGGGGGTGGGGGTGTCGTGGGGGTCAGCCAGGGGGGTCGCGGGTCAGCTGGGGGGGGCGGTCGGAGGTTCTTGGGGGGGGCGGTCGTTGGGTGGAGGGGGGGTTTGCGTCGAGGGCAGGAGGGCCTGGGATCCCTCCTGCCCGTAATGTAGTGCGGGGTGGGGGTAGGGGGGTCGCCGTGGCCAGGAGGACTTGGGCTCCCTCCTGGCCCGATATTGTCGGGGAGTTGGGGAGTCGGTGGGGCAAGAGGGCTTGGGCTCCCTTTTGCCACGATCGTGTCGGGGAGTCGGGGGGGCAAGAGGGCTTGAGCTCCTTCTTGCCCCGATCGTGTCGGGTGTCGGGACCGCCAAGAGGAAGCAGCAGGACACCGGTAGGAGCTTCTACATGATGGGGGGGGTCGGGAGGCTGTGGGGGTGCGAGCGGTCCTTCAGGGTGGGGGTGCGGGTGCGAGTGCGTGCGAGCGGTCCTTCGGGGTGGGGGTGCGGGTGTGTGCGAGCGGTCCTTCGGGGTGGGGGTGCGAGCGGTCCTGCCGGGGGGGGGGGGAGAAACGGACGTCGGGGGGGGAACTATGTAAAAAAAATTTTGTACAACTCGCTCACGCGTATAACGTGCAAGGGTATGCGCGGTACGTAAAAACCACGTATAACGCGCGCGTTATATGCAAGAAAATACGGTAAATTGAATCAGGTTGGGCAGACTGGATGGACCATTCGGAAAGCTGGAAGCTTCCAGTGATTTTGGTTACTCTGGTATGTTAGTTGGCCGAGCTTTGTTTTATCCCAGACCTGTCATCTGTGAACATATACGCCACAGTGACCCCTGATGCAGGCGTTTCTCAGACGCCAAAACACAGTGCTGTGTCAGGTCCACAGCTTCTGCTTGACCTTTTCTGAAATAAACAAGTTGATCTTACATCAATGATCTTCAGTGGAGTGTTCATTGTCCGTTCCAACTTCCTTTTATGTTACATTAGCTATCCACCATATCGCCATGAATTGGAAATATCATTCTAAACTCAACTTTCCTGAATGGTGGAATCATTTGAGTATAATTAGAAAATATGAGGAAATAATAGCCATTAAACAGAATCATATTGCTAATTTTACTAAGAAATGGGCCCCCCTCGATGGTTTTTGTAAAAATTTGAAGGAGAATCTTCCCTAACACCTTCCTATCTGAATTGGATATGCAGCTTATGAGTATTTTATTTTATTCTATGTTTAATTTTTGTTTTATTTTAAGTTGTTATTTTATAATAGACATAGTCCTCATTAAGTTGTAATAATGTGTGTATAATAATTATTATTATTGTATTGTACTTATTGGAAGTGTGTGTTATTGTATTGTACATATTGTTATTAACAAAATAAAAAAAAATAAAAAAAGAGAGTCAATCAACATGACATTTTCTTATGTCTGAAAGGAGAAAACTTTAATTAAAATTTTAAATATTACTCAGAGTCACTATATCCATATCACCACTCTCCTCAAGTCATTTTATTGGCTCCCTATCCATTTTTGCATACAATTCAAACTCCTCTTATTAACATACAAATGTATTTACTCTGTAGCTCCTCAATATCTCTCCTCTCTTATTATTTCCAATACTCCTTTCTGGGAACTCCATTTATCGGGCAAACCTCTCTTATCTGTACCCTTCTCCTCTACTGCCAACTCCAGACTCTGTTCCTTCTTTCTTGCTGTACAATACACCTGGAACAAACTGCCTGAGTCATTATGTCAAGCTCCGTCCATGGCAGTATTCAAATCCTGGCTAAAGGCCCACTTTTTTAGGTTGCTTTTAACTCCTAACCCCTACCCGCTTGCAAGTGTCCATGCATGAGGAACTCCCTAATCCCCTACTTGTCCTGTTGTCTGTTGATTGTAAGATCTTCTGGGCAGGGACTGTCTTCGAAGTTCTAATGTACAGTGCTGTATACATCTAGCAGCGCTAGAGAAATGATAAGTAGTAGTAATAGTAGTAGAATTATGGATGCAAAAGACAAGTAAGAATTTGGATGGGATAGTGGGGATAGTGTTAGGGAATGGTGAGAATAATGTAAGTTTGGAGGGAATATCTATGACTAGGGGTGTGTTAGAAGGATTGGGAATATCAGTAAGAATGTGAACTAGGGGTAAAAAAAAGGGGATGGTGCAGAAAAGGCTGGGACAATGTGTGAATCATCAGAAGCCAGCCACCACCAACTTGGGTGACCTAACATAGGTGGGTGCTGACCTGTGGGTACCTGAGGGGAATTAAAGGGCAACTAAGAAAATGATTGTAGGGCAGGCTGAGCTGAGGGATGAGAATGGGAAAGCAGATGGAAGGGTTTAGTTGGTGCTGAATTTTTAGGTGGCCTATATAGAATCAGACCCTGATTCTATTAAAGTCCTAGGAGTAATCTGGATGACATGCTAACATTTCAGCAATACATTTCATTTTTAATTAAAAAAAAAAAAAATGCTTCTCAAATTAAAACTGATTCATGCAGGCAGAAATGGTCTGAAATTTGGCAGCTAAGATTTAATGCTAAGAAATGCAAGGTCATGCACTGGGCTGCAAAAACCCGAGTAAACGGTACAGTTTAGGGGGTGAAGAACTTTTGTGCATGAAAGAGGAGTGGGACTTGGGTGTGAAAGTATGTGATGATCTTAAGGTGGCCAAACAGATTGAAAAGGCGATGGTGAAAGCTAGAAGGATGGGTGCATAGGGAGAGGTATGGCCAGTTGGAAAAAGGAGGTATTGATGCCTCTGTATAAGACTCTGGTGAGACCTCATTTAGAATATTCTGTACAATTCTGGAGGCCACACCTTCAAAAAGATATAAAAAGGATGGAGTCAGTCCAGAGGAAGGTTACTGAAATGGTGTATGGTCTTCATGATAAGGTGTATGGGGACAGACTTAAAAATTTCAATCTGTATATTTTGGAGGAAGGGCGGGAGAGGGGAGATATGATAGAGATGTTTAAATACCTACGTGATGTAAATGCGCATGAGTTGAGTCTCTTTCATTTGAAAGGAAGCTCTGGAATGAGAGGGCATAGGATGAAGTTAAGAGGTGATAGGCTCAGGAATAATCTAAGGAAATATTTTTTTACAGAAAAAGTGATAGATGCGCGGAACAGTCTCCTGTTGGAGGTGGTGGAGACAGAGACTGTATCTGATTTCAAGAAGCCTGGGAAAGGCACATGGGATCTCTTAAGAGAGAGGAAGAGATAATGGTTACTGCAGATGGGCAGACTGGATGGGCTATTTGGCCTTCATCTGCCATCAAGTTTCTATGTTTCTATGCAGCTTTACTACGCTTTCCTATGCCAGGTGCTGATGATCTGGAGGCAGGTATGTATGTTTTTATTCTGAACTTTGTGGGGGTACAATGGGGTCAGTGAACACGGGGGGGGGGGAGTATGTGGGAGTCTTTACTTTGTCTCTGAAGATTATCTTTTCACTTTCGATACCTTTTGGGCACTTATACCTGTCTTTACATCGTCTAACTCACAACGTATAAGTTTCGCCTAGGCAGTCTCATCAAACATTCGATTATCCCTGTAAGGCGACTAAGTCTAGGTCGGCCAACATCCTGCCCTAACCACTTCTCCAAAAAATTCCCCTTTCAGTTCTGGATGTACGACGCAATTCAGAGGTCTAAAATGTCCCTGGAAATGTCCAGAAAACCATTTTGATTAGCACTTGGACTACCTGTTTGATATTTATTTATGTAAAAAAATTTCTATACTGTTTAATTCCTAGGTGGTTTAATAATAATGATAATAACTTTATTTTTATGTACCGCCATACCACAAACAGTTCTAAGCGATTTACAAGGGAAGAGACTGTATACAGACAACGACGTTACAGAGAACTTTGAAATTACAATGGCATGTTAAGTTTAGTCACGTTTATCTGGAAGTGTTTTGGAAGTACATCAGGTTGAGGTACATCAGGTTGAAGTGGGGTCAGTGAAATTTGTCGAAGAGATAAGTTTTTATTGACTTCCTAAACGTTTGGAACGAAAGTTCATTTGAGATGAAGTTGGTTAAACATTTGTTCCATTTGCCTGCTTGGAATGATAGTGTTCTATCGAGGTATCTCTTGTAGGTACAGTCCTTTAAGGATGGAAAAGCGAACAAGTAGGTACTGTGTGTATTAGTTGTGCCTGGGAATTCGAATTGGTGAGACAGATAGGATGGGGATGAACCTGTCATGGTTTTGAAGCAAAGGCAAGCAAACTTAAAAATGACCCTTGCTTCCACAGGCAGCCAGTGTAGTTTTTTGTAATATGGGCTTACATGGTCTGATTTCTTGAGGCCATAAATGAGACGGACTGCAGCATTTTGGATGACTCTCAATATACAATATATCCACATACATAATAGTTAAAACAGTGCAAAAGAGGGACATATCATCAAAAATTTAAATGCACAGTGATTCCTTGAACAGGACAAGTCAGACCCTGTGTTTTTAGGAGCTTTCTAAAAGTTCCTCTATCAGCACATTTTCTCAACTGCCCTACCAGCAGATTTTTAAATGTATTTAAGTTTCGATTATGGGCCCCTTAGCATTATGCTGGTTTGAACATTGTGGGAGAGATTTGTAGTTGCAGCCTTTACATCGTTATAATTTTATGTAATTTATTGTGTTTTGTATTTTATAATTTTTACTTAATGCTTATTTTGAATTTTTATATTTTTACTTTTATTTTGATGATGGAGTTCCTTTCCTTCTGTTTTATACTATGGGCTCCTTTTACTAAGCTGGGCTAGCGGTTTTAGCGCGCACGCTAGACGCTAACGCCAGCATTGAGCTGGCGGTAGTTCTTGGCACATAATGTGGGATTGGCGCGCACGGCAATGCCTTAGTAAAAGGAGCCCACTCTGATGTTGCACTGAAGAACGGTCCATAAATACAAACAAACATAAACACTAACAGTGTGCATATAATTTGCATACTGCTAGTGTTAAGTACTGGTTGCAAAAAAAAAAAAAAAAAAAAGTGTTTGTCCCGTACTGTAGAGAGATAGTGCTGGAGTTTTGTGTATGGCTCCCCCTTTGTCAGGGAGGAGGAAGGTGACAACATTCTCAGTTGCTGGCTCCTAGAACTGGGGAAAATATCCCTGTTAAAGCATGCTCTATAAAAATGTGTATTCCTGCTATGAATTCAGGTTTTTGGATACTTAAAAACCCTTTCACTTGCCTCCTGCCTCCCAGGCTCCCTCTCAGTTTCCTGTCCTAAAGTCTCACTAACTGTTCTTTTTCTCTGTTTTTATAGACTGAAAGCTTGAGAACCAATGTGCTAATTGAGAAAAAAAAAGCAATTTGTGAATCACAGGAATATAGCTTTTGTATGTAGATGCCACCTGGTATTGTGCATAAAAAATTTATCAGGAGATGTAATTACCAATCCTCACATCTGTGTAAAAAATTTGTATGAATTTATAGCCTGTTAGTGGGGAGCTAGAAGACTTTTGAAGAGGTACAATGTAAGTTTTCAGAAATATTCTGCCACTGGAATGCTTCGATGCACTTACATATACTGATATTTGTCAACATTTGCTTATTTCTGATCTAAAGAAGAAGGGTTGCCTTGAAAGCTAATTTTTTTAAAAAATAGATATCACCTTATTTTCCCTTATGTTTTTGTTTTATTTCTATATATTACCTTTAAAAGTGAACTAACACGGCAACCAAGCCATTTTACAGAAATATTCAAAAGCAGCCAGGGATTTTCTTTAAGGGGCCCTTTAACTAGACCAGGGGTGGTCAACGAGGGCCGCAATCCAGTCGGGTTTTCAGGATTTCCCCAATGAATATGCATGAGATCTATTTGCATGCACTAACTCCCGTTGTATGTAAATGGATCTCATGCATATTCATTGGGGAAGTCCTAAAAACCCGACTGGATTGCGGCCCTCATTGCTCACCCCAGAACTAGATTGTGTTAAACTAGATTGGCGGATTTAAAATCGTCTGGAAACAATGGATAACTGCAGGAATAAGAACATTAAATGACGTCATATCAGAAGGTTCCTTGCTTAGTTTTTCACAATTGCAAAATAAATTTAGACTAAATAAAACACAATTTTTTAAATGGATGCAATTGAAGCAAGCCATTCAGGTAGGGTTCCCTGAATGGAAAATTCTCAATACTCAATATAGTTTGCAAGTTTTATGTTTCCAGACGGATTTCTTGGGTCACCAAGCCGCAAAATGGTATAAATTAATAAATGGATTTCTAAATAAAAAAAAGAAAACTGGACTTAGGGATATTTGGAGCATTGAGATTGGACAGACAATTTCTGCATCTCAATGGCCAAAATTCTGGTCCTGGAGATTAAGATTAACAAAGTCAGCATCTATGAGTCAAACATGGTTATTTTTTATTACAAAGAGTGTTATGGACCCCGACGCGCTTGCAAAAGATAGATAATACTAGATCTAATAGATGTTGGCATTGTAAAATAGAAGTAGGGACATTGGATCATTTAATTTTTTTTTGTCCCTGTATAAAAGCTTTTTGGAATTTAATTTGGCCCCAAATAAATATATTACTAGAAAATCACGTAGGACTCTCATATGATACCATATTATTCGGTACTGCAATGAGAACACAGAGTCCAATATCAGCAAATAATAATAAATTACTTTTAATATTGACAGGAGTTGCCATGCAGCAAATCACACAAAATTGGAAAGATTTTACCAAACTAAATTATACATTCTGGTGGAACTCGGTATGTCACATTTACAAAATGGAGAAAATTTTGGCTTTAAAACAAGGAAATATTAAAAATTTTAAGAAAATATGGGATCCATTGACTAATTATTCTAGAGATCAGATATCTTAACACATTGATAATAGTAATATAGGGTTAGGGTGGGAAATATAGATATTAATATGAAAGAAAAATGGAAAAACAATTAATAGGGGAAAGGGATGAATATTTATGATATGAATTTGTACATACATATATATTTTATTATACATTTTATAATATGTGATTCATGTATTGAAAGAATGAAAATTCTATAAATAAAAATTAAAAAAAAAAAAAAAAAAAAAAAGTGTTAAGCACTAACGTGTATATAACACAGCATAAATGGCCTCGTGCAGGACTCACTAACGTGTTCTGCAGTAGTTCTGCCATCTGCACATGCTTTTTTAACTTTACTTTTTAAGATCTGAAATATAATACAAGCATATACCCCCTCATTTACAAAGCCAAACTAGCGTTTTTAGCGTCGGCCGCAGCAGTAACAGCTCGGATGCTCATAGGAATTCTATGAGCATCAGTGCTGTTACCACGGCAGGTGGCGCTAAAAATACTAGCAAAGCTTTGTAAAGGAGGGGGATAATTTGTTTAGGTCAGGGGTGCCCAACACGTCGATCGCAATCGACCGGTAGCTCAGGAAGGCAACGTGAGTCGATCGCAGAGCCCATCCCGGGCTCCGTGATAGACTCGTGCTGCCGTCCCAATCTACCGGGCCTATCAGCCTTCCTCTCCCCGACGTCAAAGATGCCGACGCCGGGCATCCACTTTAGGCTGTTTTTGTCATTTCGGGGGGGGGGGGAGGGGAGCGTGGCAGCGGCAGCAGCAGCCTGAAAAAGAAATCATCCTGGCCGGGGTCGGTGTCATGCTCCAGAGCTTCTACAGCCTTCCTATCTCCCTCTCCCTTCTACCTACTTCCGGCCACACCCCCTGCTCCGCGGCTCTCTTCAGCAACTCAGCAGCAGCGATCGACACAAGCTTCTGACGTCGGGGCCTACCCTCTGCGAGTCCCGCTTGTTTCAACTTCCTTTTTCCACAAAGGCGGGACTCGTAGAGGGAAGGCCTCGATACTGGCAGCCTGTCTTGATCACCGCTGCTGACGAGTTGCTTAAGAGAGCCGTGGAGCAGAGGGGTGTTGCCAGGTGCAGGTAGAAGGGAGAGGGCCAGATGCAGGACTCGTGGGTGAGGGAGGAGAAGAGAGAGAGAAAGAGAGAGGGGAGGGAAACAAAAGGAAATATTTCAAACTGGGCTGGGCTGGGCCGGAGTGGAGGGAGGGTGGAAAGATTCTGGCTACAGGGTGCAGTAACAAAAGGAAAAGGGGGGAAAGCTGAAAATGGAGATAGTGACACAAAGAAGAGAAAGGGTAAGCAGGACCTACTGAATAAGGATAGAGATACAGAGGGGACATGAAGAGGAGGTGAAATAGAGACATAGAAGTAATGCTGAAAAAGTGGGGAGGGGGGAGATAAAGACATTGAAAGGGCAAATGGTGAACATGGGGTAAAGACAAGGACAGAGACAAATGAAGATTCTGAAAAAGTGGTGAGATAGGGATATAGGTGAGATGGACACAAAGAAGGGTGATGCTGGAAAATAGGTGGAATGGTAATACTGACAGACACAGAAGGGAAATGCTGGATCAAGGAGAGATGGGGCTCAGGCTGGATGGAATGAGGAGAAATGCCTTGTTGGCCCGGAACTTCCTCTCCTACGTCAGAATTGACATCAGGGAGCGGAATGCTGGTCAGCGCGACGCTTCTGCAGGGAAAGCTTGGGACGGTGGTGGCTTGGGGACTGTTCCCCGATGGCGGTGGCAGCAAACCGAGTGGCTTGGGGGAGGGCACGGAGAAAGAAAGAAAGGGGGCAGACAGGGAGACAGAAAGAAGGGGGAACAGGGAAACAGAAAGAAAAAGTTTGGGGAGAGAATGACGTCTGGAGGAGAGGAAACATACAGGAGGCTGAAAGAAAGGAAGAAAAATTGGATGCACAGTCAGAAGAAGAAAGTGCAACCAGAGACTCATGAAATCATCAAACAGCAAAGGTAGGAAAAATGATTTTATTTTCAATTTAGTGATCAAAATGTCTGTTTTGAGAATTTATATCTGCTGTCTATATTTTGCACTATGGTTCCCTTTTACTAAACCGCAATAGCGTTTTTAGCGCAGGGAGCCTATGAGCATTGAGAGCAGCGCGAGGCATTCAGCGTAACTCCCTGTGCTAAAACCTACTATTGTGGTTTAGTAAAAAGGGAGGGGGTGTATTTGTCTATTTTTGTATTTTGTTACTGAGGTGACATTGCATAGAGTCATCTGCCGTGACCTTTGAAAAAACCCGGAATATGAATAATTAACATTTTCTCTGCCTTTCAGTGTGCTTTCTGTTTTTTTTTTTTATTTTATTGTTGGTAGATCATTTTGACTTAGTCATTATAAAAGTAACTCGCAAGCCCATAAAGTGTGGGCACCCCTGGTTTAGGTAATTCAAAATAATATCAGGGAATTAAACAATAAAGCAATTTTTTAATAGAAGAAATATTAATACATAGTTATTCAGAAATTAAAATGCACTATGGAGGGTAAAACCATCTTCATATGCTAAGCCTGAACTTTTTTTTTTTGGGGGGGGGGAAATGTCAGGGACAGAGAATGAACAAGCAAGAAGAGGGAATCAAATTACACAGCAAACCAACGTCACCAAGGGCTTCACAGATTAGGATAGTGGAGTTCACTTTATTAAAAGACCTAACATGGGCCATGTTTTGGCAATGACTGCCTGCATCAGGAGTCCAAATTGAAAAATATGAATACATTTAAAGAAAATTACATATGAAATAACATGCATGGCTGAAGAAAATATACATCTAATATAATAAAGCGCACTCTTACCGCATGTTCCCTGATCCGTATGTCCGTGGCCGGCAAGAGTGCATATGCGCGCTTAAAACGACCCCACGCTCGCAGCAGCAGAACCCAAATAGCGGCCCGGGAAGAGAAGCGCTGACCAAAAAGACTCCTTTGCTGGCTCCCCACTCACTCCGTAAGCTTTTTTTGCGGTGTGACCCTCCCATCCCTTCCTGACATTTGACCGGCTCACTTAGTCCCTTTCCGCCCCCCTTCCCTTCCCGCGGTCCCGACTCCAAACCTGCCAACTCCAGCAGCATCCACAGCACTCTACACACGCTGCTTCTGGGCCTTCTACTGCCCTGATTTGTTCTGCTGCATCTCTGATGATGTCATCAGGCGCGTGCCAGAGTAAATCAGGGCAGTAGAAGGCCCCGAAGCAGCGTGTGTAGAGTGCTGCAGACGCTGCTGGAATCGGCAGGTTTGTCGGGACCACGGGAAGGGAAGGGGGGGGCGGTAAGGGACTAAGGGAGCCGGCCAGACCATGGGAAGGGAAAGGGGGATAGGGGAAACGCTGCTGCTGCACAGGGAAGTGGTGTGGGGGAGGGAATGCTGCTGCTGTAGAGAGACAGATAAATAGAAAGAAAGACAGACAGCGGGAGGAAGGGAGACAGAAAGAAAAGAAGAAAGACACAGGGGCAGGGAGAGACACAGAAAGACAGACATACAAAGGGGGCCAGGGAGAGAGACAGACAGAAAGAAAGACAGCGGGAGGGAGAGAGAGACAGAAATAAAGACAGACATATATTCTAGCACCCGTTAATGTAACGGGCTAAAATACTAGTGAGTTTATAAAATCAAAGTATATCACATGCATAACATGTTTTGATTTTACAAGATTTGGTTTTATGGATTTGATCTTTGTTTGCATTGTCACTTATAATTTTTGTAGATGAGTTAAATTATGCTTGCTCACAACCATAGGCGCCATATACAAAATTTGGGGGGTTAGTGCTTAGAAAAGGTCCACGTAAGGATGCACTAAACGTATTTCTTAGTGCAGTTTAGTAAAAGGGTCCCTAAAAGACTTGAGAGACAAGCAGAGTAAGATCTCTGCTCTTAAATGGATGTATTTCATACCTTCCAAATGGAGTAATGACTGAGCTCACAATTCATACAGTTTCAAAAGACAGAAAATGCACTAATATAACAAAGACTATACAGCGTCTATAACATGTGCAAAAACACGGCAATCAGACTACTAAGGAACCTTCACACCTATGAACCTGTCTCCCATGCTCTATCATCAGCATACTGCATCTTTAAGGGCTTGACGCTAGCACACAAGTCCTTGCGCAACATGGTGCCAGATTACATCAGCTAAACTTCCCCCATACATCCTAAACAGGCCGTTCCATTCCCAAGCTACTGGAATAAATTGCCCCAACAGATCAGATCACTCAAAAAGCTTCTGAACTTCGGGAAAGCAATTAAAACCTACCTCTAGAGTAGAATGGAAGTTTATGTATCAGGCATTGGAATGGTTTGGAATAGGTACAGGATTTATTCAAATGGTTCAAACTTTGTATAGCTCCCCTATGGCAAGATTATCTATATAATAAAACCGTAGGCGGCGCATGCGCAGTCTTATCGGCGTGCTTCCATGATCCGTATGTCCGTGGCCGCCAAGACTGCAGCATGCCCCGCGCTTACTACGGCCCCACGCGCAGCTCAGTTCGGCACGGCGGTTTCCCCAGATAGGGGAAGCCGAAAAACTCAATCCCGCCTCATGGTCCTGCCGCCGCTCACGAATTCCCCCCCCCAATCCTCCTGCAACAGCCGCTACCGCTCCTGTTCAAAGCGGCCTGCTGAGGTTCGCGGCCGCTGTAACGAACCTCGCAGGCCGCGCTCCACATGGTAGCACGTTCCCTCTGACGCGATTGCGTCAGAGGGAACATGCTACCGAGTTGGAGAGCGGCCTGCGAGGTTCGTTACAGCAGCCGCGAACCTCAGCAGGCCGCTTTGAACAGGAGCGGTTGCGGGAGGGGGGGGGGAGTTTTAACAGGAGGAGTCGCCGAAAAAAACCTTCAGCCGCAGCAGGCCAGCACACGGGAAGGGAAGGGGGAGGGGCCGAACGGAGCAGGGCAGCTCAAGGTAAGAAGGGAATGGGGGGTGGGGGAAAATGTTTCTACTACTCAGCAGGGACCTGGAGGGGAAGGGAAAACCGCTGCTGCTTCTGCAAAGGAAAGTGGTGGTAGGGGAGAGAAGGGAATGGGGGGTGGGTGGGGGAAAATGCTGCTACTACTTCTCAGAGATCTGGAGGGGAAGGGAAATATCACAGCTGCTTCTGCAAAATAAAGTGGGGGGGAGAGAAGGGAATGGGGGGTGGGGGAAAATGCTGCTACTGCTTCAGCAAGGACCTGGAGGGAAAGAGAAATACCGCTGCTGCTTCTGCAAAGGAAAGTGGGGGGGGGAGAGAAGGGAATGGGGAGGTGGGTGGGGGAAAATGCTGCTACTGCTTCAGCAAGGACCTGGAGGGAAAGAGAAATACCGCTGCTGCTTCTGCAAAGGAAAGTGGGGGGGGGGAGAGAAGGGAATGGGGGGGTGGGTGGGGGGAAATGCTGCTACTACTTCACAGGGATCTGGAGGGGAAGGGAAATAGCACTGCTGCTTCTGCAAAGGAAAGTGGGGTGGGGAGACACAGAAAGAAATACAGACAGACAAAGGAGGCTAGGGAGAGAGACAGACAGAAATAAAGACAGACAGGGGACCAGAGAGACACAGAAATAAAGACAGACAGGCAAAGGGTGCCAGGGAGAGAGAGAAAAAAATTGCAGGAGGGAGAAAGACAGAAAGAAAGGAAGAAAGAAACAGGAGCAGGGAGAGAGACATAAAGAAAGAAAGACAGACAGCCATATATTCTAGCACCCGTTAATGTAACGGGCTTAAACACTAGTATATTAATAATAATTTATCGGATCGTTTTCAACTGCATAGGGGAGTTAGACAGGGTTGGCCATTATCTCCTTTGCTTTTTGATATAGTTTTAGAACCCCTATTGTTAGCTATTCTACAAACAAAGGAGATACAGGGTATTCCACATAATGACTGGGAATACAAATTTTCTGTTTATGCAGATGATATTTTACTATATTTGAGAAATCCAAGTTCCTCCATTCCTTGTTTATTAGAGCTGAAAGAAATTTTTGGTAAATTTTCAGGTTACAAAATAAATTGGAATAAATCTGAAATTCTTCCACTCAATGTACATTGTTTAAAAAGTATGTTTGATTCATTTTCCTTTGTTTGGAAGGAGAATGGATTGAAATATTTAGGAATATGGATTAAAGGTACAGTACATGATACAGTAAAAGAAAATGAAAAACTTTTGTTAAAAAAGGTTACAGAACTATGTGAACATTGGAATCCATTACATTTATCTTGGTGGGGGAGAGTCCAAACTGTTAAAATTATGATATTGCCTGTAGTTTGCTATCAAATGGGTATGATACCAGTATTCTTTCATGGGTCTTTCTATAAAAAATTGAACTCAATAATTATTAAATTTATCTGGCTTGGTAAAACTCCTAGAATTGCTTTAGTATCTTTGCAAAAGCCAATTAAGGAGGGTGGGGTAAATTTTTCCAAATTTTTATAGGTACCATCAGGCCTATATTTTATGTCAAGGTATGTATTGGGTCCTCCCGGAGCTCATTGAATATACTCCTGATTGGTTATATTTGGAATGGCGACTCATGTTTCCTTTACATCTTTCTCATGTTCTCAGTATCAAGATGCCCAGATTATACAAAGAAAATAGAATTTTAATGGACACATGGAAAACCTTAAGATTTGTTAGTAACTTAACAGCTATTCCTATAAATAAATCAATTAATCAATCCATATGGCTAAACTCCAAGATTCAAATTGGCGGTTCCAAGATTGTCTGGAAACATTGGATAATTGCAGGAATTAGAAATTTAAATGATGTCATCTCTAATGGTAAACTGCTGGATTTGGGCTTCATAAATCACAATGTTTTCGCTGGTTGCAATTGAAGCAGGCCATTTAGGCGGGGTTCCCTGAATGGAAAAATCTTAATACTCAGTCCAGTTTGGAATTCTTATGTTTTCAGGCGGACTTTCTGGGCCACCAGGCCGCACAGTGGTATAAATCTATTAGTGATTTGGTTAATAAAGAACCTAAAAATGGTCTGAGGGATATTTGGAGCATTGAGATTAAGCATCAGATTTCAGCATCTCAATGGCCACAAATTTGGTCTTGGAGAATGAGATGTACAATGTCAGCGTCTATGAGACAAAATTGGTTTTTTTTTGTTACATAGAGCTTTTTGGACCCCAGTTAGATTACAAAAATTAAATAGTTCCTTGTCCAATAGGTGCTGGCATTGTAAATTAGAGGTTGGGACTTTGGATCATCTTTTATTCTACTGTCCCCATATCTTAGCCTTTTGGAACTCAATCTGGGATCAAGTAAATTGTTTATTGGAAAACCATGTAGCATTATCATATGATACTGTGATATTTGGAATGTCTATGAGAAAAAAGAGTCAGATTTCAGTGTGTAACAACAAACTTTTAATGATTTTGACTGGAGTTGCCATCCAACATATTACTAATAATTGGAAGGATCACAGTAGGCTTAATTTTAATTTTTGGTGGAACTCAGTATGCCACATATAGAATGGAAAGATCAATAGCGGTACAGAATGGAAATTATAAACATTTTATTAAAATATGGGAGCCATTAACATCTTTCTATCATGATTAAATGCCATTTTTCTATTAATTGCACACCATTCAGTATTGGGTGGGGGGTGGGATTCAAATTATATGATCTTATAATGAATAGAGGGTTTTGAGGGAGGGTGGGATGAGGGTTACATTTTTTTAATTACAAGATATAATGATAAGATGGATTTACTAAGGGGAGATCCTGCCAATCCAACCTGATCAGCTTCTTTGATTGGGTGACGAGGAAGCTGGATGTTGGTGAGTCCCTGGACATCGTCTACCTGGATTTCAGCAAAGCATTTGATAGCGTGCCACACCGCAGGTTGCTGAACAAGATGAGTTCTTTAGGTTTGGGCGACACAGTAACCAAATGGGTTGGGAACTGGTTTGGAGGTAGGCTTCAGAGGGTGATGGTGGATGGCATCCCCTCCGAAATGTCAGAGGTGAT
Source organism: Geotrypetes seraphini (assembly GCF_902459505.1). NCBI lineage: Eukaryota > Metazoa > Chordata > Amphibia > Gymnophiona > Dermophiidae > Geotrypetes > Geotrypetes seraphini. The sequence goes on from NC_047087.1 coordinate 198,231,089, forward strand.
AAGTGGAGTGCCACAAGGCTCCGTCCTGGGCCCGATCTTGTTCAACATCTATATAAGAGACTTGACAGAAGGGCTCCGAGGTAGAATAACATTATTCGCCGATGATGCCAAACTGAGCAATGTAGTGAGCAAAAGCACAACAGACAAAAAAGCAATGGCAGACGATATGGTGCATGACTTACTTCTGCTGGAGCACTGGTCTAGGTCCTGGCAAGTCAGTTTCAATGCCAAAAAATGCAAAGTCATGCACCTGGCAAGCCAAAATCCATGCAAGATTTACACCCTAAATGGCGAGATCCTGACAAGAACTGAAGCAGAAAGAGACTTAGGGGTGATTGTCAGGGAAGACATGAAGTCTGCAAACCAAGTGGAGCAAGCTTCATCCAAAGCAAGGCAAATCATAGGTTGCATACGCAGGAGTTTCGTCAGCCGTAAACCTGAAGTCATTATGCCATTGTATAGATCCATGGTGAGACCACACTTGGAGTACTGTGTGCAATTCTGGAGGCCGCATTACCGCAAGGATGTGCTGAGACTGGAATCGGTCCAGAGATTGGCCACCAGGATGGTCTCGGGACTCAAGGAGCTCCCGTACGAGGAGCGGTTGGGGAAATTGCAGCTCTACTCACTCGAGGAACGTCGAGAGAGGGGAGATATGATCGAGACATTCAAATATCTCACGGGCCGCATCAAGGTGGAAGAAGACATCTTCTTCTTCAAGGGTCCCGCGGCAACAAGGGGGCATTCGTGGAAAATCAGGGGCGGGAAACTGCACAGTGACACTAGGAAGTTCTTCTTCACTGAAAGGATGGTTGATCGCTGGAATAGTCTTCCACTTCAGGTTATTGAGGCCAGCAGTGTGCCGGACTTTAAGGCCAGATGGGATAGACATGTGGGATCTATCCGCAAAGATAGATAGGGAGGGTCACTGGAGTGGGCAGACTTGATGGGCCGTGGCCCTTATCTGCCGTCTATTTCTATGTTTCTATGTTTCTAAGTGCTCAAACTAAATGTGTTTATCTAATATAATAAAATGGTAGACGCGCATGCGCACTAAAAAAATCGTGTTCCCTGAGCTGTCCCGGTTTTTTTTAGTGCGCATGCGCGGGTTGTACGTCACCAGTCAATCCCCTCCACAGGTGCAGTGCTGAGGTCCCGCCTCCGCCCTACACGACGACGCCAGACCCGGCCCTACACTGAGATCCGCGATCGGGTTGCCATGGAAACCCCGCCGCAGCCTCGCGGCTAGGTAGGGGGACAACAATCGCGCTTATGTTCAAGCCGCCGCCACGACTCCTCTCTCGAACCGCACCAGGATCGAGAGAGGAGCTGCGGCGGGGGCTTGAGCATAAGCGCCATTGTTATCCCCCTACCTAGCAGGCGGCCTTCCTCACCCGGCCCCACCCTTCAGTTCAGCTCCGCCTATGTTAAAAGGAGCTGCTTTGAAATTGGAGCCCTGCCGCCATCGTAACACGTTCCCTTTGCCGCGGTCCCATATGTCAGAGAAGGAGCGGGACCAAGGCAGAGGGGAATGTGCTACGGCAGTGGCAGGCCTCCGATTTCGACGCGGCTCCTTTTAACATTGGTGGAGCTGCACTGCACTTGATGGAGGGAGGGAAGGAAAGGTGGTTGTGCGCTGTTGAGCCCCTCTTTGCCCTCAGACCCTCTCCTAACTGCTCCCTCCTGTCTCAGACCACTGGGGGGAGGTGCCTGTCTTCAGCTGCCGGGATGGAGGGAGGGAAGAAGAAAGAAGAGGCCCTGGCAAGCGAGTTATCAAAAGCCAACCATAGCCTGGGACCCCTACATGATATGAATAATGACCAGACAACAAAAGGTAAGAAAAATAATTTTATTTTCTGTTTTGTGATTACAATATGTCAGATTTGAAATGTGTCTTGAGGGAGGCTGCTGCCACGGCTTTGGACAGAGGGGTACCATTTTCGTGGGAGCCGGTCTTCGGAGAGGCTTGGGACGTAGGGACGGATGCGGGAGGGGCTGCCGCTGCGAAGGGCTTTGGTGGGGGAGCCAGCCAGACCGCAAGTGTGGGGACGTTGTGAGCGCGGATTGGTCAAGGAGCCGCCGCTGCTGAGGCTTTGAAATTGCTCTCCCACCGTCACTCCCTCCTGCCCCGGCTCTGCCTCTGCCCCTGCCCAAGTTCAAAAGCAGGAGACATCTAGCACCCGTTAATCTAACGGGCTTAAACACTAGTTATGAATATTTGTACACTTGATAAAAGTTTTAAAATGAATAAAGAATTAAAAAAAAAACAAAAAAACAACCTACCTCTTCATTCTACCTCTGAATAATGCCCATATGATAAAAAAAATTCAAAAATAAATTCAAAAAATGTTTACTTCACGTATGTCAGGGGTGTCAAACTCAGGCCCGCAGGCCACATTTGGCCCGAAGGGTAATTAAATTTGGCCCGTGATTTAGCCCTCTGTTCCTATCCTCCCTCCGTCCCAGCTTCCTGGTCTCACCTTCAAAGCAGCCTGCAGAAGATCACCAGTCGGCTGTATCGATCCTAACAGGCTGCCGTAGCTTGGCAGCATGTTCCCTCTGCTGCAATCCCGCCCCTAACGTTAGAGGAAGGGCAGGATCGCGGCAGAGGGAACGTGCTGCAGAAGCCAATGGCAGCCTGTTAGGATCGCTACAGCACCAGCGATCCTCCATAGGCTACCCTAATTAGCTGAAGGTCAGACTGGGAGGCCAGGAGGGAAGCCGAAAGATGCTACAATGAAGGGGGAAACATGCAGAGCCGGATTAATGGATAGGCCCAGTAGGCACGTGCCTAGGGCCCGAAGTTGTCAGGGGGGCCCGCTGAAGAAAGAGGCCTCAAGGGTTTGTTTGTTTTTTTCCTTTGGCAACACGGGCCCACCTGGGAAAGATCGGCAGTGCTAGCCCCCTCCCCCCTCCCTGGGAGATCGACAAAGCCGCCCTCCTCCTTGCATCGATAGCAAAATATTTCTATTTTTTTATTTATTTCTTTTTGCTTTAGGATAAAGTATTATTGTAGCTGTTTTGATAATTGTTTATTAATAGAAAATGGAAGTAAGGTGATCCTGTTTATTGGACTAATTTTAATACATTTTTTTACTAATTCGGAGACCATAACCATAACTCCTTTCCTCAGGTCAGGACAGGGATACTGTAACAGCAGTATAGTTTACTGACTTGAAGAGAGAGGTTTTAATCTTCTGAAAGCTAAGTGAGAAATGTATTTGTCCAATAAAATGACTAAATTTTCTTCCCATCATGCCCCATGCCTCCTACTCATATGCAAAATATAAATTGGTGGGTTTCCCAAAGCCCTGCCAGCTGAAGATCTCTTCCTCTAGGAAGGGAGAGGAGATTTGTTCAAAGATGTTTGGAGGATGCATAGAAGAAAAACTGTATACTGGCACTGGTATGACAATCTTTGTTGTTTGTTTTGAATTTTTTTTAAAAAAAAGTGGAAATAAAGAAGTAAGTAAATGAGGGTGGGGCAGGGGGCAGGGCATGGTGGGGTGGGTCGGGGCAGGCGTCCCAGTGTACTTGTGTGCCTAGGGGTCCTTAACAAATTAAGCCTTTGGGGGGGGGGCCCTGATGTAGAAGTACACAGATGGAGGGAGGGAGGGAAGGGGGATCCAAAGAGATGTGCATATGCCGGACTGAAGGGGGGGGGGGAAAGAAATAATGGGTCTAAAAACAGAGGAGAGGGAGAGAGATGGTGGATAATGGGATTTAGGGAGGGAAGGAACAGAAAGGGAGAGAAGTTGGACTCAAGGGATGGTGTAGAGGAGGGGGGATAGAGATACTGGATAGGAGGGTAGTTGGGAAGAGAAAGGGAGAGATGGTGGACCTTGGGGTGGTGGGGAAGGAGGGAGAGATGCTGGATGAAATGTAGTTGAGAAAAGGAAAGATGGTTGATCTGCGGATGGTGGGGGAGCTACAGCTGCGGGGATGGAGATGAAAAAAAGGAAAGATGCCAGACCTCCGGGGGAGGGAAGAGAAACGGAAGAGGAGGAAAGAGATGGAAGATGGATGATTAGCACGGAGAAAGAAGAAAATGACAAATGAGCAGGAGACCCTGGCAAGTGAATTATCAGAAGACAACCAGATCCTGGGACCAACATGATTTAAATAATAACCAGACAACTAAAGGTAGAAAATTAATTTTATTTTCTGTTTTGTGATTACAATATGTCAGATTTGAAATGTGTATCCTGCCAGAGCTGGTTTTAGACAGCAAGCATGAACTAGGACCTAAAAGAAAGAGGGAAAGTCTTTTTTATTTATTTTGTTTACATCACAGAGCCAATGTGGGGTTGGAGAGGTTCTACTAAGACTACTTCTAAGAATGTTTCTACTAAGACTAAGGGGTCCTTTTATTAAGGTGCGCATTTAGCACGCTAAATCAATTAGCGTACCTTAATAAAAGGACCCCTAAGTATCTTAATTAAAAATTCTGTATCCCATGTGATGCACAGGGAGGGGCCTACGATCTGACGTCTGAGCAAATCAGAACCTTAGGCCCTCCCTATGCATCACAGGGGATACAGAGGGAGGAGCCTAAGGCCTTGATTTGCTCAGATGCCCACGGAAATATAGGAAAGTGAGGGACACTAGAAAATAGATGGAATGGGGCCAAATAACAGACAGAGAAAAGAGAAAGTACAAAAGTAACACAGAAATAATATATATACAGTGGTACCTTGGATTATGAGCATAATCCGTTCCAGGAGCATGCTCGTAATCTAAAATGCTCGTTTATCAAAGCGAGTTTCCAAGTTTACCAAGTTTCCAAGTTTATTATATAATTTGATTAATCGCCTATTCCAAGTTCTAGGCGATGTACAAATTGTTAAAATAACCAACTATAGGTAACAAATCACACAAACATAAATCTAAGCGAATTAAAATGACAAATACAGACATTCCTATACAAAGTTTAAATCATTTAAATTAAATAATTTATACATACGACATCAAAACAAAAGGGAAAATTATTAAGGGATTACAGTTAGTGTTAAATTCAAAATATTAAAGGTAAGAACGTGAACTCGCAGGCCTTGAGCAGTGCCCAGATGAGGGTAAGAAGCGGCGGGGGGGTGCCCAATTGTGTTGGGAGGGGGTCGGATCGTGGCGGGAGGGTGCCCAATCGTGGCGGGGGGGGTCGGATCATGGCGGGGGGGGGGGGCGGATCGTGGCGGGGGGGTGCCAGTTCGAGGCAGGGGGGGTGCCGGATCGCAGGGGGGGTGCCGGATTGCGGGGGGGGGGGGGTGCTCGTAAATCAAGCCATGCTCAGTTTCCGAGGCACCGATTTTGCAAATGTTTTGCTCGTCTTGCAAAACACTCGCAAACCGGTGCACTCGTAAACTGAGGTACCACTGTATATATATATATATATATATATATATTTTTTTTTTTTTTTTAAAGGCGATACAAAAGGTACAATGTGATGGAAAACAATTTTTAATATAGTTGACTGCTTTTTTTTTAACAAATTTCTTTGTTAAGTATTTCAGCATGGCTTTGACTCTGCTATCAAAATGCTGACTTTCTCCCCACTATCAAAACTAGTATACCAGGATTTCATCATAACATCCATCTGCAGCCTATAGAATCTCAAGTTGATATTTCCTGTTCCCCTCTTCAATAAATTACTTGTAGACTATATTTCCCTAGATACATTTTTATATATACCAGCTTGCTTTCCTCTGAAGTGGGTGTTAAAGGATTTCTCTGTTTAATTAAACAAGCAGGCAGACCTGAATGTAAGGAGCACAGCAGCAACAAAGTCTCCTGTGTTACCTTCCTGGTTCAAATACTTCTTCAATATTTGTAATCCCTTTGCCCAAAAGGGCTCTCAAGGGCACTACCCCTTGTTGTTGATACCAGAATGCCTATAATCCAATAATATCACTGAAACAGAGAGAACCTCTGTTCCTACAACATGAACACACTGTTATATCTGATAGCAATAAGCAGAAACGTATTACTGTCTTGCATACAAGATATGACAGAACACAAGGGGGAGCCAAACCATCTTTCCTACCATCAGTACTATGCAAAATTGTGTTCTAGTAATAAATACTGTATCTAGAAAAGGCATTAGTCATTGCAACTTATTGAATAAAGATAGCACCTATTTTTTAGTAGGTGAAACTGCTGGCTAAAGCACTGGTTGTACCACTTTGGCCATATGTTCAGCAGGGCTAAATGTTTACAGGAAAGGGGAAGGGATTTGATATATCAATTTTCTGTAGTTAAAAAGAGGTTTACTTATTATATACACAAGTATATTTGGTAGTTTGAAAAGGATTTGTAATGCTATTAAAGTTAAGGTCCATTTGTTCTTATTTTGAACCTTATCTGTTTCAACTATTGGCGCAATCTTTTTATTAAGTATCCTAGATCAGTAGTTCCCAACCCTGTCCTGGAGGACCACCAGGCCAATCAGGTTTTTGGGATTGCCTAATGAATATGCATGAGAGAGATTTGCATATAATGGAGGTGACAGACATGAAAATCTGCCCCATGCATATTCATTAGGGCTATCCCAAAAACACGATTGGTCTGGTTGTCCTCTAGGACAGGGTTGGGAATCATTGTCCTAGATGCCCAAAAATTATTAAGTTTGCCAAGAAATTATATTGGCTCCCAATATAAACCTAGCTGAATATAAACAGAGGTACCATTTTTGCACCTCTTTTTAGGGGGAAAAATGGCAACTCGAATATAAACCGAGGGTTTATATTCTACCATTCCTCCCAGGTAATGCTCTATCTCTTCCCTCCTAATAGTTTTATCCCTCCACCGCAGCTGCAAGCCTCCCCCCAAACTGGCAAACTTTTTGCTGCTGTTATCAGGGCATGCTTGCATCCCACTCATGCCTCAACCCCACTGGAATGTCAGCCAGTTCTTCCTCCCTTCTTTCCTCTCAAGCAAAACACCCATGACCACAACACTACCTGTTCCCCTCTGGAATGTCAGCTAGTGCTCCTTCCCTGCCTCCCAAGCAAGAGCAATGCCCGCACCACTGTCCATGCCCCAATCCCCACAACTTTAGCTATTGCTTCCTTCCAAGCCTGAGGAACAACCATACCCGCACCCCCAACTGCGCACCACTGTAACGTCAGCTAGTTCTCCTTCCCTCCCTAGCAAGCGAGACTGACAATCCCCAAGTCTACCACATTTTCCTGGTGGTCTAGCGGTGAGTTGGGGCAGGAGCAATTCCCACTCACTCCTGTCTATTCTTCCTCTGTAATAAAAATCGCCACCGGGCCTTCCAGCAGCAATCTCGTGAGGCTGCTGGGAGGGGCCTTAAGTGTACGGGCTAATCAGAGCCTTAAGCCCCTCCCTTGTGCATCTGGGGAGGGACCTAAGGATTTCATTGGCCCAGATTATTTAAGGCCCCTCTTAGGCTGCCAGAGGTGGGTATCCGGAGGTTGAGCGAGCATGGTGGGAGAGAATGGGCATCTTAGCTGCCACAACCTTCAATTTGTTTTGTTTTTTTATTTATATGTAGGTGTATTCTGCACATGTGCTGATCACTACCATCAGCAACTCATTTCAAGTAAATTTTGTGATCCTACGTGAACATCTGTGAACCTCATTTGCATGTGGGGTCTTTTGAGAATGACTCGCCTTTTTGAAATCATTACATTAGTGACCTCAGTAGCAGCCCATTGGATTTTACCATGAAGTTCTGAGAATCTTCCTCCCAGTCCTTATCTCTGTTTCTCTTTTTCAACCCATCCCTCACCCATTTATTGTATTATAGCCCATCCCTCTACCCCAGCTTGCATTCACTTCAGCTCTGTTCTCCCTTTCACAGTCCATATTTCTTCCTTCAGCATTTTTTTTTTCTTTTCACAACCTAGGGTTACCATATTTGTGAAGTGAAAAAAAGAGAACACATGATCACACCCCACCCTTAGTTCCACCCCACTCCAGCTCTACCCCACCGTAGCCCTGCCTCCCATCAATCTTGCTCCTGCTCCGCCCCAACCCTGGCCCCACTCTGCCCCAACCTATCACCCCTTAGTCCCCCTTCCCATTCTCTGTACCCTTTTAGTGCTTCTCTTGCTTCAAAACCCTTCCCACATGGTGTTTCTCTCTCTCTCCCTCCAATCCCCCATGGATGCTTCTCTCTCTCTTTCTCTCCCTCCAACCACCCTCCTTGCGGTTGCTTCTCTCTCTCTCTCTCACCCTCCCTCCAATCCCCCCTCCCCAGCATCTGGTGGCACGGGTTCTCTGTCTCTCCCATCCCAGCCCGGAATATTTAATCTTCAGGCAGCAGCAGTGAGGTGAACCTGCTGCTGTCAGCCTGCTCCGGAAGCCTTCATTCTGCGGTCTGCCTCGTGCTCCATTACCTTCTTCGGGCAGCAGCAGCGTTTACAATTCACTGCTGTTGCCGGCTTCAGGCCTTGTTCTCTGCCGGGTCCTGCCTACTTTCTGTTTTCATGAAGACAGGACCCGACATAGAGGAAGGCCTGAAGCGGGCAACAGCAGTGAATTGTGAATGCTGCTGCTGCCCGATGAAGTTCAGGACATCAGGACATCGGGGAAGGAGCAGGGAGAAATCGGCTGCTGGCTTGGGGGTGAGAGTAGGGAAAGAATCGTGGAAGTGGAGAAATTGGCACGATGGCTTTGTGGGGGCTAGGGGGAGAGAAAAAGAAAGGAAAAAATAAAGAGGGGGCCAGGGGGGAGAGAGAAAGAAAGGCAGAAATAAAGAGGGGTCAGGGGGAGAGAGAAAGAAAGGCAGAAATAAAGAGGGGGTCAAGAGGGAGAGAAAGAAAGGCAGAAAGAAAGAGGAGGGCCAGGGGGAGAGAGAAATAAAGAGGGAGGCCAGGGGAAGAGAGAAAAAAAGGCAGAAATAAAGAGGGGGGCCAGAGGGAGAGAGAAAGAAAGGCAGAAATAAAGAGGGGGTCAAGGGGGAGAGAAAGAAAGGCAGAAAGAAAGAGGAGGGGGAGAGAGAAATGGCTCACCTATAACAAACTCGCTCTTAATATACCAAAAACAAAGGTCCTCCTTTTTCCTTCAAAACAGGGAATACAATTATCTTCTCCTTTCATGATAGATGATTTAATAATTGAAACAGTGACTTCACTCAAAATTTTAGGTGTAATCATAGATGACAAGTTTACTTATCAAGAACATGTCAACAACATTGTTAAATGCTGTCTTTATCGTCTTCGTTTAATCCGTTCAATGACAAAATATTTAGAACCACAATCCTTAAATATTCTAATGCACTCTCTTGTTATAACAAAACTAGATTACTATAACTCTCTGCTACAAAATATTACTCAAAAAGAAAAAAAACGTTTACAAATTATACAGAACATAGCAATCAAAATAATTCATAATGGTAAAAAATATGACCACGTAACACCTCTGCTAATCAAACCACATTGGCTGCCCATAAATAACCGAATAACTTATAAAATAGCTCTACTGACTTTCAAAACACTAAATACTAAAGAACCACAATTCATAGATCGTTTATTAATTCCCCATTCTTCAAATCGCTCTTTACGTTCTGAATCCCAAGAATTATTAATGGTTCCCTCTCTAAAAATAGTAGGGACAAAACGCCACGATATTTTCTCTGTAGTGGCTCCTCTTACTTGGAATTCTCTTCCTTTATATATCAGAAAAAATAAGAATTTAAACCAATTCAAAACTAATTTAAAATCATTTCTTTTTAAAATTTCTTTTGACCTCTAAACTCACTTCATTGCCAATTTCTATCTGAGAACCTTCAATCCCTCCCTATTGTTTTTTCCCTCCCCTTTCAGACCTCTCTTTCTCCCTTTTTAGGGAAAATATTTTTGTAACTTTAAGTCCTCATGTTCATTCCATATGTGTCATAGTTTGTCAATATTGTTTTGTGTGTCAAATTCCTTTTAGTTAAAGAAATATTATAATACTGTTATTTTACCCCTTTAGTGTTCAATATTATATAATTTAACGATGATTGTTATACTTTGTTAATCGCTTAGTTTGTAATAAGCGATACATCAAATAAAATTAAACTTGAAACTTGAAACTTGAAATAAAGAAGGAGGCCAGGGGGAGAGAGAAAGAAAGGCAGAAATAAAGAGGGGGGCCAGGGGGAGAGAGAAAGAAAGGCAGAAATAAAGAGGGGAGCCAGGGGGAGAGAGAAAGAAAGAGGGGGGGGGGGCAGGAGAAGAAAGAAGGACCAGAAGAAGGACCAGAGACTCATGAAATCACCAGACATAAAAGTATAAAAATGATTTTATTTTCAACTTAGTGATCAAAATGTGTCCGTTTTGAGAATTTATATCTGCTGTCTATATTTTGCACTATGGCCCCCTTTTACTAAAACGCAATAGCGGTTTTTAGCGCAGGGAGCCTATGAGCGTCGAGAGCAGCGTGGGGCATTCAGCGCAGCTCCCTGCGCTAAAAACCGCTATCGCAGTTTAGTAAAAAGGGAGGGGGAATATTTATCTATTTTTGTATAGTTGTTACTGAGGTGACATTGTATAAAGTCATCTGCCTTGACCTCTTTGAAAACCCGCGGAATATAAATGGTAATTAACATTTTCTCTGCGTACAGCGTGCTTTGTGTTTTTAAAATTTTATTGTTGGTAGATCATTTTGACTTGGCCATAAAGGTAAGTGGGAGGGAGGGAGGGGAGCTGCTGAAAGACATCTAGTAATCCTTGCAGGCTTGACTGTGCAGGGAATTATTTTTGTAAAATCATGTTTTGTTATGTGACTGGCATTATCTAGACTTTAATTTCTATGAATGAATAGAATGAAAATGATATAAAATTACTTGCTTGCGGGGACCGCGTGTTCCGGCTCACACAAGGAAGGAGAGGGGGTGAAAGGGAAAAAGTTTCTCTTCCTTGGAAATAGATTCTGAAGTGACCTTATCAAAGAAGACCAGCACCAAATGTACAAGAAATCCCTTAAACAATGTCAAAAGAGCCCAAAATAGAAAACTGCTACTGCCTTGAGACTCCATTATTGAAGGAATCAACTTGAAATCACAGAAGAGACAGGAAAAGGTTAAATGCCTCATGGAATCCTCAGGTACAAAACACAAACCAAATTGTGAATGAAATCAGAGCAGACAGTAAGAATTATAAAATTGATGTCATTATCCATCTGGAAAAAAAGGCGTACTAGAAATAATGCCTCAGCAATACAATTTTCAGAAGTTCTATTTGCTCATGGTAAGGGAGAAGAGAGACTGCTAGTGATGGTGGGGGGACTGATAGAAGATATGAAAGAAGGGTGGTAGAAAGGAACAGATGGTAAAGGAGGGAGGGAAGGGTGGTGGTGGAAAGGAATAGAACAGACATTGAAAGAGGATAGAGAGGAACAGACCCTGAAAGGAAATGTGGAAGGCAGAGTGGGGAGAAGACGCTGGAAGGGAAGAAGACAGATGCCAGACTATGGGGGAGTGGAGGGAAGAAGATGGGTGCTAGACGGGGACGGTGACGGGGCGGTGAATGGGATGGCAGTGGCGGTGACGGGGTGGTGAAAGGGATGGCAGTGACGGTGATGGGGCGGTGAAGGGAACGGCGGTGACGGGGCGGTGCAGTGACGGGGACAGATTTTTTCCCCGTGTCATTCTCTATTCCTGGGTTCTGGACTCTATCTCCTAGAAAACAGCAAAGGTGAAGTAATTGAAAAAATAAAACGGCCAGTCTAAAAATGATTCCTTCCCCAGAGTTCCATTTCTGGATCTGTCTGATTTCAGTCTCTTTTTTGGGACTATAGGTGATTTTCCTTGTTAGTCAAGGCGACTCCAGTTCCTTGTGAGCGCAAGACAATACAAAGCAGCTGAGAAGAGACCCAAGTACTTCACAAATTTGAGCACAATCCGAGATGCGCACGCAAATAAACTGGTAACAACCCAATTAGCATCTATAATTGGATGCCAACAATCAATAATTGATGTTAATTGGAACCAATTTGGATTTGTGCACATCTTGCTATGCTCTAGTCCAGTGGTTCTCAAACCTGTCCCTTGGGACCTCCATCCAGTCGGGTTTTCAGGAGATCCTAATGAATATTTATGAGAGAGAGATCTGATTACATTGGAGGCAGTGCATGCAAATCTGTGTTATGAATATTCATTGTGGATATCATGAAAACCCAACTGGCTGGGGCTCCCCTGGGACAGGTTTGAGAACCCTAAAAGGGGCGTGGCCACGAGGGGCATGGGTGGGTCAGCGACGTTCTGAAAATTTGTGTTCAGTGTTATAGAATACTGTGATGCGCACCCAAATTGAGTACAAGAAATTACACCTGATTTGAGAAGGTGTACATCCTTGGGAGCAGGAATATTGGGAGCTACGGGATATTCTATAAAGGGCGCTCAACCCGGAGTACCTTTAAAAAATTGAACTGGCCACTGATTTTTTATAGTGCTTACATTTGGGTGCCATTTACCGAATCTGGTCCTAAGTATATACAATAATAGAAAAGATGTCAGTCAAGTTGTTCACAGATGCCAGAAAATTTGACATTATATTTCTATTAAGAAAACAGCATTGGCTATGGGGCTCATAATAATAATTAAAAAAAAAAACATCTAAAAAGTGGCCTAAATGGGTACTTGGACGATCAAAAAGCCTGATGCCTCATCTCCCCTGCCGCAATAGCGATACCACCAAGTGCCACCAAACGCGGCAATTGGGATAGCTAAAGCAGTGATCCCCAATCCAATCGGGCCAGGAGATAGCCCAAGCCCCCCTGGCCCTGCCGACAATGATCGGGGAAGGGAGCCCAAACCCTCCTGCCCCGGTGAACCGCGACCCCCCCCCCCACCGACATCGAGCCAGGAGGGAGCCCAAGCCTTCCTGACCCTGCCGATTACAATTGGGCCAGGAGGGAGCCCAAGCCCTCCTGGCCACGTGACCTCCCCCCTACAAGATCGGGCAGGAGGATGCCCAACCCCTCCTACCCAGGCGACCACCCTATCCCCCACCCCCACTAAGATCTAGGCAGGAGGGATCCCAGGCCCTCCTGCCCTGACGTAACCCCCCCCATGACTGCCCCCCGGAACCCTATTCCGGTTGGCCCAGGCGCCTCAGGCCCCACCTGTGGGCGGGGTTTGAGCCGCCTGGGCAAATCAGGCCCTAAGGCCAGCCATTCAAGGCATGACTGGCTTGCTGGATGGACGAGCTTGGCCAACAATTTGCAGGTACGAGGGTTCAGGGGGGTCGGTAGGAGGGTTTTGTGGGTCAGCGGGTGGTTTTCGAAGGGCTGATCGGGGGGGGCGGTCGTGGGGGGGGTGCGTCGGGCAGGATGTCCAGGGATCCCTCCTGCCCAGATCTTAGTGGGGGTAGGGGATAGGGTGGTCGCCTGGGCAGGAGGGGTTGGGCTCTCTCCTGCCCGATCTTGTAGGGGAGGGTCGCATGGCCAGGAGGGCTTGGGTTCCCTCTTGCCCCGATCATTGTCGGCGAGGCCAGGAGGGCTTCGGCTCTCTCCTGGCCCGATCGGGGGGAGGGGTTCGAGGATTGCCGGGGCAAGAGAGCTTGGCCTCCCTCTTGCCCCGATCGTTGTCAGCGGAGCCAGGAGGGCTTGGGCTCTCTCTTGGCCCAATCGGATCGGGGGGAGGGGTTCGAGGATCGCTGGGGCAAGAGGGCTTGGGCTCCCTCTTGCCCCGATCATTGTTGGCGGGGCCAGGAGGGCTTGGGCTCTCTCCTGGCCCGATGTTGTCAGCGGGGGTCGCAGGTCTCCGGGGCAGGAGGCCTTGGGCTTCCTCCTGCCCCGATGTTGTGTGTGGGGGGGGGTGGATTCTTTAACCGGTGTTGTTTTTTACCTACACTGGTTACAGAATCCAACTTTTAGGTGAAGGACTGGCTCCTCCTTCGCCTAAAAGCTCTTGTGTTGGGCGTTTAGGACTTAGGCTTTTTTTAGGTTGATTATACGTTGTTAGTGTAGACGTATTGGTGGTCTGGGCGTTTAAACAGCTGAACGTAGAGGCAGGCCATTATAAAAAATAAACTCCTATTGGACTTTTTTTTTTTTTTATAATGGACATTTTCCCTGCTTCTACTTTCAACTTTTAAGGCCCCTTCCATGTCTGCCAATCTGTATTTCATTTAGGATCTTAATCCTGACAGATTTTTATTCTGGTATGCCTGTCTTTTTGTTAGTTTATTCATTTCTTATATGTGATCATGTGCCCTCCCAGTCATCTCAGCAGAATTTATTTTGTGGTCACCTGCCATGTCAAAATTTGCCTGAAAACTACTAGGCTAACAGCCTTTGGTGTGATTGCCCTGTCTCTGTGGAACACGTTACCTCTGGACATAAGGTTGGACACTTCCATCAATAGGTTCAGATCAGGTCTGAAAATCCATTACTTCAGATCACCATTTTCATCTTAACTTAAATAGCTTATGAACTGGTGCTGTGGACATGTTGGACAAGAGCTATGATAAATTAGGAGAGACACTGTGAATCCCTCTCCTCTTTCTCTAATGTTGTCTTTCTTTTATGCAGTTTATTACTGATTCTAGAATTGTAACTTGCTTTATTCTTCTTCCCTTATTGTTTCTTCTGGTGTTTGAGACTAATTTCCCTATTTTTACCTACTTTAATACTCTGGGTAGGGTTACCAGATTTTCCTTTGGGAAAATCCGGACCCATGGCCATGCCCCCAGGACCGCCGAGTTCCACCCCTACCCCCAAATGGCATTCGCACATGTGCAGACACGACACAATGACATCACACACGCATGCACGTGATGTCACCGTGTTGCATGCGCAAATGCCCCTTCCCGATGCAATTATGTCAAGAAGCTTTTCAAAACCCGGACAAAGTGCCGGGTTTTGAAAAGCTGTCTGGTCCCCCGGATATGTCCTCAAAAGGAAGACATGTCCGTGGAAATCCGGACGTCTAGTAATCATAATCCTGGGTATGATATTCATAAAAAGCTGCACTCCCTAAATGTGGCCCCTGCCAGTATTGCCACTATCTAAATGTATTCGCTGCAACTATTACACTGAGAAGCCACGACTACAAGAGCCTTTCGCCACCTGTTACCATTGAATTTTATGTTCTACTGTTTTACTACATACGGTTCTCAGCATATGAAACATTGAACATCTTAGACCCCTGAGGAATAAGTGTTATTCAAACATGGACCATGTCAGGCCCCAGTTTCTAACCAATGAGAACCATCCTTTGGAGTCAATAAAATGTCGCTTTCCAATCAAAGTTCCTGCATCTTGCACATCATCTGCAGTCCTTCTTTTGGTTTTTCTGTTTGATTTTTCACTGCAGATTTGTTGGATTCTTCTTTGTTTTGCCCTATTTTCAGTCAAACATTGGAAGCAAAGTTTCGTCATAAGGTGCCTGCCTCATGAGTTAATTTCACTGGGACTGTTCATAAACTTACAGTATATAAGAAAGTTGATCAAGCATCACCTATGATATCTTGGATAAGCAGTAACAGAAACAGCAAAAACAGTAGGAACACACTGCCATAAAAAAGCCTATTAATATAGAAAAACATGGAATAAAGTGGCATTTGGACGTTTCATTCGCTAATATGTCCAAATTGCCATTAATTTGTGTTGTTAAAGCGCAGAATCATTGTAAATATACTGCTACTATTGCACATGCAGACAATTGCATGTTCTTTTTTGTATATAATTTATAACAGGGCCTACTGTATAAAATCTTTTCTTTTTCTTTATTTGCATTTATTAAGCACATTCAAAGGAAAACTTTGAAAAGAAATGACAAATTGTCAAGGTTGATTAACATCATTAGCGCAAAACTGCAAAAAATAAAAAACTATTATATATAGTCCACAATACAGGAAATAGGAGTCAAGGATAACTTCTATGCGACATGGAGGATATATAAAAATATAAAAGAATACCTCAAGAAAAGGGCAAAAATCTGGTGCAATCTATATTCAAAACCCTATCTACTTTTACTCATTAAAGGCTACTACAGAAACACCGTTACCCTCAAGAAAAAAATGCAATTTGAGCTGGTTCATAAAATATATATCTATTACACTGGTAGGTTATAAAGCATTTACAAGGAAACCTTAATTGATACTCAGCCCCAAGTGAAATAACAGTTTGATGATATTTCAAAAATATCTTTCTCCAAAACTGTGTCCAACATGAGACATCAGGAAATATAAAGGAGACTTGTTTAAGATTTATAATATACCCCACCCCCCCACCCCTTTTTTTTTTTTTTTTTTTTTTTACTAAGCCATGGTAGAGGTTTCTATTGTGGCCCAAAGCACTAAATGCTCCAATGCTGCTCCCACACTCATAGAATTCCTATGGGTGTTGGAGCAGCATTGAAGTATTTAGGGTGGCGGTAGGCATCCTATCACCATTTAACGGACCAATTGGAACTTCTGGGTGAAAGATGGCTACAATGTACGCATTGTTCATATGCATACAGAGATGTCTAGGCACTCCTACAGATGCCTAAGGCCAGCATAGGCGTGGTTTATGCAGGCAGGGTCTGGCTTAGTCTGCATTAAAAAAAGAAAGGCAAACTTTAGAACTAGTTAATATTATAGTATAGAATCCTGTTCTTATAGTTTTAAATGAGAAGTATTTTATTAGAAGTAGAACCTTACCAGTAACAGTCAAAAGCATTAAAGTTAGGAGCAGAACTCAAACTTTCTGTTTAAAACCAATAGACAGAAAGTTTCTGTTTTTGCCATAAGGAGCAGAAGCAGATCTCCTGACCTGAATTAGGTGTTAAGGATCTGTGGGGGAAGGTAGAATAGCTGTAAAAGTCACCAGGGTAATTTGATTACTATTACATTACATTGATGTCTTCTATCCTGCCAATACCTTTCAGTTCTAGGCGGTTTACAACAAGAAATTATCCTGGGCATTCCCAGAGAGATTACAAGGTTGATAGCTATAGTATGCGTCGGGATCTGGGAAGGGTCGATGTGGTTTGGTTAGATCATTTGACAAATTTCTTGAATAGTATGGTTTTCAGTTCTTTCCTGTTAGTTTCAAAGGGCCTTTTGTTGCAGTCCCTTACAATTCAAACCTATAGAGTAAGTCTTGAGGAGAAGAGAGAAGGACATATGTCTCTCTGAGAGGAAAGGAGAGAACATATCTTTCAAAGAGGAGAGGAAAGGAGACAGGCCATTTCTGTAGGTAAGTATACATTATTTAGCTCTGAGCTTTGCTAATTTGTGGGATAAAAGCTAAACTGTAGGTTCCTTTGTTAAGATAGTTTTAGATCTTAAAAGAGCAAACTTTACTTACCTAGTTCCATAGAGTAAATGCCTGCTATAGTTTTTAAACTTGAACTTTCTGCAAGAGATAGTCTCTGGCAGGCAGAATCTGGCTTATTCTGCATTCTGTCCTGCACATCCCACACCAACCCACCCCTAGCTCATTTCCTTTACATTACATTACATTAGTGATTTCTATTCCACCTGTGCCTTGCGGTTCTAGGCGGATTACAAATTATAAGAGATCTGGACATTACCGAGAGAATTGCGTAACAAAGATTATCTAGAGAAATTACATAACAGATTATCTAGAGTAATTACATAACAGATTATCTAGAGAAATTACATAACAGTGATTCATGTACTTTACATGTTGTGGTAGAGGATTCAATTATAAGAATTACATTTAAGAGAATCAAGTGATAACAGGATATAGTGGAGAATATCAGTATATACGGGTTACAGACGAGAAGTTACCTAACAATGACATAAGAAGTTTGTTGGATAGTGAGGTAAATGCTTTTTTAGGAATCTGAGTATTTTTGGAAGGAAAGGTTCTAGGAGTTGACTAATGTGATATTCAAGAGAGGGAGAGCTTGTGCGAAAGGGGAGGAGACTAGTTAGTAAGGACGTGTTTTTTGAATAGAAATGTTTTGATTTCTTTTCGAAACACTTTGATGTCTGTTGTGTTGATCATTAGTTTGGTGATGGTGGGGTCAATTTTCGCTGCCTGTGTCGCTAGAAGGCTGTCGTATAGTTTCTTATGTCGGGTACCATTATGAGGGGGGAAGGTGAATAGGTTTTGAGTTCTCCTTGATCTGGATGAGTGATAGCGGTATAGGCGGTTGTTTAGGTAACAGGGGGCAGTTCCATGGGTTACTTTAAATAGAAGACAATAGAACTTGAATTGAGTTCTTGCTTTTATCGGAAGCCAGTGAGAGTCTACATAGGCGGGGGTGATGTGGTCAAATTTGCTGAGACAGTAGATGAGTCTGATGGCTGTGTTCGGAACGGTCTGTAGTTGTTTTATCATGTTGTTTGGGCATGGTAGGTAGAGGCTGTTGCAGTAATCCAAGGTACTGAGTGTGAGGGATTGTACAATGATCTTGTAGTGTTCTTTGGTAAAGAACTTTCTTATTTTTCTTAGGTTTCGCATGGTGAAGAATGCCTTCTGTATGACTTTGTGTATCTGTGTCTGCATAGTGCAGCGTCTGTCTAATTGTATTCCTAGAATTTTGAGAGTGCTCTGTATAGGATATTTGATTGCGTTTACTTCCAGTTCTGTTAGTGATGGTTTTTGTTCCTTCTCTAGTAGTAGGAATTTGGTTTTCTCCGCATTCAGTTTCAGCTTATGGTTCGTCATCCATTTTTCTACAGTTTCCAGTGTTGTTTTCAGGCGTCCCTTGGAGATGGGGTCTTGGATGTCAAATGGGAGAATGATGGTTATGTCATCTGCGTAACTGAAAGAAGTTATATTTAGGGCGTCTAGGGCAGTGCCTAAGGAAGCTATGAAGAGGTTGAATAGTATGGGCGATAGTGGGGATCCTTGTGGTACTCCGCAGGGGTTTGTCCAGGGGTTGGATAAAAGATCTTTTGACTTAACTCTATATGATCTTGTTTGAAGGAATCCTTGGAACCAGTTGTGAACTTTACCAGTTATTCCTATGGCATCTAGTATCTGGAGAAGTATTGGATGATCTACTAAGTCGAATGCTGCTGAAAGGTCGAGTTGGATGATTAGTAACTTGTTTCCTTTGCTGAGGTGCTGTCTGGCTATATCTAGTAAAGATATCAGTAATGTTTCTGTGCTGTGATTAGCTCTGAAACCAGATTGAGTTGGATGCAGAATGTGGTGGTCTTCTAGGTAGTTGGATAGATATTGTGCTACTAGACCCTCTATGAGTTTGATGTATAGTGGGATAGAAGCGATTGGTCTATAATTTGTTGGGTTGTCTATTGGGCCTTTGGGGTCTTTTAGTATGGGAGTGATTATGATTTTGCCAAGTTCCGGAGGGAACTGACCTTCCCTGAGAGTGGTTTGCAACCATAGCGTGAGACAAGCTATGAATTTGGTGGATGCTGTAGCTAATAGGTAAGGAGGACAGTTGTTCAAATCACAGGAGGATTTGCTGTATTTTTTGTACAGCCGGTCCAGGTCTGACTATTGTGTCGTTGGGAAGTTGGTCCAGTCCTATCTGCTGAGATGGCTTCGTCATTTGTGGGTTTTATTAGTATCTCTTCTATGATATTTTGAGAATTGTTGAATGTGGCTCTGATTGTGATGATTTTATTTTTGAAGTGGTCTGATAGTTGTGAAGCTGTTGGAGTCTGGGTTCCTTGGGTGGCGAGGAAGGGTTTGGTATCCGTGAGGTTTTTTACAATGCTGAAAAGTTTTTTGGTGTCTGGTTTTTCAGTGCCAATGAGTTTGGAGTAGTAGTCTTTTCGTTTTTCCTTCAGTTTGATTTTGTATTGTTTTATTTGGGATCTCCATTCTGTTTTAATGTAGTCTTGTTTCTGTTTTTTCCATATCCTTTCTAGTTGTCTGCAATGCCTCTTTAGGTGCCTCTTAATTTAAATAGTCAATTACCCGACTTAGGACAATAGTCTTAATTTAAATAGTCAATTATCCTACTTAGGACAACAGGTAAACAAGTTATTACATATTCTTATTACATTTCATTACTTGCTAAGATTCAAACACTAAATAAAGCATACAAATTATTTTAAGGCTCTCTATACCAGTCTAACATACCTAGTACCTTAATAGGATTTAATTAAGCAGCTCAACAATAAGATGCAGACAGTAGTCCAGCAGCAAGAGAGGAGCTATCCAGTTTTTTGTTCCAAGTGTCACATGTATGATTATTTCCCAGTTGGCAAGAAATTATGTGTGTGTGCTCCTGGCTCTCAAAGAATGAGTCAGCTCCCTTGAGGCTAGAGTTGCAGTCTTGGAGGAGCTGAGGGAGACCGAGAGGCACATAGAGGAGACCTACAGGGATGTTGTAGAGAAGTCCCACCTTCAGTCTGGCAGCCCCTGTGCTGCCTTGGAGGAAGGAGGTCTCCTAAAAGGAAATCATCACCCCAATGATGCAGAAAATGATCCTGTAGCCAGGACCTGCCCACAATGAGATGCAAATGCAATATCCTCTTGCACCGAGGATCTATCTCCATGGACTTCAGCCCAGAAGGGAGTTAGGACAGCCATTGTTGTAGGAGATTCAATCATTAGGCATGCAGCTAGCTGGGTGGTTGGTGGGCGTAAGGATCACCTAGTCACTTGCCTGCCTGATGAGAAAGTAGTGGACCTTATGCATCACTTAGATAAGATATCTTGGAAAATGTAGGTACTTTTGACACAGGAAAATATGGGAGGGAGATTCTAGAAGCCCAATTTAGGCTCTTAGGTAGAAAGCTGAAATCCAGCTCCTCCAGGGTTGAATTTTCAGAAATGTTCTCCATTCCACATGGAGGATCAAAGAGGCAGACAAAGCTCTGAAGTCTCAATGTGTGGTTGAGATGATGGTGTAGGGATGAGGGATTTAGATTTGTTAGGAACTGGGCTACCTTCTTGGAAAGGGGAGCCTATTCCAAAAGGATGGGCTCCATCTTAACTAGGATGGAACCGGGATGCTGGTGCTAATGTTTAAAAAGGAGATATAGCAGTTTTTAAACTAAGATGGGAGGGAAAGCTGACAGTCACCCAGGAGCAGTTGGTTCGGTGTGGAATATCCTTGAAGGATACTGTTGAATCAGAACACTTAGGGAGTCCCAATAGAGAGGTTTCAATAACGGTGAAAAAAAGCTGAGTGCTTAAGAGAGAAGCAGAGTAAAGATGTCAAGTCATCCCTGTCATAACATAAGAATTTATTTCTAAACCCCATTTACCGTAAAGTTCAATGTGGTTTACAAAAGACTAGCTACAATACATAATTCAAAATGATAGATAAGTTAATATTAAGAACCAAGAAACTTAGAGAACAAGAAAGTCTTGAGTTGTTTCCTATAGTGAAGATAAGAAATAGATGATGATAAGAGCTGCTTAAAATCTTTGTCCCATAAAGCAATCTGAAAAGAGAGTTTTATCGTGATATCTTTTATACCTACAGCACTTGAATGGTGGAAAAACAAAGAAAGGTTTAGTTGTACGCGAATAATGCGTAGAAGAGTAACAAAACAAGTCTGTCAGGTAGGAAGGGACCAGACCCATCAGTATCTTATACAAAAGACATCCCAATTTAAAAATAATTTGTGCCTCCGCAGGCAACCAATGCAATTCATGATAACAATGTGTGATGTAGTCATATTTCCTCAGTCATCTTCTCAGCAGCCTGTAGATATAAGGAAAAAACACTATTTGAAGTGTTTATATACAAATGCTAGAAGTCTAAAAAATAAAGTAGGAGAGTTAGTGTATATAGCATTGAATGATGAGGTAGATATAATAGGCATCTCAGAGACCTGGTGGAAGGAGGACAACAATGGGACACTGTATTACCTGGGTATAAATTATATCACAATGATAGAGTAGATCAAATTGTTAAAGAGGGAATTAAATCAAACAAAATAAAAATTCTGCACTACACAGATAGCAGTGTGGAATCCATATGGATAGAAATTCCATGTATGAAGGGAAGGAATATACGGGTAGGGTTATACTACTGTCCCCCGGGACAGAATGAGAAGACAGATAAAGAAATGTTTCCAGAGAGTAGGAAAGCTGGCAAATTGGGCAAAAGTATAATAATAGGTGATTTCAACTTCTTCAACATTGACTGGATAAATGTTACATCAGGGAGTGCTAGGGAGGTAAAATTCCTAGATGTTATAAATGACTTCTTCTAGTCCAGGAACCTACAATTAGTCCAAGAACCAACAAGATAAGGAGCTATTTTAGATTTGGTCCTTAGTGTTATGCAGACGGTCATAGTATGGGAGGTAAATGTGTTGGGTCCACTGGGAAACAGTGATCATAACATGATCAAATTTGAGCTGAAAACAAGAGTGACATCGCTAAAGCAGCATTTGACTTTCACAAGGGTGACTACGATAAAATTAGAAAAATGGTTAAAAAGAAGCTAAAAGGGTCTGTGACAAAGTTCAGAAGTGTAAACCAGGTGTATATGTTGTTTAAAAATACCATCGTGGAAGCCCAGACCAGATGTATTCCACGTATTATAAAAGGTGGAAAGAAGCGAAAATGAAAGCCAGTGTGGTTAAAAGGCAAAGTGAAAGAGGTTATTACAGCCAAAAAAACATCCTTTAAAAAATAGAAAAAGGATCCCAAAGAAGAAAATAAGAAGAGACATGAGCACTGGCAAGTTAGATGCAAAACATTAATAAAGAAAGCTAAACAAGAATATGAGGAACAATTTGCCAAAGAGGTAAAAACTCATAGTAACAATTTATTTAAGGTATATCAAAAGCAGAAAACCTGTGAGGGAATCTTTGGGACCATTGGCTGATCAAGGAGTAAAAGGTGTGCTCAGGGAGGATAAGATCATAGCAGAGAGACTGAATGAATTCTTTGGTCTTTACGGAAGAAGATACAAGAAATCTTCCTGAATTGGAAATGGTTTTCAAGGATGATAAGACAGAGGAATTGAATGAAATCTTGGTGAACCTAGAAGACATACTATGCCAAATCGACAAGTTAAAGTGTGATAAATTACTGAGACTGGATTGTAAACATCCCTGAGTACTGAAAGAACTAAAATATGAAATCATCACTAAAATTGTCAGCAGTACCTGAAGAATGGAGGGTGGCCAATGTTACGTTGATTTTTAGAAAGGGTTCCATGGGAGATCTAGTAATTACAGACCGATAAGCCTGACCTCAGGGCCAGGCAAAATAACAGAATCAATTATCAATTATAAAAAATAAAATTGTGAAACATGTAGACAAATATGATTTAATGAGACAGAGTCAACATGGGTTCAGCTGAGGGAGCTCTTGCCACACCAATTTGCTTGACTTCTTTGAAGGTGTGATAAACATGTGGATAAAGGCGAGCCAGTTGATGTAGTGTATCTAGATTTCCAGAAGGCTTTTGACAAAGTTCCTCATGAGAGCCTCCTGAGAAAATTAAAGAGTCATGGGATAGGAGGCAATGTTCAATTGTGGATTACGAATTGATTATCGGACAGAAAACAAAGGGTAGGGTTAAATGGCCATTTTTCTCAGTGGAAGGAGGAGGGGGGTCAGGGGAAATGGTGTGCCACAGGGGTTTGTACTAGGACCGGTGCTATTTATTTATAAATGATCTGGAAATTTGAACTACGAGTGAAGTGATTAAATTTGCAGATGACACTAAACTGTTGTTAAAATGCATGCGGACTGAGAAAAACTGCAGGAAGACTTTAAGAAATTTGAAGACTGGGCATCCAAATGGCAGATGAAATTTAATGTGGATAAATGCAAAGATATTCACATTGGGGGTCAGGGCGCAAGAAAAAGATCTGGGTGTCAGCATGGACAATATGCTGAAGCCTTCCACCCAATGTGTGGTGGCAGCCAAAAAAAGCAAACAAGATGCTAGGAATTATTAGAAGAAAGATGGGAAACAAGACTCAGAATGTTATAATGCCTCTGTATCGCTCAATGATATGACCTCATCTTGAGTTCTGGTCTCCTTAACTCAAAAAAGATATAGCAGCACTAGAAAAGGTTCAAAGAAAAGCAACCATGAGGAAAGACTAAAAAGGTTAACGCTCTTCACCTTGGAAAAGAGATGGCTGAGGGGAAATATGATTGAAATCTACAAAATCCTGAGTGGAGTAGAACAGGTACCAGTGGATCAATTTTTTACTCCGTCAATGAAATTACAGGGAAATACTTTTAAAAGCAATAGGAGGAAATATTTTTTCACTCAAAGAATATTAAGCTCTGGATTGTATTGCCAGGGAATGTGGTAAGAGCAGTTAATGTAGCTGGTTTAAAAAAAGGTTTGGACACGTTCCTGGAGGAAAAGTGCATAATATGCTGTTGAGACAGACATGGGGGAAGCCATTGCTTGCCCTGGATCAGTGGCATAGAATGCTGCTACTATTTGGGTTTTTGCCAGGTATTTGTGACTTGGATTGGCCTCCGTGAAGATAGGATACTGGGCTTGATAGACCCAGAAAAAGCTGAATCCGTACTGGTAAAACAGAGGCACCCTTAGTAAACCATTGGCAGCAAGTACAATATTAATTGAGTGATCTGAAATTTTGTGTAATCAGACAATTTTCGTTTATCAATAAGGGTGATATCTCTCAAATTCTTACTTATTATGAACAACGTTTTATCTACTCATGGCAAATGGTTGCTCCCCTGGGACTTAACAAAGAAATTGAATAGCTAACACTTCACTGATAAAAGGACATCTGTTTATCAACTTCTTTCTATATTAAAAAGTAGATTAAGGCATTCAGTGTCTCGATTCATAAGTAACAATAGCTCAAAACCTTCTTGTTATCCCATCTTTGAAACATATAAATATATTAAGGACCTCAATTTTTTCTGTTAGCGCCCTTTCTCTTTGGGACAGTATTCCAAACTACTTACGCGAAAAACTTACACTTACAGACTTTAAGTCAAAACTAAAGACATTTCTCTTTCTGGACGCATTTGACTCCTAATTGTCCTTTTAAGGACTACTCAGTATTTAGAAGGAATTTTAATACCTGTTCCCCTTCCTATTGTTCTTTTCCCTTATATGTTCTCTTTTTCTTTACATATTGTAGTTCCAGTCCTCCTTTCCCGCTTGTTTCTGTTTGTCAATTTTTTTTTGTTAGTTTATTAGTACTTAAAAGCTAGTATTTGCCCTAGTGTTGTGTGTTTTTTAAACTGTATTTTAGTCAGTAGATGGTTTTAATACTTTTGTACACTGCCTAGAAGGTTTGATTAGGCGGTATAAGAAATTTTAAAGAATCTTGAAACTTGAAACACAGATATGAGCAATCTATCATCAATGACGTTATATATAACGTCAGTTTTTTTGTAGCTCTGAGGAATTCTGTTCGGCAGGCGGAACAGAACAACTACCCGCGTTCTCTTTTTTATTCCTATTGGAATCCTGAAGTTCATATTTCAGTTAGACAAGTTCCTGCTGAACCAGAACGTATGCAGGTAGGGCTGGTCTCAGGGCACTGGTCTTTGACCTGGGGGCCGCCATGGGAGTGGACTGCTGGGCACTATGGACCACTGGTCTGACCCAGCAGCGACAATTTCTTATGTTCTTAAGATTATAATTGATTTGATATATTTTTTGACGACACTTTTCTGTTGAGCACGGGAAGCAGATTGACTTTGAAATATTAGATTTTTCATATGGGGATCTCCCAGCAACAACGGAGCAGATTTTATGCTGTTTAAAGATCATTCACTCACCTGACACAGTATCATCCAAAGAATAAGATAAGTGTGATTGTTATTTCAACCAGTTTTTGATTATTCACACACAATACAATTTATAGGAGGCAGGTAGGTGCTTGATGTTGAATATAACACCATCTTGAAACACCGTTGCTGGTGTATATGTGGTGATTTGACTGAACGCTATATTATATTAGTTAGTATTACTTTTAGCATTAGAAGAATTGCAAAGATTTCTTTGTATTTTGCTTGCCTACTGGTGATTGGCACGCGGTAGGTGTCCATTTTGCAGGTGCCTACCACAGCAGGCACTGTTTCTAGAATCAGGCTCTTAGCACAATCCAGGCCATGGTAGAAACCTCTATCATGGCTTAGTAAAAGAGGGCCTTAATCTTAACACTATTTTTTTATCCTGATAAAATACAAAAGAGACCAACATTGTTGCATGCCCAGAAACTTTTATTTCCAATGATTTCAGCAATGCAGAAACGTTCAAAGTCTTCCTTTCATCTTTAGCTTCTCCATCAACTTTTGATATGTAATAAATCTTCTGAAATGGAGGAATATTAGATGTAGGAATCTTTAGAGAAGTAATTAGAATTTTTTTTTTAAAAGTTCTTGGGGTGCCAAGAGTCTAGAAAGGAAAAATTTTAAAAACCCAAATTCAAATTCTTACTCTGGTTTTCCAAGTTCTCAATTTTCCTCATTATCATAAATCTGTCTGTAGCTGCTTGTGGTACAACACTGTTTGTCTCTGTAGAAGATTTTTCCACCCTATCTAGGGTAGCTGAGTGTTACTGTGTAAGGGTCTCAACTTGTAGTTTAACAGACAGATTCAAAGACACAAACCAAGTGCAGGTTTTCAGTAGTATTCCACTGAGTGAATCCAAAGTCACAGTCCGAAATCTGCATTGGATTTATTTTTCTTTTTAACACTTCATAATCACAGAGCAGTCCGAACTTAAGAGCTGTCCTCAAGTAGTTTTAAACCATCAGCACCAGATTGAAAACATTTGACCCTTAAGTCCTAAGCCAGTTTGAAACTAGTTTTCTTCCTTACTTGAAGTAAAAACAAAATCTGGCCTTTTCTGGCATTGTTAAATAGTTTTAAAATTATTTTCTTGTGCTTCTCATAAAACCTCCTTGGCTTGGTTTAACATCACAATCAGTTACCATGGGAATGAATGTTATGTCACAGACAGAGGATTATGGCTCCAGGTGAGAATAAGCAGCAGGAGCAGCAGAATTCAAAGGCAATAAAACGTACCTTGAAGTTAAAATTCTTAATTAACCCTTACAACATTAAAATATGCTGTCCCTTTTGTGTACTTTGCAATATTTCAAAAGTACACGCAGCACATAATAATACTTGCCCAAACTATAAGGTTATTTTTGAAATTCATCAAGTTGTTTCTCTGTAATTCCCTCCAACTTCTCAGAGCAAAAATGTTACTGAAAGAGATGCAATCTATCTCTATCTCACATCTCGAGGATTCACGTGAGCCACATGAACTGTGTCATCATAAAAGATGCTCACCATCCACTCCAGACCTATACCCTCATTTTCTGTTCTCAGGAAGTCAAAGGATTTGCAGAAAATCTGTGAAATCATGATCCACAATGGGTTAATATTTTAACTGAAAACCAATATGGACATTGCCATTTTCTATGTGCACTACTGAAATCCTAAGGTTACACAGAGAACCAGTGGCATGTAGTCAGGGCCTTCAGAGGATTTGGTCCATCCCCTAAAGGTCCTGAGGGCACTGATTTGAATTTGATTGGACAAGCAGGCAACAGGCAGATGCTGCTCAGCCAATCAAATTCAGATAAATACTGTGAGGGCCTTCAGGTGGTTCAGAGAATCCCGTCAAAGAGCCCTGGTTTTTTTTGGTTTTTTTTTTTGGGGGGGGGGTACTTTTTGTTTGATGCAGTTTGACTGGTTGTGTAGGCTGACTACTGAACAAAGCAAACTGCTTAAGTAAACAAAACAAAACAAAAATTAAAAAGCAGGGCTGTGGAGCTGCCAAACAAGTAGAGAAGGCCTCATCCAAGGCAAGGCGGATAATGGGATGTATCAATAGAAGCTTCGTCAGCCGTAAACCTGAAGTCATAATGCCACTGTACAGAGCCATGGTGAGACCTCATCTGGAGTACTGTGTGCAATTCTGGAGGCCACATTACCGTAAAGATGTACTTCGAGCTGAGTCAGTCCAGCAAATGGCCACTAGGATGGTCTCCGGACTCAAGGGTCTCTCATACGAGGAAAGACTGGGCAAGTTGCAGCTCTACTCTCTAGAGGAGCGCAGGGAGAGGGGTGACATGATTGAGGCGTTTAAGTACGTCACAGGTCATGTTGAGGTGGGAAACGACATATTCTTTCCTAAGGGACCTTCAGTCACAAGGGGGCACCCGCTCAAACTCTATTTGGTGGTGACACCAGGAAGTATTTCTTTACAGAAAGGGTGGTGGATCACTGGAACAAACTACCGGTGCAGGTGATCAAGGCCACTAGCGTGCTCGACTTTAAGAATAAATGGGACATCCACGTGGGATCTCTACGTGGGTCGAGCAGCACTCTGATTTAATGGGGTGGGACAGCAGAGTGGGCAGACTTGATGGGCTATAGCCCTTTTCTGCCGTCATCTTTCTATGTTTCTATGAGATCCACTGAATCCCCTGAAAGCCCTCACCATATGCCACTGCAAAGAACTTAGCATTCTGTTCACAGGACTGCACTATGAATACAAGTAAATCTACAGTTCTCCTCCCCTGAGTCAGATTGCCATTTTGAACTCAGAAATTGCAAGCTAGCTCACTCATGTTGCACCTATTTATGACATATGCAGTACTGCTTTTTTTAACACTCACTTATATTCAACTGAAGCTTTATAGAGAGACTCAGGATCAGTGCAGCACTAAATTTCAATACCTACAGGAAGTTCATTATTTGCTCATTTGGAAAACAAACTTGGAAATTAAGGAAGTGAGTTTTCTCGTATGGATACTGATTTGGTTTAAATTGCTGTATAGGAACTTAGACAATATGAAGTTCATAATCAAAACAAAAATATGTCTAAAAACTCGATTAAGCCAGCACTTGGATGACCTAAAAGACAGATGTATCTTTTAGATGTATCTAGAGGCATTTTAGTCCTCTAACTGCTGCTGTGCGTTCAGAAAGAAAAAGGGTGTTTTTCGGGGATTGGTTAGGGCAGAAGGTGGGTGGGATGTGGGCTGACCAAACTTAAGTAATCCAGCAGCGATAATCGAAAGTTTGTTAAGGTTGCCTGGATGGAACTTATACGTTGCCACTGTGCCCACCTGTGACTGTACCATAGATTTCCCTGTAAGTATATCATTGGCTGTTGGGGCAATGTCTATACCTTCATTGACCAACAGGATATGGAATCGATTCTTCTGAGTAAACATATTGCCTGATTTATTTATTCTTTTGCTTTAGCTCAGTCATTTGTTTAGAGTATAGTAAATCCTATGCTTTCAATTTATTTCTCTCAATAAGATATGTAATTTCTTTTTGGATCCCTCCTACTGAAGTGGGCTTGAAGGAGCTGGTGAATGACTTCCTTTTTTTCTCATTAGTTGTTAATTGCTTGGAACTATGCTGCTTTTTTTTTTTTTTTCTTGATTTGCTATTTGTGAATCTTTACTGCCCCCGATCCACCCAAATTATGCCCCTCTCCCAGGAATGCCTATCAGCAGGTTGTGAAAAGTACATGTGATCTTGTTGGTCATGTATGTATGTAAGCCCAATTATACTAAGGAGTATATTATCTTGAAATTCCCAAATTATGCCCACAGGTATAACTAATCACTTAAAGCAAAAGGAACATATAACTAACTTTGCTCAAAGCTCCTTATATGATTATAAATTAGTGTGAAAGTGCTCAGTGTCCATGTCTCCTGCACTAGAGCCACTTAGAGATCATTTTGGGACCATCATCACACTTTTTGCTTCTCCCTTAATTGCCGCATATGAGGCCATTGCCACTTTACCAAAAAATGTTCTTATTAACTAATGTCACTGCTAAAGTGGCACTTATCTGATTTTCCAGAGGGTAGTGAACATCCCAGTTGGTCAATAGTTGAGTATTCCTTCACAGTTCAACAGGATGGCAATTTCAAATTATATATAATCACCCATGTGATAAGTTATCACTGCACATGAAATTGGGCCTAATGAAACAATTTGTCAAAGCTCTGGATAAGGGGTCGGCAGCCTTCAACAACCTTCATCAACGTGACATAATCAAGCTCGAGGAATGGGCATCGATATGGCAGATGAGGTTCAATGTGGATAAGTTTAAAGTGATGCATGTCGGTAACAAAAATCTCCGGCACGAATACAGGATGTCCTGGGCGGTACTTGGAGAGACCTCCCAGGAAAGGGATTTGGGAGTTCTGATCGACAAGTCGATGAAGCCGTCCACATAATGTGCGGCGGCAGCAAAAAGGGCAAACAGAATGCTAGGAATAATAAAGAAGGGGATCATGAACAGATCAGAGAAGGTTATCATGCCGCTGTACTGGGCCATGGTACGCCCTCACCTGGAGTACTGCGTCCAGCATGAAGAAGGACACGGTACTACTCGAAAGGATCCAGAGAAGAGCGACTAAGATGGTTAAGGGACTGGAGGAGCTGCCGTACAGCGAAAGATTAGAGAAACTGGACCTCTTCTCTCTCGAACAGAGGAGAATGGGAGGGGACATGATCGAAACATTCAAGGTACTAAAGGGGATAGACTTAGTAAATAAGGACAGGTTGTTCACCCTCTCCAAGGTAGGGAGAACAAGAGGGCACTCTCTAAAGTTGAAAGGGGATAGATTCCGTACAAACGTAAGGAAGTTCTTCACCCAGAGAGTGGTAGAGAGCTGGAACGCTTTTCCAGAGGCTGTTATAGGGGAAAACACCCTCCAGGGATTCAAGACAAAGTTAGACAAGTTCCTGCTGAACAAGAACGTGCACTGGTAAGGCTAGTCTCAGTTAGGGTACTGATCTTAGACCAGAGGGCCGCCGCGTGAGCGGACTGCTGGGCATGATGGACCACTGGTCTGACTCAGCAGTGGCAATTCTTATGTTCTTATGTTTCTAGTTCAGTCAATCATTTTATCTTATCTTGACTATTGTAATGTCATTTATCTTAGTATTACAAAAACCTGTCTTTCTAGACTGCAATTGTTCCAGAACACTGCTGCTAAACTGATTTTCGGGAAGCATAGGTTTGATCATGTGACACCATTGCTTCATAATCTTCATTGGCTCCCTGTGTATTTCAGAGTCCAGTTCAAATGTGCTTGTGTCATCTTTAAAATTCTTCATGGCATTTTCACTCCCCTAGTCCTTTTATCTTGGAATCTTTATAGATTCTCTTTTGCAAGGGATGACCAACAACTCAAACTATCCTGTCCTTCTAGTAAAGGTATCTTTGGTCACTCTTTGTTCTTTAAGTTTCCTCAACTCTGGAATAATCTCCCACTCTTTTTAAGAAGTTCCATCTCCCTTTCTATTTTTTGTAAGTCTTTGAAAAC
This sequence comes from Geotrypetes seraphini, assembly GCF_902459505.1. Taxonomy (NCBI): domain Eukaryota; kingdom Metazoa; phylum Chordata; class Amphibia; order Gymnophiona; family Dermophiidae; genus Geotrypetes; species Geotrypetes seraphini. Next base: position 198,262,202 of record NC_047087.1, read on the forward strand.
TATCCTGTTCACTAAGGAGCTCATAATCGAAAGAAATACATCCAAAAACCAGCCTAAGTCGGCACTTGAACGAACATTTCTCAAAAACATCCAAGTGCCAATACTAAAAACGGGTTTTGGACGTATTTCTAAATGATCTAGGCCTTCATAGTGCCGCTGAACGACCAAAGCTAAACGGGGAGTTTCAGGAGGAATGTCGAGGGCGGGAGTTGGGCGGAACGTAGGCCGGCTTAGACTTAGTCATACAGCATATTGTCACCTGCCGGGGTCCCGGGAAGCTTGTGGAAGACCACCGACAGGCGGCAGCACGACCCTGGCGTGGCTCCCAAAGTGGAAGACCTCACTGGTGTCCCAATACTTTGGGCTTCGCTAAAATAAAGCACAGCGAGCCAAGTCAAATCAAAAACAATGTTCAAAGTTTAATTTGTCACCAAAACACAATGATTAGAAAACCAAAAATCATATAAGGAAGCACTAGCGTACACTCTTCCTTTGGTTCCAAAAAGAAACACACAAAAAAAACAGATTTCTATCTTTCAAACAGTTCAATGAAAGAACAGCAGTTCTTAGGTTAGGTAAGTTCACAGTCCAGGTTCTAGGGGCTCCACCCCGCACTGAACCACAGTCTCAGCAAGAGAACACAAAATTAGTCCCAAAAAGTAAAAGTCCTTAAGAATACTCTTGAGTCCTGGACTTTTAATCATATAATCTGGTTTCTTCACCAGGCACTTAAATTTCACATTGTAAAACAAACTTCAATCATGAAAAGAAAAAATAAAACATTACTGCAGGCTCCAGTCATTCTAGCAACAATCCGTTTCCAGTCTTTCCCACTGTTGGGCAACAGAATTGCTGGTTCCCCTTTTTATTACATAGCTTTAACAAGCTCCCTCTGAATCCCACCCTTAGGTCTTCGGGGCTCCAACCCCAATTCTGTAAGTCCTTTGAACTTAAATAGGTAACTGGGAAACTGCTTCACAAGCCAGCAAACTTCCTTCAGTTTCTCTGGGCTTTTGGCACAGCTGGAGTGCAGCAACATAATCAGTGCTGGTGCAGCACTGCTCTGAGCTTGGCTTTGCACACCAAACAAGAATAGCTTTTATCAATTTTCACAACTATATTGATAAAAGCTATTCTTGTTTGGTGTGCAAAGCCAAGCTCAGAGCAGTGCTGCACCAGCACTGATTATGTTGCTGCACTCCAGCTGTGCCAAAAGCTGTACCTCTAGTACTTAGTGAGAGGCTGCCCAGCTCACATCCATGGCTTCCTCATTGTCAGCTTCAGGCATGGACCATTCAGCCGTGTCCATGTTTTCTGGCATACCCAGCTGCTCTGCTGGCTCCTGAGGAATGGAATCCTCACACTCCATGGGTTCCTGAGCGAGGTCTGGCCTTTGCCTGGCCCGGAGAACCTTCCCTGCCAGGTCCTCGTGTGCAGCCTGTCTTACTGCCTTGGAGAGCTGCTTAAGAGTCTTTGGGCCACACCCTGTACTAGGTGTGTGTGTGCCTAGCTTTCGTGCTCTTGGGCTCCCCCCCAGGTTGCTGGGCAGAATACCATTGGGAACCTGATTAAACCTCTTAGTGTAGCTGGGGTTTTTACTGGGCCGTGGAGCTAACTTGTATTCTGGCTCCTGATCAGGTTCAGATGGCTCAGGATAGGCAGCTCTACTTTCAGTATCCCCTGCCTGATCATTCTCGGTCAGTCTCTGGTCTCGGGCACAGGGTTTAGGCTGGGGTTTCACTCTGACATGACCGTCTCGGAGAGCGGAAATGTCACTATATAACCGAAAGTTATACATCCCACGATCAACGGAACTTGGACGTTGTGACTTAGACCATGTAAAGCATGGTCTAAGTCACAAAAATCCACCTAAACTCACCGGATAAGCACTGAAAACACATAACACAGACCCCCACACACTACCCTAGTGATCACCGACTCCCCCCCCACCCCCATAAAAATATTCATCACACCTTTAAAATTCAGCCTTCAGACCATCATCACCTGGCCGCCTGGCATTGGAAAGCCAGGTCGTCCAGCACAAAGGCAGCTTAAGTCATCTTGGGGGATGGGTTAGGGACTCATAGAGAGGAGGACCCATGCCCATAAGCCCCTGTAATCACTGCATTGATACTTAAACATGTGCACTCCCCTATACACCCCCAAAACTCTTTTTTACTGGCATATAAGTGGCTCCTGCAGCCATAAGGGCTATTGGGGTGGTAGATAAGTGGGTCTAGGGGATTCTGGAGGTGGTTAGGGCTCCTTTTATTAAGGTGCACTAGCATTTTTAGCGCACGCAGGAAATTACCGCGCACTACACTACACACTACGCTTCTAAAACTAACGCCAGCTCAATGCAGGCATTAAGGTCTAGCGCACGTGGCAATGTAGCGCATGCTATTCCATGCGTTAAAGCCCTAATGAGGCTTAGTAAATCACAAATTTCGAAAAAGTACTCACTTCTATATCTTCTGTGATCATCTTTGTATAACTTCAATATAAATACAGGTTAATTGTGATTCATATGTTGCTTTCTATGACTTTATAAGAATGAAAAGACGAAAATGTGGGGTTTTTACATTTTAAATAGATAAATTGCAAAATTTGACTATCCTGACACAAAAGCAAAAATTTATGGAAATAACAGACATTTACTTTTTAGGCATGAGTAATTAGTAAATTACATTTACTGCCCAGGAACAAAAATTGTGTTATATAGTGTAATATATGAATATAAATATATGCCTTGCCCACTGTCGTCCCCCCAACTCCACCCATATGAATGCCCACCTGTAAAGTATGCACTACTGAATATTGACATCAACTTATAGAATATCCCGTAGCCAGAAAATGGTCATTTGTGTGGCGATGTATCCAACTAGAACACCAATATTTAGGCATGTTCTTACCACCTAAATCTAGAACTAATCCTAACTCAGCTAGTTTCTACTAATGACAGTGCTCATGAGTTTAGATTAGGGGGTCTGAAAACCTTTTATAAAAGTGGGCAGACAGAACACTTCAAATACTGAGGAGGTTGGATGTAGCTTTGACTATCCTCTGCCCCAGAACATATGTTTAAAACTATTACACATTTCATAGAAAATGTGGTTTAATACTGCAAAGTGTTATATAATTTAAAACTACCAAAAGAATGTTGCTCGAGTAAGACCTCTAACATAAACATAGCACTATGAACAAATTCCATGCATTTGGTTCAAGGAATAACTCTGTATTAACAATATATCTTTATTATTTAATAATTTGTTTTCTCAGATATTTTAGCTAAATTGTGAGCCTTAGGGTCAGTTAAGGAATTTTCAAGTACCTAATTTTTACTTTTAATTTATTGTAACCCGTTCTGGGCTCTTGGGAGGACGGGCTATAAAAATGAACAAATAAATAAATAAATAAAAGCATGTGCTGCCTTCTACCAGTGGTGTAGCCAGGACTGATATATGTGGGCCCCTCAGACTAGCATGAATCTAATATAATAAAAGCCTAAGCATGCATGCGCACTCTTACCAGCGTGTTCCGTTTTCCGTGCGCTGTAGGTCCCCACAGTTAGGAGTGCGCATGCACGCTTACCATGCGCATCTCTCTCTCTCTCTCTCTCCCAAGGCGGATGTCGGCTGCTGCGACTGTCGGCGGCTGCAGGCCACAGCGGCTGTCGGCGCCTGCAGGCCGCAGCGGCTGTCGGCGGCTGCAGGCTGCAGCGGCTTGAGGCGGCTGTCGGCAGAGGGCAGACACGAGGTAAGGGGTGCTGCTGGACAGGGGAAGAGATGGGGGGGGTGGAGAAAAAGGAAGGGAGGCCTACTGCTGGACCGGGGAGCAGGTAAGGGGTGCTGCTGGACAAGGGAAGAGACGGGGGGGGGGAGAAAAAGGAAGGGAGGTCTACTGCTGGACGGAGGAGCAGGAAAGAGGTGCTGATGGACAGGGGAAGAGACGGGGGTAAGAAAAAGGAAGGAGGCCTACTGCTGGACAGGGGGAGCAGGAAAGAGGTGCTGCTGGACAGGGGGGAGATAAAAAAAAGGGAGAAGGGCTGCTACTGGATAAGGGGAGCAGTGAAGGGGTGGTGGTGGAATAAATAAAAACAGACACATACACACACATATATTCTAGCACCCGTTAATGTGTCGGCGGAGGGCAGACGCGAGGTAAGGGGTGTTGCTGGACAGGGGAAGAGACGGGGAAAAAAAGGAAGGGAGGCCTACTGCTGGACAGGAGAGCAGGAAAGAGGTGCTAGGGGGAAGAAAAAGGAAGGGAGGCCTACTGCTGGACGGGGAAGCAGGAAAGAGGTGCTGATGGACAGGGGAAGAGACGGGGGGGATAAAAAGGAAGGGAGGCCTACTGCTGGACATGGGGACAGGAAAGAGGTGCTGCTGGACAGGGGGGAGATTAAAAAAAGGAAGAAGGGCTGCTGCTGGATAAGGGGAGCAGTGAAGGGGTGGTGGTGGACACAGGGAAGGTAAAAGGAAGGGAGAACGGGTGGACAGCCGAGGAAAAAGAGAAATACAGAAAGCAGCTAAGGAGAGAGAGAGAGAGAAAGAAATAAAGACAGACACACACACATATATTCTAGCACCCGTTAATGTAACGGGCTATAAGACTAGTGAGTATACATAAATACTGTATTAGCTTAACCTGGATGATCAGGGGTTTCTCATCTTTTCTCTCAGACACACACATTCTCTCACTTTCTCAGATACACACAAATACTGTACCATTGTTTTTTCTGAAGCCATCCTCAACCTGTCTCCCTCAATGCCTTTCTCAAATTCAGTCAGTCCCCTTCCCCCATCTCAGTGAATCCTCCAAGCCTTAAGTCATATCCTTCCAGTTACTAGCGGGAAAATGCAGCTGACAGCATTCATCTCAGGGATGTTCAAGAAATGCATAGGCTTATTGTCCATTTAGCAATACAGCTGCCAACCAACTCAGTGCCTTCCCTGACTTCCAGAAGTCAGCAGTGTGAGTAGAGAGGGGGAACCATGTGTGAACACTGTCGGCCACATTTTAATGTCACTGACTCCAGGGCTTTGATGAACATAATTCTGGAGCCCTAAAGGATCAAATAATATTACTTGGAAGACCACAGATATAGCCTACCAGACAGACTTTGGGGTCCTCTATCAATCCTGTATATAAAAGTGAATTTAAAGTCTGATAATTACTATTAACCTTTTTCACCCAGATTTGAAACTTACAAAATTCCCAGCAGCTAGTTTAATGAAAATAATCTCATCCTAACCACCAACCCCACCCCACCTCGAAAAAATATTTGGGGCCCCTTTTACAAAGCCATGGTAGTGATGCTTCAGTAAATGCATCAAAGCCCATTCAATTCCTATGGTGATGCAGGAGATATAGTTTCTATTTCTGAGTTGCTCTCCACGCCAGTGGGATTAGTGATTTTATGCAGGTGGTGTTCATTTATAGTTGAAAGAGGTAGCCTCATCCGTTGCACTATCATGACACCTATTGGCCAGACTGTGTATATGTGTTGGGTTCCAGATGGAATCTGTGACCCTAGCCAATGGCTAACACACTGCTGAGGATAGGCTAACTAGGAAGAAAGACATAGAAGATTACATATGCGACAGAATCCTGGTTAATTGTGAATGAAGGTATGCAGTACTATAACCTCAATAGAGACTAGCCCTGAGCTGGAAGCAGGAAGAAATTGAACTGTCATATATGAATTTCTTAACATACCTTCCTCTGATTTTTAACTAGCCTGTGCAATTTCTTTTTATTTCTCTGGCTAGGTTTCTATAAGTTCCAAATCTTGTAAGTTTCACCTACAAAGCACAAATCCACTTGCAATTAAACATTTTTTCCTCTGCCAAGTTCAGTCAGTGATCTGAAACAGACTTCACTTTTGCAAAGTAGGGCTAGCTGAACACATTTCTGCATACCATCAATTAACTTATTTGCTATGCAACCTCCTCACATCTTCCTGGAAGAAATCCAGTGACTTGCCTTTCAGTAAAGAATTGAATTTAAAACCCTAATCATAGCATACTATCCTTGTATTCTCTAGGTCCTAATGCCATTCTTTCTGGGTGCTTTGTTCCACCTGCTTTTGTTCATTCTCCATATTGGCTCTTTTTTTGAGAATCAGCCTCTTTTCCATTTTGCTACAGACCTGTTCAGTTTTACAAAATTTCCACTCAACACTTCTTACCCAAGTCAGACTTCTTTTTTTGTGACCAGTCATTTTTTGTGCCATATAATAAAATGAATTCGGTTCAATCTGTAAGCTCTAAAAAAATTGCTTTGATTAAACTATTTCTTTTCAAATAAACACATTCACAAAACATAAAGGGTCCTTTTATTAAGGTGCGCTAAATTCTAAAGCAGGGGTGCCCAATACGTCGATCGCGATCGACAGTTAGATAGGGACTGCAATGCGAGTCGATCGCGGAGCCCATCCTGGGCTCCGTGATAGACTCGTGTTGCCGTCCCGATCTACCGGGCCAATTAGCCTTCCTCTCCCCGACGTCCCTCACCGCCACCCCCAGCTCTCCCTGCAGAGGCTTCACGCTGACCAGCGTTCCACTCCCCAACGTCCATTCTGATGTCGGAGAGGAATTTCTGGGCCAGCCAATTGCTGCATGGCTAGCCCGGAACTTCCTCTCTGACATCAGAATTGACGTAGAGGAGCGGAACGCTAGCCAACGCGAGGCTTCTGCAGGGAGAGCTTGGGGGCAGTGGCTTGGGGGCCTGTTCCACGATGGTGGTGGCGGCAAACCTATTGGCTTGGGGAAGGGCAGGGAGAAAGAAAGAAAGGGAGGCAGGGAGACAGAAAGAAATAAGGGAGCAGGGAGAAAGAAAAAAAAAAGTTGGGGGAGAGAATGAGGTCTGGAGGAGAGGAAGCATATAGGAGGCTGAAAGAAGGGAAGAAATATTGGATGCACAGTCAGAAGAATAAAATGCAACCAGAGACTGATTAAATTACCAGACAACAAAGGTAGGATAAATGATTTTATTTTCAATTTAGTGATCAAAATGTGTCCGTTTTGAGAATTTATATCTGCTGTCTATATTTTGCACTATGGCCCCCTTTTACTAAACCGCAATAGCAGTTTATAGCGCAGGGAGCCTATGAGCGTCGAGAGCAGCACAAGGCATTCAGCGCAGCTCCCTGCGCTAAAAACTGCTATCGCGGTTTAGTAAACAGGGAGCAGGTATATTTGTCTATTTTTGTATGGTTGTAACTGAGGTGACATTGCATAGAGTCATCTGCCTTGACCTCTTTGAAAAAACCCTGGAATATGAATGATAATTAACATTTTCTCAGCCTTTCAGTATGCTCTGTGGGTTTTTTTTATTTTATTGTTGGTACATCATTTTGACTTGGTCATTTTAAAAGTAGCTCGTAAGCCCAAAAAGTGTGCACACCCCTGTGCTAAAGCATCCATTATATATACAGTATACATACAGTTTTAAGCAAACTCATAACAAAATACAATATAACCAAATCTCTTATTATTATGAGTCTGACACATAACTCATGACAAACTCATGAAAGCCGCGGGTTGGCGGCTCCTTGCGCTATCCACTCCTGCATCGGAAGCCTCTCTGACGTCACAACATAAGAGAGGCTTCAGACACAGGCGCGGATCTCTCGAGGAGCCGCCACCCGCAGCTTTGAACGGAACAATCGACTGAGCCGGCCAGACACGCTGCTGCTCCAAAAGGAAGAGAACGGAAGGGGAGGGGAAAGAAAAATGCTTCTGCTGCATAGGAAAGGGGGACCCTAGGGAAATGCTGCTGCTGCTGTACAGGGAAAGGGAGAGGGAGGGAAAGGGGAAGAGAAATGCTTCTGCTGCACAGGAAATGGGGAAGGGAAATGCTGCTTCTGTTGCTGCTGCACCCAATTGGGGAAAGAGAGGGAAGGAAGGAGAAGGAAGACAAGGGAGAGGAGAGGAACAAGAGAAGCCAAGTTCATGGGAGGGAGGGAAGGAAAGGAGATATCAGACCATGGAGGGGGAGGGATAGATGCAAGGGCATGGGGGAAGGGAAGGAGACAGATGCCAGACCAGGGGAAAGGAAGGAAGGAGGGAGGGAGAGAAAGGTAATAAAGAGATGCCAGACCATGGAAATAGGACGGAAGAAGAGAGAGATAGGAAGGGAAGGTAAGACATGGAAACATAGATTTTGAAAAGAAAGCAGAAAAATTGAACATTAAGTTAATGCCAAAGATGGATGCAAGGCAGAAAGTGAAGACGGAGAGAAAAACAGTCAAAGGACAAGAAGGCCCTGGAAACATAGTTGAAAGCACAGAAAAATAAAGTCACCAGACAACAAAGGTAGGAAAAATGATTTTATTTTCAATATAGTGATTGAAATGTGTCAGTTTTGAGAAAGAAAAGATATTAAACTTTAAATGTGAAGGCTGCAGAAAAAATAGAGTACTTGGAGGGCCGCAGAAAAAATAGTTAATGTCTTATTAAAGAAATGACAATTTTGCATAAGGTAAAACTCTTTATAGTTTATATATCTTTCCTTTTAACTGTTAAAGGAAAGTTTTATAAACTATAAAGAGTTTTACCTCATGCAAAATTGTCATTTCTTTAATAAGGCATTAACTATTTTTCTGCGGCCTTCCAAGTACTTACAAATCCAAAATATGGCCCCACAAAGTGTTTGAGTTTGAGATCACTGCTTTAGAAGATCTCACAGATTGTTGTAGACCGGGGGTTCTCAATCAAATCTGCAGGATACTCTTAACCAGTCAGCCTTGCAGGATATCCACAATTTGCATACAATGGATGTGGTGCATGCAAATTCAGATTTCCTTTACAACGTGACTGGCTGGGTGTGTCCCAAGGACAAGGTTGAGAAACCCTGTTGCAGACAATAGGGGATAAGCAAGGAACAAATAGAGGGACAATCCAGTATAAAAAAAACCAATAAATCCCCCAATATTCAGCCCATGGTAGGCAGTGTTTTGTTTTTAAATGCCAGCTGGTGAGGTTTTTTTATGCCTAGATAGTGAGTGCATCGATTACCTCAATAAAAATCAGCTGCAGTATTCAGATAACTATCTGGATAAATTAGGACAATCTTTTTGCTGTGTCACACCCCAGGGTTGCGAGCCCCTGGAATCGTGACAAAGTTCTCTGGTCCGGCGTGTCCTTTACCACCAAGGGACCCTTCAGGACTTTGCCTGGCTTCTTATCAGCCTAATAAGGGCATGCAAGGGAAGAGTCCAAGTCAGAATGCATCAAATCTTAGCTTTATTATGGTTACTGGTTTCACAAAGCCAAAATGCAGGCTTCAGCTTAGCAGTTTCACAAAAAAACAATTCCCCTTTAGCAAACATAAGGTTCTCATCCAGAGACAAACTCTCAAATCCAGTGTCCAGGTTTTATAAGTAAAGCATAATTCAGTCCCCTGCTTCTGGACTGTCTCAGTATTCTGATACACAGTCCTCTTCACCAGAGCAGTTAGTTTTAAGAATATAAGTTTAGAACATTTACTAAGCTGCTGATGCCCCAGCAGCTCTGCCAGCTCATGGACATGTAAAGCACAGAACAAAAAAAAAAAAAACTCTAAACAAAAACGGAGCCACAAAAGCAGGCAAGCATGTCACATGGTTTCCCTGCAGCTCAACATTTCCCCAACCAAACTGTTGTTCTGTAAGTAGGCATAACATTCAGATGCACAGGTTTTATAAGGAAAACTTAGCACAGCCAAGTCTGAGGAGAAGTTTTACTTTGGCTAGCCTTGGCTCTGGGAACATGCAGGGCTCTCAGAACGTTTCTCTGCTGAGACTTACTGTGATCAATTATGCACAGCTGTGGAGGAGGAACGTCCTTTTCTCAGCCTAGCTGCTAACAGGAAAACACCTCCAAACATTTGTTAGGCTCAAAATTAAAGTTCTCAGGCACAAACTTAAAGTTCAATATGAAGGAGAGAATTATAAATCCCCTTCAAAAGAAAAACACTGTCCTCCCTGGAAGCTCAGAGATTGTATTTCAATATCCATGGGTAAAGCCTCAGGTCCTACCAGACTTTCCTGCGTGTCCATGGCTTCCCCTTGGTTTTCTTCCCAACTCTCAGAGGCAGAAGCAAGCTCCTCTGCATCTATCATATGCCAGTCTGTATTATCAGACTCCTCCTGGTGGAGAGAGAGTGACTGACTCTCCCCAGGTTTCCTCTCTCCAGTGTGCCTCCACTCTGCTTGACCCCTTAGTGTTCTTCACTGCCTTGTTTTAAGCTGTGGAGAGACACTCCCCCTTAGCCTAGCTGGGGGAAGGGCCTTCCACACACAGGCTTGTTCCATCTGGCTAAGTGCAGGTTCCTTTCCAGCCTTAACTCTTCCAGAGACAGGCTGCTAGAAAGGTAGTAATCTCCCGGCAGGCTTAGGGACAGGTTTAAACTATGTGCAGCTTTCCAACTTAACCTTTCCTGCCCTGCCTCTTCTGACTCCACTTCATTGTCTGAGTAGTAGTCAGCTAGTTCTGTAGTCTGTGACTCTACTTGGTCAGCTCTCTTGCTTAGGGGTATAGTGTATTTCTTCCCTATCTCTGGGACAAAACCTGGACCGGACTTGGGTTTGTCACAGCTGTCCTAACTTTATCCAGATAATTACTCAGTTAGTGGACTGAATATTGCCACTTGGGTAACTCCCCCCTCCCCCCACTCCTTAGCTTTGCTCTCAAACTGCCCTGGCAGTATCTGGATAATGCCACTGAAAATACAAGGCTGGTCCTAGTGAGCAGGAGCCGCTCCTACCTGGGTAAGTGCTGCTGAATATCGATCCCTTAAATTGTATTCGACTGGTAACTAGAAACAATTGTTGGTGTCATACGATCTAATCATATTACAATATATAATAATTTCAATGATTTTGCTATAAATTGTATATCTTTCAAATTCTAGTGAGTAACATGTAAAAGAGAGCTACAAGAGTCCAGCTGATTTATGCTGAAGGAATTAATTAAAGTTTTTAGTAGATGCCCTTATACAGAAACATGGCTCCACAACAGTATCATTAGGGGTTAATGCAGGGGTGGGCAAACTTTCTGACTCATGCGCCACAATGGGTTCTTAAATTTGCCAGAGGGGCCGGGCAACTGGGGGGAAGGGGGTCTGATGTGCTGCAGAATGATTGTAAGAGAAAGGGCTAAGGCAAAAAGAAAGAAAGAACACCACCACCAAAGGGCAGACTGTTGTCTCTGGTTTCTGTTTTCATCTTCTTTTCACTCTCTTCCTTCCAGCATCTGCCCTCTCTGTCTCTTCAATCCAGCATCTGCCCCTTCCATCCACTGTCTGCCCTCTACCCCTTCCATATGGTATCGATCTTCTTTCTATGCCCCTCTCCCATTTCCATCCAGCCTACGCCCCCTCTCTCCTTTTTATATGATTCATTCCAGCTTCACTGCTCTCTTCATTTTTATCTCTCCTACACCAGATCTAGCATCTTTGTCCCTCTCTCCTTATTTTTTTGCTGACCCCTTCCCAGCATCATTCTCTCTCTACTTTCTCATTCCTCTGTCTCTCCCCTTTCCCTCATCTGATCTCTCCATTCCACCCTGATTCTCTCCCTTCCTCCAATCTCCCTGCCAGTTGTTTCCTTCCTTTTTTCCTCCTCTCCTGTCCAGCAGTACCCCTTCTCCCTTCCCTCCTCCCCTATCCAACAGTAATTGGGAGGAGGGGATCTGATGATGCAGGAGGAAACAGCAGTCCCGTGGAGTTACGTGCATTTGCCACATAGAAACACAGCGGAAACCAATAAGTGTTCAACTCCTGCCCCCAGTGCACCAGGACCCACCATGAAGGCAGCCAGGAGTGGGACGGCCTGGGCCTGCATGGCAGCATGTCCTCCTGGTGCCGTGCACCTGTGCTAGCCCCCACATCCGCGCACACGCCACCGTCTGTAGCATGGACCAAGCCCCTATGGCACGCCCAGGCCGTCTTTCCTTGAGATGTGCTACAGGCAAGCACCCACCCCGCCGCGGTGGACCTATCAACTGGGTCAAACAGCACACCTCCGCCGGGACTAGGAAGCCCAGTGCTGCCAGAGAACCACACCAGCAACCCGATGGCACCCCAGCCCTCGATATGGCCGCGAGTGGTGTTTTTAAAAAAAAAATTGCAAGAACGTCACCAACCATGCATGCACCCACAGAAGAGACCATGCTCTGTATCAGAATGTGATAGCACCCAACCCGGAGGTGACAGAAGGCTGCAGGCCACACCCTCGGATGGGCCAGATTCAAAAGCTAAACGGGCCGGATATGGCCCACGGGCTATAGTTTGCCATGTCTGGGTTAATAGCACCATTTTGGATGAAGGTGCCAGCACGGGCAGAAGTGATTGGGGATCACTCCTACCTGCATCACTAGACACCAGGGATTCTGATTAAGTTAAGTTGTGGGAGGCCTTTGGGAGACTGCGGGAGCCTGAAGGAGGGGTATTTTTTAGGTGGAAGGGGTTGGCCACTGGGGAAGGCCCTTTGGGTGGGAGGGGTCTAGTTTGGGCAAAGAAGGCATTTTGCTATGGTAGAGTGCTCTGGTCATCATTCTTACTGATGGATACCAGACCTTTTAACAGATGGCTTGGGAGCATAGGTTGCGATGCTCCTTTTAATTAGAGTTATTATAAGGGCTATAACGCCAGTACACCACAAGTCACATTTACATACTGGAGTAATGGGTTGCTTCATAGCATTTGAATGCTTTGCATTTCATTACTATGTACTGTGTTGTGACCTAAACATTGCTTTAATAGGGTACAACCAACATCAGAGACTTTTAAGGGGCATATAACATGGGTTAGTGCCTTAACGCAGCTTGAAAACTAACCCTTTCAATCTAGTCATTAGTATAAAAAATAAGCACTTATACCCAGATCTTGAATAAGAGGAGCAAGAGGAGCAGTAAATGTATTGAATAAGGTTGGGGCTAGGACCGAGATCTGTGGAACACTGCAGGACAAAGGATAAGCTACTGACAAGTGCATACCCATCCTTGCCCTGACAGTACATAATGAAAGATATATTGAAAGGACTCAAGGGCAGTTCTAGTTATATTAATCTCCTCTAATATATCTAGGAGGAGATGATGAGCTTGCGTCCAGCTGTATCAGAACATCCCTGCCTTTATCTAAATGTATAAAAGGCTCATTCAACATATCTAGACCCTGTACTGTGGTCCCTCCTAAAATTTGTCTATCTAGGATGAAAAGAATTATCTACATTCCAGGAGGTAATTGCTGAACCACAGCTGTTTCAGTAATTTTTCCCAAAAATGGAAAATTTGATATGGTTCAATAATTGACAGAGAATGAAGAATTTATTTTCTTTTGTTTTAATTAATGGCAGATAACAGCCTCTTTCCATCCTCTAGGGACTGTCTCAACTTAAATTAGAATTAATTGCATCCAGAAGTGACTGAAAAAGGTGTGGTAGGAAATTTGTCAAAAAAGGAGAACCATAATCAGCTTGGGAAGCACAGGAATTCATGGAGATGATATTCCCACATCCAAACTGGACACTGATGTAAAATTCACAAAATAACTCTTAGTAGTGAAGGATGATATATATGGTAAATAAGATGTCGGAAGATGAAGTTAGAGAAAGAATTACCTTAACAGAAGCAATTTGTTTGAATGTCCAAATGGCTTATTTATTAAGGGGTCCTTTTACCAAGCTGAGGTAATCACTAATGTGTGCTTATTGTAACTTAAAATGCCTTACCGTGGGGCAGACAGGCATACTGCAGTAAGTTTGGTATTGATGCACTATTCATGCGATAAAGAATTGATTGTATTTATTAGCGCTAATCTGTTAGAACACCTACATTGCCACACACTAACCAATTAGCATGGGATTAGCAAGTGAGCTCTTGCTGCCTATGAAATAGGTATAATTATAGGATCCTGCCCTAATGCCACATGCTTATAGGAAATTTAGCATGTTGGCATTAATAGAAAACTTGGAAATTCAGCCATTTTAACCATGTGTTAAAAATGGCTTGAGTGTGTGTGAATAACCTGAGTAAGCACAAACTAAGTTTACTTTTTTAAATGCAGTTTGGTAAAAGGGCCCCTACAGTACATGCACTAAACAGGGTCGGTAAGACCACGTGGGTTTGCTGCAGTCCGATTTTTGGCCGATTCCAAAAGAGCGATCGATGCTCAAACAAGTTTGCATGCAAATGATTTGAATGGAAGTTTGATGTAATCCCCGTCCAATCCTGCTGATAAATTGCTGTGAGAGTGACTCTCACACATGCGCAGAACTGGCAGGGGAAGCCCGAATAGCTGAGAAGCATGGGAAACCCCAAAGTAGCATCCTGCCACTCAGCTGTCCCAAATTTTTTTTTTTTAAAGTTGTGCCAGCCCCCCATCCCCAAACACAGCTGTTGCACCCATTTCCCCGATGACAACCTCAGGTCCCAGAACCCCCCTGATGAAGACAGCTGCCCCCGCGACAGTGGTACACCCAGAGAGACAGGAGGGATGCCCACTCCCTCCTGCCTCAGCAACCCGGTTGTATATCCGGGCCACCTGGACCCCTCCCTCTGAGTCTCCTCTGGCACTCCCCCGACACCCCCACTCCCCACCCTACATGAAGAGCTCCCCTCCTATCACCTCACCAACAAGACCCCAAAAGACAGCCCTGGTGGTCTGGTGCACTGACGGAAGGCGCGTGTCATCTCAGAATCCCCCCAACTGAAGCAACCCTTCAGCCCCTCCCCGTACCTCATTGTAGAAGCCAGCAAGAGGAATGCCCACTCCCTTTTTCCAGCAGGCCTGCCTCTTCAAAATATCAGGCCTTCCTTTCCCAATGCATCTTGGGATGCACCAGGGAGGGGCCTAAGGATACCTTAAGCCTCCTCCTGTGGCCCTAAGACTCTGATCGGCTTGTCATCGGGGGGGGGGGGGGAGGGGAGGGAGGCTCACTTTTTTTTAATGGGTCAAATATTGTGTATGTTATAACACACATACAGCATCTGTGCCCATTAAAAAAAAGTATGGTATATTATAAATATATTAATTTCAGGGCTGAACTATGGGTAGTTCAGAGAATGAGCGATCATGCATAAAACCATGCGGTGAACTGTTTTGTGCATCGGGTCGGCAAATCCGATCGTCGCTAAACCAGGCAAAACCAGTTTAGAGATGATTGTTAAACGATTGCTGACTTTAGTGCATCTGGACAACACATAACTAATCTAAACTAATGTCTAAAGAATTTGGTATAGAACTAGCACTCATATACATATCCATATCAAGATGGGGGTTTCTTTTGATTCTGCAAATTACACTATGTAACACAATGTTTGCTATTGGACAGTAAGGGCCTGATTCTGTATAGGACACCCAGTCTCATCAGCCACCTAAGCAGTTTTTAAGAATCTCACATGGATGTCCTATATAAATCACATCTGTTTGTTATAGAATGGCGCATCCATGTCACAGACACTGTTTAGAGAACCGCATTGCCGTTAGTGCTGCCCGATTTCCAATTCAAATCAATTCACCGATTAACGTCGGATTAGGGTTCGTTAAGCAACCCTCTTCCCGTCCTTCAGGTCTTCTAAAGCAGGAGCGGCAGCGATACCTCTTGCTGGCTGTCCACTGCCGCTCCTGCTTTAGGGGACAAGGGGGAAGGTCAGTCAGGAAGTGCTGCATAGGCCTTTGTAGCGTTCTCCGGCTTCCCCCACTGGCCTCCCAGTCTTACCTTCAGCTAATTAGGGCAGCCTGAAGAGGATCGCTAGTACGGTAACGATCCTAACAGGCTGCAGTCGTCCTCCGCAGCACATTCAAGTTTCAAGTTTATTAAAATTTGATGAAACGTTAATCAGACGTCAGAGTAAGGGCGGGACCGCGGCAGAGGGAATGTAATGAGGAGGCCGACAGCAGCCTGTTAGGTTCTATAGAGCACCGGTGATCCTCTTCAGGCTGCCCTAATTAGCTGAAGGTAAGACCTGGAGGTCAGGGGGGAAGCTGGAGGATGCTACAAAAAAGGGGGGAACATGCAGGCCTTTGGGAGGGGGGGCCCTTGTGGAGAAGGAGGGAAGGGGGGTCCAAAGAGATGTGCCTATGCTGGAGTGAGGGGTGCCGGACTGAGAGGGGGAGGGGGAAAGAAATAATGGGTCTAAAAACAGAGGAGAGGGAGAGAGATGGTGGACAATGGAATTTAGGGAGGGAAGGAACAGAAAGGGAGAGAAGTTGGACTCAAGGGATGGTGTAGAGGGGGGTTAGAGATATTGGATAGGAAGGTAGTTGGGAAGAGAAAGGGAGAGATGGTGGACCCTGGGATGGTAGGGAAGGAAAGAAATATGCTGGATGAAAGGATAGTTGAGAAAAGGAGAGATAGTGGGGTACATCGCTGCAGCTGCGGGGATGGTGACGAATAAAAGGAAAGATGCCAGACCTCCAGGGGAGGGAAGGGAAACGGAAGGGGAGGACAGAGATGGAAGATGGATGGTTAGAACGGAGAAAGAAGAAAATGACAAATGGGCAGGAGACCCTGGCATGCGAGTTATCAGAAGACACTTGTTGCAGAGTCTGGGACCAACATGATTTGAATAATGACAAGATAATCAAAAGTAGAAAAAATAATTTTATTTTCTGTTTTGTGATTACAATATGTCAGATTTGAAATGTGTATACTGCCAGAGCTGGTGATAGACCACAAATGTGAGCTAGGATTTAACAGAGAGAGAGGAAAAATCTTTTTTGTTTTGTTTACACCACAGCACTAGTGTGGGTAGGAGAGGACAAAGGGGGTGGGATGGGTGAAAAGGCTATAAAATAAACCCACCAGGATGTTTTGAAAAAAAATCCAACTGGGCATGAAAAACAAATTGAATCGAAAAATCGATTCAATAGCCTGAATCAAATCGAAATATTTTTTCCTGAATTGGGCAGCACTAGTTGCCGCTGAGTTGATTGTGGCAAGGGAATCTCCTGGCCACGATCAGCTGAGTGACAGCGGTAGGGAACCCCTGAACCCACCCCCCACCCCCACACACTGTCCACAGCAGGAGGGATGCCCAATCCCTCCTGCTGCAAACCCCTAAACAATCCCCAGCAGGAGGGATTCCCACTCCTTCCTGCTGGCACCTTCCCCAAACATCCCCAGTAGGAGAGATGCCCTCTCCTGCCGGTACTTTCCCGAACCTCCAGCCCTGACCACCCACTTGCCCCCCCCCTTGTAAATTTAACAAGAAGGCCAGCCAGAGTGAGCCTGCTCCCTCTAGCCAGAAGGCCCACCTCTTCAGCTCGGGGAGGTTCGTGTGAGGACAGGGCTGTGGGAGGAACAGGGCAGAGTCGGAGGCAGAATGGGGCAAAACTGTGGGCTGTACGGGGTGGGTCCAGGCATCCTCTTTTTTCAAAGAGGAAATCTGGCAACCCTAGTTCTAGTTCCTCCCACGCTCTGCCCAAGGACCGCCCTGACACTAGTTTGACAGTGCATAGATGTCCTGTGTTGATGTTTCTCCTTTCTGTGGCAACCAAATTCCATTCTAAAATAGTTGCAGTATTTTAAAGTTCCTAAGATTTGAAATTAAGGTTTGTGGTTGAGCTCCCAGAGGTTGCAAAAAAAGGAAAAAAAAAAAAAATCCAGGAAGCCCTGAAGGAGACTAGAACATGTGAAAGAGAGGTGCCAAACGTTTCTTTACTTAGTCTCATGTCTAATTTCCTAGGGGATTTTTTTTTTTTTGCTTCTAAAACAGCTGTTAAAAACAAAAACAAAAGGATGTCAAACATAATTGATTTTCTAATTAGAACGCAATATAGAGGGTTTTATATAGTTTACACGTTTATTAAAATTTGATATTCTACTTTTCAAATTTCTAAGTGACATACAAAGTTAAAATAATTAAAATGTAGGGGGAAACACATACAAGTCTCATAAATAGGAGAATATTATCATACAACAGGTAAGGGGGTGAAATACATTAATTGATAGGATAGTAAGACATGGATAGTAAATAGACGGTATATCAAAAATAAAGAAACTTGAAACTTGAGAATGATTTCATTGTTCAGTTAAAAGTTACTGAAAGAGAAAAGCTAAATGTCATGTAATATAAAGGAAAAGAGATATTCCTGTGCTCAGTTAATTAAACCATATGTTTCTTCTGGTTAATGATTACTTATTAGTCTCGTTTTTTCGTAACATTTTGGATCCCCAATTGGAATTTAAGCATATATTTTGATTATTTTAGGAAGTTTATTTCTTTTCATATGTATAATTCTTGACTGCTTAACTTTTGCTTTCTGTACAAGTTTGAACTTGATATGTAATATTGAAATCATAAATAAAGAATTAAAAAAAAAGTTACTGAAAGATTATAAATCGAATGCATCTTTAAATAAGAATGTTTTTAGGTTCAATATAAATCGATCCAGAGAAGATTCCTCTGTGTATGGTATGATATTTGAATTTGACGCTGTAATTTCTAACAGAAATTTGCATAGATAAAACAGTGATTTATACTTAAATTGATTTAACTCATCAGAAACAGCTCCTGGCTGGATAAATTGCCTATTCAGGGCTATCTTGCTGTGTCATATGTATGAAACAGACTGCCTGAGTCAATACGTCAAGATCCGTCTCTAGCAGTATTCAAATCCAAACTAAAAACCCATTTTTGCAAGGCTGCTTTCAACACCTAATTCCCACTCACTGTAAGATGTCTATGTCCATTCTATCCTTCTCTCTGCAAGAAACTCCCCAACCTGATATGTTTTGTCTGTCCAAATTAGATTGTAAGCTCTAGTAAGAAGGGACCTTCTATTGCTTATTAAATGTACAGCACCGCAAACGCATTTCAGCGTAATAGAAATGAGAAATAGTAGTATTAGTAGTAGTAATTGCAAATGTTCAGTGCCATTTAACTGGTTAGTGCCACTGAAAATAACCAGTTAGACCAATTATAAATAATAAAATTGAGGAATACGTAGACAAACATGATTTAATGAGAAAGAGTCAGCATGGGTTCAACCGAGGGAGATCTTGCCTCACCAATTTGCTTGGCTTCTTTGAAGGTGTGAATAAACATGTGGATAAAGCTGAGCCAGTTGATGTAGTGTTGTAAGAAAGCTTTTGATAAAGTTCTGTAGGTAGATTTATGGGTATAATAAATTAGTGCTACATAAACAAGTTACGTGCATATCTCTAGTGTTCTAGGGGACACCATAAACCTTATCCAGGTTTGTTATCTTGCCAGTTTATACTAAGAATAGAGACCACGGCTATATGAAATATTTTATTATAGAAATAGAAAAATATAATTCACAAGCCAGAGTAAATAATAACTAATTATTTGTTACATATTACATAATTATTACACAATAATCCCTACGTAATTGAGCAAATATAACTATTTCCTACACACTAAATAATTCCTTATAATAATTCCTGATTAGAAGCAATCTATTACAGTTTATCACCCAGAGTAATTAACAACTCCTTTCCTGAAAACCAATCAGAGATCTACCTAGCCCCGCTATAAGAAAAATATGATTCCTTCCTCACCATTCTTCGGCCAAGCCTACTTCAATCAGGGGGGGAGGGAATTTGTCCTTTCTCAGCATAGCACTTTGTAGAAATTCTCCCGGTCTCAAGAGTCCGTTATTCACTGCAGTGAGCTGTAAAGTCTGTCAGCAATAGTTCCTTAAGTGATATGAACACCAGGTCTGGATAAAAGGTCCTGTTCCTTCACTCCCGGGAAGAGAGCTAATCACAAGAGGTAACTTCTCAGGTCTTAATTATTATAGAAGATGTGCAGAGAATCCTATGCTAAGATCCAAGTTCCCTTACACCTCAGCATAGAACAACTATTAATTCGGCACCTTCTCTTTAGTTCTCATCAGATGACCTCTCTCTGACCAATCCAGAAACAATCCCAATTAGTAGTATTTCACCAATTAGTAGCCATTCTGTATCATCGTGTACCAGCCTTCCAGAGAGGTGCCTCAGTAGATAAGTGAGAGACACATACCGATCATGGAAGCTAATTCCTCCTACAACTTTCTCAGGAACTGAGCCGGGCAGATGTCCTTGACTGAAGAAACACAGAGTTCTTGTAAACAAGTCCAGAATGCATCTGGAAGGCAGCAGTCAACTAAGATGATTTCTTCCTTTCTCTTCTTGCAAAAGATGGTTCAGGCTTTGTGACATCATAGAGGTCTAACCCCAGGTGTGAGGAAGGAACCATCCCTACAGTTCCTCATGAGAGACTCATGAGAATATTAAAGAGTCATGGGATAGGTGGAAAAGTTCAGGTATGGATTAGGAATTGGTTATCAGATAAAAAACAGAGTGTAGGGCTAAATGGTCATTTTTCTCAATGGAGGAGAGTGCCGCAGGGATCTGTACTAGGACTGGTGCTATTTAATTTATTTATAAATGATTTGGAAGTTGGAACGACAAGTGACACTTGCAATTTGCAGATGACACTAAATTGTTTAAAGTTGTTAAAACACATGCGGATTGTGAAAAATTGCAAGCAGATCTTAGGAAATTGGAAGATTGGGCATCCAAGTGGCAGATGAAATTGAATGTGGACAAATGCAAAGTGATGCACATTGGAAAGAATATCCCAAATCACAATTACTGGATACTAGGGTCCATTTTGGGGGTTAGCACCCAAGAAAAGGATCTAGGTGTCATCTTAGATGATACAATGAAACCTTCAGCCCAATGTGTGGTGGCAGCCAAAAAAGCAAACATGATGCTAGGAATTATTTTTTAAAAAAGGATGTTATAATATTAGCCCCTGTATTACTCCATGTTGTGACCTCACCTGTAGAATTGTGTCTAATTCTGGTCTCCTTATCTCAAGAAAGATATAGCGGCACTAGAAAAGGTTCAAAGAAGAACGGCCAAGATGATAAAAGGGATGGAACTCCTCTCGTTTGAGGAAATACTAAAAAGGTTAGGGCTCTTCAGCTTGGAAAAGAGGTGACTGAGGGGAGATATGATTGAAGTCTACAAAATCCTGAGTGGAGTAGAATGGGTACAAGTGGATCAATTTTTCACTCCATCAAAAATTACAAAGACTAGGGGACACTTAATGAAGTTACAGGGAAATACTTTTAAAACCAACAGGAGGAAATATTTTTTTCACTCAGAGATAGTTAAGCTTTGGAATGCATTGCTAGAGTGGATAGTGTAGCTGGTTTTAAGAAAGGTTTGGACAATTTCCTGGAGGAAAAGTCCATAGTTTGTTATTGAGAAAGACATGGGGGAAGCCACTGCTTGCCCAGGATTGGTAGCATGGAATGTTGTTACGTCTTGGGTTTTGGACAAGTACTAGGGACCTGGATTGGCCACCGTGAGAACGGGCTACTGGGATTGATGGACCTTTGGTCTGACCCAGTAAGGCTATTCTTATGTTCTTAACTGACTACTCTGGAGCATTTCAGGGCCAGGTTAACTGTATAAACAGGACCACATAAAAGTAAGTCCATCTTTACATGATAACCTATGGCCCATTAAGTGCTGAATATCGCACTTAACTGGCTATGTATTAGCCAGGTACAGGAAAATGAATATTCAGTGCTGGACTTGACCCAGTATTGAATTTACAAATTTAATGCTGGTAGTAGGAAAATTCTGACCGCCCGTGGATGATATCAGGTTTACCTTTAGAAGACAATTGTCATACTGCCCACAATACTGCAAAGTTTGGGAGTACTTTTTTCTCATGGAAAAATAACTTACAACAACTTGTACCACCTGGTGATGGAAGATTATAATCTCAACATCAATGATCCCAACTGTTGTAAAGCAGAGACTTTTATTTCAATTTTATCAGTTACTGTCATCCTACAATCACAGAAAGAAAGTATGAGAAGCAGCCAGCACACAATTTTAAAATCCTGTTCACTGAATCTTTGAGGCTCAGCTATCTAGTTGAAATGGTGTGGTGGCCATGTTAGTCCATTCTTCAAAGTAATATGTAGAAATAAAACAAAAACATGAAAAAATACCTTTTTTATTGGATTAACTTGCCCCTCCCCCCTCCTTTTACCAAAGCATAGCATGGTTTTTAGCGCCGGCTGCAGTAGTAACAGCTCCTACGCTTATAGAAATTCTATGAGCGTTGGAGCTGTTACCGTGCCAGCCATTGCTAAAAACGGAACTACTCTTTTGTAAAAGGGGAGGAGGGTAATGCAGTTTATGATTAGCTTTTGAAGGTAACCCTTTCTTTCTGATCTGATTTTATGATAGGGTTACCAGATTTTACTACTGTAAAATCCAGACCCATGGCCCCACCCACAGACCTGCCCAGCTCTATCCAGCCCTGCCCCATTCCACCCCAGCCCCACCTCCCTCAACCTGTTCTTGTGCTCAGAGCTGTGTCGGGAGGCAGGGCAGGATTAACGAATAGGCCCAGTAGGCACGTGCCTAGGGCCCGAAATGGTAAGGGGGGCCCGAAGAAGGAGGGTATATATATTTTTTTCCAAACGGCGATGGGCTCCCCTTCAGCATTGATCGGCAATGCGGACCCCCCTCCCATCGACGGACCGATCGGCAACGGACCCCCTCCCCCATCGACAGAAAGTAAGATGAGCAAGGAATGCGGATAAGAAAGGCAACACCAACTGTAATTTTCCAAGCGGTGCTGCTTGCCCAAAGCTTCCCTCTGACGCAGCTTCTTATTTCCGCCGGGGCGCGTCAGAATGGGGAAGGGGGCCCAGTGTACTTGTGTGCCTAGGGGCCCTTGAAGAATTAATCCTGCCCTGTCGGGAGGGCATCTGTGCATTCGCAGGTGTGACGCAATGACATCACATGCATGTGCGTGACATCACTGCATTGCATTTACGCATACACAGATGCCCTCCCGAAGCCATCCCGATCTGGAATCTTTTCAAAACCTGGACAAAGTGCTGGGTTTTGAAAAGCCATCCGGATGCCCGGACATGTCCTCTAAAAAGAGGACATGTCTGGGTAAATCCGGACGTCTAGTAACCCTACTCTATGACAGCTGCAGAAATAATGGGCATTTCTCTTACAACAGCAAGCAGGTCTCTGGAGTAGCCTAGTGCTTGATGCAGTTGACTATAGAGAAGGGGACCCAGACCCATTTCCCACTCTAACTGGTACACATGATTAAAAGTGTGAGCATCCCAAAAACCACAAAATAATAATAATAAAGCTTTATTTATATCCCATCATACCTTTTCAGTTCTAGACGGTATACAATAGTGGAAAGTACAAAGTAGATAATGGACCTTTTCGGTTCAAGACAGTGTACAGAAGTTGATAGTTACAAAGAGAGACAGTTGTCAATATAAGTTGGGGGATAGGGGGAGGAGGGAGAGGAAGTAGAGGGGGGAGGGGAGTGAATACCTACTGAACCCACATACTGGTGACATTTGCAAGCATAATGGCTATTATAGTGGTGTATAGTACATTTCTTGCTATTTCTGAAGGGTTCACCATACAATATAAGGGGGTTATAATGTGATGTGTGCCTAGGACCTTTTATGTGAAGTTCACTGCGGTATCCACCTAGGTTACTACACTGCTCTGATGGAATGTCTGTGCGGCCAGTCTAGTATGACTGCTGGCCCTCAGACATTCCAGTGGCATGTTTTTGTGCATTTTTCCCGTGGATGTTTTTTGTTTTAAAATGGATCTTAAAGAAGGATGCCCTAAGCACAAGCCAACTAACAGGGTGATTTTCAAATCAAAAAAAGAGATGCTCTTCTGGTTTGAAAATGGCCATGTTTGGCACTGGATTTTAGACATTTTTATTTTTACAAAACATCCAAAATCGGATTTGGACATCATATCAAAAATACCCCTCCACATATATTATGGACTAGTGCTGCCTGATTCGTGGTTCGAATCGGTTCACTGATTCACTTCAGGTGAATCGATTCGAATCGATTTAAATTTTTTAAAAATCGGCTTCCCGATTTTGACCCTCGCCCTCTAAAGCAGGAGCGGCAGCGCTGTTCTTGCTGGCCAGCCACTGCCGCCTCTGCTTTAGAGGGCAGGAGGGAGGGTCAGTCAGGAAGTGCTGCTGTCGGCTTCCCTCCTGGCCTCCCCAAAGGACTGTACATCGCATCGCATCCCCCCCTCCCCCCGGAAGGCCTCCGTGTTCCCTCTGGCCTCCCCGCAGTGTTTACCTTATAGCTGCAGCCTGCAGCGAAGATCGCGGTTACAGCGTCTTTGTAAACTTATTTTCAGTTGTTTCCTCTGCCCCGATCCTGCCTCTGACGTCAGAGGCGGGGCGGAACCGCAGCAGAGGAAACATCTGAAAGCAAGTTTACAAAGACGCTGTAACCGCAATCTTCGCTGCTGGCTGCAGCTATAAGGCAAACACTGCGGGGAGGCCAGAGGGAACACGGAGGCCTTCCCGGGGGGGGGGGGTGCCCAGTCCTTCGGGGGGGAGGGGGCAGGTCTTCAGGGGGTGGGACAGGCCTTGGGGGGTGCAGGCCTTCAAGGAGGGAACAGGCCTTTAAGGGTGGAACAGGCCTTTAAGGGGGGTGCAGACCTTTAAGGGGGGGGACAGGCCAGGGATGGGGGAAAGGCCTTCAAGGGGGGGGACAAGCCTTTAATAGGGGGACAGGCAGGCCTTTAAGGGGGGACAGGCCTTCAAGGGGGGGACAGGTCTTCAAAGGGGGGCAGGCCAGGGATGGTGGCATAGGCCTTCAAGAGGGGGACAGGCAGGCCTTTAAGGGGGGGACAGGTCTCAAAGGGGGGGGACAGGCCAGGGATGGTGGCATAGGCCTTCAGGGGGGACAGGCAGGCCTTCAAGTGTAGGACAGGCCTTCATGGATTGGGGGGGGCAGGCCTTCAGGGGGGAGGTGCAGGCCTTCAGGGGGGACAGACCTTCAGGGGAGGGGGGCCCTGGTATAGAAGTACACGGAGGGAAGGAAGGGGTGTTCAAAGAGACATGCATATGCCAGACTTTGGGGGGAAGAAATAATGGGTCTAATAATAGAGGAGAGGGAGAGAGATGATGAACAATGGGATTTAGGGAGGGAAGGAACAGAAAGGGAGAGAAGTTGGACACAAGGGATGGTGTGGAGGGGCGGATAGAGATACTGGATAGGAGGGTAGTTGGGAAAAGAAAGGGAGAGATGGTGGACCCTGGGGTGGTGGGGAAGGAGGGAGAGATGCTGGATGAAAGGGTAGTTAAGAAAAGGTGGATCTGTGGATGGAGACGAAAAAAAAAGAAAGATGCCAGACCTCCAGGGGAGGGAAAGGAAACGGAAGGGGAGGACAGAGATGACAGATGGATGGTTAGAACGGAGAAAGAAGGAGACCCTGGCAAGCAAGTTATCAGAAGACAACTGGAGCCTGGGACCAAAAAGATTTGAATAATGACCAGACAACAAAAGGTAGAAAAACATATTTTATTTTCCATTTTGTGATCACAATATGTCAGATTTGAAACGTGTATCCTGCCAGAGCTGGTGTTAGACAGCAAACATGAGCTAGGATTTAAGAGAGAGAGGAAAAGTCTTTTTTGTTTGTTTATTTTGTTTACACCATAGCGCCAGTGTGGTAGGAGAAGGCAAAGGGAGTGAAGAGGCTATAAAAGGGGTGAAGAGGCTATAAAATAAACCCACCAGGATGTTTGAAAAAAACACCCAATTGGGCAGGAAAATCGAATCGAATCGAAAAACCAATTCAGGAAAATTGAATCGAATCGAATCAAAATTTTTTTTTCCTGAATCGGGCAGCACTACTATGGAGTAAGGACTACTCCCCCCCACCCCTTTTATGAAACCACGTTAGAGGTTTTTTATTACCAGCAGTGGTGGTAAAAGCTCCGAAACTCATAGAATTCCTATGAGCATCAGAGATATTTACCACCGCGGTTTGCGATAAAAAAACCTAACGCTGCTTCATAAAAGGGGGGTAAATTATTTATGTATTGTTGCCTAAAAAAATCAGTGCTGAAAAAATAAACCCTCAGCTGTGTTCCAAAAACAGTGCTTAAATTTAGGCACAGTTTATACAGTAGAATAGTGCTTATTTCTGGGATCCAACTCTATCTTTAAGTGAGGCCATTTGCTCCAACTTAAATGTGGTACAAATCCTTGAGCTTAACACTGGTTTTTACAAAGCCGCAGTAGAGGTTTGTACCGCAAGCCGGTTAAGTACATGCTCTGATGTTCTTATGAGTGTTGAGCATTTACCGCGCTGTCCTGTGGTAGAAACCTCTACCGTGGCTTTGTAAAAGGAGCCCTAAATTAGGTGTGGATCCCCCTTTTTCTAAAATTATGAATATAAATCCAAGGAATGCTCCTGATCTGCCCATGACCCTGTCATTACCATGCCTGTTTTTTGACTCGCATATATAATTTAGGTGTGGTTCCTATGTCTAAATTTATAGGTGTAAATTTTAATTAAAACTAATTAGCATCAATAATTGCTCATTAAGGTTCCAATTACTGGCACAGATTGGCTCATTCAACTAAACTGTGTGCAAAAATTAGGTGAACGCCCAAATTTATGTGTGTAATTTTTAGCACTTTTTTTTATAGAATTCAGGGGAAAATATGATTTTTTTTTCTTATTTCTTGTTTTAGACTATTGACTTTTGTGATTGTATTTTTATTTATTTTGTAAGAAAAATTATTTGACCACGGCTATTTTAAGTACAGTGGTACCTCGGTTTACGAATGCACCGGTTTGCAAGTGTTTTGCAAGACGAGCAAAACACTCAGCAAACTTTTGTCTCGTAAACCGAACACTGCCCCGATAAACGAGCACTCAGCAATGATGGCCCAAGGGTGAGTACTTGCCTGCGGGTGCTGCACAGCGATTCCAAAGTGGTGCCTTCCTTGCCTCGGGGTTCCCATGCAGCTGCCTTCCTGCTTCGGCGATGCCTCTGCCGTCCGTCAGCGCTCTCCCGGCTCCCATCTAAACTGGCCATCCTGAATGAGCATGCGCGCGACTTCTCTCTCCTTTCCTAAGTCAGCCGCTGCCCCGACAACACGCTCACCACGTTGCTTAACTCGTGCAACAGTTTTGTCTGCCAAATGCCACACACCATCATCGGAACACCCGTGTGTGCATCTATTTCGGAATTAATTTTAAAGTAATCAATAGTGAAAAAATAACAATTGTAAAGGTAATGTATCCCTTGCAGACCACTATATGCAATTTTTCAGTTGAACTTATCGTAATAAGCTGTCGACGTTTGCAGAATGTCAGCAATTAACTGGTTAAACAGAAAATCAACTCACTCTTTTTGACTGGCTCAGTTCAACCAAGCTCGGTTTCAGGGACCACCCCTTCATCAGGAACCCTATGATTCTCCGAATGTAGTTGCATAAGAGCTCCAAACAAGCGACAAGAGCTTCCGAAGATACCAGTACAATAGCCATGTTTGACATCATTAGCAAAATACCAGAAAACCATTCATTGGTTTAAGCGAAGTGTTTTTCTCCCATCCAAATGTATGTGCTAAGGGGCTGATTCTATAAACAGTGCCTAAATTGGTTGGCGCCTTGTGTGTCAATCATGCTTAGGCATCATTTACAGACTCATGGCTAGTGGCGCCTTTGTAAGAACTTAGGCGCCTGAAATGTAGGCTAGGGTTTTAAAGGCTTCCATTTCAGACGCCTGTGTTTTTGGAGAATCACATTTAGTGGTGCCTAAGTCACGCTCTGCCCATAGAAACACCCACTTAGACGTTAGATGCTGCTATGTGCATTGCTATAAGTGCCTATTTTTTTTTACAGAATCGGATAGGTGCCTATGGCCCAATTAAAAAATTTTTTTAACCAATTATTGAGGCTGTTAAGGGTATTTTGCCAATTAAGTTAGGCGCCCAAGAGGCACTTAACTTTAGGCTCCCTTTATCGAATCAGCCTCTAAATACCTAAAGAGAGGATGGATAAGATTTGAGCATCTTTTTAACACCACTCTCTTTCCCCATTGTACAGACCAGCTTTGGTGTGTACATTTAGAAAGCCCATCACAACAGCACAAGGCAAATCTTTATTACTCCTCGGAGACTGCATTCAATTACATCTAAATTTATCAATAATGACAAGCGAAAATAGGAAAGCAAAGAAGACTTATTAATTAAGAAGTCTCCCTGTACAGTTCACTTATCCTTTTCAGGGGTTTAGTTTGTCATTTAAACCAAAGCTGCACTTCTAGTTCCAGGGAATTTAGCGTAAAAGGAGAAAATTTGTCCCGCTTGTGCTTGAAAAAGAAAATGGGAGGTGGTATAACAGAATGTTCCACCCAGTCTGACCTTCTAAGATATTCATGTGCCTGGGTTTGAACCCACCCCGACCTCTACCTCTATGTCCTACATACATCTACACAGTAATCCCATGAGTTGTCTTTTCCTTTGGAAAGTTGACTAAATACAATAGTCGTTTCAATACAATTGCAAATTGGGCCATGTGTTCATGCCTCCTGTGATCATCTGGTCAGTTTGGGCACCTTTTTGGTACTGTGAACTTGCCGGTGCCGGGTTTTACAAATGGCCACCGGGCAGGGTTCAGTAACGACCGACTTAGACGTGTCCTCAAAAGAAATTGAAGATCCTGCTGGTTCTTATCAATATAATACAAAATAAATGTCAGGTCCAATAAAGGTTTGCAAAAGTATTTTAGTTCAACTTTATTGCTGTGATAGCGAACAGCTATAGTGCAGGCTTTGCGCTCAAATATAAACAAAAATCTGGGCTTACAAAAATTCCAGCCCACACCTTTCTTGCAGGTAAGTTCAACAATGACTCTATGATAGCCTTGCCCTGTTAGATTCACAGTCAACAAAGGGCAAGCTAAAGCCACCAAAATTATATAGTCTTTATACTGGAGCTTCACAATGGGTTTTTAAACACAGTTAGCTTGTACTGCCTAGGCCTGGGTTTTAGCCGGCCTTTCCCAGCCAACTTAACAGATAGTTGGTGGAGGAGGGGAGTAGCTGAATCCACTAATTTATAGCTTGCCAAAAAACTGGCCCCACAATCCCGCCCTGAGGATCTTGTGTGGATTCTTCCCCACTACTACCCCTTTCTTCCGGGCAGCCACAAAGTCCCATTCAAACAGAGAGACAAAACCAAAAGTCCAAATGTTCAAACAAGAAAAAAAAAGATTCTTTCTTCACTGTCATAGGTAATAAGGCACACCTGCAGCTGTGAACCTAGCACTGCTCACACTGCCTGCCCTTGCCTTGCGCTCCTAGACAGCCTTAAAAGAAAACCATATTTAACACCCCAAAGAAATCAAACTTAGCTTTGATCCATAGAGCTATCTTCAGGTTCCAGGGAAGTCTCCATGAATTCAATTGTATCCTGGCTGGCTGGCTGGCTGGTTGGTCTCAGGGACAGAGGTAATATCTGCCATCTCAACATCCAGATTCTGTGAGAGATCAGGAGCCCAGTTCCTTGAGCCTCCTTCCTGGGCTGACCCAGGGTAGACTGACTTGTTTCTCCTGAGCTGAGCCTCTAAAGCCCTGAGCTGGACACGCCCTAACCTGCAAAGGGGAGGAACAATCTGTAGCTTCTGCTGGGCTTTCTGATTAGCCCTAATTGGGTCCAGCAGTTGTGCCTTGGCTGTGCTGTGAGCCTGCCTCTTAGGCTGTTCTTTTTTCAAAGGCACCTCCTGCTGCACCGGGCTATTCCCACTCTCATCTTCCCCTCCCCAGGGCCCTGTAAACTGATGGTTTAATGGGAACTCAGGTCTTATCTGCTTGACTGAGCTCAGCCTGTCACTCTGGTTAGCCCTTTTTAAGGTAAGCTTAGGGATAGGCGCAGCCTTCCCTAGCACAAGCCAGGCTTCAGGGCTAGGGTTGTGACAGTACTTATTCATAATTGAAACATTCAAGTTTCGCTCTGGACGGTTTCTACAATGTTCCATTATTGCAGAAAAACATCCAGATCTTAATTCCGCCTAATCCTGCCACAAACATGCCCCCAACATGCCACCTTGAGATTCAGATGCACTGCAGACAAACAGCATAGAAAACCGTCAAAACATGTGTTTCAAAAATGGCATTTTGGGTGTTTTAGCAAATAAAGGGCCCAGTGGCATAGTAAGGGTGAGCGGTGCCCGGGGCGATGGCGCCTCTCCCCTGCCCTCTTCCCCACCCCACCCCATTCCATGTGCGTGCCCCCTTCCCTTTCTCCGTACCTTTTTAACTTCTTCAGCATGAGTAGCATGCCCACGTCAGTGTCGGCTCGCCCTCTGACGCCACTTCCTAGGCGCAGGTCCCGGAAGTGAGTCAGAGAGAGCGCCAATGCCGATGCAGGCAGCAACCTCGCACCAGGGAAGTAAAAAGGGGAAGGCAAGGGGCATGCGTGGCAAGGAGAACAACAGGAGGCAGAGAGGAGGAGGGGTGCCCTGCCCTTAGGAAGACTGCCCCCGGGGCGAACTGCTCCCCCGCCCCCTTACTATGCCACTGAAAGGGCCCCTTTTACAAAGCCATGGTAGCGAGTTCCAGGGGGGTCAAGTGCAACGCAGCCCATAGGAATTGAATGGGCTGTGTTACATTTGCTGCATGGAAATTGCTACTACAGCTTTGTAAAAGGGGCCCATGATGTTCAAATGACATATTATGCCATTTTTTGGACATTTTTTTCTCATTTGAAAATGAGCCCCACAGTAAATTAGTGGATTTGATATTTTTTATGTTTCGTTTTGTGAGACATCCTCCGTTTTTCCAGCTCTGTAATTTTATAAAACCTATTTTTACAAGCTAAAAAGGTTTATGAAATCACTCCCCAAATTAGTTTGCTTTTTTTTTTTTTAACTAGTCAGCTGTGTCATAAGTGACACTGAATTCCTCCCTATCTATGCAGTTTGTTTGAGACTTCCAACAAAATTGCTGTCATATCTCATCCAATCTCTTCTGTTACATATGCCATTGTTATTCATATATAGTTTCTAGTTTGTATGTGTCACTCTGTCTTCGATTACTCCTGGGTAAGATAAGTTGACAAATAGGATCAAAAATACCTGAAAACTGTATTCCCTGGATCTAAATGGAACAGATGGGCATTGATGGTATTTTCAGAGAAATTAATCAACATGGACTGGTGGCAGCGCTTAGGGATTCAGTTGCCCAATCCATCCTAATGAAGTCTGAGCTCCCTGCCATACGAGCTTATGACAAGACTAATTTATTCATGTAGGTGATTATAGTGGAATGATCTCTAATTGTTGCCTATGATGCCACTTATATTATGTGAGAGAGTACCATGAATTCCAAGTAGGTAAACATACAAGAGCAATGTAGAAAGAAGAACCTATGGGATGCACTGATTAGCCCTGGGTTTGAAAGGACTTATCCTAAAGGTGGGCCAGCAAGATAAAAACAGCTTGCCGGCACTAGTTTTGGCCTGCTCTGGATCTAAAATATATAATGACCTCTGTTCCATTGACATCAACTTTATAGTTGCTCTGTTGATGTCATCTCTGAAATCCCAAAATGTGTTCCTTCAATAACATGCTGCCATTTACACATTTAACACATCATTAAATATTGGTATTTCAGGTTTTTTACT
The DNA here is from genome assembly GCF_902459505.1 of Geotrypetes seraphini. Lineage (NCBI taxonomy): Eukaryota > Metazoa > Chordata > Amphibia > Gymnophiona > Dermophiidae > Geotrypetes > Geotrypetes seraphini. Next base: position 198,293,674 of record NC_047087.1, read on the forward strand.
GATGATCATGGCAGAGCAATCATGATGGGGATGGAATGCTCACTACCCGAGGCTGTGGTGGCACCAGCATCATTCAAGAAACGGAAGAAGTGAGGTTTGAAGATTGAAAGTATAAAAAGTAGAGGTAGCACTGTCTCTTTTGGAATTTTTTTTTTTTTTTAGAAAGTCCTCTGTCTTATGTCACTAAGCAGGTCTTCTATTCATTTCTTCTTCTAGATAAAGATTAGATTAATTGAGACTGCAAGATCTTTTATTTTATGGATCCTAATCTTTATTTATTTTCTTTAAAAAAAAACAAAAACTTTTATTCATTTTTAAACTTTCAATAAGTGTAACATAAGATACAGTTATTTTCTACTTTAACATCACTTAATATACCATCAAATTCAAACTCGCAACCAATATCCCCCCTCCCATATACCCAACATTTATTCTTAAACATAAGAGATCATAGAGTGTTTCCCCCTCCCCACCTTGGACGTGTATGTAAAAAAGGGGAAAAATTATACTCATTCTGTACAGTGTTTTGTTAATGGCTCCCATATATCCCTAAATTTCTTAAAATGACTTTGTTTTGTAGCTATTGCCTGCTCCATTTTAAAGATTTGGCACAACGAATTCCACCAAAAATTGTAGTTCAGCCGATCCCAATTTTTTATTATTTATAATTTTCAAATTCAATACAAAAGCATAAACTTTGAAAGAAAAAAGCAGAATAGAATACTCCCAAATTCCCCATTGGGTATTGAAATTATACAATAAGAATAGGAAAATATAATACACAATATAGTCCTCAAACGGATCCTAATCTTTTGAACTGTTTATTTAAGGAGCTGAGAGCTAAAGGAAATTTCTTACTCTTTATAAGCACTTGTAAGGCTGGGATTTTCACAAAATGGTTTTTTTTTTTGTTTACCAAGACTGTATTTATAGAAACATAGAAACATAGAAAGTGACGGCAGATAAGGGCCATGGCCCATCCAGTCTGCCCACACCAATGACCCTCCCTTACCTCTCTCTGTGAAGAGATCCCATGTGTTGATCCCATTTAGTCTTAAAATCAGGCACGCTGCTGGCCTCAATTACCTGTATCGGAAGACCATTCCATCGATCCACCACCCTCTCGGTGAAGAAGTATTTCCTGGTGTTGCTATGCAATTTCCCTTCCCTGATTTTCCACGGATGCCCTCGTGTTGTCGTGGGATCCTTGAAAAGGAAGATATCCTCCTCCACCTCGATACGGCGCGTGAGGTATTTGATCATGTCTCCCCTCTCCCTGCGTTCCTTTAGTGTGTAGAGCTGCAATTTATTCAGCCGTTCCTCATACGGGAGATCCCTGAGTCCTGAGACCATCCAGGTGGCCATTCGCTGGACCGACTCAAGTCTCAGCACATCTTTGCGGTAATGTGGCCTCCAGAATTGTACACAGTATTACAGATGGGGTCTCACCATGGACCTATACAATGGCATTATGACTTCGGATTACGGCTAATGAAACTCCTGTGTATGCAACCTATGATTTGTCTGGCCTTAGATGAAGCTTTCTCCACTTGATTAGCGGTCTTCATGTCCTCACTGATGATCACCCCTAAGTCTCGTTCTGCTACAGTTCTCGCTAGGATCTCACCATTAAGAGTGTAAGTCTTGCATGGATTTTTGCTGCCAAGGTGCATGACCTTGCATTTTTTGGCATTGAAACTTAGTTGCCAGGTCCTGAACCAATGCTCCAGTAGGAGAAGGTCGTGCGTCATACTGTCGGGCATTGATTTATTGTCAGGCCCTGTTGTGCTCTTGCCTACTATATTGCATAGTTTGGCGTCATCGGCGAATAACATTAATTTACCTTGAAGCCCCTCAGCCAAGTCCCTTATGAAGATGTTGAATAAGATCGGGCCCAAGACCGAGCCCTGCGGCACTCCACTGATCACCTCTGTCGTTTCGGAAGGGGTGCCATTCACCACCACCCTCTGAAGTCTACCTCCAAGCCAGTCCCCAACCCATGTAGTCAATGTATCACCCATACCTATAGAGCTCATCTTGCTCAACAACCTGCGGTGAGGTACGCTGTCGAATGCTTTGCTGAAATCCAAGTACACGACGTCTAGGGACTCCCCAATATCCAGCTTCCCCGTCACCCAGTCAAAGAAGCTGATCAGGTTGGATTGACATGACCTCCCCTTTGTAAACCCATGTTGACGGGGATCTCGTAGATTCCCCTCGTTCAGGATCGTATCCAATTGGCGTTTGATTAGAGTTTCCATTAGTTTGCTCACTATTGATGTGAGACTCACTGGTCTGTAGTTCGCAGCTTCCGTCCTGCATCCTTTTTTGTGGAGTGGATTGACATTAGCCGTTTTCCAGTCTAGCGGAACTCTTCCTGTTCTAAGGGATAGATTGAAGAGTGTGGATAGCGGTTCCGCCAAGGTGTCACTTAATTCCCTGAATACCCTGGGGTGTAGGTTGTCTGGCCCCATCGCTTTACTTCACCCTGAGTGAAGAGGATGGGTGAACAATACATCTAATTCATCCATTCATGCATTATTTTCCTGGGGAAATGTTCAGAGGAGGAGGAAATGTTCAGAGGAGGGGAAATGTCCAGAGGAGGTTCAGTTTGTAATTGACACATGTACATATTTTCACTTTTAACATTAGCCAAATTGCACACAAAGAAAACCATACACTTATTTTAAAGTACACACACATGGTCATAAAATTCCTCTTTCCCTGCCTTCCAGCTGTTAAGATGGAGGATAGCAAAATATCTATCAATTTCTTATTACAAGTAGAAATATCTTCAATAGTTGCAACTGATTTCCCAATTAAAACTTGAAAGGAGAACTCAGAGTGTCAAACATGAGATTATTTCAGTAACAAAATAAGGAATCCTTTTACAAAGCAGCACTAATATGTGGCCTTAGCACACCCTTATGCGTGTCATTCCCACACGCTAAGGCCATCTTTAGTATGGCAGTAAAAATGGTTGAGTTTTGTGTTTTTGTATCAATGGCCACATGTCAATGTTGCCATTATTATATGACTAGTATTTTAGCCTGTTACATTCGTTACAGTAACGTCTGCTAGAATAGCCCCATCTATACCCTGACCCCGACTCTGACCCCACCCATGCCCCGCCTCTATCATCCCCGGACCCTGCCTCCCACTGATCCCAGTCCCACCACCTCACCTTTCACCATTTCCTTTGTACCCTTTTGGCCCTCTTGACAGGGTCTTTACTTACCCTAGGTGGCAGCAGCAGTCCTGACGTACCAACTTTTCCTCCCTCAGTGCCCCAAAGCAGCAGTGGTCCTACCATTTCCATCTCTCCCTTCCCCCTTTCACACCCTCTACCATCTCTCTCTGACCCTGTTTCACCTCTTTTGCCATCTTTCCCTTTCCTGTCCCCCTCTGTCCTTCCCCAAGACCATCTCTCTCTCCTGCCCCTCCACACTCCCTGAAGTCTATCTCTCCCTATCCCCTACCATCTCTCCTAGTCCCCCTAGTAGCCCCTCTGTCCTTCTCATCCATCTGTCTCTGTCTCTCTCTCCTCACCTCCTGCCTCTGCGGAGCTCTCACAGCTCCTCCTCGTCCTCCTCCAGCCAGGCTTCAGCCATCTTCCGCCGCAGCCTGCAGCCGCCGCGGCCGACATCCACCTCAGGGGATTCTCGCACATGCGCACTCCTGCCTGCGGTGCCCTACAGCACATGGAAAATGGGAGCATGCAGGTGGGAGTGCGCATGCACGCTTAGGGCTTTATTATATTAGATGAGGTCTCACCAGAGTCTTATACAGGGGACATCAATACCTCCTTCTTCCTACTGTATGAAAGTATGAAATGTTGAGTTGCTGCTTCATTGCAAGGTAATACCATCTCTCTCTGACCCTGTTTCACCTCTTTTGCCATCTTTCCCTTTCCTGTCCCACTCTGTCCTTCCCCAAGACCATCTCTCTCCTGCCCCCTCCACACTCCCTGAAGTCTATCTCTCCCTATCCCCTACCATCTCTTCTGGTCCCCCTAGTAGCCCCTCTGTCCTTCTCATCCATCTGTCTCTGTCTCCTCACCTCCTGCCTCTGCGGAGCTCTCGCAGCTCCTCCTCGTCCTCCTCCAGCCAGGCTTCAGCCACCTTCCACCACGGCCTTCAGCCGCCGACAGCCGCTGCGACCGACATCTGCCTCGGGGGATTCTCACGCATGCGCAATCCTACCTGCGGTGCCCTAAAGCGCACAGAAAACGGGAGCACGCAGATGGGAGTGCGCATGCGCGCTTAGGGCTTTATTATATTAGATGAGAGCTCACACATTCTTAAACAGGAGGAAAAAGCCTCAGGAACGGGAGGCCCTTTTCATTAAATGCTTCTTCAGGGGAATTCTTTTTCTTAGTGAGCCTAGTGAGCAAAAAAACAAAGGAAATAAGGTGATACCTTTTTTATTGGACTAACTCAGTGCATTTTATGATAAGCTTTCGAAGGCAACCCTTCTTCTTCAGATCAGAAAAAAAGCAAATGTTGACAAGTATATGAGGAAAACATGAAAGCATTTCAGGGATAGGAAGAGAGAGAGGTGCGTGGATGGGCAGGTGACAGAAAGGTGGCAGAGCAGTTTTAAATATCTTTATACTGGGAAAGAAATCACAGATCTCTGTTAAGTCCCGTCTGGTAGGTGTCAAAATACCTTATCATATTGATTTAAAAGTTTTTATGTTCTTGGATTGTTTTAAAGTTCCCATGTCTCCCCACTCCTAGCCAAACTTCACGGGCTCCCAGTGATTTCCAGAATCCATTTCAAATGCTCCTGCATGGCTTTTAAGATCATTCACAGCATCCTTCCTCCCTTAACCCCACTATTTTATAACTCCTCGAGTCCTGACTCTACCAGACCCACCCAAAGGTATAAATTATCCTTCCCCTCTGTACACGATATTCGCTATGCAGGCAAACTGGGAAAATCCCTTCTCTTCAGAATCACAGGTCTTTGGGACGACCTTACTACCCCGCTGCGGAACTTGGGCTCCCTCCAATTATTCCGCAAGCAACTGAAAACCTGGCTGTTCACTAAAATGTAATTCTATCCCCCTTACTCTTTTCTTCTATATATAAGTTCATGTAAACCTTTTTTTTCCTTCTCTTCCTATATTTTAAGTTCTTGTAAACCGTGCCGAGCTCCACAACATCCGTGGAGATGATGCGGTATATAAACTTAAGGTTTAGTTTAGTTTAGTTTTAGTATTCTCACCATAAAATCACTGGTTTTTCCAAAATGTTATCCGACAGAAATGACATCCTGATTGGTATTGCTATTTTTAATATGATATTCATGGAAGTTATTCTGGTCTTTAGCATTTGGCTTGTTTCACCGATGTAACATGCCTCTTTGCACTTTTTACACTGAATGATGTACACCATATTAGAAGATGAACATGTGAAGGATCCCTTTATGCTGAATGTTATTCCCATATGAGTGACTTTGGGATCCTTTGAGATGTGCTCGCACAGTTTGCAGTTTGTCACACCACAAGCACATGTGCCATTCTCTTTTTTGTGGGTTTATGTGAGGAGCTTGCTTTTTACCAATTTTTGTTTCAGATTAGGTGACTAACGGAAGGCCAGCACAGGTGGAGCTGGGAATATTTCTTTTAGTAATTCATCTTCCTGGAGTAGTGGTTGTAGTTCTCTTATAATTTTTCTTAGTTTTTCCAGCTCTGGATTGCATGTCACTAAACACCCTTTCACTCAGTGAGCCTGAAAGGTTGCAGCACGATAGATCCCATGAAGAAGCAATTAGTGAAATGGGCCTCCTGTTCCTGAGGCTTTTTCCTCCTGTTTAGAAAAGGTACAGAGAAGGGCAACAAAAATGATAAAAAGGGTTGGAACGACTTCCCTATGAGGAAAGACTAATGCGGCTAGGGATCTTCAGCTTGGAGAAGAGACGGCCCAGGGGGTAATATGATAAGAGGTCTATAAAATAATGAGTGGAATGGAAAGGGTAAATGTGAATCGCTTGTTCACTCTTTTCAAAAATGCTAAGGGCTCCTTTTACGCTAGGGCCTTAACACGTGGAATAGCGCGCACTAAATTGCCATGCACACTAGCTGCTACTGCCTCCTTTTGAGCAGGCGGTAGATTTTTGGCTAATTCGGTGCTTGCGCTAAAACCGCTAGCGCACCTTCATAAAAGGAGCCCTAGGACTAGGGAACATGCGATTAAGCTACTGAGTAGTAGATTAAAAACAAACCAGACAAGATATTTTTCCACACAACAAGGAAACTCTGGAATTCATTGCCAGAGAATGTGGTGAAATCAGTTAGCTTAGTGGGGTTTAAAAAAGGTTTGGATAATTTCCTAAAAAAGAAGTCCATAGTCCATTATTGAGATGGCTTGAGGAAATCCATTGCTTATTCCTAGGATAAGCATCCTAGCATGAAATCTGTTTTACTACTTGAGATCTTGCCAGGTACTTGGGACCTGGGTTGGCCACTGTTGGAAACAGGATACTAGGCTTAATGGACCTTCGGTCTGTCCCAGTATGGCAATTCTTATGTTCTTATAAACTTTCACCACTATTTTTGATTTAGATTGTCTCTATTGTTGAAGTGGGGAGACCTTTTCTCTATTTAGATGGCCATTATTATGGGACCATTAAAATATATCAGCACGTGAGCCTTTACTGCCACCTATTTTATAGGCGGTAAAGCCCCGATTCTATAAAGTCCGCCTAAAGTTAGGTGTCAACATTGGGACCTAACTTAATTGATCAATAGGCTTAATCAGTGCCGATATTGGCACTCAACAACTCAAAATCAGCTTTAATTGAAATTTAAGCACCTAACTCAAAAATTTGATTCTATAAAAAGTAGGCGCCTAGACCTCAGCGCATACATTAAAAGTTGGTGTAGTTAGGGGGCAGATCATGGGCATGTTTTTGAGTTAGATGCTTTTTTGTGAATCAGGTGACGTTAGGCTCTGATACCAGTGCCTAAGTTTAGGCAAAAAAAACCTTGGCATAAATATGGTGTGCCTAAATGTTAGGACGCTGAGTGCCGCCTAAGAATGCTTAGGCAACGCTAAGCGTGATTCTATAATGGACGCCAATTATAGAATTGGTGCCGATATCAGTACCTAACTTTAGACAGACTTTATAGAGTCAGGGCCTAGGGACTCAATGCTAATCAATTAGTGTGTGGCAATTTAGCTGCGCTGATTACAAGTTTCAAGTTTATTTGTAATTTGATATACCGACCGTCACAGGTAGCTGACCGGTTTACAGTATTAAAAATTAAAAATTTCTTAAAAAAATAAAATAAAAATAAAAATAGGGCAGGTTGGGCCAAGACAAGGACAAATTTTGAAAGGAGCAAAGGGGGAGGGAAATTTTCTACCCCCAGATGCCTCCTCCGCAGTACAAATAGAAAACATTTATTAGCACATGGTGAGCGGAAGCTAACTCAGACATGGTATGTGGAAGCTAACTCAGAAATTACCACAGCATGCCTGAGTGGGCCTCATGGTAAGCCCTTTTAAGTTGCAGTAAGCATGTGCTAAAGCAGTAATATCAAACCGTTTTCAAAGTATCTATCAAAAAGCATGAGTCCGTTTATTAGATACTGCGATTTGCTGTATCTTTGTGCCCTTGGTGCAGCCTCAGTGCAAAACATGGCCACGTTGGGTTTTAATAATTACATCTTTCAAGAATCTTGTTTGTCTAGTGCAGTTTTCCGCAACTTTTTAAAGCCGCGAACACTAAACGTAGTGCCATGGCTGGAGGGCATCCAGAAGTACGTGGACGTCAACATGATGACAACATGTGCACCTGTGGCATCTTCACATAGATGGCCACATATGTGTGGATATGCTCCAGCCGCAGCTCTGAGACTCCTATTGCTACTGGTAGTGGGATTCTGGAGAGGGAGAGGTGTGGATAGCAGGAGAGGCACGAGTGCTAGCTGACTGCCTATAAAGACATACCTCTCACCACGAGAGGCCTCTCCTCCTCGGGCATGTTGCAGTACACCTGGAATCTGCCGCAGCACAAAGTTTGCAATACATTGGTGTAGTGCATGGAGAAGGCAGGAATCTAATACAAAATGCTGAAAGAACATTCCCCCACCCCCTTTTACGAAGCCAAATTAGGGTTTTTTTTTAATCGCCGGCCATGGCGGTATTAGCTCCAATGCTCATAAAATTCCTATGAGTGCGGAGCTGATATCTACATGGCCGGTGATAAAAAAGTCTAATGCGGCTTCATAAAAGGGGGGGAGGTATATTAATTATTCAAACAGCAGCACAGCCATAACTAGTACACATATTTTCTTTAATCAATCATTTTAATCAAATCAAATATATTTAAGAAAAATACAAGGACAATCTTGCAGCAGGATCCTAGAATAGCCAAGTTCACAAGAAACCCCTATACATACTTGGAGCTGCAGCAGATCTTTTGTTCAAGAAGTATGATTATATATTTATTTATTTATTTATTTATTTTTTGCTATGACAGGTTTTGGAATTCTTGTCATGTTCTTGTATATGCTAGAATTCTTATACTCATTGTAACAACATTCCTTAATTTTTTTTTAAAAATCCTAGAATAACACAGACTAAAAATATTTTCATTAAATGAATAAGCTTCAGAACTAGAGAAACTGATCAATGCTATGAGTATCTGGCAAGTTGAACTCACAAAGCGCACACTTACCGGTACTGGTATCAAAAGTGTATTGGACGTCACCAAAAGAAACAGACAGTTTGCATGGAATCAATAGAGATATGAAAAGCATCATAATATGACAAAGGTTTGAGAGCAATCTTCAAAAAGTAATTTACCTGGATAAAAAAGCTATCTGAAAATTCCTCACCTAAAAGTATGCAAAAGATCAACAATGTGTGTACTTTTTTTTTTTTTTAAATTATTGCAGCTAGAGAAGGGGGTGGAGTAATAATTAGACTAGTGGCTTCTTCTACAGATTAATGCGAACCAGCTGCCAACATTGTACCTCCAATTGCTGTCTTCTTTAATATATCTAATTTACCTTTGTATTTTTGTTTTTGCTTGGTCCCTATAATATTGTGGACTAAACAATGAAAATGCCTTATAGTTAGAAGATTTGTTTGTTTTTCACCACAATTTTTTTTTTAGAATTTATGAATCTGTATTCAAGTATTTTATGCTTGTCTTTATGTAAATCTATAAAAAAAACAACAACAAAGAACAATGTGTGTATTTTTACACATAGGCAATGTAGGGGTTTCAGAGATGGGGCTAAACTGATGAAGGCAACAAGGTACACAATTTTTACATTTTCAAAATGAAGCATGTGAAGAGCCATTCTCTAAACTGGCACTTCAGTCTAGGTGCCCCCATGCTGTGTGCTTAGCACCCAATCTATAACAGCATAAGAACATAAGCAATGCCTCTGCTGGGTCAGGCCTGAGGTCCATCGTGCCCAACAGTCCGCTCACGCGGCGGCCCAACAGGTCCAGGATCTGTGCAGTAATCCTCTATCTATACCCCTCTATCCCCTTTTCCAGCAGGAAATTGTCCAATCCTTTCTTGAACCCCAGTACCGTACTCTGCCCTATTACACTCTCTGGAAGCGCATTCCAGGTGTCCACCACACGTTGGGTAAAGAAGAATTTCCTAGCATTCGTTTTGAATCTGTCCCCTTTCAACTTTTCTGAATGCCCTCTTGTTCTTTTATTATTCGAAAGTTTGAAGAATAGGTCCCTCTCTACTCTCTTTTCATGGTATCAAGCTTCCATTACAGAATGTTCATGTAACATTGGCAATGGTGTCCCATGTCTAGGTGCACCCTCTAATGCCATGTTAATGGCAGGAGTACGGTAAGTTAGTAAGACTAGGTGCACCGAGGGCTCCTTTTACTAAGCTGCGTTAACATTTTTAGTGCACGCAGCATCTAGTGCACTTAGCGTGCTAAGCCCGTGCTAAGTGGCTAGAACTAATGCCGGCTCAATGCTGGCATTAGTGTCTAGTGCGCACAGCAATTTAGAGTGCGCTACTCCGCGCATTAATGCCCTAACGCAGCTTAGTAAAAGGAGCCCCAAGTGACATGTGTGGTTTTTTTAGTAGTCTATAAATATTCTGGTCGATATTCAAAACGATTTAACCAGATTGCTTGGTCAGGGCCATCCATCAATTTTCAGCACCACCTAAACAGTTATTACCGCTGAAAATTAGTGATTGGCACTTAAGTGAAAATGCCTATTTTGAGGGCACTCCGGTGTGGTGGGAAAGAGGGGAAGGGAGTCAGCAGTTGGCCAGTTGTGCTGATATTCAGCACTTAACCGGCTAGACGGAACACATAAATAGGACTCCATAAAACAGTGCTATCTTAATGCAGCAACCTATGACTGGTTAAGTTCTGAATGTCTAATTAACTTGTGTGTTACCGGCACTACATGAACTGGATATTCAATGCCAAAGCCTACACATGGCCAGGCATTGAATATCTGGGAATGTCAGTGATGGTCAGCAAACCCTCACCCCTGCCAGCTGAATATTTGCCCCAGTGTATTTAATTAGGAGACATCAAAATAGGGGACAAAATACCTATTAGAGAATGACACGGGGACAAATTTTTCCCCATCCCTGCGGGAACTCATTTTCCCTTCCTCACAAATTATTTTCTTGTCCCTGCCCCATTCCTGCAAGCTCCATTCTCATCTGCACAAGCATCAAACACTTTAAAATCATAAGTATTCGAGGCTTGTGCAGTTAAGGCAGAAGTTATAGGAATGGGGCAGGGAGAGAGAGAGTAACAAAACTCGTGAGGACGGGATGGGGAAATTGAGTTCCTGTGGGAACAGGGATAAATTTGTACCTAGTACCTATGTATTGAGTGACCAAAAAAAGTGGGACAAAAACACCCCTATATATCTATAGAAACTTTATTATGAGAAAGTCCTGATTGCAGCTGTCAAGGTATGCAAGAAAACACTAAAAATAATGGTTGATATGGAAAAGGACCCAATAAGGTCCATGTTTCGTCATGCAGTGCCTTCCTCAGGAGTGTAGTCTACAACATCACATCAGACAAATGAAAACCAGTTTGTAGTGAAAATGCCACTAACATACAAATTGCTGCTCTTACAACAACATCACAGAGTAACTCCAAAATAATCAGCAATACAAGAAGGTTATACACAAGTGGCAGCCTCACCATATAACAAAGCAGCTTTTTGCCTATGCTCTGCCTCTTACATATATCACCCTCACAGTTATACATTATGGAGCTGATACTCATACCATGGGAATTAGCCGGGCTGACTCCCAGTCAACGCTGAGCCCAGATATTCAATGCCGAGTCATTTACAGTGACGGGCACTGAATACCCAGTTTCTTTTTGGTTACCATAAACTTAGCCAGCTAAGCCGATATTCAGTGCTTGTTGGCTATGTTTATAGCAGACAAAGATAAACTAACTTTAAATTTCACAGATAGCCAGCTGTCATGCGGTATGGCCGGCTAGCAGTTGCACGATAATGTTCAGCAGCCATCTTGTGCTGAATATTAGCGCTTAGCCAGTTTAGTGCTATTTAACTGGCCAGGAGCTGTAGCATGATATGATTAATTTTGCTGGATCAAAGAATTAGAAAAGTATGGCTTGAACTCTGGATATAAGGATTATAAAATGTATTTATTGGGCTGACTTCTGAAAGACTCCAGCCATCTGTCTTCAGAACACTGAAAGCCTAAAACAAAAGCTGTTACGTACCCATTCAGTAGATTACAAAAGAGAGGCAAGATGGTGTACCAATGTCAAATAGAATTCTACCCTCCAAGATATGCAAAGGGCATCAGCCACTGCAACAGATCTTCAGACTCCAAGATATGCACAACAATAAAAGTTGAAGAAGTGTTAACTACCTCTATTCTTCAGGAACCATACCTAAGCAATCAAAGGTTGGAATGAGACAAAGGCCACTGAAACTCCCAGACAATTACTCTCTTTAAACCTTATCAAGTCTCAGCCCAGCTAGGAAGCATGTGACCAGCCAAACCAAATGACATCACCAGACCTATCAAGAAACCAATTTTGAACTATCCCTGAATTTTGATTGAACTGCTAAATGTACCATCTGACCCCAGTTCCTGTAGCCCATAAAAAGGGGAAATTCACCTAAGCTCTTTCTCTTGGGATTGCCACTTGACCTAGAACACACCTTGCTGGAATTTCCTCTGCATCTAAGTCTCCATGTTCTACCCCCAGCCATTCTGCAACTGAAAAACTTTTCTTCTAGCAAGGGACCATCGCCTCCTCTAACTATCCTATGCAGAGACAAGACCTCCATTACCAGAGTGAGTTACTTTTTTCCACCATAATTAATCAATCTTTCTAACAATATTTTATCTTGTGGCACATTCTCCTTATTTAAAGATCCCTAAATTATAACTACAGTTACTATATTGCCTGCATAATCTTGTAAATAAACTTGCTCTGTATAAATAAGATACAATTCTCCCTTAATATTCTAAATATATGTTCTTAAATATTACACAGAGCTAAGTTATAAGAAGGTAGTACCATTCTCCAAATTAACACCTATTTTATATTTTCTTGTAACAGAGTCATTCCTGACCAGTTAAATAGCGCTGAATATTGGGCGGTATGTCACATAGGTACTACATTATATATGGTATCTTTGATGCATGTATGTGGCAACTACCTCCAGGCACCATTTTATAGAACTGACCCATAGTTTAAAAAAAATGCAGAAAAGGCAGATGCAAATCTCTATGGATACTTTTTGCCTAAAAGGCAAGAAGCAGACCATATGAAGAAAAAGTGTTTTTTAAAAATAAATGCTCCCAGGAAATGGTGCCCAACATGACCACATTTCACCAACTAGGCTGTGTCAGGGGCATACAATCAGCTGGTGATACACAACTGCTTCCACTACTTTATAACCACTATGTACCCCTAACAACATTATTCTCTTGAATTGTAAATTTCCTTGAACCTCATTAGGCATAGAGTGACTCAGAAATTTCAGATTAGATTAAATTAGATCCAGTAGACAGATTAAATTACATCTAAATGAGCATAAATCATGTATTATTAATAAAGTTCTTCAAGCTCCTTTACTTCAACACTGGGTGGATCACAAACATACTATAGAAAATCTCAAATGGAGAATTATAAATAAATACATAATAAGGTGAGAGAATGGCAAAGCTGAAAATAAATTTTATGGAGCAACAGTTGATTCTTAACTTTAGCTGTGTTCTCTTTTACACTCCATATATCTTCCCTCTGCCTCTCTTCCCTTTACCTATACCGCAGCTCTTCTTCCTTAGGCAGCCAGTAAACTGCAGAGGAGTCAGGACCAATGGCTTATGAGATATGAACCTTCTTGGTTTTCCCTGCAGACTATTTGATGGCTAAGCTTCTTTAGGAATGTCTGACTAATGTGCTGCAGGGAGAGATTGGATCAGTAGCAACAGAGATATTACCTTATCAACCTTCAAATCTGCTTTTCTCTGCAGCTGGCTTAGCTTCCTTAGAAATGTCTGACCAAAGGGCTCCAAGGGGTGGGGGGAGCACTGCTTTAGCAACCTTCAGTCCTGTTTTTCCCTGTAGCCTATTGGCTGACTAAGCTTCTTTAGAAATGTCTGACCAATGGGCTGTGGGAGAGGCAGGAGCAGTAGCTACAGAGACACTGTCTTAGCAACCCAGTCATGCTTTTCCCTGCAGCCTATTGGCTGACCAATGGGCTGCAGCGGGAGGTGGGAACATTGGAAAAATCCCTCAAATGACTCTCAAATGAATTGTGCCAAACTCCAGACCTAGCTAAATCACTTTCTCGCACCTGAGAAACGTAGATTCACCTCATTTCATGAAAATCCTTAGGGCTATTTTCAAGATAAAATTTACCTACATACAAACATACAATTATTGCTTGCTTTATAGTATAGGATTAGAATACATAACTCTTATTTAGCACTAAACCACTAGAATAATTTAGGTGAACGGTGACTTTAAGATCAGCTGATTAATCTTTTAATTTAAATACTATGCAAATAATGCCACTGTCATCTTTGTATGGGATTGAATACAGGGGTGACAGAGACGGCCGCTAAAGGTATGCTTTATTCAACAAAGTTGATTAAAATGAATTGATACAGCAAAAGATCTTTTGACACCTTATTTTGATGTTTTATTTTTTAGAGGACTGCTTGATAAAGTATATAGTGAAACACAGACTCTATGACGGAGAGTCTTCCCCTGCTGCTTAAATGTTTAAGATGAGTACATATACTTTAAACTATTTATTAAGTTTTTGATAAAGACAAAAGTTTTGAATAAGATAAATGCTTTAAATATTAAAAAGTAGTGCATACTGGGATGGACCAATGATGATCATGGTGCATCAGTCTGTATGATAAAGATTATTTTCAGCAGCAGCAGCACCACTGAGGTCTCTTTACAGGATTATTTTCTTTGAAGTAATTTTGATATATTGCTTAGAGTGCTACTTTGAAGATTCTCTAACCAGCACCCTTTTTTTAGGGGCCGGTGGGCACCCAAACTCAGTAAAAACATATTCAAACATAATTCCTTAACTGAGTTTCAAGACACCTACCAGTGCCTAAAAAAAAAAAACAGTGCCGCCTAATGCCACTATGGGTGTGGCTAACGCCGGAAGTGACTTTAGGCAGCCTAAAGCAGCTCAGAAGCGTGATTCAAGGCAAAGATAGGCATCAGAAATATAAGCCTGGAAAACCCTTGCCTATATTTCCAGAGCCTATCTATCAGTACTTTATACTGCTCCATCGCAAGATTGACACGTGATCAGCAGCCACTTTTTAGGCAGCTGCCGATATCGGCACCCTATAGAGAATCTGGGCCTTTGCCTATTTAGTAATTTTTTATTAGAACTTTATGGCTTACATTAAACTCATTTTGTGCATACTGGGTCCAATATCCAGCCAGTGGTAGTCTACATTTTGTGTCCACTGCTGGATATATTCTCAAATATACAATACTGGGCCATATTCAGGCACAAGCATTGAATATCCAGTTATAGGCTGGCGGATAAAGTACAATATTTAGCCCTTAATTGTATAAGCTGAACCGCTTAAAGATACAACTGCTATTTATGTGGCCCAATCTAAGTGGTTATCTTAGGCCAGGGGTGTCAAAATCGGTCCTCTTCCGGGTTTTTAGAATTTCCCCAATGAATATGCATGAGATCTATTAGCATATAATGAAAGCAGTGCATGCAAATAGATCTCATGCATATTCATTGGGGAAATCCTGAAAACACGACTGGGTTGCGGCCCTCGAGGACCGACTTTGACACTTGTGTCTTAGGCAGTCAAGGGCTGAATACCAGCACTCCATCCCCAGAATGTCCATAAGTTAACCTTTTTCAGTGCTAACTGTTAATATTTCGCTGAATAGCAGCAGTTAGGCAGCCCTAAGTGATTTAAATGGGTAGGAAGCCTCTCCTGCACATCAAACAAAACACATGTCATGATGTCCCAAAACAGAATTAGCAAGAGGTCACTTACCCACTGGAGTATCTTCACTAATCAACAAGTATGTGCTAAAGAAATAATTCTGGAAACTTGGAGGTCTGTTGTAGGCCAAACCTTAATGAGAAAGAAAATCAAAATATTAATGGACAAAATTCATAATTACAGTGGTTTTCTTTAGAAAAAAAAAAAGTTGTAGGTACTCAGATGCAGGGCTTATCTTGGGTGAGACAAAGGAAGGGAAAATCAGGGTTGCTGCCTAGATATTCCTTCAATGGTAGCCCCAAGTCTTTCAATTTGCCGCAGAGTTAAGTTACACAGCATTGCCTCCTTCACTTCTACTTCTGAAACTCTCTCCAGATGATTAACAGAGAGAGAGGGAGAGGCACCACTGGTGCTTTTCTCTCTCCCCTCTTCCTCTGATGCAATTTTTTTTCAGTCATCTCTCCACCTAAGACTGCACAAAAGCCTAAAAATATTACATTATCAAGGCAGCTGCTAAGAGCATGAGGGTTAGTGGTGACTTAAGTGGCAACTGGAAAAATTTCAGAGCCGAATTTGAAGGCTACTATCTGGCAACAGGCTTGTGTGAGAAGTCAGCTGAAGTGCAGGCAGCTACACTAAGAAGGGTGATGGATGTTGAATGCAACAATATTTATAAGCACTATTTGAGCTTCACAGAAGAGCAGAGGAAAGATAACATTTATCCAGGTGCATTAGTAGCCTCCATAAGCAATTCCCTAACCCCTGTTTGTTCTGTTTGTCTGTATTGATTAGATTGTAAGCTCCGTCAGAAAAGAATTGTCTCTTAGGTGTTTAATGTACAGCACTGTGTACATCTGGCAGTATTATAGAAATGATAAGTAGTAATAGTAGTAGAATTTCAAACACATCAAAAATGTAATATATGAAAAATACACGTTTGGCAGCTGCAAGCAAGGGGAGGGTGATTCTATTGACAACTTTGCCACATTTTTCAGAGCGAAAGCCCTGACGTATGAGTACAGTCCACTAACAATTGAACTTATTCAGGAAAAAACAGTTCTTGGTATTGCCAATAAGTGAACATTTGACCACATTCCTTCACTCCTGAAAACAGAATATTGTCTGCCAGCTGAATCCTGCACCATTTACAAAATTTCATGATGATTATTATTCAGAACGGCCTTAAAAAACCAAAAATATATATTACCAATAATACGATAAATCCAAATCACAAAAATTGGTAAACAGATATTAATCTCCTCAACTGGACATCCTACAATGGAAAGATCATTGCACCGTCATTTATGTTCCAATAAACGAATCATTCAAAATAGGAAATAATAAAGAAAAGCAATCAGTACAGGCTAAGTTCTCCCTTCGTGATGACCAATAGCCAGTTCATGTGTTCATGTTTCAAGTTTGCTTTTTATTTGATTTGCTGCCAGGCTATTGGTCATCACGAAGGGAGAACTTAGCCTGTACTGATTGCCTTTCTTTATTATTTCCTATTTTGAATGGTTCGTTTATTGGAACATAGCTGACGGTGCAATGATCTTTCCATTGTAGGATGTCCAGTTGAGGAGATTAATATCTGTTTACCAATTTTTGTGATTTGGATTATTATTCAGGCCATCCATTGTTCCTTTCCCGTTGCTTGATCCCTTACTCAAATTCACATACGCTTTTCTTCTTAAAACAAAATCTTCTTCTGCATAATCCCTTCTTTGCTTCAGATTTTCCTAGAAATATTTAGCATCGCTAGCCCCACTCTGTGGAGTTCACTTCTGTCTCATAAATGCATGATTCCTTCACATCAACAGTTTAAAATGTCCCTCAAGACTTACCTTTTTCATAAAGAGTTTGGGGACGAATAAAGCAGAGACAGGAGCTGTCAAGTTGTGCTGAGTGCGCTGGAGGCATTACAGAACATTCTCTCCTCTCTCTATCCCACCCCATCCCCTAAGAATTATCGCTTTGCCCTCTTAAATATATTAAACCTAATCTTTGTACACTGTTTTGACGGTTTGTCCTGAAAGCAGCAAATCAAATAAAAAGCAAACTTGAAACATGAACACATCAAAGTCTCTTAATGTGAGTTCACTTTTGAATACAGTCATCAAAATGTATAATGCAGTGGAACTTGCCGACTTGCAACTGAGAACTATAGATCAGGATAGGAGGGCTGACGGAGTTAATACAATAGTCAACCAGCAGTGAGATGTGGATAGATATTGCTACAAGCAACAGCAAAAAATCTGGCCTTCCACCTACAACCAAATCTGCAGCATGCGAGTACTGCGGCAAGATACATAGATGAGAGATATTGCCCAGCATAAGGAAAAATATGGCAGCCCTGCTGTGATCCAGATCATTTTCTGTGAGTGTGCCTATCAAGCAGGAAGAAAACAGCAAGTTGGAAGAGATATCAGATCTAGAAGATACAGACTTGCTCAGCAGTGATGCAATTTATATCACCCCTCAAAAATAAAGTGAATAAAGCAACAAAAACAGTTTGTCAATCTTAAAATGAATAATGTGGGGAAATCTTGTCAGCTGGACACTGAGGCAACATCTCTGAAAGAAAGCATGAGGCTGACACTAAAGGAACCCCTGCAACCAAGCAGGACCAAACCAAAGCTACTGTAGAGACCCTGCTTTAAAAGTGCTCTTGGGGACGGCTGAGGAGAGATATGATTGAAGTCTACAGAATCCTGAGTGGAGTAGAACAGGTACAAGTGAATCGATTTTTCACTCCGTCAAAAATTACAAAAACTAGGGGGACACTCGATGAAGTTACAGGGAAATACTTTTAAAACCAATATTTTTTCACTCTGAGAATAGTTAAGCTATGGAATGCGTTGCCAGAAGTTGTGGTAAGAGCGGATAGCGTAGCTGGTTTTAAGAAGGGTTTGGACAGTTTCCTGGAGTCCATAGTCTGTTATTGAGAAAGACAAGGGGGAAGTCACTGCTTGCCCTGAATTGGTAGCATGGAATGTTGCTACTCTTTGGGCTTTGGCCAGGTACCAGTGACCTGGATTGGCCACCGTGAGAACAGGCTACTGGGCTTGATGGACCATTGGTCTGACCCAGTAAGGCTATTTTTATGCTCTTGCTATGACATCACTGGTTACTACAGAGAAGTTTCCCCTGGGTCCACTATTGTTATCAGGGGAAAAAGTTGGTTTTGGAGAAAACTTGCCAGGGGAATAACCCTATGCTCATTTCAAATTCTTCTTTGCTTCTGCAGCTGATAACCTACATGTGAGGGGAGAATCCATCCAGCCCAAAGGCCCTAGCCTGCTAAGCCCAAACAAGTATAGGATATACAGATACCTGGCTGTTCTAGTCAAAAATAATATACAGTAAAACC
Organism: Geotrypetes seraphini; assembly: GCF_902459505.1. Lineage (NCBI taxonomy): Eukaryota > Metazoa > Chordata > Amphibia > Gymnophiona > Dermophiidae > Geotrypetes > Geotrypetes seraphini. The sequence goes on from NC_047087.1 coordinate 198,312,518, forward strand.
TTGGATTGCAAGTAACTTGGTTTGCAAGTGTTTTGCAAGACAAGCAAAACATTTGATTAAATTTTAACTTGATATACCAGCAAGGTCTTGCAATACAAGTACTTACAGTATACAGTACACGCATCATATCATCACAACTGAGCCGATGGTGGTTTTCTCTCTCTCTCTGACGCTGCAGGAGTGTAGTGACTGTTCTAAACCAGCAAGGTCTTGCAATACAAGCACATATAGTATTTTGTATTAATGTTTTTGGGTTGTGGAACAAATCGTCTGGAGTTTCCATTATTTCCTATGGGGAAATTCGCTTTGATATACGAGTGCTTTGGATTACAAGCATGCTTCCGGAACGAATTATGCTCGCAAACCAAGGTATGACTGTATAAGGACAAATCTAGGAGCACATACTGTAGGTGTGACAGCAATTGTTTAAGCTCGGGGACAGGGATTTCTATGTGCCCACTCCCAGGACCAAGTAGTAAAGGAGACTCTGGGCACAGTTGTGCATTTCCAGCAAGTTGATCAGGACCACCTATCATTTATGTAGATTCCTGAAACAGCTCTACAGCCTGAAGAAACCAGAACTGCTTACAATTATAGGTTCCCTGAGGCCCACACATCCATCCAGGACCAAACTACCTAAATCACTGCTAAGGAGTTTCAGAATCCTTGAGTCTCTCAGTACTACTATCAACTAATACTGTAAGTGACAATCTTCTTTGAAATATACTTGAGACAGTGGCATAGTAAGGGGGTGGGGGGGGCTGGGGTGGACCACCTGGGTGCTATCTTGGTGTGGCACCGACATCTCTCCGCCCCCCCAAGCCATGCTCGCACCCTCCCTTCCCCATCCCCACCCCCTCCTCCACCTCCACCTCTTTAAATCTTCACCAGCACGAGTAACTGGACGGAGAAGCTGTTTGTGCTGGTGAAGATTTAAAGAGGTATGTGGCGGAGGGAAGGTGTGAGTATGGCATGGGAGGCGGGGAAGGAGCATGGGTAGTGCAGAAGGACTAGGGGGCGTCTCCTAACCTCGCTACGCCACTGATTTGAGCTACCGTGTTTCCACGAAAATAAGACTGTCATATTAATTTTGGGCCCAAAAAACGCACCAGGTCTTATTTTCGGGATATGCATATGATCACCTCTCCCTTCCTCTTCTTCACCCCAATTCTTCCTCTTTCGTTTCTCTCCCCCACATGTGCAGCATCTTTTCTCCCCTCCCTCATGCAGCAGGACCCTTGCCCAGCTTCTATCCTTCCCTCCCTCCCATCCCTTGTGCAGCATCCCTTGAGCACCTCCCGCCCCCACTGCACAGCCGAACCCCTGCTGACCCTCCATCCTTCCCTCCCCGCCGACCGCGAGCGAACTCTACCTTCAACCAAAGCAGCGTCGGGCCGGCAGCACTCTAAACAGGCTGCTTTGGCCTTGTCCGTCAGGGATTTCATTCTGTGGCAGAGTGAAATCCCTGAAGGACAAGGCCAAAGCAGCCTGTTTAGAGTGCTGCTGGCCCGACGCTGCTTTAGATCAAGGTAGGGCTCACTCACAGTTGGTGGGGAGGGAAGGATGGAGGGTCAGCAGGGGTTTGGCTGTGCGGTGGGTCGGTAGCAGTAGGGGGAGGGGTTTGAAGTTGCTGCCAGTGAATCCCGCAGTGCTGAATATTGGAGTATAATTTTGACCCGCCCTCGAGATAGCTGGCTTGCAGTTATGTGCTAACCACGAATCTTCCGGTTGTCTTCCACTAAATATTTAAGAATAGCTGGCTAATTGCGATTTAACTGGTCAGTGGCTCTCACCAACCATTTAAATCATTTTGAATATCAGGGGGTATATACAGTAAATAGGACTGATCAAAATCAATCAAGAGTAATAAACTAATACTTGCTTGTGGAAGGGCAGAATATCACCCCACCATGAAGCACACCTTCAGAACTTCATAGATATGACAATTAAGTGCATTTCCTTGTATAGAACTGTAATGACACCAGACATCAAGGGCCCGATTCTGGAAGCGGCACCTGGCGCATCTAGAATCGCATCTTTTTTTATTTTTTTTTTTAACATAGTGCCTTAAATGTAGGCTAGCATTTTAAGACACTGGTCTCGTGCCAATGGAGGTACATAGGGACACCTACGGATGCCAAAGGCTACTTCCGGTGCAAACCACTCCCATGCCAGCCTTAGGTGTTCCTATGCACCTTCATGGGCGCAAGACGGATGCCTATGAACAGTGCCTGCATTTTTTTAAAAATGTGCATCCCGATTGGTTCGTTAGATGGTAGGAGGACGCCATTTGGTGAATTTGGCCCCCAAGTCCCCATTGTTGGTGTATCATTGAAATTAATTAGAAGTATCATGTTAGGCAATATTTTAAAGAACTGATTTTAAAAATTCCTTTTCCAAAATAGCAGCTTTGTTTGGCAAGGAATTAATAATAAAGAGGTTGATGGAACTCAATGTCCAGCTAAAAGATAACTGGTCAAAAGTAGGACTACCAATATTCAACAGTATCCAGACAAAGATATCAGTTAAGCTGAGCTACACAAATAGTAGGTATAAGTTATCTAGTTTTCTTTATCTGAGTAAATTCAGTGGCTTTGACTTACTTCAGTGACTTTGATTCACTCTTTAAATATCTGCCAATGTTAGCCGGATAACTTCTCTGGTTAACTTTAAATGGATGAAGCATCACTGAATATTGACCTCAAAATTCTTATTACTTCAAACCCTTCTTCAGGTATGTGAAAGGGAAACAACCAGCCAGAGAGGAAGTGGGACCACTGGACGACGGAGACAGGAAAGGAGCGATAAAGGAGGAAAAAGAGATAGCTGAAAGGTTAAACAAATTCTTCTCGTCGGTCTTCACCAGAGAGGACACATCCAATATCCCAGAACCCGAGGTGATTATAAATGGAGAACACAACGAAAGGCTGGTACAACTAGAGGTAAGCATAGAGGATGTCCACAGACAGATAGACAGACTAAAGAGTGACAAATCACCAGGCCCAGATGGCATCCACCCAAGGGTACTAAAAGAACTGAAAAACGAAATAGCAGAGACACTTCGCCAAATATGTAACCTCTCCCTAAAAACTGGGGAGATCCCAGAGGACTGGAAAATAGCAAATGTCACGCCCATCTTTAAGAAGGGATCAAGGGGTGACCCGGGAAACTACAGGCCTGTGAGCTTGACCTCGGTTCCTGGAAAGATGATGGAAGCAATGGTAAAGGACACAATCTGCGAACACATAGAAAACAATGGACAATTGAAGGCAAGCCAGCATGGCTTCTGCAAGGGAAGGTCGTGCCTCACGAACTTGCTGTACTTCTTTGAGGGAATAAACAGTCAGATGGATAAGGGGGAATCCATAGACATCATTTACCTTGACTTCCAAAAAGCCTTCGACAAGGTACCTCACGAACGGCTACTTAAAAAACTGTGGAACCACGGGGTGCAAGGGGATATCTACCGATGGATCAAACACTGGCTAGCGGGCAGGAAACAGAGGGTTGGAGTCAAGGGCCAATACTCAGATTGGCAATGGGTCACGAGCGGAGTTCCGCAGGGGTCGGTGCTGGGACCTCTACTATTCAATATATTTATTAACGATCTGGAGACGGGGACAAAATGTGAGGTTATCAAATTTGCTGATGACACCAAACTCTGCAGCAGGGTTAGAAACACGGAAGACTGCGAAGACCTACAAAGGGACCTAACGAGACTGGAAGACTGGGCAAAAAAGTGGCAAATGAGTTTTAACGTAGAGAAATGCAAGGTCATGCATGTAGGGAAAAAGAACCCGATGTTCAACTACAAAATGGGGGGAACACTGCTAGGGGTGAGTAACCTGGAAAGGGACCTGGGGGTGATGGTCGACTCATCACTGAAACCATCGGTGCAATGTGCGACAGCCTCAAAGAAAGCAAACAGAATGCTGGGCATCATCAAAAAGGGTATCACGACCCGGACGAAGGAAGTCATCATGCCGCTGTATCGCGCAATGGTGCGCCCGCACCTGGAGTACTGTGTTCAATACTGGTCGCCGTACCTCAAGAAGGACATGGCGGTACTCGAGGGAGTGCAGAGGAGGGCGACTAAGCTGATAAAAGGTATGGAAAATTTTCCATACGCTGACAGGTTAAAAATGCTGGGGATGTTCTCCCTGGAGAAAAGGAGACTTAGAGGGGACATGATAGAAACCTTCAAAATCCTAAGGAACATAGAGAGAGTAAATAAGGACAGATTCTTCAAACTGAGAGGAGCCACAAGCACTAGGGGTCACTCGGAGAAATTGAAAGGGGACAGGTTTAGAACAAATGCTAGAAAATTCTTTTTTACACAGAGGGTGGTAGACACATGGAACGCGCTTCCGGAGGAAGTGATAGGCCAGAACTCTGTACAAGGATTCAAGAAGGGTTTGGATAGGTTCCTGGAGGATAAGGGGATAGAGGGGTACAGATAGAACTTGAGGTAGGTTATAGAAGTGGTCAGAAACCACTTCACAGGTCGCAGACCTGATGGGCCGCCGCGGGAGCGGACCGCTGGGCGAGATGGACCTCGGTCTGACCCAATGGAGGCAACTTCTTATGTTCTTATGTTCTTATGTTCTCACTAAGTCTGATAGTCCACAAAAACAGTATGTATAAGCTCATATACAGAATTAGGTTAAGGCCTATCCAAGCAAGTCGAAGCTGCTGGACTGGATTACAAAACTGACTAAGGGAAACTACCATAATTATGAAACAAAAACAGCTCAGGTGAGAAGACTCTGGAGTAATCTAAGATCGGAACTAATTAAGATAGAGAAAAATACACCAGGCATATTCTTAGTTGCCAATATCGTCATGGAGGACAAGGATGCATAACTAGCAGAACCACCACTAGGTAGGGACATGGGAAACCAGGAAGGAAACTGTACAGAAGGGTACAGACTTTTTCACTAGATCTAAAAGTAACCTAATTCAAAATTACAGAGGACTAGACTAAGACTAAAACTTCCCTCTTTGCCTTTCTTTCTTGCAGAAACAAAACATCCAGTCATTCTGCTTTTCTAATGCTTTAAAAAAAAAAATGCAACAATTGAACTCACAACTCAGAGCTCAGTTCACTGAATTCAAAATAATGCAAAGTTTGATTTGGCCAGGCATTGCACTAGCTGTGTTCAGCTGCTGCTTTAATTTCACCAAAATAACACTTTGGCATTGAGCCCTACTTGCAAACTGTAGTCCCACTAACAGTGATGCAGTCTGATTTAAAATCCCTTCAACTTCTCTGACAGCGTTTAAAAAAAGATATGAGAATAATTTGACACTGTTTGTTGTTGTTTTTTTAACAGCCTTTCCCAGATCAGACTCAGCTGTCGGTCTGCGGTATCATGTGCCTTCTCCTCTCCCAATGTGCACACAGCTAGTAATTTGAAATAAATTCTCCTAGCTCACCTAGCAGAGATAGCTAGTTTTCTGTTTTTCTGAGAGAGATGCTTTGGAGCCTACATTTCAAGAAGTTTGTGAAGAAATAGGTAAAAGACAAGTGGAAAAGTGCTAATTAATGACCTGTGAGGAAATGTGGAGAACTAGATGGGCCATTTGGCCTTTATCTGCCATCATGTTTCTATGTTTCTAACCTAGAGAATGATGTGAAGGGGAATTTTTGATATGACATCTAAATCCGAGTTTGGGTGTTTTGCAGAAAACATTCTAAAATCCAGTAGTGAATATGGCCATTTTCAAAACAGGAAAATATCTATCTTTTTGTTCTCCAACAGTCATTCCAGCCAAAATTCATATTTCCCACCAGAATTCAAATCTGTGACCAACAAACTTTCCCGCCAACATTCAAATTCATGTTCAACAGACCTTCCTGTTCTCCATCAGGTCAGTGAACCCAGTATATATAAAGACAAACTGCAGACCTCACAGCATACCCTGAAAAAGCTACATCATGATGACTAAAACATCGGTTCTACCTACCCAGATGTGGCGAGACCCAGAAAACAGCAACAATCATCTATCTTTTGTTTCAGAAATGACCATTTCTTAGATGTATTTGTGCTCCGTGCATCTATCTTTGTGAATCACTTCTCACACAAACAAGCTATTGGGATTTAGAAGGGACTAGCAATCTTAGTAGAATGGCCACACAGACATCCCAGCAGAGCAGTGGAGCACCCTAGGGGACACTGCAATGAACTTCACATAAAAAGACTCAGCACGGAGCACAAATACATCTAAGAAATGGTCATTTCTGAAACAAAAGATAGATGATTGTGTTTAGGAAAAAAAAGTATTTACTTGTGAACATGGTACTTTGCGGACCCTGGGTTTCAGATAGCCAAAGTTTCTGGACCTTGGCTCAAATTATTTAAGTAGCCCTGCCATATAGAAATTTGCTGGGCTCAGGAACCCACTACCTTGAGAGAGTGTAAAGCATCCATTCAGATCACAGGCAAGGAAGAGCTCAATGTTCACAAAAAAGCTGAGCTCTTAAATTTAAAGCCTTATTTTGCATCGGTGCTCATGGAAAATGGGATGTTTAAGTTGGGTTGTAAGGACGCCAGCAAATGTATGTGCACTTGATAAGAGGAGATAACTGGCTACTCTCCATTAGGAATACAACATAGGTGGAATACGATACAGGTATTATGTGTGCAAATAAGTAGGATTTAGTCAAAATATAGTACATGATACTAGTATTACCGTATTTTTCACTCCATAAGAAGCACCTGACCATAAGATGCACCCTAAATTTAGAGGAGGAAAACAAGAAAAAAAACCATTCTGAACCAAATTCTCCCTGCCATGCTCTGCACCCAACCCCACACTCCTTGCCAGGCTCTGCACCCTGTCCCCCCTCCCTGCTAGGATTTGTATCATACCCCGCCTCTGGTGGTCTAGTAGTAGGCAGGGACAGGGCACAGATGTCAAGGCAGAAAACTTTTTAAAATATGCAATGTCACCTCAGTAACAACTATAGAAAAATAAGACAAATATAGTGCAAAATATAGATAGCAGATATAAATTCTCAAAACTGACACATTTTGATCACTAAATTGAAAATAAAATCATTTTTCCTACCTTTGGTTGTCTGGTGATTTCTTTCTTTCCTTCCTCAGGCCCAACAATTGTCCCTTCCTCCCTCCCTCTTCCTATGACACCCCCTCAATGCCTTCCAGCCTTTGTCCTCTTCCTCCCTCCCCCCCCCCCCCCCGTTGTCTGGTAATTTCTTTCTTTCTCTTTTTCTTTCCTTCCTCAAGCCCAACAATTGTCCCTTCCTCCCTCCTGCCCTCCTATGTTCCCCTTACTGCCTTCCAGTCTTTGTACTCTTCCTCCCCCTGTTGTTTGGTGATTTTTCTTTCTTTCCTTCCTTGAGCCCAACAATTGTCCCTTTCTTCCTTCCTTCTATGTTCCCCTCACTGCCTTCCAGCCTTTGTCCTCTCCCCCCCAACTCAGGCCCAACAATTACCAGTATCCCTTCCTCCATCCCTCCTATGTTTCCCTCACTGCCTTTCAGCCTTTGTCCTCTTCTGCCCCCTCCCCCAAGCCCGCCTGCCCGCTGAATTTAATTACCTCCTGCTGCTGCCACTGTGAGGATACGTCAACGAAATAGCAGCGGCAGTAGGGGGGTTGGACTCCTGGCTCAGCAGCGGATCGAGGGACAAGCGGGGAGCTGGCATGGAACGAATTGCTGGGAAGGGCCATTGGCTGGCCCGGACTTTCAGTCCGACGTCAGAATTGATGTCGGGGGCAAGGCTTCTGGGCCGGCGGCGTGCAATCGCTGCACCTGCCTGGCCTTTCCCTTCCTCTACTTATGTTGGCATTGAGAGACCAGGAGCAGAGGCAGCAAGCGGCGGTCGAAATAAGGTAACGGCTGGGGGTGGGGGGGAGGTGGTTGGGTATTCGCTCCATAGGACGCACCCTTTTTTCCACCCACTTTTTTGGGGAAAAAAGTACATCTTATGGAGCGAAAAATACGCTATATGTGTATATACATAGGATGATTGATTATGGTACAAATGTGTCTGTATTCAAAACCATCTCAAAAAAACGCTGACTCTGTATTGTAACACCATTTCAGAAGCTCATGTAAACTGCTCTGAATTGACTCCCCAGCATAAGCATAAACATGTATAGAGGGAGAAGTGATTTTAAAAGAGCAGTATTACACTAGTGCAGTTGTTCAGTTAACATACTTCACATCGCATGGGGATCTGAGGCTCCTTCCCCTTTGAGAGTATTGATACACTAAAGTAGTCTAAAGACAAGGAAGAGGACTTTCACTGCCATTTCTCCTTGACAAAGTTATATTTAAAGAAAAGAGTATTAAAGAGAGGTCTGTTACCTAATCCCCTGGCTTTTTTCCTCATACAGTATAGTGAGCCAGCTGGAAAATTCCTTGATGTATATCATTAGCCAAGTGCTGGGGAACATTGTATCCCAGCATGATAACACAAAATCAATTACTATGGGACACTACTTCTTTTCATTTCAACGGCATTACTAGATATACACAGCACTGTTCCCTATCTAACAGAGCTTGCAATCTATTCAAGATAGCCAAACAGGAGAAATAAAGGATTAGGGCGGTATATTTATTATGGGAATTATTAAAATATGAGCATTTGAAAGGTGAATAAAAGGATTAAGAGTTAAAGCAGCCCCCAAAAGGTAGACTTTTTGCCTAGATTTAAATAGGATCATAGATAGAGCATGACCTAAAGACATACCGTTTATACTCAAATATAAACTGGAATTTTGGGGCCAAAAAATTGGCCCAAAAATGGGGATCCTGGTTTTTATTCGAGCCAATACACCCCCCCTTCCAAGATTTTTGCAGGCTGCTGCCGCCGCCATTCACCCTGCCACCCTCCCTGTCCTAGACTCAGGCGACAATTCGCAGGAACCATTAAGGAATCCGCTCAGCACTGAGCAGCAATGCAAAATTGCGCGCCTGCTTGTGCTTCTTCTCAGCGGCCGAAGACACGGCAGCCAGTTAACAGTGGGGCAGGAACTTGGAAAGTTCGCTCCTGCCTGCTGCTCCTCCATGAACAGACACGGCAGCCAGTTAGCAGCGAGGCAGTAACTTGGAAAGTTCGCACTTGCCTATTGCACCTCCATCGACAAGCATCAGTAGAGGTATGAGCCTGAGTCTAGGGCAGGGAGGGCAGCAGGGTGCAGAGCCTGGGAGTTAGGGAGGGTGCAGAGTCTGATGGGGGAGGGAAGGAAGGGTGCTGGGTGCAGAGTCTGACAGGGGAAGGAGGGAAGGAAGGAAAGGGTTGGGTGCAATGCCTGACAGGGGAGGGAGGGAAGGGTGCTGGGTGCAGTGTCTAGCAGAAAGGGAGCTCGGTGCAGAGCCTGACAGGGCAGGGCCCTTGAATATTAAGCAGCCTGACTTATATTTGAGTCAACCATTTTTCCTCATTCTTATGGGGAAAATTGGGGTCTCGACTTATATTCGAGTATATATGGTATATACCAGTGATCTCAAGCTCAAACCCTTTGCAAGGCCACATTTTGGATTTGTAGGTACTTGGAGGGCCTCAGAAAAAAATAGTTAATGTCTTATTAAAGAAATTAAAACTTTGCATGAGGTAAAACTTGTTATAGTTCATAAATATTTCCTTTTGGCTAAGTCTTAATAATAATATTGTCATTTATACCTAGAGACGTATGATCAAGAAACGGTTTTATTTTACTTTTGTGATTATGATAAACATACTGAGGGCCTCAAAATAGGATCTGGCGGGCCACATGTGGCCCCCAGGCCGCGAGTTTGAGACCTCTGGTATATACTGTTCTCATAATATGTAACCGTGCTAGTTAAACTAGCCTAATATCCAAAGGAAGACTCACTTTTCTTACTTTCCAGTAGTTTATTGCAAACAAGTAAAACAGAGAACATATTTTCTGGGTTTTACTAAACCGCTGTAGAGATTTCTACCTCGGGCTAGCGAGTTAAATGCTCTGACGCTCATAGGATTCCTATGAACACTGACCTCCCCAGCCCAAGGCAGAAACCTCTAGCACCATTTTGTAAAACGAGTCCATTATCTTTACTCATTTAGTTTCTCTTGAAATATTTTATGTCCTATTTTCACGTCTTCTCTGCATGAGGCATTGTAGTTTTCATTTGCCTGCATCCCCTCCTCCTACTTTTGACAGGCCCTCTTTTTAGAGACACCAATCTCCTGCTCAGATTATATTGTATTCTGGATGCAGCAGGAATGTGTCAACACTATTCGATGCTGAGCAGCACTACAGTACTGAACTTCACTTGTCTGTAAACAAGAGAGCAAAAACTTAAGATTTTTATTTTATTTATTTAAAATATTTATAATCCACTTAATGAAGTAAGCGACTCACAAACTCACATTTACAATATCATTAGACAAAATCACATTCATCGGACTTTACAAAACAACATTTTATTTATTTTTTTTTTTATTATTTGTTTATAGAGTTTTACAATATTTCCAAGCTTATACATCTTGTACAGTAAAGTGAGATCAAACAACATATTAAAAAAAATCCAAAATTAACATTTACTACAAGGAAATACTAAACTAGTTAATCTCACACTAGTCCTCAATATTATTGGATCCATAATTAAGAGTAGAACATATATAATTCGAATTAATTAAATAAGAAAAAAATTCCTTATCTGGCTAAAGTGCAGGGAGCTAACTTTCCATGGACGTTCTTATGGTGTTATTCCTTTTTCTAGACGTTTCATTGAGAGAAAACTAATCAGTTGAGATGGCTCTGTAAATATATACTTCAATGATAAATATCTAACTACACATTTACATGGATATCTCAAAAAGAAAATACCCCCTATTTGAGTCACTCCAGGTTTTAGAATTAAAAATTATTTCCTTCTTTTTTGAGTCTCTCTAGAGACATCAGGGAAAATCTGAATATGCTGCCCCAGGAAGTCTTTGGATCTATTTTTTAAAAAAACTTTTAATATCCAATCCTTGTCTGGAGCCAAAGCAACAGACAACAAGAGAGTAGCTGGAACAGCCAATTCTCTATCTGATTGTTCCAGTATTGCCGAAATGTCCAATGACCTCTCCCGGGGTTCCTCAATTTTTTCTTCTTCTTTGAATTGGGACTTAGTAGGTAGGTAATACACTCTTGTAAGAGGAGGTAAGGAGTTTTCAGGAATTTCCAAAATTTCCATAAAATACCTTTTCACCATTTCTCTAGGAGAAGTTGACAGGATCCTTGGAAAATTTATAAATCTCAAGTTATTTATTCGACCATTATTCTCCTGCACTTCCAACTTCTTCCTGAGTAATATATTATCTTTAACCAACATATCTTGATTTTGTTTCAATAACATTAGCTCCTTATTTGTATTTTGTGTCTCTGTTTTAAATTGTGACATGTCCTGCTTTAAAACTTTTATTTCTTCCTTTTGTTCTTTTAATTCTTTATCCAAATTTTTTATTTGAGGATTTAAGGAATTCCCCAAATTCACTACCAAGTCCCATAATGCTTCGAGTGTGACTGTAGGAGGTTTTGTAGGTGAGAAAAGTTGTAATGGTGTAGTATCTAAATGTTCTGAAATTAGCTTTACCTCAGTGACGTCTTGTATTCCTCCAACCTCTGTTGTCCCGGTCGCAAGTCCCGTTGTCATATTCGGCGAGCCCTCCATACTAGCCTCTGTGGACAGAGAAGAAACCACCTCCTCAGGTGGATTCTGGTCCCGTGGGGAGCTGGCAGCTTGCGGCGTCGGTTGGAGGGGTGGCGTCCTAACGTCGGGGCTAAGAGTGATATCATGCTCAGGGGAACCCACCGCACTACTCTCCGGCGGTGTCCCCAACGAGCTAGCACCCGATCCTTCTTGTTCCCTTTGTAGGCGTCGGAGAAAATCATCAATAGTGACCACTGGGGTTAAGGGTCGCCGGGAGGCTCCTCCGGTGTTCCTTCCTCGTCTTTTTGGCATTATTAGAAAAGAAAAAACTTCAACGATGTCCTCACTTCAGCCGACATGGAATAAACATCTTAGATCCAATAATAGGGAGCAGGATCCGATCCGGGTCTATGTGCCCCGAATGAAATTGCCCACTGCTGGCTCCCGGACTCCACGTGGCTCCTAAGGGGCTCCCAAGGGGCCTTGCGTGCCCCTTCGGCCACACCCTGCGGCCGCGCGGCTGCGGCCACAACCGCAGCAGCGGCTGCTTTTCAATGTTATCGGAGACGGACCCAGTGACGTCAGGGGTCCGTCTCTGCGAGTGCCTGTCAGCGCCGCCGACCAGGAAAAAGAAGAAAGAAAGCCGCCGCTGTTCAATCCGGGACCAGCTACGGGACACCCCACACTCTCCTCCAGTCCGGTAAACTGCTCCCCCAAAACAACATTTTAAAATCCTAGCCTTACTACCCAGAAATCAAATTGCTCTAATCTCTTGTCTTCTAATTCTAATTCCATCATCTCACTTTTAAACATAGTTTATCAATATTAAGTAAAAGCCTGTTTTAAGCAGTTTCCTAAACTGTATGACATTTTCACAAAATCGTATTTCACCAGGTATCTTGTTCAATAAAACTGGACCTGCAACTGAAAAAGCAATGTTACTTACCGTAACAGTTGTTATCCAGGGACAGCAGGCAGCTATTCTCACTAGTGGGTGATGTCATCAGACAGAGCCCCGGTACGGACGTCTCACAAGCACGTGTTGCTTGTAGAAACTTAAAAGTTTCTAGATGCCCGCACCGCGCATGCGCCGGTGCCTTCCCGCCCGGAGATCCGGGCGTGTCTCCTCAGTTCAGGTAGCTAGCCTGAGAAGCCAACCCAGGGGAGGTGGGTGGGACGTGAGAATAGCTGCCTGCTGTCCCTGGATAACAACTGTTACGGTAAGTAACATTGCTTTATCCCAGGACAAGCAGGCAGGTATTCTCACTAGTGGGTGACCTCCAAGCTAACCTCAGTGGGATGGAGGGGGAGTTGGCGACTTAAGAGAATAAATTTTTCAATACTGTTTGGCCAAACTGTCCATCCCGTCTGGAGAGAGTATCCAGACAATAATGTGAGGTGAATGTGTGAACCGAGGACCAGGTGGCAGCCTTACAAATTTCCTCGATTGGTGTTGATCTGAGGAATGCTACTGAGGCTGCCATTGCTCTGACCTTATGGGCTGTGACCTTACAAGGAAGTGATAATCCAGCCTGGGCATAGCAGAAAGAGATACAAGCCGCCATCCAATTAGAGATGGTGCGCTTTGATACGGGTCTTCCCAACTTATTAGGATCGAAGGAGACAAAAAGTTGAGGAGTGGTTCTGTGTGGCTTGGTGCGATCCAGGTAGAAAGCCAAAGCACGTTTACAGTCTAGAGTGTGAAGGGCCGATTCTCCGTGGTGAGAATGGGGCTTAGGGAAGAATACTGGAAGTACAATGGATTGGTTGAGATGAAATTCGGAGACCACCTTAGGCAGGAATTTCGGGTGAGTGCGGAGGACCACCTTGTCATGATGGAATACTGTGAATGGTGGATCCGCCATCAATGCCTGGAGTTCGCTGACTTTGCGAGCGGACGTAAGGGCTACAAGAAAAAGCACTTTCCAGGTGAGATACTTAAGAGGGGCCCTGTTGAGTGGTTCAAACGGGGGCTTCATGAGACGGGAAAGGACTACATTGAGGTCCCAAACTACTGGGGGTGGTTTGAGAGGAGGGTTAACATGGAAGAGTCCTTTCATAAATCTGGCGACCACCGGATGGGCCGAGAGGGGTTTCCCTTGTAGGGGCTGGTGGAACGCCGCAATAGCGCTCAGGTGGACTCGTATGGATGTAGACTTGAGCCCAGATTGAGATAGGTGTAGGAGATAGTCCAGCACGGAGGATAAGGAAGCTCGCTGAGGTTCCTTTGATTTAGAAACACACCATGAGGAGAATCTAGTCCATTTCTGGGAGTAGCATTGTCGAGTGGTGGGCTTCCTGGAAGCTTCCAAGACCTCCCTCACTTCTTGTGAGAATTGGTGAGGGGTTACGTTGAGAGGAACCAAGCTGTCAGGTGGAGAGACTGCAGGTTGGGATGAAGCAGTGATCCTTGATGTTGAGTAAGTAGTGAAGGAAACACTGGAAGTGGTACTGGTTCCCTGCTGCTGAGTTGAAGTAGGAGGGAGAACCAAGGTTGTCTGGGCCACCGAGGAGCTATTAGAATCGTGGTAGCCCGTTCGAGTTTCAGCTTGACCAGAGTCTTCTGGATCAGCGGGAATGGTGGGAACGCATATAGAAATCGTTTCCCCCAGTTCAGTAGAAAAGCATCTGCCTCGAGGCGATGAGGAGTGTAGATCCTGGAGCAAAACTGAGGCAGTTTGGAGTTGTGGGGAGCCGCAAAGAGGTCTATCTGAGGTGTCCCCCACTGCGTGAAGATTTGGTGAAGGGGGCTGGAATGGAGAGTCCATTCGTGCGGTTGTAGCAGACGACTTAGTTTGTCTGCTAAGACGTTGTTCTCCCCCTGAATGTAGACAGCTCTGAGGAAGGCGTTGTGGCGCACCGCCCAGTCCCAGACTCGTAGAGCTTCCTGGCAAAGGAGGGCCGAGCCCGTGCCTCCTTGCTTGTTGATATAATACATGGCGGCCTGATTGTCTGTGCGAATGAGGATCACCATGTCGTGAAGTAGGTGTTGGAAAGCTTGGAGCGCATTGAAGATGGCTCTGAGCTCCAGTAGATTGATTTGATGTAGTCTTTCCGCACTGGTCCAGAATCCTTGGGTGCGGAGACCATCCAGGTGGGCCCCCCATGCATAGTTCGACGAATCGGTTGTGAGAACTTTCTGATGGGGGGGGAGAGTGCAACAGCAAACCTCTGGATAGATTCGAAGAGGTCATCCACCAAAGTAGAGACTGCCGAAGAGCAGGTGTGACTAAGATGTGTTTGGTTAGTGGATCGGACGTCTGATTCCACTGTGATGCCAGGGTCCACTGGGGGATCCTGAGATGGAGTCTGGCAAAGGGTGTCACATGTACTGTGGAGGCCATATGGCCCAGGAGCACCATCAGTTGTCTCGCCGGTAGGGTTTGGCGAGTAGACACCGACTGGCAGAGATGGAGAAGGGACTCCATGCATTGCAGAGGCAGGAATGCTCGGAGTCGAGTGGTGTCCAGGACCGCTCCGATGAAGGGGAGGGACTGGGTGGGTTGTAGATGAGACTTGGAAAAGTTGATCTCGAAGCCCAAATTCTGGAGGAAGTAGGTTGTAGCCAAGACCGCCGAAGTGACCTCTGGGGCTGACGGGGCTTTGATGAGCCAGTCGTCGAGGTATGGGAACACCTGTAGACCCCTGTCTCGGAGTGCCGCGGCCACTACCACCAGGCACTTTGTGAAGACTCTGGGGGACGAAGAGAGGCCGAATGGTAGCACTCGATACTGTAGGTGCAGATTTCCCACCCAAAATCTGAGGAACTTTCGGGAGGCCAGGTGAATGGGGATGTGAGTGTAGGCCTCCTTGAGATCCAGGGAGCATAACCAGTCGTTCTGCTCGAGGAGGGGGTATAGAGAAGCCAAAGTCAACATGCGAAACTTCTCTTTGACCAGAAACTTGTTGAGGGCCCGAAGGTATAAAATGGGTCGCAGATCGCCCGTTTTCTTCGGGACGAGGAAGTACCGGGAGTAAAACCCTCGGTTCAACTGGTCTGACGGGACCGGCTCGACAGCCCGAAGCTGAAGTAAGGTTTGGACTTCCTGAAGGAGAAGGGCGGTCTGTGTCGAGCTTGAAGGATACTCTCTTGGAGGATGGTCCGGGGGGACCCGATGGAAGTGAAGAGAGTATCCTTCTCTTATGATGGTAAGGACCCATAGGTCCGTGGTTATGGCCTCCCATCGATGGTAAAAAAGATGGAGGCGGCCCCCTATGGGAGAGGCTGAGGGGTGCAGAACGGTGTCGGTTATGCTCCCAGGAGGGGAGTCAAAAGGGCTGGGGAGCCTTAGGTGCAGCCGGTGGCTGAGGTTTTTGCTGAGACTTCTGTGGAGGTTGTCTCTTTGCAGGTTGTCTCGCAGCAGGCGTTTGTCTGGGCATGTAACGCCGCTGGTAAATCAGGGGTGGCCTGGAAGGTCGAGACTGTTGAGGTTTGGGTTTGGGCCGCAGGATGGATTGAAAAGATTTTTCGTGATCCGACAGCTTCTTGGTAACAGTTTCGATAGACTCATCGAACAGGTCAGCTCCCGCACATGGTACGTTGGCGAGTCTGTCCTGGAGGTTGGGATCCATATCGATTGTACGGAGCCATGCCAGGCGACGCATGGCTACCGCGCTTGCGGCAGCACGTGCCGAGAGTTCGAATGCATCGAAGGAGGATTGCATCAGCTGGAGGCGTAATTGGGAGAGGGAGGCTACCACTTCCTCGAACTCGAATCGAGCTTGGGTGTCTATGAACGGAGTGAACTTGCGGAGCACGGCAAGAAGAACTCCAGATAGGAAGAGAAAAAGAAATTGTAGTTCAGCACCCGTGACGCCATCATGGAGTTTTGATAGAATTTTCTACCAAATTTGTCCATCGTTCTCCCCTCTCGGCCCGGCGGTACAGAGGCGTAGACCTGAGAGGGATGAGAGCGTTTAAGAGAGGACTCAACCAGTAGGGATTGGTGGGAGAGTTGAGGGCCCTCAAACCCTTTATGGTGCACGATGCGGTATCGAGCATCGAGTTTGCTGGGAATCGCCGGTATGGAGTACGGTGTTTCGAAACACTGCATGAAGGTCTGATCCAGCAATTTATGCAGGGGGAGCCGAAGCGACTCCGTTGGAGGGTTGGGTAAATGCATGGTGTCCAGATACTCTTTGGAGTATCGGGAGCCCGTGTCAAGGGTCACATCCAGATCATCCGCCATTTGTCGGAGGAATGATGAGAAAGACAATTGATCCGCCAGCGTCGGTCTGTGGGACGGGCTGGAGGAGGAAGAGGCCTCCGGATCCATGGACATCGGGGAGTGACAAGGAGAATCGGGTACGGGTGTCTCCTCGTACTCCGGTCCCTCCGGGGGGGACACCTCTGATGAGGAGTATCCCATACGTTGCAGTTTTTTCTGCGGTGACACCTCCGAGTGGCGTGAAGAGTGCCAGGATGAGTGTCTTGATCGGTGCCCGTCTCGGTGGCGGGACGGGGATCGGGATCGTCTGTGCATCGCATGGTCTCCCGAGGCCCCCAGGTGGAGGATAGGGCTGGAAGCGGTGGATCGCAACTGGGGTTGCGATGCGGATTCTTGCGATGCTACCCAAGTCTGGTAAGGAGTACGGAAGAACTCTTCCTGACTATGCCCAGGGCTTTGAGTATCGATCGGAGGTCTGGTCCCATGTTGGCGCGGAGGCGTAATGGGCTCTAATGGCGGCATATCGGTAAGCGAGGCTTGCCGCATGGGCATCGCCGCCCTCCCCCGTTCGTCCTCGTCGGTTTTCGAGGTCGAACGGCGTGGAGGAGGGGGAGGGGGCGGACCGCCCCTTTGGACCGGTACCGGGAGGTCACCCTGTATGGCAGCGATGAGCCCGGGTCCGATGGTCTGCATGAGCTCAACGAATTGAGCTTCCAGCACGGACCGTAGCGAAGCCGATAAGGAGGGATCCACACCGAAAGGGGGTCCTCCTGCACGGTCATCGCGCTCCTTCGAGGTCGAGTGCTTCTGCTTAGTAGCTTTCGGCACTTTGATGACCACTGGTGGTACTGTGGAAGGAAGAGGCACCTGAACCGAGGAGACCGGGGCAGGCACCGACGTCGAGCTCGTGGATGTTGTCGGGATGAACGATGCCGGTTTCACCACACTCGATGCAGGAGGGGTCGATACCGGTTTCGCCCGAACCAGGGAGGTATCAGATGAAGTGGAGGCTGAAGGATCCTTAGCTGCGTCCATCTTGAACATCGATTCCCACAATAGGCAACGCCGTTTGAATGAGCGTGCCGTAAGGGTAGAGCAAGGCCTGCACGATTTCGGAATGTGGTCAGGACCCAAACACTGCAAACAGCGCCGGTGAGGGTCCGTGAGTGAAATCGCGCGTTGGCACTTGCTGCACTTTTTAAACCCGGTGATTGGCCGGGACATAGGCCGGAAAATCTCCGCTGCGAGGTCGAAGCCTGTGGGCCTGAGCCACGTGGCCGGCCCGTTCGACCCGCCGGAGGAAATAATCTTTTTTTTTTTTTTTTTTTTTTAAACTGAAAAAGAAATGTACTGTTAACTGTTAATTAAAAGAAAGCGAAAACGCGGACAAGGAAGGCAAATTTAACTGAATTCAGCTAGCGCATGATGAAGTTGAACTTCTCAGCTCCGCGGAAAGAAAAGAACTGAGGAGACACGCCCGGATCTCCGGGCGGGAAGGCACCGGCGCATGCGCGGTGCGGGCATCTAGAAACTTTTAAGTTTCTACAAGCAACACGTGCTTGTGAGAAGTCTGTACCGGGGCTCTGTCTGATGACATCACCCACTAGTGAGAATACCTGCCTGCTTGTCCTGGGATAAACAAGATTTCCTCGTATTTGCATATTTCGCTACATCCCTTTTCCGTATATCCAATAATATATCACTTTCTGATCTTAACGATTTACCTGGTCTGTACATTATCAAGAATTTTCTTAAATAATCAGGTATAATTTTGCATATCCCTTGTTGAATTATTTTCAAAGTTTTAAATTCTATTCGGAATTTAATTGGAATCCAATGCAATTTCTTTAAGACTGGAGTAATGTGCTCAAAACGAGCCGATCCCATCAACATTCGAGCTGCTGAATTCTAAACAATCTGCAATGCCCTCAAACAAACAGCAGGAAGTCCTAAACAGAATGCATTGCAAAAGTCAAGTTTTTGAGAGCACCATTGAGTGTAACACCTGTCTAAAGTCCCAACTGGTCAAAAAATTCTTCAGTTGTAATATCTTTCGCATTGTAAAATATGCAGCCTGTATCACTCTTGCTATTTGCGACTTTAGTGTCAATTTCTCATCAAGAATTATCCCCAGTATTTTAATCTCTTCCCTAATCTCAATCTGATGTTCATTCAGAGATACTTCACGGGGCCTTAAATGCTCATTGCATTCACCTGCTATCATTATTTCGGTTTAGACATTCAAAATAAATCCATTCTCATTTGTTTTGAAAAGCAAATTGCTATTTGTTCCAGGACTGAAATTCAACCAGATCTTTCAGGGTTACTTCTCAGATTTTGTTTGATTAAATTGCCTTCTGACTTCTACCTTGCTGACTGAGAAATAATGAATTATTTTAAGGGTACACTGCAGAAATTAAAACAATTTAAAGACCATATCTCCGTGTTTGTGCTAAAGGCACAGCAGTCAAGACAGAAAAACTTGTTCTATAGCAACTATTAGTGTCAATTACATTTTGCACTTTTCCAAAGTAGTTTTTTTTTTTGTCAAAGTCTAAGACGCATGCTTAAGTGAGCTACATTTGTGGGATTCAGCACTTCAGAATAGCCCAAGAAGGCTGAGTTGAGGGTTATGTGAAAAATGATATAAACCTGCGATGTCAGTTTTACCTGTTAGAGAATCTGTGAACACACATAAGCAGTTTGCTTATAGATTATTCACCGGCACCTGCAGAGTTCCACACACAAAACTTCACACTGGTTAA
The DNA here is from genome assembly GCF_902459505.1 of Geotrypetes seraphini. Classification (NCBI taxonomy): domain Eukaryota; kingdom Metazoa; phylum Chordata; class Amphibia; order Gymnophiona; family Dermophiidae; genus Geotrypetes; species Geotrypetes seraphini. The sequence goes on from NC_047087.1 coordinate 198,332,083, forward strand.
ATTTGCAGAACACTATAGAATATATTAAACAAACTTAAAAAAAAAAAACAGATTTGTTTGTATTCATTCTCTTAGGCTTCCACGACTGGCATGCTTGTTGCAGTTTTCAAGGTCTCGCCACTTTTGGTCAGGTAGAATCAATGTTTTAGCCCTCATGTTATGGCTTTCTTCAGAGTATTCTGTGAGGTCTGCAGTTTGTCTTTATATACGGTGGGTCCTCAAACTCGATTGGCTGAGGCTTGAAGTGAATGAGGCAGGAAAGTCTGTTGGTGACCAATTTGAATTTTGATGAGAAAGTCTGTTGGTCACAAATTTGAGTTTTGGCAGGAAAATCTGTTGGTCTCTTTTTCACGTAGAATGGAAAATTTTCTGGTGAGTTTAAAGATGTTCTCCTTGTGAAACTGGGTTATATGTTCTTTTAGGCTTCCGAGACTAGCATCATGCTTGTTACAGTTTTCCAGGTCTCACCATATCTGGTCAGGTAAAATCGATATGGGGTCTGCAGTTTGTCTTTATATATATAGAGGGTCCTCAAACCTGAAAAACTGCAACAAGTATGATGCCAGCCACAGAAGTCTAAGAGAACATATAACCCAGCTTCATGGGGAGAACATCTTTAAACAAACTAGAGAATTTTCCATTCTGAAGGAAAAAGAGACCAACGGATTTTCCTACCAAAGTTCAAATTTGTGACCAACAAATCTTCCTGCCTCATTTACCGCAAGCCCCGGCCAATCAAGTTTGTGGACCCACCATACAGAGCAGGATTAATTCATTGAGGGCCCATAGGCACACAAGTCCCAAACTACCCACCCCAGCCCCATCATGCTCCGCCCCTGTCCAGCCCCACCATACCCCGCCCCCTGCTCTGCCCCCATTTATTTACCCATTTTCTTACCCAATCCAGCATGTGCCCTTTTTTCTTTCTCCTCTCCACTTCCTTCCCTCCTTCCTTGCCCCTAGTCTGGCATCTGTCTCCTTCCCTTCATTCCCCTTCATGGACTGGTATCTCCTTTCCTTCTCCTCCCTCCTATAGTCTTGGCATCTCTCTTTCTTCTCCTCTCCCTTCCCTGATCTTCCTTTCCCCCCAACTGGGTGAAGCAGCATTACCCCTGCCTCCCATAGCTGCCTGGTGAGGTGAGATCAGCTTCCCTTCCTTCCACTCTCTCACTGCCGTCTTGCCCACCGTCCGTAAGTGAACTGAACCCAGGCAACAGTGCTCTAACACTGTGTGCGCTGGCTTCCCTTCTCCTCCGAAACAGGAAGTTACATTATGAGGGGGAGGGAGGAGAAGGGAAGCCAGAAACAGACAAAAAATAAAAGCAGATACCAGACTCTGCATGTCATGCAACATCAGAAAAATAGAAACAAAAACAGTGCAAAACAAAGCCAACAGACATAAATTCTCAACACTGACATGATTCAATCATTAAATTGAAAATAAAATAAATTTTCCTACCTTTGCTGTCTGGTGATATTAATATACTAATTATTTTGTTCTGCTTTCCTCTCTCTGTGCTCTTTAACTCTTTCCAGGCTTCCTTTCCATCTGCTATTTCTTTTCTCACCTTTTTTCTTCTTCAGTGCCAAATAAAGAATGATACGGGGAAAAAATCTGTCGTCACTGCCCCGTCACCAAGACCACCGACCTTGTCCCCGCCCTGTCCCTGCAACCACTGTCTCCGCCCCATCCCCACAGCATCCATACATGTTCCTCTGCACCCCACCTTCCCCAGTTCCCTTCAGTGTTCATTCCTCTTTACCCCACCTTCCCCAGTTCCCTTCAGCGTCTGTTCCTCTCTACCCCACCTTCCCCAGTTCCCTTCAGCGTATCTTCCTCTGCACCCCACTTTCTCCAGTTCCCTTCAGCGTCTGTTCTTTCCATCCCACCTTTCCTCAGTTCCCTTCAGCGTCTGTTCTTTCCACCCACCTTTCCTCCCTGTCTCCCTTCCTGTTCCTTACCTTCGCGGCAGGCAATTTCTCTAAATGTGCTTCCTACCAGCAGCCAGAGCATTGAAATCACGTGTGGCTGCAGGAAAGGTCGTCTCTGATGCAACTTGACACTGGAAGGTAGGACGTGGGAGCGGGGAGTTTGAAAACGAAGGCCATTATGATGCTCCACCCTCTCTGACATAATTTCTGGTTTCCCTGGGTTGCACTGGATGAAAAAATTTTTCTGGGGCCGCACAAACACTAACACTTGTTGATGAGCAAAAAAAAGTTTGAGCAGGTCCCAAATTTGCAATCACTAATATAGAAGATGTACATATCTAATAATAAACCTTCATTAAAGGGACACTGTGGAAAGGAACCCAAAAAAGCAGTAATACTTATCCTGACTGAGTGATCCTCCACATGCACCGCTGACAGTGGGAGCAGCCACATGCTTCCGCATCCTCACCATGATGAGCAGGGATGCGCGCTCCTGGTTATCTCATTCACTTCTATTACAGCTACGGTAAACAGAGGTGAGCCTCATCAGAGCAGGGATGTTGAATCAGCTGTCAGCAGCGCACATGGAGGATCGTTCAGTCAGGGTAAATATTACTGCTTTTTTGGGACTCCCACTTTGAGCTTAGGCTCCCTCAAAATGAGCATCTCCCTTACCATAGCTAGTAGGGATCCCCAAGCTTCACCAACTGACGGCCACCTCCTACCCCTCCAACTTCCCAAGTTCTGCAGCTGGCAGCAATATTGCAGAGCTGCTGCCTTAAGCAGTGGCAGCTTGAGGATATTGCCATTGGCTGCAAAGCTTGGAGATTTTGAGTTGCCAGACTGGAGGAAGATGTCTTCAGTTGGAAGGGCTTGGGAATCCCCACTAGCCCAAGTATTTATAAATTGCAATCAGGCAGGAAGAAACTTTGGTGCCCATCCACTAATTTTGGGCTCTAGTCCTTCCCCCAAATCAGCTGTATATGACTACACCACTGAATACAAAAATAATTGTGATGCACATATCCCAAAACTAACATATTCCAGTTAATAAATTCAATTTTTTTCTACCTTGTTGTCTGGATGTTTTGTTTTTCCATCATCTTGGTCCCAGTTTCTCTTTCTGCTTTTAGTCTATCTTCAACTAATTCTCTTTCCAGTGTCTGCTGTCCATTTTTTTTCTCCTCTTCTCTCGTTCTGTTTCCTTCTTATGCCTGTCTCCAACGTATTGATTTTTCACTTTCAGCTTTCTTAATTTTTTCTTTTCTTTTTTGCCTCTGTCCACTCAAATCTTGCCTTCTTTCTCACCCTTATTCTTTTTAAATGTTCAGCTACCTTTCAATTCTCCATCTTCTCTCAGTCTCTAGCTATCCCATTTCCCATCTCACTCCTTTCCCAGCCTCCAATTTTCTGCTATCTATTCCCCATTACCACATTTCTACCACTGTACTCACTGCTCTCTCACTCATCTTGTCATCTCCCTTTTGATCTCATCCACATAGCTCACCACTTTCAGAATCCCCCTTCCTCTCTCCTCTGGTCAGGTTATAACTCCCTGTCCCTTTCTTTCCATCCCCTAGCATCTTCTTATCCCATTGAAATCACGTGTGGCTTCTTATCCCATTGAAATCACGTGTGTTCCCTCCTTCCCTCCCATGGGTCCATCTCTGCTCTTCTATCTCCATGGTCCAACATTTTGCTCCCTCTCTTTAATAAAATAAGTTCAATATAAAATCATAACTATTCGAGGCTTGTGCGGATGGGATCTGACAGTTTGCAAGACGAGAACTGAGCTCACGGGGATGGGGCAGGGATGGGGACTGAGCTCGCGGGGACGGGACAGGGATGGGGACCGAGCTTGTGGGGATGGGGCAGGGACGGGGACAACCTCACAGGGACGGGGAGGGATCGGTGATAAATTTTTTCCCCATGTCATTCTCTACTTTAGAGCCCCTTCAGAGCAGCCTTATTTTCAGGAGCAGAAGTAATTATCACTTCTGTGAACTCTATTTGTTAGTGAATTTACTGTTTGCATTTACATTCTTAATATGTGGAAAAAGAAAAGAGAAATTAAGCTTCCAGTGGTCTCTACTCCCATGATTATAGTTCCTATTGACAAATATCTAATTAATCTTGCTCAAGGTAAAGCTTCTCTTCCCCTAATCTCTGCAGAAGGTGCTTCATTGATCTCCAGCGGTAGAACCCCCCACCTCCTCTACCATCTGCTTCCAGGATTACTGAGTCATTGAAAGAGAAGCAATGAAGTGTTCATGTTGGGTACCTGGAAGGTTGTTGCTAGGACTGAGGCTTTGCTTAGAGATACAGTTTTGCAACTTTGCTCCTACACTGAGAAGGCATTAAATTGGATCCTTTTAATAAATAATTATATTTAGTGAAACCAAAGGTGCAATTCTTGCAGACATTGCATGTATCTGCTTTCAAAAATAGCCTAAAGGGCTCATTTTCAAAAAAGATAGATGGCCAAAGACAGCATAAACTAGCACTTGGACATCTTACTAGTCAAAATGTCCAAGTGGGCCTTTTCAAAACTGACTTTCTGGCCATCTAGTAAAACTTCTTACCCACTGTGCATCCAAAGTGGAAATAGCCATATTGGTAGGCATGCCATGGGCAGGGAATTGGCGAGCTTTGGGTGGGCTTAGACTTGGATTTCCTGCAGCTATAATCAAACCTTTTCCAGGATATCCTAGCCGGAACTTAGACCTGTTTGAGAAGTATCTAAGTGCCAAAAGGGTGCCCAAACTGACTAGATGATCACTGGAGGGAGCCACACACACTCTTCCAGTGGTCACTGACCCTCTCCCACCCCCCACAATGTGAATGAAACAGTACATACCTGGCTCTAGAACAGTAGCACTTGGTATGGGAAAGCCTAGTAGAGCATCACACAAGTGTCCTAAGTAATCAGGTGGGTGGTCTAGTGAACCATAGAGAGGAGGAGCCAGACCCATAAGCCACTCTAACCACTACATTTATGGTAGAAAGTGTGAACCCACCAAAACTCTACTATACTACCATATAGGTGCCACCTGCAGCCATAAGGGCTATTGGGGTGGTGGACAAGTGGGTATAGAAGGTTTTGGGGGAGTTTTGGAAGGCTCAACATATATTATAAGGGGATTATAGTAAGATATACTTCTGGCACTGTTTATGTGAAGTTCACAGCAGTGCCTTCTAATGTGCCCTAATGTTCTGTTGGCATGTCTGTGTCTCCAGTCCATTAGAAAGCTGGCCCCTCCCACATTCAAATGGGCTTCATTTGGACATTTTCAACTTGGATAGTATTGTGGTCAAAAATGGGGAATAAAGTTAAACGTCCTGAGATTGGACATCCTGATGGCCAAGATGTCCAACTAGATGATTTTTTTAAAAAAGGGCATCCAGCATTTTTGAAAATGGACCTTTCTGGAAGTCCAATTTTGGACATTTAACAAGAAACGTCCAAAGTTGGACTTAGATGTCCTATTGAAAATGCCCCTCCTTGTCTCCATCATAAGTAGAAATCATTTGATAATTTGCTTAGGGCTAAAAATATTAGATTTCTCAATTGTCCTAAGATTTGCTTATAGTCCACTGAGATTTTGTTATGGAAGTATTTCAATGAGATGCTACAGCTACCTGATATTGATGCAATTTCCTCATCTAAATTCTTTTGTTTCTGGAAATTTCTCTGTGGCTCAGGAAATAAGCAGAGATAGAATACAGGAGAATATTATCTCGCAGACTACCCTACTCATGACCTTTGCCACTAAGAAAAACTGACGGTTCTTAAGGCTTATTTCACACTTACAGATGTTTAGTTTTATAGTAAATGAGAGCAAGTATTCCCTGATGCTTCGTGTGTTACACAAGAACAGCAAATACAGTTTCTTGATTTAAGGGCTCAGACTCTTCAAACAGTGGCTACCTTTTTTGTTACAGTACCATTGCAAGGGGTCTTGTGTCCTTTCAGAGCAATAATTTTGTATTCTTTGACACATTGCATTTAAAAAATGTTCTGTCTGGTTAGCAGAAGGTGTAAGATAGAAGGGGGTTATAGAAAGGTCTGTAATGGGTGTTATAATCTCTGAATAGTAGGAACTTGTTATTCCTAAGTTTTCTTGTTAGATGGCTGTTTTTCTTTGGTTACCCTCTGTTTATCTCTCTATGATGTGGGCTTTTGTGTCCTTCTGTTATTATTTTTTTCATGTGATTCTATAAGTTTACATATGGAGTATTTATTTGAAAAACTTAATTTAAAAAAACAACAACAACGAATGAGCTGCATTACACACAAGCTTATGTAAAGCAAATTATTATGGTAATGATGGCACATGGCATGGGAAAATATTTCACTTGGCAAACTACTTTGGGAAAGCTATGTACACCTCAAGAAGTATAGCCCACTTCCCCCAAGGAGTACTGCCAGGCCAAGATGCCTGGTAATGCTGCCAGGGCTGTGAGCCTCTGTCGAATCTCCCTCATGTCTAAAGAAGTCCTGGCAGTTCATAGTGCTGCATCTCCCCTGATCCCTTCCCCCAACATGACCAGTATATAATCAGCAGCCAGAATCCTAGCCATTAACCCTACCTGTGGTCTTTAAAACCTTCCCAAATGCTTTTTAAAATGCCCCCTCCCCCTTAGAATTGCCATGCTCCCCTCATCTCTTCCCCATCTCCGCTCTCAGCTTATCAGGATATCCTTGAGTCCACAAGTTGTAAGAGAAATCTCTACTCAGTTTTTCCCCACCAGTGTTAAATTTCAAATTGATATTGGCCAACCCAAGGCTAACTTTTGCTCAATGGCTTCATTTCTGTCTCTTGTGAACTCTGGTATGCTGTAGAAGAGAGAAAGAGGTGTTAAGAAGCTGAGGGCTAAGTTTTGAGGACCTGGGGCATGGATGGAATGAAGATATAAGATCCAGCTGCTGACTAGTACTATTTGAGGGAAGAAAGCAGGGGAAACATGGCACACGGGCTGCCAGGTTTCTTTAGACCTGAAGTAGTTTGAGGTTGGAGAAAGAATTTTAAAGGGGCTTTCATTCCATTTAAGATCTTAGACTGGTACTATGATTGAGTGTAGTTTCATTGCAGAGGCCTGCATGGGTAGAGCTGATTGCCTGTCCACACCAGCTCCAATGTCAACATGATTGTTGCGAGTGACCTCTTGTAGCAGTCATGTGAGATTGCCACTTCAGATCCCAGCAGTCATGTTGACAATGGAGCTAAGAGGGGCAGGGCAGGGAAGGGGCAGAGCAAGTGCAGATCAACCCTGCCCCAATTGCACTATTAGTGCTTTTAAGGTAAACCTGGAGGTGGGGATGGTGAGGGGGGTTCAGCCCTACAGTGATCTAGGCATCTTGAGGGAGCCTCAACCTGCCTTTGTTATAGGGGAGGCCCCGCCTTTTGTTCCAGGGGTTCTCATTTTTGCTTGGGGGGTGGAGCGGACCTTGGAGGTGAGCTGGCCGGGCCTTGGAGGTGAGGTGCTCCTGTTCGGAGGGAGGGAGGAGGTGCAGCACAAGCAGTTTCATTTGCAATTTCTGTTTTGGTCGAACCGAGCGACAAAATTCAGTTGCAGGTTCAGTTTCAGCCAAAACGGGGAAAAACATGGTTTCAGTCAGCCTTTGTATAAGAACAAAACCTTTTTTTTCTTTGAACTGACCATGGCAATGTGCTAATACTATTCAGGGTAACACAGGAACTGTTAAAGAAGGAAAGGCTGTGGCTCACTGGTTGACCTGCACCAGAGGTTGTGAGATCAAATCCTGGTGCTGCTCCTTGTGACCCTGGGCAAATCACTTAATCCTCCAGGGCCCACTGCTTTGAATGTAAGCTTTGAAAAGCCAAAGTGACATAAAGACAGTATAAAAGTCCCCATTCCCTTTCCCTTTAAATTGTGATAGTCAATTACAATATCAGAGCTCTCAAGTTATCAGTACCCAGTTCCAGGAGACAGACTTTTTAGCCAGTCCTGGTTTTAAACATATATCCTAAAGCAGTATGGTATTTGTAGTTCCTGACTCTACCCATCAAAATCAGTGCTAGAGGTCCCCTAATGCATTAAGATGAGGCTGGCAGAAATCTAGGACTGGCCCAAAAACTTCCTCCTGGAATTGGGTAACTTGGAAGCTCTGCTATACTGTGGTTCATAAATCTCACAGGAGCGTTTGTGCAGTAAAATGGTGTGGGAACAAGATCTTTTGCCAAAGTTTAGTAAGCTGGCTCTTAAAAAGACTGTTGGAGCCACAGATATTCAGATAGTTTAAACATTAGAAACAGCTTCCAATTTACTACCACAAAATTATCCCCATCTCATCTGCCAAAGCATTACCACATTTTCTCATATATATCCTGCAGATGAGCATAACCTGCTCCCATGCACAATCCATGGAAAAGCCCTGTTTTTGTAAGTGAAATTATGAATAACCGGCATCTTTGGACACCCTGCAGCAGTGAATTACCTGTATTGTCATCCGATATTCTGCAGATTAACATGAATAAAGTCTATGAGAGTCCTTTTACTAAGGACCCCAACCCCCTCTTTGTCATATTTGTCTGTTAATTTATTTATTCATTTATTCCATTTTCTATACCGTTCTCCCAGGAGAGCTCAGAATGGTTTACATGAATTTATTCAGGTACTTACCCACAACCTACTGTACTCAACTGAATATCTCCCTAATAGCCCTTATGCCTGGAGATGACACCTATATATCAGTACGTAGGTTATTAGTGGGCTCGCACTTTCAACCACAAGGATACTAGTTAGAAATGGATATGGACCTGGGTCCCCTTTTCTGCAGACCACTGCACTGACCACCAGGCTTCTCCAGAGAGCTGCTTGATGCTTTAATACCACTGGTCATAGCATCTGAAGCTGTCATACAGGCTAGTATATACTGTTTCATTCATATTTTTTTTGGGGGGGTGAGAAGGGGTCAGTAACCACTGGGGGAGTAAAGGGAGGCTATGCCTTCAAACCTTCAGTGGTCATCTGATGAGTTTGACTATATTTTTGTCACATATTTATTATTGAAATAGGTCTAGCCTCAAACATTCAAGTTTTACGCTGGACATTTTCTGCAACGTTCCATTATTGCAGTAAAACATCCAAATCCTAAGCCCGCCCTAATACTGCTGAAAACATGCCCCAACATGCCATCCTGAGATTTAGATGAATTTCAGATAAACAACATAGAAAACTGTATAAAAATGTGTTTTGAATACGAATATGCCATTTTTTGTACATTTTTATCTTTTGAAAATTAGCTCCACAGGATTAATTTCTCAAAGTTATCTAGCCAGCTAAGTGTGAACTTTGCTTCCTCAATCAAATATTCAGAAAACTAACCTGGGCCAAGTGACTAACTTTTCAGTGTCAACCAGCTAAGTTCATCTGGTTTTCTGGCCATGTGCAAGGCCCATATAAATCAAGCTTCCTCTTCTTCTGGCTACAAAAGACCTGTCAAAATCCTGTCCCCAAATACTTAAGTGTGTATTTCTAAAAAATAAAATTCCTGGATCCAGTAGCTCCCCTCCTCCCTCTCGCCATGACCATTTGTCAAAAATTTGCCCCAGAAGCCTGCCAAACTCCCAAGAGCATGATCTTTCTAGAAAGTTCCTCCAAGGAAGCCTTAGAAGTGAAGAGTAACCCATATCGGATATGGGGGGTGGGGGGAGGCATGCAGAGCCTCACTGAAGGGCTTTATCTATAGTCGGCAGGGGGTAGAAAAGGGAGGCTGAAGATTAGCACCAAATCATGGGGCCATTTGTGTCACTCAATGGAAGGACTAGCCATGCCAGAAGCTTCCTGAAGCACTTGGCAAGTAACTACTGTTCTAGCATAAAAACATCTGTCAGTGTCAATAGGAATATTTTGATGGAGCAAGGAGAGTATGATCTGTCAACATTTGCACTGAAGGGGAAAAAAATCTTACTAACATTAGACTCCATTAATAATGAGACTTCAACACATATTCACAGATGAATTGTATAGGAGATTGCTAGCACTGAGGATTAGGTGATTTTTGAGAGAGAGCTAGCATTTGGCCCAAAGTGACTTATTCAGATGTTGCAGGGGTTGTCAGATTTTAAACAATAAAATCTCATAGTTATGCTCTTAGCATGCGTATATTGAGATATAACCATGGCAACTTGCTTTTGCTGCTGACAGTACATTTGCAATAACTTTGGAGTCCAACAAAGTCCATATTGTATTTGTATTTAATAACCTCAGTTCCCCGTAGACCAAAAGCCCAGAGTTTGTTTGCCTAAAGAGATTTTAGGACAGTGAACAGTTGATTCAGAACTCTGGAGCTGCCTGACCTACTGAGAGAATGAACAAAGTAGAGAAGGAATGAAACTCCTCACAGCCTCCTGGAGGATTCTGGACCCAAATCAATAAATTTTGATCATGTACAGTACTGGGGTGACGCTGATTCATGCTACACAGTAGATGACTAAACCCCAACACTAAACCCCCTGGTTATACAATATTTCAGTAATGCCCTTGTATTAGTTTCATTACTATTAAGTAACCAGTATGGAAGTGTATTGGGGGGGGGGGTTAATTCTTGTTTACTGCTGATGCTGATACTACAGGTGCACTCTAGAGCCTGAGGTGCCTTGTATATCCAAGTGAGTAGCTAAGGGGAAAGGGGGATGGGAGGAGAAAGAAACGTATGGGATGCTAGATAGGAAATAAGAAGAAAAAGAAAGCTGAAGAGCAGAAAATAGACCTTATGGAAATAGCAGGGTAGGGGGAGGAAGAGAAAAGGAAGCATCATGAGATGTCACAGGGTAGGAGTGAGAGAGAGGGATAAGGTACTGCAATGTAAAGGGTGGAGAGAGAGAGAGAAATGGAAAGCTGCAGAGCATGAAGGTACAAGGAAGTAAATAAGAGTAGGAAGATGTGCAGATTAATGAATAGGCAGATAAGACACACACAGAGAGCAAGGATATAATGTAAGGCAGGGGGTGAAGTGAAAGAGGATGGGAAAATTGTAGGGTAGGGGAAAGGAAATAGATGAGAAAGATATTGCAGTGTATCAGGTTAGTGAAGGTATGGAAAAGAGTGCTGGGGCTGTAGAGAATGCTGAAGGAGAGTGCCAGTAGGAATTGGTCTGACCCTCCCCCCATGCTTACTGGGCAAACAAGAGTTACACTAGCTAACCTCATTCTCTAATGGTTGTTTCAAAGGAAAGTAGACTTGTTAACAGTCTTAGTTACGTTGAGACTGGGATTGTATTGAATATTTGTAGTCAATTCTATTCAGCCCCGAATAGTACCCTGAATACATTATTCACATTCGACCAAATAGGGATTTAAATCTGAATACAAATAATCTGGGGTTCTACTGTGCTAAATCATTCTGAAATAAACACTTGATCTCTGTCATGTTGCTTCTTTCATTATTTATGGAAAAGCTTAATGCCCATTATTCATGCAGTCATACTCAGTTGAATAATGCTTTCATTATTCATATTCGGCTGAATAGTAAAGTATGCTATTTGGTAGAGCTTTAGAGAAATTCTAGGGTTCTACTCCCTTTAGCAAGTGCAGAGATGTCTAGCAGCTCTATCCGAGAAATGAAGTTTGACTTGTAAATATCCCTGTAGCTTCTGAAACAAGTCGTTGGCTATTCCGTACAAACGTAAGGAAGTTCTTCTTCACCCAGAGAGTGGTGGAAAACTGGAACGCTCTTTCCGGAGGGTGTTATAGGGGAAAACACCCTCCAGGAATTCAAGACAAAGTTAGACAAGGTCCTGCTGAACCGGAGCGTACACAGATAGGGTTGGTCTCAGTTAGAGCACTGGTCTTTGACCTAGGGGCCGCCATGGGAGCGGACTGCTGGGCACGATGGACCACTGGTCTGACCTAGCAGCGGCAATTCTTATGTTCGTATGTTCTTATTCTACCAGTGATTAACAATGGTGGCAGTAGACATTTCTTATTATTGTAAACGACCAAAAACTTGTGATGGTCGGTATATCAAAATATTAATAAACTTGAAACATCTCCTGGAGGGAAAATGTCCAGGTGTAAAAACCCAACCCTGTTTCAAATCCCTTGTCTGTGGTAGAGAATGACATGGGGCCAAATTTGTCCCCATCTCCATGGGGATTCAATTTCTCCATCCTGTCCCCGCAAGTTTTGTTGCTGCTCTGCCCCATTCCTGTAAGCTCTGCCTTAACTACACAAGCCTCAAACACTTATGATTTTAAAGTGTCTGAGGCTTGTGCAGATGAAGATAGAATTGCAGGAATGGGGTAGGGACAGGAAAAAAACTCGCAGGGATTGGGCAGGAAAATGAGTTCCCATGGGGAAGGGTAAAAAAAAATTGTCCCCGTGTCATTCTCTAGTCTGTGGCTCCTGTTTCCATTGTGCCATTACTTTAAGAGAAGAGTATCTCTGGCTAGCACTGCACCAGGAGAGAAGGAATGGATAGCAGTAACAGAGCTTAAGGGTTAAGGGGAGTGTGTGGCGCAATGGGTTAAAGCTACAGCCTCAGCACCTGAGGTTGTGGGTTCAAGCCCACACTGCTCCTTGTGACCCTGGGCAAGTCACTTAATCCCCCATCGCCCCAGGTACATTAGATAGATTGTGAGCCTGCCAGGACAGACAGGGAACATTAATAAATTCATGTAAACTGTTCTGAGCGCCCTTGGGAGAACAGTATAGAAAACTGAATAAATAAATATATAGAGAATTTTATCCATTGTCTTAATGCTTAGAGAGCCCTACTTAACTGATAAGAGACTTACAGAGAAGATATGTCTGGGGAACAGGTCCCCAGAATAAGTAAAACTATAAAGGGAGCAGTGTATCACAAACTGTGTGCCGTGGCACACTAGTGTGCCGCGGTGAGATTCGGGGTGTGCTGCGAGATGCCGGCAAGGAGAAGAGGCGCCGGCACCGGCTGACTGCTTACAGGACATACATCTCGCAGCGAGACACGTTCTGTAGGCAGTCAGCCAGTACCGGCACCTTTCCTCCTTGCTGGTGCCTCCTCTCCTCTATGCAACTCTCCTGTTACAGCATCCCCAACATCACCACCACCACTGGCAGCTCAGGGCCTCATCTGGAGGGTTTAGGGTGCTGCGGCATCCAGAAGTTTGCAAGGCACGGGGCTAGAGTGTATTTAGTGAAATCTGGGCATTTTTAACATCACAGCCCTCAAGCTATGAAAAACAGCAAGCAATGCTGAGAAATACATTATAGAAACCAAACTACTACTAATAGAGGAATCTCAGATTTTGTACTCATCTGTAATATGGCTTTGGTCCATGGCAAGGAAAGTCAACTAAGAACGTGAAGGATGACTTACCCAAAGGCAGAGAGTTTGCAATCCATAAGAAGAAGAGGAAATAGCAGGCAGCAGAGTTACACATCATAGTTCCTGTAAAATAAGGTTAAATAAGTGTCAACAACAGGCCACAGGAATGAGGAATCAGGTTAACCATGAGGTAGAATGAGGTCTTAATTCTAAACTAATTCTCTTTAACGTTAGGAGTGGGATTGAGATTTATGGAAATCACACTATGGGCTGATGAGAATCTCTGAAACATGAAAGGTATAGGGTTGCCCCCATTTGCACAGAGTAGGTCAGGAAGCAGAGCCCATGCTGCAAGAAAGTACTCTCCAGCAAAAAGGTTCTCCTTCTTATGCTTTGCATTTTCTATTTTCGTTTGCCCCATTCTAAGGGAGCAATTTTTAAAGGCCAAGTGATATTTATGAGTGTAAATCAGCATATACTGCAGCCGGTATGCAAAAGTTTTTAAGCTAATGTGTTATGGGTTCTGTACGGGGTGGTCCTTTAAATGATACACATAGGCCCAAATTCTCTAAGTTGCGCTGTAAGTTAGGCGGCAGTAGGCGCCCTACCACTGCTAAATTTAATCATTTTAATTTGTGTTAATCGACGTGGTAATTGACCATGTCATTTAAAACCAATTAAAAAGTGATTTTAAAAAAATACATAGGCGCCAGGATGCACCTGCAAAAAAGGATGCCATAATCATATCTTCAGAGATGCCTAATGGCGCATTAGGTTAAAGTAGGTGTGGTTAACACCAGAAATAACTTTATTTTCAAAGTATTTTCAGCGTGGCAACAACTATATGTGCTTTATTTGGCTTGGATTCATTTGTTTTATTCGTGAATGTAACATCACATTGAGTTACTCAATCACAAGTTTACAGAGGGCTGATTTACAAGATTCTAGCAACAGTTAAGACTCATGATGAAGGCCATCTAGGCCAGGGGTAGGCAATTCCGGTTCTCGAGAGCCAGAGCCAGGTCCAGTTTTCAGGATATCCACAATAAATATGCATGAGATCGATTTGCATCTCAATAAGGCAGTGCATGCAAATCCATTTCGTACATATTCATTGTGGATATCCTGAAAACTTGACCCGACTCTAGCTCTCTAGGACCAGAATTGCCTACCCCTGGTCTAGGCCAAAACAAAGACATGTTGAGTCTTTATTGGAAAAGAATAAAACTTTCTAGAACCCAGAGGTTACCTTCACTGTAACCACTACACCACACTTGCAACAGCGAAAGCTAGAAGGATGCTTTGGTGCATAGGGAGAGGAATGGTCAGTAGGAAAAAGGAGGTATTGATGACCCTATATAAGACTAGTGAATCCTTTTTATATATATATATATATATATATATATATATATATATATAAATCTTTATTCATTTTTAAAGCTAACATAAAGTGCAACAGGTTAACAAACAATTAATACAATAAACAGCACTCATTACAATCAAATCCTATATAATAAAACCCTTAGGGTTTCATGTTCCCTGCTACCATGTTTTCTGATCCGTGGCCGGATTCTATTTTAGAACCCGGCGGCAGGGAACACTCTGGCCACTCCCCTCCTCCCGCCCTGACTCACCGCCAGAGAAACCGCTGCCGCTGCTGGAACGGGGGGCACAAGCACCCCTGCCGGCATCTATTTCTCCCCCTCCTCCCGCTCGTAGCATTTAACTGAAAAGCTCTGCGCTATGCTGCCACTGGCCTCACCGTCTTCTCTCCATTGCGCCCGCTCTCTGACAACTTCCTGTTTCCGTTAGAGTGGGCCGCAGTGGAGAGAAGACACCGAGGCCAGCAACAGCGCAGCGCTTTTCTTCGAGGCAAGTAGATTTCTGTGGGGCGTGTGCACAGGGAGAGCAGGAAAGGGGTGCTGCTGGATGGGGGGAGAGAAAGGGAGCAGGGGGAGCAGGCAAGGGGTGGGTGCACAGGGAAGGGGGGAAATGCTGCTGCTACACAGGGAAAGGGAGGAATGCTGCTGCACAGGGAATGGGTGAATGCTGTTGCTGCTACACAGGGAAGGGGGAATGCTGCTGCACAGGGAAGTGGGGGGAGGGGGGAAGGGAAAGGGGGCCAGGGAGCAATCTTGGTTTGCTTTGGGGGGGGAGACAGAAGGGGGACATGGAGAGAGACAGAAAGATGGGCAGACAGCACATGAGAATGAAAGACAGACAAAGAAAGACAGCAGGCAGGGAGACAGAAAGGAAGAAAGACAGACAGACAAAGGGGGCCAGGGAGAGAGAGAGAGAGACAGAAAGACAGACAGTGGGAGGGAGAGAGACAAAGAAAGGAAGAGAGAGACAGGGATAGGGAGAGACACAGAAAGAAAGACAGACAGGCATATTTCTAGCACCCGTTAATGTAACGGGCTTAAACACTAGTGATATAATAAGTACATAATACCCCACTCCTGCACCCTCCCACCTACCCTTCCTGGATGTGTATAGTACTCATTCAGAAATACTAATGATCAACTCTTACAAAATTTTGTTAATGGACCCCAAATCTCTTTGAATTTATTATAGTGTCCCAATTGTAATGAAGTCATACGTTCTAAAATAAGCCAGTCCGGAAGATGCTCCATGAGTTCAGGAAAGATCCAGTACATGCCTTGACACATAATGAAAGCTTGATGATATCTATAGAAATTTTGAAAATTTACCCCACCCGCTGCAATTGGTTTCTGTAAAGATACTAAAGCAGTTCTATGAGTTTTACACAGCCAAATAAATTTTGTGAGAATACCATTTAATTTTTTTATAAAAGGACCCTTGAAAATAAACCTGCAATATACTCATTTGGTTACAAACTACAGACAAAATCATCATTTTTATGGTTTGGACTCTCCCCCCACCAAGAAAGATGTAGTGGGTTCCAATGCTCATACATTTCTCTGACTTTCAGCAACAAGGATTTTTCATTTACTGTCATTGTGTCTTCTAATGTTTTCTAAATCATAATACCTAAATATTTTATACCCTCTTCCTTCCAAAGGAAAGGAAATGGATCAAATAATCCTTTTGCACAATGCACATTTAACGGAAGAACCTCTGATTTTCTCCAATTTATTTTGTACCCAGACTGGTGAATCCTTATTTAGAATATTGTTCATAATTCTGGAGACCACACCTTCAAAAAGATATAAACAGGATGGAATTGGACCATAGGAAGTCTACTAAAATGGTCAGTGTTCTTCATCATAAGATATATGGTCACAGACTTAAAAGATCTCAATATGTATATTTTGGAGGAAGGGCGGGACAGGGGAGATATGATAGAAACATTTAAATACCTACGTGGCATAAATACACATGAGGCGAATCTCTCAATTGAAAAGAAACTCCAGAGTAAGAGATCATAGTAACATAGTAGATGACGGCAGATAAAGACCCGAATGGTCCATCCAGTCTGCCCAACCTGATTCAATTTTTTTTTTTTTTTAATTTTTTCTTCTTAGCTATTTCTGGGCAAGAATCCAAAGCTTTACCCGGTACTGTGCTTGGGTTTCAACTGCCGAAATCTCTGTTAAGACTTACTCCAGCCCATCTACACCCTCCCAGCCATTGAAGCCCTCCCCTGCCCATCCTCCACCAAACGGCCATACACAGACACAGACCTGCAAGTCTGCCCAGTACTGGCCTAGTTCAATATTTAATATTATTTTCTGATTCGAAATCTTCTGTGTTCATCCCACGCTTCTTTGAACTCAGTCACAGTTTTACTCTCCACCACCTCTCTCGGGAGCGCATTCCAGGCATCCACTACCCTCTCCGTAAAGTAGAACTTCCTAACATTGCCCCTGAATCTACCACCCCTCAACCTCAAATTATGTCCTCTGGTTTTACTATTTTCCTTTCTCTGGAAAATATTTTGTTCTATGTTAATACCCTTCAAGTATTTGAACGTCTGAATCATATCTCCCCTGTCTCTCCTTTCCTCTAGGGTATACATATTCAGGGCTTCCAGTCTCTCCTCATACGTCTTCTGGCGCAAGCCTCCTATCATTTTCGTCGCCCTCCTCTGGACTGCCTCAAGTCTTCTTACATCTTTCGCCAGATACGGTCTCCAAAACTGAACACAATACTCCAAGTGGGGCCTCACCAATGACCTGTACAGGGGCATCAACACCTTCTTCCTTCTACTGACTACGCCTCTCTTTATACAGCCCAGCATCCTTCTGGCAGCAGCCACTGCCTTGTCACACTGTTTTTTCGCCTTTAGATCTTCGGACACTATAACCCCCTCTCCCCGTCCGTGCATATCAGCTTCTCTCCTCCCAGCATATACGGTTCCTTCCTATTATTAATCCCCAAATGCATTACTCTGCATTTCTTTGCATTGAATTTTAGTTGCCAGGCATTAGACCATTCCTCTAACTTTTGCAGATCCTTTTTCATATTTTCCACTCCCTCTTCGATGTCTACTCTGTTACAAATCTTGGTATCATCTGCAAAAAGGCACACTTTTCCTTCTAACCCTTCAGCAATGTCACTCACAAACATATTGAACAGGATGGGCCCCAGCACCAAACCCTGAGGAACTCCACTACTCACCTTTCCTTCCTTCGAGCGACTTCCATTAACCACCACCCTCTGGCGTCTGTCCGACAGCCAGTTTCTGACCCAGTTCACCACTTTGGGTCCTAACTTCAGCCCTTCAAGTTTGTTCAACAGCCTCCTATGAGGAACTGTAACAAAGGCTTTGCTGAAATCCAAGTAAATTACATCTAGCATATGTCCTCGATCCAGCTCTCTGGTCACCCAATCAAAAAATTAAATCAGGTTCGTTTGGTACGAATTACCTTTTGTAAAGCCATGTTGCCTCGGATCCTGTAACCCATTAGATTCAAGGAAATACACTATCCTTTCTTTCAGCAACACTTCCATTATTTTTCCAACAACTGAAGTGAGGCTCACCGGCCTGTAGTTTCCTTTATCATGGGATAAAGTTAAGCGGTAATAGGCTCAGGAGTAATCTATGTAAATTCTTTTTTACAGAAAGGGTGGTGGATGCATGGAATAGTCTCCTGGTGGTGGAGACAAAGACTGTGTCTGAATTCAAGAAAACGTGGAACAGGCATATGTGATCTCTTATGGAGAGGAGGACATAGTAGATGCTGTGGATGGTCAGACTGGAGAGGCCATTTGGCCTTTATCTGCCGTCATGTTTCTATGCTTCTATGTTTAGAAGAGAAACATGTGCTCAATGTTCTAACCCTTCTGTGGTGCTGTGTACCCATCAGGTCCTCCACAGTCATGCCAGGCAGTTGTCATAGTGCCAGTTTACCAACTCTGCCTGACCTCTACCTGTGGGAGTGTGTGGTGTAGTGGTTAAAGCTACAGCCTCAGCATCCTGAGGTTGTGGGTTCAAATCCCACACTGCTCCTTGTGACCCTGGGCAAGTCACTTAATCCCTCCATTGCCCCAGATACATTAGATAGGGTGTGAGCCCACTTGGACAGATAGAGAAAAATGTTTGAGTACCTGAATGTAAACCACTTAGATTATAAGTGGTATAAATATAAAAAATAAAAAGCTGAGATAGGAGTGGTGAAAGGGATAAAGTACTGTGAACATACCTGCCAGCACTCTGAAAAGTAATACTGAACTAAGATTACTGGCTTTACAAAAATATTAATGAACTGGGGTTAACCCCAATTTTAGCTTAAAATAAATCTATGAGCAATTGTTTGCTATCAGCAATTTTGTAATGAAATAATTCAACAATAAATACATTTTTGCACTGAAAATAAATAGTTTCCCATATTTTATTATCCTTTTCTCTTGTATAGACCAACTGCAGACAATAAAATGCTGAACTGCTAAATTTCTCTTTGTTATTTATTTATTTATAACATTTTTTATACCATTTTTATGGACCAGCCATTTAAAATGATTGACAAAAATAAAAGCAAGTAAATGCATTTTAAAAAAATTAAGAAAAACAATTATACAGGGCTATCATAAGCCTGTGCAAACAACTAAGTTTTTATGTTAGGTTTCAATGTTTCAATTTACTTAAGCTATTATAGTTTTACAGGAGAAACCTGCTTTAGGGCAAACATGGAAAAGCTTTTCTTGTCATTAGTAAATGCATACCCTGATTGCACTGATTATGCTACCAGTAACGATGACTTCCTGCATAACTGTGAAGCTTTATTTTGGTTCTTGAACAGGCAATGTTTCTATAAACATTACACAATTTGGTACATACAAGATCAGTGTTATTTTTTTTTTAGTTGAAATAAATTTTATTAATATATTAAACAATCAACAAACAAACCAGCAATGAAAAAGTGCGATTATCTTACAGTATGAGAAGCAACATACTTGTCCAATACAAGGTCAATAGTTTTACGTTAAGGGCCCATCCTGAGGGCACCTTATAGCAGGGAATTGTGTAACCCTTCTCCCAAGCCAGATGTTGTAGGGAGGAGCAAAATTGTTAAAAGAGGCAACCCTGGATGAGGTGCCTTTGAATTTGACTTTGTAGAATTCCTATGAGCGTCAGAGCGTTTATCTCGCCAGCCTACAGTAGAAACCTCTACTGTCATTTGGTAAAAGGAACCCTAAGTGAGCATCACATCTTCCATTACAATCCAACAAGCCAGCCCATATAGTGAATAGTTAAATATTAACTCCCAATTCTTCTTTTGCTGATGTGAATTCCAAGAACTGTCTTGGATCAAAAGAGAAATACAATAATATTTAACCTCAAGATAATACACATTGACAGGGAAATTTTTAACACAAAATCCCTAGAGCCTCAATGCCAACTCCTTACATCTCTTTTTTGTTTCTTTAGAAAAATCAGGAATTATTTGTATTCTAGACCCTAAAAACTGTTCATTCAAAAAATGAAAATATAAACACAAAATATTATTTCTTTCCGGTTCCAGAGTGAACGTTACTAATAATGTTGTTCTTTAAGCAACAACCTCAAGGGATGTCTCAAGAAGTTCTGTCAGATTCAGCTATCAGTCTGACGTCCTTCAGATCTTTTTACTCTCAGTGCCAAATATTGAGCATTAACAAGAGGTGGTAAGGAATCTGATGGTATCTTCAGAATATCAATAAATTGCTGTCACGCCATATTATAAAGTAAAATCAATTGCAACTTGATGAAATTCATACATCTAAGGTTTTTCTTTTTGA
This sequence comes from Geotrypetes seraphini, assembly GCF_902459505.1. Classification (NCBI taxonomy): domain Eukaryota; kingdom Metazoa; phylum Chordata; class Amphibia; order Gymnophiona; family Dermophiidae; genus Geotrypetes; species Geotrypetes seraphini. Next base: position 198,352,492 of record NC_047087.1, read on the forward strand.
TCTGGTTCTCCAAATATTCAATCTTTTCAAATTAATACAGCTTATCTTTCATCAAAGCTGCATTCACTATTTCAGATTCAGCCAACTTGGCCTCCAAAGACTCAGTCTTATTGGAATGTTGTTCCAAAGATTTATTATGAGCTTCGATAGAACCAGAAACTGGATTAAACTGATTAGTAAAATTAGCAGTAACTATGAGAGAAGAATTGTTGTCTCCCAAACTGAGTCCATTGTTACAACTTTCCTTCTCACCAATTCCAGCAGCTTAAAATTAACAAGCAGCAGCTCCCCAGTCAAGAGCTGTACAATTAACAGTTTGTTGTTCCAGTTGCTGTTGCTTCTCTCCAGCTGTAACAGGGTGCGAGGTAAGAGTCACCATTGGAGACCCCACCAGTGAGTCGGGGAATGACCCGCATCCAGCTGAAGTTAAGCTCTGCCTACCGACAACAGGTACATTCACAGCATGAAGGAGCACTGTGGACGAGTGGCCTAGTGGTTAGAACAGCTGTCTCAGCAATGGCTGTGAGTTTAATTCTCACTGCAGCTTAAAATTAACAAGCAGCAGCTCCCCAGTCAAGAGCTGTACAATTAACAGTTTGTTGTTCCAGTTGCTGTTGCTTCTCTCCAGCTGTAACAGGGTGCGAGGTAAGAGTCACCATTGGAGACCCCACCAGTGAGTCGGGGAATGACCCGCATCCAGCTGAAGTTAAGCTCTGCCTACCGACAACAGGTACATTCACAGCATGAAGGAGCACTGTGGACGAGTGGCCTAGTGGTTAGAACAGCTGTCTCAGCAATGGCTGTGAGTTTAATTCTCACTGCAGCTCCATATGTAGGGTTACCATATGACTCCAGAAAAAGGAGGACGGATTGAGACATCTGGGTTTTCCTTCCATTTGTTTCAATAGAAATAAAGCCCAGATGTCTCTATCTGTCCTCCTTACTTCCATTGCTTTCGGTAGAAGTAAAACCCAAATGTCTCAATCCGTCTTCCTTTTTCTGGAGCCATATGGTAACCCTATCCATGTGATTCTGGGCAAGTCACTTATCACTTCATTGCCTCAGGTGCAAAATAAGTACCTGTCTAAAAGATATGTACACTTCCCCCTCCCCATTCGCGGTTTCATTAATCGCGATTTCACATATTCGCGATTTTTTGGGGAGGGGGAAAAAAGAAAAAAAAAAAAAAAACATCCTTAAGTCTTCCCCCCAGCAACCCAGCCTTACCTGGTGGTCTAGCGGGCTTTCGGGGCAGGAGCGATCTTCCTACGCTCCTGCCCCGTGCAGATCGCCATTAGGAAATAGCTGTAGGGAGTTCCCGTCATAGTCTCGAGAGATTACGGGAACTCACAGCAGCCATTTCCTAATGGCGATCTGCACGGGGTAGGAGCGTAGGAAGATTGCTCCTGCCCCGAAAGCCCGCTAGACCACCAGGTAAGGCCGGGAAGGCGGGAGAGAGGCGGGGGTGGGTCAGAGCCGGATATTCACGGTTTTTTGCCATCTGCGGTCTGGCTCTGCCCCTATCCCCTGTGAATCCGGAGGGAGAAGTGTAAACTGCTTTGATTGTGTAAACCACACAGAAAGGGCCTCTCATATGATGGGGCTGAGTAAAGCACTGTCTCCACTGCTACAAGCAAAAGAATCTACTAGCAGGGCCAAAGAAGATACTGGAGTGGAAGCTGTTATAGGCCTGGAGGTAGGAGCAGTTATGGAAGGAATTCACTACCCTTTCTCTTTTTCCCCATACCACAGGAGAATCAGAGCACAACTACAAACACTTTAGTGACTACTGAGTCAGAGCATCCAGCCAGTACGTTTCACATAGACGCCATCTTGGTTCCCCAGCCTCAGAAAAGCTAATCCTGACAAGTTCTTCCCCTCTCGAGACTATGACTATGGTTTTTTTTTCTTTTTTCCCCAGTGCAGCTACTGCCTTCTGACTCATATCAATTCAGATGCCAGTAGCGGCACTGGGGGATCCTTGATAAAGCAATGTTATTACGAAACATGTCTGATCAATAGCTCCCAGGCTAAAATTTAAGTTGAGATGAATTTAAGCTAAGTATCAAATTCATCGGATTATTATATATTCTAAGAAAAAGAGTATCTAAAAAATATGTAATAAATTAAATTAAGTTATTTATTTATTAATTGGTTAACATGAAGCAAGACCAGTGAGGAGAAATATACACCAGAATTCCTTCCTGATCTGAAGTTATCATCATAGGCGGAGGGAGGTGTTTCTGAGGTCTTCCTTCTTCTATACATGTAAAAATTGGAAAATTCTTATTCCTACTAAGCTACAACACATTCTTCTATTAATTCAGTTTTGCTGGCAGGACTCACCGGAGCCACCGATCAGCTAAGCTGGCACGGGAAGAACAGAGCTGTGATCAACTTAGTTGGCACTGCCACTGGATCAGCTGATCATGACTCTGCTCCTCCCGTGCCGGCTCAGCTGATCGATGGCTTTGGTGAGTCCTGCCAGAAAAGTGGTTCAGGGCTTCCCCTGCCGTCCCAGCTGATTGAGGCTCCAGAGCCCCAATCAGATGAGCTAGCAAGGAAGAGCAGTGGCAGTAGGAGAAGAAACAAACTTGAAAGGAGGGGTGGGAGTGGGGGGGGGGGTGAAGTTGTGCTTATCACTTTGCTCTCTCCTCTCTTACCAGGCTACTCTGCTCAATTAGCATGCATATGATTTGCATGCTACTGTGCTGAGCATAGCCTGGCATAAGAAAAATCACTTCCAACCCGGCTTTCTTTGCCATGTTGCCCAGAGCTCTGTGCATTCCCCTCCCAGAGATTTTCCTTTAACCAAGCACAGTTGAAACATGCCTCTTTAATCTCCAACTAAAAGGCACAAAGCCAGATTCTCTCTCCTCCAAGCAGATAAATATGGATCACAACCAGATAAAGCAGCTACTGTATAAATGAGTTTATACAGCATGTTCTTAGAAAGCTGTTTTGATAATAAATGAGCACTTGTTCTGAGAATGTAAGAAGAAAGGGAAGTTTCTTCCCATTGCAGTACAGATATAAATTAAATCAGTCTAAATATCAATTAAATCAAAGGTTTTTTCCGATCCCAATTCTATTTCCAACTTATCAGTTTTTCTTTCTCATATTCTTTATCTGAAGAGTGAACTGGGATCTACTACAATCAGTGGCATAGTGAAGGTGAGAGGCGCCTGGGGCCGTGGCACCCTTCCCCCCTCATCTCTGCCCCCCTGCTCCTTCCCTGCTCCTGACTACTGCTCACGCCCCCCCTCCCTGCTCCTTCCTTGATCCCACTTGCTGCGTGCATCCCCCCTTCCCCCATACCTCTAGTTGAAGTTGTTGTTCACGGCGGTCAACAACGTGCTTCTCGCAACATGTCAGCTCTCCCTCTGACATCACTTCCTATACGCGGCACCTAGAAGTGATGTCAGCAGGAGAGCTGACGGGGGTCACGAAGAGCACGTTATTGACCACCGTGAACAACAATTTCAACTAGAGGTATGGGGAAAGGGAAGAGGGGTGCGCACGTGGAGGGGAGGAATGGGAAGAGGCGGGGGGCAGAGAGGAAGAGGGATGGCGGTGCTCCCACCAACATGGTGCCTGGGGTGGACCGCCCCACTCGCCCCCCCCCCCTTACTACACTACAGACTACAATACTGAAGTCCATGCTAATAACTGACTATCAGGGGGGCAGTTTAAAAAATTGATTGTAAATGTTTGGGGCATGTATATTGGGCTTGCTTTTCTGAAGTAGGCTGAGACTTTGTTAGGTTTTTTATTTTGTAATTTTTGTATTATCTTTCCATTACTTTTTATTCTTTTCTTTAGGGCTGCATTTTGATTAAAATTTGTATGTTGTTTTTATACCTCCCACTGCAGTTCCGTGCAACTCTGCTCAATGGAGAGTTAAGTGGCTTGCCTAGAGTCATAAGGAGTCTCTCTGATGTCACTTCCGGGACCCGTGCTTAAGAAGTGATGTCAAAAGACAAGCCGACACCGAAGTGAGCATGCTTCTCACGCCGGAGAAGTTAAAAAGGTATTGGGAAAGGGAAGGGGATGCGTGCAGCAGGGGGCGAGGGAAGGGTGCCACTCACCCTTAATATATCACTGAATTCCACACCCCCTCCCATTCTTTCTAACCTGTTTCTCCTGATCAAGAGAACAATTCCCACTGCAGCTCCTTGCGACTCTGGTTAATGGAGAGTAAGTGGCTTGCCCAGAGTCACAAGAAGCTGCAGTGGGAAAAAATAAATAATAATATATCTTTGTGCAATTAATCACGATTCAAATTTTAATCGAAATGCAGCCCTAATACGAGGATGGCTTGAAAAGTTTGGTAAAAAAAAGCAAGTTAAACAACGTACAGTGGTACCTCGGAATCCGAATGCCTCAGAACTCGAACAATTTGGAATCCGAACCTTTTTTTATAATAAATTTTGTCTCGGAATCCGAATGCTGCTTTGGAATCCAAACAAGCGTTGCTCAGCCCAAAGCTTCCCCTCTAACGCAGCTTCCTGTTTCCGCCTAAGAGGAAAGCTTTGGGTTGAGCAATGGTTGCAGTTCCTATATGCTCGGATCTTGCTGCTTTTGCCACGTGGGCCCGATTTTGCTGCTTCTTGCAGGGGAACCTGATCTTACTGCCTCTGTCAGGGGGAACCGATCTTGCTGCCTCTGTCAGGGGGAACCTGATCTTGCTGCCTCTGTCAGGGGGAACCGATCTTGCTGCCTCTGTCAGGGGGAACCGATCTTGCTGCCTCTGCCAGGGGGACCCAATCTTGCTGCCTCTGCCAGGGGGACCCAATCTTGCTGTTTCAGCCACAGGGGACCTGATCTTGCTGCCTCTGCCAAGAGGACCTGATCTTGCTGCCTCTGCCAAGAGGACCCAATCTTGCTGTTTCAGCCACAGGGGACCCGATCTTGCTGCCTCTGCCAAGAGGACCCTATCTTGCTGCTTCTGCTAGGGGGACCCGATCTTGCTACCTCAGCCAGGGGGACCCAATCTTGCTGCCTCTGCCAAGAGGATCCAATCTTGCTGCCTCTGCCAAGAGGATCCAATCTCGCTGCCTCTGCCAAGAGGATCCAATCTGACCTGATCTTCCTGTTTCTGCAACTGAGCCAATCTTGCTGCCTCTGCCAGGGGGACCTGATCTTGCTGTTTCTGCAACTGGGCCAACCTTGCTGCTTCTGCCAAGAGGACCCAATCTTGCTGCCTCTGCCAAGAGGACCCAATCTTGCTGTTTCAGCCACAGGGGACCTGATCTTGCTGCCTCTGCCAAGAGGACTCTATCTTGTTGCCTCTGTCAGGGGGACCCGATCTTGCTACCTCAGCCAGGGGGACCCAATCTTGCTGCCTCTGCCAAGAGGATCCAATCTTGCTGCCTCTGCCAAGAGGATCCAATCTTGCTGCCTCTGCCAGGGGGACCCAATCTTGCTGCCTCTGCCAAGAGGATCCAATCTTGCTGCCTCTGCCAAGAGGATCCAATCTTGCTGCCTCTGCCAAGAGGATCCAATCTTGCTGCCTCTGCCAAGAGGATCCAATCTTGCTGCCTCTGCCAGGGGGACCTGATCTTGCTGTTTCTGCAACTGGGCCAACCTTGCTGCTTCTGCCAAGAGGACCCAATCTTGCTGCCTCTTCCAGGGGGTCCTGATCTTGCTGTTTCTGCCACGTGGGTTCGATATTGTTCCTGCACAGCCCTCAGGCCACCTATATTAGCCATGAGTCCAGTGGAAAATAAAAGCAAGAGGAAAGCTGTTAGAGCTACAATTGAAGTTAAGAAAGAGCTTATTGCTAAGCATGAAAGCGGTACACATGTGGTTGATCTTGCTGCTATGTTTGGGATGCCTAAATCGACTGTATGTACAATCAAAGCAGCTAATGTGGCCAAAGGGGTTACTACACTGACCTCTAGGAGATCAAAAAGCATGGAAGAGATGGAAAAACTACTCTCTTTTTGGATTAATGAAAGACAGCTTGCTGGTGATGAGATTTCAGAGACAATCATTTCTGAGAAAGCCAAAGTTCTTCACGATGATCTAGTGAAAGGCCTGCCTGATACTACTGATGAAAAGGAAGAGTTTAAAGCCTATAGAGGGTGGTTCAAGAACTTTAAGAAAGGATTGGGATCTATAGCATTGTTATGCATGGGAAGGCAGCCAGTTCTAATGTTGAAGCAGCTGAAGATTTTGTAAAGGAGTTTAAGGAGTTTGTGATCAGTGAGGATTGTTTCGAACCAAGTGTTCAATTGTGATGAAACTGGCCTCTTTTGGAAAAAGATGCCCAAGCGAACATACATCTCAAAGGAAGAAAAGTCTGTACCTGGCCATAAGCCAATGAAAGACCACCTTACTCTTTTGGTGTGTTGTAATGCTAGTGGGGACTGCAAGATCAAACCTCTCCTTGTATACCATTCAGAAAACCCACGGGTCTTTAAGAAGAATAACATCATTAAGAGCAAACTTAATGATATGTGGAGATCGAATGTGAAAGCATGGGTTATCAGGCAGTTCTTCACTGAGTGGATACACGAGGAGTTTGCTCCTCGTGTAAAGGCTTTTCTGCAGGAGAAAAACCTCCCGATCAAGACTCTCCTTGTCCTTGACAATGCTCCTGTACATCCACCAGGGCTGGAGGATAATCTGGTGGGCGAATATAGCTTCATCAAGATCAAATTTTTGCCCCCCAATACCACTCCTCTTATACAGCCAATGGATCAGCAGGTGATCTCAAACTTCAAAAAATTGTACACCAAGGCTTTGTTCCAGAGATGTTTTGAAGTTACAAATGAAACTGAATTGACTCTGCGACAATTGCCTATCCTCCATTGCCTAAGAATCATTGAGAAAGCATGGAGGGAAGTGTCTTTGAGAACATTGGTCTCTGCCTGGAAAAACCTCTGGCCAGAATGTGTTGCTAAAAGGAACATTGAAGGCTTTGAAGAACCACCTGTTGTTCCTGACATCGTATCTCTGGGCAAGTTCATGGGTTTGGAAGTCAGCAAAGAGGATGTCAACGAGTTAGGGGATGATCACTAGACAGAGCTTATAACAGAAGAGCTTCAGCACCTCAACCAGCAGCAGCAGCAGCAGCAGCAGAAAGTAGCCCAAGAAATTTCTTCAGGGGAGGAAGAGGAAGACGCAAGTACCATACCCACAGCTGAAATCAAGGATCTGCTCAGCATGTGGTCAAAAACACAGGCAGTCATAGAGAAGTGGCACCCCCATAAAGCCCTTGTTAACAGGTGTTAACTTATTCAATGATAATATCATTGAACATTTTAGAAAAGTTCAAATAGGTCATCATCATCAAACCACTTTGGAACGTTGGTTCGCAAAAGACACCACCAGAATACAGACACCAGAACCATCTGAACCACCTGATGCAAATACAGAAGGTGATCCCAAGCCCTCTACAAGTGGTACCTTGGCAAAGAGCCTAACAAGGAGCAGAATGAAGACACCTAAACCATCTGATGCCAACACAGAAGGTGATCCCAAGCCCTCTACAAGTGGTACTTTGGTAAAGAGTCTAAAAAAGAGCATAATACTGACACCAGAATCACCTGATCTACCTGATGCCAACACAACAGGTGATCCCAAGCCCTCTACAAATGGTACTTTGTCAAAGAGCCTAAAAAGGAGCAGACTGAAAATGCTTGCCTGGTAACACATGCTTTCACATTCTATCTCCACCTGAACCACCAGAGGCTAATCTGGAAAGTGACTTGCCTTCTTAACAATAATCTACCTCATGTTCCAGGTTCCAAATCATGATTGGTAATCATTGGTTACTTTAAATTACTGTATTGAACATTACTCTACTGTACTGTATTACAGTATCATTGGTTAATACGTATCTAAGAGTGTTATGAATAAAAAATTACAAAACAAGCTGGACTTATTTCACAGAGGCTTCGGTGTTGCCGGTCTTGTCTACTGCTTCTTATTGTTTTAAATGCTACAGCGCTGAAATTAGACGATGGCTAACGTTTCACGATAAGATAATCATTTCTTCAGGGCTCTGGAATTGCGAGAACAGTAGTTGTCCCACATTCAGTTCTCTAGTTTCAGCGCTGTAGTGTCAAAAACAGTAAGAAGCAGCGGACAAGACCGGCAACACAAAAGCTTTTGAAAAATAAGTCCAACTTGCTTGCTTTTCTTTTTCACAGACTGGTTTCTTTACACTACTGTACTGAAAATTACTCTACTGTACTGTATTATCATTGGTTTATATCTGAGTGTGTTATGAATAAAAAATTACAAAACAAAACTAGTGTGTTTACTGTTAAATTTATTTGTAAATCTGAGTTTCTGGGACCAAGGAAGAGATTACTGCAGTTTCTATTGTTTTCAATGGGAAAAATTGTCTTGGAACGTGAACTGAGTTCGGGAAAGGATTAATACCTTTTCTATTGTTTTCAATGGTAAAAATTGTCTTGGAACGCAAACGTTTTGGAACTCGAACTGAGTTCGGGAACGGATTAAGTTCGGATTCCGAGGTACCACTGTAATCCCCACTGAGAGCTATACAGTTAGTCCAGCGAGTTTGCATTTTTTTCGTATCATAGGAAAAAATAGCTTAAGAAAAAAACTGGAACCTCGCTGGACTAACCCCCTCTTTTACTAAGGCGCGTTAGCCAATTTAGTGCTCGCTAAACATTAGCATGCACTAAACGCCAATGCGTCCATAGAATATAATGGACATGTTAGCTTTTAGCACACGCTAATATTTAGCGAGCGCTAAATCGGCTAGTTCGTCTTAGTAAAAGGACCCCTAAGTGTATAGCCCTTGATGGAGACTAAGTTGTTTAACGTGCTTTTTTACCAAACTTTTCAAACCACCCTCGTATACCTTATTGCAGTAAAAAATTATTTTCCAGAGTATAGGAATCTTGATATGATAAAGCAGCACACGATAAGATCCCAAATTATTACTTCTGTTACAAACAGAATTGCTCTATTGTTCAGGAAAAAGAGATTAGAAAGAATGGGAGGGGGTGTGGCATTCAGTGGCAAATTAAGGGTGAGCAGCGCCCCTCCCCACACCCTCCTGCCGCACATGCGTCTCTTTCCTTTTCCCCATACCTTTTTAACTTCTCTGGCATGAGTAGCATGCCTACGTTGGGGTCGGCTTGCCATTTGATATCACTTCCTAGGCGCGGGACCCAGAAGTGACGTCAAAAATGTCAGTGCCAATGCGGGCAGCAACCTCACACCAGAGAAGTAGAAAGGTACTAGGGAAGGCAAGGGGTGTGCATGCGTAGCAAGGAGAGGAGCAGGGGGGGGGGGGCGCAGAGGAGGAGGGGTGTAAGCCCTTAGGAAGACCGTGCTTTGGGCGGACGACCCCCCCGTCCCCTCCTTACTATGCTACTGGTGGCATTATATGTTAAATATAATATTAAAGCCACACAAATACTTTTGTATCTGTTTGTCCAGTTGTGAGTCTTGTTTTCTGTCCTTCTATGTTGTTGGGTTTTATGGTATATTATTTGTATTACCCCGTTTATTATTGTACAACCACCTTGAAATATATGATAAGGTGGTATATCAAATTTATAAAAAAAACTTGGAAACTTGGGGCTAGATTCACTAACCTGCCTGATCAAGACCGATCCGTGTCCGATCCAAGCAGGTCCAATAGATTCTGCAACCAATAATATTCTAATGGGGGTGATAGGAGGAACACCCCATCAGCCGACACGGATCACTAGTGTGCGATCCTGACGCATGCGCAGACCATCTGCTTTCCCTGCAGATGGTACGCGCATGCGTTCGTGTTTGTTTTTGCTGTGTTTTTTGTTTTGTTTTCTAGGGGGGCCATGACTCTCCTGCTATCTCTTCAACTACCATCAGTTCTTTTGAAGGGCGATCCCCAGCGGCAGCAGCCTCTTTAAAAGGCTAGCTCACTGGCCCTGACTCTCCTGCTCTCTCCCGCCTTCCCTGCAGTGCGAGTCCGCAGGTTTAAACTGGGGCTTCACTGCGTAGTGTAGCCCCGCTTTAAACACGTGGGCTCACACTTCAGAGAAGGAGGCAGAGAGCAGGAGAGTCGGGGCTGTGGAGATCAGTCTGGGTGGCAGAGAGTAGGGGAAGTTTGGATTTGGGGCAGAGAGCAGGGCGGCGAGTCCAGGCAGAGAGCAGGGCGGCAAGAGGAGAATCGGGGCGGCAAGGCTGAAAGTAGGGGCTGAAAGGTAGGAGAAGGGCAGAGAGCAGGGCAGCGAGAGGAGCTAAACAATCCCTAAACTTAAAGCAATGCAGCCAACAGCCTCTGCTCTCCCCCATAATCCGGCCTCAGGGCTTCTGCAGATTAAAGGCAGTGAGATCGGGGCAGCAGAGAGCAGGGCATGCAGAGAGCAGGATGGCAATGGAGCTGGAGAGTCGGAAAGGACGTTTGCAACTGGTCCCCAACAGTCGCTTTGAAAGGTCACTTGGTCAGACACAAAACCAGAGACGTGAAGAAAGTACAATAGTATCTTTAGTCAGCATATGCAGGATTCCTGTGCAATAAAGGTTCTGTCTCAAAAGTGTTCAAATGAGGAAAAGCAAGTTCCTTTATACCAGTGGTCTCAAACTCAAACCCTTTGTGGGGCCACATTTTGGATTTGTAGGTACTTGGAGGGCCGCAGAAAAAAAATAGTTAATGTCTTATTAAAGAAATGACAATTTTGCATGAAGTTAAACTCTTTATAGCTTATAAAACTTTCCTTTAACACTTAAAAGGAAAGATATATAAAATATAAAGAGTTTTACCTTATGCAAAATTGTCATTTCTTTAATAAGACATTAACTATTTTTTTTCTGCGGCCCTCCAAGTACTCTATTTTTTTCTGCAGCACTCGCATTTAAAGTTTAATATCTTTTCTTTCTCAAAACTGGCACATTTCAATCACTAAATTGAAAATAAAATCATTTTCCTACCTTTGTTTGGTAATTTCATCAGTCTCTGGTTGCACTTTATTCTTCTGACTTTGCATCCAATATTTCTTCCCTTCTTTCAGCCTCCTGTATGCTTCCTCTCCTCCAGACCTCATTTCCTCCCCCAACTTTTTCTTTCTTTCTCTGTCTGTCTTTCTCTGATTCCGTGTCCCATTTTTTGCTTTGTTTCTGGCTCCCTGTCCCCCCCCCTTCTTTCTTTCTTTCTTCCTTCCTGCCCTCCCCCATGCCATCGCCGTTGGGGAATAGGCTGTTGCTGCTACCGCCATCGGGAACAGGCTGAGATCTCCACGCTTCTATTCTCCACGGGGCCGACCAACTCTCGCTGCCCGACGTCAATTCTAATGTCGGAAAGGACGTTCCGGGCAGCCAGGCAGCGATTGGCTAGCCAGAACGTCCTCTCGACGTCAGAATTGACGTCGGGCGGCGAGAGAAGCAGGGAGATCAAAGAGCACGGTGCCGGCCTGTTCCCCGATGGCAGCGGTGAGAAGGGAAGGGAAGCAGGTTGGGCACCACTGCTCTAGATGAGCCGCACTCTAGGGAGAACAGTGGAGGGTGGCCAGCTGTGCGGACCAGCCCCCCCCTTGGTACGCCACTGAAGCAGCAGCGTGTCTGACCGGCTCGTTCCGTTCAAATCCGCGGGTGGCGTCTCCTTGCGAGATCTGCACCTGCGTCTGAAGCCTCTCTGATGTTGTGATGTCAGAGAGGCTTCCGATGCAGGAGTGGATAGCGCGAGGAGCCGCCAACCCGCGGCTTTGAATGGAATGAACTGGCCAGACACTCTGCTGCTCCAAAAGGAAGAGAATGATCCAGTCCAGACCGCAGGCCACAAATAAAACTTGGAGAGCCACATGCGGCCCATGGGCCGCATGTTTGAGTCCGCTGCTTTTTACCATTCTCATATACATATTGGATGCTACAAGGGGGTTTCTATAGGTTAACTATTGATAGTTTTACAACTCATGACTGGTTCTAATACAAAGGATACCATTGGTCACCTGGGTGTCCTTATGAGCCTATAGTAAATACACAGCTTATCTATGCATTGCAGTTTTGATTGTTACATGTCCAGGAGGGCGAGGTACATTATCACTTTCTTACAGCAGAAACAGGAATGTAACACGTGATTTCCCAGAAAAGGCACCCTACTAAGGAGATGAAACTTATACACAGCCAGTTTTCTAAAATAATGAGCAAATTAAGGAAATGAAACATCCTAAAATAATGAGCAAGGCCCACATTCCTTCAGACAAAGTAATTCAGTTGTAATCATAATGAGGGTCGCTGACTCCTTCATTCCAATCATAATAGAGGTTGCTGACCCCTTCAGCTTCTTATGTTGATCGGCCAGCCTAGTAGGTTTGCAAAATTTGTTTAGTGTCAATGAGCAGGCATGTCCCCGGAAGAAGAATGAAGGGTTCCAGGGCAAGCTTGCTTGTTGACGCTGCGCGGCAGCTACCTGAAGATTCAAAAGTACAGCACCGGGAGGAGGTGGATAGGGGAGTAGAGCCATAACTGACCGGTGACTGCCAATCCTTGGGGGAGGCCTGTGGCCTCCCCTGTTCTGATGCCCATGTTCTAAGGGCCAGATTCTGCAAATGCAGTAATCTACGGCCACCTACAAAAATGGTGATCGCTTGTCAATCACGCTACGGCACCATTTGCAGAATCACAGATCCCATTAAAAGTAGGCACCGGTAATGTAGGCCAGAGTTTTAAAGGTCTACATTACCAGCGCCTACCTTTGACAGAGAATCACACCTAATGGCGCCTAAGGCCATTTCTGGCAAAAACCATGCCTACTTTGACCTTAGTTACCATTGGGCACCTCTATAAATGTGATTCCTGGGCCCTTTTTGTAAGCACCTGAGGGCACCTACATTTTTTTTAACAAGATTGCAATTGATTTTTTATTGATACAATTAGTGCACTGATTAAACCAATTAATTTAGGTGGTGGTAGGGTGCCAACTGCTGCCTAACGTATGGTGCCATTTGCAGAATCTGTCATAGAAACATGATGGCAGATAAAGGCCAAATGGCCCAGTCTACCCATCCGCAGTAACCATTATCACTTCCTAAGAGATCACACGTGCCTATCCCAGGCTTTCTTGAATTCAGAAACAGTCTCTGTCACCACCACCTCTTCAAGGAGACTGTTCCACACATCTACCAGCCTTTCTGTAAAAAAATATTTCCTTAGATTACTCCTGAGCCTATCACTTCTTAACTTCATCCTATGCCCTCTCATTACAGAGACTCAACTCATGATCATTTACATTACGTAGGTATTTAAACATCAAACCTCCCCATCTCCCGCCTTTCCTCCAAAGTCTGTTCCCATATACCTTATGATGACCACACACCATTTTAGTAGCCTTCCTCTGGACTGACTCCATCCTATTTATATCTTTTAGAAGGTGCGGCCTCCAGAATTCTACACAATATTCAAAATAAGGTCTCAAAGTCTTATACAGGGGCATCAATACCTCCTTTTTCCTACTGGCCATACCTCTCCCTATGCACCCTTGCATTCTTCTAGCTTTCGTCATCACTTTTTCAACCAGTTTGGCCACCTTAAGATCATCACATACAATCATACCCAACTCCCGCTCTTCTCAACATAAGTTCTTCACCCCCTAAACTGTACTGTTCCCTCAGGTTTTTGCAGCCCTTCAGCAATATCGTTTATAAAAATATTAAAAAGAACAGGCCAAAGAACAGAACCCCGAGGCACACCACTGGTAACATCACTTTCCTCAGAATGATCTCCATTGATCACTACCCTCTGTCACCTTCCACTCAAGCAGTTCTTGGCCCAGCTCATCACTTTGGGACCCATCCTGAGGGCATTCAGTTTATTTATTAGACGTCTGTGTGGAACACTGTCAAAAGGCTTTGCTAAAATCTAAATATACCACATTTAGCGCACTCCCTCTATCCAATTCTCTGGTCACTCAGTCAAAGAAATTGATCAGATTTGTCTGACAAGACCTACCTCTAGTGAATCAATGTTGCCTCTAGTCCTGTAATCCACTGGATTCCTGAAATTTCACCATTCTCTGTTTTAAAAACATTTCCATTAATTTGCTTACCACAGGAGCCAAACTTACTGGCCTGTAATTCCTTACTTCTTCCTTACTTCCAATTTTGTGGAGAGGGATCATATCCCCCCTTCTCTAGTCCTCCAGTACCACTCCCAACTCTAGAGACTCATTGGAAAGGTCAGTCAGCAGAGCCACCAGAACTTCCCTTAAGAGATCAGACTCCACAGGTGACCCTTGAGGGGAGGAATGCTGGCCTAGTACCTAATAAGAACCTAAGAACATAAGAGATGCCGCTGTTGGGTCAGACCAGTGGTCCATCGCGCTCAGCAGTCTGCTCAAGCAGCGGCCCTTTTGGTCAAAGACCAGTGCCCTAACTGAGACTAGCCTTACTAGCGTATGACCTTGTTCAGTAGGAACTTGTCTAACTTTGTCTTGAATCCCTGGAGATTGTTTCAGCTATGATAGCCTCCGGGAGAGCGTTCCAGTTTTCCACCATTATCTGGGTGAAGAAGAACTTCCTTACATTTGTACGGAATCTATCCCCTTTCAACTTTAAAGAGTGCCCTCTTGTTTTCCCTACCTTGGACAGGGTGAACAACCTGTCCTTATCTACTAAGTCCATCCCCTTCAGTATCTTGAATGTTTCGATCATGTCACTTCTCAATCTCCTCTGTTCTAGGGAGAAGAGGCCCAGTTTCTCTAATCTGTCACTGTACGGCAGCTCCTCCAACCCCTTAACCATCTTAGTCGCTCTTCTCTGGACCCTTTCGAGTATTAATATGTCCTTCTTCATGTACAGTGACCAGTGCTGGACACAGTACTCCAGGTGAGGGCGCACCATGGCCCGGTACTGCGGCATGATAACCTTCTCCGACCTGTTCGTGATCCCCTTCTTAATCATTCCTAGCATTCTGTTCGCCCTTTTCACCGCCGCCGCACATTGTGTGGACGGCTTCATCGACTTGTCGATCAGAACTCCCAAGTCCCTTTCCTGGGAGGTCTCTCCAAGTACCGCCCCGGACATCCTGTACTCTTGCCTGAGATTTTTCTTACCGACATGCATTACTTTACATTTATCCACGTTGAATCTCATCTGCCATGTCGTTGCCCTTTCCTCAAGCCTGGTTATGTCATGTTGCAGATCTTCGCAATCCCCTTGTGTCTTCACTACTCTGAATAATTTTGTGTCGTCCGCAAATTTAATCACCTCGCTCATCGTACCTATATCCAGATCATTTAAAAGATGTTGAAGAGTATGGGTCTAAGCACCGAGCCCTGCAGCACCCCACAGGTGACGCTCTCCCAGTCTGAGTATTGCCCATTCACCCCCACCCTCTGTTTCCTATGTTCCAGCCAGTTTTTAATCCATGTGAGTATTTCTCCCTCGATTCCATGGCTCGCAATTTTCCGAAGTAGTCATTCATGTGGAACCTTGTCGAACGCCTTCTGAAAGTTTAGATATACAATGTCGATTGGGTCATCCTTATCTATCTGCCTGTTTACTCCCTCGAAAAAGTGCAGCAAGTTCGTCAAACAAGATCTGCCTTTGCTGAAACCGTGCTGGCTGGT
The DNA here is from genome assembly GCF_902459505.1 of Geotrypetes seraphini. Lineage (NCBI taxonomy): Eukaryota > Metazoa > Chordata > Amphibia > Gymnophiona > Dermophiidae > Geotrypetes > Geotrypetes seraphini. The sequence goes on from NC_047087.1 coordinate 198,368,027, forward strand.
CCTCATCAGACCGTGTCCATCAAGGTGATCAATGATGCGGTCCTTTATCAGTGCCTCTATCATCTTTCCCAGTACCGAGGTCAGACTCACCGGTCTGTAGTTTCTCGGATCGCCCCTTGAACCTTTTTTGAAGATCGGTGTAACATTCGCCACCTTCCAGTCCTCCGGAATCTTTCCCATTTTGATCGACAGATTGGCTATTAGTTGAAGTAGCTCAGCTATGGTCCCTTTCAGTTCCTTGATGACCTTCGGATGGATGCCATCCGGTCCCGGGGATTTATCACTCTTAAGCCTATCAATCTGCCTGTATACCTCTTCTAGGCTGACCATCAACCCTGTCAGTTTCCCGTTTACACTTCCAGCATATAACCTGATGGGTTCCGGTATGCTGCATACATCCTCTTTGGTAAATACAGATGCAAAAAAATGTGTTCAATCTATCGGCAATTTTTTTGTCCTCCTTTAGCGCTCCCTTTATTCCTTGGTCATCCAACGGTCCCACCGCTTCCCTTGCGGGTTGTTTTCCTTTAATATATCGAAAGAATGGCTTGAAATTTTTCGCCTCCTTGGCTATTTTTTCCTCGTAGTCACTTTTTGCCCCTTTTACCACCTTATGGCACCTGCGTTGGTGTTGTTTGTGCTTATTCCAGTTTTCATCCGTTTTCGATCTTTTCCATTCCTTAAATGAATTTTTTTTTTGTCTTTGATCGCTTCCTTAACTTCTACAGTGAGCCACGCCGGTTCTCTATTCTTTTTCCTCTTTGATCCCTTGTTGATACGTGGTATATATAGATTTTTGCGCCTCGGTGACCGTATCCTTAAAAAGTGTTGTTATGTTGTTTATCCTCTTCTTAAGTTTCTTTCCCACCATGCGTCTCATCCCTTCGTAGTTTCCTTTCCGGAAGTTTAGGGCCGTGGCCGTTGTTCTGGGCTGACATTTCGCCCCTATTTCCAGGTTGAAGCGGATCATATTGTGATTGCTGTTTCCCAGCGTCCCTTCTACTTCTACATCCTGTGGCGGTCCTCACAGCCCATTTAGAACTAAGTCCAGAATTGCATCTCCTCTTGTATTTTCCTTGATAAGTTGCTCCAGGAAGCAATCACCCACAGTATCTAGGAACTTGGTCTCTCTAGCACAGCCAGAGGTGCCTAGGTTCCATTCTATCCCCGGATAGTTGAAGTCGCCCGTGACAACTGCATTGCCTCCCTTGCAGTTGCGTTCAATCTCATCCGTCATTTCTTCATCAATTTCTTCTGACTGCCCTGGGGGTCGGTAGTAGATGCCTATCTTCATTTCTGGTCCATTTGTTCCTGGAATTTTGATCCATAGAGACTCTAACTTATCTGTCCATTGTGGTATGTTCTCTCCAATAGATTCAATTCCCTCTTTGACGTATATGGCAATGCCTCCTCCCTTTTGAGCTACTCTGTCTCTGCGGTATAGTTTGTATCCCGGTAGCACCGTGTCCCAGACACTTTCATCAGTCCACCATGTTTCCGTGATGCCGATGTCATCCTTTTGTGCCACAGCTTCTAGTTCACCCATCTTATTTCTAAGGCTCCTTGCGTTTGTGTACATACACTTGAGTTTGCAGCCTGTTCCCTTCTTGCATGTCCTTCCCTCTTGTGTCTCTTTCGATCTGTCCTGTCCGCGATCTGGTGAGTCCTCCCCTCCTTCTTCCTACACGGTATCCTCTCTCAGTCGACTGTCGGCTTTCCCCCTTCTTCCTAGTTTAAAAACTTCTCAACTTCTCTCTTGATGTTGCTTGCTCTTGCTCTGGGACACTGGTCTGACCCAGCAGCGGCAATTCTTATGTTCTTAAACCTGGTTCTAAGAGAGAGGTTGTAGAGGCTCAGCATTAAATATAGTTTCTGGCAGGCCAACCTCTAGCTCATTTCTTTACTTATAGTCTTAATTTATTGTCAATTATTCTACTTACGAGACAATAGGAGAACTCTTTATATTTAATTACCTGCTAAAGAATCTTTGGGTTTTGGCCAGGTACTAGTGACCTGGATTGGCCACCGTGAGAACAGGCTACTGGGCTTGATAGAACATTGGTCTGACCCAGTAAGGCTATTCTTATGTTCCTTCAGCATCCTCAGATGTACACCATCCGGCCCCATCACTTTGTTTACCTTTATTTTAGCTAGCTTCTCATGAACACAACCCTCTGAAAATCGATCAGGGTCTACCAGTCTTCCATCCCTATTCATGTTTGTCTTCTGTGGTCCTGCTCCCAGCACTTCAGCCTTGAACACATAACAGAAATATTTGTAAGCAATTCAGCCTTTTCTTTATCAGCTTCTACATATTTCTCCCCTTCACATTTGAGTCTCACAATGCCACTTTTGCACTTCTTCCTCTCACTAATATATCTAAAAAAAATGTCTTGTCTCCCTGTTTTAACGTCAGCTATATTTTCTTACATTTGCATCTTTGCTTTCCTGACTACACAACCAGCCTCTCTTAACTTTTCCAAATATTTTTGCCTGTCTTCCTCTTTCTGAAATATTTTGTAGTTTATGAAAGCTAACCTCTTATTCCTTACCTTCTCTGCTACTACTTTTGAGAACCAAAACGGCCTTCTTTTCCACTTACTTTTACTTACTTTCCTTACTAAATGTTTTCTTGCCCTTACAATAACTCCTTCCAGTTTTGCCCACTGCTTTCCTACTTCTTCCAGATGTTCCCATCCAGACAATTCCTTGATGTAATCCCCCATCCGAACAAAGTTAGTTTTTTTAAAGTCTAGAACCTTTGCTTTTGAATGTGCCCTCTCTATACCAATCAATATTAAACTGTACCATGCAGTGACCACTGGATGCCAGATGATCACCCACTGTAACATCAGAAACACTTTCCCCGTTTGTAAGCACTAAGTCCAGTATGAAACCGCATGAGTTCCATTACCAACTGCTGGAACAGTTCTCCTTGTAGAGAATCCAGGATATCCCTACTTCTAGAAGACCCCGCAATAGGGATACACTAATCAACATTCAGTATGTTAAAATCACCTATTAGTAAAACTTCCCCTTTTTATAGATATATTCTGAATGCCTACTATTAAATCTCTGTCCACTTCTTCTGTGAAGGAGACCTGTATATCACTCCAATGTAAGTATATTCACCATTCCTTCTTTCCAAATCGATCCACAGTACCTCTTCCTTACCCTACAGATCCTGCAGTTGTGTGGATTTAATATGATCTTTAACTTATAAACGCTACTACCCTCTCCTTTTCTTCCTACCATGTCTTTCCTGAACAGATTATAGCCCTGTATATCAACATTCTAGTTATGGTTCTCCATGAACCATGTCTCTGTGGTTGCCATTGTCTCTATGTGTCAAAGTGAAACTATCCAGGACAAGTTTTCAGGATATGTTTAATGAATATATATGCTAGTCCAAAAAAGTTAGTTTTAAGGTAGGTTTTGAACTAAAGCAAAAGATAGTTCTGCACGAATGAAAGGAGGCATAGTTCCATGGTTCCAGACCCAAAGCCTGGTGGACTTATAAGTACCTCCCTAAGACAAGGAAGAACCAAAAAGTGTGTATCTATCCCTAAATGGCATTGGTACTAGAATAGGTTACTGATTGGAAGAGTTGTATCCTAAGTCTTGACAGGTGGAATCCTCTTTATTGAGGGCATAAAGTCTGCCCAAGCAGTTCCTGTTGAGCAAGGGTCCAGTGAATAAGAAGGCCCACTTGAAGGTACTCTTAGATTTTACAGTGGGGGATTTTCTACCATCTGACGTCAGAGAAAGGGCGGGACCACCGGAAGAGGAAGCAGCGCAGACGCAGGGCTCACAGAAGGGCCGGGACCGCCGGAAGAAGGAAGCAGCAGGACAACGGTAGGAGCTTCTCCATGATGGGGGGGTGAGGAGGCTGTGGGGGTGCGAGCGGTCCTTCGGGGTGGGGGTGCGGGTGCAAGCGGTCCTTCGGGGTGAGGGTGCGAGCGGTCCTGCGGGGTGAATCGGACGTCAGGGGGGGGAACTATGTAAAAAAAAGTTGTAAAACGCGCTCACGCGTATAACGCGCATGGTTATGCACGGTTTGTAAAATCATGTACAAAGCGCGTGTTATATGCGTGAAAATACGGTAATCTTGGCTTTAGAATTGACATGAGGTTTACTATCTGAGTGAGTGGTGCAATGGTTAGAGCTACAGCCTTAGCACCCTGCCATTGTTGGTTCAAATCCCCCAATGTTCCTTGTAACCCTTGGCAACCAGAACAGAAGAGAAATATGATAAAGGAGCCAAATATAAATACCACATAGGATATAAGTGGTATATAAATAATTACCCCCTCATTTACTAACACATAGCGCAGGTTTTAGATAAATAACTAAAATATAATAGCAGTGTCAGCATTTTACTGCATACAATTTTAATGTAAAAAACCAGAATAAAATGGCCATTCTAATGACATCATAATGCTAACACACGATAACATTATAGACGTTATTAGGACGTCTATGTAACGCCTAAAAGGTGACTCTGCAAAGGAAGTCTAACAACATAGACGTGCTTCGATTCGCTCAGCACCGCTGAGCGTAATTCTCTATAGTGTGTCTATGCATTATAGAATCGCGCTTAGCATTCTGCTGCTGGACTTCTAAACAACACCTAATTTTAGATGGCCTTTACAGAATCAGGCCCTATGTGCTCATACATGTTTATCCTGCAACCACTAATGATTTATCAGCTGTTGAACATTTCCAGAACAGAAAACACAGAATATTGGCTAAAAAAAGTACCTCATCACGAAATACAAAATCCAAGCGACACTGCAGATGTGCAAAAGCTCCACTAATATCTTTATGCTCCTTCACTGCTGCCATCTCCCCTCCTTCTATTGTCTACCCCTACCTCTTCCTACATGACCATTAATGTCACTCGCTCATTTATTGTACAATGGAGTACTTGCTTTGGGGTTTCCTGACTGCCATTCTAGACCATAAAGTACAAATGAAAGTGTAAATCATAGTGTCTCCAAAAAGCCTGCATGTGACTAACAGCCTAGCTCCACACTATCAGCCCCCTTTCCCCAAATCTCCAGGGTTCCTGCTTAGCAATTAACCACCTCCTGCTCCCCTTCTTCATTCATATGTAATAATTACAGCTGTAGTACAACAGCTGGGGCCATTCACTAATGACATTCTATTCCTTGTAGGATGAAAAAATGGGAAGATCCTATGCTATTTCCAGGGTGAGAAATGGAGTGGGGGCAGGGGCAGAATGCATCCCTGGTTCATTCCAACAGTGTATGTACCCACCACTTTCTTCTTCCATCTATGCTGGTATTTCACCAATATTACTGATTTCTTTTAACCATTTCTGTTCATAATTTGTACAATTCCAATTCTAAAACAGATGGACCCCCCCCCCCCACCTATTGTTCAAACCTTATTATGTTCTCTCTGTTATCTAAAAATGGAGTTAAAATGTGTCATTTGAGTATGGCTTTCCCCAGAATTTTAAATATGTTCTCCTGTTCTCCACCTAGAAATCTGATAACAAATTTTAAATAAACTTGAAACTAGATGATTATGACCCTCACCCTGCCTTGCCTTTTCCCCCTGTCTACTTCCTACTTTTCAAAATGATTGGGGGTGCTAAACCCAATAAAAATTAGGCCTCCATGGACACAGTCAAGGACTGTGCTCAATACTGAGGGTGCGCATGCAACTACAGCACCCAGAGAGCTGACGCCTATGACTTCAACTCCACCATGTCCCTTACTAGCCCCTGCCATCTGTACTTGCTTCAGTTGCCTCCATATTCTTCACTGGACCCTACTTTTCCTCATTTGTTCAAGCACCTAGCTCCCCTACATACCATTCCTCATTAACCTTTGCCTCCCCATACCTGTTCCAAATCCTTGTATATCTTCCCCATCTCCAAATTTTTTACCCTATCAGGTGTCATTTATCTGTTACATCTTTACCACCCTATCCCTTATATAGGACTATCAACTGCCACTGTAATACCAGGCATAAGGGTGGAAGATGTCTTCTGTTTTTTTGGGGGGTTTTTTTGCAAGAATAAGGAAACCAAAAACATGTTTGAAGAGTAAGGAAGCAATATTACGGTCATACTACAGAAAAGAGATAAAGAGCCAAAACAGAGGCCCTGATGTTCAGCGTCACTTAGGATCTCTGGGCAGGAGTGCCATTTTGCGACATGGTACCTGCAAGGGCAGGAACAACTGGAGATCATTCCTGCCTGGGGACTCTCTAGACTACAAGGGACTAATAAAGGTAGGCCCATAGAAGCCAGTGAGGTTCATGTAGTGGGTTGCTCATTTGGAATGGAGGTGAGGCTTCAAGCAGAGAGAGTAGAGCTTCTGATTGAGGGAGATCTGGGTCTTGTGCAGGAGGTACAGGTGCTGACCAGGGCTTGAGTGTTTTGCAGGTATTGATGGAGGACTGGGATCTTGTGAGAGGGGTTCAGTTGCTGATAGGTGGGGTCTGAGTCTGGTGTGAGGCCGATTAGGGGGTTGGGGTCCTGTGTGGGTGCTGGCTGGTGTGTTGGGGGACAAAGTCCCTGATTAGGGGGTTGGAGTCTTGTGCAGGTGCTGTGGGGGTTTGAAGATCTATGTGAGTGCTGATAGAAGTGTTGGGTCTTAAGAGGGGGGGGTTCTGATCAGGGTGGTGAGAGAACAGTACCACATCTTTAAGAAGGAGCTTGGGAGATCAGGCCATGCTTTATTCACTGGAATAACACTGCTTATGAGACGGTTCACAAGCAGCATTACTGCATTACCATGAAAGTGAGCAACCTGCAGTACAGAGATACCACAGCTGGGTGACTGCCATGGTAAACTGAGGTGCAGTATATGCTCACTTTTTAACTGCACATTGATAATTGCCCCCTTTAATTTGAAGTTTGGTCTGCTTTTCTTTCTTTTCTCCCCCTCCCCCTTCCGCCCCAGTGGATGATTCTCATTCCCCTGTACTAGTTTAGATACAGAAATGATATTGAAGCCATATAGTATTATGAGTGGCAATGAAAGTAGCAAGGATTTATGTTACTCAGGCAGACCATTTTATTTTTATGTTGTTTCATTTTATATTATTGTTTTCATTGTCATTTTTATTATGTTTTTATGTTATGTTGCATTGTAATTTGCATTTAGGAGCTGCTCTGATTACATATAGGTTTATGATTGTTATTTATAACGTGCCTTGAAAAGGTGGAATAAAAATAAATAATAGTCAATAATAAACAATAGTAAAATAGGGAATTTATTTCCAATTAATGTATGTTTTCCTGCTACTTTGATTGCCCCTTTCCATTTATTTTCCTGTTATAACTTTGACTGGAGAAGTTATACTTCCAAGAATTTATTGTTACTGGAGATTGTCATGTTGTAAGAATTTTTTTTTAAATTTAATAAATGTGGGGGTTGATATTCAAAGCAATTAAACTGATCAGAAATGGCTCCTGAACAGTCAAATCACTTGTTCGGGGCTAACCAGTCATTTTCAGCAGGCTCACGATCTATTTAATGTACCTGGGGCAATGGGAGGATTAAGTAACTTGCTCAGGGTCATAAGGAGTAGCATGGATTTGAACCCACAACCTCAGGGTGCTGAGGCTGTAGCTTTAACCACTGCGCCACACAATGCTGCTACACTTAAGCAGTGCTATACATTAAACATGTAAGAGACAATCCCTGTTCAATAGAGATTATAATCTATTTAAAACAGACAAACAAGACAAGTGGAGGGGCCTATTAAAAAAAAAAAAAACAATCTAAATCCCCTTTTGGCCTAAGGCCCCAAACGCTGAAAGTAGCAGCAGGGAAAATGTCCATTCTCAAAAAAAACCTTCCAAAATGAAGGTTTTTTTTGAGAATGGCCCTACCTCTACGTTCAGAAGTTTAATCGCGCCAGACCAGCACTAAGTCTAATCTTAGAACACATTTATCAACCAAAAAATTGGCCAAGTCCCAAATGCCCAAAACAAGATCTTTAAGGTGAAGGTAGGGGCCAGTCCTTCGCCTAAAAGCTGGATTCTGTAACCGGCGTCTGTCAAAAACACACACCGGTTACAGAAATCCCCCCCCCCCCAACGATCGCAACAGGAGAGATGCCTAATCTCTCCTGCCGCATATCGCAGCAGTTCGGGGGGATGGCAAATCGCAGCAGGAAAAAGATGCCCCAATCTCTCCTGCTGCGATCCACCCTCCACCCCCGAACCCCAACAATACTTTCAGGAGGGAGCCCAACCCCTCTGCCGAGGCACAAGCCCCCAAACCCCCGCCTGAATCCATTCAAATACATGCAGGAGGGATCCCAGGGCCCTCCTGCCCTACAACGCAACCCCCTATGTCTCCCCCCCAGAAGACAATACTGGGAGGAGGGAGGCCAAGCCCTCCTGCCGGAAGGCAACCCCCCCTGAAATACAGGCAGGAGGGATCCCAGGCCTTACGGCTCACCCACCCACCCCCCGGCAACCCACCTCCTCGACCCCTCTGAACCTGCCATGATCGTTGCGGTGGGGGATGGGCAGGTTTCCGGGGCTGCTGAGCTGATCGCGGCACGCTGTGATCAGTTCAGCGGCCCCTATTCAGAACTTATACCTGTTTTGACTTGGTCTAAGTCAAACGTATAAGTTCCGACTGGGCAACCTGTTAAAGTTTTTGGTTATACTTGCTGTACGACTAAGTCTAGGTTGGCCCACTTCCCGCCCACCTCCTGCCCTTTCCCCTCCTCTAAAAACGCCTCTTTTCGCTTTAGGCGTTTAGAGGCAGGGTAAAGGCCTAAACTGGTTTGAGATACATCTCAAACCAGCTTTGATTATCAGTACTTGGACGATCTGTCTTTTTTGATGTCCAAGTACCAATTTAGGCCACTTTTTGAACGTTTTTGGGTTTTTTTTATTATGATCCCCATAGGGATTAGGAAATTTCTCACAGAGGGAATGATAAAACAGACATGGATACTTTACAAGTGAGTGGTAGTTAAAAGCAGCCTCGAAAGAGTGTGCTTTTAGCCTAGATTACCCCCCTCCCCCTTTTACTAAGCAGCGGTAGAGGCTTCTTCCACCGCCTGGAGTGCTAAATGCTCCAATGCTGCTCCGACACTCAAGAATTCCTATGACCATCACCGCATTCGGCACCCTGGGCCTCAATAGAACCTCTACCGCAGCTTAATAAAAGGGGGTCAAATAGAACTTTTGAACAGCCAGTCCTATTTGTATGTGGTAAAAACAAAGAAGAACTGCTCACATGAACAAGATGCAGGCTATGTTTATTATATCAATTAATGATTGCAGTTAATGTTATCACCTTTACACAATACTAAGGACACCACACGGTGCGTGTTTCGGTTAACACGCCTTCAACAGGGGTCCTGGGTTGGTATCTAATTAAACCGCAAACAGAAAAAGAACAATAGCCTGTATGGATTGAAGGTAAACACTGATAGTTTCATAGTTTATTTAAATTTTGATTAAACGCTTATCCAAAGGTACAAAGCATTGTACGTAATAATTTAAAATAGCTGGGAGACAAACATTTTAAATAATTAGACATACACTAACTAATCAAACATACTTATAGCCAGAGAACTTTGGGGAAAAAGGGAAGAACTACAATTTCTTAGAAAGAATACATAAAAGGAAAATACAATAGGAAAGGGGGAAAAGTAGTGTGGAAGTATGTACTGGTGTAAAAAAAATTCTGTTATAGGCGTCTTTAAAGAGAAAGCATTTTAGGCTGCTTTTAAATTTCTGCAAGTTTTGTTCAGCTCACACAGAGATTGTTCTTTTTCTGTTTGCGGTTTAATTAGATACCGTGCCAACCCAGGACCCCTGATGAAAGTGTGTTAACCGAATCACGGACCGTGTCGGGTCCCTAGGTTTGTGTAAATGTGGTAACATTAACTGCAATCATTAATTCATATAATAAACACTTAACTGGCTATGATTTAGCCAGCTTCAGAAACCTAGAACTTCAATACCTTACGAACATAAGAATAGTCTTACTGGGTCAGAACAATAGTTCATCTAGTCCAGTAGCCCATCCTCATGGTGGCCAATCCTGGTCACTAGTACCTGGCAAAAACCTAAATAGTAGCAACATTCCATGCTACCGATCCAGGGTAAACATGGACTATTGACTTTTCCTCCAGGAAATTGTCCAAACCTTTCTTAAAACCAGCTCCTTTAACCGTTCTTATCACAACCTCTGGCAACGCGTTCCAGAGCTTAACTATTCTCTGAGTGAAAAAATATTTCCTCCTATTAATTTTAAAAGTATTTCCCTGAAACTTAATCGAATATCCCCTAGTCTTTATAATTTTTGACAGAGTAAAAAAAAAAAAATAAAAATTGATCCACTTGTACCTGTTCTACTCCACTTAGAATTCTGTAGACTTCAATCATATCTCTCCTCAGCTATCTCTTTTCCAAGCTGAACAGCCCTAACCTTTTTACTCTTTCCTCATTCGAGAGGAATTCTATTCCCTTTATCATCTCGGTCACTCTTTTTTAAACCTTTTCTAGTTCCGCTATATGTTTCTTGAGATACAGCAACCAGAATTGAATGCAATACTCCAGGTGAGGTCACTCTATGGAGCATACAGCTGTATTATAACATTCTTAGACTTGTTAACCATCACTTTTTAAATAATTCCTAGCATCTTGTTTGCTTTTTTGTCTGCTGCCGCACACTGAGTGGAAAGTTTAATCGTATTGTTTACAATGACACCCAATCTTTTTCTTGGGCCCTAACCCCCAAGGTGGACCCTAGCATCTGGTAACTATGATTTAAATTATTTTTTCCAATGTACATCACTTTGCATTTGTCCACATTAAAATTCATCTGCCATTTGGATACCTAGTCTTCCAATTTCCTAAAATCTGCCCGTCAATTTTCACAATCTGCATGCGTTTTCACAATTTTGAACAGTTTAGTGTCATTCGTAAATTGAATCACCTCACTCGTCGTTCCAATTTCAAGATCATTTATAAATAAGTTAAATAGCACTAGTCCCAATACAAATCCCTGCAGCACTCCACTTCCATTGAGAAAAATGGCCATTTAACCTTACCCTTTGTTTTCTGTCTGATAACTCATTCCTAATCCACAACTGAACTTTGCCTCCTATACTTTGACTTTAATTTTCTCAGGAGCCTCTCCTCCTGAATTTCTAGGTATAACGCTGAAGCTGCCAGCTGAATATTGACCCCATAAAGTTGTGTTTTTTCTTGTTTAAAGAAGAAAACAAATACAGTAGAAGGATCACTAAAAGCTGAAAGAGTGACTATAAAATTAAAGATGGCACAGACAAACTAATGGAGTTTAGATTATTGATCATGAGTTGGAACGCCCTAGTATGCATATGCCAACCCACCAGAGCACCGCACTCATTGAAGTGCCAGCACTGGGATGATGTTCCAAATTTGCAAGCCAGCTAAATTAATCTCAAACTGTAGGAGACTATCCCAGTTAGCCTGTGAATTTTAGAAATGCAAGCCAAATATTAGGCAAAAAAAGAGGCATATTGCAACCTGTATATGTCTGAGTTTAATTGCAAGGAGGACTGGACACTCATTAGCAAGTATTCAATTTGTTTCTGTGCCTTTGCACATTTATTGCATATTAAATCAACCTACAAATTAATGCAGGCAAAGTCCATCAGTTCATGTTGAAAAATGTTTGTTTTTTTTCATTAGCACAAATGTGTGAAAAGAACTGAAAATGTCTAAAAATCAGGAAGGAAAAGTTCAAGAATTATATGGAAATAACTACTGTAAAATGTTTTTACTGTGCACATTTGTAATTGCAGTCAACTAAATGCTGCAAGGCAGCTGCATTGAAAAGAATCTCTAGAAGAGAAAAGGTTTTGGCAAGGGTGTATCTCACCTCTACAGAATATGGCATGCCAACATGCGTTTTACCAAACTTTGCTAACATGCAGCCATAAACTTATTTATTTATTTTACTTTTTTATATGCCACTTATATGCTAACATGGTTTTACATTCAGGTACTCAAGCATTTTTGCACTAGGAGTAGATGAAGAATAGGGAGTCTAAAAGCAACCAAGAAAAAGTACATTTCCACCCAGGATCTCAATAAGAGACTATAAATTATATGGCAGGGAATAGAGTCAGAAGGAGAGAGTTCTCCTAGCTACCAGGTTCAATTTGCAAAGAAGCAGCAATGTAAGGAATAAATGGGGAGCACCGATACAATACAACTTCTCAGACCCCACAAATTTCAACATGGAATCATTGCGGCTTGAGTTGAGTTACATTTGTAATATAGCGTTATTGATAGCGAGTATTGCCATGTCGTTTTGAGGATGAAGAGGGCTGGGAAGAGTTGAGTCTACTGGGGGAAGAGATGTGTCTTTAACCTTTTCCTGAATAGGCAATGTGTGGGTAGTCGTCACAGGTGGGCAGGCAAACTGTTCCAGATATCCAGAGTCCTAGGAATTCGAAGGTGGAGTTAAACAGGTATTAATTTGGGAAAGGTGCACATGGCAAAGAGTCTTCAACCACCAGAAAGGATTTTTACTAGACCCCCAAAAAAGACCCTGTGATGTCACTCAAATTGGATCTTGGGACCAAACCGGAACTATTAGCCACTAAAGACTGGTTTAAACAATAGCTATACAATAAAATACTAAGGAGCTCTTTTATTTAGGTGTGGTAAGTATTGCATGCTTACCGCATATACAAAAGCACTATAGCAGGGAGTGCTCAGGCGTCCTACAGTAGCTTGTGCATGTGTGTATACCACTCATACGCAAAAAAGTAAAATTTATTTTCTAGCACAGGGGGGAATGTTTAGGGGCAGAGAGGGGTCACAACTATGCTAATCGGTTAGCATGTGGTTAGTGTGGAAGCCCTTACTGCTGAATTATCAAAATGGTGCCGTTGTCAGCAGCCACCTGAAAAGTGGCCGCCGATCATTTGTCTATCACTCAATGGCGCCATTTAGAAAATTGCGCCTCCGGCAAAGATGGCTGCCAGAAATGTAGGCCAGGGTTTTCAAGGTCTACATTTCCAGTGAATCATGCCTTCAGAGGGGCCTAACACCACTTCTAGCATTAGCCAAGCCTAGTGGCTTAGTAAGGGGGGTGGTTTGCCCAGGGCACCATCTTGGTGAGGGCACAGGCACCTGTCCTCCTCTCCACCCTCCAGCTACTTCCCTGCCTCCCAACCCCCACACTGCTACGCGTGTGCACCGCTTTCTTTGCCCTATACCTCTGTAACATTCCTGGAGCGAGTAGTAACCCCCAACCTGCTGTCGTGCCAACATCGGACCTTCCTCTGATGTCACTTCCTGGACCCATGCCTAAGAAGCGGCATCAAAGGAAGAGTCGATGCTGGTGCGTCATGTCATTCTCTACTCTCAATCACAAGCGATCAACCATATTTATGATCTTTGACTTTTTTTTTGTATTTTTTTTTTTTAGAGATTCCTTAATATGTAGTTTGTCACAATATAAGTGGGATACCTGAAGTTTTAAAGGGAATTTTAAGTTCAGGGCTTTAATTTTCACAGGCAATGTCAATTAGGCCCTTGTTCAGTGGGTTTTGACATAGAGCAGTAGAATGGAGGTCCATTCTTCAGATTCCTGAAGGAGCTCTTCCAGAGGAAAACTATATGACAACCTAATGGCCACCAAAGCAGCTAAACTAGACATACAAATCACCAATCTGCTTTCTACGACCACAGACTACAAAACCTTCAAAAAAGAAACTAAAACCCTACTCTTCAAAAAACACATAAAACCTGTTTAACACGACCAGTTCCTTCCCTAACTCCACCTACCACACACTCCACCCATATCTAATCTAAAATGTTTCTTATTACCCAACATGTTGCTCCTTAAGTTCTTGACAATTCTTATGTAATGTTACAATTCTTGTAACCTCCTGACAACTCTTGTGTAATCCGCCTTGAACCGCAAGGTAATGGCGGAATAGAAATCACTAATGTAATGTAATAGTAAATTCTGAACTATCTTCACTGTTCAAGAAACAGGAATTAAGAGAGTTATCTGATGTATTGAATATGACTAATTTTTAAAAAATTCTGATGAAGTGAAGCCTTTTCCCTCTATTTGAATTGTTACTATACTTTTGGACTCAGAGTCTTCTTGAGATCTTAAAGATTAGGATGTTTCCAGATATATCTACATTTACTCAAAAGAAGAGGAGGGAATTTCTGCTTCTGCATCAGGGGTCTTGCGGCTTGGAGTTCTAGTTTGGCTCATCTTTCCCTGTAAATGTGTAATTAAATAAAATGATTTCAAGAACATTTTCTTTGAGCCAAATCAGCTTATTAAATTTATTTCTGATAAATCTTTTGTTGTGACAAGTGGGACTAGTTAACTAAATCTAGTCTAATTTCTATGTTTGTATTCCAGTGCCAAAAAGGCTATCTGCTTATATATAATGTTTTGTATATTTTTCTTCTAATACTATGAATTGGATTGCTTTTTCTCTTATTTGTGGACTGATAAGCACTACGAGTGGCCTGATTCTACATATAGCGTCAAAATAATCGGCACCGATTAGAACAACGCTGTGTGATTCCACAAAGTGTGAGTACCTTTTGTGGAATCATGCTAAGCACCTATATGTTGCATAACTTTCAGGCATATCTATTTAGGCCAGCTAAAACCAGATCTAAATGCTTGCCCCTAAGTTGTGCGCAGGCTACGCTTATTCTATAACACACATAACTTTTAGGAATGCCCACAATCCACCCATGCACCTCCCCTGACCACACCCCTTTTACAAATTCACACATTGGAAATGGTGCAAACTTTATATAGAACTGTACTTTCTGTTTAATTAGTGTCAACTGGCGTTAATTATGATGTTAATTGCCAATTATCAGCACCAATTAGGCCAATTATTCAATTAAGTTGGGCATGCAAATCAGCTACGTGCACCGATTTGCACGCACAACATAAGATGACATATACAGAATTGGGGGAGTAGTGGTATAACTTTATATAAAGGTGTTACTTAGTTATTGATTTATTATCTTTGACGCTTTCCATCACAAAATTATGATTCTTGTTAAGAAATGTTAAATTTCAATTTAAAGAATACATTTACGGTAAATAAAAATAAAAGAATGGAGATGCATGCCAGCCCATCAAACCCCAACTGAGCATGACAGGGAACATAAGAGTGCCTTATGATGAGCAGCATATGGTTAATTATCCAGTTAGGAGGGAATTCAATAAATGGCACAGAAAAATTGAGTGCTAAGCACTATCTATAAAGGGAGCATGCTGATCTAGAGCTTGACACAGATCTGGTACCTAACTTTAAGGCGTTGTACTTGCACCAATCTGGTACCTATCTTTAAGGCGTTGTACTTGCACCTGCTAAATGGAAGCTCTGGAATGAGGAGGCATAAGATGAAGGTGAAAGGGATAGACTCAGAAATGACCTCAGAAAATATGTAATTAAACTCTGGAATTTGTTGTCAGAGAATGTGGTGAAAGCAATTATCTTAGCAGCGTTTAAAAAAATGTTTGGATAAGAAAGTCCATAAGCCATTATTCAGATGGATGAAATCCTCTGCTTATTCCTAGGAAAAGCAGCATGAAATCCTTGGGATCTTGCCAGGTACTTGTGACCTGGGTTGGCCACTGTTGGAAACAGGATACTGTGCTTGATGTCCCAGTATGGCAACTCTTATGTACTTTTTCATGGAAAGGGTGGTTAATGCATGGAATGGCCTCCCAGTGAAGATGGTAGAGACAAAAACTGTATTTGAATTGAAGAAAGCATGGGAGAAGTTTGGGAAAGGAAGGGATAGTAGATAGCATGGATAGGCAGACTAGATAAGCCATATGGTCTTTATCTGCCTTTATTTTTCTATGTTTCTATTAAGGACAGTTTCCAAAAGGTATTTGCCTGGATAAATTGGATAATTAAAATTGTCCACTTTTCCTAAATATAACTGTACATCCAGGAAGAGTGAGTTTGTCAAGACCATCACACTAAAACTGCCAACTTAGGTGACCACCTAGTTTATGCAGTGGATAAGCCAGAGCCAATCAGTAGACAAACTAGTTTTTGAGTATCCTGGCTTCTACTGTTACAGTATAATCTCATATAACGGACTTCAAAGGACCTGGAAAAACAGTCCATTATATCCAGAGTTGCATTTTTAAAAAACTTTATTTAGGTCAACTTGAACGTACAATCAATGAACAACAGTCACTGCACAAGCATATCAGCAACATCAATAACAAAACTCAGCAAAACATTGGTATGGCACGAAATGATTGCAAAACCAGAACATTAAAAGATGTTCTAAAGCATTATGTTGCAGTGTACTGGAAAGAAAAATAATCTGTCATTTTCTTCTGGGCTGCATTTTGATACTATATCACCGGCGCGCCACACGCCTTGAAGGCGAAGCCTGCATGTCCGTTATAGCCGAACAAAACTACAGCTAAAAGCGGCTCTGGGGAAATTGGTTGTCTGTTATATCCGAAAGCCTGTTATATGTGAGTCCGCTATATGCGATGATTTTCTGCATGTTTATAAAGGCCAGCCAGGACCAGTGGACCTCGTCTACTATAGGCGAGGTTCCGTTATAAGCGAGTCCGTTATAACGAGATTATACTGTATCTTTGCCTCAGTTCTCTATGCAAGAACTCAGCTATGCAGCATTAATGGGGCTTTCAGTTTAATCTCTGATGCCCCAGCCAGAACTGAATCCCTTCATTTGTTTTCATCCCAGTTCAAATGTCACTGCCATTTTGCCCAAGCAATCCTTGTTAATACCATCACCCTCTCAGTTACTAGTAAACATTTCTATTGGCAAGGGCATCATTCAGGTTTTCTGTGCAAATGTAGCAAAAATAATTCTTTTATATAATGAAATTGTAACACCCTTCCCTCTCCCCCGGTAACGGAATGAATAAATATCCTTCCCACCACAGGGGGTTCATTTTCTTTTAATGTGTTTTATACTCTGCTTTGTTATCCGTGATAAAGCGAGGCACACACTGGAGTGGAGGTAGGTTTGAAAATGATGTAATTTTATGGTTCATTTTGTTTAGAATCTCTTGAAGATTAGATTTCTTTTGATAAAGAATTACATTGTTTTGCCCCAGTGAGGGAGATTCGGGGGGAGAGGGAGTGTCAAGGGGAGAAATACAGTAAAGATGCATACAACATAAGAAATAAGGAAGGAAGTTCATAGGATATCAGAAGTGGAGTTGAGAATTGAGAAGGAAGCGCAATTGTGATTTTTAAATACTTTTTGAATTAAAAAGTAACTTCCATTTCAAGGCCTCTCACTGTTTATTTAAACATACACATCTGTCTGCCTGAACAATAGGTTTTAGACCTAAAATGATCGTGAACTATATTGTTATTAGATTAGAATACACAGCAGCACACTGTAGAAATTACCGTATTTTTCACTCTATAAGACACATTTTTTTCCCCAAAAAAAGTGAGTGGAAAAAAGGGTGCGTCCTATGGAGCAAATATCCAGATCCTCCCCTTTACCTTGCAGGACTGCCGCCCGCCCCTCACCCACTGCCACCACTGCTGGTTGCTCACTGCCGCCAAAAGTAGAAGGTAAAGGCCAGGCGGGTGCAATGATTGCACGCCGGCGGCCCAAAAGCTTTACCCCCGACGCCAATTCTGATGTCAGCAAGACGTCGGGGGTAAAGCTTCTGGGCCAGCAGCGTGCAATCGCTGCACTCGCCTGGCCCTTCCCTGCAATTCCTTCCGTTCTGGGTGCCGTGCTGCTAAGCCAGGAGTCCGCCCCCTACCCCCCTCTGCTGCTGCTTCGTCGACGTTTCCTCACAGCAACAGCAGGGGGAGGTAATTAAATCCAGCGGGCAGGTTTGGGGGGGAGGGGAAGAGGACTGAGGCTGGAAGGCAGTGAGGGGAACAGGAGGGAGGAAGGGACAATTGTTGGGCATGAAGAAGGAAAGAAAGAAATCACCAGACAACAGGGGGGGGGGAGGAGGAAGAGGACAAAAGCTAGAAGGCATTGAGGGGGGACATAGGAAGGATGGAGGGAAGAAAAGACAATTGTTGGGCCTGAGGAAAGAAAGAAAGAAAGAAATCACCAGGCAACAATGGTAGGAAATATGATTTTATTTTCAATTTAGTGATTAAGATGTGTCAGTTTTGAGAATTTATATCTGCTGTCTATATTTTGCATTATATTTGTCTATTTTTCTATAGTTGTTACTGAGGTGACATTGCATATTTTAAAAAGTCATCTGCCTTGACATCTGTGCCCTGTCCCTGCCCGTCCTGTACCCTGTCCTGGCCTACCACTAGACCACCAGAGGGGGGATAGAGTACAGAGCCTGGTAGGGAGGCGGGACAGGGTGCAGAGCCTGGCAAGGAGTGTGGGGTTGGGTGCAGAGTCTGGCAGGGAGAATTTGGTTCAGAATGGTTTTTTCTTGTTTTCCTCCTCTAAATCTAGGGTGCGTCTTATGGTCAGGTGCATCTTATGGAGTGAAAAATATGGTAGCACCCATTATATTCCTATGTGCATCATAATGTTTAGCATGTGGCCTGCATCCAGCTTAACATAGCAAAATAGAATGACAGTGGGTATCACCTTTGTCCCAAGGGCCTTGCATTGATGAGTATTGTCAACATATAATGACAGCATTTTCCAAAAGTTATTTACTGAGATATACAGGTGGGGGTCCAGCAGTGAACCGTTTCATGTCTACTGTGTAAGTTTTTATCATGCTACATATGTCAAGGGTTACCAGACGTCTGGATTTACACAGACATGTCATCTTTTTAAGAGGACTGTCCAGGTATCTGGATGGCTTTTCAAAGCCCGGCACTTTGGCCATGGCTCTGGAGTTTGCAATCATAAAATCTGGTAATCCTATACAAGTCATACTGACTCCAGCATGAAAACTGAACCCACACTCTGAGGCTCTATCTAACATGCCAGCTTCTCTTCTCTTCCCTCCAAAACCGGAAGTTACGTCCCGGGGGGGAGGAGAAGAGAAGGGAAGCCAGCATGCACACGTTAGAGCCCCAGAGCAGGAGTTTGCTACGGGCAGCGACGGAGGGAAGCTAAGGGAGACACGGAGGGAAGCTTACAACTTGCTTTGGGCCTTCCTCGCTGCCAGGTCCAACTCCTGCCTATTTTCTCTTTCCGTGAAGGCAGGACCCAGCAACGAGGAAGTCCCGAAACAAGGAAGAGCACCAAGTTGTAAGCTTCCCTCCATCGCTGACCTATGGAAGATAGGTCAGCGATGGAAGGAAGCTTGCGACTCTGCCGATGGGAGGAATGGGAAGAGAAATGCTGCTGCTGCACCCAAGGGGGGAGGGGAAAGAGAAAAGCTGCTGCACCCAAGGAGGGGAGGGGGGAAGAGAAAAACTGCTGCTGTACCCAAGGGGGGAGGGGGAAGAGAAAAGCTGCTGCACCCAAGGGGGGGGAGGAGGGAAGAAAAAAGCTGCTGCTGCTCCCAATGGGGAGGAGAGGGGAAGAGAAAAACTGCTGCTGCTGCACCCAAAGGGGGTAGGGGGGAAGAGAAAAGCTGTTGCTACTGCACCCAATTGGGGAGGGGATAGGGGAAGAGAAGTGCTGCTACTACACTCAATTGGGGAGAGAGAGGGGAGAAGGAAGATCAGGGAAGGGAGAGGAGAGGAAAGAGATGTCAAGACCATGGGAGGGAGGGAAAGGAAAGGAACTACCAGACCATGGAGGGAGGAGAGAAGTCAGGGTATATGGGGGGAGGGGGAGGAGAAAGACGCCAGACCAGGAGAAAGGAAGAAGAGATGCCAGATAATGAAGTGGGAGGGGGAGATGGAAGGAGAGGAGAGAGATGGGAAGGATATAGAGATGCCAGACCATGGGGTGGAGTGGGAAGGAAGGAAGGGAGAAGAGAGAGATGCCAGAGCACAGGGGAGGGGGTGGAGACAAAGGCTGGAAGGCAGTGAGGGGGACATAGGAAGGAGGCACCGAGGACACTAAGGATATAGGAAGGGGCACTAAGGACATAGGAAGGAGGCACTGAGGACACAGGAAGGGGCACTAAGGACATAGGAAGGCGGCACTGAGGGCACTGAGGACATAGGAAGGAAGGAGGGAGGGAATAGAAAGTGACAATTGTTGGGCCTGAGTGCAGAAAGAAAGAAATAAAAGAAAGGATACACAGTCAGAAGGAAACACAACCAGAGACTCATGAAATCACCAGACAGCAAAGGTAGGAAAAATGATTTTATTTTCAATTTAGTGATCAAAATGTGTCAGTTTTGAGAATTTATATCTGCTGTCTATATTTTGCACTATATTTGTCTATTTTTCTATAGTTACTGAGGTGACATTGCATATTTTAAAGTCATCTGCCTTGACATCTTTGAAAGCCCCTCCAATATAAATGATAATTAATATTTTCTCTGCATATAGTGTACTTTGTGGGATTTTTAATTTTATGTTTACCATTATGAATTAATAAGATATTATGTGTACATGAAAAATGAATGGAAGAAATTGGGGGTGGAGCTGGGGCAGGGCTAGGGTGGGATTGGGTGTGTGGCTAGGGCGGGGTTGGGGCGGGACTGAATATTAATAGATGTCCCGTTTTGATGAAAAAAATAAATGGTCACGTTAGTAATGCCCCAGTCATGGCAGTTATTTTGAGAGCATAGCCAAAATGAGCTAGAGTAACTGGGGACTTCTCCTGCCCCAACTATACACCTAGACCACCAGGGATTGTAAAACAGACCCAAGGCGAGGACTACAGGTGGGTAGGGTTACCAGACATCTGGGAAAACCCGAACATGTCATCTTTTAGAGTACTGACTGGGTACCTGGACGGATTTTCGAAAATTCGGCAGTTTGCCTGGGTTTTGAAAAGCTCTGGTCATATCTGGAGGGCCTCTGAGCATGTGCGGATGATGTCACATGCATCCGCGCATGCTCAGAGGCCCTCGGAAGTGACACGGAAGTCAGGGATTAAAAAAGGAGGCTTGCTGGGGGCAGAACTGGGGACGGAATGGGGTGGGGTTAGGGGCGGAACAGGGCTGGAGGCAGAATGGGGTGAGGCCATGTGTCTGGGATTTTTGGACACAAAATCTGGTAACCCTACGGGTGGGGGAGTGGTACTTGGGGGGTGAGGGTTTCAGGAGAAGGGACAACTCCTGTTGGGGAGGGGGAGAGAGGCAGGGAGCACAAATTGTTGGCTTCCATCAAAAACATATGGTCATTTTCAGCTGAAACTTAAAACATGGCCAAAAATTGGCCATAGTCAAAACTGAAACCAAGAAGAAAAAGGATTTGGGCCCAGTTTTGTCAACGTAAACAAAACTGAAACTGAAACCCAGTCAGCTTCTATATGTAAATGTTGTGACACTAATCAAAATCCATCAGACTTACAGCCCAATGCAGCTTGTGTGTCAGCCTCTCTGGATCTTTGTCAAGGCATATTTTCATGAGAAACCTCCAAATTTTGACAGCTCACACCCAGCTGGCTACTAGGGGCTCCTTTAACAAAGCCGTGCTAAGGCCTTAATGTGTGGAATAACACACGCTAGATTGCCGCACGTGCTAGCCGCTATCGACTCCTTTTGAGCAGGCAGTGGATTTCCGGCTAGCGCGAACTAATCCAGTGTGTGCGATACAACCGCTAGCGTGGCTTTGTAAAAGGATCCCTAAGTCAAATTGAGAACATAGTTGTGGCCATTATTTTAAGGACGCCTCTGAATACAGCAGTGGCCAGAACATATGCATTTTCTAAACTTTGAAGATTCAAACGTTCCACTATCATATGAGGCTATAATTTGTGGAACGATTTTACATGTGAAACCCACTCTAGATAAATATAAGAGTTGCCTATTTATGATCATGACAGGTATAGCCATTCAATTGATAACGAGTAACTGGAAGAACCATGACAAAATAAGTTATTCTTTTTGGTGGGTGAACGTGTGCACTGCATACAGATATGAAAGAATTAATGCAGAGTGTAGGGGATTTAGTGGTGTATTTAATAAAGTTTGGAGCCCATTGACTAAATTTGTAAAATTATAATGAGATATATTTATCTTATCTTTCCTTTTGTTCATTTACCTTTACACACCCATGGGGGGTGGGAGGTTGGAGGTAGAGAGCTGCACGGGAACGGGGACGACGGGAATCCCGCGGGACCCGCGGGCATCCCGCGGGTTCCCCCTTTGGGTCACGGGGATCCCGTGGGGACGCCCCCTAGGGTCGCGGGGATCCCGTGGGGACGCCTCCGAGGGTCGCGGGGTTCCTGCGGGGCTGGATGTACTCAGTCGCGCGGCTCTTCTCCCTACCTTCTCTGCTTGCAGCACAGAGCCGAACGGAAGTCTTCCCGACGTCAGCGCTGACGTCGGAGGGGAGGGAGGGCTTAAACAAAGCTGGATGTACTCAGTCGCGCGGCTCTTCTCCCTACCTTCTCTGCTTGCAGCACAGAGCCGAACGGAAGTCTTCCCGACGTCAGCGCTGACGTCGGAGGGGAGGGAGGGCTTAAACAAAGCTGGATGTACTCAGTCGCGCGGCTCTTCTCCCTACCTTCTCTGCTTGCAGCACAGAGCCGAACGGAAGTCTTCCCGACGTCAGCGCTGACGTCGGAGGGGAGGGAGGGCTTAACCAAAGCCCTCCCTCCCTCCGACGTCAGCGCTGACGTCGGGAAGACTTCCATTTGGCTCTGTGCTGCAGGCAGTGCAGGTAAGGAGGAGAGTAGCCTCGCGGTTCGAGTGGCTACCAAGGGAGGGGGCGGTCCGCCCCGCCACACCCCGCCCCGGTTGCAGCACAGCCGGCCAGGTCCCCTTACTTTTGTGGCACTTCCCCGACCGACCGACCGACAACAGCCCCGGTCCGACAATCCTCCCTGCCCTGTAGCCGCGAATCTAAATTATCTTCTTACAGCAGCTGTAATAAGGTAATTTAGATTCGCAGTTAAGGGCAGGGAGGTTTGTCGGACCGGGGCTGTTGTCAGTCGGTCGGGGAAGTGCCACAAAAGTAAGGGGACCTGGCCGGCTGTACTGCACCCGGGGCGGTAGAGAAGGAGTGGGGAGAAGGACGCTGAAAGGCCATGGGGAAGACGGGAGGAGGGGGGGAAGGACTCTGAAAGCACTTGAAGACAGAGGAGGGAGAAGGACGCTGAAAGCACATGGGGAATACAAAGGGGTGGAGAAGGACGCTGAAAGGCCATGGGAAGGGCGGGGGGGGGGTGAAGGAATCTGAAAGCACTTGTGGAAGACAGAGGGGGGAGAAGGATGCTGAAAGCACATGGGGAAGACAAAGGGGTGGAGAAGGACGCTGAAAGGACATGGGGAAGACAAAGGGGTGGAGAAGGACGCTGAAAGGCCATGGGAAGGGCGGGGGGGGGAAGGACTCTGAAAGCACTTGTGGAAGACAGAGGGGGGAGAAGGATGCTGAAAGCACATGGGGAAGACAAAGGGGTGGAGAAGGACGCTGAAAGGACATGGGGAAGACGGGGGGGTGGGTGGAGAAGGACGCTGAAAGGCCATGGGGAAGACAGAGAGGGAGAAGGACGCTGAAAGGACATGGGGAAGCAGAGGGGGGAGAAGGACACTGAAAGCACATGTGGAAGACAGAGGGGGGAGAAGGACGCTGACAGGACATGGGGAAGATGGGGGGGGAGAAGGACGCTGAAAGGAAATGGGGAAGAGAGAGTAGGGAGAAGACACTGGCAGGGAAGAAGACAGATGCCAGACTATGGGGGAGCGGAGAGAAGAAGATGGGTGCCAGACCAATTTGGAAGGAGGAAGAAAGGGAGAGGCACAGTAACAGAGCAAATGGAAGATGCAGAAGGAAGAGAGACAGTGGATAGAAGGAATTGAATGAGAACATGAGGAAAGCAGAAACCAGGCAACAAAGGTAGGAAAAGAATTATATTTCTTTTTTTTTATTTTGCTTCTGGAGAAAGTAGTATATTAGTTGTGTTGATAAAAATTTATAAACATTAGAGGCTCTGGTAGAAACCCATTTGCAAAGTATGTATTCTTCCCAATTAATATTTTCAAATTAATAAAGTCTTTTTGCTTATTTGTAAATGGGTTTCTACCAGAGCCTTTAATTCAGTAGCATAATTAAATGAAATAACTATTTCTGAAGTTTATATGGACGGGCGGGGACGGAGGGGATTCCTCGCGGGGACGGGAGGGGACGGAGGGGATTCCTCGCGGGGACGGGTGGGGACGGAGGGATTCCTCACGGGGACGGGTGGGGACGGAGGGATTCCTCACGGGGACGGGTGGGGACGGGTGGGACTTTGGCGGGGACGGGTGGGGACGGGTGGGATTTCTGTCCCCGCGCAACTCTCTAGTTGGAGGGAGGGGAATAAATATTGATGGGGACATTTGGGTAACTTTATTCTTTATTTATACTATATATTATGTTATATTAAGTTATTATTATATGTAGGATAACTGAAAATATTGAATGATACATGTTACCTGTACAGATATTAGTGTAATGTATGTAATACCTACTGTTTGTTCATTTGTATGACACTGTTTTAGATTAAAAATCAATAAAAAAGAAAAAAAAGAAAACTGGCCTTTGTAATAAAGTCCAAGAAATCAAAATGAAATTTTAATCTAAGGAATAATAATCACATCTCTGTCTCTGGGGTCTGTGATTTGAAATCTATACAACAGATGCTATGAATCTATGATGCCCATTTAGATATCTTTTCTTAGGCCCAATTTTGTGAAGTTATATGCAACTAAAATTTTATTAGCGAAGGATATCTCCAAGGCAAGATGAATTTCTCTTCTTGAAGCATATTGCAATTTGTTAGACTCAGGGCTCCTTTTACTAAGGCGGTCTAGCAGTTTTAGTGCACACGCTAGACTCTAACACCACCATTGAGCTGGCGTTAGTTTTTACACGTAGCGCAGAGAGCAGCACACGCTAATCTGCAGCGTGTGCTAAAAACGCTAGCGCACCTTAGTAAAAGGAGCCCTGAATGTTTTATTACATAGCAGACTGCAGGTTAATACAAAATAAGGTGGCCCATCTCATATTTGGGAAAAAGAACATTGAGCATGTGACCCTTCTTTTTAAAATGCTTCATTAACTTTCAGTCCAAGACAGCATACATTTTAAAATGGTATGTTTGGTTTTTAAGATTTTTCATGGGACAATATCAGAGGAGCTTGTCCCATGCTTAGTTTTTTTCTAGTAACTTTCTTTTGGGACAATGCCAAAGACTTAAGGGTCCTTTTACGAAGGTACGCTAAGCGATTTAGCGCACGCACTGGATTAGCACGTGCTAGCCAAAAATCTACCGCCTGCTCAAAAGGAGGCCGTAGCATTTAGTGCATGCGGCAATTTAGTGCGTGCTATTCCGCGCGTTAAGGCCCTAACGCGCCTTCGTAAAAGGAGCCCTTACTCTTTTCCATCGTTTAAGTCTATTCATTTTAAATGGATTCTTAAACAATCATTTTCTTTTAAAACAGCCTTAGTTTGCAGAATCAAATGCTTTATTCTTATAATTTGTTTCATCGTAGTCTTAAATTTATTTTAGTAATTCCCTGAGTTAATTTTCGTTTATTAAGAACATAAGAATAGCCTTACTGGGTCAGACCAATGGCCCATCTAGCCCAGTAGCCCATCCTCAGTAGCCAATCTAGGTCACTAACGTAGTGCCTGGCAAAAACCCAAATAGTAGCAACATTCCATGCTATCGGTATCTAGAGCAAGCAGTGGCTTCTCTCATGTCTGTCTCAATAACAGATTATGGACTCTCCTCCAGGAAATTGTCCAAACCTTTTTTAAAACTAGCTACACTATCTGCTCTTACCACAACCTCTTGGCAACTATTCTCTGACTGAAAAAAATACTTCCTCTAATTAGTGTAAAACTATTTCCTTGTAACTTCATCAATTGTCCCCTAGTCTTTATAATTTTTGACAGAGTAAAAAAAAAAAATCGAACCACTTGTACCCATTCTACACCACTCAAGATTTTGTAGACCTCAATCATATCTCCCCTCAGTTGTCTCTTTTCCAAGTCTTACCTTATGCAAGAGGAGTTTCATCCCTGTATCATCTTGATTGCTCTTCTTTGAACCTTTTCTACTTCCACTATATCTTTCTTGATACAAGACGATCAGAATTGAACGCAATACTCCAGGTAAGGTCGCACTATGGAGCAATACAGAGGCATTAAGACATTCTTAGTCTTGTTAACCAACCCCTTTTAAATAATTCCTAGTATCTTGTTTGCTTTTTTGGCCACCACTGCACATTGGGCAGAAGGTTTCATTATATTGTCTACAATGACACCCAGATCTTTTTCTTGGGCGCTAACCCCGAAGGTGGACCCTACCATCTGGTAATTATGATTTAGGTTATTTTTCCCAATGTGCATTTGTCCACATTAAATTTCATCTGCCACGTGGACACCCAGTCTTCCAATTTCCTAAGGTCTTCCTGCAATTTTTCACATTCTGCTTGCATTTTAACAACTTTGAACAGTTTAGTGTCATCTGTAAATTTAATCACCTCACTCGTTGTTCCAATTTCCAGATCATTTATAAATATGTTAAATAGAACTGGTCCCAATACAGATCCCTATGGCACTCAATTGACTTAGTAGAGAAAGAGAGATTGTTCACCCTCTCCAAGGTGGAGACAATGAGAGGGCACTCTCTAAAGTTAAAAGGGGATAGATTCCATAAAAACATAAGGAAGTTCTTCTTCACCCAGAGAGTGATAGAAATCTGGAACGTTCTTCCAGAGGCTGTTATAGGGGAAAGCACCCTCCAGGGATTCAAGAAAAGGTTAGATAAGTTCCTGCTGAACCAGAACGTACTCAAGTAAGGCTAGACTCAGTTAGGGCACTGGTCTTTGACATAATGGCCACTGCGTGAGTGGACTGCTGGGCATGATAGACCACTGGCAAATCTTATGTTCTTATATTCTTATTGAGAAAAAATGGCCTACTCTCTGTTTTCT
Organism: Geotrypetes seraphini; assembly: GCF_902459505.1. Classification (NCBI taxonomy): domain Eukaryota; kingdom Metazoa; phylum Chordata; class Amphibia; order Gymnophiona; family Dermophiidae; genus Geotrypetes; species Geotrypetes seraphini. Next base: position 198,394,979 of record NC_047087.1, read on the forward strand.
ATCCCATAATCAATTCCTAATCCACAACTGAACTTTGTCACCTATCCCATGACTCTTTAATTTTCTCAGGAGCCTCTCATGAAGAACTTTGTCAAAAGCTTTCTGAAAATCTAGATAAACTACATCAACTGGCTCACCTTTATGTCCATGTTTATTCACACCTTCAAAGAAATCAAGCAAATTGGTGAGGCAAGATCTACCTCACCCATGAACCCATGCCGACCCTGTCCCATTAAATTATGTTTGTCTACATGTTCCACAATTGTATTATGTCTTCTACTTTGTAAACAAAGCCAAATAAATGAACTAGAATCCTATAAATTTCAAAACAATATAGAAAACATCACCACACAGCCATAAATAAAAAACAGCCGCCACAGACATCAAAAAAATAGTGGAGAAAAAGAAACCTCAGAGCACTTAGGTCCAAATTCTGTAACCAGCGCATAAAGTTAGGCACCTATTTCGGAGGCACCCAACTAGATTGGCGCCTATCTAAATTAAATAACAAGCTTAATTAAGCTTTTTAATCAGCAATGATTGAAACATAGGCGCCTATCAAGAAAGCACGATTCTGTAATAAGGCGCCTCTAAAAATTTAGGCAGCCTTCAAAAAATAGGCGCTATGCATGTTAGGCGTGGGCGTGGCTACGTGTTAGGTGACTTCTTACAGAATCACTGTTCTTAAGCATGCTTAAGCACTCACATGGGCGCCTACCTTTTAGTTGTGCCTAGAGCTGGCCTATTTAATGGGCGCCTGCAAAATAGGTGCCAATCAGCGTTATTCACTAAACAGCACCCAAATTTATTTGAATTGCGTTGAACAGTGCCTACATCGGCGCCCAACTTTTGGACGCTTCTTATAGAATTTGACCTTTAGTCCCATCAGCTCATTCCAACAGTCCTGTCAAGGGATATAGCATAATCATAGGTCTCTGAAGGGACTATTAAACTGTGCTAGCAGTTTTTAGCGCACAGAACCACGCTGAATGGCCCCGCGCTGCTTCCGACGCTCATAGGAACTCTATGAGTGTCGGGAGCAGTGCGGGCCATTCAATGCAGCTCACTGCGCTACAAACTACTAGCGCAATTTGATAGAAGAGACCCTAAGTGTTCTGAGGTCACTTTTTCTCCACTATTTTTTTGATGTCTGTAGCAGCTGTTCTTTCTTTATGGCTGTATGGTGATGTTTTCAATATTGTTTTACTTTGTAAATCACTTCAGGACCTCAGGTGGTATAGAAGTCTATGGAATAGAATAGAAACCCCTCCTCCGCACTGTTGGTCATTATCTCCAGATACCGATCCACTTAGAAAGTGATAATCCTGTGACAATTGAGACCACTAGTCGTAGGGTTATAGTAGAATATTTGTATCGTTTTTATCATCGCCTGGCAGGTGTTCAATACACCAGATCTAACAGTTTCACTTGATTCCCTATCATCTTTAGCTAGGTAGCGCAAATGTGTACCTGAGCACCATGTACAATAAATTTGTACTAACCTGGTAGATGAGCCAAATTGGTGAACTCGCTTGTGCCATTATATAAAAGCACATGGTTCCAAATTTGCCATGACACCTATCAAACCAAACTCAAAATATATTCAAAACACAGGCCATCTGCACCAATAGCAATATCTCTCTCCCACAGTGTGCCAGGAGATACCAGTAGAATTTTCCAGACAGGCAGACCTACAGAAAAGCCAATCTAACCAAGCTGGCAGTCTGGCCTAGTTGAGAGGGAGACCTCTTAATATTTCCCAAATCCATAGGTCATTTTAATTTGAGATACAGCTCTCAAATGTCAAGTGTGTTGTTATTATTTACATATTTTAAATACTTCATTCATATAAGTTACTGTTATCTGTTAAACTTAACATCTTCAATTTTCTTGTAGACCAAGCTACACTGTGTAATTTCTTTTGCTCACTTCATTTCATGGATAGTGTACCAGGAATATAGAAATCATTAGCGCTTCTTAATGTCTTACATTTAGTGTGCATTTTAAGAACATTAGCAACCATCAATAAGTGATCAGTTATATTTACCCATATCTTAAGGTCTCTGTAAATTAAGAAAATCAGAGGACTTTATCAAGGCAGTAAACTGGCAACGAGAGGAAGACTATGCTTTTCAAAAACTGTTTAAGACAGTGTTTCTCATGCATCTCCTGAAAGCACACCCAGCCAGTCAGATTTTCAGGATTACCACAATGATATAGATTTGCATGTGCTGGAGACTCAGGGGCTCATAATCAAAAGAGAAAAACATCCAAAATCTGGCCTAAGTCGGCACTTGCGCGAACATTGTCAAAATACATCCAAGTGCCGATACTAAAACCGGGTTTTGGACGTATTTTAAAACGACCTAGGTCTTCATAGTACCACTGACCGAGCAAAGCTAAACGAGGCGTTTCAGGAGGAGTGTCGAGGGCGGGAGTTGGGCGCGACGTGGGCCGGCTTAAACTTAGTCATACAGCATGTATAACCAAAAGTTATACAACCCAGGATCGACGGAACTTGGATGTTGTGACTTACACCATTTAAAACATGGTCTAAGTCACAAAAACCCACCTAAAGTCACCAGATAAGAACTGCAAACATATAATACAGACCCACACACACTACTTCAGTGATCAATGACCCTCCCCCCCATAAAAATATTAACCACAACTTGAAAATTGTGCCTCTAGTACATCATCACCTGGCAGCCTGACATAGGAAGGCCTAGTCGTCCAGCCCAGAGGCAGCTTAAGTCGTCTTGGGGGTGGGTTAGGGACCCATAGAGAGGAGGACCCATGCCAATAAACCCCTGTAATCACTGCATTGATATTGAAACATGTGCACTCCCCTAAACACCACCCAAACCCTTTTGTACTGGCATATAATTGGCTCCTGCAGCCATAAGGGCTAGTGGGTGGTAGATAAGTGAGTCTAGGAGATTCTGAAAGTGATTTGGGGGGCTCACCATGACCTATAAGGGAGCTGTAGTGAGATGAAGACATGGCACCCTTTTTGTGAAGTTCACACCAGTGACCTGTAAGGTACCCCACTATTTAGGTGCCATGTCTGGGTGTTCAGTCCATCACTTTGCAGACCCCTCCCATGTCCAACAGGGCTTGTTCTAGGCGTTTATGACTTGGATGAAAAGTTGGACGAAAATGAAGATGGACGATTTAGCAACTTGGATTTTTGAAATGAAAAAAAATTTGGACGTATTTTTCGAAAATGTGTCCTAAGCTGTTTTTTACTTTGGACGACTTGCGACTTAGACGAAAACGGACTTAGACATTCCTTTCGATTATGCCCCTCTCATTGTATACAAATCTATCTCAAAGCAAGAAAAAGTCTTACAAGTGAGACGAGGAAGACAAAATGGGGTGTCTTCATAAGAGTCCCTAAATCAGTCATATTTTTTTGCCACATATTTCAAGAGCTATGTAAGTTTTTTTTCCAAAGAACACATGGAAAACAAATGAAAAGATGAGATCCCATGAATGTAGAGAAGAAGCAAAGCTGGATTGGCCCAGGGAAGAAGACTGAGAAGGGTGGAGATCCAAGCAGAAAAAAATCTTTACTGTAGAATCCAAATTGACCTGACACGGCTGCGTTTCAGTGGAAAATGCCAGTTCATCTGATTGGATACAGTGCAGCAGAAAACTATTTACAATATTAGATAGAGTATTACAGAATAATCATTAGGCATTCTTTTTAGATGTAGCCATCTATATGACACTAGCCTTATGGTAGAGCTGCTGCCTACCTTGTGATTGTAGGCAAGTCATTTGATCCTCCCTACAAAATAAGTTGCAGCATATATGTAAACCAATTTATAGGAGAGTGTGGTGTAGTGGTTAAAGCTACAGCCTCATCGTGCCGAGGTTGTGGGTTCAAACCCCATATGACCCTGAACAAGTCACTTAATCCTCCACTGTGAGCCTGCTGGAACAGATAGGGAAAATGCTTGAAGTACCTGTTTGTGAAACCACTTTAAGTGTGGTTGTAAAACTACAAAAAGGTGTTATAAATATCCCTTCCCCTATTAAAATGTAACGGAGTAATCATAAAGCCATTCTCTACAGATAGAGGCTCCTATTAGTTGGGTAGCAATTATGCTGTTTTCACCTTCTCAAGTCCAAGTTTTGACCGCACTGGCAGCTATACTTGCCAATTGCTGGGGAACTTGTAGCACATCTGCAACTTGTCCCAACTTCTTCCATGGTGACTCCTTAGTGCACCATGACCTACAGGACTTTGGCTACCGACATCACATGCTCCTTCCAGATGCTAGGGAGACTGCAGCCCACCTGCATACTCTTAGGGCTCCTTTTACTAAGGTACGCTAGTGTTTTCAGCGCATGCACAAGATTTTTTTTTGTGTGTGTGTTTAATTCTTTATTGATTTTCAAATTTGGACAGTGCAATACAACTACAGTATATTAAACATGAGAATTATACAGATAAACATGAGCACTTAAAATACACATAATTAATACATTACAAATTCTTTTCTCCCTCCCTTCCTCACATAACTATTACACTGCATAAGATTAGCGTGCGCTAGCCGAAAAATTACCACCTGCTTAAAAGGAGGCGGTAGTGGCTAGCGCACACAGCATTTTAGTGTGCGCTAAAACCACTAGCGTGCCTTTGTAAAAGGAGCCCTTAATTTCTGTGGTAGTGACTCTTGAGTTGTACTATGATTCACTTGGGCTGCAGGTGCTGAAATCTCATACTCCCTCCAGGAGCTTAGCAGAAGGTATGCATTTACTGGTCCCCTGATAGGTCTCTCTATTCTTTTTTTCCACTGACTCCTGATTTTCCTTTTGCTCCCTTATATAAGAACGTCATAGGTCAAAAAAGCCACTCATTTATAAATGTGCTGAGAACAAAATAACAGGGGTGAAGAATGAATATATACTGAATCTTAGGAACTGTTCAATACAATTAAAGTAACAGTTCAACCTGCCAGATCAGGACATAAGAGCCACCACTTAGGGCTCCTTTTACTAAGGTGCGTTAGGGCCTTAACGCACAGAATAGCACGCGCTAGACCTTAATGCCAGAATTGAGCTGGCGTTATTCTAGAAGCGTACCGCGTGGTGTAGCACGTGGTAATTTTGTGCGTGTGCTAAAAATGCTAGCACACCTTAGTAAAAGGAGCCCTAAGCTGCGCTAGCGGTTTTAGCGAGCGCTACACACTAACACTTCCATAGAGCTGGCATTAGTATTTTCCACATAGCACGGGTCTAAGCGCACGCTAAAAACACTAGCACACCTTAGTAAAAGGAGCCCTTAGTTGCACTCGTAGTCTTCAATGTCTGCTTCAGGTTGTCCAGGAGCTCGACACCACTGGCAAGTTGAATTTATAAATACCCAGCAGGAGTGCTCTGTTTCACATTCAGGTGCCTCAGGGTTTTAACTACACATTCCTTTCCAACCCAAGTCCACTATTATATGGAGATTTAACATGCTTCTGGCTATAACATAATCTATTCAAAAAACTAACCTATTCGGAGGCATTGCCTCCGTGACAAACAAGGATCCCACAGAGTTTTTCTCCTTAGCTTTGAGATATTGGGAGCTGATTTGACAAGTCGCTGTCTATTTTGTTGTATATGTTGATCTGTGTACATTGTATATTAGATGTATTAATACTTTTTATCACTATTTATTAGACTGTGCAATGTACAACATGGTCAACAATGGAAATTGGGTTCATTACGTACTTTTAAATAAATACTTCCACTTTGAAAGGGTGTCTGGATTTTTTCAAGTGATGATCGCAAAATCTCAGAAGCGATCACTTCATTTGTTTCTTTTTGTCTGACTTAGCTTAGGGCTCCTTTTACAAAGGTGAGCTACTGTTTTTAACGCATGTACCGGATTAGCGCGCGCTAGCTGAAAATCTAACACCTGCTCGAAAGGAGGCAGTAACAGGTAGCGCATGCGGCAATTTAGCGCGCATTATTTCGCGCGTTAAGGCCCTAGCACAGCCTTGTAAAAGGAGCCCTTAGTATATACAACTGGTAATACAAGGATCAATTATAGAAATCTCAACTGTGTTTACCAAAAATTGAAAGAAAAATAAAAAAGCTCAAAAGCAGTTATTGAGACCCACTGTCTGGCTCACGACCTGCAAAGTGCAGCAGGGCACAATGCATGAACCCTTGATCCCAACGCTGAAAATATCAGACCATTCTAATGGTTTATACTCGCTTCAGCATTCCTGCAAGCAGTTACATGAATGTTACCCCTTCACTGAAGAGGAAGAATGCAGTCTATTATAGTACAATGTGACCACACGGGGTTCTCTGCTTCCACCTATTGACTACTTGGTGAAATGTGGAAAACTTCCGACGTGTTTCTGAGTTCAGCTGAAGATGAGCCCCACCACTGTAGCAATGTTTTAGTAAAGAATTGGCCAAACTTTACTTTTTCTTTCTCAGCCCTATTCTGAAATTATTCATGCATACATTAATAAAAAAAATATTCAAGGAATAATTTAAGAAGGGGAGAGTGTGGTGCAGTGGTTAAAGCTACAGCCTCAGCATCCTAAGGTGGATTCAAAACTACACTGCTCCTTGTGACCCTGGTCAAGTCATTTAAGCCCCCTGTTGCCCCCAGGTACAATAGATAAATTGTGAGCCCACCAGGACAGACAGGTAAAAATGCTTAAGTTCCTAAATAAATTCATGTAAATTCTACTTTTTGGTGGGAAACACTCTGTCTGCATTACTATTATGTTAGCAGAGCAATCAGGAAAAATCAAGAATTTTAAAGAAATTTGGGGTCCATTGGATTCATTTGTTAAATACCTTAAAGATTTGTAATTTACCTACCAGCTTCAATTGTATCTTTATTGGTTTCCACACACATACAGGATGGGAGGGAGGGAGGGAGGTGGGGGGGGGAGGGTTGGGTAAATTGATTCAGTAATTAGTAAGTATGTAAGTGTGGTTTATTGAATTCTTGAATGTATAAATGTTGCACTTTTTATATGCTTAATAAAATCAATAAAGAATGTGTGAAGAAAAAAAAAATTTTAATGTAAACCTTTCTGAGCTCCCCTAGGAGAACAGTATAGAAAATTTAATAAATAACTTTCAGTGTGCATAAACAACATTTTGGAGATAATTCTATAATTGACATCTCCATTTAGGCATGCCAATGACATGCTCTGAGTATCAATCCACTAATAGTATCTATGTACTAAGATGCCATCATACAGTAGAATACTAGCATAAGTTGGCATGGGGGCTTCAGTTTAGCTGCAATCATTTACACCATGCCAATGGCAGGTGTAAATAGGCGTGCTGCAATGTGCCAAGTAGCGTACATAGCCAATAGCATTCTATAAGTTATGTTCATCACTTGAGACACTCCCATGCTCTGCCCATGTACTATACACACCCCCTGCAGCTATGCGTTATTGCACTTAGATTCTACTTTATAGAATAAGGCAGTGTCACTCAAACTTTTTTACCTCTGGCACACTAACCCCCTCTTTTACCAAGGTACGCTCACCGATTAGCGCACGCAAACTGATTTAGCGCGTGCTAAATGCTAACATATCCATAGAATATAATTGACACATTAGCGATTAGTGCAAGAGGGGGTAAATGGAGCAAATGTTTTTCGCAGCACATTACAACTGAAATTATAAAATTATAAAACCAGCAAAAAATTAAATTTGAGAGTTATTTATTCAAAGTTCTTCATGCTCTGTGTGGGTAATTGTAATAACGGTGAAACTAAACTAGATAGAACTGCTAATCAATGCAATGGATGTGCTTGATTCTGAGTACAAATTAGTTCAATATGCAGCTCGATAGTCGACAAGCAAACACGCATTTCATCATCCACCATCTGCAGTCATTCTTATTTTTTATTATTTAATTTCTGACATAGCTGAAAATCCAAGTTCGCAAAGGTAAGAAGATCCAAATGGTAACAAAGCCTCAATTGCTTTTTTGCTCAAGTTACGATAACGGCTGCAAAAAGATTAAAATAAAATCACTTGCTGTTAGTTTTCAAGGACCAATCGCATCAAAGAATGATGCTTGTCTGGGAGGTTGCATCCTTATGCACACAGATACTCATAACATTGACAGACTCTTGCGTACGTGACTTACCTGTCATCTATTCTAGTGAATTCTTATGAAGGGAATTTAAAAAAAATAAAGTAAGATTCTGGTATCTCTCAAAGCACACCCGCAATCTCTTTGGGACACATAGGGCTCCTTTTACTAAGCTGCGATAGTGGTTTTAGCACATGCTTAGCACACGAATTGCCGTGCACGCTAGACGCTAACGCCAGCATTGAGCTGGCGTTAGTTCTAGCCGCGTAGCATGGGTTTAGCGTGCACTAAAATTCTGCGTGCGCTAAAAACGCTTTCGCAGCTTAGTATAAGGAGCCCACAGTTTGAGAGACACCGGAATAAGTTCTAGTGCACATTCACATGTAATTACCAATTCTAGGAACTGATGATTCACGAGCAAGGTACGTACATCTAGATATCAATTTAGAGAATTACCTCTTAGGCACAAATATAGCCTGTTCTAAAAATCACCCACAGTATCCCCTGGATTCTATATAATAACAGGAGATCAACAGGAAGAAGCATCACAGAAAAATCCAAATGTTGGTGTGAATATCCGCAGCGAGATAATTTTCTGCAAAGTCCGAAATTCAATTGAGCTTCATCAGTTCATTAAACTTTCAATCCAGTATCAATGCTCTGAGAGTATGGTTGTTTTGGATAATGTTCAGTATACATTTATGGTTCAGAGATTGCTGGACCCCTGGGGCAGGCCTTTTTTCCAAAACATGGCCCATAACAGGTTTTTTTGGATAAACTTCTATGTATGCTTGCCTCTTTTCATCTCCACTGTCTGTTTTGCTTCTATATGTGGAGGGGCACTTTTGAAAAAAACGTCTAAGTCCAACTTGGATGTTTCCAGCTGGACGACCAAAGTTGGAGGAACAGAAACAGCCATTATTATTTTTTTTTTTTTTTAACTCTCATTAGAACTCATTTCGATTCCATCACTTAATGGCAAACTGCTGGATGTCCAAATATATACAGTGGTACCTCAGTTTACGAGTGCACCGGTTTGCGAGTGTTTTGCAAGATGAGCAAAACATTTGCAAAATCAGCACCTCGGAAACCGAGCGTGCTTCGATTTGCGAGCGGTGCCCCCCGCGATCCAGCACCCTCCCCCCCCCCCACCGCGATCCGGCACCCCCCCCCCCCGCCGCTTCTTACTGTCATCTGGGCACCGGCATGTCCTGTACGTTGGTGCTGGTGCCCGAAGATCGGCCTCCTCTTCTTACTGGGCCTTGAGCATCTGCGCATGCTCAAGGCCTGGGAGTTCACGCTCTCTCCGAGATTCTCAAGGCCTAGCAAGAAGGTCAATCTTCGGGCACCAGCACCAACGCACAGGACATGCCGGTGCCGGTGCCCAGATGACAGTAAGAAGTGGCGGGCGGGTGCCCAATCGTGGTAGGAGGTGCCCAATCACGGGGGGGGGGGGGTGCCGGATCACAGGGGGGGCCTTTGAGGGGAGCAATGCCGGTTCTCGTGGAGGGGGGGATAGAGCAGCACCGCTGGCCTCGGGGGGTGGAAACGTATCAAAGCGAGTTTCCATTATTTCCTATGGGGAAACTCGCTTTGATAAACGAGCATTTTGGATTACGAGCATGCTCCTAGTTTGGATTATGCTCGTAATCCAAGGTACCACTGTAAATATATATATTTTTTTTAAACATTTATTTTTAAATCGTAAACATCTTGGCCAGCAGGTTGTCTAGGATGCCAGAAAGTCTAACTTTATACCCTATTTTAGATCAGAAAAAAAACCATGTTGAAAACATCCTAATTCTGACCATATGGATGTGGGAGGGGCCAGTTTAGTAATAGATTGGGCACCTTAGAGGGCACTGTTGTGAACTTCACATAAAGGGTGTCAGATGTATATCTCACCTCTTATAATTTATGGTGAGCCCCCCCCCAAAGCCCCCAAAACCTACAATACTCACCTGAGTACCACCCCAATAGCACTTATTGCTGCAGGTGGCACCTATATGGCAGTATAGTAGGGTTTGGGTAGGTTCACACTTTCTACCATAAATGTAGTTGTTAGAGTGGCTTATGTGCCTGGGTCCTCCTTTCTATGGTTCACTAGATCACCCACCAGGCTACTTAAGACACTTATAAACAGCTCTACCAGGCTTCCCCATTCCAGATGCTGCTGTTTTAGAGACAGGTATGTACCTTTTGTTCTCATTTTTGTGTGGTAGAAGGGAGTCAGTGAGCACTGGGGGAGTGTGGGAGTGTCTTACCTTGATGCATGCGGTGCTCATCTGGTCAGTGTGGGCACCTCTGTGGCACTTAGACCCTTCTAAAACAGGTTTAGTTCTAACCCGCTCTTGGGAATGCCCAAAGCCCACCCATAACAAGCCTCCACCAGGCCAATCTCATGCTCTGGACGCACAGAGACTGGAACAACTCACTAGATGTACAGAAAGACCGTTTCACTTATAGGCACTTGGACGTCCTGGCGATTAGGAAGTCTAAGTGCCGAGTTAGGATTTTTTTTAGATGCCTATGTTTTTTTGAATATGAGCCTGATAGTGTCCAGATTGTGGCAAAATCTTGAGATGTATATGCAAATTAATTGGCTAACAAGTCATTAATGAGCAGTAATTGGCCACTAACAACTAGTTATTGAGCTTAATTGGCACCAATTAGGATTTGCCTGCACATCTGGCAGCATGCCATTCTATAATGCATATTACCCAAATCCCAAAGCATGCAATGCAAAAAGGGGCATGTCAGGGGTGTTCTGAAAAGTTGCACATGCTGTTATAGAATAACAGGTCAGCACATCCAACTTGGGCGCCAGCATTTACACCAGGTTTCAACAGGTGTACAAGCACGATTCTATAAAGAGTGCATACCCTTTACAGAATCACACATAGCATTTCTGAGCACCGTTTACAGTATATGGCCCTATATGCATTGAAACCTATGCATATACAAGGGTGTGCTAAAAAGTTCTCAGCCCAGCCAAGAAGAGAATGATGTGAATATGATTCAGTCAATGATCTGAATTTTGTTTCTGCGAATTGGCGCTTAACAAAATAAGATAACACTCTTTTTCAGCTACAGTGGCAAAATAACACTCAGAATTGAGGAAGTTGGTTAGTTGGGCTGAGAAACATTCAGCATTCCCTCGTAAACCCTGTATACGCATACATTTTTCTCTACCTGGGCAATCCAGGAAGGAGACTGAAGCAAAGCTCATACTTAGGCATGCACTTTATAGGCACCTATGTGTCTTTATAAAATAACCTCAAAATGGGCAACTACTTGCCCACACCCCACCTTCCCACCACCTAGGCAGCCTATTATAAAATTACTCTCCACCTACACACATTTATGTACTTACAGGGTGAGCAATTTTCAAAAAGTTATTTCCACACATACCATAAATCCCTATTTTACAAATAGAAATGCCTTTGAAACTGCCTCCTGATTATGCATGAGGTGTATTTGCATAAAGTGGAAGCATTCCATGCAAATGCCTCTTATTCATATTCATAGTGGAGATCTTGAAAATCCAAACCGGCATTGCTTACTGTATTTAACAAACATAGCATAATAACTCCTAAGCCTATCCTGGGTGTCCCAGAGCCGACTACCTTTTCAGGATATTCATAATGAATATGCTTGTGATACATTTGCAGATACTGAGTCTCCAAAGCATGCAAATTTATTTCATGCATATTCATTACAGATATCCTGAAAACCTCGCTGGCTGTAGGCTCCCAGGATATGTTTGGTCATTATGTAGCTCATTCCTCAGGATATACTAAGTTAGTCAGGTTTTCAAGATATTCACAATGAATATGCATGAGATAATGAATTTGCATGGACTGGGAAGGGGTGGTGTGGCATCTTCGGGGCTCATAAGAGTCCAGGGCCTCGAAGTGCTTTCCGCCGCTTTATTCTCGCTCGCCCTATGTGGAGTAGGATGAGGGGTGGAGCTTGGTAGTTGTTACTTTTCTTCTGTTCCTACTTGTTATTTATTGTATATGATGCATCATTGTTTGTACTGTGCACCCGTGGGGTGCCCTGGCATTGTTTTTGTTGTTTGCATCAATAAAAATTGTTTGAACCTAAAAAAGAATAGAGAGACCTATCAGGGGACCAATAAATGCATACCTTCTGCTAAGCTCCTGGAGGGAGAATGAGATTTCAGCACCTGCAGCCCAAGTGAGTCATAGTACAACTCAAGAGTCACTACCACAGAAATTAAGGGCTCCTTTTACGAAGCCGCGTTAGGGCTTTAATGCGCAGAATAGCGAGCGCTAGACCTTAACGCCAGCATTGAGCTGGCGTTAGTTCTAGAAGCATAGTACGTGGTAATTTTCTGCGTGCGTTAAAAACACTAGCGCAACTTAGTAAAAGGAGCCCTAAGAGTATGCAGATGGGCCAGGTGGGCCGCAATCTCCCTAGCACCTGGAAGGAGCATGGGATGTCAGTAGCCAAAGCCCTGTAGGTCATGGTGCACTAAGGAGTCACCATGGAAGAAGCTGGGACAAGTTGCAGATGTGCTACAAGTTCCCCAGCAACTGGCAAGTATAGCTGCCAATCCTGTGAGGCCAAAACTCGGACTTGAGAAGGTAAAAACAGCATAACCACTACCCAACTAATAGGAGCCTCTATCTGTAGAGAATGGCTTTACGATTACTCCATTTACATTTTTTTTCTTCTTTATTTATGTTTTAAACATATTATCAAGAATAAACTTCTTGTACAGAATATGATTGAGTCAGCATAATATAAAACAAATGAAGTAACAACTATATAACAAAATTACTATTTACTCATCAAAATTAAAGTCCCAAAATTTGAAATCCAAGGTGTTCCTGAGTGAGAAACTATTAAAAGAACCATTTACATTTTAATAGGGGAAGGGATATGTATACCACCTTTTTGTAGTTTTACAACCACAGTTAAAGTGGTTTCACAAACAGGTACTTCAAGCATTTTTCCTATCTGTTCCAGCAGGCTCACAGTGGAGGATTAAGTGACTTGTTCAGGGTCACATGGGGTTTGAACCCACGACCTCGGCGCAATGAGGCTGTAGCTTTAACCACTACACCACACTCTCCTATAAATTGGTTTACATATATGCTGCAACTTATTTTGTAGGGAGGATCAAATGACTTGCCTACAATCACAAGGTAGGCAGCAGCTCTACCATAAGGCTAGTGTCATATAGATGGCTACATCTAAAAGAATACCTAATGATTATTCTGTAATACTCTATCTAATATTGTAAATAGTTTTCTGCTGCACTGTATCCAATCAGATGAACTGGCATTTTCCACTGAAACACAGCCGTGTCAGGTCAATTTGGATTCTACAGTAAAGATTTTTTTCTGTTTGGATCTCCAACCTTCTCAGTCTTCTTCCCTGGGCCAATCCAGCTTTGCTTCTTCTCTACATTCATGGAGTCTCGTCTTTTCATTTGTTTTTCACGTGCGCTTTGGAAAAAAAACTTACATAGCTCTTGAAATATGTGGCAAAAAAATGACTGATTTAGGGACTCTTATGAAGACACCCTATTAAGTATTTTGTCTTCCTCGTCTCACTTGTAAGACTTTTTCTTGCTTTGAGATAGATTTGTATACAATGAGAGGGGCATAATCGAAAGGAGTGTCTAAGTCCGTTTTCGTCTAAGTCGCAAGTCGTCCAAAGTAAAAAACAGCTTAGGATAAAAAACAGCTTAGGACACATTTTCGAAAAATATGTCCAAATTTTTTTTCATTTCGAAAATTGTCTAAGTATACGTCCTGTCGATCTGATCGTCCAAGTCGCTAAATTTTATACCACATTTTTGTCCAACTTTTCATCCAAGTCAAAAATACCTAGAACAAGCCCTGTTGGACATGGGAGGGGTCTGCAAAGTGATGGACTTAACACCCAGACATGGCACCTAAATAGTGGGGTACCTTAAAGTGCACTGATGTGAACTTCACAAAAAGGGTGCCATATCTTCATCTCACTACAGCTCCCTTATAGGTCATGGTGAGCCCTCCAAACCACCTTCAGAATCCCCTAGACCCACTTATCTACCACTCCAATAGCCCTTATGGCTGCAGGAGCCACTTATATGCCAATACAAAAGGGTTTTGGGAGTGTATAGGGGAGTTAATGTTTCAATATCAATGCAGTGATTACAGGGGCTTATGGGCATGGGTACTCCTCTCCATGGGTCTCTAACCCACCAATAATATTACCTCTAAATCAGAACCCCATATGGACAACAAACCTCCCCTCTGCAACACTAACAGGCTTTAATTTCACCCCAACACAAGCTAATCACACAACAGGTAGTAACAGGGAAAAAGAAAGGAAAGAAAGGTGGAGAAAAAGCCTCAGTTCAGCTTCATCTGGCAAAAAAAACTCCACCTTTCAAGGCTAACCCTGTACTCCAAAATATAGAACCAGTTGAAAAAGCTCTATGGTAGCCTGCAGGGAGATGTTATAAAACACACCAGGACACACAGCCCTCAGTTGTGAAAAAATGGGTAAATCAGCACTGTAGCACTGTAGGATTCAGCGTGGAACACAGCAAAAAAAGAGAACAACTTAGCTGCTTCGGCATCCAGGATCTCTCAGTCCTTCACCTCCTGGGCCCTGCAGCCACTGAACCCACCCCCATGATGGCTTAAGACGCCTCTGTGCAGCATGACTAGGCTTTCCTATGCCAGGCCGACTGACAGGTGATGATGTTCTGGAGGCACAATTTTCAAGTTATGATTAATATTTTTATTGGGGTGGGGTGGGGGAGGGTCAGTGATTACTGGGGTAGTGTGTAGGGGTCTGTATTATGTGTTTGCAGTGCTTATCTGGTGACGACTTTAGGTGGGTTTTTGTGACTTAGACCACGTTTTAATTGATCTAAGTCACAATGTCCAAGTTCCGTCGATCCTGTGCAGTATAACTTTTGGTTATATATGCAGTATGACAATGGTCTCAAACCCGCGGCCTGGGGGCCACGTGCGGCCCGCCAGGTACTATTTTGAGGCCCATGGTATGTTTAACATATCACAAAAGTAAAATAAAATAGTTTCTTGGTCATAGGTCTCTTTAGCTATAAATTACAATATTATTATTAAGACTTAGCCAAAAGGAAAGATTTATAAACTATAAAGAGTTTTACCTCATGCAAAATTGTCATTTCTTTAATAAGACATTAACTATTTTTTTCTGAGGCCCTCCAAGTACCTACAAATCCAAAATGTAGCCTGGCAAAGAGTTTGAGTTTGAGACCATTGCAGTACGACTAAGTCCCGCCCAACTCCCGCCCTCGACACTCCTCCAGAAACGCCCCATTTAGCTATGGTCATTCAGCCATAGGAGCCCTGCCTATTCAATCTTCTACTATATTGTGAAGGGGGAAAAAAATACACCAAAATGTTTTTGGGCACATCTTCAATGGAACTTGGCTGATTCTTATGAAATTTAGCATGTCATGGCCTGAATGAAGTTTATGATGCGCATTCTATAAAAGATGCCTAAAGATAGGCAAGTAGATTGTCACACCTAGCCAATCTAGGCACCTATCTTAATTATTAGAACATTTCAAAGAAAAACTAAATTGGTCTGAATTGCTTCTGATATTAATTCTATATCATAGCTACTCTAACCGGGAAAAGACCTCAAACACCCAAGTGTTTGAAAGACTTGCTTGTAAAAACACTTTTAAAAGGGGCTTGAACATCATTACTGGTCGAAAAAAACTGGTACTTTTTCTTTCTTTTTCATGTGTCTTTTTAAATTAAATTCCTGTGCATGTTGTAAACATTAACTATTGCAGGCTTTCTATTGGCAGTAAAGAGGTTAATTTTATATTAATTTAAAGAATACTACTGTTGTTTTTTTCATTGGTGGAAGAGAAAAGGATACATATAAACAACATAAGCATTCTTTAGCAGTCACCGTTGTAGGGTTACCAGACATCTGGATTTCCCTGACATGTCCTCCTTTTGACATATTAAAGGAAAGATTTATAAACTATAAAGAGTTTTACCTCAGACAAAATTGTAATTTCTTTAATAAGACATTAACTATTTTTTCTGAGGCCCTCCAAGTACCTACAAATCCAAAATGTGGCCCTGCAAAGAGTTTGAGTTTGAGACCACTGTAGTAGACAGTTAAGCTTGCATGGCTAAACGGAGGCAACTATGCAAAAGGAATGAGCTGCACCTCAAATATTGTGTGCAATTTTGGTCATTGCATCTCAGAAAATATGTAGCACAAAAAGTAAGGAGAAGAATGATGAAGAGATGACAGTGAAGGGAGATATGATAGATGTCTATAAAATACTGAGTGGGTGAAATGGGTAGACGTGAATCATTTGTTTACTCTTTCCAAAAATACTAGCACTAAAAAGCATGCAATGAAGCTACCGAGTAGTAAATTCAGAACAAATCAGAGAAAATGTTTCTTCATTTAACGTGTAATTAAACTCTGGAATTTGTTACTAGAGAATGCAATAAAAGCTGTTAGCTTAGCAGGGTTTAAAAAATGTTTGGACAAGTTCCCATAAGTAAAGCTCATAAGCCATTACTAAGATGGACTTGGGAAAATCCACTGCTTATTCCTAGGATAAGCAGCATGAAATCTGCTTTACTCTTTTGGCATAATGATAGGTACTTGTGACCTGGATTGGCCACTGCCTGAAACAGGATACTGGAATTGATGGCAGTAGTGTAGCTAGCCCTGCAATATAGGGGGGCCCAGGGGTGGACTAGGGGGGGGTAATGTATTCCCTCTCTCCCCCCAGGTGCACTAACAGGACCTTTGCTGATGGGGATGCCAAGCCCTGTCAGCGAAATTACAACAGTGTCACCAGTAGATTGGCTAGGTGCGACAATCTACTTGCCTATCTTTAGGCATCTTTTATAGAATGTGCATCATAAACTTCATTCAGGCCATGACATGCTAAATTTCATAAGAATCAGCCGAGTTCCGTTGAAGATATGCCAAAAAACATTTTGGTGTATTTTTTTTTCCCTTCACAGTATAGTAGAAAATTACAACAGTGTCACCACTGCTTCATTTCTGCTCCGAATACTCACAAGAAGTCCCAGTATGCTCAGAGCAGGAAGGAAACAGCGGGGAGCTGCGGCACTGTAGTTATTTTGCTGGTGGGGCTCGACATCCCCATCAGCATTGTAAAAGAGGATGCTGGAGTTCTGGAGGGGGCCTGATCATAGTGGGTTCCCAGGCTCCCAGTCCCCTCCCCCCTCCATGGCTACACCACTGCATGATGGACTTTCGATCCATCACTATGGCAAGACTTACCATATATACTTGAATATGGCCCAAAAATGGGGGTCTCACTTTACTGTATATCCAGGCCATGCCCACCCGCACCCTCTCCTGGACCTGTTGCAGGCCTTCCCCAGGCCAGAGCAGTGGACCGTGACAAGAGGGTTCCCTCCCGCCTCTTTTCCCAACTGACTCTGACACATCCCACCTCCCTTCCACCTCCCAGACTTTGAGAAACCTACCTTTAAAGGGATGATCTTCCTATGCTCCTACCCTGTGCAGGATTGGATCTGAATGACTGCCATGAGTTCTCGTGGTAACCTTGCATGACCATGGGAACTTACAAGACTGCCATGAGAACTCATGGCAGCAATTCAGATAACAGCTCTGCGTTGAAAGATTGCTTCTGTCCCGGCCCACTGATGGACCTCCAGGGCTTACGGCAGGCTTGGGAGAGGCCTGCATGACCTCAGGGGAGAAAGAGAGAGAGGAAGGGCTGGGTGCAAAGCCTGGCAGGGCAGAGGAGGGAGCCAGGGAGGGAAAGGGTCTGGGTCCTGAGCAGGGCAGGGGAGGGAGGGGGACTGGGTGCAGAGTCTGGCAGGGCAGGGCACTTGAATATAAAACCCCAATTTATATTCAAGTCAACTTTTTCCCTCCTTTTTGGGGGCAAAAGGTCACTTTGGTTTATATTCAGGCATATATGATATGTTCTTATAGTCCTTATCTGCTGACATCTACTGTGCTGCCATTATGTTTCTATATAGTAAACCCAATTGTTACAACGTTCCAATGGCATAAGAGACAGTAGGATATGCTTCAGCACAGTTTCTATATTTTATTATTTCCAATCCAATGGAATGTTGGAAAGAAATTATACTTAGGAGCCTGAGAATGCATCCATCTGCCTGGGAGCAAAATACTCATAGCTATGAAAAGTGAACAGAGCAAGGCCAAATTTGGCATGGGGAAAGAACTTGGGAAAAAGCATATTTCAAATTAGAAAATTGGCTGGACCATACCAGGTGTTCTGGAAAGATAAAGTCTATGAAAAATTGGCCCAACTCATTTCTACTGTAGCGGAAGTATCAGCAGCTGCAGAGGATAAAATATTGAAAGATAGTGGTTTAGCAATTGGTTCTATCCCTTCCCTCTTCTCTCCATTTCCAGTCACAAACACACAGAACTAACACAGCACAAAGATAGAAACAGAAATGCACAATCAGGTCAATATTCAGCCCATGTCAGTCTGCCCACTAGGAGTCAGAGCGGCCATTTTGTGGGTAGACCTACACTGGCCAGGAGTGAGGAGCAAGTGGGCATCATTCCTGTCTATACAAACCCCCTAGACCAGTGTTTCTCACCAGGGATCCCTACCTCCCCGCCCACTGCACCACTCCCTACCCCCGAAGCGAACCCTGCCACCTTGCCAGAGTGACACGCTCCATCAGCAGCATCCAGCAGCAAGACAGGCCAGTCTGCGTGCTGAACACGGTTGGCTTACAAGCCTTCCCCCGATGTCACTTCTGATGTTGGAGAGAAGGTTTCGGGCCAATTTGGCCCAGAACCTTCTTTTGACATCAGAATTGACGTCAGGGGGAAGGCTTGTGAGCCAGCCACGTGCAGCATGTGAGTCGCTGCACACACCCTGGCCCGTCCCTGCATGAAATTGCTACTGATGGCCCGTGTCGGCTCTGATGAGGTGGCAGGGTCGGCTTCGGGGGGTGGTGCCGCGGGTAGGCAGACAGGGAGGGATCCCCGGCAGCGTGGCTTCGCGGGGGGCAGACGGAGATCCCTGACTAACTGGATAGCACCCAGTGGCATAGCGAGGGTGAGAGGCACTCAGGGCAGTGGTACCCCTCCCCCACCCTTGTCTCCGCCCCCTGCTCCTTCCCAACCCTCCTGCCATGCGCGCTCCCCTTCCCTTCCCCCATAACTCTAGTTATTCCCCACCGTGAGCAAAAAGAACTTCAATGTGCTCCTCGTCACTCCATCGGCTCTCCCTCTGATATCACTTGGTATATGCTTCACTATATAATATCCAGTCTTTATATCATCATTATTCCCAATACTTATTTATATAAACTTGTCATGATCCTCAGAGGACTAAAGAATCCCATTGGTCCATGTGAATCCAATCACTGAACCCAATCGTCATAGGATCAATAGTTTATATATTATTTTGTAGTCATAAATTAAATGTATTTTTCTAAAACCTTTTATAACTTGGTATGTGCAGCACCTGGAAGTGACATCAGTGGGAGAGATGACGCGATTGCGAGGAGCACGTTGAAGTTGTTGTTCATGGTGAACAACCAGATGTACGGGGAAGGGTAGGGGGTGTGTCCATAGTGAGGGGAGGATCGAGGTAGAGAAGAGGAGGGATGCTGGTACCCCAACTAACATGGCACCCAGGCGCAGACCTCCCCCCCCCCCCACCCCGTGCCCCCTTACTACATCACTGGAAACACCTACTCTTTGCCTATGATGTGCCTCCTAAAAATATTCTAAAAAAAGAGATAACACGTAAGAACATAAGAATAGCCTTACTGGGTCAGACCAATGGTCCATCAAGCCCAGTAGTCACTAATACCTGGCCAAAACCCAAAGAGTAGCAACATTCCATTCTACTAATCCAGGGCAAGCAGTGGTCTCCCCCAAGTGGGTTATTACATGTGAATAGGCAAATACAATTGTGCGCTAACCACTGGTTACAGACTTAACACTCTTTAGTAAAAGGGCCCCTAAATGAAAAATAAGTAAAATTTTTGTTTTGTCACACCTTTCTTTTTTAAAAAATGTCTTTATTTATATTTATTTGTTACAATTAAATAACAAATATTCATGAATATCAGCAGCATTTCAGTATATAAAATACACTAAATAAGTATAAAGAAAAATTGGTCATCAATGATCTAGTCCACATTATAATGGTCACCAGTTCCCAGTCTAGGAAATTAAATCAATTTATTTATACGCTACCATCATTGACAAGCATAATTTGTAGTTTACTTTGCTATGGGCTCCTTTTATCAAGCCGCGCTAGCGGGGTTAACACGCGTGACTTTTCATCATGCGCTAACCCCCGTGCTGGCTAAAAACTACCACCTGCTCAAGAGGAGGTGGTAGCTAGCACGGCCGGTGGTTTAATGCACGCTATTACGTGCGTTAAACCGCTAGCGTGGCTTGATAAAAGGAGCCCTATGTCACACAACATCCTCCTAAACTAAAAAAGTGAAAACTTAAACTTTCAAAGGTTTATCCTGGATAAAATCTTCCAATTGGACTGGTTCAAAAAACACATATTTATCACTTGCATATGAGATAAGGCACTTACATGGAAATTTTAAAAAGAAGGTCGCTCCAACTGCCAAGACTTCGGCTTTAGCAGTAGGAACTGCCTCCTTTTAAACTGAGTCTGTCTAGAGCAGGGGTGCCCAAAATGTCGTCGATCGCATTGCCTTCGCATTATACTTGCTTCCCGACTCTGAAGCGCTGAGCCGACCAACTTCCCCCACCCGACGTCAATTCTGACGTCAGAGAGGAAGTTCCGGGCCAGACAATTGCTGCCTGGCTGGCCCGGAACTTCTTCTGTGTCCTCAGAAATGATGTTGGAGAGAGGAAATCAGGTCAGCCGACGCTTCTGTGTGGGGAAGTAGGGAGACCTTGGCACGGCGGTGGTTTGGAGGCCTGTTCTCCGATGGCGGCGGTGGTGGTTTGGAGGCCTGTTCCCTGATGGCGGCGGCAGTGGCTTGGGAGCAGGCAGGGAGACAGAAAGAAGGGGGAGCAGGGAGACAGAAAGAAAGAAGGAAAAAAGAAAGAAAGGGGGCATGGAGAGAGAAAGACAGATAGAAAGAAAGAAATGGGGGATAGGAAGACAGAAAGAAAGGGGGCATGGAGAGAGAAAGACAGACAAAAAGAAAGGGGGCAGGGAGACAGAAAGAAAGAAAGGGGAAGACAGAAAGAAAGAAAGGAGAGGGGGGCAGGGAGAGAGGAAGAAAAAGTTGGCGGAGCGAATGAGGTCTGGAAGCATACAGCAGGCTAAAAGAAGGGAAGAAATATTGGATGCAGTCAGAAGAATAAAGTGCAACCAAAGACATGAAATCACCAGACAACAAAGGTAGGAAAAATGATTTTATTTTTAATTTAGTGATCAAAATGTGTCCGTTTTGAGAATTTATATCTGCTGTCTATATTTTGCACTAAGGCCCCCTTTTACTAAACCGCAATAGCGGTTTTTAGCGCAGGGAACCTATGAGCATCGAGAGCAGTGCAGGGCATTCAGCGCAGCTCCCTTCACTAAAAACCGCTATAGCAGTTTAGTAAAAAAGGAAGGGGTATATTTGTCTATTTTTGTATAGTTGTTCCTGAGATGACATTGCATAAAGTCATCTGCCTTGACCTCTTTGAAAACCCACAGAATATAAATGATAATTAACATTTTCTCTGCATACAGTGTGCTTTGTGTTTTGTTTTGTTTTTTAAATTTATTGTTAGTAGATCATTTTGACGTGGTCTAGAGACATCAGGAAAAATTATTCCCCATTGGCCACAAAACAGGTCTTGTTTTTTCACAAAGTATAACTTCAAAATAGCCTGTTTCTCTAACTCTGTCTTGAAGGCCACCAGGAGTATTTATTATGTCTTTAGAAGATTCAAGAAACTGTGATACATTCAGACTATCAGGTGAAACTAATTTATTCATTTCACCTTCTTCTGCTCTTTCCTTAGCAGCTCTTGGGCTCAAAAGTTAGAGTACTGCAATATCTCCCTCAGATACATTCTCAAGAGTTCTAATGGAGAAAGATAATGTGTGATAGTAAAATGTTGGTCACACCTTTCTACTGTACACCAGTCCTCATTTTTCTATTGTTATAATTTGCATCAAAACTAAATGGAACAAAATGAAAGAAATACTCTCCTAGTATTTACAATGCATAACCGATAAAGACATTGTTGGTAAGGACAAATCAAGATCAAGATCACATCATACTTTATGTTACGAGTTTATCTTGTTGGGTGGACTGGATGGATAGTACAGGTCTTTATCTACTGTCATATACTATGTTATTATTAGAGGCATTTTCAAAATACAAAAACATCCAAAAACGGTATAAATCGGCACTTGGATGTTTTTCTTTCAAAATGTCCAAGTTTCAATTTTTTTAAATCATCTTTCTGAATGTCTTGCGAGGCGTCCTAGCCACTGTGTGTTGGAGGCACGTTCTTCACGGGCTTAAACTCAGGTATCTTGCGGTAGTAATCAAACTTTTCCCAAGACGTCCTAGACATAACTTACACATTGTGAGTTAAACCTGTTTTAAGAGCATCTAAGTGCCAAAAAGATTCTCAAACTAACCAGATGATCACTGGAGGGATTAAGGTATGACCTCCCACATTCCCCCAGTGGTCACTCACCCCTCCCATCCACCCCAAATCAGAATGAAAACAGTACATAAGAACATAAGAATTGCCGCTGCTGGGTCATGCCCAGCAGTCCACTCACGCGGCAGCTCTGAGGTCAAAGACCAGTGCCCTGAAACTAGCCTGTAGAACAGCAGCACCTAGTATGTGAAATTCTAGTAGAGCATCACACAGGTATCTTACGAGAAGTAGCCTGGTGAGTGGGCTAGTGGACCACAGAAAGGCCCATAAGCCAACTATAAACTGTGATACATTCAGACCATCAGGTGAAACTAATCTATCCAGACCAAAAGCAAATAAAGAAAAATCTGAACCTTGGTCTAACCCCTGTGGCATCCCTCAAAGATCCCCACTCTCCCCCACCTATATACTGCCTCTTCCGGGACACACCTGGACAAACTAGGCATAACTTCCTATAGCGATGCTGATGACATTACCATTCTCATACCTTATGATCAATCTAAGATCGCCATAACAAGCACACTACATCGAACACTAGAAACAGTGGCGACCTGGATGGAAGATCACAAACTGACACTCAACAAAATTCATTCTCCTCGAAAACAACAAAGTCCCAACCTTAATCAATATAGAAATCAACTCAATTACCCTGTCCAAACCACCTTAAAACTACTAGGAATGACGATATATAGATGCTGCACCATGCAACCACAAATAAATAAAACAATACAAAAGCCTTTCACAGTTATGAGAAACCTAAGACAAGTCCGAAAATACTTTGAAAGAACACAATTCCAACTCATAGTACAATTCCTAATCCTAGGTCTACTACACTATTGTAACATCCTTTACCTCCCCTGCCCTGCAACATTGACTAAACAATTACAAACAATACAAAATACAGCTCTGAGACTCATCTACTCACTGAGGAAACACGACCATATTACTTAAGCATACATTAGCTCACACTGGCTTCCAATCCAGGAAAGAATACTATTTAAATTCTACTGCATTTTATTTAAAACTATGAACGGAGACTGCCCAACCTACCTGAACAACCGCCTCATCCAAACTACCTCAACCAGACACAGAGAAACACACACCCCATTCTCACACCCTCCAATCAAAGAAGTTAAATGGAAAAAATATACGATGGCCTTCTAGCCACCCAAGCAACAAAACCTGATAACCAAATCTCCAAACTACTGATAACCCCAGACTACAAGATATTCAGAAAATAAATAAAAACTATGCTCTTCAAGAAAGCCCTGAAAAAGTTTTACCACCACTAATACTTTCCTTCCCCCCTTCTCTCCAGACTACCTGATCTACTCTTTACCTTCTCTAAGTTCTTTCTTTGTAACCCACCATCTATATCTTTTTTGTAATACACCTTGAACCGCAAGGTAGTGGTGGAATAAAAATCTCTAATGTAATGTAATGTAATAAACACTACATTTATGGTGGAAAATGTGAGCCCGCCAAAGCCTATCAAAATCCTACTATATTGTCATATAGGTGCCATCCAAGTCATAAGGGCTAATGGGGTGGTAAACAGGTGGTATATTAGATTGGGGGGGGGGAGTTTGGAGGGATGACCATACGCTAAAAGAGGGTAATGGCGAGATATACTTCTGGCACCCTTTATGTGAAGTTCACAGCAATGCCCTCTAAGGTGCCCCACTGCTCTTTTGGCATGTGTATGTGGCCAGTCCATTACAATGCTAGCCCCTTCCATATCCAAATGGTCTGGATTAGGACGTTTTGAACTTGGACAGTTTTGTGAGTAAAACTAGCAAACAAAGTTGTATATCCTAATGTTGGACATCTTGGAGGCCAAGACATCAAAGTAGATGATTATCCCCCCCAAAAAAAAAATTTGGATGTTTTGCGGTGTTGCCAGTTTTGAAAATGGCCATTTCTCTGCTTTGGACTTTAGACTTCTTGAGGGAAACATCCAAATCGAACTTAGACATCCTATCAAAAATGCCTCTCCATGTATAATATTCATACTGGCATAACATTCACAGGGCTCTATGTGAAAGGAACCTTGTTTCCCATCAGGCGGTTTTTTCCCCCGATATTTTTTCTCCAGGCTCCAGATATTTTTTCTTGGTGCTTTTTCTTCATAGTAGCTATAGTGCTTCTTCTGCCGTTTTTTGCCCCTCATGATTACCATCGCCACAATGACTAATGAAGCTGGTAGTGACAGTATAGACCAGTCAAATGAGGAAATACCCTTGATGCGGCTCTAAGCCATGGTTAACCTGTACATGAACTCAAAGCATCAGTAGACAGACCAAAGATGCTAATGAAAAATTTTTTAAGGAACTAGTTACTGTTAAGTTGACCTCTGAAGATAAAAGGAGAGAAAATATTATTATATTTATTTTACCAACCCTACATTTAAATTGAGAGTGTTCACTTAGAGAGCATGCCAGAAGTGGAAAAAAGAGGCATGCTGTCTTTTTCAAATGGGAGCTTTAATTCTGAGATATTCCTGGTTGGAGAAATGACATGAAGTGCAACAGCTTTTCTTTAATCTTAAGGTTTAACAGCATTTTTTTATAGCAAATAAGCATTTGGGAGGTATAAAATTGGTTAAATCTGCAGCATTTATTAGAACCACTTGTCAGTATGGTTGCAGAGTAATGGGTCCTTTGAAAGCTGTGATAAACACTACTAACTGCTTATTTGCTTACTGCAGCTTAAAAGGGCATACTGTGGGGTTTGCTGAGGTGTTCCCCAGTAAAATCCTGATGTATGAGCACAACCCATGAGCTTAAAAAAAAAAAAACTGGTTGAGGGCGTGTCGGGGGAATGGAGAACGGGTGTCTCCAGCTACTGATTAGTGTGTGATTTTTGTCTGACCCCTTACCACCTACAAAATGGGTGGCAATAAGGGCCTATGTGCTAATAGCCACATACTAATATCAAAATTATTATGGGGCTGATTCTATAAAGGGCGCCTAACTTAGGCCCTCTTATATGAAGAAATTCTATGAGCATCGGAGCTTTTACTGCTGCAGCCAACAATAAAAAAACCTAATGCCGCTTCTAAAGGGGGGGGAGGATTAATTAGCAAAATACCCTTGATAGTCAATAATTGGGGAAAAAAATTAATTGGGTGATAGGTGCCTTATTCTATACATGATAGACACCTATCGCAAGGCACTTAGCGACGTCTAAGTGGGTATTTTTATGGACGGAGCGTGAGTTAGGCGCCGCTAAGCGTGATTTTCCAAAAACTTAGGTGCTTGACATGTAGGCCTTTAAAACCCTTGCCTACAAGTTTTTACATAGGCGCCGCTAGCCACAATTTTGTAAACGGTGTCTAAGGGTGATTGACAGGCAGCTAGCGCCATTTTGCTAGGCGCTGGCCAATTTAGGCATTGTTTACAAAATCAGCCTCTATGTGGTCATCAATGCCAAAATTGAAAATTGGTCATTTACCAACCACAGCAAAAAGTGGCCTTAGTGTGCAGGATAGACCCAAGTAAGGGCCCACTAAAGCCTCTTATTGCTGGGTTTTTAATATATGTTTTCATCTGTGTTTGTTGCACTTGTATTGTGTATTTGACCCCCCCCCCCCCTGAGGCAGGCTCTCTTGAGCTGAAACACGGACAGTGTCGGGTCCATTATGTTTTAAAATTTGTGGCACATTTCATCCATATTAATAAAGACATTTTATTACATTGATTACTCTCGACTTCCCAGGTTGGAGCATTGTTGGGACTCCATTTTTCTGTGTTTTTTTTTTGTTGCTTTGTAAAAAGGGCCCATAAATATTTTATATTTATATTTGTAGGAACATAGCCTAAAGCAGTTTCTAATGGTGACAGAGTAGCCATTGTTAATATTACCGTGCCAGTATTTTCAGTCAATCTGTTAATAGTGATGACAGTTAAGGACACATTAAAGAAAAGATGATAATTTTAACCAGAAAACTTAGGGGTACTTTTATCAAGCTGCGGTAGGGGTTTAACGCGCGGAATACCGTGCGTTAAACCGCCTGCCGCGCTAGCTGCTAATGCCTGCATTGAGCAGGCGTTAGTTTTTTAGCCGGCCGCAGGGGTTAGCGCGTGATGAAATGTCTGACGCACTAACCCCGCTAGTGCGGCTTGATAAAAGGACCCCTTATTTTTGAGTTTTGAATTGGATACATTTATACTGTTATAAAGAGGCTTTTTTGACCATTAGTGTTAGAAAAGTCATAGATGTACCTGCATTTTAAAGAGAGCATGCTGGTCTTCATTCTACCTTTTAATTTTACAGATATGTAATTAAACTGTTTTGTTGTTGTTGTTTTATTTACTGCATTAATATAGATCGCAATTCTTTTGCTTTTGCATATTTGTGTCCTAGGCATCTCTTGGGTGGTTAGCACACGTGCAAGATTAACCCGAAAAGAGACCTGCTGGCACGATGCACTCAGACTGCCAGAGTGAACCCAGCTGGTAGGGACGCAGATGCAATGTGGAATTCCATTTTACTCCTGCTGGCTAGAGCGGAGAAGGTGAAAGAGAAATTGACCCTCTCCCCATAATAGGTGAATACCACAAAGCTTTCACACTGAAGCCAACCCTGACTCCCATGGCTAGACAAAGTTGGGAGTGCAGAGGGGGGTTATAAAATTGAATACGAACTTGAGGGTTTTAATAAACTACAGTAGAGGTTTTTACTGCAGTCCAGTGAGGTAACTGCTCCAACGCACATATGAATTCTATGAGAGTCGGAGCAGTTACCTCACTGGGCCACAGTAGAAACCACTATCGCGGCTTAGTAAAACCCAGTGTAAGACTCACGGTGCTGCATCCCAGTTCAGGCTGCTTCCAACTGAGCTAGAAGCAATTGGTAGTTCTAAAAATCCCACCTCCTTATTTCTCTTCTCAAAAGTCTCTTTATATTAGGAAGAAGTAATGTTGTGGATCAGTATCTGACCTGGAACATTAAGGGAAAACTTGCAGTACCCCCTGAAAGAGCCCCTCAATTGTGCACATATAAAACCAAGAGAAGTAATCATACACCTAGCAGATATGAAATTATATTTTCTCTGTATGTTAGATTGTCATGTTTCTCCATCATATCTGTCATACTCCACAGCTTAGAGAAGGAATCACCTTTTTTAAAGTTTTGCTGGTTCATCTGAATTGTTTCTGCAAAGTACATACTTGGGATTTCTTGAGACATGTTTATCTAATCTTCTATTTGTGTGTCACACATACCTATGCAGGCTCAAGGAGACGTACAGCGAAAAGAAGAGGGAAGGGCAGATCATATACTAGGAAAAGAGAAAGAGAGGGAAGAAAAGAGAGAAGACTGACAGCTGGAGGGGGCTAAGAGAAAAGAAGGTTCAGGCATCGAAAATAAGGGTTTTCAGTTTTTTTTCAGAATGCAGTGTGGTTAGGCTTTCTTCTTATCGTTTCTGCGAGGCCATTCCAAATTTTCACTCCTAGAAAGGTTAGCATGGAGGGGAAGATACGCTTGGAGGTTTTCTGTAGATGGGAGATTAAGTTGTCTTAATGTTTATTTTGAAAAGGCTAATAAAAAAAAAACACCTTAATGATATGAGCTATTTCAGTTATACATTGTACGGTGTGCAAGGTTGCTCTCTGCACTCCGGCCCATCTTGGATCATTTTTCATGGCTAGAAATCTCTTTCCTGTCCATATTTGGTTACTCACAGGACAGTGTCCATGTAATTACATGTCAATGTCAGCTCCTGTACCTGCCATCCAAGTTTGTTTCTAATTGCAAGAACAATTATGCCATACATCTCCAACATGTAAATTATAGGGAATCTGGCTGCATGGTCGTAGGCTGGGAATTCCAGTGTTATTTCCCCACTTCCTAATCAAACAGTCCTGACCACTGTATCTTTCTGACGCAGGAGGAGAAATGTGCTTGCAGTCAGTGAATTGAACTAGTTAGATGTAAGATAAAGGCTGATCCTGTGGTTCTGACCAGTAATCTTTAAACCAAGGCAGCAACTAGGGATAAGGTAGCTTGCTCAAGGTCACCCAGTGAATTTCTACAGCATTCCAGCCAGGTAGCACAATGCCTAGGGTTACCAAAGGGGTCCAGAAAAAGGAGGATGGATTGAGACATCTGGGTTTTCTTCCACTAATAGCAATGAAAGTAAGAATGGCAAATATATGGGTTTGACATCCATTTCTGGAGCCATACGATAACTCTAACAATGTTATCCCAACAGTTTTTGGTTTATGATTTCCAATTGACTTTTTTTTTTTTCTTTTTGCTAGACACACTTTACTCAACAGAATCTGAGACCTGTATTTTAAGAAAAAGCTATGCCTTTAGATAGGCAGATGCATCCAAACACTTGAACTAGGCACATCTTAACCTGGTTTGGATTTGAGGTAAAATGTGGATTCCCCAGATCAGGGGCACAATCCAGACCAGTTCTACTCCATTTGGGCTTCACCGTTGTTCTTCAAATGTTACAAGAAAAGCAGCACCTCTGTTTAAATAGATTCCTCAAGTCAGTTTGACCAGCCCTTGCATTTCTTACAAGTTTGTGAATCTTGAAAATATGCATGGTCCCACTCAAGCATTCTTTCAAAGAGATGCCGCAATTTCATAAAATATATTAGATAGAACAAGTGGAAAATGTTGCATGGTATTCTACATTTTTATTCTACTGCTTTTTTTTTTTTTTTTTTTTTGTTAAATCAGATTTTATTGAACTCAGAGGGTGGTAGCTTATCCTTTTAAAGAGAACATTTCTCTAAATGGTCATAATTGTTTGTGCTTATCTGAGCTGTGAAAAAGTTATCTGTTTTAATAAATGACCACTCAGCTGGCCTCTGATCTGCTCATTTTAAAGGTGGAGAGGTTACTGTGACCTCTGAAAGATTCCAGTATCTCCTGAATAAACCCACGAAACCCAAGACAGAATGTACTTCTGTACAACAGATATTCAAACTTCCTGTTCTTTGACTACAGTGTGTGCCCCAGTATGAGTCTAGTAGGCAATAAACTGAGAATTGTTCCCTTGCTTTATGACCAAGATTGTAATGCGTTCGCCACAAACCAAAATGCCAGTTCAAAATGTGGGCTCCTAATATTTTCACCAGTACTTAGGCTACCTGAATAATTTATTCATAAACCAGCTGCCTCCTAAAATCATTCTCATTCATTCTAATGAGCTAGAACAATTAAACATCTCGTATTTTCTCAAATCTGTGGGGCTTCTGTCATATACCCTTGCTATAATCAGTTGCTAGCGCCAAATCAATCATTACAAATGTGTACCATGAGACGGTGTGATGTTGCAAAGGGATAACGATGTAATAAAAAAAAGGGGGAGCTGTATCGGTTGCATAAATAAAATGCACATACACGTGTACACCAGGCTATGCCATATGGCTTTCTGTTTTGCTGGGTTTACTTCAATAAATTCTTTAGGTGTTTTTTGTTTTTTTAATCTGCATGAGAGATTCGTCAATTAATCCGTTTTAATAATAAGGGAGGGATCTACTGGTTTGCAAATATGTTCGACTCTGTACATATTTATTTTAACGTTACAAACCCCAAGGGCGAGAAAGGTAAATTATAAACCCAATATGGCAAAGAAGCTTAAAGGGAGGCATTCCCTATAGGATGCTTATTCCTGCAACAGGTTTTTAGGGTCTTGCTGAGAGTTGTAAGCATTGCTCAGAAGAGCCTTTCCATTAAGGAAGGACCCTGAAACACTCAACAGGCACTTGTAGTTTGTCTGTCTGTCTTGAAAGTTTCCAGCGTCCCGATCATATTCGGTTTTGCAGTAAGATGCGACTTGGGTAGTCTAGCCCACCTTAGATCAGCACTAACTGTGACCCCCTCCCCCCCCCCCAAGAGAGAAACTACCTAGGGCGCCTTTTACTAAGCTGCGGTAGCGTTTTAGGGCTCTGAAGATTAGCACGCGCTACGCGGAAAAACTAACGTCAGCTCAATGGAGGCGTTAGCGTCTAGCGCACGATAAACCCACTAGCGCAGCTTAGTAAAAGGAGCCCCCTAGTCTCAAAAACGTTTGACCAAAAAAATTCTCTCCAGCTTGGCAAAAATAAATAAATGACATTTCAACACGAAATGAACAAAGATCAAACGGTTTGTGGGGAAAGGGGTGGGGGGGGGTGTATGGGAGGGATTACAGACATCTAAGAATCTATCCCACGTGTCTGTCACTTCATTAAAGGATGCCAGGAATGCGATAGCGCAAATACCGCGTTGGTTTTCTTTCCCTAATTTATTTTTTAGGCGCGTTACAATCTCACGCTCCATATACACCCTATTGCATCTTTCTTTATCCCCTCCGGAATGCCAAGAGCCGGGCACATTTTCAAAACGTTTCCAAAACAATGCAACGTAATATTCCCTCGGGGGTCAGGCGGACTAAAGCATTTCCCCCCCCCCCCCCCCAAGGACGTAGGGGGGGAGGGGAATCCTTAAAGCCATCTGATCCTTTATTAGGACTAATACAGATTACCTGAGCGTGCGCGAGAGCGCTTCAAAGGTGTGTTCATGCAGTTCCCGGGATATTTAGGGGATCTTTAGTACTTAAAAAACTGCTTTGGTAAAAGGGCTGCTGCGGGACAAGAGATGAAGACACTGTAAACAAGAAACAGCTGCTACGATCCAACTTTGTTTTTCCTGCTAAGGCACCAGAGGAACAACATCACTAATCTGCAGACGGACCACACAGATCATGTGCTTAAAGGAAGACTTCCCATTAAAATCGTAATTATTGCACAAAACTTTAAAAAAAACACACACAAAAAAAAATAACCCCTGCAAAGACCAGACCATTTTGCTTTTTTTTTTTTTTTTTAAACTCTGATGGCTTGGAATTGACACTTAAAATAGCTATAAAGCAAAGTTCCCCACGTGTGAGAGCAAGTAAAACGATGCACAGTTGCAGAATGAATTAAGGGACGGAGGTTTTGAAAAACTTCACCTTACCTTGAACCCGGGGCTGAGCCGTAGGGGCGAGTGAAGGATGCCGGCTGCAGAACTATGCGCGGTGCTGGATGCTTCCTGTGTCTGTTAAGATACTCCAAGGTTGAGGTAGAGGGGGGGGGATCTTTCTCCTGTATTCTCCTCCCTGTTGTTTGTTATTCCTTGCCGAGGAGCAAATAACTTTCAGACTTACAACACAGATCGATCGAGCTCCCGACCTCCGAAAGGAGCAGCAGCATCCCTCCTCCCCCCTCTCCCCACCCCCTCCCAAAAGAAGAACATCCACCTAGCCCGCGCGGATCCCCCGGGCAAAAAAAAAAAAAAAAGTCAACCTCGCGCGGCGCCACCAGTTATTTCCTGGTCTCGAGACGGAAAGTGCCCGCGATCGCTTTCATTGTCTGACATCAGCTCTTCCCTCCGACCTTACGCGAGGCAACTTTTGTCATTTGTTGGGTTTTGTTGTGGGGTTTTTTTTTTTCTCTCGGCTGTGAAAGGAAAGGGGACGAGGGTCTCTCCCGCGAGGATCTGAAGGAGCGCGAGAGGGTGCGGGGGCGGAATCTCTCCACAGGCTCGCGCTGTCCAACGGCTGTGAGCGCCTCCTCCGGGACCAATGGATCGCTCGGAAGCCTTCACTCGCCCCCTCCTCCAGACAATAGAAAGAAGCGGAGCCCCAGCTGCAAAGAGAAAGGAAGGGGGGGGGAGAGAGAGAAGCGCTGCTGCGGCTGATCACGTTAGAGGAGCCGAGGCCATGAATATTTCAGGGCGCGGTGAGCTGCCTTCGTTGATGTCACGCCAGTTGCCGCTTTCGTGACTCTTCGAATCCCCTAAAGACAGGTGGGGGGGGGAGGAGGGTGGAGACGTAATAACCCGACTCAGGTGCTCTCAGATCAGCTCCCGTCTCTTCCTCGTTTCCTTCTCAGAGAGAAAGGAGGGAACGAGAAAAGAAAAGCCCAAACCTGAGCAAACCTCCAGCTTAGCGCCTTTCAAACACTCTTTTCTCGTTCCAGCTATTCTTTCAAAGCTGCACAGTGTAAAGGTGAGTTGTCCCCCCTCCCCCCTTCAAGCGCCCTCTTTCTACTATTTGCAAACAACGTATGAATAAAACACATGTGTACGGGCATGAAATGCACAATAAAGCCAAGATGTGCGGGCTTTCTCCGAGTGGGAGTAAAAAAATTTCCCCCTCCCCCCCCCCAACAATTTCCAGGCAGGCTAGAAAAAATAGTCCTGGAAGCTGGTGAGGAAGTAAAAATATTGAGAAGTCATTCATCGGTGTAAATCGCCCCAAGTTTCAATCAACATTCAGCATTATTAGGTGCATCTGGGATTTGTGAACGTTTGCACCCTTACTTCTTAAGGACTTTTTGATATGTTTTTATTTCAAATGCAACTGAGCATGCTACCTTGGAAGGAAAGTTTCATTGTTCCCCTCTATGAGGTAGCACATCTCACTCACTGTAGCCAGTGCACACCCCAAATACTCTTCTAGTCACTCCATAATGCTGGCTATCTTTTGGTCCTCTGGCTAGAGAAGTATAGTTACCCTAAACACAACTTTGAGGGTCAGTTATTCATGTGCTTTGACACGCAGCTCCTGATTGGTGAGGCCCTACTTTACTGCAGGAAGAGGCGGTCAGAACATACCGTGAGTGATTTCCTTCACTTGCCAGCGCTCCGGCTGCTCTCTCCTGACCGGTCATTCGCGGTCGGAAAATCCAGAAATGACCGGGACCGCGAACAGCGAACCACGAATAACCGGGGGAACACTGTAAACCATTTTGAATGTGTAACCACAAAAAGGTGGCATATGACTCTCATTCACTTTCCCCTCTTTAGTTTGGAGAAGAGAACAGCTGAGGGGAGATAGAACCAGTAGATGCAATGGCATAGTGGAATGGAACCAGTAGATGCTGTGGCATAGTGAGGGTGAGAGGTGCCCGGGGCAGTGGTCCCCCCTCTCCCACCCTTGTTTCCTCCCCCTGCTCCTTCCCGTGTGCCCCTCCCAACTCCTTGCACGATTCTGCTTGCTGTGCATACCCCCCTTCCCTTCACCTGAACCGCTAGTTAAAGTTGTGGCAATTGACAACGTGCTCCTCATGACCCCATCAGCTCTCCCTCTGATGTCACTTCCTCTGCGTGGCACCTGCAACTTAGAGAAATTCCACTCTTTAAAAAAAACAGGGAGGCAAGGGGGTACAAAAGGGAAACCTGTAACGTGAAATCTCTTTCTTTGATGGGCCTGTTAAACAGACCTGCCATGTCCACTTTGGGACATCCTGATGCAGGGGTTGAAATGCGGCATTTAAGCATGCAGAGTTCTACAGTCAGGTTCTCCTACTGCAGCAAAGCACTTCTCTTTATGAGCCCAGTGTTGATCGTCATAGGGAGGTTTGATGGTGTTTCCCTTCAGGTCAGTAGTAGGGCTGCTCCCGGGGCTCCAGGACATTTACTAGGGCCTATTCCAGCGTGGCAGGGCTCTGTTTATGCAGATTTCCCTATTAGGGATTTTTTAATTCCCTTGGGGAATTTTGTTTTCAATATATTTCAATATATTTGTTTTGCAATTATATTCTGACTAGCTTTTTAGCCCATTACATTAACTGGTGCTAGAATAGATGTATAGACTTAGTCATTTCTTTCTTGCTTGCTTTCTGTCTTTCTGTCTCTCTCTAGTCCCCCCTGTGTGTCTGTCTGTCTTTCTATCTCTCTCCCTACCCCCTGTCTCTTTCTTTCTTTCTGTCTCCCCCCCCCCCTGTCCAGCAGCACCCCTTCCCTGCTCCCCCTATCCAGCAGTAGCCCTTCACCCTTCCTTTAACCTCCCCCATGTCCAGCAGCACCCCTTCCCTGCTCCCCCTGTCCAGCAGTAGCCCTTCTCCCTTCCTTTAACCTCCCCTGTATCCAGCAGCACCCCTTCCCTGCTCCCCCTGTCCAGCAATAGCCCTTCTCCCTTCCTTTTACCTTCCCCCTGTCCAGAAGTACCCCTTCCCTGCTCGCCCCTGTCCAGCAGCACTGGGCCGTGGGCCAGCCTAGCAAATGCCCCGCGGCTGCACAGCTCCGTGGGAGTGACAGAATGAGGCCAGACTTCAGCAACGGAGGAGGAGGCCAAGAAGCAGTAACGCTGAATCTGATACTGCCATCTTTCTTCTCGGGGCAAAAACGTTGCTGGGGAAACCGCCGCACACGTCACAAACCGGCGCAGGCTCCTACTGCGCATGCGGGGACACAAAGCCACGGATCACTGATCACGGTCGCACAGAGATTGAAGTGCACATGCGCGCTACGGGTTTTATTATAACGGGTAAGGCGGGTGGTATCGATTTCAGGCTTTTTTTGTCAAGGTGCATGATGTACTGCTCAAAGAGTCCTGTTGCATGTGAAATCTGGCCTGAGAACATTTATAATAAGAAGAGTCTTTCAAAAATTTTAAGAGCCAGCTGAAAACTCATTGCTTCACACAGGCATTGGGGGTGGAAATGTAGTGTAGTGTAGTTTTTCTTCCTGGGACCGTACAACCTAGGAGAGATTTTTTTTTATTGCTTTTTTTTGTATGAGTGCTCTGGTTGAATGCTAGCTTTGCTGTTTTAAATTGGGGTTCTTTTCCTGACTTTTTTTTAAAACAACAAACAAGCAGCCAGGTGCCAATTGGTCCACTCCTTGGTTAGAGAATTAATTTTGAAATGCTCAAAATTGAATGTGTATTTTAGAATATGATGTGTTCCTGGTTCAGTTAACCAAACAGCTGATTCTCTATCTCGTTTCAAGTTTGATCTTTTCTGCATACAGGCATAAGCTGTAGAGTGAGTGGAAGCCCCTAGGTCACAGCACCTTTAGAAGGTGGGGTGGGTGAGGTCTGAGAAATGCTGAAAAGGTCAGTGGTCCCTTCTACTTGGACAGCTGGATACTCAAAGGCTATTTTTGACAAGTCTTCTCATTTGGATTAAGAAAGCAATGGAAATAAGGAAGATGGATAGAGGCATCTGGTTTTTATTTCCATTGAAAGCAATGGAATAAAACCCGGATGTTTCAAGCCATCCTCCTTTTTCTGGAGTCATATGGTAACCCTAGCTATTGTAGATATAAGTTTTCAGATCTGGGTAAACCAGATGGCAGGGCCACCAGACAGGTGCTAGGCTGCTGCGCAGGCAACACACACCATGGCAGCACTCCTCATATTCTGTGCATTACTCTCTGTACTGTCCCCAGGGAGGAAATTACTCCAGAGGAGGTAGGGCAGGGAAGCAGTGTCCTGTAAATAAAGGAATAAGCAAGGAAGCTTGTGCTCACTCAGGTGGTCTCTCGGCAGGAGAACATTTTAAAAACCATTAACACGCAGGGTCCTCCACCATCACTTCTGCTGCATATGTGATGCCCACTTTCTGTAGCTTCCCAAATACAGGAGGCACAGGGAATCCTTTTTGTGGTTCAGATTAATGCTGACAGGAATAAGATACCTGACAATAAACGAGGCAGCAGACAAGCACTGTTTCAACCAGTTTGATGGGGAGAATATTATAAGGTTTGAGGTAGATATCTCGTAAATAAAAAAAGGATACCTGTGGCACCCCACAGTTCAGTATCCAAAGTGTTATTGTGCTGCTACTGAACAGAACTTATTGCTGTCTGTCTGACAAATAGGATTTGAACCCTGTAAATATTGTGCCACTGATACCTGTTCCTGCCAGCCTTGTAAGCATGATATTATGCTACAGTCATAGGCTGCACTACCTACTTTGTCCAGACAATTTAAATGACATTTAACACAGCAAAGGTGCCTTGATGATTGCATGAGTGGATGTGTACCGTACACCTCATTGTACCTCCTCTCTGCTGACATGCTTGGGCAGCCTATAGAAGAAAGTAACCATAGTCAACATTAAGAGTAGGATATAGAAGCTGGGATGTGTTTCTGTTATATACTTGGAACATGTTGTACTGAGTTAATGGCATCCCTGCCACACAGCATAAGGTTTGGTAAGGCTTGTCAGTGCAATCTGTATAGAACAAACTTGTCCATACTACAACTCATGGACTAGAACTCAGCCCATGAAATGCTTTTTTTGTCTGGCCTTTGGAAGCTTGACAATTCATATGGTGCTTATAGCAGGATTCTTGATTCCTCACTGTGACTTGATTCTCTGTAAGCATGAACCACATGGTGCCAGAAGTTCAGGAATGATCTCACAGTTTCAAATTTCACGAGACTTGAAACTGCAGGAACAGCTCAAGCGAGAAGAGTATGGCCTAGTGGTTAGAGCTACAGCCTCAGCATCCTGGGCAAGTCACTTAATCCTCCACTGCCCCAGGTACATTAGATAGATTGTGAGCCCACTAAGACAGATACCTGTATGTAAATTGCTTTGAGTGTGCTTGTATAACTACAGAAAGGTGCTTTACAAGACCCAATCCCTTTCCCTTCTGTCAGAGTGGCTCAAGCTTGCAGAGAGTGAAGTCATAGTGGGGAAGAAGGAATCCCATTGTTTCTTCTGCAGGTGAAGCCCGGTGAGGGGGAAAAACAGGTGAAAGGTGGTGGAGGTTACATGAGCAAGAGCAAACTAGGGGTATATGAGCAAGAGCAAATCTGGTTGAAAGTTGGGGAGGGAACAAAGTACTGTTGTATTTTGTCACTATTTGACAAAACATGTGGCAAAATATGAAGTTTTGTGTTTTAGCCTTCCAAATGTTAAGAAAATATAAAATGTGACCCCTGATAGGAAAAGTTTGGATAAGCTTGGTGTAGAGCAGGAGTCTCAAAGTCCCTCCTTGAGAGCCACAATCCAGTCGGGATTTCAGGATTTCCCCAATGAATATGCATGAGATCTATGTGCATGCACGGCTTTCAATGCATATTCATTGGGGAAATCCTGAAAACCCGACTGGATTGCGGCCCTCAAGGAGGGACTTTGAGATCCCTGGTGTAGAGCATTTCTTTGAGCTGGTCCATGACCGAGATACAAATGAAGAGGAGCCAAATTATCCACACTAAAAGGTCAATAAACACCACAGTATCAGAATAAACACACAAAGTTGTAGTGCAGGAAAAAAATCTTGATTGTAGTAACTACAGGACAATTCTTAAATGTGAAAAGCTGAATTGCTTAAGAAATATTTCTGTTCTGTGTTCAGAGCTGAAGAGTCTGGAACAAGACTACAGCAGACAAATACAAATAGAAATGGAGATGTGG
Source organism: Geotrypetes seraphini (assembly GCF_902459505.1). Lineage (NCBI taxonomy): Eukaryota > Metazoa > Chordata > Amphibia > Gymnophiona > Dermophiidae > Geotrypetes > Geotrypetes seraphini. The sequence goes on from NC_047087.1 coordinate 198,432,853, forward strand.
TAAATCTTGAACATTCAGAGGACTGTGTTCGTGAAGAGCTAGCTAAATTAAAGGTAGACAAATCAATGGGGCCGGTGGCATATGTCAAATGGTACTGAAGGAAACTAGAGAAGTTCTGGCATCTCTCTTTTCCTCCCACTCCACACACCTATGTCCAACAATTCTCTTTTTCTTTTCCCTCACCCACCAGCAGCATTTCTCCCCCTGAAATTCCCCCTCCCCCCCTGAAATTCTCCGGGGTTCCGTTCTAGGAGCACCCGCAAATTTTGAAAAACTGCAAATAAAGGATGTGGTACTAAAATGCCTAAATATGCCCTACAAAACAAATGTAAATAGAGTAAAATGTATGTACTCACCAATAATTATGAAGGTTTGCACTGGAAAGCAGCAGAGGATTTACAGCTCAGGAGGCATCATATCTTCTGACGGGTCTTCTGGTGGGGTTTTGTGCTGGCTTTCCTTCATAGGTTTGAGGAACATTGTGATGGGAAGTTGCTTTTGTTTCTTCATGGTGGCAAGGAGGGTTTTATACATCTGAATGGAAGCATTGATGCCATTATTAACTTTGAGAGCCCGAACCATATAGGGATCCCATGCTTCAATCATCCCTTGCAACTCCCTTGCTATCCTAATAATCTGGGACAGATGTTCTAATGTCTGACCCTGATCTTCCTCTTCCTTCTCTGGATCAGTCGCTTCCCCCTCATATTCACTTGAAGATTTCGTTAACTCCAACAAATTCTCATCCATCAGGGGTTCAGAATGGGCATCGATGAGATTCTTGAACTCATCTTGAGTGATGTCGTCAAAACCTTCGCCACCTAGTATCTTTGCCAGTATCACGGCCTTATCGACAGCCTCATGCTGAATTTCTTCTGGTCAGAAGCCCTTGTAGTCATGGACACACTCTGACCACAGCTTCTTCCAGCATGCATTGAGTGTTTCCTTTTTCATCTTCTTAAGAGCTGCTTGGATGATTGACAGGCACGTTGCAATTGTAAAGTTATGCCAGTAGCCCTTTAATGTAAAATTATCATCTATGTCCATTGCATCCACAAGGTGTTGGAGAGAATTTCTTGTATAAAAATCCTTGAAGGCACGGATCACGCCTTGATCCAGAGGTTGGATTAGGGAGGTGGTGTTGGCAGGAAGGAACTCAATCTGGACTCCCTCATAATACAAATACAAAAGGTGTCCGCCAGCATTATCCATAATGAACAACACCTGGAAGTCCATGCCTAAATCATGGAGGTAATCCTTGGCTTGAGGGATGAAGCAGTGGTGAAACCAGTTTGAAGCTAGGATTTTGGTAATCCAGGCCTTTGGGTTGTGCATCCAGTGGACTGGCAGCAGGTTTGTATTTTTGTTTTTGAAATGTCTAGGGTTCGCTGATTTGTAGATGATTCCTGGATTCATCATGTAACCAGCAGCATTGCCACATATAATGAACTTCACGCTGTCCTTCTGTGCCTTAAACCCTGGAGCTTTAGCTTCGTCCATCATGATGTAAGTTCTGAACAGCATCTTCTTCCAGAGCAAGCCTGTCTCATCCATGTTGAAAACTTGTTCGGGCTTATAGCCCTTCTCTATGATGTTCCTGAAGGTTTTGGGGTATTTTTCAGCGGCTTCTTTGTCAGCAGATGCTGCCTCTCCATGTAGAGAAATACTTTTAATATTGAATTGTTTTTGAAAACGATCAAACCATCCCTTGCTGGCTTGAAAATCTTCAGGCTCCTGTGTTGTAGATGATCCTGGTTGCTGTTCTAAGCTGGTACAATTTCCAAGCTTTCTCACGGATAATGTTAATGTCCAAGGGGATGCTCTTTTTCTGCAGTCAGTGATCCACAATGCCAAGGCAGATTCGATCATCACAGTATTCTTATTTTGAAATTTTATTCATATTAACTGGAGTAGCAATCCAACAAATAACATGTAACTGGAAAAATTATGACAGACTAAGTTATAACTTATGGTGGAATTCGGTATGCCATATATATAAAATGGAGCGCACAATAGCAACACAGAAAGGATATTTTGGTAAATTTCTGAAGATTTGGAGACCATTAGCAGATTTTTGTAATGATTAATAACATTTTCCCATAATAAGAGATTTGGTAAGTGGGGATATGGGTGGGTACTATTTCATTTATCTTACAATATATATGAATTAATTAATGTATTTTCAAGTATTATGTTAGAGTTTCTGAAATACGAAGGGAGGGCTTGGGGGGGTTATTTTATTTATATTTGTCATACATATTAAATGATTTATATATTATCTAAAACATAAAATATGAATATAAATGATATATTGTACTTAAAATATTCATGAAAGAAAATCAAGTGTGTATTTATAAGATTATATGTATTTTTCTGATACACTTGTAATATGAAAAAATGAATAAAGAAATTAAAAAAAAAAAACCCCAATATTCTTATTTCTTAATGTTGTTACCTTTTTGACAACATCACAGAAACTTACTGATAACAGTACTCCTGATTGCTGCCTTGTTCTTTATGTAGCGTATGGTGCTTTCATTAATGTGATAATGGTGCGATACTGCAGCATAACTTTTTTTGTTCTTAGAGCATATCCAGCAGCTCAACTTTCTCCTGGAATGTCTTACACTTCTTCTGGTGCTTTGGTTCATTGCAACATGCCTTTGAAGGTGCAGGGCATTTTGGTGACATCTTAGGGGTTTTACCAGTCCATGAAACACTCCAGATAGCTAAACTCTGACTGGCTACTTTCAAACCTCCCGCCAAACCTTTTCAATCATCCTGATTGGCCACGGTGCTTCCAAACATTTTGTATATGTAAATTTAGCTCTCAAGGGTAGATTCAAGTATGGGATCCCTATACAGCATGGTTCAGACTCTCAAAGTTAATACAAATGGCTTTGATGCTGCAATTCAGACATGTAAAACCTTCCTTGCCACCATGAAGAAACAACGTCCGTACAGTACATAAAGAAGAACGAGGCAGCGATCAGGAGTACAGTATCACTAAGTTTCTGTAACAACAGTAAGAAATAAGAATTACTGTACAGTATATTCTAAATAAATTATTGTCAGGAAAAAAACTGCGATTGAGTGGGGGAAATTTATGGAGGAAAAAACCACGAATGACTGGGGGCGTGAACTCTGAAACGCAATTAAGTGGGATTTACTGTAGTAAAAAAAATATATTTTTGAAGTTAGGTACCTATCCATTTAGTTTGGTTTAGTTTATTGATTTATAGCACACCCTTATCCAGAGTGGAGAACGGTTTAGGTTAGGAATCCACAAAATCTCTGTTTTGCTTGGGTCCAGGCAGAATGTGTGTGTGGTGGGGGGGGGTCCCCTTCCTTCCTTCCTTCCTTTAGTTGCTGCTAATCAGTTTACTCAAAGCTGAGGGTGGATCTGGCTTGGTGGGTATGAGTAGTTGTATATCACAGGCATAGATGTAGAATTTTGTGTCTTTCAACTGAAAGAACTCAGCAAAAGGTTTGAGGTAACTCATAAATAAAAAAAGGATACCTGTGGCACCCCACAGTTCAGTACCCAAAGTGTTAATCTGCTGTTAATGAACAGAACTTATTGTTGTCTGTATGACAAATAGGATTTGAACCCTGTATACCTGTTCCTGCCAGCCTTGTAAGCATGATATTATGCTAAACAGAGTCATAGGCTGCTGAAAAATATGTTTACTCATACCAACACTGGAATAATATCATTAATATGTTCTCATCTCAGTGGATTTTAACAGGATGCCATTATTTGTAAGCTAAAATGGAATCAGTTACTATATCACAAACAGTTGCTTTCATTGGATCAAGGTTGGCATTGCTCTCTTCGAAGCTATGCCAATGTCATGCCAACTTCCAGCTCAAAGGACTGAATAACAATTGTGTTGGACAGATTCAGAGCAACATTTCCATTTGGAAGGCAAAGTGAAAGGTTGGGGATTCTTTTGTTTTGAGTGTGTGATGTAGTGGTTAGAGCTACAGCCTCAGCACCCTGAGGTTGATGGTTCAAATCCACTGCTGTTCCTTGTGACCCTGTGCAGGTCACTTAATCCCCATTGCCCCAGGTACATTAGATAGAATGTGAGCCCACCAGGACAGAGAAGGAAAAATGCTTGAGTACCTGAATATAAACCACTTAGGCTATAAGTGGTAAATAAATACTAAAATAAATAAAACCAACTTATCTCATGCCTTTTCAATAGTACTCCAAGGCGAGTTACAATTAGGTACAATAGGTATTTTCCTGTCTCCAGAGGACTTACAATCTAACCCCCCCCCCCCCCTTTAATGAAGCCATGTTAGTATTTTTTTATTGCCGACTGCAGCGGTAAAAGTTCTGACACTCATAGAAATTCTACGAGCATCAGAGCTTTTATCACTGCAGCCAGTGATAGAAAACGCTAACGTGGCTACATAAAAGGGGGAGTAAGTTTGCACTTGAGGCAAGAGAGGGATAACTTTCAAAGAAAGCATCAAGGGGATTTGAACCCTGGATTTTGGTCCTCTGCTCCAGGTCCAAATTTCTCAAATCAGTTAAAGATTTGTATCCAGCTCAAAATTTTAACATGAAATTCTAACAGTCAACAAATCCAACAAACCTTTTTCCTCACCCACAAATACTTTAAAGAACCAGTCCAAAATGAATTTTCTGTTTGACCTTTATCCCCTTTGTGTCCAAACACCATCAATTTATATTCCCACTTCAGAGAACAAAATGTCTCCTCTGCAGAAAGGAGATTGCGTCCCGTTCCCTTACCAGGTAGGATCACCCAGCAACCTCAGCTAAGTACTGTAAAACTGGGGTTTTTTCTGTTTTTTTTACCAGAATATCAAAGATCTATTTTTTATTTTTTTTTTAAGTACATTTACTTTTAATTTTATGTCTTTCAGATAAACTCCCCACAGGCACTAAGATCTGCTGACCAAAAACAGTTCATCATCTCAACCTATCGTGAAGTTATTCATGAGCATATCTGCCCTCTGGAACTCCCTGCCCACTACTCTACAGTACATCGTCAGACTTTTTTTGAGAAGTTTAAATTGGATTGTAAAACTTTCCTTTTTAAAGATGCATATTTTTAACTGACTCATGCTGTCTCCCATTCCCCAGACTCAGAATGAATGTCTAAGATACACATGGGTTTCCTATTGCACTACTGTCCCCACTATTCGATCCTCCCCTTTCCCTCACAATCATGTTAATGTGTAACCTCACTACCTTTTTATAATACCTCTAGTTTATAATTGTAAGCCACTTAGAAGGTTTCCTCTAATAGGCAGGATAGTAAATTTAAAAAACTTGAATAGAACTGCTAAGTTCTCAAATCTAAGTAAATATTTTCTCCCTTGATAGGTGGATCTCCAACCGTGGAACACTTCAAATGAAATGTTCCTCTGCTAAGTGTTAATTAAACTCAGTTGAAATAATGTTCTAGCCAAGTATTTGTCAGTGCTTGGGAAGATCTCGAGACTAGCACCTTAAACGATTGTCTGTACTCTGCAACTAAGGAGCAGATGTCTTGGGGCTAGATTCACCAAACATTCTGATCCTGTACTAACGATTGCAAAACCAGTTTTGCTGGTTTTACAATCGTTCCCCGACCCAATTCACTAAACTGTTGCCCGATCAATCTCCTATCTGATCCAACCCATGCAAATTAGTAAAACCCCATGCAAAATATCCAAATGATTGATTCACTAACAATTGCTTGGCTATTTTGCATTGGGTTTTACTATTGTCAAACCCGACTGCTGTGTTACCAACAGGTCTGCCTGGGTTTTTAGTTTTTTTTTTAAATGGCACTGATATTTTGCGTGTATTACACACGCAAAATATCAGCCCAATAAAAAAAATAAGTGCCACCTTCTGACCAAGTGCCCCCTCCCCAAACAAAAAAATGCCCACCACCACTGCTTGAAAATTATGGCAGAGGGATTCCCACTCCTTCCTGCCATTAGACCCACTCCTGATCCCCACCCCCATAAAAAACAAATGTTAGGAGGGATGCCGACTCCCTCCTGCAACCAGATGCCAACCTCCCTGTTCCTCACTTCCCTCCCTATACTTGTAAGGGAGCCTTGTGGGGTGCTCAGTTCCTCCTGCTCCTATGACTCCAGTAACACATCTGAGGCCCTATGCTCGCCCCGGTGCATCATGTGATGTATGGGGAGGGACCTAAGGCCCTGATTGTCTCAGGCGCCTCGGGCTCCTCCCTTAGGAGGGGCCTGAGCCAATCAGGGACTTCCTTAGGGAGTAGCCTAAGGAAGTCCCCAATTGTCAATTGTTTTGTTAATGAACGAAAAATATCTGCCTGATAAAGAAAAAAAACTCAGCAGAAGCCCTGACAGCAGTGACAGGAGGCTGCTTTTCCTGTCACTACTGTCAGGGCTCTGCCCCGACTCAATTGCTCACTGAGCGATTGAGTTGGGAGTTTGCATGCAAAAAAGATAGTGAATCAATCACTGTATTAAAATTGGTCAGGAATTGGCCAACAGCGATTGAATCGCTATCTTTAGTGAATCTGGGCCTTGGTCCACAGCATGACTCAAGGTCCCATGACAAAAAGTTCTACTCCCATACTGTGAGCTAAAATACCCTCTTGTTCCATGATGTGCATAGCACGAACTACAATAATAAAAGAAAATATCTCCAGATCCCCAGACAAAGTATGTCTCTTAAATTGTTCTCTTCTAAGCTGGAAATAAAACAAAATAAAAGTTTTCTGACTGATTGAAAACACTATTATTTACTGCCCTATTAAACATAAAAGTCTGCAGTTCCTTCAGAAAAGTGGCGTACTATAGTCTCCAGCATCTGTAGGCCGATTCTCAAAACCAAATGCAGGCGCTGGAAAATACCGGCGGAACAGCACAGAAAAAAACTTCTCATTGCTCAACACTAATAGAATGCAATATGATATTAATATGCTTGCTATTAGTGTTGAACATTGGGAAGTTAAGGGGGAAGAATATGCCTGGCGCATGCACGGAACAGTTTTGTGGGAAGCCTTAAAATATAAGCTTCTTAATTTTTTTTTTTCACTTGAAAGGCTTCTAGTATTTAAGCACAGAAAACAGACACTAATGTGTGCTTTCAATTTCAGGGTTGCTCTGTCTCGAACACATATGTTTTTCACTACCAGTTCTTAGGGACTTGCACGGATTTCATTCTGTTTCCAGAAAAAATTAAAACTGGCTGATTTTAAAGAAAGAATTGTGGGAAATCTTCTTTTCAAACACCCTAATGTCTGCTCTGAGCTGGCGTTATTTTTTTCAGCAGTAAGGGAGGCCTTATTTTGTGTGCTGGCCTCAGCATTAGAAAATAACTTCATTAACATCCGTGTGAGTACATTTGCATGCTATTTGTGCTAATCTTTGACGTACACGCTGTCTCCCATACAAGAGGCCTCAGCATTCTGGGGGAAATTCTAGGTTAGGCATTATAATTGGGGGCGTCTAGCCAAATTCCACATGTAACTTCAAATTTGTTAATTGATTTTAATTAGTGTTTTAAATGAAAACACCATTAAAAGTCAATTACTTTAACATTACTTGAAGTTACATGTGAAATTCAGCTTAGTGCCTGTGGACACTCAAGGCACCTAACTATGCCTACCTGAAAAGTAGGCATGGTTAGGGGCAGAGAATAGGTATAGTATGACTTAGGCGTCTGTGGTAGGTGCCTGTAAGGCCAGGAAAACCATTAGGTCGCCTAGGGATCCTTAGTGGGTGGGCGAGATTCTTTTTTTTTTTTTTTAAGTCTTTATTCATTTTTAAAACTTTCAACTAGTGTAACATATCATAATTTTGAGTTTCAAGAAGTCATTGCTTCTTTCTCTCAATTATGTCTGCATCTCCTCCAATCATCTTATGATGCCTTCGAGTTATCTGCCCGAGTGGCTGCTTGCTCTGTGGCTATGCGTCGTCTTACCTGGCTTCGTACCATTGACATGGACCCTAACCTTCAAGACCGCTTAGCTAACATTCCTTGTCAAGGCAACGACCTCTTTGATGAATCCATCGAGGCAGCCACAAAGAAATTATCTGACCATGAGAAATCTTTTACTTCTATAGTCAGACCTAAACCAAAGCCAGCTCCTGCCAAGCCTGCACGCCCAGCTGTTCTCTATCAAAGGTGTTTTGCTCCAAAGCCGGCTCCTTATATTCACCCTCCTTTGAAAAAACACCAACCTCAGAAGCAGCAGAAACCCCAGCCTTCTGCTGCACCTAAGGCTTCTCAGACTTTTTGACTGTTTACAACAGAGCATAACCTCCACCGTTCTGTTTTTGTCTCTTTTTTCCCCCTATAGGAGGTCGTCTCCATCATTTTTACAACCGATGGACGATAATTACATCCGACCTCTGGGTGCTTACCATCATCAGGGAAGGATACTCTCTTCATTTCACTCAGGTTCCACCGGAGCTTCCTCCAAGAGAGTATCCTTCCAGTCCATCCCAGACCGCCCTTCTTCTTCAGGAAGCTCAAGCTCTGCTTCGTCTTCATGCCATCGAACCAGTTCCCTTGGAACAGCAGAACAGGGGTTTTTACTCCCGTTACTTCTTTGTTCCGAAGAAGACGGGCGATCTGTGACCCATTCTGGATCTCAGGGCTCTCAACAAATTTCTAGTCAAAGAAAAGTTTCGAATGTTGTCCCTGGCATCCCTTTATCCCCTTCTCGAGCAAAACGACTGGTTATGCTCTCTGGATCTCAAGGAAGCCTACACTCATATCCCCATTCATCCGGCCTTCCATCAATACCTCAGATTTCGGGTGGGGAATCTGCACTATCAATACAGAGTACTACCCTTCGGCCTGGCCTCGTCTCCCAGAGTGTTCACCAAGTGCCTGGTAGTGGTAGCAGCAGCTCTATCTTCAGATATTTCCCTACCTGGTACCCTCTCTAAAACATCGGAGGTGACCAGTGGAATGCCGCAGGGCTCGGACCTGGGTCCACTCCTTTTCAACATATTCATAGGGGATCTGACTCAAGGGCTTCAAGGTAAAATAACACTATTCGCCGATGACGCCAAACTATGTAATATAGTAAGTGAATGCAGTTTACAGAATTATATGGCGCAGGACCTGCTTACATTGGAAAGTTGGTCCTCAACCTGGCAGCTAGGCTTCAATGCTAAGAAATGTAAGGTCATGCACCTCGGAAGCGGAAATCCATGCAGGACGTACTTCTTGAACGGAGAAACTTTAACTAGGACTTCAGCAGAACGAGATTTAGGAGTAATCAGTGCAGACATGAAAACTGCCAATCAAGTGGAGAAGGCTTCATCTAAGGCAAGGCAGATATTGGGTTGTATCAATAGAAGTTTCGTCAGCCGAAAGCCTGAAGTCATAATGCCGTTGTACAGGGCCATGGTGAGACCTCATCTGGAGTACTGTGTGCAATTCTGGAGGCCACATTACAGTAAAGATGTGCGCAGAATTGAATCGGTTCAACGGATGGCCACCAGGATGATCTCGGGGCTCAAGGGTCTCTCGTACGAAGAGAGACTGAACAAATTGCAGCTCTACACTCTTGAGGAACGTAGGGAGAGGGGAGACATGATCGAAACATTTAAGTACCTCACGGGACGTGTCGAAGTGGAAGATGATATTTTCTTTCTCAAGGGACCCTCGGCCACAAGAGGGCACCCGCTCAAACTCAGGGGCGGAAAATTTCATGGCGACACCAGAAAGTATTTCTTCACAGAGAGAGTGGTTGATCATTGGAACAAGCTTCCAGTGCAGGTGATCGAGGCAGACAGCGTGCCAGACTTTAAGAATAAATGGGATACCCATGTGGGATCCCTACGAGGGTCAAGATAAGGAAATTGGGTCATTAGGGCATAGAAAGGGGGTGGGTAAGCAGAGTGGGCAGACTTGATGGGCTGTAGCCCTTTTCTGCCGTCATCTATGTTTCTATGTTACCTCGACGACTGGTTCATCAAAGATTCCACATCTCAAGGGGTTATTGTAGCGACCCAATGGACTACCTGGTTTCTACAAAGTTTGGGATTCGAAATCAACTTTCCCAAATCACAACTTCAGCCCTCTCAGAATCTGCAATTCATTGGAGCTGTTCTAGACACTGTCCAACTCAGAGCATTCCTTCCACAACAACGTCTGGAAGCTCTTCTTCAACTCTGTCACACAGTGTCTTCCTGCTCTTCCATCTCAGCGAGACACATGATGGTACTTCTAGGTCACATGGCCTCCACAGTACATGTGACTCCTTTTGCCAGACTTCACCTCAGAATTCCTTAGTGGACCCTGGCATCTCAATGGACGCAAGTTTGCGATCCTCTTTCTCGACACATTTCAGTCACTCCTTCCTTGAAGAAGTCTCTCCATTGGTGGATGCTCTCTTCCAATCTTTCCAGAGGCTTGCTTTTTCATACGCCCCCTCATCAGAAGGTCCTCATGACAGACTCTTCGACCTATGCTTGGGGCGCTCATCTCAATGGTCTCCATACTCAAGGCCTCTGGACCAGTACGGATCGTCAGTGTCATATCAATCAGTTGGAACTCAGAGCGATCCTCAAAGCTCTCCATGCTTTTAAACATCTGCTTCACGACACAGTAGTCCTCGTTCGAACGGACAACCAAGTCGCCATGTATTATGTCAACAAACAAGGAGGGACAGGGTCTGCCTCCCTTTGTCAAGAAGCTCTGGAAGTTTGGGACTGGGCAATCCGCCACAACACCTTCCTCAAAGCTGTCTACATTCAAGGGGCAAAGAATTGCTTGGCGGACAACTTGAGTCATCTACTGGAACCTTACGAATGGACTCTCCATTCTTCGCCACATTTTTTCAAAGTGGGGAACGCCACAGATAGACCTCTTTGCAGCTCCCCACAACTACAAAATGCCTCAGTTCTGCTCCAGGATATACACTCCTCACCGCCTCGAGGCAGATGCTTTTCTTCTGGAATGGTCGAATCTTTTCCTCTATGCATTTCCTCCTCATTCTCAAGACTCTGGTCAAGTTGAAGAACGATCATGCCACCATGATTCTAATCGCTCCTCGGTGGCCGAGACAACCCTGGTACTCCCTTCTACTTCAACTCAGCAGCAGGGAGCCATACCTTCTACCAGTTTTTCCTTCTCTGCTTACACAGAGTCAAGGATCTCTGCTTCATCCCAACCTGCAGTCTCTACACCTCACAGCCTGGTACCTCTCAACATAACCCCTCTTCAGTTTTCTCAATCTGTAAGAGACGTTTTAGAAGCTTCAAGAAAGCTTACAACTAGACAATGCTATCACCAAAAAATGGACTAGATTTTCTACATGGTGTTTTTCTCATCATAAGGAGCCTCAACATTCCTCCTTATCTTCTGTTTTGGACTATCTTTCGCACTTATCCAATTCTGGCCTTAAGTCTGCATCTATACGAGTCCATCTCAGTGCAATTACGGCTTTCCATCAGCCTATTGAAAGGAAACCCCTCTCTGCTCATCCGGTGGTTTCCAGATTCATGAAAGGACTTTTCAATGTCAAACCTCCTCTCAAACCGCCTCCTGTGGTTTGGGACCTCAATGTTGTCCTTACTTATCTCATGAAGCCTCCATTTGAACCAATTGATAAGGCTCATCTCAAGTATCTCACTTGGAAAATGGTATTTCTTATTGCCCTCACTTCTGCTCGACGAGTCAGTGAGTTGCAAGCTTTAGTTACTGACCCACCATTTACGGTGTTCCATCATGACAAAGTTCTTCGTACTCATCCGAAATTCTTACCTGGTCTCAGAATTTCATCTCAACCAATCCATCGTACTTCCAGTGTTTTTTCCAAAGCCTCATTCTCACCCTGGAGAATCAGCTCTTCATACTCTGGACCGTAAACGTGCTTTGGCCTTCTATTTGAAACGCACCAAACCACATAGAACTGCTCCTCAACTTTTTGTTTCCTTCGATCCAAATAAGTTGGGCCATCCTATTTCTAAGCGTACCATCTCCAACTGGATGGCGGCTTGTATCTCTTTCTGCTATGCCCAGGCTGGATTACCTCTTCACAGTAAAGTCACAGCCCATAAAGTCAGAGCAATGGCAGCTTCAGTAGCTTTCCTCAGATCTACACCTATTGAGGAAATTTGTAGAGCTGTCTGGATACTTTCTCCAGATGGGATGGACAGTTTGGCCAAGCAGTATTACAAAATTTATTCTCCTAAATTGCCAACACTCCCACCATCCCATTATGGTTAGCTTGGAGGTCACTCATATGTGAGAATACCTGCCTGCTTGTCCTGGGATAAAGCACAGTTACTTACCGTAACAGGTTTTATCCAGGGACAGCAGGCAGCAGGCAGCTGTTCTCACAACCCACCCACCTCCTCTGGTTGGCTTCTCTGCTAGCTATCTGAACTGAGGAGACGCGCTCTGTGCTGGGCGGAAAGGCACTTGCGCAAGCGCGGTGCGGGCGACTCGAAACTTCGAGTTTCTTCAAGCAAGTCTGCTTGTGAGGCATCTGCATCCGGGCTCCGTCGATGATGTCACCCATATATGAGAATACCTGCCTGGATAACACCTGTTGCGGTAAGTAACTGTGCTATTCTGCAAACGGTGCCTAGTGATTGATTGACAACCACGCTGAGTGATTCGTAGGAGTTAGGAACTGTTAAGCACCGTTTATAAAATCAAGCCCTCTGTGCTCACTAACATGGTTGCTAATATGGCATTAATCGCCTCTAGAGCCTTTGTTTGGTTTCAAGTATTGGTCTATTGTTTGGTTTCAAGTATTGGTCTACCAGGGACCATTGGTTGTATTTGCACCCCTCCCAGCTCACACCAGATCGCAAAGGATCTATGCTTTTTTTTCTCCCAGTTCCTCCTCCAGAGCTCTCCTCAGCTGGTGCCTGGAAGCCACGCTCACTTCCAACTCTTTGCATTACTCCAGCACTGCTTCAGAAGTTTCTCTAAGGTCTGGACGTTTTGCAGAAGATGCATTGAAATTCAGTACCAAATTGCAAAATGCCTATTTTGTTTTTTTCAAAAATGGTCATTTTTCAGATGTGCATCTATTGCTTAGAACCATTAAAAAAAAAAAGCCAAAAGAAAAATGCACAAAACAAGCCACTGGGATATAGGAAGGGCCAGCAATTTTAGTAGACTGGCCACACAGACATCACAGCAGAGCAGTGGGGCATCTCTAGAGGCATTGTAGTGAACTTCACATAAAAAGTCCCAGATACACATCTCACCATAACCTCCTCAGCATGTGTCATCTATATGATCGTATAGTGAGTATTGGAGGGCTCATACTTTCTACCAAAAGTGTACTAGTTAGAGTGGGATATGGGCCTGGGTTCCCTTCTCTGCAGTCTACTGTATTGACCATTAGGCTACTCGAGAGACTTGCTTGCTGCTCCACTAGGATTGCCCATAACATCTGAAGCTGGCATACAAGCAGGTATGTACCGTATCATTTACATCTTTGAGGGTTGGGAAGGGGGTCAGTGACCACTGGGAGAGTGTGGGTGCATCATGTTTATTTATTTTTAAAATTTCTATACCGTTTTTTCCAAAACAGTTTACAAGGAGTTACATACATAAAATATTAAAAATCTATACAAAATTAAAAATAAAAAACATACAAGTTCCGTCTTATATAAAATCCCTCCAGTGGTCATCTGGTAGGTTAGGACAATTTTTGGCATTTATTTGTTATTAAGGTCCCCTTGCCATGGCCAGAAATAATAAAAACCCCTAACAATTTTTGATAAAAGGGGGTCTAAAAAGGGTCTAGCCCCAAACATCCAAATTGTGCCCTGGACGTATTCTAAAATATTTCATTATGGCAGAAAAATGTCCAGGTTATAAATCCGCCCTAGTCCTATCCACAAACATACCTCTAACATACCCCCTTGAGATTTAGATAAACTGCAAATGAACAGTATCAATATGGGGCTCATAATCAAAACTTAAATACATCTAAAAACCCGCCGAACTTGGCACTTTGACGATCTAAAAGATAGGTCTTCCAAGTGTTAATAATTGAAATGGCTTTTTAGATGTATCCAGGGACTTTTTAGGCCTCTGAATCCCGCTGTGCATCTAGAGTTGAAAATGACATTTTTGGAGGAGTGGTTAGAGAGGGATGTGGGCCAACCTAGACTTAGTTGTTCTGCAAGGATAATCGAATGTTTGATGAGACTGCCTAGACTTGTATACTGCCTTTTTGTAGTTTTATAACCATACTCAAAGCGGTTTACTTCAAGCATTTTCCCTATCTGTCCTGGTGGGCTCACAATCTATCTAATGTACCTGGGGCTGTGGAGGATTAAGTGATTTGCCCAGGGCCACAAGGAGCAACTCAGGGTTTGAACCCACAACCTCAGGGTGTTCACTGACCCCATTGCACCCCCACAAAGTTCAGAATAAAAACGTACATACCTGCCTCTGGAACATCAGCACTTGGTATAAGAAAGCTTAGTAGAACTGCACAGAGGTGGTTTAAGTAGTCTGGGGGGGGGGGGGTACTGAACCATAGAGAGGAGGACCCAGGCCCATAAGCCACTCTAACCACTACATTCATGGTAGAAAATGTGAGCGCACCATAAACCCCAAAACCCAACTCTATTGCCATATAGGTGCCACCTGCAGCCATAAGGGCTATTGGGGTTGTAGACAGGTGATTATAGTGGGTTTTGGTGAGATGTTTATGTGACACCCTTTTTGTGAAGTTCACAGCAGTGCCCTGTAAGGCGCCCCACTGCTGTTTTGCCATGTCTGGGTGGCCAGTCCACCACAATGCTGGCCCCTCCCATGTCCAAATGGTCTTGTTTTGGACATTTCAGACTTGGACAAATTTTTGGTCAAGAATGTGTTATAAAGATGGATGTAGTGGCGGCCTGGCTGTAAAGATGATTTTCCCCAAAAAATATTTTTAGACATACTTTTCAAGAATGGACATTTTGCCGCTGCTGACTTTGGGCAACTAGTGCCCTATGTCCAAATCGGACTTAGATGTTTCTTTTGATTATGCCCCTCCACCTGTCTAGAAGATGGGTTTTGAAAATAGCAAATTGAAAAACGTCCATATGTCCTTTTAGGCCTCTTTATGAACATTTTTCTTTTAGGAAAATGAGTCCCTTAGGATTCCATGTTGTTATGATAACATATTTCATTATTCCGTTATGACTGTATTGGGTATTGGCCTGCCTCAGGAGTCTACAAGTAGAATAAAAGGAAAACTTCGACAAAAACAGAATAAAAACAAATACAGATTAAAAACAACATACCAAATTAAGAGGTTCAATATGCATGAAAATAAAATTAAAACTAAAACAACTTTTTACATATCTAGCAAAGAATACAGTGCATTTAAATACTTCTGAGGAAACCATCTACTTATCTACTTTAATAAAATGATAAGCGCACATGCGCACTCTTACTGCTGTGTTCCCTGATCTGTAGTTCCGTGGTCGGCAGGAGTGCGCATGGGCGCTTACCATGCATCTCTCTCTCTCGCAGCGGGCTTGCCATTTCTAGCCAGACTTACAAAGTTAATTTTTCTCTCTCACAGCGGTCTTGCCAGCTCCGGAACACTTGCAATTAACTAACAAAGTTAATTTTTTAGTTCAAAGCCGCTGCCGTGGCTCCTCTCTCAAACCGCACCAGCGTCGGAGAAGACCTCCAACTCAGGTGGGGATCGAGAGAGGATCCGCGGCGTCGACTTTGAACTAAAAAATACAATTCACAAAACAACTACCATATTTTCACGCATATAACGCGTGCGTTATACACGATTTTACAAACCGTGCCTAACCGTGCGCGTTATACGTGTGAGCGCATTTTACAACTTTTTTTTTCATTCCGATCTGGCATTCCCCCTGCGAACCGGCATCCTCCCCCCCACTCGCGTCACCCCCCTCCCCCGCGATCCTACATCCCCCCCAGCACCGCAAAACATCTCTTACCCGATTTGGCACCAGCACCAATGCACAGGACTTGCCAGTGCCAGTGCCCAAAGATCCTCCCTCGTTGGGCTGGGCTGTGCGGTGCGAGGGAGATCCTCCTTCTTCCCTTCAATCTGAGAATCTCGGAGAGAGCGAGACCAGAAGGCTTTGAGTATGCGCAAATGCTCAAAGCCCAGTCCAGCCCGGCACAGGGAAGAAGGAGGATCTCCCTCGCACCGCACAGCCCAGCCCAGCCCAAAAAGGGAGGATCTTCGGGCACTGGCACTGGCACGTCCTGTGCATTGGTGCTGGTGCCGGTGCCCAATCGGGTAAGAGATGTTTTGCGGTGCTGGGGGGGTTGTAGGATCGTGGGGGAGGGGGGGAGACGCGAGCGGGGGGGAGGATGCCAGTTCGCAGGCCAGAAGAGTAAGCGGGAGTGGGAGGAGGTTATAGCAGCATGCGTGGTATACACGTGTGCGTGCTATATAAAAAAATTTTGTACAGACATGCTTTGGACCCGCGCACTATACGCGTATTACATTGCATTACATTACATTAGAGATTTCTATTCCGCCTGTGCCTTGCGGTTCTAAGCGGATTACAAAATTGGGTGAAAACTGGACATTTCCAGGGAGTTTACATATCAGGTATATAACATACATATCAGTTTACATATCAGGTATATAACATATACATAACAAGTTTACATAGCAATAGCAATACATACAAATTAGGAAGATTATTACATAACGTTGAGGGACGGAATATTCTGGTTACAGATGAAGGTTGCTTACATAGTGTTAAGGGAAGCAATATTCTGATCCCGGATGGAGGTTGTATTTTTAGGTTTCTGAGTATGATTTTGGGGAAGGTATGAAGGATTTGGCTAGGGGATACTATAGGGGTGGTGTTTATGAAGGGGTATGCGTGTGCGTGTAGGTTAGAATGATGGAAGGTGTTTTTTGAATAGAAGAGTTTTGATTTCTTTTCGGAAAAGTTTGTTATACACGCATGCGCGTTATATGCGTGAAAATACGGTAAGTTTTTTTTGTTTTTCAGTAAGATAAGTGGGAACAGGGCAAATGTGCACACTCAATTTGACCTCAGCCCCTCTACTCCATATTTAACCTCTGGGTGCACCACTGCAACAAAGCAGAGCGGATGATTTTCCAACATACAAAGCCGCCGCGGCAGAGGCTCCTCTCTCGAGCCACACCTGCATCGGAGAAGGCTTCCGAGACAAGCGGAGATCGAGAGAGGAGCCGCGACGGCGGCTTTGAACTAAAAAATAAACTTCTCAAAATAACTAAGGGAGCCGTTAGCCTTAAAGCAGCTGCCTCTTAACTTAAGGGAAGTCTAAAAAAAAAGTTGCTAAAGCAACAACCTATAATGCACATTTTAAAAAAAAAGCAAAAACGGCTTAGTTGTTTTGCAAAGTTTATTTTTTAGTTCAAAACCACTGCCACGGCTCCTCTCTCGATCCCCGCCTGCATCGGAAGCCTTCTCTGACACAGGTGCGGCTTGAGAGAGGAGCTGCGGCGGCAGATTTGAACTAAAAAATAAGCTTTGTCAGCAAAAACTTCCATGAGAGGTGCAAGCGCAGAGCACGCTTCACCCCAACGTACAACCTTGCCGGCTGTGGATGGTGCCTTTGCTGCTGCGCTTTCCGGTACACCTCCAAGCCATGGCACCTCCTCCCTGTCCCCGCCCCTCTCCTTCATGGATGGAAGTGTTTGTGTCTGGGTTGCAGGATGATAAAGCTGCAGAGCTGGCAACAGGTACTCATGCATGCGTTTCTTCCCTCTCCCAGTCAAGACCCTGTAGATTAATGGCGGGCCTGATTATATGGGAAGACTTTTGCACTTAAGTTGCGGAGGGAAATGCTGCTGCACATGGAGGGTGAAGGAATGCTGCTGTGGCTGCTGCACAGGGAAGTGGGGTGGGGGGGAGGGAAATGCTGCTGCACAGAAAAATGGAGGGGGAGGGAATGCTGCCGCACCTGTTGCACAGGGAACTGGGGGGAGGGAAATGCTGCTGTACAGAGAAATGGAGGGGGAGGGGATGCTACTGTGGCTGCTGCACAGGGAAGTGGGGGAGAAAAATGCTGCTGCATAGGGGGCAGGGAGACAAACAGATAGAAAGAAAGACAGACAGCGGGAGGGAGGGAGATAGAAAGAAAAGAAGAAAGACACAGGGGCAGGGAGAGAGACAGAAAGAAAGACAACGGGAGGGAGAGAGACAGAAAGAAAGAAAGACAGACAGACATATATTCTAGCACCCGTTAATGTAACAGGCTTAAAGACTAGTGTTTATATATATATATATATATATATATATATTTAAATTTGTAAAATTGGAAAACATTGATTAGACATAAAGCCAAAGTGCAAGTTAAAAAAAATAATTTTCTGACTTGACTGGTCATCAAATGCATAAGGCAGTTATGGTTAAAAAAAAAAAACCCCAATTAAAATATGTGAATTGTTGATTGTGTTTAAATACTATATAATTATATCTCAATAAATTTAAAACATCCCTGAATCTTTGTAAACAATTATGTAACCACAAATATTTTCAGCTTATATAAGAATACAAATCAGGGACTGATAAAAATAAAAAAAACAACTAATATTAAGAATAAGAAAAGAAAAAAGGTAAACATATCTTATAACTGTAATTCTTGAGTTAAAAGTATAGCTAAAAAATGTGTGTCACAAAATGCTGAAACAAAAATTAATATAGGTCAAATAAATTGATATGAGTGAATAAAATAAAATGACTTATGATGATAAACTGTTATGTCAAATAATTAGTAATTAACTACTTATTGTGTCATATCTGTCATTTTATTTTTATCACTCATATCAATTTATTTGACCTATATTAATTTTTGTTTCAGCATTTTGTGACACATTTTTTAGCTATACTTTTAACTCAAGAATTATAGGTTCAAGATATGTTTACCTTTTATCTTTTTCTTCTTTCTTTTCTTTTTTTCTTCTTTCCTTCTCTTTCTTTTCTTATTCTCAATTAGTTTTTTGCATTTTTATCAGTCCCTGATTGGTATTCTTTTATAGGCTGAAAATATTTTTGGTACATAATTGTTTATAAAGATTCAGGGATGTTTTAAATGTATTGAGATATAATTATATAGTATTCCCACATAATCAACAATTCACATACCCCCTCTTTTACTAAGGCGCGCTAGCCATGTTAGCGCATGTTAAACACTAATGTGTCCATAGAATATAATGGCTCCGTTAGCATTTCACACGCGCTAAAACAGCTAGCACACCTTAGTAAAAGGACCCCATATTATTTTAACTGTTTTTACCATAACTTCCTTATAAATGCATTTGATGACCAGTCAAGTCAGAAAATTGTGGTTTTTAAACATGCACTTTGTCTTTATGTCTAATCAATATTTTCCAATTTTACAAATTTATATATATATATATATATATATATAAACATAAGTAGATGGTTTTCTCACATGAATTTAAATGTACTGTATTCTTTGCTAGATATGTAAAAAGCTGTTTTAGGAGGGGAGAGATTCAAGATGGCGATGAGAGCGGACGCCTGAGAGTGAGGCTCCCTCTCTTGTTCTCGGCCGGCGTTGCTATTTCTGTTGAACTAGCAGTTCTCTTACCTCAACATGGGTAAGAGGAAAGGAGCCCTCCGCGGCAACCCTCCAGCGGCGGTAGCGGCACCGCGTCTGGTGCAGAGCACAATTGAGGAGGCTTTGGCCCGATCGGGCGAATCAGCGGTGGCTACTTCAGGGGTGAGCCCGAATTCGTCGGGCGAACTCAGCCAGCAGCTTCGGGCGATGTTAAGCCCGGAACAGAGGCATCCACCCCCACAACCTGGAAGCAGTGCAGCACTGGGAGTTTCTGATGCATCATGGACCCGGGAGGAGTCTTTGATCCTCAGTGAAGGAGGGCTGGTAACTCCAAGTTCATCTGGAGCCGAAGAAGAAGCTGCAGTACACCGACAGCTTACCCACACTGCAGAAGAGGAGAGAGGAGCTTCGGGAGGAAGTAAGATCACTTTTGGGGTGTTGGAGAAGCCTAAGGTAATTGATATGGAGGCTTTATGGCAGGCTATTTCAGTTATGGACGCTAACCTCAAAATGTCTTTTTCCACTTTAAATACTGACTATGGGACTATCCACTCTAAAGTGGAGCAACAGGGTTTGGCCCTTAAAGATTTAAATGAGAAAATAGAAAAACAGGAGTCAAGAATTTGTGGAATGGAAACATTGGACTTGGAATTAGTAAAAGAAAGAACATTTATTGCTAGAAAAATGGAAAGTTTCGAGAACCAATTAAGGAAAAATAACTTGAGACTCCTAAATTTTCCAAAATGTCCCTTAATTTCACCAATGGAGATGGCAAGAAAGTATTTCAAGGAAATTTTGCTTATTCCTATTGAAAGTTTGCCACCTATTGTTAGAGCTAATTATTTTCAAATCAAGAGACCTGTGGAAGTTTCCACTCCTAATGAGATTCAAGGGACCAACAATGAAAATATGAACTTAACAACTTTTCTGGAAAACTCCTTGGAGGTTATAACGGAAAGGAAAACCCTGTTAATAACTCTCGCTTTGGAAAGTGATAGAGAATATATATTGCGTTTGTATTTTCGTCATATCAATGATCAGTTTTTAGGTTCTAATGTTCGAATATTTCCTGATATGTCTTTAAGATCCCAGAGGCGTAGGAAAGAATTCTTGGCATTAAGGCCAAGAGTCCTTGCCTTGGGGGCAAATTTTCTATTGAAATTTCCTGTAAAATGCTTTGTCTCCTATCAGAATAAGAATTACTTGTTTTTTGAACCTAAACAACTAGTAGGATTTATAGAATCCAAAGAGCAAGTAGTGCCTATGACTGAGAATGTATAACCTGCCATGAATGGCTGTAGCACCGCAGATAATTGCCGCTTTCTAGGTTGGATAAGATTGTTTCTATTGTTAATTTTCTTTGCTAAGAATCTCTTTTAAAAGATTGTGGACTAAATATATTGGAAGTATAAATGAATAACCAAAACACTGATTTAAGTGGAATTGGTTTATAAGTTTTCTTTTTAATAATTTATGTTAATCTGAAATACAAGTAATGTATTGCTTGTTTGTATTGATAAAATTGAATAAACAAATAAAAAAAAAAAAAAAAAAAAAAAAAGCTGTTTTAGTTTTAATTTTAATTTATTTTTTATTTTATTTTCATGCATATCAAACCTACTATTTGATTGTTAATTTTGTATGTTTTTTTCTAATCTGTATTTGCTTTTATTTTTTATTTTATTTTTTTATAGAATTTTATAGAATTACCAAGCATAAATATCTTGTACAGAAAAGTGTGATCAAGAACCAAATTAACTTAATTTTTCAAAAATTGAAAAACACAGCAAAACATAAAGGGCTTATAAGAACATAAGCAATGCCTCCGCTGGGTCAGACCTGGGGTCCATCGTGCCCAGCAGCCCGCTCACGCGGCAGCCCAACAGGTCCAGGACCTGTGCAGTAATCCTCTATCCTCTATCTATACCCTTCTATCCCCTTTTCCAGCAGGAAATTATCCAATCCTTTCTTAAACCCTAGTACCATACTCTGCCTTATTACATCCTCTGGAAGCGCATTCCAATTGTCCATCACACGTTGGGTAAAGAAAAACTTCCTAGCATTCGTTTTGAATCTGTCCCCTTTCAACTTTTCTGAGTGCCCTCTTGTTCTATTTTTTGAAAGTTTGAAGAATCTGTCCCTCTCTACTCTCTTTATGCCCTTCATGATCTTGTAAGTCTCTATCATATCCCCTCTAAGTCTCCTCTTCTCCAGGGAAAAGAGACCCAGTTTCTCCAATCTTTCAGCGTATGAAAGGTTTCCATCCCTTTAATCAGACGTATCGCTCTCCTCTGAACTCTCTCGAGTAACGCTATATCCTTCTTAAGGTACGGCAACCAGTATTGGACGCAGTACTCAAGATGCAGACGCACCATCGCCCGATACAGCGGCAGGATAACTTCTTTCGTTCTGGTTGTAATACCCTTCTTGATTATACCTAGCATTCTATTCGCTCTCTTAGCGGCCGCTGCGCACCGTGCCGCAGGCTTCATTGTCATGTCCACAATTACCCCCAAGTCCCTTTCTTGGTTATTCTCGTTCAATAACATCCCTCCCATCGTATAATTGTACCTCGGGTTTCTGCTTCCCACATGCCCTACTTTACACTTCTCAACGTTGAACTTCATCTGCCATCTCGTCGCCCATTCTCCTAGTTTGTCCAAGTCCCTTTGCAATTCTTCGCAGTCTTCCTTTGTCCGAGCTCCACTAAATAGTTTGGTGTCGTCCGCAAATTTTATTATCTCACACTTCGTCCCTGTTTCTAGATCATTTATGTATATATTAAATAGCAGCGGCCCAAGCACCGAGCCCTGCGGAACACCACTTGTGACCTTCCTCCAGTCCAAGTAGTGGCCCTTCACCCCTACCCTCTGTTTCCTACCCTCTAACCAGTTTCTGATCCATCTATGCACATCTCCGTCCACCCCATGGTTCTTCAGTTTCCGGAGTAGACGTTCATGAGGCACCTTGTCAAAGGCTTTCTGGAAATCTAGGTATATGATGTCTATGGGGTCTCCTCTGTCCATCTGTTTGTTAATTCCCTCAAAGAAGTGCAATAAGTTAGTCAGGCATGATCTCCCCCTGCAGAAACCATGTTGGCTGGTTATCAGAAGTACGTTTTTTTCAAAATATTCATCGATGTTTTCTTTAATCAGTGCTTCCGCCATTTTCCCCGGAACCGAGGTCAGACTCACCGGTCTGTAGTTTCCCGGGTCACCTCTTGATCCCTTTTTAAAGATGGGTGTAACGTTGGCTATCTTCCAATCCTCCGGGATCACGCCTGTTTTCAGGGATAGGTTGCAAATTTGCTGCAGTAGTTCCGCTATTTCCTCCTTTAGTTCCTTCAGAACCCTTGGATGGATTCCGTCCGGACCCGGGGATTTGTCAGTTTTTAGTTTTTCTATCTGCCTGCGCACATCTTCAAGGCTCATTTCCATTGATGCTAACTTTTGTGCTTGATTTCCATTGAAGATTTGCTCAGGTTCCGGTATGTTGGTTGTGTCTTCACTTGTAAATACAGACGAAAAGAACATATTTAGTCTTTCCGCCACTTCTTTCTCCTCTTTCACCACTCCCTTCCTATCTCTGTCATCCAGCGGTCCCACCTCCTCCCTGGCCGGCTGCTTCCCTTTAACATATCTAAAGAATGGTTTGAAATTTCATGCTTCCCTGGCTAGTCTCTCTTCATACTCTCTTTTGGCTTTTCGAACCACATGGTGACATTATTTTTGATACTTCCTGTGCTCTTTCCAGTTTCCCTCAGTTTTGTCCTTTTTCCATTTTCTGAATGAATTTTTCTTATTGCCTATCGCTTCCTTCACTATTTTAGTTATCCACGCCGGGTCTTTTGTTCGACTCTTTTTGCACCCTTTTCTGAATCTGGGGATATACAGATTTTGCGCCTCGCTCACCATGTCCTTGAAAAAAGACCAGGCATGTTCTACTGTTTGCCATTTTTTGGAAGTGTTCCTAAGTTTCCTTTTTACCATTCCCCTCATTGCTTCGTAGTTTCCTTTCCTGAAGTTAAAAGTTGTCGCTATGGTTCTCTTTCCTATCGGTATTCCTACCTCAACCTTGAACTTGATCATATAATGATCGCTGTTTCCCAACGGTCCCACTACTTCCACTTCCTTTGCAGGTCCCCTTAGTCCATTTAGGATTAGATCCAGAGTGATGTTTCCTCTTGTCGGTTCTCTAACAAGCTGCTCCATGAAGCAATCTTGTATGGCCTCCAGGAATTCTGTCTCCCTAGCGCATCTTGAGCTTCCAAGACTCCAGTCTATCCCAGGGTAGTTGAAGACTACAGTCTATCCCGCGGTAGGCGGTTAACGCGCAGAATACTGCGCATTCAACCGCCTGCCACGCTAGTCACTAACGCCTCCATTGATGAGGCATTTGTTTTTTGGTGTGCCGCAGGGGTTAGCGCCAGACGCGCTAACCCCCTTAGCGCACCTTGATAAAAGGAGCCCAAAGATGAAAAATACATAAAATAAACTCACTTAATCACACACTAGTCCTCAATAATTTAGATCCAAGATTTAAAGAGTAGAGTTTAACTTAATCAAAATATTAATCAAAGAAAGCCGTATGTCTACTGCAGTACAGAGAGCTAAACTTCATTAGGCGCAGCTATTCCTTTCTCAAGACGTTTCATTGAGAGAAAACTGTATTTGCTTTTATTCAGTTTTTGACAAAGTTTTTCTTTTATTCTACTTGACTCTTGAGGCAGGCCATTACAGCCGAAACACGTACGGGTAGAGTCTTGATCATAATAAAGGAATTGAGCATCACAGGTCACCTTTGCTGTCTTTCTTATGCTTTTACCGTTTGAAGGTTGGATCTCTTTTGGTGCGATTTACTGGATATTGTCTGTACGTTATTCATGTAACATGAATATGTTTGATTGTTACTTGCCTTGAGCTATGGTGATGTGGTAGGATAGAAATACTGTATCAGGGGTTCTCATCCCAGTTCTCAGGATACACCAAACCAGTCTGATTGTCAAGATATCCACAGTGAATATGCAGGAGATAAATATGCAAGCACTACCTCTAATATATGGAGATCTATCTCCTGCATATTCATTGTGTGCTTCCTGAAAACTTGACTGGCTGGGTATATCCAAAGGACAGGGTTGCTATTTCAGATCCTGAAGAAGACATTTTTGAAAGCCTTTACACATTTTCTGGAAGTAAAATACTGTATTACTAAACTGAGGTTAACAGAAACCTTGAATGAAAAGCTGGCATTTTGCTAAGGGACTTTCATATAAGGATGATACGCAGACAGGGCACTTAGCAGTAGTTAATTAGGATAGGCATTCGTTTTCAACAATATGGAAAATGTCAACAACATATCCTATGTTATTGCATGTTGTCAAACAAAAATGAACAGAACCCCCCTCCACAAAAATTTGTGTTTTATTGTTTGCCAGTAATAGCACACATTCTTTCAGAAATAATGAACCCTTCCTACACATATTGTGCCCTCTTTCAAAAGAGTGTGCACTCAATGACTTTGCTCTCATGACAAAAAAAAAATGGTCACATGAAAACAAATAAAATGAACATTCCTAGAAATGACATGGGAAATAACATGAAATAAAAATTTTCTGGCTGCCTATTCCTATCTGTTAATCTTAAGTTTCTATGTAGGTAGAATGCAGAGTATTTGAGTGGGCAGGGGCTGGAGTTAGCCTTGGGGCTCCACGTTTAAGGCTTTACCACTGGGGACTTTTTCTCACACTCTCTTCTTCAGCAGTCACTTGGAAAAAAAACAAACCAAACCTCACCATCGATCACTATCCAATCTGAATGGCTGTTTAAAGAGATCAGGGTCTTTATTGAGGTACTTCAGTGGTCTCTCAAACTCAAACTCTTTGCAGGGCCACATTTTGGATTTGTAGGTATTTGGAGAGCCTCAGAAAAAAAGAGTTAATGTCTTATTAAAGAAATGACAATTTTGCATGAGGTAAAACTCTTTATAGTTTATAAATCTTTCCTTTTGGCTAAGTCTTAATAATAATATTGTCATTTATAGCTAAAGAGACATATGATCAAGAAACTGTTTTATTTTAATTTTGTGATTATGATCAACAAACTGAGGGCCTCAAAATAGTACCTGGCGGGCCGCGTGTTTGAGACCACTGAGGTACTTAATCAGAACAGATAAAAATATGAGTACTCAGCAAAGTCTAATATCAAAATAAGTTAGAGGCAAATATGGATCCCTGGATCCTTGTAATTCATAAGATAGATAATCACTTCTTCCTTTTATGCCCCAGCATTGCCTCACTTGTTAGTGGTCAGTTTCCTGCAAGCAGCCATTTTCCCCTTCATACTCTCATATTTGTGGGAACCCCAAGTGCTTTGCTGGGATACAGCCCATAACATTTCCCAGCCTTAGGCCTTCTAGCCATCAAGGCTCACTCCCAGAGTGCAGGTGATTTCCCCTGCAGTCCCAGCACTTTTAAAGATGGGTGGAAAGAGACAAAATTCTTCCCACACAAAGGATTTCATACTTACAATAGCCCCTCCCTCTTATAACAGGTGATAGATTCGATCTACCTAAATGAAAAGGGGAAAAATGAATTTAAACAAAATATATTTATACTTGTATTTGAAACACCCTCTCTGAGAGAGCTGAGAGCAGGGCATTACGTCAGGCCTTTAACACAGATAAGGCATTGACATTAACCTCACACAATTTAATAGGTTAATGAATGTTAGCAATCACTTATTGACGTTCATTGGCGACAGTTGAGATTTGCATGTGCATCTGGCTGGGCGCTATTCTATAACACTTCATGCCCAAATCCCATAGCACGCAACCCAAAAGGAGGAGTGACTACGGGAGAAGTATGGGCAGGTCAGGAATGTCCCAAAACATTGTGTGCAGTGTTATAGAGTTCTGAGGGTGCCCGATCACCTCATGTGCCAAGATTTGCACCATGTTTCCGCTGGCATAACTCCTTACACCCAAAGTTGGTCACAAGAATTGGTAATTAACACTTATCCTAGAGCACCCTTTATAGCAGTGTCCCGTAAACCTTGTCGAGCTGCAGCACACTAAACATAGTGGCTGTGGCTTGAGGCATCTGGAAGTGTGCAGACGTTGCCGTGATGATATCACGTGCATGCATGATGTTATCACGCTAACATCTGTGTATGCGCGAAGGCCCTCCATATGGGCCCTAAGCTGCCAGTGGGGGATGCCAGCAGGAAAGAAGGCCGGAGAGAAGGAGAGGCACTGGCGCTGGCTGATTGCATACAGGACGTGCCTCTAGCCACGAGAGGCACGTCCTGTAGGCAGTCAGCTGGCATCGGCGCCTCTCCTCCTCCCCAGTTTGTCGCGGCACAGCTGATATCTCAGGAGGCACACAGTTTGCGATACACTGCTTTATAGGATAGTGTTAAGTGCTGATTTTTCCTGGCACCTAATTTTAAGTTTATAAATATGCCAATATAACATGTGCTATCTGAGTTATTTTCCTACATTGAGAGAGAGATCACTTTAACACAAAAATAACAAATAAAGATTCAACAAGCACAGACACCAACTTATACAACTGCAACAACTATGCCTTCAAGGAGTACAGACAATTATCACAATAAAACCAGAAAAAAAAAGCAGCGCAAACAAAAGAAATCTAACTTTATAGGAAAAATAGACTGTCTGCTTCAAAGAAACTGGTTAGCAAAGAATTATTTAACACAGTATCCTCTCCCAAAACCAGGAAAATTAACCCATCAAAATAACTTTTAAATGTTTAAAAATATACTGTAATCACTTAGCTGTGTCATAATGAAAAAGGACTGAAGTTGTGTCCATAGAGTTCTCAGCTCTAAATTGGTACCTCAAAAAACTGAAGTCCCTCATCAGCCACAATCCTTTTCACGTCTTCTCAGGATGAGGCTAGCAGTACCAGGACGTGATGTCAGAAGGGAGCCGAGGCTGGCGTGAGCAGGAGATGAAGGATGCTGCTTGTATCGGTGAACATTTCAAGAGGTGTAGGTGTGTGTGTGTGTCGGGGGTGGTGGGAGGGGAGTCGTGCATAGTGTGGAAAAGTAGGGGGTTACTTGGTGTGGTGATGCTGGATGCCACCGCTCTGGGCGCCTCACTAACGGGGGAATGCATCTTGGTCCTCCTGCCCAGGGCAAATGCTATTGGTTGTAATATGATCCTGATGATAGAGTTTATTTTTCATAATCTTGTAGGGGAAGCTGATGGGCTAAGGACCTGAAAATTGAGGGAGTATGGGGTGGAAAGTTGAAGGTTCACCAAGGCACTCAATAGTCTTGCACCAGCCTTGAATAAACTCTTAGGTGGCAAACACTTCATATTTCTTGTAACTCCTTTGCATGTACAGCTATTCCTGAAACATTTCAATTCAAGGGAAAAAAAAGGTTGGGTTTTTGTTGTTGTTAGGGGGGGGGGAGGTTCTTTTAAAATAGAAAACTACTTTTTATAATTCTAAAATCTATTTTTGTGGCTTTCCAAATAGCAGTGTGACAGTATAACAGGAAAGTCTGTCCGGTCAGAAGTCCAAATTTAAAGTGTGTGAGGTTAACAAGGAATTTGTATTGAACCAGTTTCAGTATGCTCATATTCGTAGAATAAAACTACATTTATGCAGATACCTGGTTGCTGATAGGCTAGTCAGGTTGTTCTACAGAATCATTATGTGCTATTTCATGTGACAGCCTAACTTGCTGCCTCATTCCATCTAGACAGCACATAGACCATCTTAACTGTAAATAATAATTAATATAAAATGAAGGTACAGGAAATTATTCCCATGGGGTGGGCTTAAGTCATTCAGTGCTCATTGAAATCATCTGTGCTGCCGGTTTACCTTTGACTTCTCTATCTCTCTATGGACCTCAGTCAGACAATCCAGCCAAGAAAGACCTGCTACCAGTAATTGTAAATGAGGATGAAAATTCAAACATTTTCAGGAAGAATGTTGATGTGTATAGGTTTCAAAGGATTTTGGTGTAGACCTTTTGTTAGGGAAAACAAGCATTAAGGGACTGATTCTCAAAACGGTGTCCCAATCGTAGGTGGCAGTAGGCATCCTACTGCAGTCTAATGGACCAATCGATGTAGTAAACAACGCCTACAATGTAGGTGTCTGACTCATGCCTACGGAAGCGCCTTTGCATGCCTACAGATGCCTAAGTTACCCCCTCTTTTACAAAGCTGCGCTAGCACCTGCCGTGCGGCAATGGCCCCAAAGCCTTTTACATTTCTTTGGACTTCGGGGCAGTTACCGCAGCGGCCTGCGCTACATGGCTATGTAAAAAGGCCCTTAATAAATTAACTAGGATTGCTAAACAAGGCACGCAGGTCCTTGATTACATGTTCCGTACAGCGAGCGGCTGAGCATAGGGCTCAAGAGCAGAGCTGCCACTGTATACCCAGGGATTCCTTCCTTGGGACACAATAAAAAAAAAAAAAGATCATGTGGTATCAAGGTTCTCATCACATTTTTCATACTTGTGCTGTATGAGGTAATTTTATAACAGAGGGATGAAAATGGGGGTGCAGGAAGACAAAGATAGAGCTGGCTCAGTATGCAGCTTCCATCAAAAAATTACAAAGAAAAAAATGCCATGATATATAGTAAGCAATGAGCATGCAAATTACTCCCATATTACCACAACTCATAGCAAAATGTTACCCTTCCGGTCAGTGCATGAGCAGTAATTGGCTTACGCACTGGGTGACATTTAAAAAAAATAATAAAGCCACAAGCATTTTGCCTCAGCCCCCAGAACTGATGTCCTGACAATGGGCATCCCCTGAACTGATGCCCCAACCTGACCTGATCCCCCTCTCCCCAATTAAAAAAAAATTCCCTGGTGTCTAGTGATACTCCCACCCCCAACCTTTCCTTCCTCTCCCAACTGTAAAAACTAATTTCCTGGCAGTCTAATGACCTCCCTCCACCCACTCCTCACCACTTCAAAAAGAATTTCAATAGTGTCTAATTGAACATCCCCCCTCAGGTCAACCTCCTGAGGTGTACCTTTATAGGCAAGAGAGATGCTCAGTCAGTAATGCAAAATTTCACCGCAGAAAATATACCAAAATACCCAGTTCAAGAGCCAAATATAGAAAGTCCACATTGCATCACATCTCATGCCATATGAGTACAGCTACCTGAAAAGGGGGCATTCCTCAGTCTTCTTTTTTGCTGGTGCCCTTCCAGAAACTTCTGGAGTCTTCTCCTACAGCCAAGCACAGAAAAAAATCCTGGTTGATTTCTTTTATGTTAGGTATCAAAACAGCAGACCAACGAGAAAAGTCCAAAATAAAATGTTTTTCACCGCAACAAGACCAATAAACAACTAAAAGCCCAACATGGCTATGTTTTGTGGAAAATATACTTTCTTTCAGAAAGGGGACAAACTCTTTTCCAAGGTGCATACAGTACTCATGTATCTGCAGTAGTGTACATTATCAGAAAGAGTGTACCTTCTTTTGGATAGAGTACAAACTCTTCTGAAAGAAGGCACACTTCATGAAGAGTGCACAGTCTTTGCTAAAACCATTGTCCCAGGTACCACAGTTAGCCTGTCAGGAGGGGAGTGTGGCCTAGTGGTTAGAGCTTCTGCCTCAGCACCCTGAGATTGCAAGCTTGATCCCAGCCTGCTCCTTGTGACTCCAGGCAAGTCACCTAACTTACCATTGCTCCAGGTAACATAGAAACATAGAAGATGACGGCAGAATAGGGCTACAGCCCATCAAGTCTGCCCACTCTGCTTACCCACCCCCTGTCTATGCCCTAATGACCCAATTTCCTTAAATTATGAGCGTGCCAGGACAGAGAGGAAAAATACCTGAGTACCTGATTACTATTTAATATATTGTAACAGCATGTAACATTGTAATAAATTCCAATAAATAAAAGCAGTGGCATAGTAAGGGGGGAAGAAGGGGCGGTCCGCCCCAGGCACCATGTTGGTGGGGATATCGACACCCCTCCTCCTCTCCACTCACCTGCCTCTTCCCATTCCTCACCTCCTCACGCACGCCCCTCTTCCCTTTCCCCATACTTCAAGTTGAAGTTGTTGTTTGCGGCGGTCAACAACATGCTTTTTGCGACCCCCGTCGGCTCTCCCGCTGACGTCACTTCCCAGGTGCCGCGCATAGGAAATGATGTCAGAGGGAGAGCCATCAGGGGTGCGAGGATTGCATTGTTGACCGCAGCGAGCAACAACTTCAACATGAGGTATGGGCGAAGGAAGGGGGGGAGCGCATGGCAGGTGGAATCAGGGAAGGAGCCGGAGGAGGGCCAGAGATAAGGGTGGGGAGGAGCACCTCTGCCTCGGGTGCCTCTCACCCTCGCTATGCCACTGACTAAAAGGGTACTTATTTTCAAACAAAAGCACACTATTGATGACACAAAAAAGAGTCTAAAATTTTTATGGGAGGAGAGGGGTTTCCTGTTGTTTCATGCAGAAAATGACAAAAAACAACATGGGAAATGTCTTTGACAAATGAATGCTCATCCTTAAGCCCGAGGCTGCGCCTTAACTCCCCAGAGCCATGCAGAGTTTTAGCACCATACTGCCTCTCCTTCTGTTCCCTGGATGACATTTCTCCCCGATTCCTGCACATCTATTAGGGGGAAGACTATTGCTCTGGCTGTTTGCATTGGATGAATCTGCAACTCAAACTGTGACAATGAATTATGGCTCCTTTATAAACTGGTTCAGCTCTAAGATAAGGTATGGTCATGTTAGTTTGAATCTACCAGTTTCTTTTCACACAATCTGTAAGTGTATGGCAGGGGTGCCCACACTTTTTGGGCTTGCGAGCTACTTTTAAAATGACTAAGTCAAAATGATCTACCAACAATAAAATTTAAAAAAAACCCCACAAAGCACACTGAAAGGCAGAGAAAATGTTAATTATCATTCATATTTCAGGGTTTTTTCAAAGAGCTCAAGGCAGATGACTCTATGCAATGTCACCTCAGTAACAACCATACAAAAATAAACAAATATACCCCCTCCCTTTTTACTAAACCGCGATATTAGTTTTTAGCGCAGGAAGCTGCGCTGAATGCCCCGCGCTGCTCTCGACGCTCATAGGCTCCCTGCGCTAAAAACCGATATTGCTTTTTAGTAAAAGGGAGCCATAGTGCAAAATATAGACAGCAGATATAAATTCTCAAAACGGACACATTTTTATCACTAAATTGAAAATAAAATAATTTTTCATACCTTTGTTGTCTGGTAATTTAATCAGTCTCTGGTTGCATTTTATTCTGACTTTGCATCTAATATTTCTTCCCTTCTTTCAGCCTCCTGTATGCTTCCTCTCCTCCAGACCTCATTCTCTCCCCCAACTTTTTCTTTCTTTCTGTCTCCCTGTTCCCCCTTTCTTTCTTTGTCTCCCTGCACTCCCCCCCTACTTTCTGTCTCCCTGCCTGCCCCCTTTCTTTCTTTCACCATGCCCTCCCCCAAGCCACTAGGTTTGCCACCACCACCGCTGCCATCGGGGAACAGGCCCCCAAGCCACCGCCGCCCCAAGCTCTCCCTGAAGAAGCATTACGCTGCCCAGCATTCCACTCCCCAACGTCAATTCTGACATCGGAGAGGAAATTCCGGGCCAGCCAGGCAGCGATTGGATAAGAATGCTGGTCGGTCCGATGCTTCGACTCACGTTGCCTTCCCGATCTACTGGTTGATCGTGATCGACGTATTGGGCACCCCTGGTGTAAGGGATGAATAGGGATGAGGATCTCTGTTGATGAAAGAACGCTGTTGTGTACGAGAAACGTTCCATTGCCTTCCTCTCTCTTCCCACTACAAAAATATAAACTTTGCCTGTCCAGTTTAATATCTCACCAGCCATCACTATGTACTTCAGAAAGTCTTTCTCCCTTTCCCTTTCATAATTACTATTACCACTAAAAGACATTTATAGATTGTTTGCTTATTATTTTAGGAGTTGACTCTTTACTAAGCATTTGACTTACCTCTAATTAATAGATTTCCTTTTCTCTCTCCTCTCCAATCACTTGAAAATATGTCAAATTCCAATGTGGCTGTTCCATCACCTAGACCTATTCCCCCTGATACACAGCGGAGCATAGCCGGCCACCATTAAGTCCCATTTGGATGGCTATCCATCAATATTCAGTGGCTATCTTCTGCTGAATATCGGGCTCACCAGCTAGCCCAGTGACCGGCTATGAAGTGCGACATGGCTTGTCACTGCCAATTTTTATTGGCTGGCTGGCTAAGGCACATGATCAGATAGACTCACCTAAAAGGCAAGTCTATGTTTGGCCATTTTGTCCTAGCCTGCCAACCAATTAAAATCAGCTTGGCTGGCCATGTGCGAACCGCCAAACTTTGCCCTGGATATTCAGTGCCGCTGGTGGATACAGCCCCCTACACTGAATATCTGAGATCACCATGGCCAATTGGGTTAAACTCTCATTATCAGTTTTATCAGCCATCACGATCTTTGCACTCCGAGAACAAGATGTGCTTGGAAGTATCGGCCATGAAAATGATGAAGCTTTCTAGTCTTCATTATTCTATGATGACTGTGCAGGGAGTATTATGGAATGTAGTGGCGTAGTAAGGGGGGGGCGGTCCGCCCCTTCCCTTCCCTCTTGCGCTTAACCTCGAACGGGCGATTTAACTGGTCCGGAGCCATTTCTGGCAAGTTAAATCACTTTCCCCCTGTTTTACTGAGGTGTGCTAAACATTTTTAGCGTGCGCTAAATCTACGCATGTGCTAAACACTAACACGTCCATAGACTAACATGCATAAGTTAGCATTTAGCGTGTGGTTAGCGTGCGCTTAAAAGCTTAGCGCGCCTTTGTAAAAGGCCCCCTTTGACTATCAACCCCCAAATTTATAGAACATTGTAACTGGCATGCCTAGTTGCCAATTAGACACACCTTTTACATGGTATAAGTGTTGGGAAGATCAAAGGTACCAGGCAAAGAGGATGACCTGCAATCAGATGGCAGGACATGTTGAAAACAACCATGAGGATGACGCTGGAGGCAATATGTTCAGGACTGTCTTGCAGACTATAGTGTTATCATGTCTTGACTACTGTAATCTGGAGTTTCTGGGTATACCTGCATCGGCGTTATGTGCGCTGCAGGTTGCTCAGAACTCGATTATTCGGACTGTATTTAGATTGAGAAAGCGTGATAATGTGACAGAATGCTATTTATTGCTGTATTGGTTGAGATTGGAATATCAGATCCACCATAGACTTTTGGTGATAGTGTATCTCTGAATACACAATCAGGCACCGCAATAGCTAGTGGATAGCATTCTACCATATGAGCCGCATTGCATGTTACATTCAGTGACTCAAGCTGATTTATACATCCCAACAGTGAAACAGCTGAGGTTGAAAGTGTCGAGAGTCAGCATATTTTCTTGTATAGGTCCCCAAGAGTGGAATAACCTTCCTCAATACATACGTCAACAGACAAGTTTAAGTAGTTAAAAAAAATTGTTAAAGAGACATCTTTTCTGCAAGATGAAATATGGGAGCTGAATTGTATGTTTCTTGTGTGGGCGCTGGACACCATGTATGAGATTTTACTATGCTTGATATCTTTATTATGTACATGTTGTGATTATTGAGTTTATTGTTATGTATGTATTTTGTTGTGATCTGCTTTGGGAAAGGCAGGATATAAATAAATAAAACATAAACATATAAGATAGAGGTCAATAAAATAATGAGTGGAGTGGAAAGGGTAGATGTTAATCGCTTGTTCACTCTTTCCAAAAATACTAGGACTAGGGGGCTTGCGATGAAGCTACTAAGTAGTAGATTTAAAACAAACTGGAGAAAATATTTCTTCACACAACGTGTAATTAAACTCTGGAATTTGTTGCTGGAGAATGTGGTGAAATCAGCTGGCTTAGCCGGGTGTAAAAAAGGTTTGGATAATTTCCTAAAAGAGAAGTCCATAGGCCATTATTGAGATAGCTTGGGGAAATCCACTGCTTATTCCAGGGATAATCAGCATAAATCTGTTTTACTACTTGGGATCTAGCTAGTTACTTGGGACCTGGGTTGGCCACTGTTGGAAACAGGATACTGGGCTTGATGGAAATTTGGTCTGTCCCAGTATTGCAATTCTTATGAGTTATATAAATGTAGAACCAGAAAAATGGGGACTTTGGGAAGCCCCGAAGGAGAGAAAGTCTGAAATTTTGCATTAGTTCAAAATATTTCCTCTTTCTTCGGTACAATCACAGTTGCAGTTACACTGATGTGTGGCAAGACACCATCTACAGGCAGGTATAAAGCACCATCTACAGGCCGGAACCAGCCAGGACAGCTCTTCACTTTATCTCTAGTAAAACTCAGGAGCGAAAGCCAGCTACAAGCTGAAATTCAGGCAGTGTAGAAAACCAAGTCCCCTTCCTTATTAGTGTGATGTACAAACTATGGTGCCAATAGAGTAGAGAATGACATGGGGACAAATTTGTCCCCATCCCTGCAGGTACTCAATTTCACCATCATGTCCCTGCGAGTTTTGTCACTGTCCCTGCCCAATTCCTGTAAGCTCTGCCTTAAATTTACAAGCCTCAAACACTTATGATTTTAAAGCATTTGAAGCTGGTATAGATGAGGACAGAGCTTACAGGAATTGGGCAGGGACAGGAAAAGAACTTGCCGGGACGGGG
Source organism: Geotrypetes seraphini (assembly GCF_902459505.1). NCBI lineage: Eukaryota > Metazoa > Chordata > Amphibia > Gymnophiona > Dermophiidae > Geotrypetes > Geotrypetes seraphini. The sequence goes on from NC_047087.1 coordinate 198,468,062, forward strand.
CGGGAAAATGAATTCCCGCAGTGACGGAGAAAAATTTGTCCCCCGAGTCATTCTCTACAATAGAGTTCTTTGAATCTGAATCTGATAGATAGGGATGGGGGGTCATAGAAAAAGAACAAACAGGAGTTCAGCAGATGCAGGTAGCAGAAAAGAGCTTGAAAGCACTGTTAGGGCAAGCAGCAAGGAGAGGAGGTACAGTACAGTCTTGATTATCCAACTTTTTCTAATCTGATCATCTGACATATCCGACAGACACTCCCTCCCCCCACTTGTGATGTTATTGCATCACTATTAAGAAGCCTGGCTTCTCTTTCCATTTTCTGGCATAGCATAGAGGGAAGTTTCACACCTGAGTCATAAGAACATAAGAACATAAGAAGTTGCCTCCGCTGAGGCAGACCAGAGGTCCATCTCGCCCAGCGGTCCGCTCCCGCGGCAGCCCATCAGGCCCATTGCCTGAGCAATGGTCCCAGACTATCCCTATAACCTACCGCTACTCTTATCTGTACCCTTCAATTCCTTTATCCTCTAGGAACCTATCCAAACCTTCTTTGAAGCCTTGTAACGTGCTCCGGCCTATCACAGCCTCCGGAAGCGCGTTCCATGTGTCCACCACCCTCTGGGTGAAAAAGAACTTTCTGGCATTTGTTTTAAACCTGTCTCCTTTTAATTTTTCCGAGTGCCCCCTTGTACTTGTGGTTCCCCGTAATCTGAAAAATCTGTCCCTGTCTACTTTTTCTATACCCTTCAGGATCTTGAAGGTTTCTATCATGTCTCCTCTAAGTCTCCGCTTTTCCAGGGAGAACAGCCCCAGCTTTTTCAGTCTGTCAGTATATGAGAGGTTTTCCATACCTCTTATCAGTTTAGTTGCTCTTCTCTGGACTCCCTCAAGTACCGCCATGTCCTTTTTGAGGTACGGCGACCAATATTGGACACAGTACTCCAGATGCGGTCGCACCTGGAGTACTGTGTTGCACGATACAGTGGCAGGATGACCTCCTTTGTCCTGGTCGTGATACCCTTCTTAATGATACCCAACATTTTGTTTGCTTTTCTTGAGGCTGTGGCGCACTGTGCCGACGCCTTTAAAGACGTGTCCACCATCACTCCCAGGTCTCTTTCAAGGTTACTTACCCCTAGCAGTGATCCTCCCATTTTGTAGCTGAACATCGGGTTCTTTTTCCCTACATGCATGACCTTGCATTTCCCTACATTAAAGTTCATTTGCCATTTTTTGGCCCATTCTTCTAGCGTCGTTAGGTCCCTTTGCAGATCTTCGCAGTCTTCCATGGTTTCAACCCTGCGGTAGAGTTTGGTGTCATCCGCAAATTTAATAACTTCGCAATTTGTTCCCGCCTCCAGGTCATTAATAAATATATTGAACAGGAGCGGTCCCAGCACCGACCCCTGCGGAACTCCGCTCGTGACCCCATGCCAGTCTGAGTAATGGCCCTTCACTCCAACCCTCTGTTTCCTGTCTGCCAGCCAGTTTTTGATCCATCGGTGGACCTCCCCTTGCACCCCGTGTCTCCACAGCTTTTTAAGCAGTCTTTCGTGCGGTACCTTGTCAAAGGCTTTTTGAAAGTCAAGGTAAATGATGTCAATGGATTCCCCTTTATCCACCTGTCTGTTTACCCCCTCAAAGAAGTACAATAAGTTTGTGAGGCATGACCTACCCTTGCAGAAGCCGTGCTGGCTCGACTTTAGCTGTCCATTGTTTTCTATGTGTTCACAGATACTGTCCTTAATCAGTGCTTCCATCATTTTTCCCGGGACCGAGGTCAAGCTCACCGGCCTGTAGTTCCCCGGGTCCCCCCTTGAACCCTTCTTGAAGATGGGTGTGACATTTGCAATTTTCCAATCCTCCGGGATCTCTCCAGTTTTTAAGGATAGGTTACATATTTGGCGAAGTGGCTCTGCTATTACGTTCCTTAGTTCCTTGAGTACCCTTGGGTGAATGCCGTCCGGACCTGGCGATTTGTCGCTCTTTAGTCTGTCTATCTGCCTGATTTGCTTTGAACCCAGGAACCTGCTTTTACTGCCATTGTTTATGTGTTCTTTGAGGCATTATCACTGTTTTCTGTATTATCAGACATTTCCCTTATCTGACAATGGGTCAGTGCTGTTTACACTGGATAATTGAGACTGTACTGAAGTACAGAGAAAGAAACAGAGCTCAGGGGGGATACTAGCAGCAGTGGAATGGAATTTAGCTCAGGGCCACAGGTGGCAGTGAGAAAGGACAGAGCCCGGGTAGCACTGGTAATAATAATTGAAACTAGAGGGTATTGGTCATTGTAAGATGGAGAGCAGAGCTTGGAGATGCTTGTAGTAGTGAAACTGAGCAGGTTTTGTTTACAATATAAAATCGGAGGAAAGAGATGTTACCAGTAGTGTGCCCTAACGTTCTGTTCTTGGGCCTGTTCTTTTTAACATTTTTATAAACGATATTGCTGAAGGGTTGTCGGGTAAGATTTGCCTCTTTGCGGATGATACGAAAATTTGTAATAGAGTAGACACGCCAGATGGTGTGAATAACATGAAGAAAGACCTGGCAAAGCTTGAAGAATGTTCTGAAATTTGGCAGCTAAAATTTAATGCTAAGAAATGCAAGGTCAAGCATTTGTGCTGCAAAAATCCAAGGGAACGGTACAGATTAGAGAGTGAAGAGCTTATGTGCATGACAGAAGAGCAGGTCTTAGGGGTGATTGTATGTGATGATCTTAAGGTGGCCAAACAGGTTGAAAAGGTGACGGCGAAAGCTAGAAGGATGCTGGGCTGCATAGAGAGAGGTATGGCTAGCAGGAAAAAGGAGGTATTGATGCCCCTTTATAAGACTTTGGCGAGACCTCATTTAGAATATTGTGTACAATTCTGGAAGCCGCACCTTCAAAAAGATATAAAAGGATGGAGTCGGTCCAGAGGAAGCCTACTAAAATGGTATGTGGTCTTCATTATAAGGCGTATGGGAACAGACTTAAAGATCTCAATCTTTATACTTTGGAGAAAAGGTGGGAGAGGGGGAGATATGATAGAGTCATTTAAATACCTACATAATATAAATGTGCATGAATCGAGTCTCTTTCATTTGAAAGGAAACTCTGCAATGAGAGGGCATAGGATGAAGTTAAGAGGTGATAGGCTCCGCAGTAATCTAAGGAAATACTTTTTTACAGAAAGAGTGGTAGATGCATGGAACAGTTTCCCAGAAGAGGTGGTAGAGACAGAGACTGTGTCTGAATTCAAAAGAGCCTGGGATAGGCACGTGGGATCTCTCGGAGAGAGGAAGAGGTAACAGTTACTGCAGATGGGCAGACTAGGTGGGCCATTTGGCCTTTATCTGCCATTATATTTCTATGTTGCTATATAAAATTGAAAAGTTACACAGATCTGAATTTGCTTTATGGACCCCTCCCCCAATTTCTTATTTGTCATAAGGGGAGGGGGAATTCAATAAGGTTACCTTTTTGTATTTAAAATATCATTAGTTGCCTATTTGTTACAGGATATAATTTATAACTTTAATTTTGGTTCATCAGGCTCTTTATCATCAGCAATAGAATATTTACATTCTTTAATAATTCCTTATTCACCAAGGAGAATATTAAGATCGATGCAGGATAATAGGCTGGTTCTCCCTTTGGCCAAGAGGGTCAAATGGGAATCAACAAGAAACAAAGCATTCTATTTCATTGGTCCCCAATTGTGGAATCATCTACCACATAGCACATTAGATTAGAAGCAACCGTACAGGCATTTAAGACGATGCTAAAAACCATCTTTTTCGGGGAGGCATTTGAGAATTATATTTCTTTATCAGAAATCACCCATATTTACTGAGAGAGCTTGTCTCAGAGGTATGATTCTCAGGAATGTGGTAGTTAGAGGACATTTTGACCTGATGTAGGATTAGATTTAATTTATTTTTAGATTTAGCACAGGTTTGTTTTTTTTGTCTCCTACCTTTCCCAACGCACCTTTAGTGTATATGTTGGTGGGTCCTCTTCTGCTGCTATCCCACTAGCGGTTGGTGTACCCTAGGGTTCTGTCTTAGGACCTCTTCTCTTCTCTCTCTACACCTCTTCCCTCGGTGCCCTGATCTCCTCCCTTGGCTTCCAGTATCACCTATATGCTGATGATTCCCAGATCTACCTCACTACACCTGAAATTTCACCTAAAGTCCAAGAAAAAGTCTCTGCTTGTTTGGCAGACTTTGCTGCCTGGATGTCCTGCCGTCATCTGAAACTAAATATGTACAAGACTGAGCTGCTCCTCTTTCCTCCTAAACCCTCTGCTCCTCCGCCTGCTTTCTCTGTAAATAATACTGTCATTGTTCCAGTCTCCTCTGCTTGCAACCTTGGAGTGGTCTTCGATTCTGACATCTCATTTTCTACGTATATCTAACAAGCTGCTAAGACCTGCCGCTTCTATCTCTTCAATATAACCAAAATTCACCCCTTCCTCTCTGAGCACGCTACCCGGACCCTTGTCCAAGCTTTCGTAACCTCACGCTTAGCTCACTGCAATCTACTCCTAACTGGTATCCCTCGGTATCGCCTCTCCCCCTTGCAATCTGTGCAAAACTCTGCTGTGTAACTCATCTTCTACCAACCTCACTCGTGTCACCCCTCTCTTTAAGTCACTTCACTGGATCCCTATCTGCCATCGCATACAGTTCAAGATGTTATTGGTGACCTAAAAGTGTGTCATTCTGCTGCCCCTCAATATCTCTCCTCGCTTCTCTCTCCTTATACATCTCCCAGAGAACTCCATTCCTCAGATAAGTCACTCTTAGCATTACCCTTCTCCTCCACTGCCAATTCCAGACTTCGTTCCTTTTATCTAGCTGCCTCCTATGCCTGGAATAAATTACCCGAGTTTGTCCGTCAAGCCCCTTCCCTTAAGAACATAAGCAATGCCTCCACTGGGTCAGACCTGAGGTCCATCGTGCCCAGCAGTCCGCTCACGCGGCGGCCCCAACAGACTGAAAACCTACCTTTTTGATATAGCTTTCAATCCTTAACCCTACTCCTCTGCCCTTCAGCCCAGCCAGCTGATTAACCATTCCCCTTAACTGTATTCATGACATCCTGTTTGTCTGTCTTGTCTGTTTAGATTGTAAGCTCTTTTGAGCAGGGACTGTCTTCTTCTTTGTGACTCTGCACAGCGCTGCATGCATCTGATAGCACTATAGAAATAATTCATAGTAGTAGTAGTGTGAAGAGTTTAAGTCTTTGGGAAGCAGAGCTGAGATGGTGATGTCATAATGCCTCATTCCACCAATAAGAGCCAACCTCATCAGTGATGTAACAATGGCTTGATTGTCCTGTACTCCCCTTTGCCCTCCAACCCAGCCTGCTGATTAACCGTTCCCCTTAACTTTATCCATGACATCCTGTTTGTCTGTCTTGCCTGTTTAGATTATAAACTCCTTTGAGCAGGGACTGTTTCTTACTCTTTGTGACTCTGTATAGAGCTGCGTGCGTCTGGTAGCGCTATAGAAATAATTAATAGTAGTTGTAGTAGATTGTAGGGCAAATTCTATAAGAAGTGCCCAAAAGCTAGGCGCTGATATAGGCACTGTTCAGCACGATTCAAGTAAAATTGGGTACTGTTTAATGAATCACGCTGAGCGGCACCTATTTTGGAGATATCCAGTACGGTAAATAGGCCAGCGATTCTACAACAAGGCGACTAACATGTAGCCACGCCCAAGCCTAATGTGCATATGGCCTATTTTTTTGATGGCCGCCTAAATTTTTAGAGGCGCCTTGTTACAGAATCACTCTTTCTTGTTAGGCGCCTAAGTTTCAATTATTGCTGATTAAAAAGCTTAATTGAGCTTGTTAATCAGTTTATATAGGCGCCTATCTAGTTGGGCGCCTCTGAACTAGGTGCCTAACATTAGGCGCCGTTTACAGAATTTGGGCCTGTGTCTTTTTCAAGTCACTGGTGATGTGATAGTTTTTTTTAAAAAAAATTTATTGTAAACCGAGTCGAGCTTTATTATATGAAGATGACCCAGTCTATAAATTCAAGTTTAGTTTAGTTCTTATTATTAATGGAGTTCCTTTTACATTGTATTTGTATTGTAAACCGCTTAAATCTGTCATATGTTTAAGCAGTATAACACGTTTTAATAAAAAATATACTACCTTTTTTGTGTTTACAATCAAAGCAGTTTATTTATCATATATAGGTACTTATTTTGTGCCTGGGGCAATGGAGAATTAAGTGATTTGCCCAGAGTCGCGAAGAGCTGCAATGGGAATCGGGCCCAGGTTCTCAGACTCCTGCACTAACTACAAGGCTACTGGTTGTGGTTGTCTGTCTTGGATAGATCGTAATCTCTGTCAAGAAGGGACTGTCTCTCTTACAACTTATAAAGCATTAGGTGCAAATAGTAGCTGTATAGAAATAATTAGTAGTAAATAGTAGTAGGGACCCTGGTTATAAGATTAAGCCTTCTTGTGTAGCAATGATAAAGCCAAAAATATTGTCGTAATTTGGATCTTGAGGTCTCATGAAATCTAATATTTATAGAAGGAGAATTGTTCTTTCAGGCCTGAGGAGTATTCTGAGAACCCTCTTCTCTAGGACTGGATTTGGGATTTTGGCACTTTGGCATATTTTTACCTCTCCATTTTGTGGAACCGCAATACCTAGAAACTAGACTAGACGACCATATACCAACACGCGCCCTACACTCGAGCCTAGAATACCTACTTCAGAGACATCAAATACAAAAGTGTCAGGAAAAGAATGTTCTCAGTGATGGCCCCAATGTGGTGGAATTCCCTTCTGAAAGAATTAAAAGTAGAAATGCCACCCAAAAGTTTAAGAAAGGAATAAAGATGATACTCTTCACAGAACACTTTAGAAAATTTAAAAAATAAATATATTTAGGGGGTGAAGGGGCACATATATTCCTTACAAGATTTCCTATTCCTGCAACAAGTTCTGCTGAAAAGCTACAAGGTCATTTTCTCTTTATGTTCTGAGCTCTGTGTCCTCATTTTGTTCTGTAAGCCAGCTTGTGTTTAGCTGAGCGATTCTGCTTCTCATTTAGATAAGAAACATTTGCTAAGAAAGAAACATTTGCTCAAACCTTAGACAAAAGGACAGTATTATATGCCAAACTTCCCAAACCCCCCTCCTTATGTTTGCTAGTTGCTTTATGTATCCTGTTACCAAATATGGTCTTTCCTAAAGTCATATGCTGAAAAAACTAACCCATGTATAATGCTAAATAAATGAATGAAGGACTCATAATAAATGGACATCTCCTTGAACATGACGTAGTCTGTTCTTTCTAAGGAGGTGCCCCCAGATGCATCTGTACCAGAGACAACAGGGTGTGTGTGTGTGAGGTAGTATTGGGACCAGAACCTTTTCAGGGGGAATAGCAACATGGAGGAAACAGCAGGCTACCCCCCACTTGGAAAACAAAAGAGTGAACTCACAAATAATACAAAGAAAGACAAATATATGACAATAAAGAAACAATAATTATAGTATATGTAAATAGATGGTATAAATAGGTAAGAAACAAATTATCCCAATACCTATAGGTTGCTGCCAACTTGAAAAAACTCTACTATGTGTATGTGTATATATATATATATATATATATATATATATATGTATATATATATATATATATCCTATATAATAAAACGCTAGCCGCGCATGTGCACTCCAACTTTCGTGTTCTGTATTCCCTGTTCCATGTTCTGTAGGTCCGTGGCCAAGCAGGAGTGCGCATGCGCGAGTCCCCAGCTCCTACCTACACTCGCAGCACTGGCTGCCATTGCTGGACTCCCTGATCTTCGGTAACTCAGTTCTCCCAATGTCTTGCCGTCCCTCCCCCTTCCCGTGGTCCCGACTCCAAACCTGCCTACTCCAGCAGCCTGCAGTACTCTGCACACGCTGCTTCGGGCCCTTCTACTGCCCTGATTTACTCAGAGTAAATCAGAGTAAATCAGGGCAGTAGAAGGCCCCGAAGCAGCGTGTGCAGAGTGCTGCAGGCTGGAGTCGGCAGGTTTGTCGGGACCGCGGGAAGGAACAGGAAGGGGGGGCGGCAACGGACTAAAGAAGCTGCCTAGACTGTGAGAAGGGAAAGGGGGGGAAGAGAAAACGCTGCTGCTGCACAGGGAAGAGGTATGGAGGGAGGGAAATGGAGAGGGAGGGAATGCTGCTGTGGCTGCACAGGGAAGTGAGGGGGGGGAGAGAAATGCTGCTGCATAGGAGGCTGGGAGAGAGACAGACAGATAGAAAGAAAGAAAGACAGCGGGAGGAAGGGAGACAGAAAGAAAAGAAGAAAGACACAGGGGCAGGGAGAGACAGAAAGACAGACAGACAAAGGGGGCCAGGGAGAGAGTCAGACAGAAAGAAAGATAGCGAGAGGGAGAGAGAGACAGAAATAAAGAAAGACAGACAGACATATATTCTAGCACCCGTTAATGTATATATATATACCATGGAGCTTAAGTGTCAAGTGTCTTGAGCTCCATGACGGTAAGCCGCGCATGCGCACTTCCTATGCATGCACCGGTTTTCCGTGAGCTGTAGTGACCCATAGGAAGTTCGCATGCACGGCTTACAGTTCTGTTTTTCGGTCTGGCCTGCTCCCTGCCGTATTGCATTTTTTAGTTGAAAGACGCAGCGGTGGCTCCTCTCACGATCCCCGCCTGCGTCGGACTTCTGACGCAGGTGGGGATCATGAGAGGAGCCACCGCCGCTTCTTTCAACTAAAAAAAAAAATACGGCAAGGCGAGCAGGCCAGACCAGACCGAAGCTCAAGACCGCGGGAAGGGAAGGGAAGGGGGGGCCGACAAAGAAGAGGACTCCAGCCGCAAGGAGCCGAACGGAGCAGCCAGATCGCAGCAGGCCAGAACGCGGGGGAGGGGCCGAACAGAGCAGACAAGATCGCGATAAGAGAAGGGAAGGGATGGGGGAAATGCTGCAACTGCTGCACAGGGACCTGGAGAGGAAGACAAATACCACTGCTGCTGCACAGGGAAGTCGGGGGGGGGGGGGAGGGGGGAGGGAAATGCTGTTGCAAGGAAGTGGGGTGGAAATAAGGAAGAAAGACACAGGGGCAGGGAGAGGGACAGAAAGACAGACAGAAAAAGTGAGCCAAGGAGAGAGAGACAGCGGGAGAGAGAGAGAGACAGAAAGAAAGAAAGACAGACAGACATATATTCTAGCACCCGTTAATGTAACGGGCTTAAAGACTAGTATATATATATATATATATACACATAGTAGAGTTTTTTCAAGTTGGCAAAAGCCTATAGGTATTGGGATAATTTGTGTGATACAATAAATAGATAAGATACAAATATACAGTCAAACCTTGGTTTGCTAGTAACGCGGTTTGCAAGTGTTTTGCAAGATGAGCAAAACATTCTCGCAAATCGTGCATCACAAACCAAGTGTTGACTTGATTTGCGAGCCGCCCACCCTATGAACCGGCATCGCCTCCCCCTGCAAACACTCTCCTCCCCCCTCTGCGATTCAGCATCCCCCGCCTGCACGCCCAAACACAATCCCTTACCCCAATCGAGCACTGGCACCAGCACCAATGTACAGGACATGCCGGTGCCCGAAGATCCTGTCTCTTGCCTGGGCTGGGCCTTGAGCATCTGCGCATGCTCAAGGCCTTCTGGCTCCCGCTCTCGCCGAGATTCTCGAGGGGAGGGGGGCGTGGAGCAGTGCCGGTGGCCTTGGGGAACAAATCAAGCGAGTTTCCCTTACTTCCTATGGGGAATCTTGCTTTGATATACAAGCAATTTGGTTTATGAACATGCTTCTGGAACGAATTATGCTCGTAAACCAAGGTTCCACTGTATTAAGTGATTCCCCAGTCATTAGTAGCGGCATATAAGCTTCCAATAAAGGATCCTACCACCTATACTTGAATATAACTTGCTTTGAGCTCCTGCTGAATAAAAGGCATGAGCTATATCCAAAATCCCTCCCCTTCCCTTCCAGTATGGTCTTAGCGACAGAGTTGAGCACATAGGATGCAGGTTGCTGTGTGAGAGAGCAGAGTTCAGAGGGAGCAGGCAGAAAAGTATTTTACAGTAGATAGAATTTTTTATACTTTAATTGCAAAGAGCTGCCTGGTTGAATCAATATTATATTCTTGCCTTTAATGTTATTTATAGACAGCTCTCATTCTGGCGGTTGTCGTAAAAGTGAGATTGGAAATCTATAACATTTTCCCGACCTGCAATTGCTTTTCTTTAGCAAAATTTCCTAACCCCTTCAGAGCCCTGGAACGGGTACTCTGGATTCTGTGGCAATACCTTTTGTAGTCCAAACTGGGCTAAAACCTCAAAATGATCATGCTTAGTCAACCCAGTCAAAAGCCTTCGCTGCATCAAAGCTGACCATCGGAAAGAGAATATTCCTCTGTTAAAATTGTTCCGAAGCAACCAAGATCTGGCACAGGTTATACACTGGATACTTTCCCCCTAACAAATCCTGTCTGATTGATTGGAATCAAATTTGGCAACACACCTGCCAAGTCTGCCGGAATCTTTGCCATCAGCTTGACATTGAAATTCAGGAGAGAAAGATTAACTTGTAAGATCTTTCTCTTCGTTAGGCAACATAGTGATAAGAGCTCTATTCATAGCAAAGGAAAATGCCCCTTCCTATACTGTCCTCATTTACATCCTCCAGTGCCCCTATCTCATACTTCAGCGCCTTGTAGAACAACCCCTTGCTGAAAATTCATATGATGGGGAAACTCAATCAATCATTTCTTAAAGAACGTCTAGCTCAATTTATCTTATATCCTCCTCGACCAAAGTTTGTTCCTGCAGTATATGTGAAAAATATGTAAAACATTTACCTGAGGATACATAGTAAATTTTTAAATAGAATTTCAAGTCTGTCTATTTATTGGGTTTTTTTTAAATTATTGTAAACCACTCAGTTGTCATACAATGTGCAGTACATCAATTGATTAAAGGCAATGTAAATATTTTTCCCTATTGCCTTATGATAGAGCAATCCATTCCCCTCCTTTCTCTGTCACCCCTGGTTACAGGGAGTTAAGCTCTTTCAACATCTGTTTGCCACCTAAATGGTAGATGTGAAAATACCTGCGCAGAAATGATGGAAATGATTTAACTGGAAGCATATGCCTGGTGCCAAATAGAGCATGTGTTTCTGATTCCTGTTGAACGTTTAAGACACAAATCAAATGCTCTTTTCTAACTGAATTAGTTGTACAAAGATGACATCCTCAGTATCACAGTAAATGACAGAAAAAGACCCTCGTGGTCTATCCCAGGGGTAGGCAATTCCGGTCCTCGAGAGCCACAGGCAGGTCAGGTTTTCAGGATATCCATAATAAATATGCATGAGATAGAATTGCATCTCAAGGAGGCAGTGCATTCAAATCCATCTCATACATAATCATTATGGATATCCTGAAAACCTGACCTGCCTGTGGCTCTCGAGGACTGGAATTGCCTACCCCTGGTCTATCCAGTCTGCACAACAAGGTGACCAGAGCTGTGCTTGCCACTCTGTGTGGGCTCTAGCCACCCATGCTTAAACACTGGTTGTCAAGTCTTTACAATGCCAACCATATAGGCAGTGATATATTAATAATAATATATATATTTATTCTGTTATACTGCCATTACCAAGAGTTCTAGGCGGTTAACACCATAAGAAACTGAACAATCAGCGAAATACATTCATACCATGAAAATAAGGGTGAATAGCGCCTGGGGTGGTGCTCCTCCCTCGCTCTGTTCCCCGCCGCCATGCATGCATCCCCTTCTCTTTCCCCGTACCTTTTTCACTTCTCCGGCATGAGCAGCATGCTCACATCGGTGTCGGCTCGCCTTTTGATGTCACTTCCTAGGTGCGGGTCCTGGAAGTGACATCAGAGAGACTGACGATGCTGATGCGGACAGTGACCTCATGCTGGGGAAGTAAAAAAAGGTATGGGGAAAGCAAGGGGCATCCGTGGAAAGGAGAAGAGTGGGGGGCACAGAGGAGGAGGGGTGCCGCACCTTCAGGAAGACTGCGCCTATGGCGGACCATCCCCCCTGCACCCCTCTTACTACGCCACTGTATATAGGCAACCAAACATGATGGGGATTTTGGTTATAACCATTTATCTTCCCCAAGTATTGGGGCCTACATTACAGGTGCCTAAGTTCTAAGTTAGGCGCTGCTAAGCTCTATTGTGTAAAGGGCGCCTAAGTGTGATTGATATACAATAGGAGCCTAACTTTAAATGCCTATCTTTTTTAGGTGCCAATTACAGAAATCTGGCCCTAAGTGAAACCAGGTATAAATCCTGGTGCGTAAATTAGGTACAGATGCCCGTTATTCTATAATATTGCGCACATCTTTGTTGAATGTCCTTGACTTGGCCATGCTTCCCCTGTGGCCACATCTCCTGAAGGAAAAGGGGATTTAGGGGTATAGATAGAGGATATAGATAGAGGATTCTATGCAGGTCCTGGACCTGATGGGCTGCCGCGTGAGCGGACTGCTGGGCGTGATGGACCTCTGGTCTGACCCAGCAGAAGCACTGCTTATGTTCTTATGTTCTGTTCTTATGAGTTGCACATTATAATATTTGCATGCGGCTATTTATAGAATAATGCTTAGCAAGATGTGCATGCAAATCCTAATTGGAGTCAACTGGAATAATTGGTTGTTAACCATTATTGCTAGTTAACAGCTCATTACCCAATTAAATTGCCCATGCAATTTGGGCGAGTGCCCAAGTTTGGATACTCAATTTTGAGCGCCATATATAAATTTGAGGGGGGGGGGATAATGTGCATTCATTTTTGTATATAAATGCAATAAGTACAAACCTTTACTACACTTTAGTAAATTGTCCACTTTGAGGGAAATTCTATATGAGGCACCTAAACATAGGTGCATAAATAAATAGGCACCTCAAGTTAGGCGCCTAACTTAATTAGATAATTGAAAAAATAAAAATTGGGAGATAGGTGCCTATCTTCCTAGGCGTGATTCTACAAAAGATAGGTGCCTATCGCATTGCGCCTAATGGTGCCTAATTGCAAAGTAGGCGTGTTTAGGGGCAGAGAAGGACTTGGAGGCCACTAGGCGCGATTCTCTAAAGCAGTGTTTCTCAACTCGGTCCTGGAGTACCCCCTTGCCAGTCAGGTTTTCAGGATATCCACAATGAATATGCATAAACTTGATTTGCATACACTGCTTCCATTATATGCAAATTTATTTCATGCATATTCATTGTGGTTATCCTGAAACCTGACTAGCAAGGGTGTACTCCAGGAGCGAGTTGAGAAACACTGCTCTAAAGTATTTAGGTTCCTATAATGTAGGCCTTTAAAACCTTGGCCTACATTACAGGTGCCTAAACATTTTAAGTTAGGCGCCACTAAGCACAATTCTGTAATGAGCGCCTAAATGTGAATTTTAGGTGCCCATTACAGAATCTGGCCCTGTGTGCATTGTTTTGACAGAACTACTGCATGAAAAAGTAGGTGCAAGTGTCTGCAAGAACTATTTCCGCGGGCAGTTTTGAAAGTGAAGAAATATGCATGCTTACTCTCTCTATGACAGGGGTCTCAAAGTCCCTCCTTGAGGGCCGCAATCCAGTCGGGTTTTCAGGATTTCCCAATGAATATGCATGAGATCTATGTGCATGCACTGCTTTCAATGCATATTCATTGGGGAAATCCTGAAAACCCGACTGGATTGCGGCCCTCAAGGAGGGACTTTGAGATCCCTGCTCTATGACAACCTATATAAAAGCCAAAAGTAAAAATTGCCTGCAGTACGGGCAGTGTGAAATTTGGCTCCAAACACTTATCACAGTGGCTGTGTATGGACTGCCGACCTGAAAGGATTAGCTAACTGCAGTGTTATTGCAGTCCTACTTAAACATCCAAGGGAATTGACTGATTGTTAGGGAGGGAGGGGGTGGGCAAGGAGCCTGCCACTCTTGCTAGCCATTCCACCATTCAGATCTGTCACTTAATGTACAGATCATTCATATGATCAATGTACTCCTGGAGGTGGAGGGGAAGGCTGAAGTGAAGCTGGCTGTACAATTATTTATTAAGACTTTATTCCTATTCTGGCTCTATGGGGACAAAGCTTTAAAAAATTCAGGCCCTTGGGTAGCTTATATGCGCAATAACCTATATTCACTTTAAATATACAATATTATTATACTTAAGCTTTAAAGGCACAAATAATAATATCTTTATTCAAAGAAATCATATTTTATTCTCTGCAGACATGCTTTATTGTTCAGCGACACGGGGTTATTCAGCATTAAACACTGCTAAGTATTTGCAGTTTTAACAAGAAGTTCAACTACATTTTTTTTTGTTTCTTTTTCATAATTATTTTCTCTTTCATGTATCTCACACTTCCTTCAGAAGCTGAACAATGACACGGGAAAGTTTTTACAAATCTAAACAAATATTTAACATCAGCAGTTTGGTCAGTCACTCTGGGGATAACTGTTAAAGGGCTATCCATGGTTGTATTACCCCCTAATTCTAGAAAGTTTTACTCTGAAATTTGCGACTAGCATGCTAATTTGCGCACAAAAGTTATAGAATAAGGTCAGTTGTGTGCATAATTTAAGAATGAGCTGATAATTGGTTTTAACCAGCAATAATAGGATATAATTAGTCTTAATTGGCATTAATTGGTACCATTTAGCAGTTGTTTGTGTAACTGCCCTTGATCACTATTCTATAAGTTGCATGCTCTAATTCTAGACTTCAAACATCCGCTTAATTGAAACTTTACTTTTTGACTTTACTTTTTTCAGCAAAGATATGCCATAAAACGTTTTAATGTGTTTTTTTTAATTCAGTTCACAATTCATTTTCACAAGGTAGTTGTTGTGGTGCAGTGGGAAATAGTAACATTTTGCATCGACTTCATTCAGGACAAGACACACTAAGGGCTCCTTTTACTAAGCTTTGCTAGCGGTTTTAGCGCACGCGCTACACACTAACGCCTCCATAGAGCTGGTGTTAGTATTTTCTGCATAGCGTGGGGGTTAGCGCGCGCTAAAATGCTAGCGCACCTTAGTAAAAGGAATCCTAAATTTCATACGAATCAGCCAAATTCTGTGGAAGATCCAACAAAAAACATTTTGGTGTGTTTTTTGGGGTTCACAGTGTATGTATGTTATGTATGTACTTTTACAGTTTTTCCAAAATTGTGCAAGAATCAGGGCTAACAATATGCTTTTATATGAGAAACTCAACAAACCAGAGGTATGCAGTTTTCTTTTCATTTCTCCCTAACATTTTGTAGGCCCACATCCAAAGGTATAATTTTGAAGTATTCTTTCAGATTTCCTTACAATTTCCTCCTCGTTCTATAACAGGCACCTAAATGTAAGCCAAACGGAAAAATAGCCTATTCTATTTGAGAGGTGTTCAATCAGTTCATGGAAACTTTTTGACATAAGGTGTATGGGGACAGACTTAAAGATCTCAATTTGTATACTTTGGATGAAAGGCGGGAGAGGGGAGACAGGATAGATACGTTTAAATACCTATGTAATGTAAATGCGCATGATCGAGTCTCTTTCATTTGAAAGGAAACTTTGCAATGAGAGGGCATAGGATGAAGTTAAGAGGAGATAGGCTTTGGAGTAATCTAAGAAGATACTTTTTTACAGAAAGGCTGGTAGATGCATGGAACAGTCTCCCAGAAGAGGTGGTGGAGACAGAGACTGTGTCTGAATTCAAAAGGGCCTGGGATAGGAACGTGAGAACTCTCAGAGAGAGAAAGAGATAATGGTTACTCTGGATGGGCAGACTAGATGGGCCATTTGGTCTTTATCTGCCATCATGTTTCTATGAACTTAACTTGTGAGATAGAGATTAAATCTTCCGCTCATGGGTCCTGACATGTTTCGCCAACTGCTGCTTCAGAGAAACCTGTTAATCTTATAGAAGACTGCTCATGCTGTCTCTGAAAGAGATTAAAATGAAGACTGAAACCAAGACACAGTTTCTCGCATGATTCATATCTTCATTCACAGCACTAGGTAGAAAACTATACTAAGGTACCAAATCTTTAGGTTCCTCCCTTCTTATGTGTTCCAATTGAACACGTTGAATTGATGAACTGATTGGATGATAAAAACTACTACTTTTTAAAGGTCCATAGCAGTGTCTTCCGTTCTCTATATCTAGTATAGATTCAGCAAAAACTACTTTGACCGACAGATCTCCACTGCAGTGCAATTGATTTCAACCACGACTGGAGATACAGCCCCTCAATATAAAACAGCCCCGCCACTCCACTTCCCGGTTCAACCCCAACAGAGCCACTGTTTCCCAGTGGTATATCCATTCTTGCTCCTTTTGCCACAATGGTCTCCTTGGTCATACTCCTAAAATGGGCCACCATTTACTGATTCTAGCCCCATATGCACACTTAATTTTATTAAATACTAGCACTTACATAGGTGGGTGTACACCTACACTTGAAAGTGCAAGCAGAACACTCTGCTGTATTCCATAAAGTACGTGGACAAATGCCTTAGCGTGTAAATAAAAGGGGAGTGTTAACTGGGAGGATCATGGGCAAAGCATATGCATAGCTCCTACTTATGAATGCAATGTACAGAATAATGTATGCCAAAGTGCCACATAGACCTGGCATAGGTGGGTCTGCCTAAATGTTGGCACATTGATACTGATGTGCTAGAATTCAACGGTGACATCTTGGTGTACCTAAATTATGGCATGGAGTTATAGACATGCTGTCTTTATCTACAGAATCACTTAAGCTGGTCAAAATATATTTATTTGCAGTCTGTTATATCTAAACCAACAAGAAGCTACAGACCCCCCCCCAAAATCATTCTTATGTTTCTAATAAATGAAGTGACACTGTTTTTTTTCTCATCTTCTCATAGTTCTTTTTCGATCAGTCAGGCGCCAACATTTCTAGAGCCATCAAACTTGGCACTCTAACTACAAAGTTTATAGAGTTTCTTTGCCACTGGGCTTCCTCATCGGCTCATGAGTTTATCTTAAATAAAATTTTAAGTGCTTTATTTATAAGTTTAACTTATATATTTAAATATTTTCAACATATCTGAACAGCACGGCATAATGAAAAACTTTAACAGCCATCTGCAGTATTCAAATTGCATCGCCGCCGTCTTTATCTATAGCACAGAATTAGGAATTATGAACAATCCATTGGACCTACTTTATTAATAGTTATTCTCATAGATGCAGAATGGGCATAAGTCTTTAAAACTCCATGGAGTGGAAGGCCTCCTTCCTTTTCTCCAGAGAGCTCTTCTTTGGAACTTTTCACTGTCACTTTTGTCCAGAGGAAATATGCAAAATAGAAATATGTCAGAATTTGGACTTTATCTCACTGACTCACACAGCTCTACTTTCAAAGCCACTGGGGGCACATTCACTCATGCTGTGCTTTGCTGTCATTGTACATGTCTCTCTTGAGAGAGCAGCCGACTGCAAAGTGGCATGAGAAGTAATGATGCCATTGACAGAGCTTTGTCCAAGGCCTAACCACATAATTAGTCTAGCCTGCTTCTTCAACTCCTCTGGAATCAATATTCAATGATAGCTGTCACATCTGGAATTCTTCCTCAGATGGACTTTAGCTAGAATAAAAATCACATATTAAGTACTATCCTCGCATAGAAACATATCCTCAAACATGAATTTTGACATACATACTCATCTTTAAATGCTACCCATTCATCAGGGCTTAGCTGCTTTATGAAGTACATATAGCAGTACAGCCAAATTTTTCACTATTTTCTTCAAACAGGAAGATTCTGGAATCCCCGCTCTTGGTATGACCTTGCTTTGCAGTGTGAGTTAAGGGAGGAAGGGTCTTTCAATGGTCAGGAAATGTTTCCTCCTGTGTTTTGGATAGGACCCTGTCTCTAGTGGCTAAGAGTCTTCTTCCTCTTCCTCTTCCTTTTGAGGAGACTATATGAAAGGAGAGGGGTCGCAGGATCTCAAGAGAGGACTCATCAGCCTACACTAGGGAGTGACCTCCCTGATGACTGGATAGATCATACAAATGGGAGTATAGTTACCATTAAGTCTGCTATGCTTAACAAAGGAGATGGAGACAGCTGGATAGTACACAGGAGGTCTGGGCTGGAAGTCAGAAAGAAAGAAGCATAAAAACAAACCAGTGATACAAACAAAGGACCAAATCAGGAGAAACCTGGTACAATCAGGATAGCAAGACAAGGCACCAGTATGGCAAAAAAAACCTGGTCCTTTGTCTATACCACCCATTCTGGGTTGGAAGGCCAGCACAGAATACTTTTGAGGGCAGACCAAACAGAGGGTTCAAATCCCACAAGAGTCAGGTTGCATCATTGTTCTCTGTTCCCTCAGGAAAGTGAGTGGAGGGATCAATCTCTCAGGTGCATCCTGAACACAGTAACAAGGGAGTTTAACTTTTTTTTTACTGAAAGGAATTACTATTTTTATCACTTTCCTGAGGGAACATTTGATACTGTCAGTATTTAAGTATTGATCCATAGACTGTGAATTGAAGACTGCAGGTGCTTAGCTTGGGATCCTATAGAGCAGTGGTCTTCATTAATGTTTAAGCTATGGTCACTTTGGATTCTAATAAGCTGAAGGAGAGCCACTAAATATTTTCCCATTTTGGGGGGGGGGGGAAACTTGACACTGCTGACATCCAATGCTACAGCTCGCCTTCAGAACTGAAGGAAATAACTCAGAGCCTAAATATGAGGAATAACTGTCTTGATATTTACCCCCTACTATCCTCAAAAAACATTTCTCCATCTTTGGCCCATTTCTACATGATATGATTATCAAAAGCATCTCCACTAGAATATGCCACCTTCATGGAAAGCTGCGATTGTGTTTCCAAAGCTTAAACAAACAAAAATATCTAAAAACCAAATCACCAATTACCGTCCTATCGCTAACTTATCTTTTCTAGTTAAAGTAGTTGAAAAACTGGTCTTTAATCAATTATCCAATTTTACTGAAAAAAAACAATGCCCTTCATCCATATCAAAATGGATTTCGAAAAAAATTATTCAACAGAACTCTCATTGGTCTGACAACATCAATTCATTACTTTAAAGACCATCGTAAATCTTCCATTCGGATATCCTTAGACCTCACATCTGCTTTTGGCACCATTGATCATTCTCTATTCTTTAAAAGGCTGGAATCTATCAACATCTCTGGTATAGTTTTATAATGGTTCTCTTCCTACTTCCAAGACCAAAATTATAAAGTCAGTTTTAATAACTCAACATCCTCTAGTATCTTTCAAAGTTATGGAGTACCCCAGGGCTCAATTCTCTCGCCACTCCTCTTTAACATTTTCTTGACTTCTTTACTTACTCTAGCCCAATCTATAGGTTTCACAGTATTTACATATGCCGACGACATCCAGCTGCTTCACCCCCTAAACCCTACATCAACAGATGAAATAACTGACATCAATTGCAAACTCAATAAAATCAGCTCCTGGCTCCAATACAACAAACTTACATTAAACATCTCTAAAACTACTGGATTACTTTTCTCAGTCTCAACAGACGGAGATCTATGTCTACCCATTCCTATTGATTCCTCCCCAATTCAAATTGACAGCAAAGTTAAACTTCATGGGGTTATCCTTGATAAGGATCTTACCTTCCATCAACAAATTAGTTCAGTAGTTAAGGCTCATTCGTTCAATCTCTTCTTTTCTTAATCCCCACCTCTATAAACATCTTGATAGATTACTGCAATGCCCTATATCAGGCATAACCCAGAAATAAATCCGTCGTTTACAACTAATGCAAAATACTGCAGTTAAATTGATCTATCATGCCAAAAAATATGACCATGTTACTCCTCTCCTCTGTAAAGCACACTGGTTACCCATCTCTCACCGTTTAACCTATAAAATACTCCTCCTCACTTTCAAAACAAAAAACTCCAACCAACCAGCATTTATTGATAAACTTCTGATACCATATTCATCCTCCGGGGCTCTCTGATCTAACAACAAAAACTTACTCTCTATTCTATTGATAAGAGAATTCTTCTACGACACCACTCACAAATTTATTTTTTTAGTCACTATGGAATAACCTTCCATTGGATCTTTGATTAGAGAATTCCCTTGAAAAATTTAAAGTTAAACTTAAGACATTTCTTTTCAAAGATGCCTTTGCTCTATATTCCCAGCTCTCATATATAACTTACTTACTATTCCTGAAGTCCCTTGGAAAACCAAAATGCTGAGTTCACTTGGATAACCAAACACATCTTTTGAAACAAGCCCTAGCCTAATATATTTCCGTTCTCCATTTTCCTCCCCTTTCTTTTATTTCTATGAATTTATATACTTACCTTCCCCTATTCTTCTTTCGTTTCACGTACATCTGTATGAACCTGCCCCATATCTTTAACTTTTGATACTATATATATATATTTTAATCACATTTTATTGTACACCATTTAGATACTTGTTTGATAAATGGTATATCAAAAATAAAGAAACTGAAAAAAAACTGAATTGAAACAGACTTCATTGGGGAGTATTCTCAAGATTGTGACCATTTCCAAATGCATTTTCTTGTCTATTGAGAAGTGCCTTGTCCTTCAAGCGTGTGCTCTTGCCTCCATCTACTTTCCTCTTTCTGTCCTGAGGTTAGGTAGAGAGGCAGAGTAGCAGAAAAAATGCAACCAGAAAGGCAATGAGGGCCACCAAAAAGGTCTCCAGGGCCACCATTGGCCACCAGCATTGAAGAACACTGCTATAGAGCAAGAGCAGAGGCAAATCTTCAACAGGGGAATGTTAAAAAGAAATAAAGGCAGTATGAACAAGCTTGGATTTTCAAACTGAACACTTAGAGCCTGATTCTCTATAGGCCACCAATCTCGGTGGCCACATTGGGTCAATCACACATCGGCATCCTATGGAGAATTGCATCAAATTTTCTTACAGATGCCTTAAATGTAAGCCAGCATTTTAGAGGCCTACTTTTAAGGTGTCTTTCTCATGCCTACAGAGACATGCAGGGATGCTTACCAATGCCCAACGCCACTTCTGGGGGAAACCATGCCTATGCCACGTCTTGAGCATCTGTAAGCTTCTCTATGCATCTCCATAGGCGTGTGACATATGTCTACAATGTAGGCGTCCTTCACCTTTTTTTTTTAAGTGCATCCCAATTGGCTGTGAGATGGCGGTAGGACGCCTACCACCACCCACCATTGGGACGTGTGTTTGCAGAATTGGGCCCTTATTAAACAGAATGCAGTTTTTTTAAAGTCAAGGTGAGAAGATCTGGATGTTTGTGGAAACGTAATGTGGACATTGGCTGTGAAGATATCGGCATTCTGGATTTCTAAATGCCTCCTAAGTGCCATTACTTTATGAATTTTAAATGTGAACCCCTCTTGCAACAATTGTGAAACAAGGAGCCCTTTGTCAGGTTGTACGAGAATAAATACAAAAGTAAAGGCAAAATACATTTAACAGCTTTAATAGAAGTAACTGTGAGCAATTGAACATAGTCCCTTTTCAAGATGACACATTTGTTGTATCATTCAACTAGCTTCTGCATTCCTGCAGAGAGGTTTTTCGGCTGCCCCCGAGAGAAGAGCAGAGAAGTGCATGGGGAGTCGGAGGAGGAGTGAAGGGGAGCGGAGAAGGCAGGAGAAGTGCACGGGGAGTTGGAGGAGGAGTAAAGGGGAACCGAGAAGGAAGGAGAAGCAATCAGAGAGGCGGTGAAAGGCAGCAGATAGAGGAGCACTGCCACCGGAGTACGTACAGACAGAGGCAGACGGGACACGGAGAGGGGAAGAGGCGGGTGGTAACTCCGCCCACCCCCGACGTCACAGCCGATCTCCCCCATAAAAGGGGATGAGCCATCGGAGGCCAGCCAAAGGGGGTCTCTTAGTGCAAGCACGTGGTGAAGCAGAGAGCGGATCGGAGGAACAGTGAGTGGAGAGAGTGTGCTTGTTTCCAATTGCAGGGTCGGAGAAGGCTGACACAGTGGTGAGGGCAGGAGGACTAATAGCACAAGCAGAGAGAGGAGCGGAGAAGTGCACGGGGAGTCGGAGGAGGAGTGAAGGGGAGCGGAGAAGGCAGGAGAAGTGCACGGGGAGTTGGATGTGCTGAGACTTGAGTCGGTCCAGCGAATGGCCACCCGGATGGTCTCGGGACTCAAGGATCTCCCATATGAGGAACGGCTGAAAAAATTGAAGCTATACTCACTCGAGGAACGCAGAGAGAGGGGAGACATGATTTAGACGTTCAAGTATCTCACGGGCCGTATCGAGGTGGAAGAGGATATCTTCTTCTTCAAAGGCCCCATGGCAACAAGAGGGCATCTGTGGAAAATCAGGGGCGGGAAACTACACGGTGACACCAGGAAATACTTCTTCACCGAAAGGGTGGTTGATCGCTGAAATAATCTTCCACTGCAGGTGGTCGAGGCCAGCAGCGTGCCTGATTTTAAGACAAAATGGGATCGTCACGTGGGATCTCTTCACAGAGAAAGGTAGGGGAGGGTTATTGGGGTGGGCAGACTTGATGGGCCGTGGCCCTTATCTGCCGTCTATTTCTATGTTTCTATGAAGCCAGGTGAGCACAGATTCCTTTACTTCATCATCTGAAGTGAATCTGTGATCATCTCATTTAGTGGACCAAAGATGTGATAATCGCTAGGCGCCAGAGCCAGGCTATAAGGAGGATGTGGAAGATGTTTGAACTCAAACTGTTGTACTGTCTCTTCTCTTTTTGATGCTGTATGAGGACATGCATTCTCAATGATGCAGCAAGACTGTTTTGGGCAACATTCTTCTTCCTTTGCTGTGAATTGCAGGTTTAAATTCATTTTGTGGCAATGTAGTTATTTTCACTGTTCGCTATTTGCCTGAGCACGTGGAAATGCATCAGAATAGGCCTCTTCATGTCCCCAAAGAAGGTTAACGTGATTTTCTTGGAGAAGGGCTGACGTTTGAATTTCATCTCCACTGGAGAAAATGGATGTCTCCACTCTATGCTTTGTCTTTTGCTCTCCGGGTTGTAGTAACATAGTAGATGACGGCAGATAAAGGCCCGAATGATCCATCCAGTGTGCCCAACCTGATTCAATCTAAAAATTTGTTGTTGGTTTTTTTTTTTCTTAGCTATTTCTGGGCAAGAATCCAAGGCTCTGCCCGGTACTGTTCTTAGGTTCCAACTACTGAAGTCTCTGTCAAAGCTCACTGCAGCCCATCTATACCATCCCAGCCATAGAAGCCCTCCTCAGCCCATCCTCAACCAAATGGCCATATACAGACACAGACCGTGCAAGTCTGCCCAGTACTGGCCTTAGTTCTTTAATATTTACTATTATTTTCTGATTCTAGATCCTCTGTGTTCATCCCACGCTTTTTTGAACTCCTTCACCGTTTTCGTCTCCACCACCTCTCTCAGGAGCGCATTCCAGGCATCCACTACCCTCGCCGTAAAGAAGAATTTCCTTATATTGCTCTTGAGTGATGCACCTATGTCTCGTCACTGGTGACAGTTCTCTCTAGAATACTCTAATCTTCTTCATACCGTCTCAGGAATTAGATTGCAACCTCCATACACTGTTGCTTGTGCAGATCAGTAAGCATCAGGTCCTTGAAGACACTGCATTTGGCTATGGGCAGCTAGTGAGCTGACACTAGAGCCTGGGAGACATTGTTGTGGGTATGGAGGTTTTTTAAGAAGCCTGATGGCTGTGTTTTGAACATGTTGGAGATGTTGTATGTTGAATCAGGTTGAGCAGACTGGATGGACCATTCGGGTCTTTATCTGCCGTGATCTACTATGTTACTATGTTACTTTGCCTTGAGACCATTGAATAGCGCATTGCAGTAATCCATGTGGGAAAGTACTAAAGCATAGAGTAGATGGGGGAAGTTGGACTCTGAAAAGTAGTTCCTTATTTTTTGGAATTATTGTAGGTAGTAAAATGAGGAAGATACCACCTGAGAGATATGGTCAGAAAGCGATAGGTTGCTGTCAAGGAGTATTCCTAGGCTGCGCGCTTGGTCTTTTGAAGTTATAGTAGTCGAGTCCCAGCACAGCAAGGGATGGGTCCGGTCCCAGCATTTTTTGCAGATCCAAAAGGGTTCCGTTTTGGAGGAGTTTCGTTGTAATTTGTTGACAGACATCGAGTTTTTTATTGAGACACCATTATCTGTCAGTCTTCTCTAATCAAGGCATCCACCCTGTCAATGTGCTCTTGTGTGCATGATGTTGATGGTCAACCAGAACGACCTTCATCCATTACACCTGTTTGTTCTGCTTTAAATCTTTTTACCCACTCTAAACCTTTCATTGAGACATGGTGCTATATCCATACTGAGTCAATATCAGATGGTGAATTTCCACAGGTTTCACTCCCTCTGCCCAAAGAAAGTGCACTACTGCACGTTGTTCTTCAGTGGTGCAATCTTGCAATGGTATGTCCATATTTCTGACAATCTCGGCTGCCATATGACTAAAGGCCGAGCATTGCATTCTGCATGGACAAACTATCCAACAGGCAATGTACGAGTACATATGTTGCATTTCACTAATTCTGTTCTGGTTATCACATAATTTAACAGTTTGACTTTAATTTTTTGATTCGCCCTCATATCTGGCATATCAGGAGGAAGATAAAGTATAATATTAGAAGACTTAACGATAAGTGTTCTTTTGTCATTTTATATATATATGGTCAGATCTTTTGAAAGTTCCTGGTGACTGCCTATTTATTTGGATTTGTGGTTATTTATTCAGATTTGTGGTGATTGTGAATACCAGTTTTTGGCTAGCAGAGGAGACAGATAATATCAAAAGAGATGAAAGAAGGGAGACGTGTCATAACACCAGATTTTCTTTGCAGCTTATCTCTAAAACTCACTATAAATTTCCATATTGAACTGTTATCTCTAAGAAGAGGCTTGTATCTTAAGTCACCAGCAAATATCTTAATTGCCTTACACTAAGGACTCTTGTTCCTCAGCATGCATAAAGAAAATTAAATCTCTATAAAATAAACTTAAAGGAAAGAACATAATAAAAAGTCAAATGTGCATGACAACCAAATGATTTTTTTCCCTGGTTGCATAGCATTTTCTGGTATTAATTAGATTCTGCATGTTGCAGCAAGAGGCCCATTTAAAGTGATTATAGAATGAAAAGAAGAACTGAGTCAATTGTATGTTTTCACTGCATTACCCACCAGACCCTAGAAGTTCACCAATTAATACTGCAAAGGATTGTAAGGGGCGGAAGTGATGCCTAATGGTGCTCATCAGTGACAGCCTGCTGAGTGAGCTTGCAGCATTCAGGCTTAAACTTCTTTTCTGGATTTGCTGTCCATAAACTCCTACGCAAGATGTCTAGTGAGCTAGCAGGCAACACTTTTATCAGGGTTGAGTACCAGGTGGTGAGCATATAACCATTGAGCAGTTGATTCTAGGCAAGGCTGCAAAGAACAAATATCTTGGGATAAAACATCAGTATGATGAATGAGAATATCATCTGCATATATATGAAATGACATATTGAACACTGGGGACGACTTTTATATGACTTTTTATATGAAACAACTTGTTTAAAAGTTAGCTCACTATGAGCAATACATTCCTGAAGGTCATTTGAGTGCATTCCAACACATTTCTAATGATCTTCTGGAAACACAAAAGTAAATGGCACGTTCCATCTTCGATGTCACTTCACGTACCTCAGCAGTTTCTATCGCTATGAAAAGACAGGCATGTCTGCGAGTATCCGTTCTAGATTGTAATCATCCAATAAGGACTCTGGGGATAATATTCTTTCATGGTGGTAAATGCCAGCTGTGACATTTAAATTAACATATGAGTCAAAATGTTGTGTGATCGTGGCACCGAGGTACCAAACCCAGCATGCACCCAAAAAGAGGGAGAAAAAGACTCAAACTAATGTAGCAGTATAGAACCAAAAGGTACAAATCAAAACTGTTTTAAATACCGTATTTGCCGGCGTATAAGACGACTTTTTAGTACCTTAAAATCCTCCCCAAAGTCGGGGGTCGTCTTATACGCCGGGTACAGTTTACATGCCCTTACTTGCGGGGCTGGATGTACTCAGTCGCGCGGCTCTTCTTCTCCCTACCTTCTCTGCTTGCAGCACAGAGCCGAACGGAAGTCTTCCCGACGTCAGCGCTGACGTCGGAGGGGAGGGAGGGCTTAAACAAAGCTTAAACAAAGCCCTCCCTCCCTCCGACGTCAGCGCTGACGTCGGGAAGACTTCCGTTCGGCTCTGTGCTGCAGGCATGGCAGGTAAGGAGGAGAGTAGCCTCGCGGTACCAAGAGAGAGGGGCGGCCGCCCCGCCCCGGTTGCAGCACAGCCGGCCAGGTCCCCTTACTTTTGTGGCACTTCCCCGACCGACCGATAACAGCCCGGGTCCGACAATCCTCCCTGCCCTGTAGCCGCGAATCTAAATTACCTTCTTACAGCAGCTGTAAGAAGGTAATTTAGATTCGCGGTTAAGGGCAGGGAAGTTTGTCGGACCCGGGCTGTTGTCGGTCGGTCGGGGAAGTGCCACAAAAGTAAGGGGACCTGGCTGGCTGTGCTGCACCCGGAGCGGTAGAGAAGGAGGGGGGGAGAAGGACGCTGAAATACCATGGTGAAGACAGGAGGGGGGGGGGGAAGGACTCTGAAAGCACTTGAAGACAGAGGAGGGAGAAGAACGCTGAAAGCACATGGGGGAATACAAAGGGGTGGAGAAGGAAGAAGGGGTCGTCTTATACGGCGAGTATAACACAAAACTCTATTTTTTAACTAAAAGTTGGGGGGTCGTCTTATACGCCCAGTCGTCCTATACGCCGGCAAATACGGTACTTTCACTGGCAAAAAAAACTCCCTCACAGAATAGCTCAGGTTTAGAAAAGGACAAAGTCACCCGGAGGCACGTTCAATGACTTAGCTGACAAAAGATGACTTGAGCTCCAACGCTGTCATGTCTTCTCCAATCTTCCCAACAAGCGACCTTGTTTCACCAATGTTTGGCTCATCAGGGGAACAAACAATACAGCCTTGAAAAGTGCAGCCATGCTGAGACCAGCCCCAGAACAAAGGAAACAGACAAGAGCACTTAAAGTCCTTCCTCTAACACAGACCTCACTTCCGGTCCAAATCAACCAATCAACACTCAGCTTGGCTCTTCTCAAACACAGCTGATTAAAGAAAATCAAAACATCAAAAAATAAAAAGCAGCAATATAAAAGATTTCCACCTTAAAAAAATGCTTGTCTGATTAAGACCCAATGGTCACACTGTTTGTAAAGAAAATATCAAACGTTGTTCAGTTTGGTAAAGTTTTTTCTTCATATCTCCCCTGCACAACAAAGGAACCAAGGAATCTATCACTGCACATTTGAAATCTTCAAATCTGTGCTTAACTTGCTTGCAATGCTTTGTTAAGACATCCACTACATTTTGATGAGAAATATTGTGCTTGTGTTCCGAAAGCCGAGTTTTAAAGGCTCTAGAGGTGTGGCCAAT
This sequence comes from Geotrypetes seraphini, assembly GCF_902459505.1. Lineage (NCBI taxonomy): Eukaryota > Metazoa > Chordata > Amphibia > Gymnophiona > Dermophiidae > Geotrypetes > Geotrypetes seraphini. The sequence continues at coordinate 198,495,641 of NC_047087.1, forward strand.
TTAACATAGCTGACAAGGGCATATCAAAACATACACTACCCATCCAGAGGCACATGTGGTGGATCTCTTCCATGTAACTTTCCTTCGGTAAGGAATTTCAATCATCATCCCTTCCAACATGACATCACACATCATGCACTGATTGCATTTATAGTGACCTGCAGGCACCCTGTATTGATCAGTCCATATATCAGCTTTGCACAATTTATCATTCAGGTTCCAGTAAGCCACCATGCAAGGTACATCTTTCAATTTGTGGTGCATTTGTAAAATTGGCCAATATTTCTTAACACTCTGGTTAATAACTGAGGACATCTGAGAAAAACGAAGCACACAAACCACAGACTGTTCCTGCTCCTGTTGTCTCATATATGTCAACAACTGTTCCCTGGGGTTACAGCGAGCGCTTTTCTCCGCTTTCTTCACAATTCTTCAGGGATAACCCTGCTCCATGAACCTGCGTGTCAATAGTTTTGCTTGCATGTTATACTCTTGAACAGTGTCACAAATTCTTCTGTAACAAAGAAACTGAGACACAGGAAGGCTATTTTTCAAAGCCCCCGGGTGCATGCTGGAATAATGGAGCAAAGAATTACGGTCTGGTTTTTTTGTGAAAACTGTAGTGCAAAAACCTTGATCTGACCAAATGATTTTCACATCCTAGAAATGCAATTCAGTAGCATGGTAAGTAATGTCAAATTTAATTGAAAAATGGCAGGTGTTCAAAAAGTTCACAAAGTCCAAAAGGCTGTGTTCAGTGTCATCCCAAATGAAGAAAACTCTATAAACCTGCACCACTGTTTCGCATTTTTAAATCCTGGGGCAGTATATATCCATTTCTGTTCAAAGTTAGCCATGAATAGATTGGCTTTGGAGGGCGCAAATGCAGCCCCCATAGCCACTCCTCCTCATTGCCGGTAAAATTTACCATAAAAAATAAAGTAATTATGTATGGAATTGATTATGGTAAAATAAGTTTAAGAATGCCTTTTTTTTTTTCTTTTTGTTATTATGACAAATGTAAATGATTGAAAAGTATAAAAAAAAGTAATTCCATTCCATGGCAATCTCTGTTAATTCAAGCAAAAACGAAGTAGGTACCAGCATAGGATGTTCCCTGGATTCCAAATACTCCTGTAACACCTCCAAGGCTTCATCCTGCGGGATGCAAATATACAGTGATTTGACTTCTAAGGACACTAAAAAGCCTGTGGGCCCCTTGGCAGTACATGTAGATAACATCCGCAAAAAATGTGTAATGTCCTGCAGATAAGAAGGAATGGAGTGAAGTAAGGGTTTGAGGAAGGTGTCCAGGTACTTACACATTCTTTCCATGCATTTTCAGTGCCGTTATGCATAGAATTAGCAGTACTGTAAATATATATTCGCTGTTGATCGCTGCCACCATTACCTGTCTAGTTTACATCTACTATTCGGACTAAGGGTGCCTTAAACTTGCCTGTTTTTCTAAAGTTAAGTGCTATTATCACTGGTTTGCAATTCCTCTTAATCAATAAGTGGACCCAATCCCTGTGTCTTGCCTACATCCCACTAAATATAAAGAGCGTCAAGGTTCCCACGCAAATACAAATCCCACTTTTGCTTGTTGCCTACATCCCAGCCAGGATCCACAACACTAGAAATACCATGCAACACAGACATTAGATTTTTCTTCTGTGAAAAATACATACTTTTTTTTTTGAGCAGGGCCGGATTTAAATTGTAAGGGTAAGGGATTGGGACTTGTATCCTGCCTTTTTGAAGTTATACAATCACACTCAAAGCAGTTTACATACAAGTACTTCAAGCATCTTCCCTATTTCCTACAGGTACTTCAAGCATTTTCCCATTTGTCCTATTTAAAGTTGAAAGTATCACTTACTTTGGCTTTTCATGACCTGGTAGCGAGTCCTCGGACCAACACCGGATAGGAGCTTTCAACGCGCTTTAAGGCTTAACTTATTTTGAATTGAATGGTTCAATGAGTTTATGCCACTAGATCATTCGGACCCCTGAGGAAGGAATGTTTTCTGAAACATGGATCATGTTGGGTCCTGTGGACTCATACTTGAGAACCATTTTTTATCTTTTATCCAGCATTGAATGCTACACTGAACCCCTTTTTTTAAAATAAAGATTATTTGTTCATACAATGTACATCGTCTTCTGCAGTTTTTCCTTTGTTTTTGTTTTCTGACTTTGATCTGCAGTTTTTTTGGATATTGTTCTTTCGTTTTTTGTTCTGACAGCTGAATAGACACTCTGGCAGTTTGTTTTGAATCTGATTCTTGCTGCTGTTATCAGTTTCCTATCTATAAATTGAAGTTATTTTCTGATTTTTTTTATTTCATTTAGGCCCCCTTTTATCAAGCCTCATTAGGGTTTTTTAAAATCACTGGCCGCTACTGTAAAAGCTCCGACGCTCAGAGGAATTCTATGAGTGTCGGAGCTTTTACTGCAGTGGCCAGTGATAAAACCCCCAAATGTGGCTTGATAAAATGGAGCCTTAGATTGCAAACTACTTTGAATTTTCTAGTGAAAGGCGGTATATCAAGTCCTATTAAACATAAGCATAAACTGTGAGTGCTCACAGACCAGTGGTCTCAAACATGCGGCCTGGGGGCCACATGCGGCCCGCCAGGTACTATTTTGAGGCCCTTGGTATGTGTATCATAATCACAAAAATAAAATAAAAGTTTTTTGATCATATGTCTCTTTAACTATAAATTACAATATTATTATTAAGACTTAGCCAAAAGGAAAGATTTATAAACTATAAAGAGTTTTACCTCATGCAAAATTGTTATTTCTTTAATAAGACAGTAACTATTTTTTCTGAGGCCCTCCAAGTACCTACAAATCAAAAATGTGGCCCTGCAAAGGGTTGGAGTTTGAGACCACTGTCATAGACAATGGGGTGGGAGGGGATTGCCTAGAAATCTTGAGAGGAAGGTCCCTCCATCATCCCTGCTTGGGTTCTTCTCTCACTGTCCTCCTTGACCTCCATCATTGCTCCTGAAGAGTGACTGGCTCTGCAGCAGCAAAGTTGTATCTGGCAAGTAACTTCAAAGTGCAGCCTGCCAACTGCCTTCTAGTGTCCTGACCCCTCCTTCTACACAGGCTTCCTATCATCAGGACAAGCTGTGCAAATCAGGATAAGCTGTGCAATGGCCTTCGATGCCTATCAGAATTTGGTGCCTACATTTCCTAAATCTCAATTCACATCTAATTTTGAGGTTTTGAGAAGCGAGGTTGGCTGCCAATGGAACACCCTGAGAGATTTTTCCACTGAGGAATGTGGTTTCCTCCATATTCCTTTGATGCAACAATCATGGCTAGTGATGAGACATGATAAAAATCTAGGGAGACTAAGCATCAAAAGGGAGTCCCAGGAAAGCAATCTGTTCAAGAAGAATAACTGTCTGCACAAGCTGCAGGGGAGTATAATGACAAATCATTCATTCATTCAAAAATATTTTCTGTGCTCAGGAGAATAATATACATGGGTCTGGATTTAAGATTTTTAGTGCCCATAGGCAAGGCTGGAAAGAATGGAGGCGGAGGAGGTTAGACTATCAAAGCATCGCTCTCCTTGAAGCCCACATTCCTAAAGCAGGGGTTCTCAATCCAGTCCTCTGGGCATAGCTAGCTAGTCAGGTTTTCAGGATATCCAGAATGAATATGTGTGAGATAAATTTACATGTGCTGCCTCCACGGTATGCAAATCTATTTCATGCATATTCATTGTGGGTATCCTGAAAATGTGACTGGCTGTCTGGGTGTGCTCCAAGGACTGGGCTGAGTGCTTCTACCCTAAAGCAAAGGGCAGCAAGCCCCTCTTTAGCCTAGGCCTTGTCACCTTCAAAATCTTTTGCCCTAAGTTAGTATCCCTCAAACTGTGTGCTGTGGCACAGTGGTGTGCCACGAGAGATTCCAGAATTTTACTTTATTTTTAAAAATTCCCTTCATAAGTATAGATGACATGAACATCACATATGCAAGAGTCTATCAATGTTACGAACGTCTGCCCTGACAAGCATCATTATTTGGCATGATTGATCCTTGAAAACTAACTGCAAATAATTTTATTTTTATTTTATATGCAATAGTCTCATCTTAACTTGAGCAACAAAGCAATCAAGGCTTTGTTACAGTTTGGATTTTCATATCTTTGTGAACTTGGATTTTCAGTTCAGACACAGAAATTAAATACTGATTTCAAATATTTTTACTGAAATTTTTAAACAAGTGGAACATAACATATAGAACAAACATGGTAGTTGCCTGTGTTCGAGAACATAAATGGACAAATAAGGTTTTAAAATAGTAAACATGTAATAAGAATTCTGTAATCACACATGGCAACTCCAACGGAGTTAGACCTATTGAATGTCACATTCTGGTGGAATACAGTCCTCATGATACACCTATATGAAGTTAAAGCAGCAGAATTCTCCAACAGACAGAATATAGTCAATAAGATTTGGGATCCCATAGTGAATTTTTCTTAAATGCCAATGATATTTCCACCACGATTTTCTTTGAAATTATGCCACACACTTTACTATATTCTGACTTGAAGTCTCCCTGCTACTTACATTACAATGCAAAACACAGAAATTAAATTGAAAAAAAGAGAATGCAGATGGTAGATGATGAAATGCGTGTTTGCTTGTTTTCTATCAAGCCGCGTTTTGAGTTAATTTGTACTCAGAAACAAGCACATACATCGCATTGATTATAGTAGAATAGAATTGCTAGTTTCACCGTTGTTACGATTACCTACATATAGCTCAAAGAACTTTAAATGAAAACTCTCAAATTTTGTGCTTTTGTTGGTTTTGCAATTTTAGTATTTCAATTAAAATGTGCCATGAAAAACATTTGTTCCATTTACCCCCTCCCCTCCCTTTTACAAAACCGTAGTGCAGTTTTTTGCGTTGGCTGTGGCAGTAACAGCTCCGACGCTCCTAGGAATTCTATGAGCATCAGAGCTGTTACCACTGCCGCCAGTGCTAAAAACCGCACTACGGTTTTGTAAAAGGGGGGTGGTTAGTGTGCCACAAAAAGTTTTTGCTCCATTTAATGTGCCAGAGCTAAAAAAAAGTTTGAGAGACACTGCCTTAAGTTATCAGGTCAGAATATGCATTGTGCAACAATATATTAGAATATACTTAGACTACTGCAACTCTCTTTATAACGGCCTCCCACAAAAAGAAATTCGACGCCTACAATTAATACAAAATACAGCAATAAAACTCATTTACAAAATAGGCAAATATGATCATGTTACCCCGCTTCTGAAAGAGGCACATTGGCTACCTATCGTACATCGTATCACCTATAAAATCATCTTGCTTACCTTCAAAATAAAACTCTCACACCAGCCTTTATATCTTGATAAGGTTCTCATTCCTCAATGTTCCTCACGTACTCTGAGGTCAACAGATCAAAAACTCTTACGAATCCCTTCCGTAAAAGATTTCTATTACACCCGGAAAATAAATTTTGCAGTAGTCGCCCCAATGTTGTGGAATGCCCTGCCACAACAACTCCGAGACGAACAACATCTAGATAAATTCAAGATTAACCTGAAGACTTTCTTATTCCGTGACGCTTTCGCCTGTGAGCTACCTTCTTTTTTTTTTTTTCTTTTTTCTTTTTCCCTCTCCTTCTCTTCTCTCTCCTTCACTCTTCTGTTCCTCATTTATTTAACCAACCGCTTTAAAAAAGCGACCCCACCCAATATGTTTTACCCCACTCCCACTTTCTCCTTCTCTTCTCAAAACATGTAACTTTTCCCCTCCTTTCCCTTTTACCCTCACTTTCATGTCTGTTCAGTTATGTTTTTGATGTCCACTCATTATCTTTAAATATTTATGACTTTTTTCTCTTTCTTATAATTTTATTGTTAACCGGCCAGATACCTGTTGATGGTCGGTATATTAAAAAGATAATAAACTTGAAACTTGAATGACATACAAGTCCATTATGGTAAGTATTATTCCCTGTCCCCCGTCCCCCCCTTTTTTTTTTTCTAACTGTTGTGTCTGTGAGTCAGCACTGTATTTGCATTTGAAAGCAAAATGAGCAAGGAACAAAAAGCAAAAATGTTTTGTTTTGTCTTACTAATCATTTCGCATAACAGAAATGTCAGTGCAAGGTAAAGCTGTGATGGGTTGATGGTTCCCCAGCCTGATAATAGACATCGCCGTTTTGCCTAACATATATTGCCTATAAAGAGCCATTTATACTAAAGTGGAAGAAAATTTTCCTGTCAGTGTCTGCTTTTCCAATGGTATTACTTTAATTAGAGCCACCTGGTAGTTAAGATCACAAAAGACGCAGCCCCACTTACATGCAAATCCAATGTCTTAATGTACAACTTCTAATAGTCATAAAATTGCGTTTCTGGATCAGCTTGCACATTGTCGTCGGTGATATGTGCACAAAATCTGCTAAGCTGGAGTCGACATTATGTAATAACTTACCTGCTGTTAAAAAGTAGGACCAGAGCAGCCTGTGGTTGTGCCCTGGCAACACTTAAATGCTAACGGCAGTCAGTTTTATTGCTTAGAAACTATAACAAGTACAGATGGGACATTATTTTTCCCTTTAAACACAGGTTACCTCTGTAAATCTTCCCCACATTTGCATTCCATTTTGTAGTGGGTTCTGCGTAGTGTGTGTGACACTTTATAGGTCACAGATTTTATGTGAATAATCTCTGCAGAGCTGCCAAATGACTCAGTTCAAGGTAGGACATTTTGGTTAGGTAAATGTATTCGGCAAGCTATGGGCTCCTTTTATCAAGCTGCGCTAAACCGCCGGCTGCACTAGCCGCTAACACCTCCCTTGAGCAGGCGGTAGTTTTTAGGCCAGCGCGGGGGTTAACGCGTGATGAAAAGTTGCACGTGTTAACCCCGCTAGCGCAGTGTAGTAAAAAGAGCCCTATGTTATCCTATTTCAGTTTTTGGAAATTAATTAAGGCCACTTTGTTCGATAAGTTTATTACTTAGTGAGTTTTATTATTGAAATTCTATTTTACAAATATTTGTATTTTTTACTGTATTATTGTATTTCGCTGATTGTCCAGCTCTTTTTAGTGTAAACCACCTAGAACTTTTGGTGTATGGTGGTATAAAAGAATAAAGTTATTATTATTATCCATGCCTGAGTTATGGACTTACATCCCAGTCAGTGGCGTAATAATGGGGGAGGGGTTGAGGGGGAGGGGCAGTTTGCCCTGGACGCAATCTTCCTCGGAGCGCAGGCAACCCTCGTCTTTCTCTCTGTCCCTTCCCCTGTACCTTTTTAACTCCGGCGCGAGCAGTCACCACCTTGCTGCCTGCGTCGGCTTTGGCGCTCTCGCCGATGTCCCACGCCTAGGAAGTGACATCAGAGAGAGCGCCGAAGCCGATGCAGGCAGCAAGGTGGTGGCTGCTGGCACCGAAGTTAAAAAGGTACGGGGAAGGATCGCGTGCGGCAAGGGTGGGGGAGGGGCGCCACTGCACCGGGCACTGCTCACCCTCACTACACCACTGATCCCAGTGCATTGTGGAATACATGGTCCATACTGCGGCCTTTTGAAATCAGCACTATGCATTCCATGTACGCCACATACGCAGGCGGCCGGTGCCTCTCCTCCTCCCCGTGTCACAGCACACCTGAAATCTCAGGAGGCACACTAGTGTGCCGCATCACACAGTTTGTGACACACCGATATATAAAATGTACCCCAATTTGTACTCTGCTAATAATTTATTAGATCTCTGTTATATGATTCTTCTACTGTGTTATTTCTTTGTTTATATTTCTGACACTGTATGGGGGGGGGAACTGGAAATTTTTCATTTCATGTCATTCCTCATGTTTTTTTTTAATTTAGGTTTTCATGATCATTCTATCATTATAGATGCAACACTGGATATAACAACCCTTTATATCAATGTCCCGCAGGAAGAAGCTTTACAGATCATACAGGTGCATCTGCAGTCCCTTGAAATCACAGAGAAAAGGATTGAGTTTTTAATATCCATTGCTAAAATTGCTTTGGAAAAGAATTATTTTTTGTTTGATTGGACATTTTTCTTACAAGTGAAAGGTGTGGCAATGGGGACCACTATGGCCCTGACAGTGGCCTGTCTATATGTGAGTGCATTTGAAGAAACCATCTACCTTTTTTAAACATGTATTTTTGTGGAAAAGATTTATTGATGACATACTCATGGTATGGACAGGATCACACGAACTGTTTGATGACTTCTTGAAATGGTTGCTGTCCCTGTCCCATTCCTGTAAGCTCTGCCTTAACCACTCAAGTCTCGAACACTTATGAATTTAAAGTGTTTGAGGCTTGTGCAGATGAGGACAGAGCTTGCAAGAATGGGGCGGGGCAGGAACAGGAAAAAAAACTCACTGGGACGGGATGGGAAAATGGGTCGCTAGTGCTGGTTAAAAAAAAAAAAAAAAAAAAAAAAAAAAAAAAGATCGCTAGTGCTGGTTAGCACTCTTACCATCGGGACAGGCAGTCCCGCAGCTGCCCGACTTCTTCCAGCTGAGAGGGTCCTTTAAAAAGCCAGCCAGCTGCCGAGGGAGCCTGTCGCTAGTGCTGGTTAGCACTCTTACCATCGGGACAGGCAGTCCCGCAGCTGCCCGACTTCTTCCAGCTGAGAGGGTCCTTTAAAAAGCCAGCCAGCTGCCGAGGGAGCCTGTCGCTAGTGCTGGTTAGCACTCTTACCATCGGGACAGGCAGTCCCGCAGCTGCCCGACTTCTTCCAGCTGAGAGGGTCCTTTAAAAAGCCAGCCAGCTGCCGAGGGAGCCTGTCGCTAGTGCTGGTTAGCACTCTTACCATCGGGACAGGCAGTCCCGCAGCTGCCCGACTTCTTCCAGCTGAGAGGGTCCTTTAAAAAGCCAGCCAGCTGCCGAGGGAGCCTGTCGCTAGTGCTGGTTAGCACTCTTACCATCGGGACAGGCAGTCCCGCAGCTGCCCGACTTCTTCCAGCTGAGAGGGTCCTTTAAAAAGCCAGCCAGCTGCCGAGGGAGCCTGTCGCTAGTGCTGGTTAGCACTCTTACCATCGGGACAGGCAGTCCCGCAGCTGCCCGACTTCTTCCAGCTGAGAGGGTCCTTTAAAAAGCCAGCCAGCTGCCGAGGGAGCCTGTCGCTAGTGCTGGTTAGCACTCTTACCATCGGGACAGGCAGTCCCGCAGCTGCCCGACTTCTTCCAGCTGAGAGGGTCCTTTAAAAAGCCAGCCAGCTGCCGAGGGAGCCTGTCGCTAGTGCTGGTTAGCACTCTTACCATCGGGACAGGCAGTCCCGCAGCTGCCCGACTTCTTCCAGCTGAGAGGGTCCTTTTTAAGAATCCTTTAAAAAGCGGTCCAGCCGCGGAACGCGGCCCGCGGTTGCGAGTCCCGGGTCGCGAGCCGAAGGGGCGTGGCTAAAGGGGCTTGCCCCTTTTGAGCCCCTTCGGAGCCTAAGAGGAGCAGGGAGCAGGACTACTGATTCTTCAGCATGGGTAAGAGGAAAGCCAAAGCAATACCATCTGCTGGAACAACAGGCCCGATGGATCGCCATCTTGTGGTTCCTGTCTTACCTCCTGTTGAGGAACAGGTAACTTTTAATATTCAAGCTGTCTCCTTATCTTCTGGGGAACCAACACCACCTCCTCAACCATCTTATTCCCTAAGGCTAGAAGAATCTCCTTCCCCTTTTAAGGAAGGAGTTGGGAGTGGTTTGGAGAACCCTAATGATGTGAGGAAGGAAAGTAGGTCAGTTATGTTGGAATTGTCTGCCCGTTCGAAGTATAAATTAACATCCCCAGCTTTAAAGTTGTAGGCACCGGCTGGCAAGCTTGCAAGGAGGAATTCCTCTTTTGCTAGGTGCCATTTGTTGGAGGGAATGTAAAATATTGTGAGGATCAAGTTGTCTTTGCAATCTTCTTTAGATATTTTACAGGTGAAGATTTCCAGGTCAGTAGTCAGTTTGGAGTCTAATACTTGGAACTTTAAGTAGTATTGGAGAATTATTGCTAAACCACCTCCTCTTTTTGAGGTTCTTGATAAAGAGATAATTTTGTAGTCTGAAGGTAGTAAGTCACCTATGATGATATCCTGATCAGAGATTAACCATGTTTCAGTTAGAACTAGAATATCCAGGTGGGTTTCTTCCAGCCAGTCTTTGACCAATTGTGCCTTGTTCCTGACTGAACGGAGGTTCAGGTAAGCTCCAGATAACTTGTGGTGGACTAGAGGAACCAACGGCTCTGAATATTGTAGGTTTTTTAGGAGACATTGTCTTTTGTGTGTTGGTCTTAAGGGACGGCGGGAAGAGTTAATCACTGTGAGTGGAAAGGGTCCTGTTTCTGTGCAGTCATGAAGATGGCGAGAGGGGCGAAAAGATTTTTCAGATCTGGTGATTCTGTCCCATGTAAAGTGAGTTTGAATTGATTCAAATGCTAAGGCTCTTGATATCAGACTTCTTGTACCTAGTTAACCTGGTTAACCAGAAAATTAAACTATACAAAGCACACTATATGTTTCTCAACATTCATTCCTACCAGAACACCTGGCCTTGGTCACACATGCAGAACACAGATAACCCCTATAGAAATACAGAGTCACAAACTAAAAATACAAATATAAATAAATAAAACCCTAAGATGCAGAGGCGTACCTAGCATATGTGACACCTGGGGCCCATCATTTTTTGGCACCCCCCTCCCCTATCTGTACGAAAAACATGATTTTTAGTAACAAGCCACATGTCACACATGAGTACCTAGGAAAAGGCAGCATCTTACATACTGCAGTGAGCAGTCCAACATCAATACACCCATTGTAAAACTAAACAAGCCATACTAGTACAGATAAATCCTACACCGTCAATCCTAACAGAAAACCATGTCTTTCAAACACACAGAACAAAGAAAACACCTTCGTCTACTATGGAATATGCCATCACAAACTAACCCCTCCCCCTTTTACAAAACTGTAGTGGATTTTAGCCATGGTGGTAACAGTTCTGATGCTCATAGAATTCTGAGCAGCAGAGCTGCTACCACCACAGCTGGCGCTAAAAAATGCTCCACCGTTTTGTAAAAGGGGGGATAAAATAGAAATACATAGACAAAGGTTAAATTGAACCAGCAAGAAGCTGGTCTCTGCATACAATGCAACACCACAGAAACAGTGACACATGTCTCCTAAAGCAATAAATAAATAGAAAATTTTTGTTCTACCTTTGTCTTCTCTGGTTTCTGCTTTCCTCATCTTCTTGTTACTCTCTTCCTTCCATCCACTGTCTCTCTTCTCTCTGCATCTTCCACTTGCTCTGTTACTGTGCCTCTCCCTTTCTCCCTCCTTCCAAATTGGTCTGGCACCCATCTTCTTCCCGCCGCTCCTCCCATAGTCTGGCATCTCCGTCTTCTTCCCTGCCAGCATCTTCTCCCAACTCTCTCTTCCCCATTTCCCTTCAGTGTCTTCTCCCCACTATCTCTTCCCCATTTTCCTGCAGCATCTTTTCCCCACTCTCTGTTCCTCATTTCCCTTCAGCATCTTCTCCCCATTCTCTGTTCCCCATTTCCATTCAGCATCTTCTTCCCACTGTCTTCCCCATGTGCTTTCAGCGTCCTTCTCCCCCCTCTGTTTTACCCTGTTTTCCTCTCCACCCCACCTTTTCTCCCTTTCTCCCTCCCTGCCCCTTACCTTCATGGCGCTTTCTTCCCCCCCCCCAGCCCGGACAACAGGCCCGGTCCGACAAACCTCCCTGTCTGTGGCCGTCGATGTCTAAACTGCCTTCTTACAGCAGCCGGAGCGTTGTAGTTGCATATGGCTGCCGTAAAGGTTGTCTCTGATGCAACTTCCGGTTGCGTCAGAGATGACCTTTACGGCAGAAACATGCAGTTTCAACGCTTTTTGGGCTTGCGAGCTACTTTTAAAATGACCAAGTCAAAATGATCTATCAACAATAAAATTTTTTAAAAAACACAAAGCACACTGTACGCTGAGAAAATGTTAATTATCATTCCTAGTTTGGGGTTTTTTCAAAGAGGTCAAGGCAGATGACTCTATGCACTTGTCACCTCAGTAACAACCATACAAAAATAGACAAATACCCCCCTCTCTTTTTACTAAAGCACAATAGCAGTTTTTAGCGAAGGGAGCTGTGCTGAATGCCCAGGGCTGCTCTCGACGCTCATAGGCTCCCTGCGCTAAAAATCGCTATTGTGGTTTAGTAAAAGGGGGGCCATAGTGCAAAATATAGACAGCAGATATAAATTCAGACACATTTTGATCACTAAATGACAGGGGCATCAACACCTTCTTCCTTCTACTGGCTACGCCTCTCTTTATATAGCCCAGCATCCTTCTGCCAGCAGCCACTGCCTTGTCACACTGTTTTTTCGCACACTATATTAAGATCCCTCAGGGTTTACGAATGAATAGAGTACCAAAGATGTTCACATATGATTCAACTTTTGTCACCCAGTGGAATGCTATTTTAAACAAATGTAGTAGAGATTTAATATTATTGATTATAACCAATAATTATTGAGACATCTAAAGGGGAGATTAAGATTAAATCTGTAATTCAAGATACTGATTTTAAATTAAAGCATCAGGTTTCTTTGGAAGAATATGATAAACAAATCTTGGAATTAAATCAAGAGAGTCAAAGTTTTATATACAATGAGACAGGCCAAAATAAAAAATTCAAACGTGATGAATGTGACTAAGAAGCTAATGCATTATATTCATGGATGACTAAAGTGTGACTAATGAAACACAATAAATCTATTATTTTTGAATAATCATCTAGTGATTTTGAAATTAGTGGAGACAATATAGGTCCTCAGACTGGAGAATGGCAACAACCTATTTTTTTTTTTTTAGTTCAATCCAGTTTTATTAAATTTTGCAAGAAAACATACAGTACGGCCATATAATAAGAAAGCAGCCAAAGAAAGATACAACAAGGCTGTATAACAAGCAGAAGAGTGGTAATACAAAAAACATATAATGATACAGACTGAAATAACTGAAGTGAGAAATAGTGATAATCCAGTAAACACATATCCAGAGAATAATAACATATCATCCAGAGAAATAAAGTATTGGTACATACAATATAAGTGAAGAACAATCAAGGTTCATCCACCAATGGTTCCTCCGAAGGAGGAATGGGAAATTGCAATATCAGAGGACATTCCACGTAAGATAGTATCTGGCAGGAGTACCATCCCGTATTGACAAATGATGTTCATAAGTAGCAATAAGACATACATAGTGCCACCATTGGCATACTGTGGCTTGCGAGGTATTTTTCCAATGTTGCAACACAACCTTAATTGCTACAGAAAGCATTATGTCAAATAATTTGGAGTGTTGAGAGGGAAAATTTAAAGGAACAAAGGCAGAGCGCAATATAATCTGATGAAAGGATAGGGGCGAGTTCAGTAATAACATCCCATACAGCAGTCCAATACTGTGATACACAGGATCAGTCATAAAACATACTTGTATGTTGTAAAATACATGGAAACCTTGTACAAGACCAACAGATTAGAGAATTACCGTAGTCTCTTTACAACACTTACTTTTAAGAGGTGTCCATATTGCCCTGTGCATCAAATAATACATGGACTGCAGAATCACAGCAGAATGTAAAGGTCTTAGTCATTAGCCAAAAGTAGGCCCATTGATGAGCAGAGAGCTGCATACCCAAGTCTTGTTCCCACTGAGATTGAATAGGGAGAGAGGAACAAGAGGGATGAAAGATAAGAAATTTGTAAAGCAGGCTGGCCATATGAGAGACCAGCATGCCCGACTGCAAAATAGAGAGAACAGTTGGCCATTCATCCCTAGGTAAAGAGGAGTAAGAAGACAATGCAGCAAAAACACAAGAGCGAAGTTGAAGATATTGGAAGAAATGGGTATGAGGGAGCCCAAATTTACGTTGAAGCAAATTAAAAGATTGTACACAGAAACCGGCAAAGTCTAAAATATCACCTAGAGTATATATCCCTTTACAAGCCCAAGATTTCCAAAAAAGTGGGAGATGATCAACAGTAAAATAATTATTACTCCATAAAGGCAGTGACCTAGTACTAGCTATGAGATGAGCCACTAGTATATCCAGGTTCTGTAATATCTTACAAGTTGAAGCCAGAATGTGACTGTGAGATGAAAAAGGATGCAGAGCAGCCCCCAATAAACTAACAAGAGAGAAGGGTGCCAGCATCGCAGCCTCGATATGGAGCCAAATGGGCACTTGGGACGGTAAAGAGTCTTGAAACCACCAACAGGCACTATAAAGAAGGATTGTCTGAGAATCAGGAACCCTCTCCCCTCCGGACATCCGATCTCTCTTAAGAGTCCACAGAGAAATCCATGGAGCCTTGTTTTGTCACAAAAAGTTACTGAGGAACGAGTCAACTTTCTTAATATCGGAAGCATTTGGACATGAAATAAAATTTGAGGGGTAGCAATCATCTTTATAGCTTCAAGGCATCCCTACCTTGTGAACCACAAGGGCGTCCATTTATTAGAAAGGTCACAAAGATGAGAAAGGATTCATTTAATGTTCAGTTCTAACATGTCATCCTATGTGTGACAAAACCGAATGGCAAGATATATGATGGTCATAGGGTTCCAAGAAACTCCAAATGGGGCTAGCATTTCTTTAGTACAATAAAGATTCAGGGACTTGACCTCAGTTTTGTCCCAGTTAACAGAATAGCCGGAGAGCTGACCAAAAGATTTGAGTATCTGTAACACCACTGGAACAGTATTAGCAGGATAACTCAAATACATCAAAATATCATCAGCAAAGGCTGATACTTTAACCTCCTGAGACATGAGAAGGAGGGGTTCCAATGCTAAGTTAAAAAGTAATGGGGAAAGAGGACATCCTTGGTGAGTGCCTCTAAACAAAATGAAGTAACATAAGAACATAAGTAGTGCCTCTGCTGGGTCAGACCAGAGGTTCATCGTGCCCAGCAGTCCGCACACATGGTGGCCCATCAGGTCCAGGCCCTTTATAGTAATCCTCTATACCCTTCTATCCCCTTTTCCTTCAGGAAATCATCCAGTCCCTTCTTGAACCTCAATACCGTACTCTGTCCTATCACACCCTCTGGAAGCGCATTCCAGGTGTCCACCACCCTTTGGGTGAAGAAGAAATTCCTAGCATTAGTTCTGAATCTGTCCCCTGTTAATTTTTCCGAATGCCCTCTTGTTCTTGTAGTTTTCGAAAGTTTGAAGAATCTGTCCCTCTCCACTTTCTCTATGCCCTTCATGTCTCTATTATGTCCCCTCTAAGCCTCTGCTTTTCCAGGGAAAAGAGCCCCAGTTTCACTAATCTTTCAGCATATGAAAGGTTTTCCATACCTTTTATCAATCGCATCACTCTTTTCTGAACCTTCTCGAGTAATGCCATATCCTTAAGGTATGACGACCAATATTGGACACAGTACTCCAGATGCGGGCGCACCATTGCCTGATACAACAGCAGGATAACTTCTTTCATTCTGGTTGTAATACTTTTCTTGATAATACCTAGCATTCTATTCACCTTCTTAGAGGCCGCTGCGCACTATGCCGACAGTTTCATTGTCTTGTCCACTATTACCCCCAAGTCCTTCTCTAGGGTACTTTCACCCATTACCAGTCCTCCCATCGTATAGCTGTACTTCGGGTTTCTGTTTCCTACATGCAAGATTTTACATTTCTCTACATTAAACTTCATCTGCCATCTCGTCGCCCACTCTTCTAGTTTGTTCAGGTCCCTTTGTAAATCCTCACAGTCCTCTTTAGGCCCAACTCCACTAAATAGTTTGGTGTCGTCTGCAAATTTTATTACTTCGCACTTCGTCCTTGTTTCTAGATCATTTATAAATACTATTGAACAGCAATGGTCTGAGTACCGACCCCTGTGGAACACCACTCAAGACCATTCTTCAATCCGAGTAGTGGCCCTTCACTCCTACCCTTTGCTTTCTACCCGCCAACCAATTTTTGATCCATCTATGTACGTCTCCTTCAACCCCATGGTTCTTTAGTTTCCGTAGTAGGCATTCATGGGGTACCTTGTCAAAGGCTTTTTGGAAATCTAGGTATACGATGTCTAAGGGGTCCCCTTTGTCCAGTTGTTTGTTAATTCCTTCGAAAAAGTGCAATAAGTTTGTTAGGCACGATCTTCCCTTGCAGAATCCATGTTGGCTTGTTTTTATCAGTTTATTCCTTTCTAGATGCTCATCGATTCTGTCTTTTATCAGCGCTTCTGCCATCTTCCCCGGAACCGAAGTCAAACTCACTGGTCTGTAGTTCCCTGGGTCACCTCTCGATCCTTTTTTAAAGATAGGCGTAACATTAGCTATTTTCCAACAATCCGGGATCATGGCTGTTTTCAGGGATAGATTACAAACCCGCTGTAGTAGTTCCGCTATTTCCTCCTTTAGTTCTTTCAATACCCTAGGGTGGATTCCGTCCAGGCTCAGAGATTTGTCAGTTTTTAATCTATCTATGCACATAAGGAAAAAGAACCCGTTGTTCGAGTATAAAATGGGGGGGAGATTGCTGGAAGACACCGGACTTGAGAGAGACTTGGGTGTGCTAGTGGATCCATCCATGAAACCATCCGCACAGTGTGCAGCAGCCTCGAAGAAAGCCAACAGGATGCTGGGCATCATCAAGAGGGGCATATCAACCAGGACGCGGGAAGTCATCATGCCGCTGTATCGAGCGATGGTGCGCCCACATCTGGAATACTGCGTTCAATATTGGTCGCCGCACCTCAAGAAGGACATGGCAGTTCTTGAGAGAGTCCAAAGGAGGGCAACGAAACTGGTAAGAGGGCTGGAAAACTGCCCATATGCCGAGAGGCTGGATAAACTGGGGCTCTTCTCTCTGGAAAAGAGGAGGCTCAGGGGGGATATGATAGAGACCTTCAAAATACTTAGGGGCATAGAGAGGGTGGACAGGGACAGGTTCTTCAGACTAAAAGGGACGACAGGTACGAGGGGGCACTCAGAGAAACTGAAGGGAGATAGGTTCAAATCAAATGCAAGGAAGTTTTTCTTCACCCAAAGGGTCGTGGACAAATGGAATGTGCTCCCGGAGGAAGTGATCTGGCAGAGTACAGTACAGGGATTCAAACAGGGATTGGACAGATTCCTGAGAGAAAAGGGGATTGTGGGGTACTGAGGGAGGTGCTGGGGTGTTGCATAAGTATAGACAGCTCACCAGGTCGTGCAGGTGCAAGGCCGGAGGGTTAGGACATTGATGGGAAGATAGGACTTCGATGAGAAACCTAGGGGGCAAGGGGGCCCCTTCTGGTGATTAAGGCAGGTCATGACCTATTGGGCCGCCGCGGGGGCAGACTGCTGGGCGGGATGGACCTCTGGTCTGACCCGGCAGAGGCACTGCTTATGTTCTTATCTGCTTATGTACGTCTTCAAGGCTTACCTCTATGGTTGTTAGTTTTTCTGCTTGATCTCCTTTGATGATTTTTTCAGGTTCCGGCATGTTGGATGCGTCCTCTTTTGTAAAACATGACAAAAAGAACATGTTTAGTCTAGCCACTTCTTTTTCCTCCTTCACCACTTCTTTCCTATCTCCGTCAACCAGCGGTCTCACCTCCTCCCTTGCTGGCTGCTTCCCTTTAACATATCTGAAGAACGGTTTGAAATTTCGTGCTTCCCTAGCTAGCCTCTCTTCATATTCTCTTTTTGCTCTTCTAACCACGCGGTGACATTCTTTTTGATGCTTCCTGTGCTCTTTCCAGTTCTCCCTGGTTTTGTGCTTTTTTCATATCCGGAATGAATGTTTCTTGTCTCCTATCGCTTTCTTCACTTCTTTAGTTATCCACGCCGGGTCTTTTGTTCGGCTCTTTTTGCATCCTTTTCTAAATCTGGGGATATAAAGATTTTGCGCTTCGCTCACCATGTCCTTGAATAAAGACCAGGCTTGCTCTACAGTCTGCGATTTCTTTGAGCTGTTCCTAAGTCTCTTCCTTACCATTACTCTCATCGCTTCGTAGTTTCCTTTCTTGAAGTTAAAAGTTGTTGCTGTGGTTCTCTTTCCCTTCGATATTCCTACTTCAATTTTGAACTTGATCATATTGTGATCGCTGTTTCCCAACGGTCCCTCTACTTCCACTTCCTTTGCAGGTCCTCTTAGCCCATTAAGGATTAGATCCAGAGTGGCATTCCTTCTCGTCGGTTCTCTGACAAGCTTCTCCATGAAGCAGACCTGTATAACCTCCAGAAATCCAGTCTCCCTAGCACATTGTGAGTTTCCAAGTAAAAGGATAGAAACCCATCAATGACTACTCTCACCAAGGGATGAAAAAAAAGCACTTTTACCATATTAATAAATGCCTTACTCAACTGAAACCACAGTAAAGTTTCAAAAATATATTTCCATTCAACAAAATCAAAAGCCTTTTCGGCATCTAAGGCCATAGCACGCATTGGTGCCTTGGCCTTGTTAGCGAAATGCTGGATATGGCTGAAAACTCATGTGTTATCTAACGCCATTCTACCTCTAACAAAGTCACTCTGAGAGATGTTAATGAGAGTTGGAATAAGGATAGCTAGGCGATCAGCTAAGTTTTGCAAAAATCTTGCAGTTATAATTTATCAATGAGATGGATCTGTAATTTTTAGTAAACTGAGGATCCCTCTCCAGTTTGGGGAAAATGATAATGGATGCTTCTGTAAATGTTCCTTGACTAGAGTGAGTGGTCAAGAAAAATTCATATAAATGCAAGAGTTTAGGGATTAAGGGTTTCCCCATCACTTTGTAAAATTCTCCCATAAACCCATCATTTCCAGGGGCCTTTCTAGGTTTGAGATTCAAATTTTGAAGAGCCAAGGAATGTAGGGCAAAGGGTTTGATGATAGCTGGGTTTGATGGTAGCTAAGAAAGACTGGATATCCTGCATGGAGGTATGAACCCCTGAAGTATATAAGGTCTTATAGAATTCCTGAAATTGGAATACAATATCAGAGGTCTTGACATACGTGCTAGCACCAACATATATGTCCTGCATTTTCGGAGCCTTAATTTAGCGTTTGAGATATGAAGCTAGTATACATCCTGCTCTATTGCGCTGTTCAAAATAGTTAGCACAAGCTTTATGAAATATGATCCCCTTCAATGGGGAGGGTGGATCCTGTTTCGGCCGTTTTGCACTGTTATTCATAGTGAAAGCCATCTCAATTTTCCTTGTTTTGTGTTGTGGCATGAGAAAGATGCCAAAAGTCCAAAGAGGAACAGGCATTATTGTCAAACAATGGCTATGGGAGACAGAGCTCAATCACCAAGCCTCCATCTTGATTGGGCTCGTTGTGCCCCCGACAGCCTTTTAATCCTACAGGAAATTTGGAGGTCTAAGAGGGGGATCCCATCAGGGAGACCTGTAGGATCAGCAAGGAACCCAGGCTCAGAGGACCAGAACCAGAGCTCTTCAAGATCATTGGTAGTTAAAATAGCTGGAGCTTGGCTCTTGGGAAATCAGGAGAAAATTTTAGAATATGGTTTTGGATTTGTTCCCACGATGAAATTTGATGCTTTCAGAACCCGGATCTTTTTATGTAAATTCTTCTGGAAGATCTAGCTGAGGCTATTTTTGAGTCCTCTTCTACCACAATTGATATATCAATTCTGAAAATTCCATTATCTTGGAATCCTCCTGCATTTATTAATATTTAAGGATTTAATCTTGTTTGAATGATCTTGACTTCGTTCAACATTTGACCAAATGTCCCTTCTAAAAGCTTTGATGGCGTTAAGAGCTAATAAAGAATTAGTAATCTTAAAGCTGATAAAGGGGATGTGCCTACAGTTCAACTAGCATCCTTATATTTGAGATAGAGAATGATGCATTGATAAAGGTTCGTCTCCGTCAGCTCCATCTCTATCCCTGCCCATCCCCACAAGCTCTATCCCTGTTACCACCCCGTCCCCATGAGCTCTGTCCCCAGCAACATCCATACAAGCCTCAAGCATATATGATTTTGTATGCTTGTCTTTTTATTAACATATAAAAGGGAACATTCTTTACAACTTAACTATACAAGCCTATACAAGCATAACCTGTACTTTTAACTTTCCTGATTTTTAAATCCATGAATGAACAACTCATCCATAATCTCTGGATTCAGTCTAGCTCTCCTTTCTTCCACAGTCCTTCCCACAATAGAGAATTTTCTCTCTAAGGATGTGCTGGTAACTGGAATGCACAGGATCCCCTGTGCAACTTTTGCTAGTTTTGGCCAGCTCTGTTGCTTATTTTTCCAAAATGTCAAAACATCAGCATTAGCTGAACATAGATAATTATCCACCTCATTAACAACAGTCTTCTGTAGAGACATTGTTTCATAAAAGTCACTCTGGAAACTAACAGTTGGATTCATTTTCATTCTTTTGGAGGGACCTGGCCCTGGGAGCTGTTCCACAATGATGCTCTCTGGAAATGTGGAGGATCCTGATATGTTGAACTCAAGCCTTCCATTTCGACCTCTTGGTACAATCTCCTCAAAAAATGTGTTTTTATGTTTTCTGGGAAGATAACTGGATCACCTTTCAGAAGTGTGAATGGTCTACTGGGCTCGATGGACCATTAGGCTGACCCAGTAAGGCTATTCTTATATAAAACTGTTCAAAATGCTTCTTATGCCAGCAACAATTGCTGAATCTGTTGTGATAGTCAGATGTTTAAACACTGAGCATGTGTTAGGACATTGCAGAGGTAGGCGTCTAATCAGCAGACAAGACTGTTGTTGCTGCATCAGTGGTGCACAAGATACAAACTGCGTCATTTAATATTGTTTTATTCAAATCCAAAACCATCCTCTGCAACCATACTCAGTAGCCAATTGTTTAGTTTTTTTAATGATTCCAGCATTTTATAGATGCTGTTCCATCTCATTGGAATAGGCTGCTTAAGGCTAGTCTCAAGCTTGTGATGCATCTTGAATGCTTCACAAGCTTCACCGTGCTTCGGTCCCTGAACCAACACAGATTCACATTGTGACCTGTTGATCCTTGAATGCAGCCTTAACAGTAGCTCCATTGTCAGTAATATAGACGTCCTGACGGTATGCCCCAAACTCTTAAGATGTCCTTGAGAGTAGATCTAATATTAGCTGCAGTGTGCTTATCAAGCAGAGTTCTGGTGGCAAGGATTCTTGAGAGAAGATGTAAATTGTCATCTACAAAGTGTGCAGTTACTGTTATGTATGGCATACCAGTTTCATCTTCAGTCCACAGCACAGTTGTAATACCAAATTTAATTTGCTGACGCAACATATCAGACAGTGCTTTTTGTTTTTCAGCAATAGCAGAAATATGTCTAGACACTGTTCTGGAAGAGGGGAGTATCTGATCTTCAGAAAGCTGGCCATATTTTGCAACGCAAGTGAATTCAACTCCTTCAACTGTAGAGAAAGGTCTGATGTTCATGGTGCAAATCTAAGCAACTGCTTAGATTGGTAACATCTGCTTTCACTGCTGTAGGTATGATCATTCTGTATTCATCCTTCTGACTCACTTTATATTAGAAGTTCTTGATATTTCTCATCACAGAATGCTTTTGCCTACAGCTTGCTGTATGTGCTTTCAGTCCACTGGTACTGTCATGGAACCTCCACCTCAATGCAAATCTTGCACATAGCAAAATCACTGCTTTGACCTTCCATGTAGAAGGCAAAAAACACTTCCACACCAGTTCCATCATTTTTAATAAAAGACAATTGCTCACTTTATAATGATGAGATTCTGTACTGTTCATATATCCATGAAAAGATAACATAGAAAAAAATAATAAACAGAATGCTAGGAATGATAAAGAAGGGGATCACGAACAGATCGAAGATTATCATGCTGCTGTACCGGGCCATGGTGCCCCCTCACCTGGAGTACTGCGTCCAGCACTGGTCACCGTACATGAAGGACATGGTACTTCTCGAAAGGGTCCAGAAAAGAGCGACTAAAATGGTTAAGGGACTGGAAGAGTTGCTGTACAGTGAGAGATTGGAGAAACTGGGCCTCTTCTCCCTTGAAAAGAGGAGACAGAGGGGACATGATTGAAACATTCAAGATACTGAAGGGAATAGACTAAATAGATAAATACAGATAAATAGATAAAGACAGATTGTTCACCTTCTCCAAGGTAGGGAGAATGAGAGGGCATTCTCTAAAGCTGAAAGGGGATAGATTCTGTACAAATGTAAGGAAGTTCTTCTTCACCCAGAGAGTGGTAGACAACTGGAACGCTCTTCCGGAGTCTGTTATAGGGGAAAACACACTCCAGGGATTCAAGACAAACTTGGACAGGTTCCTGCTAAACTGGAACGTACGCAGGTGAGGCTGGACTCATTTAGAGCACTGGTCTTTGACCTAAGGGTCACCGTGTGAGCGGACTGCTAGGCAGAATGGACCACTGGTCTGACCCTGAAGCAGCAATTCTTATGATCTTAACAGCTTGAATGACCCAACAAAAATATAAAAAATAGACAATAAAAAAACAGCAGTACACTACAAACTATTACAATGGATTGAATCTGAGTATGGATTATTGTAGTCCATTGTAGCAGTTTGTCTCAATATCAATGTCTTAAATATAATTATTCACCTTTGCCAAATCACTGCAGTATCATTTTCAATGATTAACATGCTTTATTAGAGCATCCCAAATCCTCTTTTACCAAGCAAAGTTCCTTAAGTAAAATATTTCTTAGGACTGAGACAAAAAAAGGAAGCATGGGTAAGAGTACAATGTAACAAAGAAAAATGGGGAGACCCAATAATCCACAGTGAAAACAATCTACCGATGAAAACAAAAACATAAAACTGATGTTCTGGAGATAATTTATTAAACACTGATATATAAAAACATGAGAATTTAATTTAAAAAGTACAATGATAATAAATACAGTGATAAAAATCCAACCGGACTCTACACGGTCTGTGTTTCGGCGAATAAGCCTTCGTCAGGGATCCAATGGTTTGCAACCTCACATATAAAGAATTGGACTGAAAACAGTCTATTGTCTTTAAACATGTGAGCAAAGAACACTGCAGATAAGTTCACATGTTTAAAGACAATAGACTGTTTTCAGTCCAATTCTTTATATGTAAATTTGCAAACCATTGGACCCCTGAGGAAGGCATGTTCGCCGAAACACGTACCGTGTAGGGTCCGGTTGGATTTTTATCACTGTATTTTTTATCATTGTTCTTTTTAAATTGAATTTTCATGTTTTTATATGTTTAATAAATTATCTCCAGAAGATCTGTATTCACAGATTTTTTGTAAGAGTACAGTGTACTACACTGCAACCTATAATTTATAACAGAGGTAAGAAAGTTGTGACAAGAAGACTTCAGATTATGGCATAGAATATATATTTTAAGTCAGACTTGGAAATCACAATGCCTGCCCTGCACTTATCAGTAGCACTGAAGAGAATGACAGGGGAAAAAGATTTGTCTGACTGTCCCCATAAGCTAATCTATAGTTGGTATCACAGTATTGAAATAGTAAGTTTTACTGATCTTATATACCAGTGTTCCTGACGTAAGATGCACTTATCAGAAAGTTAAACTATTAACATGCTAACACACACACAGGATCCTTATAATCTTCTGAATTATGCTTTATTGAATAAATATTGCAATTGTACTCACAATTAGCAGGATTTTCTCAGAGGCTGGCAAATAAAATATAGAAAAATAGGCAAATGTTTGGAGCACAGAGATGAAGAAAGCAAAGGGGGAAGGAATTCCAGATGCCAGGAGAAAGATGCAGTTATCCTTGCATACGGTGAATAGGCGGTCCTATAATCTAGGGGTTTTCTCAGCAATGTGGTTGATGGCTGGCAGAGGCACAAGTGTGACCCTGAACAAAGGGACAGAGAGCAGCCCCAAGGCAGGAGAAGGGGTGCAAGAGAGAGACCAATAGCACCAGGTAGTGAGAAGTGAGACAAGGATTCAAGTTAGTTGAGGGAAGAAAGGGAAATGGGTCTTGGGAGAATGACCACTGGCAGAGAAGCTTTTACAAGCAAGGAGTGACTGCAGAATGGGTAAGACTACATTTTCCACAATGCTTAGCTCACATATCCTGGCAAGAATTAGCTACAGCAATAAAGTTCTATGAAACTACTGAATCATATAAAGCATATCTTGGAGCCCTGTCACACCCAGGGTGAGGCAGTCAGAAGCATAACAATAAGGTAAATCTAAAATTGTTCCTTGAAATAAAAGTTTCCTATGGAACAATATAGATACAGTTTCTCTTGACATTAATGTAGGAATTTGCATAATACTAATGAAGAAAAAAAATCTTTATTGGACCAATGAGGAATGTGTTATTTATGAACTCTAATGTGGGCACATGTCTATTTTAATTGTAAATTTGTCAAATAGTATGATAAATACAAACAAGCATTTGTGTTTAATATATTACCACAAATAGCCCCAACCCTAGTTCCTAAGCCCTTCTCCATCATCTAAAACAAATTGCTGTCAGATGCAAATAAAATCTACTAAATACAGTATATTTCCTGCAAGTTGGTTTTAAAGTCATTGCAGCACAGTAAACACAAAAACTATCCATCAAATCAAGCAGGGGAAAGGCCCTAGTTTTATTCTAAATTAGAGACTTTTTTTTCTACGAAAAAAAGAACTGAAGTGGACCCTAGTGTATGTGTGTGTGTATATTTATTTTTTTTTTAGGAGGAGACATTTTTAAATAAAAAAAATTACTGGAGACCAAAAAAAAAAAGCACTGCACTGGTGAAACAACCCCTCCAGGCCTCCTTCTGCTTCTTCCCCTCCCCCCTACTCAATGTGGCTGCTCAATGGTCATTTTT
Source organism: Geotrypetes seraphini (assembly GCF_902459505.1). NCBI lineage: Eukaryota > Metazoa > Chordata > Amphibia > Gymnophiona > Dermophiidae > Geotrypetes > Geotrypetes seraphini. The sequence continues at coordinate 198,520,517 of NC_047087.1, forward strand.
TTGCCACTGTGGCTGTGGGAAAGGGGAAAAGCAGGCATATTTTGAGCATCCTGTGACCCCGCACATTTATTTTGTTCCCAAAATCCTTTGAATTGAGTGCTCCACCAAGACGTCCCATTGTGTCTTTGAAAAAACCAATTCTGGAACTATTAAGCAAGTTTGTAGATCATGTTTTGAAACATCAAGACTGGTAAGGTCTTTTCTTCAAGATACTACTCAACAAAGTGATTTTCAATATATAAGGGCTACTTCACAGAGGCTTTTACTAAGCTGGGATAGTGGTTTTAGCATGCACTAGATTGCCACGGGTGCTAGATGCTAATGCCAGCATTGAGCTGGCGTTAGTTCTAGCCACGTAGCACGGGTTTAGCGCGCGCTAAAATTCTGCGCATGCTAAAAACGCTATCGCAGCTTAGTAAAAGGAGACCAGAGTGTTTTGGTTATATTAGATGTAATATCTCTGTATACAAAAATACCTTAAGAACAGGCCTTGCAAATCATTGCTAGTGAGCTGGGATTAAGGGATCCTCCTCAGAGGGTCTCTGGCATTTTTATTAGAATTGGCTGAACTAGTTATTTGTAAAATCTTTTTTGGTGTTTCGGGGTAAATTTTATGAACAGATTTAAGGGATGGCAATGGGGCTTCACAGGCCCCCTCTATGGCCACCTTATTTGTGGCCTTGTTTGAAGTGTGTAATACATGCAACGTACCAGTGCCATTAAAAGAAAAACCAAAAAACAGGCAGACCTGTCGGTAACACAGCTACCGACAGGTCTGCAGCAGTCGGTTTTTACTATAGTAAAACCCGAATCAAAATAGCCTAGCAATTGTTAGTGAATCAATTGCTGGGCTATTTTGCATGGGGTTTTACTCATTTGCATGGCAGGATCGGATCGCAGATTGATAGGGCAGCAGTTTAGTAAATCGGCTCAGAGAACGATCGCAAAACCAGTAAAATTGGTTTTGCGATCGTCGGTACAGGATCGGAAGGTTTAATGAATCTAGCCCATTGTGGAAGGGCTGTCAGGAATTGTTTCCCTTTTCGTGCCTTTTTCAGTTATGCCAAGTGCTTTTTCAAAAGGATATCAATTTGATGGAGTTGGTCCAATGGGCAGCTAGTAAAAGTATGTGGGGAAAGACCCAAAATCAAACATGCTTAAAATGACATGGAGGGGTCACTGCCAGAGACAGGATGTTTGGGTCTATGGACCATTGGGTCTGAGCCAACATGACCCTTATTGGGTTCATAAATTGGTCCAGCTGCCAAAAGCATTTAATAGTTATTTTCTTTTCACAAAAAATAAACTGGAGGGTAACACCTAATGGTTAGTGCAGTGGCCTAAGAACCTGGGGAACTGGGTTCAATTCCCTCTGCTATTCCTTGTGATGCTGGAAGTGTCATTTAACCTTTACTGCCTTGGGTACAAAATAAATACCTATATATAGAATATAAACTACTTTGTAACCACAGGTGGTATATCAAATCCAATCCTCCACCTCTTTCCCTTTCATGATACTTTGCACCCAGTTATTTGCCTAACTAGCATGACACGGTAACCCGCTGAAATGGGGAGGAGAAAAAACTGGTTGCCTCTGGTATGGGGACAAAGCCATTCATTGCCCCGTGGAGCAGTGAATGGCTTTGTCCCCGCAGTTAAGTATTTTGCGCATGTTGCCTCACATCACCCCTCATGATCACGCGGTCCAACAGCCCCCTCCCTCCCTCCCGATCGCTGCAGACTGGGCATCTCCTTCCCTTCCTTCCCCTCACCTTCACGGGCAATTTTCATTGTTCTATCTCTGAGCGGCACGAGCATTTTCATAAGTCATGTGCAGCTGACTGAAACTTCTCCTCTAATGCAACCGGAAACAGGAAGTTGCATCAGAGGAGAAGTTTAAGAACAGCTGCATGTGACTTGACAAAGGAAAGAGGGCTTTTAAAATTTTATTTTTATTGGACAGATATTTTGCGTGTGTAATACACGCAAAATATCTGGCCCATAAAAAAAATAAAATGTAAAAAACCAGGAGAAGCCCTGACAGCAGTGACAGGAGGCTGCTTCTCCTGTCACTACTGTCAGAGCTGTGCCCTGACTCATTCACTCACTGAGTGATTGAGTCAGGAGTTTGCATGCAAATGATTTGCACCTCCAAGCAAATTTGCATGCAATAAAGATAGTGAATCAATTGCTGTTTTAAAATCGGCCAACAGCGATTGAATCGTTATCTTTAGTGAATCTGGGCCAATGTCACTTTAAAAATTGCTGAAAGGAATGAGAATCCCTGTGGCACAAAACTGGTGAACTCCATTTAGCACAGGGGTGTCAAAGTCCCTCCTTGAGGGCTGCAATTCAGTCGGGTTTTCAGGATTTCCTCAATGAATATGCATGAGATCTATTTGCATGCACTGCTTTCATTGTATGCTAATAGATCTCATGCATATTCATTGGGGAAATTCTGAAAACTCGACTGGATTGTGGCACTCGAGGAAGGACTTTGACATCCCTGATTTAGCACTACTCTTTGTCACCTCCCACCTAATCCAATCAAGTCACTTTTTGGACCATATCATTGACACTCAGGGGTCACTATTCAGGAGAGACTCCTAACCACTTAAACCACAGAGTGGGCCAGCCACTGATAGTCAATGACACATAACCAGGCACTGTTGCTTTACAATGACAATATTCAAGTACTCAGTATATTCAAATGATTTTTATTATTTCAAGTATAACAGGCAAGTACAAGAAATAGCATCAGTCATAATTAACAGTACAAACATAACCCTCCCTCCCCCCCATCCCTCCCCACCCCGGGAGTCCAGAGCCATGCTAAACGCTGAGAGTCTGAGTTAAACTTAAAGATTCAAAAGTCTACTGCGAGCACGTGGTGTAAGGTCCTGTCAGAAGTATTCCCAAATCTGACAAAATCTACGACCCGGGCCATGTTCCAAGTCTCCCACCAGTCTCCACTCCAGCGTTGCATGAATTATCATCAGGGATCTCCGCTTGCCGACCCTTTACAAATCCCACCTGTGTTGATGCTATAATATTAGGGAGGAGGGTCGCTAGTCTATCAGCTAATATTTTGGAAAGTATTTTAATATCCACATTTAGCAGAGAAATTGGGCGATAGGACTTGGGAGCAGTACTGTCTTTGCCAGGTTTCAAAATCAACGTAATTAATGCTTCATTGGAATCTACAGGAAAATGTTCATCATGTATTAGCTGTGAATAAAAATCCCTTAAATAGGGACCCAGCTGCCCTGATAGTAATTTATAAAATTCTGCCGTGAAACCATCCGGCCCTGGAGCAGAAAAGTTTTGTTGGTTCTGGATAGCTTTATGCAATTCTTTAGGGGTGATGGGCGCGTTAAGAAATGCGGCATCCGAATCAGAGAGCGGCTGTAAACCAGAATCCACTAAATAATCCCTAATAAGGGGTTCTGCCCCCGAGTCCTGGCATCCATATATCCCCCGAAAGTGGGACATAAAAAGCTGTGCAATTTGGTCAGTAGTATGTTGGAGACAACCCAGGCTATCCCGCAATCCCAACACATAGCGATGACCCCTAGCTTGGGAGGTCAATCGAGCCAATAACTTCCCTGCGCGATTACCATAGCGATGATAGTGATATTTTTGGTACAAGAGCATTTTCACCGTGCTCTCATGTATGTAGGAATTAAGGGTCGTTTCCACTGAGATCAAGTGTTCTCTAGAGGTTCGGGTCGGGTATTGGGTATAGTGCCGTTTTTCAAGTACTCAGTAAAGTGTAGTCTATAACAGTGGTTTCAAACTCAAACCCTTTGCAGGGCCACATTTTGGATTTGTAGGTACTTGGATAGCCTCAGAAAAAATAGTTAATGTCTTATTAAAGAAATCCTCAATAATAGTTATGCTCAAAACACCTTATACAATCCAATGGGAATTCTGATTCCACTTTCTCAAAACGAGTCTGTGGTGTTGGAATTCTTCATCATTCCCAATACATGGAAAGTACTCAATATGATTTCTAGAGATATATGTTTTTAAAGATTTTTTTCTACTTTCACATCAATATAACTTATTATAGCTTAAATAGCTTGTATATAGAAAAAGGTTTAAAAGTGCATCACTTAACTTAAATCCTTATCGGTTCCCCTTCCCGACGCGTTTCGGAATTCTTTTTCAAGGTCGGGGGAACAAGAGATAAGGTTAATCCTCAACCATACATTTACTGCCACTGGCACTATCTTTCTTGATAGTTGAGGATTAACCTTATCTCTTGTTCCCCCGACCTTGAAAAAGAATTCTGAAACGCGTCGGGAAGGGGAACCGATAAGGATTTAAGTTAAGTGATGCACTTTTAAACCTTTTTCTATATACAAGCTATTTAAGCTATAATAAGTTATATTGATGTGAAAGTAGAAAAAAATCTTTAAAAACATATATCTCTAGAAATCATATTGAGTACTTTCCATGTATTGGGAATGATGAAGAATTCCAACACCACAGACTCGTTTTGAGAAAGTGGAATCAGAATTCCCATTGGATTGTATAAGGTGTTTTGAGCATAACTATTATTGAGGCTATCTTTTTACAACTTGAAGTGAGTCATAATAGTTTGGTAGATTATTAAAGAAATGACAATTTTGTATGAGGTAAAACTCTTTATCGTTTATAAATCTTTCCTTTTGGCTAAGTCTTAACCTTTTCCTATCGTAATAAATTTTACGTTACGCTGGTTCCAATCATAATTATTTTAGCAAAGTTTTGTATTATTCACCGTTATCATTTACGGCTATTGTAAACATAATGTAAATAAGTCTTAAGTCTGTAAATTCAAATATTTTGTGTTCCTGGCTCTTTATTAGTCCATACAGTTTATCCACGATGGCAACATTTTTGGAATGTCCCGTCATCCAGAACACACGATAGGTAAAGGTTAATAATAATATTGTAATTTATAGCTAAAGAGACATATGATCAAGAAACTGTTTTATTTTACTTTTGTGATTATGATACACATACCGAGGGCCTCAAAATAGTGCCTGGCAGGCCGCAAGTTTCAGATCACTGGTCTATAACAACAGAGTAGCTTTTGTATGCTCCTTAGCGAACACTATGCAATAGCGGCATACATTATAGACACACTGCAAGAAAAAATTTTGGGGGTTCCTGATGAAGAAGAGTCAACCTCAAAACAGAGCTCTGAAGAACCTTATTTCCTGAGTGCTGGTGTTTGCAGCGTGAAATGCCATTTACTCACCAGGACACCATTGTGTCTTGAAAATGTCGCAGTCGCGATCACCTAAGACAGGGGTGCCCAAAAGGTCGATCGCGATCGACTGGTAGATCGCGAAGGCAACGCGAGTCGATCACGCTGCCTTCGTGTTCTCCTTTGCTTTCCAAGAGCCAGATAAACAAAACTTTTCCAAATACATGTACACCTAATTTTTCTTTTTAAAAATATTTAGGGTAAATTGGATTACCTCTTGATTACATGACTTTTCTTATACAGATAAAAGATTCTTTGTAGAACATATTCTTGGAAGAGAGGAGAGGAGCATCACATAAATAAAAGTCAAGCAGTCAATAGAAATATAGCCTGATATTCAAATATTCAAGATATTCAAATTGGTTTGGTGAGGGGTCCATTGACGTCTTTTGTAGATATTCAAATTGGTTTGGGGGGGTCTATTGACATCTTTTGTAAATTTTCTATAGTTGCCCTTTATCTTTATTTTCCATTGTATTGCACCCACACATCCAAGGAGGGTGGGAGTGCGAGGGAGGTATATCTTTTGCTTTGGTATTATTCCTGATGGTAATGATGGATGGGGAGGGAATTTTTATCTTTTGTATAGATTCTGATTGTTTATAAGTGCTTATTTGATTATTATTATTTGTATGTAAATTGTATTGCACTCTTTGTTGGCATTAAAAACTAAATAAAGTTAAAAAAAAGAAATATAGCCCGATTCTCAAAATACATATTACAAGATATGTAGAAACTATTGCTGTCTACAAAAGACTCATGTCTCTATAACAAAATAACAATATAAAGCATAAAAAAAAGAATTTAACAAGTTCTACCCAGAACTAAGAGCATACTTCCTGGGAAGCTTGCACATGTGCATCCTTTGCCCATGTAAATCTAGGAAAAAACTAGAACATGGTCCAAGTCCTCATGTCCCCTCTGACATGTTTTGAAAATTATGTGTGGATAGTACAGCAAATAAAAGTTAATCATGAGCACACAGACAGTGATCGCATATTTTTTTCCTTTGAAAAGTAGGCTAGTTTAGTTCAGATACGCAGGCATGCAGAACTTTTCATTGACCAGGAGTCAAAATGTCTTGGCACCATGGAACACACCTGTCTGCCACTGCATCCTTCAAGAGAGGAGCTCCATCCACACTTGCTCTGAGGTTTTGAAAAGTAGTTAGGCTGAGTGACCATTAACATAAGTATTGCTCTTTAACCTGTATGATCTTCTAGATCAGATGAACAATAAGAACTGAAAAGGCCGATCCCAGAGCCAAACCCAAGTTAAGGAAGAAAGACATCATCACCCCTGATGCCTCTGCCAGATCCCTCGACACCACCTTTGGTCCATATATCATTGACAGAGCGCCAAGATAACCATTACTTAACCCTAGCAGTGAGATGAAGACTATAGGATAGGCATCATTCAGAAATAACATTCTGTCAAAATGGGTTCGAGGCTGAAAATTGCATAATATAAACAAGGGGATGAAGAGACTTCTCAGGAGGACTAGAGTTGGTAGTGTTTTGCTCTTTGGGCCAGGAATTTGGATCCAAGCAGTGATCTGCCTACCACACAAGTCAGCAAAATTGTACACAAGAAAGCATGTGAGTGGGGTGAAATATTTATTGGTCCACACACTCCCAGAGTCTTTGTTGACAGAGTCAATGCTAGAGGAAATAGCTGGGAAAATAATGATCGAAATGAAGAAAACATAGAAGACGCAAAATCCCAAGACAGCATTCTTCTTCAGAATAGGACGTAGTGGTGGGACATTGTAGTCATCTGGGCTGATCTCGGAAGAATTTTGAGATATAGTCCTTTCTTCCACGTTATTAGTTGGTAGTGATGTAGACAAGCAGGCTCTCTCTTGTAGACTTTGCATGTAGTATCTAAAAGGAGAAAAGGTACATTTGTATTTCCATATAACACCTTTCATGTAAATAGGATCTCAAAATGCTTTACGGTATTTATGTTCGAGGCACATATATACAATTACCTGTGGGATACATGACTTGGTAATTTAATAAACTGCCAACACAAGCAAAGAAGTTTAACCATTTTATAGGTTCAAGATATTACCCAAAATTACCGTATTTTCACTCATATACCGCGCACCCGGAGAGAGCGAGACCAGAAGGCTTTGAGCATGCGCAAATGCTCAAAGCCTAGTCCAGCCTGGCAGAGGAAGAAGGAGGATCTCTCTCGCACCGCCCGGCCCGGCCCAGCCCAGCTATGCATTGGTGCTGGTGCCGGTGCTGGTGCCCAATCGGGTAAGAGTTGTATTTGCGGTGCTGGGGGGGATGTAGAATCGCGGGGGAGGGGGGGGAGACGCGAGCGGGGGGGGGGGGGAGGATGCCGGTTCGCAGGAGGCATGCCGGATCAGAATGTAAAAAAAAAATTGTAAAACGCACCCACACGTATAACGTGCATGGTTATGCACGGTTTGTAAAATCGTGTATAACGTTCTTCCTTGAACAAAGTGATTATCTATGATCTCCATAAACCTAATCATATTAGGCAGCATCTCTCCCAATAGGTCCTACAAAAAAAGTCATAAGCCTCTCAAGAAAGAGCCTATGCTATGGTGATCCGAAGTTGGTTGCATGGCTAGAATTCACATTCCTATCCTAGAATTTCTCCAGATACACACACTATAAACTTAGGCCAGAGTTCTCCCTCATCTACCTGCTGAAAATTCAATCTGCACCAAACAAGCACACATCAAAAAACCATACATATTTTGCAGCTTGAGATCTCTTATTGAAGCACCAAAGTTATTAATCACATATGCACTTGCTAACCGTTAAAGACACCCACAGAAATATAATGGACATCTTTAGTGGCTAGCGTGTGCTATCACGTCTTTCTTGAGTTTATATGAAGCAGCTAACAAACACTTGTAATCACAAGCTAAAAAAAAATAATTTCAGCAAATAAAACTGCAATTTCACTTAAAGGCCGGCAGGGCAATTCTTGTAGGTATATTTACCCTCACTGAAATATGAAGTATCTCACCATCACTGACCCGGACAAATGTCCTGGCTACAACTTTATCTTTAAACCTAATTCCAGGAACAATTTTTACATGCAACAACATTTAACCATGCAAATGTAGAACATTCCAGTGATAAACAGGTGAATTAACATAGACAGATGGGAACAGGATATTAACAAAAATACTGCCACTGTAGTAGAATTACCTTCTGAGAGATTAAGGGCAAAATTTGTACAATGAATATGTATCCACACATGTTTGTGCATAAATAGAAGAGATGATGAAAGATACTATGCATATGCTGGGTTTTTGTTTTTTTTTAATTCTAGCATCCATAAACCAAGTATCCATAGTCTTAGGATACAGTTCTGACTTAAACCTATTCATGTCATATCCCAAAAAACTGACACGTGCAAACTTTGGCCTCAAAGCAAATTACACTGTGTTTTTTTAGGAATGTGTCATTTTGTTTACAAATGAAGGCTACTCAGTTGGGAATAGCCTGTAGACCAGGGGATTTTCATCTCTGGTGTTTGTTCAGAGAGGTCTGTGTTCAGGGCCAAAGTTACTCTCTTGCTGAGAGCCAAATACAGACAATAAACCAACCAAAGACAATAGACAAATCTAACTAATTTGTTTGACTGGGTGATCAGAGAGTTGGACCGAGGGAGAGCGTTAGCAAAGCCTTTGACACAGATCTGCTAGATAGCTTGTAAGTACCCTTTTTATGGGTCCTAAAGTAACTGCCTAAGGGCTAGAATAGATGCACAAAACACAGTCATTAAGATTGTGTAAGTCACTGTTGGCCGATTTTTTGGCCAACTCTGGAACAGCTATTGATGTTCCACTTCCAACAAGTCTGCAAACAAATAATTTGCACAGAGGTTCACTGTAATCCTGTCAGATCAGTTACTGTGAGAGCGCCTGACACATGCGCAGAGCTGGTTTGGGCTGTTGGGGCTTTTTTTTTAAAATGGCACAGATGTTGTGCGTGTGCTACACATGCACAATATTTTCCCCATTAAAAAAAAGAAAAAAGCACCCCACCGACTAATGACCATGGTATAAAAAAATTGGTAGGAGGGATGCCCACTCCCTCCTGCCGCCGTGAACCACCCCCACACTGACCCCTGAACTGACCTCTCCCCAAAAATCAGCAGTGGGATGCCCACACCCTCCTACTGCCGTGAACCAAACCCCATGCTCTGACCTCTCCTGCCATGCCCCCCCAATGACCCCTCTCCTTCCCCCCAAAAAAAATATTAAAAAATTGGCAGGAGGGATGCCTACTCCTTCCTGCCACTGAATGCCCCCTAGCTCCCCTGAACCACACCCCAAACTCTCTGAACCTCTCCTTAACCTCAAAAATAGATGTCAGTAGGAGGGATGCCCAGTCCCTCCTGCTCACAGGCCTGCCACTCCAAAATGGCAGTCCTTCTCATTTCTGGTGCATCCTGGGATGCAGGGGGAGGGGCCTAAGGCTCTCAATGGCTCAGACGCCTAAGGCCCCTCCCAGGGAAGGAGTCTTAGGTGTCTGAGTCAATCAGGGCCTTAGGCTCCTTCCTCTGTATCCCAGGATACCATAATTAAATTTCTAGCCTCCTAATTAGTTCATCTCTATTAGCCAGTAATTTGCTCTTAGAAATTACAGTCCATTTCAGTCTATAGAGGGAAACCTACTAAATATTATTTATTTATTAATATTAATTTATTAACCACCTTCATGATGAGATTCACCCAAGGCAGTGTACACAGCAGGTATAATCTATATATATAAAATCGGAGGTATGTGTGTATGTATGTGTGTGTGTGTATGTGCCGCGATCACGCAAAAACGGCTTGACCGATTTGAACGAAACTTGGTATGCAGATCCCTCACTACCTGGGGTGATATGTTCTGGGGGTCTCGCGGCCCACCTGCACACGTGGGCGGAGCTACAAACAGAAAATCAGATTTCACACATTCAAGTCAATGGAAAAAATGTAAAAAGCTGTGGGACCGATTTGAACGAAAATTGGTATGCAGATCCCTCACTACCTGGGGTGATATGTTCTGGGGGTCTCGCGGCCCACCTGCACACATGGACGGAGCTACAAACAGAAAATCAGATTTCACCCATTCAAGTCAATGGAAAAAATGTAAAAAGCTGTGGGACCGATTTGAACGAAACTTGGTATGCAGATCCCTCACTACCTGGGGTGATATGTTCTGGGGGTCTCGCTGCCCACCTGCACACGTGGGCGGAGCTACAAACAGAAAATCAGATTTCACCCATTCAAGTCAATGGAAAAAATGTAAAAAGCTGTGGGACCGATTTGAACGAAACTTGGTATGCAGATCCCTCACTACCTGGGGTGATATGTTCTGGGGGTCTCGCAGCCCACCTGCACACGTGGGCGGAGCTACAAACAGAAAATCTGATTTCACCCATTCAAGTCAATGGAAAAAATGTAAAAAGCTGTGGGACCGATTTGAACGAAACTTGATATGCAGATCCCTCACTACCTGAGGTGATATGTTCTGGGGGTCTCGCAGCCCACCTGCACACGTGGGCGGAGCTACAAACAGAACATCATATTTCACACATTCATGTCAATGAAAAAAATGTAAAAAGCTGTGGGATCTCCAGTTATTTTACTTAGCAACCTTGACCCACCAAAACTTTGCAATGGCACAAGGCTTTGTGTAAAGAGGTTACTGTCCAATGTAATTGAAGCGACTATCTTAACCGGAAAGGGACAAGGTGAAACCGTATTTATCCCGCGGATACCACTTATTCCAACAGATCTTCCTTTTCAGTTTAAGAGATTGCAAATTCCAGTGAGACTTGCATTCTCTATCACAATCAACAAATCACAAGGACAGACTATTACATACTGTGGAGTGGATTTAAGATCCCCCTGTTTTTCCCATGGACAACTCTATGTTGCTTGCTCAAGGGTGAGTTCACCCAAGAATGTATATGTTCTTGCTCCTGGAGGTTAAACTAAAAATGTTGTTTATAATCAAGTTTTGTGTTAGTTGTATTGTATTCATTTTGTCAAATATTTCACATTATAATTTGAATATTGTACTTTTTATAAAGCTGTAAAAAAATAATTTCATTCACCACTATAAAGTATCTTTATTTGAATCCATTTACAGTGTTATTGCTATAATTAAATACCCGTGCAACGCCGGGGCATCAGCTAGTTCAACATAAAACTTACAATTTTGTAAACATTAAAAAAAAAAACAACCTACTAGTAATAAAACTATCATATAGCTAGCAATCTTTAGGGACTTTAATTTACATATTCCTACTCCATTAGCAAAAATTTAAGAAATCATCAGTAAGACATAGGTAGCAGTCCTGTAGTATGATGAGAGTTATCCAGTCCTTTATATGGGGTGTCATGTGTTTATTACCCATTCAATGAGAAGTCATATGTGTGTAATCAATGCAAAGAACTCAGCACTCAGGGAACAGGTCCGATCTTTGGAGATTAGAGAACAGACTTGGAGGAGCTGACGTACCAAAGCAGTCCCTTGTGTCTAGGGTGGGACAGCTGATCCTGCTGGACCGAGGAACTAAAAGCGGAGTCCTCCTGTGCCAATACATGTAAAAGTACATAAAAACATAAGAATAGCCTTACTGGGGTCACACCATCTAGCCCAGTATCCCATCTTCAGGAAGGCTAATCCAAGTCACAAGTACATGACAAAAACTCAAATAGCAGCAGTATTCTATGCTACCGTCCCAAGTCTGTCTCAACAGCAGATTATGGACTTTTCTTCCAGGAACTTGTCCAAACCTCTTTTAAAACCAGCTAAATTAATTGCTCTTATCACATCCTCTGGCAACGCATTCCAGAGCTAGTCTCTGAGTGAAAAAATATTTCCTCCTATTGGTTTTAAAAGTATTACTTTGTAACTTCATCAAGTGTCCCCTAAATCTTTGTAAATCTTGATGCAGTAAAAAAAAAAAAAAAAATCAATCCACTTGTACCCGTTCTTCACCACTCAGGATTTTGATACTTCAATCATATCTTCCCTCAGCTGTCTCTTTTCCAAGATGAAGAGCCCTAATCTATCTCGACTTGCCTCATATGAAAGGCATTCCATCCCCTTTATCATCTTGGTCATTCTTCTTTGAACCTTTTCTATTGCCTTTATATCTTTTTTGAGATAAGGAGGCCAGAACTGAACATAATACTCAAGGTGAGGTCGCACCATTGAGTGATACAGAGGCATTTTAACATTTTTAGTTTTCTTAACCATCCCTTTACTAATAATTCCTAGCATCCTGTTTGCCTTCTTGACCACCACTGCACATTGGGTGGAAGGCTTCTGCGTATTGTCTATGATGATACCCAGCTCCTTTTCTTGAGGGCTGCCCCCCAAGGTGATCCCTAGCATCCGATAACTATGATTTGAATTATTCTTCCCAATGTGTATCAATTTGCATTTGTCCGCATTAAATTTCATCTGCCATTTGGACACACAGACTTCCAATTTCCTAAGGTTTTCCTGCAGTTTTCCACAGTCTGCATGCATTTTAACAACTTTGAACAGTTTAGTGTCATTTGCAAATTTAATCACCACGCTCGTAGTTCCAATTTCTAAATCATTTATAAATAAGTTAAATAGCACCAGTCCCAGCAAAGATCCCTGTGGAACACCACTATTTACCCTCTTCCACTGAGAAAAATGGCCATTAAGCTGCTCTATAAATCTCTTCAGGCAAGATTGTCAGGGCCTCTACCCATGAGAAGGATCACTTCTCTTCTCGTGGAGTGTGCTTTGAGAGAGATAGATGGCTGCTTTCCACAGCCAATATAAAGTTGAAGAAATCTAGAAATGGTTACTTTTGAAGCTGGCCTGCCTCATCTTGCCTGGCTGGTCAAAACAAAAAGATGATCAGATATTCAAAACTCATTGGTTTCTTTGAGGTAGCTGAGAAGGATTCTCCACATCTGGAAGTTTCAAAAGTTTATCCTATGCCTTTGAGCCCATGGACTGAAACGCTGGTAGATGGACCTCCTAATTGATATGGAAGGCTGAAACAACCTTTGGTAAGAAGAAGGAACTGTGCATAAGACAATTCCTGCCTCAGTGATTTTGAGAAACAGCTCCCTATATGATATAGTGCCTGTAACTCTGAGACTCTTCTCCCTTTCTTAAAACCAGCTACATCAACCTCTGGTAATGTGTTCCAGAGCTTAACTATTCTCTGAGTGAAAAAATATTTCCCCCTATTGGTTTTAAAAGTATTTCCCTAGAATTTCATTTAGTGTCCCCTAGTCTTTGTAATTTTTGACAGAAAAAAAATCCACTTGTACCCGTTCTACACCACTTGGTATTTTGTAGACTTCAGTCATATCTCCCCTCAGCTGTCTCTTTTCCAAGCTGAAGAGCCCTAACCTTTTTAGATTTTCCTCATACGAGAGAAGTTCCATCCCTTTTATCAACTTGGTCACTCTTTGAACCTATTCGAGTTCTGCTATATCTTTCCTGAGATAAAACAACCAGAAATGAACTCAATATTCCAGGTGAGGTCGCACCATGAAGCGATACAGAGGCATTATAACATTCTTAGTCTTGTTAACCATCCTTTTTTTAAAATAATTCTTACCATCCTGTTTGCTTTTTAGGCTGCTACAGCACATTGGATGGAAGTTTTCATTGTACTGTCTACAATGACACCCAGATCATTTTCTTGGGTGCTAACCCCCAAGGTGGACCCTAGCGTCTGGTAACTATGATTTAGGTTATACTTCCCAATGTGCACCACTTTGCTTTGTTCACATAAATTTCATCTGCCATTTGGATGCTCAGTCTTTCAATTTCCTAAGGTCTGCCTGCAATGTTTCACAATCTGCATGCGTTTTAACAACTTTGAACAGTTTAGTGTCATCTGCAAATTTAATCACCTCACTTGTCATTCCAATTTCCAGATCATTTATAAATAAGTTAAATAGCACCAGTACAGATCCCTGCAGCACTCCACTATTTACCCTCCATTGAGAAAAATGGCCATTTAACCCCACCCTCTGTTTTCTATCTGATAACCAATTCCTAATCCACAACTGAACTTTGCTTTCTATCCCACGATTCTAATTTTCTCAGGATCCTCTCATTAGGAACTTTGTCAAAAGCTTTCTGGAAATCTAGATACACTATATCAACCAGCTAACCTTTATCCACATGTTTATTCAAACCTTCAAAGTAGTCCAACAACTTGGTGAGACAAGATCTCCCTCGGCTGAACCCATGCTGACTCTGTACCATTAAATCATGTTTGTCTACGTGTTCCGCAATTTTTTGTAAATAATTGTTTCCATTATTTTGCCTGGCACTAAAGTCAGGCTTACCAGTCTGTAATTTCCCAGATCTCCCCTAGAAACATAGAAACTGATTCTCTAAGCTCCAAGTCATTACAGACTCAGCATGATGTATAACTCATTATGATCCTTTTGCCTTTAAAAGGCCAAATAGCAAAACAATTTTATGGCCACAGTGAGTAGTGCATAGTAATTAAACGCATCTCTAACTGTAGATGCCTTCAAATCACTTTCATGTTATTCATGAACTCCATAGGTCCTTTCCTCTTTCAATCTGATTCCCTTACCAGTTCACTTCTGAGATTTTAAGCCCTCCCTCAAGCAGCTAATCCCCAGTCAGTGAGATTAGAATTGTGTCGTTTCAATAAAGTCTTACTTCGTAGTCCAAAAGCAAATCAAACCTCTCACTGTATGACTTCTGGCAAAAGGCCTCATCGCACCCCTACCACCATGTGGCTGGTCCATTCTAACCCCATCAACACTAGCAATGGAGGTACACAAAACCTCAGCTGCTGAATTAAGTCTTATTTGGTAACTTCTCACAACAAAACAAGAATGGGATGCAAGAGCACCTGTCCAAGGATAAATGAGAGGCATATACGAGTCTGGTGAGCGCTTTGTGAGAGACTAGCAATTTCAGCCCCATACCTGTCCTTGGCACCTAAATCCACTAATTGTAAAGCTACCTAAAGATTCAAGTACTGCTCTAAAAGCTGCAAAGGCATATAACATAACTTTTTTTTTTCACTGCAGGATTATCATGCATAGTCCATGCTGAGGGGAATGAAGACAGAGTACATACCCATAAGAAAAAATGAAGAGCTCTGCTGCCATGCACCCTGCTGCTCAGATGGATGAACCGTATGCTGTAGGCTGGACAGACACCCATTCAGCTCTTCCTCCAGCTGCCAAGTGAACCCTTTTTAAAAATCGGTGTAACAATGGCCACTCTCCAATCTTCAGGTACGGTTTAAGCGACAGGTTACAAATCACTAACAAAGTCAGCAATTTCATGTTTGAGTTCTTTTAGCATTTCACACTTTTGTTGTTTGTGGTTTCTGGAAGGGATTTTCTTCCTACCACTTGGATCCCTTGTGGTTCCTCGGCCTTAGAGGATTCAGAGGAGGCTAGGTTTCACACCCCTCCTTCATGGGCCCTGTGGTACATGGACAATCCTCAGCCAACTATCCAGTGCAAAACTAGCATGATATAGGGGCAGAGCAGCCTAAAGAGTCCATCCCAGTCGATTTTGAGCCAAATCGAGGGGTTTTGAGGCAGATGGAGGCTTTAGAAAAAAAGATCGTTTAAAATCCAAGATGGAGAGAGGGAAGAGATTAAAACACAGCCAGCTCCCTGAAACGCAACAGGATTCACACAGGGGCCCCACAGCCTACACTCAAGCCTCTAATAAATGAGAAGGCCAGCTTGCTCCCAGGGGAACAGCCCCTGAGCCTCAAAGAAGCACAAAGTGAGTTGGCTCCTCAGGTACACCTTGCAAAGTCTGCAAACTCTCACAGGCAGAGTAGCCCCAAATATGGGGTCCTCTTGACCCCAGGGTCTCACGAAACAGAAGAAAAATGCCTGAAAATAATAAACAGAGCAGATCAGAACACACCTTCTCAGTTCACTTGCTTAAGGAAAAACTGGAGAGGGCACTGTATTTCACTGGTGAAGGAGGAGGAGCAGAAAGATGTGATTGACATCCTTCTGTAAGAGTTCGTGAGCACGGATTGATCACCTAATGCACAGGTGTCAAAGTACCTCCTCGAGGGCCGCAATCCAGTCGGGTTTTCAGGATTTCCCCATGAATATGTATTGAAAGCAGTGCATGCAAATAGATCTCATGCATATTCATTGGGGAAATCCTGAAAACTCAACTGGATTGCGGCCCTCGAGGAGGGACTTTGACACCCCTGACCTAATGTACAGACTCCTGTGTTTATGCAAAAGAATGTGTGCTGATTGAACTCACTGCTTCAATTTCACTGAAATATAGGAATCATGTTGATTCAGAGCCAGCTAGTCCATTCTGCAGAGAACGTCAGCTTTTGTGGTTGTACTGCCTTTAAAATTTGTTTTCCTCCGAAACCTAGCAGTAGCTTGTGAGATCCAGTTTCACTCTGTGGTTTCTTTCACATGGAAGTTCAGCTGAGAATGAGAGACAGAAACCAAGAAAGGGAACAGAATGAATCACTGCTAGGTCACAGCAGAGAATATTGTGCTAAAGACAAATAATATCTTTCCTGACCTGTTCTGCACAGCTTTCTTTTTTCTTTTTTTGTAATAAGAAAAGAACACAGATCTGTGTTAATTATTTTTTACCTAGTAGAAGATTCCTATTCTTTTAAACTCAGTTGGAATCAAGGCTAGGAAACCAACACCATGAGTTGTCATTTGCAACTACATGGGATTTTATTTTCCTCATTTTATATCTATTCACAACTTATTTTAGTCCAGTCCAAGTAATAACACTTCTGGAGTCCTGAGCCTATCTACACTGTCTTTCTCAGATCATTTTTTTTTTTGAATGACAGTTCTGTAATGAAGCTGAATTGATATTTGGGTATTATTTGTACAATAAGTCTTGTTTTTATTGTTGAAATTTTAATTGTGAATGTAACTTTGTAACTCGCACAGAACTACAGGATGTTGTGAGTAAGAAATTTTTAAATAAATAAAAATAAATACTGTTTGTAGAATCCCTACCACTGGCTGACCCAAGGAGCAAAAGACCCAACTAGGGGAGGGGGGAGGGGGCAAGCCAGGGCCTTCTGCATAACACTGCAGAGCACACCTGCTGAATCAACTCTTTACTGTAACAAAAAAAACAAATCCTAGGAAAATGTGATTTTTTTTGTACCGAAGTACAAAAACACTTGACATTTTACTTTGATTTTAGCTTTTTTTAATTGATCGTTTATGGTTCTATTTTTATTCTAGTTGTATATGGGAACATAGGACAAATCCCATTATGATAAACTATTTGCCTTGTTTAGGTTGTGATCAGCCTTGAGCCATATTTTTGGTAAAACAGAATAGAAATGCCCATATTAGATTAGATTACTACAATTACTCACTTTGGATCCTATTAATCTATAATGAAATAAAATGATATCAAACAGCCTGGACTAATGGCTATATTATCATGCAGAAGGTCCCTTTTTGGTTCTTGAGTCAGATCTTCCACTCCACTAGTCAGCTGGAGATGCTGCAAAAGGAGAAAGGGATTCATGATCATCGATGCAAAGTGATACTTAGCAGCGGTATGCAGAGTCCCAAACTGCAGATTTTGGAAGGAGTCTTAATGCAAGGACCCTGACTGAGGACCGTCAATGCAGTGACAAGACTAGGTATACTGGGCGGGTGGATTTCAGTGTGGTGACAAGGCCAAAGGAACCAAGATCCTAGTCCTGGGTGAGCTCAAAGTAATGGGAAGAAACTGCTGAGTAAAACAAGAAAGAAAAATGACATACAACATACCTAGTAAGAAAATAATTGATGTCAGAAAGAAATCAGATACAACATCCGGCCTGCTCAGTTATCCTGTTCACATACTTAACAGTGCATCCCAGATGTCAGCTATAGATTGTAACCACCCAAAGGTTTCTCCATACCTAGGATAGACTTTGGAGGTTTTCGTCCATAGCCTTTGGCCACAGACTCAGTACAATGAGCAAACTAGATATACTGGGAACTAGGGCTGGGGTGAGGGAGAGGGGGAAATCTAAAAGAAAAAGGAAATCATTACCCAAGTAGCCATGAATGAAGCAGCAGGGAAAAATTTTAAATGTATACATTCATTCAGGGTTTCTCTAAATCGGACACCAATGACAATAGAGAAGTAACCAGAGAATAATTCTCAGAAAATATTACCTGGAATACTCTAACTTGGGAAGAATCAGATAAAGGATGATGCAGACCACAATGAAGATGTCAGCTGTCAGAAAATAGGTAAGGGTGCTATTTGTCACTTCTGCTGCCACTGATATGTCAATCACCAATGCCACTGCACTGACAGCGCCTCCCATGGCCTGACCTGCATAAAAACAAACACAAGATTTCATTTCACAGTTCAGTATCAGAACCATTACCTCTCGCACCAATTCATACACTGCACTAAGACAATTGTTGAAGAAACATCTCTTTTGTCAGATGAAATATGCTACACATTAATAGATTTGATTGAAGTAATGACTTTGTTAACAGCACTTTTTAAATTTGTTCTTGTTGTTTGTCAATGAAAGATTCATATGTTGTGATTTGTTAAGTGTTTTAATATGTATGTAATATTTGTAATCTGCTTAGGATAAAAACAGAATAGAAATAATAAACTATAAACTATCAGGCGTGGATGTTATTCAAAAATACCATCCTGGAAGCCCAGACTAGATATATTCTTTGTATTAAAAAAAGGAAGACCAAACGGCAACCAACGTGGTTAACAAGTGAGGTGAAGGAAGTTATTAGAGCTAAAAGAGAATTTTTCAGAAAGTGGAAGAAGGATTGTAAACAGCACAAGGAATGGCAAGTCAAATGCCAGGTTCAAACCCACGCTGATTCCTGTGACCCTTGGCAAGTCACTTAATCCTCCCATTGCTCCAAGTACATTAGATAGATTGTGAGCCCACTGGGACAGACAGGGAAAAATGTCTGAGTACTTGAATAAATTCATGTAAACTTTCTGAGCTCACCTGGGAGAAAGGTACAGAAAACTGAATAAATAAAATGTGCTAAGAAAGCAAATAGAATGTTAGGAATTATCAGGAAAGGAATGAAAAACAAAGATGAAAATGCTATAATAATAATAATAACTTTATTCTTATATAATGCCAGATCACGGATGGTTCTAGGCAGTTCACAACAAGTAAGCTGAACATTCAAGAAATACAGAATTCATAAAAATACATAAAGTTTCTTAAAAAGTGTAAACAGTACATAATTATATTTTAAAAGAGATTAGGGAGCTTAGGTTACAAATTTGTCAAATAGCTGTGTCTTTAATAATTTTCTAAAAGAATAATAAGATGGGACTCCTGGCACGATTTTGCCAAACCATACATTCATTTTGGCTTCCTGAAAAGAGAGGGTCCTCTCAAGAAGTCTCTTAAAATGACACGATTTGATGGTAGGGTAAGAAAATAAATGAACTCTACGTGTGGGCTTATTAGAGTGATTTAAAGAGACATGAGAAACCAGATAACCTGGAGGCACACCGAAAATTGATTTAAAGCAAATACATGTGAATTTAAATAAAACTCTCGTCTCAATTGGCCCTTGGATTGCCCTATGGTACGGCCCCACCTCAAATACTGTGTGCAATTTTGGTTGCCGTATCTCAAGAAAGGTACAGCAGAATTAGAAACGGTACAGAGACGGGCACCAAAAATGATAAAAGGAACGGGACGACTTCCCTATGAAGAAAGGCTAAAGCGGCTAGGGGTCTTCAGCTTGGAGAAGAGATGGATCAGGTGTGAAATGATAGAGGTCTATAAAATACTGAGTGGAGTGGATGTGAATCGTTTGTTCACTCTTTCCAAAAATACTAGGACTAGGGGGCATATGATAAAGTTACTAAGTAGTACATTTAAAACAACCTAGAGAAAATATTCATTCACACAAAGTGTAAACTCTGAATTTGTTGCCAGAGAATGTGGTGAAATCAGCTAGCTTAGCGGGGTTTAAAAAAGGTTTGGATAATTTCCTGAAAGAAGTCCATAGGCCATTATTGAAATGGCTTGGGGAAACTAACTGCTTATTCCTAGGATAAGCAACATAAAATCTATTTTACTACTTGGAATCTAGCTAGGTACTTGGGACCTGGGTTGGCCACTGTTAGAAACAGGATGCTTGGCTTGATGGACCTTTGGTCTGTCCCAGTATGGTAATTCTTATGGTTTAAGACATTGTACTCGACTTCACTCTCTTCCACTACATTAGGAAAAGTTAAATCCAGGACTGTGGAGTCGGAGTCGGAGGAAATTTCGGGTACCTGGAATCGGAGTCAGAAGTACAAAAAACTGAGGAGTCGGAGTCAGAAGTACAAAAAACTGAGGAGTCGGAGTATTTATCTACCGACTCCATTTTTGAACTTGGCATACCATTTTAACGATCTGAAAATTAACCAGTGCTGTGGAGTCGGAGTCGGAGGAAATTTCGGGTACCTGGAGTCGGAGTCTGAAGTACAAAAAACTGAGGAGTCGGAGTCGGAACATTTATCTACCAACTCCACAGCCCTGGTTAAATCACAGACCTGGACTTCAGCATCCATGTAGTAAGAGCATAAGAGTTGCTTTACTAGGTCAGGCCAAGGAACCATATAACTCGGTATCCTGTTCCCAACAGTGGGCAGTCTGGGTTATAAGTACTAGCACAAGTAATGTCACAGAGACTGAGAACAAAGGAGGTAAATTCTATAAAATAGGTGCTAACATTTATGCACTGATTATGTGTGTAAATGTTCAGAACTATGGCATTCACACGCATATCTTACACAGCACATAACTGACAGATGGTAATACATATAGGCAAAGTCTGCATGCAGTGTGGACGGGACTCCGACATGCAACTTATAAAATAATATACGTTACGTTAAATTATTGGAAAATCCAGTGGCATTGACGTACGATACCGTGCTTTTTGGCATGTTAATGAGGGCTAAAAGCCAAATATCTTCCCACAATAATAAACTTCTCTTCATTATGATAGGGGTTGCCATGCAACTTATTTTGAGGAACTGGAAAAACTGGGATTGGTTAAACTATACTTTTTAGTGGGAATCTCTATGCCACACTTTTAAAATGGAACGTATTATGACCAAACAGGGATATTATAGGAAATTTATGGATGTTTGGGAGCCATTGACAAAATTGTGTAAGGAGTGATTGTTGATTTTGCCCTTTGATCATACATGTCCAGGGTGGGTGGGGAGATACTTTTAATTTGAATGCAATTGTTGGATATGTAGAAAGTGTGGGGGGGGGGGAGATGATATATATATTTGTCATAAAATATTATTTGATAGAATTTAAGTGCTGTTAAAGTGTAAAATGTCTGTATAATATGTTGCACTTATTTTTGGCTTTATAATGAATAAATATATATATATATATATATATATATATATATATATATATATATATATATATACATACATACACTTTACACAGATGATATTCAGACTATGGGAGGGAGACTCCAAATATTTAATGCCAGGCCATTTCCAGTGACCGGCATTAAATATGTGGTTTATTTTTGGACGACCTAAACTTAATTGGCTATATCAAAAATTGAGAGCTGGCCGGTTAAGTTTATAGTGGCCAAAGATTGATCTGTTATTTGCACGGCTCAATTTGGCTGCTAAAGAGGTAGCATGTGTATATCTCTGGCATTTAAGCATTAACTCTTGTACCAGCGCTACAGTTGGTCTAGACCAGGGGTCTCAAAGTCCCTCCTTGAGGGGCCGCAATCCATTCGGGTTTTTAGGATTTCCCCAATGAATATGCATTGAAAGCAGTGCATGCACATAGATCTCATGCATAATCATTGGGGAAATCCTGAAAACCCGACTGGATTGTGGCCCTCAAGGAGGGACTTTGAGACCCCTGGTCTAGGTGCTCATGTCTAACTGCATAGAAACATATATATATATATACCCTGTTAATCTAGTATTATATAAAGGTAAGTAGGCGCCTCCTTTCCTTTGTAGAATAGGCGTGCCATAGGCATACTGTCGCAAAGACATTTTGGAGGTATTCTGTCACTTGATATTGCCACATCAGCATTCCTGAGACTCTGATTTCTCTAATTGAGGTTAATGAGGCCCCAGCCTATGGTGGTGATTGTGCTGCTGGAATTGGAACTTGCTAATCAGAACTGATGTCATTCCTGGCCCATTTGACCATCTGCTCTTCAGCCTTGCATACTCTACACCCCTTCTCTAACTGGACATGTCTCACAACATGGCCCTTGAGTTTAAAATTCAAAGCAGAAGCGGGAAAATGTTTGAAAATGCCAAACTATTCCTTTATAATGAAGTGTAACACTTCTTACCCCAAGTCAAGTTTCAAGTAGAGAATGACACGTGACAAAATTCATCACCGTTCCCGTCCCCGCGGATAACCGCAGGAAACCATTGTCATTCTTTAAGGAAAGAGGGAAGAATCAGAGTATGAATGGCCACAACCACTGACCCGCAAGCTTTGCTTTGAAGAATGCTGGTGTAGAAGGACTGAGGCTGAGATAGACACTATAGAATGACAGTCTCTGGTATCCAGAGCAGATCTTGTGATGTCATAATGCCCCATTCCACCAGTGCCTAAGAGCCAATCACATCAGTGATGTCACAATGGCTTCATTATCCTTGGCTCACATAAGAATCAGAGTATGAATGGCCACAACCACTGACCCTCAAGCTTTGCTTTGAATAATGCTGGTGTAGAAGGACTGAGGCTGAAATAGACACAAAAAAATGACATGGGATTATTTCCTGCGGTTATCCACGGGGACGGGAACAGTGATGAATTTTGTCACCGTGTCATTCTCTAGTTTCAAGTTTATTAAAATTTGTTACACCGCCTAATCAGACTTCAAGGCAGTTTACAAAAGGTAAAATACATAATCAAATGAACAGGAGACAATATCATAATAGAATACAATAATACACAGACGCAACAGAAAAAAACAGGATAAAGGGAAGAACTACAATTTTAAAGAAAAAGGAGGAAATAGGGAGGAACGAAGGGGAGGGAAAACAAAACAACCAGCAGTCGTGCATAATTAAAATGCATCTAAGGACGATTATAGACCGAAGGCATCTTTTAACAGGAATGTTTTTAAGCTAATCTTAAATGTATTTAAAGGATTTCTCTTCTCTTAGGCCAAGCACACATAGAAAGAAATGGAATGTTGCTACTATTTGGGTTTCTGACAGGTACTTGTGACCTGCATTGGCCACTGCGGACAGACAGGCAGCAATTTGGAGCAGACTAGATACTAGTCAAAATCCAAGGAGACCAAGGTCTAAACAGTATTCTAAATGCAGACACTATTAGCAACTGCCACTGAACGACCAAAGCTAAACAGGGCATTTCAGGAGGAGTGTCAAGGGCGGGAGTTGGGTGGGATGTGGGCCGGCTTAGACTTAGTCGTACAGCATGTATAACTGAAAGTTATACAGCCCAGGATCGACGGAACTTGGATGTTGTGACTTAGACCAGTGTTCTTCAACCAGTGCCGATCCACAGAAATTTCCTGCTGGTCCACAGGGCCAGCACGTGCATCAGGCCCAAAACAGTGTTCTTCAACCGCCAGTCCATGGTGCGATCGATGCGCCGTTATCTTCGAGCCAGCTCCCTCTTCCTAACTGATTCAGTGCCCAAAGCCACGGGCAGTGAGTGGCTCCTACGGGCATCCTGCGCCTGAACCGGAAGCCTTGTCTCTGACGTTGCAACGTCAGAGGGAAGGCTTCCAGATTAGGCACGGGACGTGCAAGGTGCAATTAGTACTATTATGGGGGCGGGGTCTGGGGTGGAGATTGGGTAGAGATGGGCGGGGTCTGGCCCACGACTTAGCCCAGTGTTCTTCAACCGCCGGTCCACAGAATAATTCTTTTATTTCTGCCAGTCCATAGGTCCATATCACTAGAAAGGTTGAAAAACACTGACTTAGACCATGTAAAACATGGCCCAAGTCACAAAAACCCACCTAAAGTCACCAGATAAGCACTGCAAACACATAAACAGACCCCCACACACTACCCCAGTGATCACGCCTTTACAATTCAGCCTCCAGACCTTCATCACCTGGCAGCCTGGCATAGGAAAACCTAGTCATCCAGCACAGAGGCGGCTTAAGCCGTCTTGAGGGTGGGTTAGGGCCTCATGGAGTGGAGGACCCATGCCCATAAGCCCCTGTAATCACTGCATTGATACTTAAACATGTGCACTCCCCTATACACCCCTAAACCCTTTTTTACTGGCATATAAGTGGCTCCTGCAGCCATAAGGGCTACTGGGGTGGTAGATAAGCAGGTCTAGGGGTTTCTGGAAATGGTTTGGGGGGCTCACTGTGACCTATAAGGGAGCTGTAGTGAGGAGAAGACATGGCACCCTTTTTGTGAAGTTCACATCAGTGCCTTGTAAGGTACCCCACTATTTAGGTGTCATGTCTGGGTGTTCAGTCCATCACTTTGCAGACCCCTCCCATGTCCAACAGGGCTTGTTCTAGGCATTTTTGACTTGGATGAAAAGTTGGATGAAAATGTGGTATAAAGATGGACGATTTAGCGACTTGGACAATCAGATCGGCAGGACGTATAGTTAGATGATTTTCGAAATAAAAAAATTTTGGACGTGTTTTTCGAAAATGTGTCCTAGGCTGTTTTTTTACTTTCGACGACTTGCGACAGATGAAAACGGACTTAGACGTCCCTTTCGATTTTGCCCCTCCACATGTTTTTAATTATTAGAGTACCCAAAAATGCTTCTAAACAATTAGAAACTAAAATAACATATAAAATGTGAACATTTGGAATACTCTTAGAACTTGGTCTCCTTGGTTTTTGACTAGTACAATAAAAACATAATAAATATAAATGAATCCCTAATTTAAAAAATTCAGACTACTAACCAGATTAACTATCTGCACAAGTCACTTAACCCTCCAGTGTCCCAGATACAAAATAAGTTCCTGTATATAACATGTGAATTGCTTTAATTGCACCCACAGAAAGGCAGTATATCGTCCCTTCCCCTTTCCCTTTAAAATCAGGACAGCGATTTTTGGACTAGATTCACTAAGGCCACGGAGCAGATCCGATTCGTGGCCATGGGGGCTGATTCATGAATCACCCTCATGCAAATGAGGGCGATTGGAATCATGCCCCCAACCGATTGCACAGATTGCTCTCCAGCGATCCCGACGCATGCACAGACTATCTGTAGATGGTCTGCACATGCGCTGGCCCTCCTCGTCAGGCAGAGCTACCAAGAAAACTTTTTTCTTGTTTTTTACTTTTTGGGAGCCCGTGGTTTTAACCTGCTTTAAACATGCGGGTTAAAACCACGGGCTTGTACTGCGGGGGAAGGCAAGAAGAGTTGGGGCAGAGAGCAGGGTGGCGAGAGGACAGTCGGGGCAGGAGAGCAGGAGAATCCAGGCAGAGAGTAGGGGATGCAGTGGGAAAGCATGTGAGCAACTGGTTCCCAGCAGTCACTTCTTTTGTTAATCGGCCAGCCCAGTCGGTGTTCCAGATTTCTTTAGTCAATCGCTGCCTGCCTACATTTGCATGCACGGATCGGAGGTTGCTCGGCATCAAGGTTAGTGAATCAGGTCGGGGAACAATCGGGGTCACAAATTGGTCAGGACACGATCGGTGTCCTTTATGCATCTAGCCCTTTGTGTCTTGTTCTTATCTGGTTAGTTATCTGAATACTGGTTTGAATATCACTATCTGATAGAGCAGCTACTTGCAGCGCTATCCATAGCTTCAATCCAGATAGCAATGTTGAATATCCAGGGTAGAGTTTTTCTTTTTTTTTTTTTTGGTTAATCATGGTGGCTGGTGGTTTTTTTTTTTTTTTAAAAGCTGAACATGGCATCTGAATATCAGCTCACAAGTTTTTTTTCTGGCATTTCAGCTTTTTAGTGTCCAATTTTTGGCATTTCTGGACTTGGACTTCTTTGGCTTATATTCCTATATCACATTCATTGTTGGGCTGAGTGTGACTTTTGGGCAGACAGAATGGACCATTCAGTTTTTTATCTGCCATCATTTACTATGTTACTACATTTGGTTACTTTTCTGGATACCTTCAAAAAGCTATAAACAGGATGGAGTCAGTCCAGAGGAAGGCTACTAAAATGGTGTGTGGTCTTCATCATAAGGCATATGGGGACAGACTTAAAGATCTCAATATGTACTGTACACTTTGGAGGAAAGGCAGGAGAGGGGAGATATGATAGAGACATTTAAATACCTACATGGCATAAATGTGCATGAGGCGAGTCTCTTTCATTTGAAAGGAAGCTCTGGAATGAGACGGCTTAGGGTGAAGTTAAGAGGTGATAGGCTCAGAAGTAATCTAAAGAAATACCTTTTTATAGAAAAGGTGGTAGATGCTTGGAATAGTCCCCCAGTAGAGGTGGTGGAGACAAAGACTGTGTCTGAATTCAAGAAAGCATTCGACAGGCATGTGGGATCTCTTAGGGAGAAGAGGAGTGGATGCTGCGGATGGGCCATTTGGCCTTTATCTGCCATCATGTTTCTATGTTTACTTGTATATTTACATTTATTTTACTCTGATATATATATATATATATATACACACACACACACATAAATATTACATTAGTAATAATAATAATTTTATTTTTTTATATACCGCCTAACCAAAAGTGGTTCTAGGCAGTTTACAACATAACATAAGAACATAAGCATTGCCTCTGCTGGGTCAGACCCGAGGTCCATCGCGCCCAGCAGTCCGCTCACGCGGCGGCCCAACAGGTCCAGGACCTGCACAGTAATTTTCTATCTATACCCTTCTATCCCCTTTTCCAGCAGGAAATTGTCCAATCCTTTCTTGAACCCCAGTACGTCCTCTGGAAGTGCATTCCAGGTGTCTACCACACGTTGGATAAAGAAGAACTTCCTAGCATTTATTTTGAATCTGTCCCCTTTCAACTTTTCCGAATGCCCTCTTGTTCTTTTATTTTTTGAAAGTTTGAAGAATCTGTCCCTCTTTACTCTCTCTATGCCCTTCAAGATCTTGTAAATCTCTATCATATCCCCTCTAAGTCTCCTCTTCTCCAGAGAAAAGAGTCCCAGTTTCTCCAATCTCTCAGCGTATGAAAGATTTTCCATCCCTTTTATCAGACGTGTCGCTCTCCTCTGAACCCTCTCTAGTAACGCTATGTCTTTCTTAAGGTACGGCGACCAATATTGGACGCAGTACTCCAGATGCAGGGGCACCATCGCCCGATACAACGGCAGGATAACTTCTTTCGTTCTGGTAGTAATACCCTTCTTGATTATACCTAGCATTCTATTTGCTCTCTTAGCGGCCGCTGCACACTGTGCAGTTGGTTTCATTGTCATGTCCACCATTACCCCCAAGTCCCTTTCTTGGGTACTCTCTTTCACTAACATCCCTCCCATCGTATAGTTGTACCTCGGGTTTCTGCTTCCCACATGTAATACTTTACATTTCTCAACATTGAACTTCATCTGCCATCTCGTCGCCCATTCTCCTAGTTTGTTCAAGTCCCTTTGCAATTCTTTGCAGTCCTCTTTACATACATTGAAGAGTACAATTTAAAAGGAAAATACAATTCTAAGTAATGTACAATAAATAGTAACTGATCCTACAGTGAATATGATTTTATAGAAAAGTTCAATTTAAAAGAATGGTTCTAAACGGATTACAGCAAATAAGAACCGATCGTACAGTAAAAATGCAATTTAAAAGGTGATATATTACATAAAAGAAGCATTGAATTTCTAAAAGAAAAAACCAGTTAGGATACATATTTTTCAAATAGTTGGGTCTTCAATAATTTTCTAAAATCAAGATAAGAAGAAGATCCTAACATAATTTTACCAAACCAACCATTCAATTTAGCAGCCTTTGTAATTATATTGGCACTAATCAACACAAAATGGAATTAAAAATAAACCAAAAAGCTTCACTGTATATGGATTTATCTGTTTCAGACTACTATTCTTCACCTGCTGTTCATGCAGAACAAGGAATAAACTTTACTGTATACAAAAAAGAAATACAATCTTGCTTGCTTCAGGGAACCATTTTTTTTAAAAACAATACCAAAACCCCCCCACTGTCTTACTATGATAAATGTATAGTGGGAAAGTAAACAAAATGAAAGAAAAATGACAACATATAAAATCCTGCAGGGGACTCATCATTCACTGCAGAGTCCTCACTTCTTATTCAATACAGAAATCGGTGATCAGACGTGGTAGAAGAGAGACTGATTTTCTGAGACACCAGAAGGATGAGCTGGGAGTAGCACCTCTTCAGATTCTCCAGAACAAGGCTCTTCAAACCTTCACAAAATAGGGTGTGTACCCCTTATTTTGCAACTTGATTCCTAGCAGTAGTACTATGAGACTACTGCTGGGCAGGGTGGGGGCCCAAAAGTGCCATTTTGAACCTAGGAACTGAAGGACCAGAGAGCCCAGGGATCACTCCTGCTCTCCACTAGACAGAAGGGGAAGCGAGAACTGACGCAGGCATTGAGGAAGCAGTGCGGTGCTACCTGGATGTTGAAAAGAATGTTTCTGTCCTGCACCGTTGGCTGCGACGAGGCAGGAGGCAGCCAGCTAAGGTATTTACCTGGGTGGGGGGGGGAGAGGGAGGGTTGTATAGGCCGCTCCAGTCGCCCCATTGTATAGGCCGTTTTAGGTTTTAAAACATTTAGATAAGCTGCGGCTAGTAACATGGGATGGCTTATCTAAGAGTTTTAAAACCTAAATCTACATTTCCTGCGGCCTATACATGGGGAAATACAGTAATTGCCCTTTTTCTAACTCCTATCTGTTTGTATTGTGTATAAACAGAGGTTTCAAATATAATCTAGTAAGATGTTTTAATGTGTATTGTGATGACACAGTATATAGCATAGTTGTGCACTCATGTCAATGGCTCCTGGTTTGATTGACAGATCATAGGATGCAAGTTCAATAGATGCTGCAGAGGTAGTATTCACAATGGAGGAAGGGTAACATCTAATGAACAGATTTAGGGCCCATGATACAAGATCCTAGGAAGCACATTAGTTATTGTTCCTGACTGTATTGTGTTTGGTGTGCTCTGTCCTTCTCTGTGCTCATCAATGTTCAGACTATCAACAAGTGATCTTGGCACTTTTTTGTTTTAATTGATAACTATAAATACCAGGCCAGCACCTAGCAAAGATTTCATTCTAACTCAGTTGCTCTTCTATTATTGGCCAAACCAGCCAAATTTACACAGGACCCAATTCACAGCTGGAGAACTTCAGACTTGCCTGAAATCAAGGCCTGGGAATACTTCATGGGAAAGTACCCTGTGAGGCCAAAGACACTGCCAGTGAAGATGTTGGATGCTCCGCTGATGACAGCCACACAAACCATGGTCAAAGCAAAGAACTCATGTGTCCATGATGAAGTATCTACTTTTACTAGCACGGTGGTCACCAGAAAGATAGCCAGCATGACAGCCAGTGAAGACAGCACACGCACACTGGAGGACACCCTTGAGAAGTAAACAGTAGAGGGGGGGTCAGAATAAATTCTCACTATGAAATGAAAATAATGACAAGGTGCCAGATAGACAGCCAGGTTGACACTGGATCAAAAGGTTAAGACAGAGAAATGTTTTGCGCTTGTGAAAGATAAGGAACTAAGTACAACCAACATTTTAGGGTATCTTTGCTTTAAAATTTCCAAAGACCCTAGCACTGATACTAACCTCCCTCTACATCAGTGGTCTCAAACTCGCAGCCCGGGGGCCACATGCGGCCCGCCAGGTACTATTTTGAGGCCCTCGGTATGTTTATCATAATCACAAAAGTCAAATAAAACAGTTTCTTGATCATATGTCTCTTTAGCTATAAATAACAATATTATTATTAAGACTTAGCCAAAAGGAAAAATTTATAAACTAGAAAGAGTTTTTTACCTCATGCAAAATTGTCATTTCTTTAATAAGGCATTAACTATTTTTTTCTGAGGCCCTCCAAGTACCTACAAATCCAAAATGTGGCCCTGCAAAGGGTTTGAGTTTGAGACCACTGCCTTAACTGTATCCATGACATCCTGTTTGTCTTTGGGAAGCAGAGCCAAGATTGTGATGTCATAATGCCTCATTCCACCAATAAGAGCCAACCTCATCAGTGATGCCACAATGGCTTGATTGTCCTGTTCTCCCCTCTGCCTTCCAACCCAGCCAGCAGATTAACCGTTCCTCTTAACTCAGTGGTCTCAAACTCGCAGCCCGCCAGGTACTTTTTTGAGGCCCTCAGTATGTTTCTCATAATCACAAAAGTCAAATAAAACAGTTTCTTGATCACATGTCTCTTTAGCTATAAATAACAATATTATTATTAAAACTTAGCCAAAAGGAAAAATTTATAAACTAGAAAGAGTTTTTTACCTCATGCAAAATTGTCATTTCTTTAATAAGGCATTAACTATTTTTTTCTGAGGCCCTCCAAGTACCCACAAATCCAAAATGTGGCCCTGCAAAGGGTTTGAGTTTGAGACCACTGCTCTACATCCTACATTTCCTCACAGCTGCTAGAACAGAGGTAGGCAATTCCGGTCCTTGAGAGCCATAGGCAGGTCAGGCACAATAAATATGCATGAGATCCACAGGTAGATATCCACAATAAATATGCATGAGATAGATTTGCATCTCAAGGAGGCAGTGCATGCAAATTCATCTCATACATATTCATTGTAGATATCCTGAAAACTCAACCTGCCTGTGGCTCTCAAGGACCGGAATTGCCTACCCCTGTACTAGAGGATATCAACCTTCTGTAATACAGCAATAAGAAGAAAAGTCTAAGCAGCTTTCACTGAACCCAGTACTTAACATATATGAGCTATTAAACATCAGAAGGCAGACACATTTATTCCCCAAACTCTTACACTGATAGCTACAACCAATGTTCTACCTTTCTAAAATATACAAGCTGAAATGTTGATATTAGAGGATCCGTCATTGTCATCACTGCAAGACAGCGAGTTCTTTATGCAGGAAGGTTATTTTGATTTCTCTTTATCAACATACCTACATGCTAACTGGCAATGAAAGCAGAAAAACAGGATATTGTTTATTCAATCTTATGGAATTCCTCTCGTATGAGGAAAGACTAAAATGGTTAGGCCTCTTCAGCTTGGAAAAGAGACGGCTGAGGGGAGATATGATTGAAGTCTACAAAATCCTGAGTGGAGTAGAAAGGGTACAAGTGGATCGATTTTTCGCTCCGTCAAAAATTACAAAGACTAGGGGCACTCGATGAAGTTATAGGGAAATACTTTTAAAATCAATAGGAGGAAATTTTTTTCACTCTGAGAATAGTTAAGCTCTGGAACACATTGCCAAGAGCGGATAGCGTAGCTGGTTTTTAGAAAGGTTTGGACAAGTTCCTGGAGGAAAAGTCCATAGTCTGTTATTCAGAAAGATATGGGGGAAGCCACTGCTTGCCCTGGATCGGTAGTATGGAATATTGCTGCTCATTGGGTTTTGGTCAGGTACTAATGACCTGGATTGGCCACCGTGAAAATAGGCTACTGGGTTTGATGGACCATTGGTCTGACCCAGTAAGGCTATTCTTATGTTCTTATGACAAAGTGTCTGTCTTACAGAAATTTTTGTTGATTGGTAACAGTGCTCCAGTTTAAGAATGGATGGATGATTATGTCCTTATGTTTTAATGTCTTTGTTACCCTTAAAATTTTGCTACAAGTAAGGATGGGGACAAACAGAGCACATGGGAAATATGTGATACTTACTTGTTGACAAGCAGGAAGTTGGCTAGCAGGCATATTACAGAGGGAACCGTGCTAGCAATGGAAAGATAGCTTTCAAAATAATTCTGTGGAAAGAAAGACACATATTAAGGTTGTAACCTAACAGAAAGCAATGAGAGCCTGTTAATATAGATACAGCAATGAGAGCACTCGATTAAGAACAGAGAAACTGAAATTTGACCACATATAGTAGTAGGAATAAGTACTGTACCTTATCCTGTGTTATTCAATGTGATTTATGGGTTAGCTATTCAGAGGTCATCATATGATAAGACAATGACTATGGTTCTCTCAAGAACTACAATGCAAGTGAACTCTAACCCAGTCAATAGGGACTGTAACCAATTTCCCCCTATAGCAGGGGTGTCAAAGTCCCTCCTTGAGGGCCACAATCCAGTCGGGTTTTCAGGATTTCCTCAATGAATATGCATGGAATTTATTTGCATGCACTGCTTTCATTGTATGCTAATAGATTTCATGCATATTCATTGGGGAAATCCTGAAAACCCGACTGGATTGCGGCCCTCGAGGACCAACTTTGACACCTGTGCCCTATAGAAAGTCCCCCCCCCTTTTATCAAGCTGTATTAGAGCATTTTGTATCGGGCCAATGAGGTAAAAGCTCTGATGCTCAAAGAAATTCTATGAGTGTCAGAGCTTTTACCACAGCAATGAAAACCCTAACACAGCTTCATAAAAGGGGGGGGTCAAAGGTATTTATGTGTTTTTATCAAATATGAACAGAAACTGTACCCAGATTTAAAGCCCAGACATTATGTCTGCTCAAGAGAAGGGTCTGCACACCTTTAGTTGATGGCTAGCAGCAGTAGGAGGAGCAGGAATACTTTGAGTGCTGATGCTAGGGCAAAGGGTAGCACCCTCTACTGAAGATGATGTGTTCCTCTCTGGAAGTAGAGGTACTTCCTGAGAATGGGGATATGCGTGTAGTCTTCTTTGAGATCCAGTTGTTCTTCTCTAATAGGAGATAGAGAGTGCCTAGGGACAGCATGTAAAACTGTTCTTAGACTAAGAACTTGTTAAGGGCTTGGAGGTCGAGGAATGGATGGAGTCCTCCAGTCTTCTTTGGTATGAGGAAAATTTGGAGTTGAGGTACTGGTCAATGGAAATTAGTTGCAGAAGGTTCGAGAGTTTTTATTGAAGAAGGGAGATCTGCTGAAAACTGAAAGAATACATTCTTGGAGGCCTGTGCGAAGGTATTTTGTGAAGATGAATCATAACTTTCATTTAAGTCCTGCAAGACCCAGTTATTGTTGGTGATTAGTGTCCAAATGTTGATGAGTCAGACGACCCTTGATGGGATGGGGAGGAAAGTGGAATGGCACAACCGTGGCTAGACTATAGGTAAGGGAGTAATAGAAGCATTGGTAGTTCAGTGGCCAATTGGATTGTTGGAGGTGACGATGCCCTTGTCAACCAGACTTTCAAGTAGGGTAACAGATTAACTCTAAGAGTGGCACAACAACTAAATACTGTGCAACAGTTTGGACTCTGATTCTAGGCCAAAAAGTATAAAGAGGGTGAGCTGGCCTATTCAGAAATCACAGGTATTGCTTGTGGCTTTCATGAGACTTCAAGAACACTGCCACTGATTCTGCTCCTTGAGGGGTATGTTTATTCTATTTTATATAATTATACAGTATGTGAAGAGCACATAGGTCGAGGATTAGCAAATGACTTCCTATCTGGTTCGATATGAGAATGGAACCCCTTGATAGTGTTAATGTCAGAAATTGATAGAATGTTTGAATGGAATTCTGGTAAAGTTACAGTATATCCTTTTCACCCTAGTCAAGCTGATCAGTGTTAGTGGTATAGGGTGAGTGAACCGCCAATGGATGTGGATGGAGGTTGTAGGGCACTGACTAGGCATTATAGAGTGCTTCAAGAAGTCGAGTGAACTTTTACTAAGTAGAAATTTGAGATGTTTGAGAGAGTTGGTTTCTAAGGTGCTTTGGAGCCAGAGTTGTGGAAGAAGTTGATGGCACAGTATAGTGTCTTTTAAACGATGTAGTCAACTATTTAGAATCATGCGACTTGAAGGTCATGCAGCAATCTTGCCTGGTGATCTTCAGCATAGTTTTTTCAATGTGATCACTGAAAAGTTTGTATCCCATACAAGGGGAATTTAAAAGGCGGTCTTGAAGAGTGAGCCCCAATTGGAGGGACCTTAGGCACCTGGGACAACTGGAGTCTTAGGTCTCCTTCCCAGTGCATTCTGGGATACACTGGGAGTAGCCTAAGGCTTCATTGGCCAGATCCCTAAAGCCATCCCAATGAATTGTAAAATTGGTAAAGTACATAAAATCAGACTTTAAGAGATGTTTTATAAAAGTTTGAATTGTGCTTCATAATAAAAACTATTTGAACGTAAAGTGGCAGTACACTTTTGCACTGTCCGTACTGTGCTCCATGGATGACATCACCCATCTGTGAGAATATGCTGCCTGCTTGTCCTGGGATAATAGGAGATACTGATGAAAAGGGAGAGAAAGGGAAAATGGTGTGGTGAAGAGACAAAGATGGGAGATCAATCATGCAGTCATTGCTAACAGAAAACCATGTCATAATAGCAGTAACTTCCATAACTCACAGAAGCACCTATATAGGAAAACACTGAACTAAAAACACTGCATGACCACTAGAACATCAACAAACCTATTGTAAAACCAAACAAACTAGATTAAAACAGGTTTTAATCTAGTTTGTTTGGTTTTACAATAGGTTTGTTGATGTTCTAGTGGTCATGCAGTGTTTTTAGTACAGTGTTTTCCTATGTAGGTGCTTCTGTGAGTTATGGAAGTTACTGCTATTATGATATGTCGGAATTGCTCTGTAGGTCCTGAGTGACATTTGTAGTGTTTTGTATTATTTAAGTTCATACTATACCTGGTATTAGATTTTGGATTTAGGTCATATCTTTTTCAGTAATGGCTCAAGTTACATTCAAGTACAGTAGGTATTTTTCATGTCCCTAGAGGACTTATAAAGTTTAAGTTTTGTACCTGAGGCAATGGAGGGTTAAGATCTCAAGCAACATTAGTCGCATTTGAGCCCTGGCTTCCCTAGTTGTCAGTTGGCTGCTCTAACCATGTTTGATAATCAGCAAACCTAGTAGAGCTGAGCCTAGTGGCCCTTTGGCTGCCTAGTAAAAACATTGCTAAGTAAATTATTTTATAGTTGTAGTGCAGTGTGGCATATTGCAATAATAGGGGAAATCAAATAGAGAGGAGGGGGTTAAAACTTTTTCACATCACTGTATTTGCTACTTTTTAATATTGTTTTAATATGTATTTGTGTATAAGGAAAAATTATGTTCTTACCTGTTAATTTTCTTTCCTTTAGACGCAGCAGATGAATCCAGAGACTAGTGGGATAGCACACATCTACCAGCAGGTGAAGATAGAGAAACTGATTAACAGGTAGTCCTATTGGCAGGCACTCTTCCTGTATCTTCAGTATCGCTCCTTGCCCAAGCATCCGGAACCAGTAACATCCTTAGTATGGAAAAACTTCTTTCCCATAACACCTTTCAAAGATAACCATACTGAACACAACCACCAACCCTAAGAAAACTTCCCAAATCTCGGAACAGAAACCGACCTAAACATCCAGAAAGAGTGGTACTCTGGATTCATCTGCTGCGTCTAAAGGAAAGAAAATTAACAGGTAAGAACATAACTTTTTCTTCCTTAGCAACGGCAGCAGATGAATCCAGAGACTAGTGGGATGTAGCAAAGCAATCCTCAATCAGGGTGGGAAGTAAACGCCGCCTCCGCAATAACCAAAACACCAAACGCAGCCCCCACATGCACAACCACGGCTAACCTGGAAGGCATAGAGAACCTATAAGGTTGGAAGACCAAGTAACTGCATAACAATCTCCTTTAAGGAAAAAACCTCTGGACTGAGTTCAAGGAGCCATCGCTCTGGCAGAATGGTCATGAAGTTCTTCCGCCAACCGCTTCCCTGCCATCAAGAAAGCATAAAGAATGTCCTCCTGGCCCTGTGAGCGATGGAGGCATCAGATGCCGCCATAGGTTTGTAACTTCCCATGAAGAAAACAAAGAAGTGATCTAAACAACCAAAACCTACTGATGGTGACGAACGCTACACACCTGTAAGAAACACAATGAAGAAAAGCTCGCCTCCCCATTTCTCCTCCCCGGAAGAAGAAAGGAAAAGTGATAGCGGCAGAAAAGAAAGGAGGACACCACCTTAGAAGAAAAGTGGTACTGACCGAACTGACACCCCAGAAGTTTGAAATCAGAAATAAGAATCCCCTCCTTACAAGGCCTGCAACCCAGAAAACTGCCGAGCTGAAGCCATGGCCACAAGAAATACCGTGCTCAAAGTCACAGCCTTTTAGAGCCGCAAAAGACAAGTTTGAAACGGAGCCGTCCGTAAACCGCGAAGTACCTGACGACTGCACTCCAGACAGGGCTTCTTAAGAGGTGTACGACTATACTGTACACCGATTAGGAACTGAACCTCATGAAGCATAGAAGTAAGCGAAGAGCAAGATACCTAGGTTATGCAACAAGCCAAGATTGTCACTTCAAGCTGAAGGGAATGAAACACTAAGCCCAAAAAAGAAAGAACATAAAACATAGAAGCCTGGAAAAAAGCCAATGTTGAGAAGTACCCTAGAAAGGAAAAGCCCCCCCCCAAATGGGAGCATAAGCCACAGAAGACGACGTTTGTATCGCCTGGAGGGGAGAAGAAAGAACCTGCTTCGCATAACCCTCACACGTCAGCCATGACTCACCAAAAACGAGGTCATAATACCAAAGTAGGACGAATATCCATGTTGATTGGACCTTAGGTGAGTAAATCCGGAGACACCGGGAATCTCAACAGATTGGCCTTTGAAAGCCTCATCATATCCGCATAGCAAGGATGGTGCAGCCAATCCGGAGATTCTCTAAATACTTAGCCCTGAAAGCGAGCATGAGATGGCAAACCCATCCAATCATCTGCCCGGGGAAAACACTAAAAATAAAAAAAAAATAGTAACCAGAGGTGAGAAAGAAGCAATGCTGCTACCCCTTGCGGCCACTCCCTGCGGCTGCTGAAGAAACCAGGAATCTGTGAATTTCGAGACGAGGCCATGAGGTCTAGTTCTAGGAGATCCAACCTTTATACAAAGAGCTGGAACGCCTGAGCGAATAGTTCCCAAGTTCCAGGATGTAGAAGACTCTACTACTACTACTATTAATCATCTCTAAAGCTCCGAAAGGTGTACGCATCGCTGTACATTTTAACATACAATCAATGGTCCCTGCTCAGATGTTGAGGTGAGAAAGGCCAGCTAAACCCTTTTCCTGTCCTGGAAAACTATGCGATGACAGAAGAGGAAGAGGAGGTTCCACTCATCGAAGTAGAACCATTTCTTTACTCGCCAACAGAGGACATCAGGTATTTTCTAGGCTGTAGAGACATACCACCGTAAGAACACCGGCCAAAAATACCATCATCATCATTCCAGAAGAATGGTCAGAAATTCCTGAAACGGCAGCCTGACCATGCTACAGTCCAGAAGAATGAACAAGGACTGAGTCTCTGCTTAATACCAGATTCTGTGCGCTGAGGATCGAAGGCACTGAGCCCTCTAACCCGACAGCCTGGGAAGTTTGGTGACTTGGAGCCAGTCCAGCAAAGACTGAGGCATGCCTTTGAAAAAATCAAGCTTGCGGAACCACCAAATCATATTGAGCGATGCTTGAAGAGCTCACGAGATACCACAACCGGAGCCTTGAAATACCGGGAACCACTGGAATAAAAGCAACTGTCGTAGCAATCACCTGGAAAAGGAAGCCAAAGTTCCCAGGGGGGTCACAGATCCTAGAACCTGTACAGAATCCCATACTCTTGTTCTTGGTAGCTGAAGAAGGGAAACCTGAGACTGTAATCTGTCACCCCAGTCTCTGGGAAGAAGCACAGTCCTCTCCTATGTGCAGGATAAGAGAGCTCTTGAAAATATGAAAATGCATCTCCAAATAATGAAGAAAAGAAATCGCCTGAATGAGTACGATCAATTGACCTGGCTGAAGACGTCCGAATCAAGTAGTCGTCCAAGAAAGAATATAGAGAATTCCCGATCTCCAAGATGAGGAACATCGCAGATAGCCCAATAAATGGTACAGGACAAGAGAGCTCTCAGCAAATGTGAAGAAGCACAGCCAAAGAAAGAAGAAAGAAGAAAGAAATCATCCGGTTGTGATAGAGAAAATAACCAGGCTGGAAAAATCCAAGTCTGAGAAACTAAGTGACCCACAAGAAATCATGCCCCAGTCTGTTGCGGGGAACTAGGAAATGATTGGAACAACGTCCCTGAGTATTGAAAGAACTGAAACTACTACCGCGAGTTCCAGGAACACATAGAGGGTGTCGCTGTGAGTCTCACAGCGACACAACCATATGGAAGCGGAATACATGGCGACCCCAAGAAAGAAGTGGAAACGGGAGAAGAAGATTCAAAGTTGCAATCACCTCGAAAAATGTCGACAGGCACCTGACCTTCCATCATTGTGGCTCTGTCTTTGTGAGAATGCTGAAAGCACGGAGATCAAGCCCTCCTGTTCAGAGTGAAACACAGAATGTCGGTG
Organism: Geotrypetes seraphini; assembly: GCF_902459505.1. NCBI lineage: Eukaryota > Metazoa > Chordata > Amphibia > Gymnophiona > Dermophiidae > Geotrypetes > Geotrypetes seraphini. The sequence continues at coordinate 198,559,246 of NC_047087.1, forward strand.
AACGGACAGGATAATAGTCGCAAGCTCAGAAAGAAGTAACTTTCCTGCAAAAAATCCAGTGTTGTGATGTAACAAGAAATTTAGTACAATGTGGAAACCAGAACCCTGAAGGTGAGAACATTCAAACCAGAACCCTGAAGGTGAGGAGTAAGGTGCGGGAATCTCTGTTATCCAGAAACCCTAAAATCCAGTATTAACTTCATGCAAACTTCTCCAAGAACCCACTGCACTTAAAGGGAAGGCGCACTTGGCCTAATCTGGGAGCTGAATACGCCGGCCCATTTGAAAATGATCTGCACTTTGACGGATAGAAGACAAGATTTGCACTCCTAAAAATAACTCCAAGGATGAAGCCAACAGCCACATAGGGTTTGCAATCCTTGGCTACCGTAGAATCTGGCGTGATAAGCCCTGAACCTGTAGGTCCTGGCACCCTAGATTTATATAAAGACAGTGTTGCCAATATGAAAAAGCGAAGAGCCATGACTCCCCTAGATACTGTTGCATTCAGGCAGCAATTATTACTATAGCGTTACCAGACACCGGCAGCGCCGTAGAGGCATAAAAAAAGAGTAGAAGTTCTACCAAGTTATCTTGCTTAGCCAACCTGAAAACCTCCACTCAAATCTCAAGCGCAACCAGCCGCATGCCACACTGCAGAGATGCCTAATAAGCCTGGGCAGCAGAGTACAGAAGCAATCACCCTTCAACAAACGCCCCAAGGCAGATTATAAAGGGTCCCTCTTAAACTGTGCAGGAAAACAAACCGCGGAGACACCAATGTAGTTACCCCACCTGGAGCGGTATCAGCAAACCCTGTCCCAATCTTGGCAATGGTGTTGTCTCCGAGCACACAGGAGCCGCAGCACAAAGAAAATAAATCCATCTCCGGGAAAAAAACCGTGACTGCTGCGGATCTGCATCGCTAGTAGAAGAGAACACACTCGTGCATGACTTCCGCCAGCGGGAAAACTCCTATGGAGCCAATGTGAAACCACTGCCCATACAAAACAAAACACACATGCATGCCGTCTGCGAGCAGAAAAGGCCCAGCTCCCCCGATGCCATTCTTACACAAACTTAGAGTTGCCGCCAAAAGCACCATGTAAAAATCCGGCAAAAGCCTAGCCACTCTGACTACTTGGCCCAATCTCACACCCGGAGGGCCTCGAGTAATTGCAAATTCCCGTGCTAAAAATAGGTTGAAGGTACCCATACTCAAACATAGTTGCACAACCACTATAGCCCTAAAAGTCACAGCGGGCTAAATAAAATTACCACCACACAGGACTCCAAAATATCCCGAACAAACACACACCCATGACGAAATCCCCCGCAAACCAAAAGCTGCATACTCACAAACTGTTGTCAGGGCTCATAAGTGTAGGTAGATGCCGGTAAAAGCCTGTTGCTCAGCACTATGAGGGCAGAAATGCAATGTAGAAACTGTGGAGTCCCCTTTTTTTTAATTAAGGGAAAGAAGAAAAATAGGGACTAAGTCAGACCCTCTATCATAGGAGAGAGGGTGAGGCAGGGACCTGGGGGGGCCCAGGTGTAACCCCTAAAGCCGGCACCGTTTAGCCGGACACCCCTGTCTCACTGAAGAGAAAATCTCAACAGGAGAAATATTGCTGGTATCTCACTGAAGAGAAAACCTCAACAGGAGAAAATAAGGTTCCAGTAACAGCCAGAATCCAGGAGCTAGTCGAATAGCGACCATAACATGCTGGGAGATAGAGCATACTAAAGATATAGGAAGAGTGCCTGCCAATAGGACTACCTGTTAATCAGTTTCTCTATATCCACCTGATGGTAGATGTGTGCTATCCCACTAGTCTCTGGATTCATCTGCTGCCGTTGCTAAGCAAATATATTTTATTTACAGCTTTATATTTTCTTTCCAATTCAATAGAAATAATTTAACTTCCGAATTTTTAAAAATATACCCCTTCCCCCCCCACACACCTTTTACGAAGCTGCATTAGGCTTTTTTTTATCACCAGCCGCAGCGTTATTAGATCCAGCACTCACAGAATTCCTTTGGGCATCGGAGCTAATACCACTTCGGCCGGTGATAAAAAAGTCTAACGCGGCTTCGTAAAAAGGGGGGGGGAGATAATTTAGCATATTTTCCAAAAATTGCTTGTCTTTGCACCCCACCATGTACCATCTCAGCCCAAACCAACTACTGCTCAGAACATATGACTTGAACATCTGCTTTCCTGGCTTAGAGGGAACATTGCCCAGTGGAATGCAATGGTTATTCCTATTCTGAGTTTATAAATAATTCATTATGCTTTTGTTATGCATTTCTATTATATGCATATTTTTCTTTTCCTGTTCTGAAGGTACATACATTATATACAAGATACTGTCAAAAATATTTACATTACTGCCTCTGTGAAGTAGCCATTAAACACTTTTTTTTTTGGGGGGAGGGCTGCTATGATTTTCTTTATTAATGTTTGGTGCTTCTATGTAAGAAATATGTGCATATATCAATGAAGTTTACATATACTATATATTTATGGCTTTAATAATTGAAAATTTTTGCACATTACCTTTGATATTTATATTGTGTAATATAAAAGCGGTATATAAATAGAAACATATTAATTAAAGAAGTAGGACAAATTACATTATTTTGGATCATTTGAGAGGAAAGTATTGCCCTACTGAAATGGAAAACAAAAGCCAAGTAAATCACATTTCAAATATGCTAAACCTCTCACCAAGAAAGCCAAACTATATAAAAATGTAAAAGTCAAGGTTAAGTAAATATAAACCCAACAAAACCCCACATTTCATTCAAATGGGTTGGATTCCTTGGCCAATGCTGCACAATTCACCCCTGAAGGTCTGGGTTTCTACTTGGCGATTTCCACCCAATATAGATTTTTCACTGGTACCTATTTAGAATATTTGGCCTTTAGTAGAAGCTTTTTGAAATGCTCAAAAAGTTAGGCCCCCTTTTATCAACCCACTCTAGGTTTTTTTTTTATCACTGGCCGCTGCGGTAAAAGCTCTGATGCTCATAGCATTCCTATGAGTGTTGAAGCTTTTACCACAGAAATCCGCGACCTAAAGTGGCTTGATCCTTAGTTTTTTGGATGGGTCCAAAAAAAGAGTCATTGTGATTCTTGCTCCTATTCTGGATGATAAAGGAAAAATTAGTTCTTTCTAGATAATTTTCTTTCCTTTCGTCCCAAAGGATCAGTCCATACTTGTGGGTTGTGCCCATCTACCAGCTGGTGGAGATGGAGACTAATTTAAAATTTGCCATATAGTGTTGCTATGCACTAGGTTTCCTTCAGTATTTAGATAGCCAAGCGATAGGAAGTTAACAGAAAGAATTAGAACTCATGGCTCTTCCGTAAATTTTTACCACGCGGCAGAGGAGAGGAGAAGACCAGCGCCAGGGTTCTCTGTGTTCCGGCCGAAGAGAGGAGCAGCGTCGGGCCGAACACAGCAGGGGAAGCGGCGAGACAGAAACAGAAGGCTCGGGGAAGCGGCGAGAGTTCGCTCCGCCCAACCCCACCGCGTCAGAGGCTACGCCGGACTCCCCCTTGAAAGGGGAGGAGCCAACGGCGCCCAGCCGTTCGGCGCCCGGCGAAGGCGCGTGGCAAAGGCGCTCGCCTTAGCGAGAGCGCCTTTGCGAAGGGCCTCAAGAAGGGCCAAGTTACTACACCAAGAACATCAAGAAAGGACTGAAAGGTAAGGAAGAAGCGGGCGCAGAAGGAACAAACACAAACAAGCAACAGTAAGAAAGCTAGAGCAAAGGCAGCACACAAGACAAAGGTAGAACACAGGTAGCACACACAAGAAGAAGGTAGAGTAAAGGCAGAACACACAGGAAGAAGGCAGCACACACAAGAAGAAGGTATTACAACGGCAGCACACACAAGAAGAAGACAGGAAGCAGGTACTGAGGAAAGCAGGCACAGGAGGAACAAACACATAAGCATAAGTAAGGTAAGGTATAGCAAAGGCTGCACACACAGGAAGAAGGCAGGAAGCAGGCATAGAAGAAACACGTAATCTTAACTGTTATCTTTAAGCAGGAATGACAATGGAAGCAGAGGGGAACCAGAAGATGAGCTTTCCAGTGTTCTGCACGGACTGTCATATGTATGACTACCTCCCCTCGGGGAGACAGTCATATGTATGCGGTCGGTGCCAGGAGCTGAAAAGCTTGAAGAAGGAAGTCAAGCGACTAGAGGACAAGATACAGGAGCTAGAAGAACTCTACACCATGGAGGACCCAGTCAAGACAGCTGAAGACTTCATGAGTGAGAGACACATCGAAGAGGAAGTCAGAGAACTCGAGAATTTCATTGAAGAGGCATACAGGAGGAGGGTGGAAGAGGATAAACTTCAGATGAAAGATGAAGATATACCAACACCAACACGGAAGGGAGAACAAGAAGCAGATGACCCCAAAGAAGACACCCACAGAGGAACACCACAAGAGGGAGAGAAATTGGCTAATCGATGCCCAGAAGAAGAAAGAGCGAAGCACACCGGGGACATTGACCTGAGACCGAAGCGAAAATTGAACAAGGGAAAGTCAGCAATCCTAGTGGGAGATTCGATCCTAAGGCATGTGGACAGCCACATAGCAGGAGGGAGAGAGGATCGACTGGTGACCTGCCTCCCAGGAGCAAGAACCAAGGACATCGTGGACAAAATTGGGAAGATCCTGGAAGGAGCGGAGACGGAAGAGACCGCAGTGATGATCCACATCGGGACGAATGATGTCAGCAGGAGAGACTACAGAAGGAGCACGCTGATAGAACAGTTCAAGATCCTGGGAATGAAGCTGAAGATGAGGACCCAGAAGATAGCGTTCTCAGAGATCCTACCGGTACCGAGGGCAGATGTGATTTCCAAAAAGCCTTTGACAAGGTGCCCCATGAACGATTACTCCGGAAACTGAAGAACCATGGGGTGGACGGAGACGTACATAGATGGATCAGAAACTGGTTGGCAGGTAGGAAACAAAGGGTAGGGTTGAAGGGACACTACTCTGACTGGAGGAGGGTCACGAGTGGTGCTGTTATTTAATATATTCATAAATGATCTAGAAACAGGGACGAAGTGTGAGATAATAAAATTTGCAGATGACACCAAACTATTTAGGGAAGCTCGGACTAAAGAGGACTGTGAGGAATTGCAAAGGGACTTGAACAAACTAGGAGAATGGGCGACAAAATGGCAAATGAAGTTCAACGTTGAGAAATGTAAAGTATTGCATGTGGGAAGCAGAAACCCGAGGTACAACTATACGATGGGAGGGATGTCATTGAATGAGAGTACCCAAGAGAGGGACTTGGGGGTAATGATGGACAGGTCAATGAAGCCGACTGCACAGTGCACAGCGGCCGCTAAGAGAGCGAATAGAATGCTAGGTATAATCAAGAAGGGTATTACAGCCAGGACGAAAGAAGTTATCCTGCCGCTGTATCGGGCGATGGTGCGCCCACATCTGGAATACTGTGTCCAGTTTTGGTCGCCATACCTTAAGAAGGATATGGCGTTACTCGAGAGAGTTCAGAGAAGAGCGACACGTCTGATAAAAGGGATGGAAAACCTTTCATACGCTGAGAGATTGGAGAAACTGGGTCTCTTTTCCCTGGAGAAGAGGAGACTTAGAGGGGATATGATAGAGACTTATAAGATCATGAGGGGCATAGAGAGAGTAGAGAGGGATAGATTCTTCAAACTTTCAAAAAATAAAAGAACAAGAGGCCATTCGGAAAAGTTGAAAGGGGACAGATTCAATACAAATGCCAGGAAGTTCTTCTTTACCCAATGTGTGGTGGACACTTGGAATGCGCTTCCAGAGGACGTTATAGGGCAGAATACAGTACTGGGATTTAAGAGAGGATTGGACATTTTTCTGCTGGAAAAGGGAATAGAAGGGTATAAATAGAGGATTACTGCTCAGGTCCTGGACCTGTTGGGCCGCCGCGTGAGCGGACTGCTGGGCAGGATGGACCTCAGGTCTGACCCAGCAGAGGCATTGCTTATGTTCTTATGAAGAACACACACCACAAACCTTGTGCCTAAGAAACAACAAAAATCATAATAAGTCACAGAAGAAAGTGATGAGAAAGGTAGAGCTTGAGTGATCCTTTGGGACTAAATCAGTGGCTCCCAAACCTGTCCTGAAGGACCCCCAGGCCAGTTGGGTTTTCAAGATAGCCCTAATGAATATGCATGGAACAGATCTGCATTCCTGGCATCTCCATTATATGCAAATCTCTGTCATGCATATTCATTAGGGCTATCTTGAAAACCCGACTGGCCTGGGGGTCCTCTAGGACAGGTTTGGGAACCACTGGACTAAATGAAAGAAAATAATCAGATAAGAACTAATTTTTTCTTTCCCTATCACTTCCAAAGGATCAGTCCATACCTGTGACATATACAAAAGCAGTCTTCAAGCTGGAAGGGAATGCAAAATCCCTTCAGCAAGAACAAGTTCCAAAGGAAGCTTCCACCCTAGCTGCCACATCCAGATGATAATGCTTTGAAAATGTATTAAACATGGACAATGTGGCAATCCTACAAATTTCATCCGCAGAAACAGTGTACATCTCCGCAAACGAAATAGATTGCGTCCTTGTAGAATGAGATTTAAGAAACAGGGACTTAAACTACAATTCTCCCATTCATTTACATATTTCTTTCTTGAAATCTCCACACAGAGGGAAAGAAGGCTTGTTTTTGTTTATGTGGGAACGCTGAAAGAAAGATAAATTAGATTTGCCTAGCCCGGGGGTCGGCAACCCGTGGCTCCAGAGCCGCATGCGGCTCTTTTCCACCTTTGCCGCGGCTCCGGTAGTGTGTCACGCAGGCATGCAGCTTACAAGTCCGGCGTCGCGGCGGGAAATAGCCATGCTGAGCAGTGAGCTCAGCACGTACACAGATGAAAGCCTTGCTTGCTGATTGGTCCGGCGGCCCCGCCCCGCCGTACCAATCAGCAAGCAAGGCTTTCATCTGTGTACGTGCTGAGCTCACTGCTCAGCATGGCTATTTCCCGCTGCGACGCCGGACTTGTAAGCTGCATGCCTGCATCGCCAGAATTTAGATAGGCTGTTTTCATCCCCATGGGAGTCCCGTGGGCCAGGGGGCGTCCCCGTGGGAGTCCCGTGGGTCAGGGGGGCATCCCCGTGGGAGTCCCGTGGGCCAGGGGAGGCAGAAAGAAAAAGTTGGGGGAGAGAATGAGGTCTGGAGGAGAGGAAACATACAGGAGGCTGAAAGAAAGGAAGATATAGTGAGATGGACATAAAGAAGGGTGATGCTGGAAAATAGGTAGAATGGTAATTCTGACAAACACAGAAGGGAAATGCTGGATCAAGGAGAGATGGGGCTCAGGCTGGATGGAATGAGGAGAAATGCCTTGTTGGCCCGGAACTTCCTCTCCTACATCAGAATTGACGTCAGGGAGCGGAATGCTGGTCAGCGCGACGCTTCTGCAGGGAAAGCTTGGGACGGCGGTGGCTTGGGGGCTATTCCCCGATGGCGGTGGCAGCAAACCGAGTGGCTTGGGGGAGGGCACGGAAAAAGAAAGGGGGCAGACAGGGAGACAGAAAGAAAAAGTTGGGGGAGAGAATGAGGTCTGGAGGAGATGAAACATACAGGAGGCTGAAAGAAAGGAAGAAAGATTGGATGCACAGTCAGAGACTCATGAAATCACCAAACAGCAAAGGTAGGAAAAATGATTTTATTTTCAATTTAGTGATCAAAATGTGTCTGTTTTGAGAATTTATATCTGCTGTCTATATTTTGCACTATGGCTCCCTTTTACTAAACCGCAATATCGTTTTTTAGCGCAGGGAGCCTATGAGCATTGAGAGCAGCTAACTGCATGATCCTGTATATAGCATTAAGATAAGAAACAATATACGCAGTGTTAGATTTGTTTTATAATGGTTTTGCGGCTCCAAGTTTTTTTTTCTTTTCGAAAACGGGTCCAAGTGGCTCTTTATGTCTTAAAGGTTGCAGACCCCTGGCCTAGCCTATAGAGCTGCCTAGGTTTGTCCTCTTATATTTAGATTCCCTTTAACTAGCTTTTCAAGATATTCTTGGAAAAGGTAATTTTGCTAAAAGTGACTTAGAAGCCATCTCCTTCCCAAGACTGTCAAGGCCATTTATCACAGGTCTTAGGCATAGAGGCAGCTCCACAAAGAATGCATCAGCATTTAGTTTAAGTTTGCTAAAACACCCTTTCTATGGGTACTTCAAAGCAGCTTACAGACTTACAAGATATGAACAAAAACAGAGACAAAATGTTTAAGGTTTAAGGTCTAGATAAAGTGCAGAAAAAAAAAGAGCCCATCAACATCCCAGGCCCAGCACATTTCCAAGACTCCTAGTAAAAAATAGGTCAGTGTCTATCAAACTGTGAGCTTCCGGGTGTGCCCCGAAAAGATTCCAGAATTTCACTTTCATTTTAAAAATTCCCTTCAAAAGTATACACTAGAATAAATGACATGTATGCAAGTCTGTCAATGTTATGAGTGTCTGTGTGCGTAAGGATAAAACCGTCCAGACAAGCATCATTTTTTGACATGATTGGTCCTTGAAAACTAACAGCAAGTATTTTTATTTTTTATGCAATAGTTGATGACTATTTTGTTAATTTTATATGTTCTGTATTGTGTATGTAAGGTTTTAATCTGCCTTGTCAAAGGCAGACTATAAGATATAAACTACTTGAGCAACAAAGCAACCAAGGCTTTGTTACTGTTTGGATCTTCCTATCTTTGAGAACTTGGATTTTCAGCTCCGACAGAAATTAAATCGAAAAAAAGGAACGACTGCAGATGGTGGATGATGAAATGTGAGTTTGCTTGTCGACTATCGAGCCACATTTTGAGTTAATTTTCACTCAAAAACAAGCACATCCATCGCATTAATTAGCAATTCTATTCTATCTACTTTAGTTTCACTGTTGTTATGATTACCCACACATAGCTGAAAGAACTTTAAATAAATAACTCTCAAATTTAATTTTTTGTTGGTTTTGTAATTTTATAATTTCAGTTATAATGTGCCACAAAAAACATTTGCTCCGTTTAGTGTGCCAGAGCTAAAAAAGTTTGAGTGACACTGGCATAGGGTTTTAAGGTCCTTCTTAAATTTACAAGTATGAAGATTCTGTTCACAGATAAGGAAAAAGAAGTTCCAGAGAGATATCGTAGAAAAAAAAAAATGTTAAGAGAAAGCAAGTGACATAAGATTCTCACTTTAGAACATAATAGCCATACAGGGTCAGATCAATGGGCCATCTAGCTCAGTATCCTGTTTTCACAGTGGCCAATCCAAGTCACAAATACCTGTCAGAAATCCAAGTGCAACAACAGTCCATGTTACTGATCCCAAGGCAAGCAGTGGCTTCCCCTATGTCTACCTCAATAGCAGACTATGGATTTTTCCTCCAGGAACTTGTCCAAACCTTATGAATTTGTTGGTCTAAAGCAGGGGTGTCAAAGTCCCTCCTCGAGGGCCGGAATCCAGTCGGGTTTTCTGGATTTCCCCAATGAATATGCATTGAAAGCAGTGCATGCAAATAGATCTCATGCAGATTCATTGGGGAAATCCTGAAAACCCGACTGGATTCTGGCCCTCGAGTTCCGACTTTGACACCTGTGGTCTAAAGGATCGTACAGGAAAGAGGTGGTGATTAGAGACATAAAAGGTGAGGTCCAAAAATAAGACTCCATGGGCAAGAGGTAATATTTGAAAAGGGATCCTATAGCTGATCTCTGTTGGTGACACAGCTATTTCCTATAGCTGTGTCACCAACAGAGGACTAACATGTTCAAATTTAATGTCCCAATGTAGAAGCTGCACCACTGTGTGTTTAAACCCACTAAGCAGAATGTTCACATAGTCAAGAAATGAGAAAACTGCAATAAATCAGAATTTAGGAGTGAGCTTTTAGTGCACAGTTCTGACAGGGCAAAAATCCCCAGGGTCTAGTAACTGAAGAAATCTGAACATCAAATCTTAACTTGGAACTAAAGTAACAGCTCAAGATTTTGAAAAAGAAATTTCAGGGAAGACTGTATACTTATTAGTAAATAGTCCATTAATAGTAACTGAATAGAATTTCTCTCACATAGATATTCATCCAGCAATGACACTGGCAACAACAATAATTCCTGTACCCTCACCAATGTCCTTGAGGCACAACTCAATCCAAGTGCTGACAAGAAAGAATCTAGTCTGAGACAATATTTGCTCATCCAGCCCACTTAATCGCATGACCAACACCTTACTAAGGCTAGAGACCCTACTCTCTAATATCATCATGGCTCAATTAAAACTAATATAACAAACTTAAAGGATCATCCTTTTAGAAATAATTGGGAGCTTTTTAGGATACAACAGGGTTAAACAAATACCAGGCACAGATTGACATGTGATTACAAATTTGGCACTTGGGCCCAAAAATCCTATTAAAAAAAAAAAAAAAGGGTGGGGGGAAGTCTGTGGCCTCTGCTGCAACCACTGTGGGAAAAGGAACTTCCTCCTCTCAGCATTGCATGACTGCATTGATCCGAGTTGCATAGTTCATGAACACCCATGCAGGTCTGCAGTGCATTAAGGCCTGATGTATTAAACTTTTTCCCTTCGACAAAGTATAAAAAACAAACAGTCTTAGGAAATCAGGCCTCAGAAGAGATTCCCTTTTCCACCAATCCTCACTTCAGAGGAGACAACGGACAATGGCAGCAGTAGCAGGGAAGTTGGAAAAAGTTTCAGCTGCTAGCTCCTAAATCCAAAGAAAATTTGCCAGGACCTGATAGAGGACTATTAGCTGTTACATGAAAAAGGACATAGTACTACTTGAACGGGTCCATAGAAGAGCGACAAAATTGGTTAAGGGCCTGGGGGAGTTGCTGTACAACAAGAGGCTAGAGAAACTGGGCCTCTTCTCCCTTGAAAAGAGAAGACTGAGAGGGGACATGATCGTAACATTCAAGACATTGAAGGGAATTGACTTAGTAGAGACAGAGAGATTGTTCACCCTCTCCAAGGTGAAGAGAACGAGAGGGCACTCGCTAAAGTTAGAAGGGAAAAGATTCCATACAAACGTAAGGAAGTTCTTCTTCACCCAGAAAGTGGTGGAGGTCTGGAACGCTCTCCTGGAGGCTGTTATAAGGGAAAGCACCCTTCATGGATTCAAGACAAGGTTGGATAAGTGCCTATTGGAACAGAACATACGCAAGTAAGGCTAGACTCAAATAGGGCACTGGTCTTTGACCTAAGGGCCACCGCGTGAGCGGACTGCTGGGCACGATGGACCACTGGTCTGACCCAGCAGCGGCAAATCTTATGTTCTTATAGTAATTTTTATATCTTGGAATTTATTTTGTTTTTGCATTTGCTTTTTAGTATTTGATTATAATAGTTTGTTATTTTACTTAGGAGTCCATTTACTAAGCTGTGACAAAAGTGGCATTTACGTGCCCTGCGCGCTAAGGCCATTTTTGTCTCAGCCATAAAATGTCTGATTTTCCATTTTTGTATTAAAGACCATGTGCTAATGTTGCCATTAGCATGTAGCCATTAAAAAAAAATTACTGTATGAGCACTTACCACCACGCATTTTGCAGGCGATATGGGTTCATGTGGTAATATAGCTGTGCTAAGTGATTACCAAAGGAATACCATCTCCTTTTCCCCTCCCCTGAAAACCCCCAACATTTTTCAGTACATGGATTAGTGTGCATTAAATTGGCACATACTGCCAGACACCTGAGCGCATCCCTCAGTATGCTAGAACAAACCCTAAAAATACTGGGAGTCACCTTAGACCACAGGTGTCGAAGTCGGTCCTCAAGGGCCGCAATCCAGTCGGGTTTTCAGAATTTCCCCAATGAATATGCATTGAAAGCAGTGCATGCACATAGATCTCATGCATATTCATTGGGGAAATCTTGAAAACCCGACTGGATTGCGGCCCTCGAGGACCGACTTCGACACCCCTGCCTTAGACAAACACCTATCCCTTGAGAAACACACTGATCTTACCGTCAGAAAAAGCTTCTCAGTGCTCTGGAAACACCGCACCATAAAAAATTACTTCGATGACAACTCATTCCGCCTATTAGTATAATCCTCCATTCTCAGCATCCTGGATTATTGCAACATCATTTATCTAGGCTCCACGAAGAAAACCACCAGGAGACTAAAACTGATTCAGAACACCGCCGTCCGCCTTATATTTGGCTTCAACAAACGGGAACATATCACCCCTTTCTACCATAAACTGCACTGGCTGCCATTTGAATCCAGAGTCCTATTCAAGTTCGCATGCCTCTGCTACAAAACTGTATTTGGTCTATCCCCAAGCTACCTCAACCCTCACTTCAAGCTAAATCACAACAATAAGAACTCTTGCAGAATCCATCTGTTTGCCTTCCCCTCCCTAAAATTATGTCACCTCAAAAGGTTCCTCGACAAAACCTTCTCCTTCCAGGCAGCCAAACTAAACTCATGGCTTGCCCAAATTGTACTTGACGCCCCCTCCTACCTCGACTTCAGAAAAAAACTCAAAACTCACTTATTCCACGAACAGAGCCCCTAACACACCCCTCACCTCTTCAACTCCCCTCAATCCACGTGAACCTCCACCTTCCCCTCTTATTGTACCCACCAAACCAATTAACTTCAATGACCGTTTTTTTTCCTGTAAATAAATTTTTACCTTCCTATTGTATACTCTTGTATACTCCTGTCAACTCCAAAGACCTGTACACTCCAAAAAATGTTAATTCCAATGTTTTTTCATTGTCTGTAATCTTAATTAATTGCTGTGAACCGCCTAGAACTCTCTGGGTATGGCGGTATACAAAATAAAGTTGTTATTATTATTATTATTAGGTGTGCATTAGCATATAACACAACTTAGTAAAAAGAATCCCTTAATCATGAGGCACCACCTCACTCTTTCTCCAGTAAAATAAAGAGGTTGAAGGCCTGCATTTGTTGTTCAATATTTTACTTGTTCAGTGATGTAAACCACTTAGTATTTTTTATATGTAACTTGCTTTGGGCCCCTCTTTAAGGCAACAAGGTCATTTATATTTTGTGTGTGTGTGTTTTGTTTTTTTTATAATGTTTGTTTTAGAATTTTCTTGTTTTTTATTATATTTTTATATAATAAAGATTATGTACGTTCCTTGCCCAGAACTGAGGATATCTTGGCAACCTGACTGGCTGGGTGTGCCACAAGGACAGGGTTGAGAACCCTAGTTAAAGAATATCACCTCTTTCTTCAATGAAGACCTATAAAGAGTTGTAAAATCAGTCACTTTCAAAAAGGCCACTTAAGACTGTTCTTTAGAAACAGAAGCATCTGTACTCACACTGAGGTCAGACGTTTCTAGATCCTGTGATGGTAGATCATTAGAACAATTCCTGAGCTTATACATCCAGTACTGTTTTGCTGTGGAAAAAAAATTCCAAGGTAGGCTGGAGCCAATTCCCAGGAAAAAGAATATGATGTAGATGCTATTGAAACGATCCTCTGGTTTATACTGAAAGAAATGATTTTGTGGGTGCCTTCCAGGTATAAGCTCCTGCTCTTCTCTCTCAGAATCACTTGATTTATAGATACAATTTGTACTGCCCTGAAGAAATTCTTCTGGTTCAATAGCCACTGCAAGAAAAAAAAAAAAGAGATAAATTATAAAATTGAAGGATTTGAAGAGTTAAAAAGTGGTTGGAGTCTAATCTTGAGGAATTAGAGCAAAACAACAACAAATCAGTACAATAAACAAGTGTTCTTCCAACTATGAAGCAAAGAGCAGACAGGAATAGAAGCCAAGTACACCAAGATTGGAATGGCAATCAATTCCAGAAAGCACAGTTACTTACCGTAACAGGTGTTATCCAGGGACAGCAGGCAGATATTCTTGACTGATGGGTGACGGCACCGACGGAGCCCCGGTACGGACACTTTTAGAGTGATTGCACTCTAAGAACTTGGAAAGTTCTAGAGACCGCACCGCGCATGCGCGAGTGCCTTCCCGCCCGACCCCGACGCGCGGTCCCTCAGTTAAGATAAGCCAGCTAAGAAGCCAACCCGGGGAGGTGGGTGGGATGCAAGAATATCTGCCTGCTGTCCCTGGATAACACCTGTTACGGTAAGTAACTGTGCTTTATCCCAGGACAAGCAGGCAGCATATTCTTGACTGATGGGTGACCTTCAAGCTAACTAAAAGAGGGATGGAGGGAAGGTTGGCCATTAGGAAAACAAATTTTGTAAAACAGATTGGCCGAAATGTCCATCCCGTCTGGAGAACGCATCCAGACAATAATGAGATGTAAAAGTATGGACTGAGGACCACGTAGCAGCTTTGCAGATTTCCTCAATCGGCGTGGAACGGAGGAAAGCTACCGATGCTGCCATAGCTCTTACTCTATGGGCCGTGACGGAACCCTCTAGTGTCAGTCCCGACTGAGCATAGCAGAATGAAATGCAAGCCGCAAGCCAATTAGATAGCGTGCGCTTAGACACAGGACGTCCCAATTTATTCTGATCAAAGGACAGAAAGAGTTGGGGAGATGATCTGTGGGGCTTAGTACGGTCTAAATAGTAAGCTAAAGCCCGCTTACAGTCCAAAGTATGAAGAGCCTGTTCCCCGGAATGGGAGTGAGGTTTAGGGAAAAAAACAGGTAGTACAATAGATTGGTTGAGATGGAACTCAGAAACAACCTTAGGGAGAAACTTTGGATGTGTACGTAGCACCACCTTGTCGTGGTGAAAAACAGTGAAAGGTGGATCAGAAACTAGTGCATGGAGCTCACTGACCCTCCTGGCAGAGGTGAGAGCAATAAGAAAAAGTACCTTCCAAGTGAGAAATTTGAAAGAGGTAGTAGCCAGGGGTTCAAATGGAGGCTTCATCAAGGCGGAGAGAACCACGTTCAGATCCCAGATCACCGGAGGTGGTTTGAGAGGTGGTTTCAGATTGAAAAGACCTCGCATGAATCTGGAGACCAGGGGATGAGCTGAAAGGAGTTTCCCTTGGACCGGCTCATGAAAGGCCGTAATGGCACTGAGATGAACTCTGATGGAAGTAGACTTGAGACCAGAAGTAGACAGAGAAAGCAGATAATCCAATAGGTGTTCCACTGCAAGTGACTTGGGGTCATGATGATGAAGGAGACACCAAGAAGAAAACCTCGTCCACTTTTGATGGTAACATTGTAGAGTGGCTGGTTTCCTGGAGGCGTCCAGGATGGAGCGAACAGACTGAGATAGCAAAAGATCAGTTGAAGTCAGCCCGAGAGATACCAAGCTGTCAGGTGTAGAGACTGCAGGTTGGGATGGAGGAGGGTTTCCTGATCCTGTGTAAGCAGAGATGGAAACAGTGGAAGTAGAAATGGATCCCTGGAACTGAGTTGAAGTAGAAGGGAGAACCAATGTTGTCTGGGCCACCGTGGAGCAATCAGGATCATGGTGGCCCGTTCCCTCTTTAGTTTGAACAAGGTCCGAAGCATGAGAGGCAGAGGAGGGAAAGCATAAAGGAACAGATTGGACCAATCCAGAAGAAACGCATCCGCTGCCAGACGGTGAGGAGAGTAAAGTCTGGAGCAGAATTGGGGCAACTGATGATTGTGAGGAGCTGCAAAAAGGTCCACCTGAGGAGTGCCCCATTGTGCAAAGATGGACTGAAGAGTCGATGGGTCGAGAGTCCATTCGTGGGGTTGGAGAACTCTGCTGAGCTTGTCCGCTAAGAAGTTCTGTTCTCCCTGAATATAAATCGCTTTCAGGAATAAGCGGCGCGAGGATGCCCAAGACCAGATTTTCTGGGCTTCTTGGCACAAGAGGCGAGAGCCCGTTCCCCCTTGCTTGTTGATGTAGTACATAGCCACCTGGTTGTCTGTGCAAAGTAGAAGGACTTGAGGAAATAGAAGGTGTTGGAAGGCCTTGAGGGCATAGAACATTGCCCTGAGTTCCAGGAAATTGATGTGATGCTTCTTTTCCTGAGGAGTCCAAAGGCCCTGGGTTTGGAACTCGTTCAGATGTGCTCCCCAAGCATAAGGGGAGGCGTCGGTGGTGATGATCAGATGATGAGGAGGCAGATGGAATAGAAGGCCCCTGGAGAGATTTGAGGATATCAACCACCATTGCAGAGACTGACGAAGAGACGATGTCACAGATATGTGTCGTGAGCAAGAGTCTGTCGCTTGAGACCACTGGAGAGCCAGGGTCCATTGAGGAGTGCGCAGGTGAAGCCGTGCCAGGGGTGTGACATGAACTGTGGAGGCCATGTGACCCAAGAGAATCATCATCTGCTTTGCAGAAATGGAGTGCTGGGACAGCACCTGCTGACAGAGCGATTGGAGGTTGTAAAGACGATTGTCCGGCAAGAAGGCTCTCATCTGGACCGTGTCCAGTATCGCTCCAATGAACTGAAGTCTCCGCGTAGGAAGAAGGTGAGACTTGGGTATGTTGATTTCGAACCCCAGTAGTTGAAGAAAAAAGATGGTCTGGTTGGTGGCCAGAAGAACAGTCTGAGATGAAATGGCCTTGATTAACCAATCGTCCAGGTAGGGAAAAACCTGAAGGTGGTGGGAGCGCAGAAATGCTGCCACCACTACCAGACATTTTGTAAACACTCTTGGAGAGGAGGCAAGACCGAAGGGGAGCACTCTGTATTGGTAATGACAGTGATTGATCATGAAGCGAAGGTACTGTCTGGAGGCCGGATGAATTGGAATGTGAGTGTAGGCCTCTTTGAGATCGAGAGAGCATAGCCAGTCGTTGTGATCGAGGAGAGGATAAAGCGTAGCTAGAGATAGCATCTTGAATTTTTCTTTGACCAAACATTTGTTGAGATCTCGCAGATCTAGAATTGGTCTGAGGTCTCCTGTTTTCTTGGGAACTAGAAAATACCGGGAGTAGAATCCTTGCCCTCTTTGGTCCAGAGGAACTTCCTCTATGGCGTTCAGAAGCAGGAGGGACTGAACCTCCTGACAAAGGAGGGCAGATTGAGGAGTGTGCAAAGCAGACTCTTTTGGTAGACTTTGGCCCGGAAGGGTGTGAAAGTTGAGAGAGTAGCCGTGGCGGATGATGTTGAGGACCCACTGGTCCGAAGTGATAACTTCCCACCGGCTGAGAAAGAAAGACAGACGTCCTCCTATCGGTTGAGGGAGGAGAGGAGATGGTTGAACGCTGGCTATGCCCTCGAGGATCAAGTCAAAAGGGCTGAGTCGATTTTTGTGGAGGAGGCGGCTTAGCTGGTTGTTGCTGCTGAGGCCTAGGTGTTTGCCGTTGCTGTTGACGCTGCCTCCTAGGTTGCTGAGTGGAAGGCTGTAAGGGGCGAGCCACAAAACGCCGCTGATAGGCCGTTTGCTGTCTGAATGGCCGTGAAGGTGGAGGTTTCTTCTTGGTCTTAAGAAGGGTATCCCAGCGGGTTTCATGAGCCGAGAGCTTCTGGGTCGTTGAGTCCATAGAATCTCCGAACAGCTCATCCCCTAAACATGGGGCATTAGCCAACCGGTCTTGATGATTAACATCAAGCTCAGAGACTCTGAGCCAAGCCAAACGGCGCATGGCTACAGATATGGCTGTTGCTCTAGAGGTAAGCTCAAAAGTGTCATATATAGACCTTACCATGAATTTTCTGAGCTGGAAAAGAGCTGAAGAGCACTGATGGAAAGCTTCTCGATTCCCCACAGGAAGATACTGCTCAAAGGAAGCCATGGTGGTAAGGAGATGCTTTAAATAAAACGAAAAATGAAAAGCATAGTTACCAGAACGATTAGCAAGCATCGCATTCTGGTAAAGTCGCTTACCGAATTTGTCCATGGCTTTACCCTCTCTGCCAGGAGGGACAGAGGCATAGACACTAGCTCCCAAGGACTTCTTGAGGGTGGATTCTACAAGAAGAGACTCATGAGAGAGCTGTGGTTTATCAAAACCAGGAATGGGGATTACTTTATAAAGGGAATCCAATTTGCGAGGAGCTCCCGGGATAGTAAGAGGAGTCTCCAGATTCTTGTAAAAGGTCTCCCTCAGGATGTCATGTAAAGGGAGTTTCAAGAATTCCTTTGGAGGCTGGTCAAAATCAAGAGATCCAAAAAAGCTTTGGACTTTTTAGACTCAGCCTCCAAAGGAATGGAAAGAGATTCACACATATCTCTTAAAAAAGAAGAGAAAGAGGTGGAATCAGGTTTGGTGGAAATATCCTGCAGAACAGGCTCGTCTTCCTCTGATGAACACTCACCTTCTGACTGAAGAGGTTCTTCAGAGTCGCCCCACAGATCAGGGTCTCGAACATGGGGACCACGGTCCCGAGACTCAGGGGTGGATGGTTCTCGGTGTCGGGACTTCTGTACCGACTTACCCGACCTCACCGACGCGGTACCGGGCGATGTTATCGGTCGCACCGGAGCCGATGTCTGTACCGATTGGTGATGAGACCTGGGCTCCGGTGCGAGGACAGGCATCGATGCCGATGAGGCCAAGTGTACCGGTACCGAAGGAGTGGATGGTGACAATACGGACTGTTCCACGATCGGTACCGGTTGCTCAGTGGGGACCGATACCGGAGGGCTCGGTGTCAGGAGAGCTGGAAGGAGTTGTTTGAGCTGTTCCTTCAGCTGTACCTGCAAGATGGCCGCAATGCGATCATCAAGGGAGGGCACCGGTACCGCTTTTTTCTTCTGCGGTACCTGCGGTGCCGCTCGACGCCCCGGAGATGAGGAGCCCGATGTCGAGGGACTCACCTCAATAGGGGCGGAGCGCTTCCGCTGGCGCCTCACGGTCGGCAGGATTGGACTCTCTGCAATGGAGACCGGAGGACGTTCCAGCGGGGAAGGCTTCTTAGCCGGCTTACCTGCATGTTGCGACGTCGACGCGGTATCGCGTGGCGTCGATGAGGTGGGTGCCGACGAAACAGGTACCGAGACCGGCGCCGAAGACGTGGGGTCGGACATGTCGGTGCCGAAAAGCAGTCTCTGCTGTATCTCTCGATTTTTGAGAGTCCGCTTTTTCAAAGTGGCACAGCGGGTGCAGGTAGAGGCCTGATGTTCCGGACCCAGACACTGAAGGCACCAGTTGTGCGGGTCTGTTAGGGAAATAGGCCGTGCACACCGCTGGCACTTCTTGAACCCGGGCTGAGGGGGCATGAACGGAAAAACGGCTTCTGCCAAATCGAAGGCCGAGGCCTCGATAATGGCAGTAGGCCCCGCCGGGTCAAATCAAGAAAACTCGACAAAACAAGAGAAAATTTTTTTTTTTTTTTTTTAAAGAAAGAAAAATGGAAGGGCAAAAAGAACCCGAAAAAGTTTACGCGAGCGGGAAGGCGAATGAAAAAATTTTTCAACAGCCGTTGAAAATGCGACTTCTTAGCTCCGCGGAAACTAAGAAACTGAGGGACCGCGCGTCGGGGTCGGGCGGGAAGGCACTCGCGCATGCGCGGTGCGGTCTTTAGAACTTTCCAAGTTCTTAGAGTGCAATCACTCTAAAAGTGTCCGTACCGGGGCTCCGTCGGTGCCGTCACCCATCAGTCAAGAATATGCTGCCTGCTTGTCCTGGGATAAAGGAGTGAATGCTATTAAACATCTACTCAAGTTAACAGCACCAAAACAAAGAATTTAACAAAGCAAAAGGTGCAAAAATGATCAAGTGTTTCCTTTGCAGGAATGTCATTCTAACAAGACGATAGCTCTTAAAACAAAAAGTGGAGTGTGCACCCCACATATATGGAGAAATATCTAGGTGGAATTGCTTATTTATCTGAGCCATATATCTGAGCCAAGTACAATGGATAGGGTATTGGACAACTCATTCTGCACGTGAAAGGAATTCAGTTGGGAAAGTGAAGGTATTCAACTGAACTATAGACCACCCTAGATGACACCAGTTTTAAGAGTACATAAGAACATAAGAAGTGCCATCTCCGGAACAGACCCTAGGTCCATCAAGTCCGGCGATCCGCACATGCAGAGGCCCTGACAGGTGTACCCTGGCATAGTTTTAGTCCCCATATCATTCTAAGCTTCTCATAAGAGATGTGCATCTAACTTATCCTTAAACCCAATCCCATAAATACAGGCTACTTTTATAAACAGGAATTTATCCTTCACGCACATTTGCTCTTCCCCAAGCGTCCATCAAATGTTAATCAATTTAAGACCAAAATATTAAGCAAACTGCTCCAGAGGTCCAAATACACTAACTGGGGAAGTCTACATTAGTCTTAGGTGTTGTTAGACATTCGGCATTAGGTGAGTGACGAGCTGGCCTAATGGAGCACTGCCTATGTCTAGGAGTTCTAGCGACACCTAAGTCTGCTAAGGTGCCTCTAGGCGTAATTCTATAAATGATACTGTTTTCTTGATAGAGCGGCAATGTTTGGTGCTGCTTATATAATCTGGCCCTAAGTACCTGATTCTGTAAACAGCACCTAAGTTAGGTAACAGTAAGCCTTGTACTGCCACCTAACGTAATTGATTTAATAGGCACAGTAATTGATCGCTCTGTTAAAAACCAATTAAAAACTCGTTAAAAAACTAGGTGTAAAAAATTGAGTCTACAGCAAGGCCCCTAATGGCACCTAAGGTCAAAGTCAAAGTCTTAGGTGCCGCTAGGCGCGATTCTCAAAAGAACTTCAACGTTTGTAACGTAGGCCAGTAAAACTCTGGCCTATGTTATCGGCTCCTAAGTTTTGTGATAGGCGCCATTAGCCACACTTTTTTAAATGGCTTCTAAATATGATTGACACTTGGCCAGTGCCTTTTTTTTGTAGGTGGCTACCAATTTAGACAATTTAGATTTTATATATTTTTGTTCTGAAGAAATTACAATGCTCATTAAAAATCTCATCCCAGCTACTGATTGGCTCACTCACCATAAATTAAAATTAAATCCTGATAAATCGAAGGTCATTATATTTTCTCTGCAAGGTGACTGTTCTGCCTTCACCAGTTCTACTACTTGCTTGTCCCCATTGTCACTTCAGTTCATGTTCTTGGGGTTATTTTAGACTCCAAACTTAGCTTCAATACACAAATTAGCCAAGTTGTAAGACGTTTCTTTTACAAACTACATATGATTAGGTCTATACACTCACTTCTCTTCTCCTCTGCTTTAAATATCCTCATATATTCCTTAATCATCCAACAAATCAACTATTGCAATTCTCTTTACGCCGGATTATGTCAAAAAGACATACGCAGGACTACAATTAATCCAAAATACTGCTTTCCATTGGATCCACTCCTCATCCAAGTTTAATCATATTACCCCTCTGCTGAAAAAAAACAACAACCAAAAAACCTACTGGCACCTCTTACCACACTGAATCACATACAAAACTCTTCTACTAATATTCAAAGTTCTTTTATCAGGAAAATCTTCTTATCTTGCTGGACACCTTACCCCCTACATGCCTGTCAGAGCTCTTATATCAGTAAATCATAATCAACTTGTTATCCCTTCATACCATATCATGGTCCATGAACACATCCGACAAACGATTTTCTTTGTACATAGCCCTCAGCTATGGAACTCTCTTTCCACATCTTTAAGATTGCCAACATCCCTAGATTTTCAAATCTTAAGACTTTCCTTTTCAATGATGCATTCACATAGAGGGAAATTCCATAAACAGCACCTAAACTCTCCCGATACTACATTCACTAACAACATCTGCCCTGGCCTCAGAATCCCCATGCTAGTACTCACCAGAACCCACCATTTCAAAAAGCATTTCAAAAAACCTCACCTCCTTAAAGCCTGTTCCCCCAGCAAACCTACCCAACCTTACCTCTGACTCTCTCACCCCAGTCCCTACACTCTATTGTAACGCTAGATCTGTCCGAAATAAGACCCAAATAGTAAAAGAGTTACTCGAAGATTTTGATCCGGGTTTTTTGTGCATCACTGAATCATGGATCGAAAAAGATGACTTACTCACTCAAAACGAACTCTGTCCCCCAGGCTACCATGGCCTCTTCTCTCCCAGAATAAACTGGAAAGGAGGAGGTCTGGCCCTACTCTACAAATCATTCTTTAATGTCGAGCTCCTCGAAAAGGGCAGCCATTCTTCCTTAGAATTCATGCTAGCTTCAATAAATGACGAACTTCATCCCCACCCATTAGGCATCCTGCTACTTTACCGCCCACCCACCCCCTGGAATAAATCCTCTGAATTTGTTCTTGAGACCATAACAAGGGCCTATCTAAAATTCCATAGACTACTGATTATTGGCGACATAAACCTTCACCTAGATGATAACACCAACAAGGACACAACTGATTTTAAAAACTTCCTCACTTCCCTTGCTTTCACTGCTCCTCCGCCCACCCCCACCCACGAAAAGGGGCACTCTCTTGACATCATCAGCTTTCTTGACTTGACTGAGCACAAAACTTCCACTGATGAGACCCGTTGGGAACATGTCCCCTGATCCGATCACCTCCTAGGCTTTTTCTGCCTCCCCATCTTCATGTCAGCCCTTGGTACCCCAACCTGAGCCACAAACTCTATCACCTACCGCAAAAAAATCACAAGTGATCTGTTCTGGTCCCAGTTTCTCAACAAACTCCCTCCTCTTCCCAAACACACGGACCCAGACTCAAACTGGCACAACTGGGTGACTCTTTCCGAGACCACGTACCGTGCTCTTGCCCCTCTATCCACTAAACCTATCTCCTACTCTCACAAGGCTCCCTGGTATCTCCCATACCACAGGGAATTAAAACAGAAATGTCGGGCCCTGGAGCGAAAATGGAAAAAAATCGAAATCCCCTTCAGATAGACAATCCTGGAGAGACAACATCAAGTTCTATAACTCCGTACTAAAAAAAGCTAGGAAGAATTTCTATGGAGATAAAATCTCCAGGTCAAAAAACCAAAACAGTACACTGTTCCACATCTGGCGCAACCTAATTTCTAAAAACGACTCCTCCTCCTCCCCCTCCCTCCCATCTCCAAATGACCTAGCCAAATTTTTCAAAGAGAAGATCACTACCATAAAGAGTTCATTCCCCCCAGCTATCTCTTACAACTCTCTTCCTCCGAAAGACTCCGACCCTATCCCTGCTGACAGATCATGGACTACTTTTGAACTCGTATCCGAATCCCAGATCTCTAAACTTTGTCTCAAACTTAAATCCTGCAAATGCATCCTAGACCCTTTCCCATCCTACCTTTACGAAAACATTCCTGCGCGGGCCATCTCTTCCCTTACCAGCCTATATATAAAGTTCTACTATCGGGCCTGTTCGCCACAGAAATGGGACACATTGCCTTATCCCCTCTTCTGAAAAAAGCCGATCTCGACCCTTCTTTACCATCGAACTACCGCCCCATTGCAAACATCCCTCTTTTAACAAAACTTATAGAGACCATAGTCGCTACTCAGCTCTCCTCTTACCTAGAGAGATTCTCCATTCTACAACACTACCAATACGGATTTAGGCCCAATTTCAGCACCGAGTCCCTCCTAGTTTCCTTAATCTCAAAGGTGCAACAACTACACGCTCGTAACAAATTTGCTGTTTTACTACAGTTCGATCTCTCCGCGGCTTTCGACGTCGTTCACCATGACATACTAATTTACAAACTTTCTGAGATAGGAATAGACTCCTTTGTCCTAAAGTGGTTCTCAAACTTCCTTCGCTCTCGTTCCTACATTGTCAATACAAACGGCTCCAAATCCGCTCCGTGGACACCATCTTGCGGTGTCCAACAGGGTTCTCCCCTATCCCCTATTCTCTTCAACATGTATATGACCTCCCTGAAGCTCCTCAAACTATCCCCCCTTGAAACAATATACACATACGCTGACAATATCCTTATCCTCCTCGAAACAGACCAGAACCTCACAAACCTCCAAGAGAACATCACCTCATGCATAATGAGACTTCACGCCTGGTCCCTCTCTGTACAAATGAAATTAAATGAATCAAAAACAAAATTACTCTGGCTCGGCCCAAAATTAGAATACCTGCCCACCCTCTTCACACTACCCACAGGCCCTGCTCTGCACCTTGAGTTCTCAAGCAAGGTCCTCGGCATCATTATCGATTAAGAACATAAGAATTTGTCTCCGCTGGGTCAGACCAGAGGTCCATCGCGCCCAGCAGTCCGCACCCGTGGCGGTCCATCAGGTCCTTGACCTGTCATGTTAATTTGATTTAGCCCTATAGCCCCTTGTTTTTATCTTTACTCTTATCTACCCTTATCTGTATCCCTCAATCCCCCTATCCTTCAGGAATCCATCCAATCCCTCTTTGAATCCCCATAGCGTACTCTGCCCGACCACTTCCTCCGGGAGCGCGTTCCATGTGTCCACAACCCTCTGTGTGAAGAAGAACCTCCTTGCATTGGTTCTAAACTTGTCCCCTTCCAGTTTCTCCGAGTGCCCTCTTGTGCCTGTGGTTCCCCGTAGTTTGAAGAATCTATCCCTGTCTACCTTCTCCATGCCCCTCATGATCTTGAAGTTTCTATCATGTCTCCCCTAAGCCTCCTCTTTTCCAGGGAGAAGAGTCCCAACTTGTCCAGCCTGTCAGCGTATGTACAGTCTTCCATGCCATTTATCATCTTTGTAGCTCTTCTCTGGACCCTCTCAAGTATCGCCATGTCTTTCTTGAGGTACGGCGACCAATATTGGACGCAGTACTCTAGATGCGGGCGCACCATTGCACGATACAGTGGCAAGATGACTTCCTTCGTCCTGGTTGTAATTCCCTTCTTAATGATTCTTCCCTCTCCCTCAACGATCACCTCAATTCCTTGGCAAAATCATGCTTTTTCAGCCTCCACATGCTGAGGAAAGTAAGATCCTACTTTCACCAAAAACATTTCACCGTCCTTGTACAATCCATCATCCTATCCAAACTCGATTACTGTAATGCCATTTATTTATGCCTAACAAAAAAAGTCTTCATAGACTCCAGCTTATCCAAAATACTGCAGCCAAGCTGATTTTTGCAAAACGCAAATTTGATCACGTCTCCCCACTACTTACCAATCTTCACTGGCTCCCAGTACTTTTCAGAATTCATTTCAAATGCTCCTGTCTGGCTTTCAAGATCATTCATGGCATCCTCCCTCCCCTAATCCCACTATCCTTTAACGCCTCGATGCCTGCTACCACCAGATCCGCCCACAGATATAAACTATCCTTCCCCTCTCTACACGGTATCCTCTACGCAGGCAAACTGGGAAAATCCCTCCTTTCCAAAATCACGGGCCTTTGGAACGATCTCACTATCCCGCTGCGGAACCTGGGCTCCCTCCAATTATTCCGCAAACAACTGAAAACCTGGCTTTTTTCTAACATATAACAATTCTTCTCCTGTTTACATCCCCTCTATTCATATTGTAAATCTTGTAAATCTTTCTCCTCTCTCTTCTTATATTTTTAAGCTTTGTAAACCGTGCCGAGCTCCACTTCCGTGGAGATGATGCGGTATATAAACTTAAGGCTTAGTTTAGTTTAGTTTAAACTTAGGAGCCTAGGTTAACAGGGAAATGCCATTTGAAATGGTAAGCAACATTAAGTTTAAAGCGCTTACCAGTACCTAAACAAAAAGCACTGGAATCGCACCTCCAGTGCTGCCTGCTGCTGATAGGTGCCATCAATTCGTGTTCGAGTTCTAGCAACATGACAGCAGATAAAAGCCAAATGGCCCATCTAGTCTGCCCATCCACAGTAACCATTATCGCTTTCTCTCTCTGAGAGATCCCACATGCCTATCCTAGGCCCTCTTGAATTCAGACACAGTTCATCATCTCTTCCGGGAGACTGTTCCATGCATCTACCATCCTTTCTATAAAAAAGTATTTCCTCAAATTACTCTCTATCACCCCTTAAGTTCATCCTATGCCCTCTCATTGCAGAGTTTCCTTTCAAATGAAAGAGACTGATGAACATCAAGTTTTTGTGGCAAAATAGAGAAGTAGATTGCCGGGCCTTTCTTCTGTGCAGTAAAATTCGATGTTGTCACCTTTGTCGCATTAAATGTGATCCTCTAACACTGCCCATTTATTGCTGCCCAGATGGGTGGTACATCGTTAGTCTGACATTTCCGTTGAAACCTTGGGAGGTCCTGCTGGCGTAGCTTTCAGCTTCTCAGATGCATGCAAACCCCAGTGGCATGACAAGCCCATGATGCATTTGGGGAGTAGAAATCCAAGGGAGCAATGTGTGCTGGGAGGTGAGAGGCTAATGTGCACAGATGAGGAAAGGGGGTGCTAGTTTCTGAGGATTTGAAACATAGAAACATGACAGCAGATAAAGGCCAAATGGCCCATCTAATCTGCCCATCCACAGTAACCATTATCTCTTTCTCTCTCTGAGAGATCTCACGTGCCTATCCCAGGCCCTCTTGAATTCAGACACAGAGGTGACAAAACAGTGTGATAAGGCTATAGCCAGAAGGATGTTAGGCTGTATAGAAAGAGGAGTAAAAAGAAGAAAAAGGTGTTGATGCCCCTGTACAAATCACTGGTGAGGCCACACTTAGAGTACTGTGGTTAGTTTTGGAGGCCATTTCTGGTGAAGGATATAAGAAGGCTTGAAGCGGTTCAGAGGAAGGTGCCAAAAATGTTAGGAGGTCTGCGGCAAAAGAAGTACGAGAAGAGACTGAAAGACCTGAATATGTATACTGGAGAAGGGGGCAAGGGAGATATGACACAAAAGTTTAAATACTTGAAAGGTATTATTATAGGACCAAATCTTTTCCAGAGAAGGGAAAATGATAAAACTAAAGGGCATAAATTGAGGATGTGGGAAGGCAGATTTAGGAGTAATGTTAGGAAATTCTTTTATATGGAGAGGGTGGTGGATGCCTGGAATGCCCTTCCGAGGGAGGTGGTGGAAAGGAAAATGGTGACGGAATTCAAAAAATTGTGAGATAAACATAGAAGATCGTATAATTAGAAAATGAATGGTGTATACTGAAGTAGAGAATGACATGGGGACACATTTTCCCCCACCCTCGTGAGAACCCATTTTCCCGTCCTGTCCAGTTCTTGTCTTGTCCCTGCCCCATTCCTGCAAGCTCTGTCCTCATCTGCACGAGCCTCAAACACTTTAAAATCATAAGTGTTTGAGATTTGTGCAGTTAAGGCTGAACTTACAGGAACAGGGCAAGGAATCTGTGGTCTGTAGACCAGAAATATCAAAGGAAAGACAATTTAATTTGATCATGAATTTAAAATGCCATGTAACTAATGGGCTAACTGGATGGACCACTCAGGTTTTTATCTGTTGTCATTTACTATATTACTATGAATTTATATACCACTTTACACTAAGGGCCTGTTTTACAAAGCCGCACTAGCGGCTGCTGCGCGGTAACGACCCTGAAGCCCACAGAGATTTAAAGGGCTTTGGGGCTGTTGCTGCTAGTGTGGCTTTGTAAAACAGGCTGTAAGTGGGTTACAAAATAAACATACTGTACATAATATAAATGACAATTTCTAAAATATAATAATCAATATACTCCATACTACAGGAGACCATTATAATGCAAAACAATAACAAAAAAAATCTCAACCTGCCACAAAATATTACACAACACTTCCATAAGCTCTCAAATATGTGTGTCCAATCAGTGGCTTATGCCCCAAAAGCCTGCTAAAATAAGTTTTCAATATCTTCTTAGAAAGCAGTGTCAGGCTGTAGTCTCAATGCAAATGGCAATTTATTCCACTCTTTTGGCCTAGCTATAGAAAAAGGCTCAGGCCCACGCATCAGTGAAGTGAATCTTGGGGAGTGATGGAATAGACAATCGCTTTGTGCCTTCTAAATGCAGTGCTCTGACAGAGACAGAGAAAGTATGGGGCAGGAATTGGGACCTGAATCCTTTTCAGTTGGGGGCTCGTCCGGGATGGGCAGATGATATCACCAATATTTTGTGAGTATTTCTGAATTTTTCTGTTCTTTAATACTCACTGGGTAGTGGTGACCTGTACCCAACCCCTTATTTTAAGTTCAAGCTTTGGGTTCTATTATGGAGTTTTTTTGGGAAAAATCTCGGGGTACTTTCGGTAAGCGCCCCTCATGAATATATACGCAGCTGCCATTCTTTCGGGAAGAATGAATTATTTATAGAACCCCCCTGCCCACTCTGTCATTTGTAAGGTTAAAAACTTTTATAGAGTATAAGATTTTATTGTCTCTGATTACTGTACCTCGCTTATAAGGTAAGATAAGCGAATATTTTTGCATTGTTATATGGGTTTTGTAATGAGTCATAAAGGCACTTACTCCTAGACAAATGAGACTTGTACGGCTGTGTGTGTGTATGACATTTTTCCTTCAGCTCCCATCTTTCTGTGTCACCAATGTTTACTACTGAGGTAGGACATGCTGTTATGTGGAATGAATTGAAAGCGCTGTTTGAATCAGTCTAAGATCTTTCCCTTGTAGTTAAAAAAAAAAAAAAGAAACAAGAAAAAGAAAAAATTCCGTTTTAAAGGTTTTCTTTCTTGTGCAGAGCAAAGCTAATCTGTTCTTTGCTTTCATTATCAGGGTCTGTGCATGAATGTTTTTGTCCCTTCCCCCAGACTTCTCTGTTTGGGCTTCCACTGACCCCCTATAGTGCTTCTTTGAAGTTACTCATTCTTGGTTTTATAAAGCAGTAAGGTGAGATTCCACTGCTTGTCTCTTGACTTTTCTCCGGCATTATCAAAACCACCATCTCTTTTTATAATACGCCCATCGCTCTTGTTGTCAAAGTTGATGGCATTCCCTGTTTCGTCCTAGATTTCGGGCTGTTAATGTTTTGGTAATTCTCATTGCGCTTATGTTTCTTCCACCATTCCATCGGCAGCCAATGATTTTTTTCTGTCATTTTCCTAAAGAATGTTTTATTTTTAGTCCCTTTGGTGAGGCTGCCTTCACCTTTAAGCAACAGTATACCTAGTGTGGAATGTCCTTCGGGCTATTCTACAAGTCATGCACTGCCCCTCATGGTCCTATTCTCATTTTGTACAACTTTTTGTGTTCCATAATTCAGGAGACCTGTCAGGCTGATAGTTTGTACCTTTTATAATGATTGTCTGTGTGTGGTCACAAGGTGTCATGAAATAAACTGCACTGGTGTACATCTGAAGTGAAATACCTGGGTTTTGTCCTGTCTCATGGTCAAAGGAAAATCTGCACTTTCTGCATTGCTGCTGTTCTGCCCCGCCCAGCTAACAAGAAAGACATGCTTACTTTTCTTGCTATGATTGGTCACTGCCGCCAATGGATCTCTGCTTGTTCCTTCTATGACCAGATTTTGAGACAGACCCTGGTTTCTGAAATGACTGCTCTTATCAGATGGACTTATGAAATGTTGGACATTTAAGATGTGCTTTGGTTTCTAGCTCAAGTTTGGGTTTTCCTGCTTATGCCCACATGTTTTATCTCTTTGTTTGGGACTATTGTAACACCATGAAGGGAGAACATGGCGGTAAATTACGCTCTGTTGCCTTTTTTTATAGTCACTCCTGTTCAAGTTCCCTGGCTGCTTGTGCTATGGTGGTAGAGATGGTTACTTTTCTGATCCTAGGTCACCCCATTACCCTTCATACTCTTCACGATGTTCAAGCCCTTCTTTTAAATGGGTTTTTGGGTTTCACGGGTGAACAGGATTCTCTTCCTCTCTTTTTTCACAGCTTCCTCTGAATTTGATGCCTGGCGTTTGGCAGGTGCCCAAAGCCGCCCTTTTGGACGGACTTTGGTGCAAAGAGGGGAAACCCTGGATACCAGCTGCTAGCTCTCCCTTATTCATTGCCCAATATCATGGTATTGGTTATCGTAGTGCTCGCTCGACATTTTAACTTCTTGCTAGTGATATTTTCATTCTTGACCTTTTGCTCCTTGATACAGGAGGAATACGTCCAAAAGCTAATTGAAATATTAGGGCTTGTTCAAAGAAACGTGTCTTGCACTTCTCCTTTCTCTCCACAGATTCCTACCCATTTTTTCCAGCCTGGTGATTGTCCAGCAGCTTTCCAAGGATCGGAAGCAGACGGATTTCCCCTTTGGCCTTCCCACTACTGTGATCGCTGTGACCAGGCCCGCTGCACTCACTGAGGAGTTTCCTGTTTGGATCCACGCAAGTCGCTTGAAGAGGGTTAACCTAAAACCCCAGAAGCAAGTCTTCCCTGCGCAGATTTCACCTCCTCCAGTGGAACAACATGATGATCTCATTGCAGCATTCTACCAACTTTATCATTCTCTTACTGGCAACGCTGCTGCTAGTTTTTCTCCCTGTATGGATCATTTCTAACTGGGTCTACAGGGATGATGTGTTCTGGGTCCACGACACTTTCTGCCCATACCCATCTGTAAATGACACTCCTACTGTAAACAGCACCCCCGACACCTCTTTGCGAACGACGTCAAGCTGGACTACTCCCTCGCAAAGGCTGTCCTTCAATTGGAATC
This sequence comes from Geotrypetes seraphini, assembly GCF_902459505.1. Lineage (NCBI taxonomy): Eukaryota > Metazoa > Chordata > Amphibia > Gymnophiona > Dermophiidae > Geotrypetes > Geotrypetes seraphini. The sequence continues at coordinate 198,589,672 of NC_047087.1, forward strand.
CAGAAAAGACCGATGCTACCCTTTGGTATAATTCCAGCAGTGTGCAAGTTGCCACCTTCTCCTTTGAGTATTGTGACATTGTGGACTGTTCATCAATTGATATCCCAAGGCTGTGCCATTGGTCCTCAGAGATTCCTAAAACTAAGGACATATATGTATATGTTACTGACTTACGTTGGGGGGATAAGTGTGCATTCTGGGGAGTGGTAGGGTGGAATATTAATACTGACTGGGCTTATAAACTAGAAAATACTCTGAAAAACAGTGGACCAAAATGGTAAATCACTGCTTACTTGTATGACCCTTCATAAGGTTGGACACTGTTATAGGAAAAGTGTTCCTGTACAAATTATTAAGCTTTCTCTTACTATTGACAACCCTAGACCTACTGATGAAGGTATGTACATTATGGACATGTGGTTTAAGGGTGGGTCTAGCTATCATCAGTTTTCTTACGGGATCTATCTACCTCCACTCATCCTCTCCCGCCATCTTGTGGGGACCCCAAAAAATACTAACCCACTGGCCCCTACATTCAATAAACTTACTGACATGATGGCTATTGCCAATCCCACTTTTGAAGATATTGTGGCTGTTGAGGTAGGGTTTTCAGAACGTAACCTTTGGTTAGAATGGATGAAATTCACTGCTGATCAACATAATAAGAGTAATTGTTACATATGTGCTCAAGCTAGACCCCATCTAGGAACCGTACATCTGGACCTCCCTCCTGGTATCCAACCATGCCTTTTTGGGTTATTTACCTATCCCCTTTGTGCACTGTAGTGTTCTAAATACCCTTTGTTGCCAGGACAGCAAAAGCTTGATATTGCCGTTATCATCTATAAGGGCAATTACATATGTCATGTTTCTAATCTGACACAGGGTAGTTTTGTAGGTAATTTACCCCCAGGTTATTGTTCTGTCTTGGCTCATAGGTATGCCCTATTGTTGCTGCATTAGATTTGATATTTACTGGCTTTATGGAGACTTTTGGCTCCCTGTTAAGCTACCCAGCCAGTGGATAGGCCAGTGCACTTTAGTTAAGGTTACTATGCTTCTGCATATTCTTTCTGAAAGGCATCCTTCCTATTCACATGGTTTTTCCTTTTATTTGTCTTGATATAAATCTGATCACATGTATACATAGATGCTATAGGGGTCCCAAGAGGGGTCCCAGATGAATTTAAGGCCCGAGCTCAGGTTAAGGCTGGGTTTGAGTTCCTTATTCCCTTTATTACTATTAATAAGAATGTTGATCGGATTAGTTAAAATTATTATAATCAGCAACGCTTTGTGAACTATTCTAGGGACGCCTTGCAAAGTATTACTGATCAATTAGGCTCCACTTCTCAGATGGTTCTCAAAATCATATGGCCCTAGATATGATTCTAGCTGAGAATTCTGAAAAATTCTCCTCAGTATTTTATGCTGTTGTACTTTTCTTTCTGACAATATAGGTCCTACTATGGACATTCAGAAATTAGCAGACCTCTTTGCTGAGTTCAAATGTAACTCTGATTTATCTAATTTTTGGGATCAGCACTTTAGTTGAATGCATAATCTCTTATTATTTGCACTCTTGTCTTGACTGCTCATGTACTGTGTTATTCGTATTACAGCTCCTAAAAAGACCCCTCCTTGAGAGACATACCTAGAGTATCACTCCCTTCCAGCTCATGCTGTGTATTTGTGACGTCATTTACATGACGTAAGAGGGGAATTGAACGGACACGTATCAGAACTTTAGTAAGTGTCCTTAGGCATATGTTGTTTAAAGATGCAAAGGTAGGCCCTGTTTATCTTTCCCTTCTTTGAAGATGGTATAAGGACATCTATGTTTGTCTTTCTTTCTTTGACATGAATGTTTAAACAGAGTTGTAGTGAAGTGAATTCAATTGTTTTGTTAAGCCGTATTTACAGACAGCTTTAGTTAAGAAGCTCTGCTGGTCAAGGCTTTTTCTGACCCTCAGTGGACTTCAATCTCTAGATAGGAAAAATGCTGATGTGTTTAAAGTTTCATGTGACCTTACGTCACATGCTGACACATGCTGGCAAACCTGATTCGTATACATATGTGAAACTCATAATAAAAGACGGACATATTTGAAAGATGGTTTCTGGTCTTTAAGATGTGTCCCCAGGTACCTGACTTACATATGACAGAGACAGAGAAAGTATGGGGCAGGAATTGGGACCTGAATCCTTTTCACTCTTTGTTGGATCTATAAATCTGTAAAACTGTGGACAGATTGACAGGATCATAAGGCTTCATGCATCAACATTAAGGGCTCCTTTTACTAAGGTGCACTAGCTAGCTGAAAAATTACCGCCGGCTAGCGTGCGGGGCATTTTAGCGCGTGCTATTCTGCGCGTTAAGGCCCTAATGCGCCTGCGTAAAAGGAGCCCATAGTGAGCAAAACAGAGAGAACCAGTTAATAAACAAACTGCTAATTTCTAGGGGACTGGGAAGAAAACAGAGTAATTTACCTTGTTCCCTGAAAATAGATCAAAGCCAGAATTCATCTGTTTTTTAGTTTAAGCTAACAGTTGGCCATCAAAAATCTCCATGAGATGGCTCTTGTGAAAAAAACAATTTATGTTCCGAGCTTTTGAGTCAGATTTATATTCCATGCCTCATCATCTATACTGTATCCAGTCACCAACCTTCAAGAACAACAGAAAAACAACTCAAGCCTTATTTCTACCTTCCCTCACCCTGGCCACCCACCTAGATGACAAATATTCTCTGGACAGAGGATGGGCTGAGAGATGGGAGAGTGCAGAACGGCAGTAGCAAAAGTCTTCTTGTTTGGAGAAAGTTAGCTTTTGCAGTTGGGTGTCCTCAATAGGCAACCATGTGCAGGGCACTACGTTCTCAATTAAGACTGCATGCACTCGGTGTCCGTGGTGCAACCCCTTTCTACAGATCTAAGGAAAAAAACCTTCAGGAGTAGGGGTGAAACTGCTGCAGGCACTGACACAAGAGTTCAACAGTACCACACTACATGCAATATCACTTCCACTTTTACTCTTATTGAGAGAGGCAGGCGGATGGGATTGGAGCAGCTGCATTTCTAACTGGAGAGTAGAATTCAGATTTTTGCAAGCTAAGTTTATGAGAGTTTTGATTACTCATTCTTCTGTCCTGAATTTCATTACAGCTTCTCTTTTTCCTACACCACGTTTTGTACTTTTTTTGCCATGCTGTTGCCTACAGCCTCACTGACTATTTCATTATAGGATCCCTATGTGTTCTGCATCTTATTAATCATCCCCCCAGTCTTACATTTCATAATCCAGAACTTTGCATATAATTATGTACCTTGAATTGCATTACATTCCTTTTCATGCCAATCTAATTTTGCATCCCACTACAAGTCATCTTTGCCTCTTACACTGCCTTACATATATATCCCAGAGCCATGTCAATGATACATATTCCATTGCTTTGTATCAGACTACAGATTCCACCTCATTATGTTCCACCTCTCGTTAACATTATCTCCAGACTAACATATTCCCCACCATCCATACCCTCATTTTATTTATTTATGGAGCACAGCTCACAAAATAAAAGGCCCCAGTGCTGGTCTACAAAACTGAAGCTAGTTTCCCGATTCTCTTTTTGTAAGAGAAAATTTGTGAGAGATGGTATCAAATCAAATATTTATTGAAACTATTCTACAATACTGACTACATCTCTCTTTGCAGTTCTAGGGATTTAGGAAAACAACAACACTGTGACACTCACCTTATGAAAAGTGACTATGGGGCTCATTTTCAAAGCATGTAGATATACAAAATGTGTACCGTAGGTTACTAAACTAAACTATGGGTACTTTGTGGCCCCGATTCTGCAAACTGTGCCTAACTTTAGGCGTGATTTAGACGTTCGATTTAAGTGGTTAATGAGCGAGGTAGACGTGAGTTTTTGGACGCAACTCCATTTTTGTAGGCATTCTTAAGAAAAGTTGCGTCCAAGAATGTAGACGTGGGCGTAACATGGGTGTAGTTAAGGATAGGCACCAGATAGACGCTAATTGGGCGGCAGACTGCATCTAAACATTGTGAAAATTGTAGGCGAATGAAAAGCTGGTCTAAGTGTGGTTTCTGCTTGGGCTGAATGTGAGTTTCTATGGGTGGAACATATAGATGTGCTTTGGGCTTCCGAAATTATAGTTTCTACATAGACTTCAGGAATCTGTTTTTTCCTCTTTTTTTTCCCTCCTAATAGATTTAATAAGCCTCCATATCAATAGGGCACATCAATACAAACATATTGCATGCAAAACATAGTACTTTTCTGCCCAAACAGCAATATGATTTACTAATTACAACACCTTTGGATTTCCTGCTTAAAAAGAACCCCTTTTTTTCCCACCAAACAGTGCTGCAATCAGCTCTTTCTTGAAAGCAAAGAAAGAACATGACTTCATTTCTCAAAGCTTCAAAATAGAAAAACCAGATACAGACCTTAACATGCATTTCTCTTCATTGGAAATGGAGGTATGCAGCTGCACAATGCTGACCTCATTGTGAGATCATCAAGGTGCACCTACAAGGTAGAATGCCTCAATTAAAAGATGCGCTGGGTATTGAACTCACAACCTCTGCAAGATCAGCACAGGATTTTAACACGTTGAGTTACATCATCTTCTAATCAGGTGTATCTCACTGCCCTGTCATATCATAGCTTACTGACCTGCCTATGTATCATCCGCTTAGTAATATATCACAATCGCCACAAAGAAAGCATTTCTAGCTCACCAAACTAATGCACCTTCTCTATCCTCTCCAGCTCACTGGTTCAAATCCCACCGTCACCTTCACTAATTTTAACAGCTTCTTATTAGGTCTCCTAAGACAGTCTACTCAGGGGTAGGAAACTCCGGTCCTTGAGAGCCGTATTCCAGTTGGGTTTTCAGGATTTCCCCAATGAATATGCATTGAAAGCAGTGCATACAAATAGATCTCATGCATATTCACTGGGGAAATCCTGAAAACCCGAATGGAATACGGCTCTCGAGGACCGGAGTTCTCTACCCCTGGTCTAGAAGGTAGACTTTGCCATTTTTGATCTGCTCATTTCCCTTTCCAAGCAAACTTATTTTCACCTTCCATGTCTAGGACATCCTAAGCTGTCATGGTAGGAAACTTCTCCCCTGACAGAAAGAAGCCTTTTGTGGCTCACCAAGTTAAGGCACCTTGCCCATCTTCTTCAGTTCACTGGTTCAAATCCTACTCTCACCTTCACTAATTTTAACAACTTCCTAAGCTCTCATGGTGGACTTTGCTGTTTTTCATCAGCATTGTGCAGTTGCAGGCACATTTATTTTGATCTTGCCATGGCTAAGATAGCCTAAGCTCTCATGGTAAGAAACTCCTAATTCAAAGGAAGTGGCTGTGGCTCAACAGTTAATAGCACCTCTTCCATCTTCTGAAAATCAAATGCAAATGATGTTTGGATACTCCAAAACATGTTCAAGTTTTTGTTGACAATGCCATCTAGGTGCATCTTGATGATCTCACAATGAGGTCAACATTGTACATCAGATACATTCAGTTGTTCTCAACTACAAGCCATTGTGGTAGGAATGTATTTCTTTTTATGCAATATATGCACAGGGCAACAGGTATAAGAGTTTACTAAAACTTCAGAGGGCTTGGACAGGTGTTGAAGAAAGGTACATGTATTCTAGAGACATTACTATTGGTAAATTCAGCTTGGCTTTAGAATTGGGGATGTGGTTTCATGCCTGAGGAGTGTGTGTTGGGGTGGGGTAAAGGGGTTTAGGATGAGAGAACAGGCTGCTTTAGACATCTGAGAATTGCTGCAGATCATTTTAAAGCTCAACCCAAATATGATTAAGTAAAAGAAAGGCCAAAAAACACCCAAACAGTTTGAAAGTTTTCTGGTAGAAAAAAATGAATATTACATTTTTGCTAATTGTACTCAAGACTTGAACCCCTGACATTTGGAAGATAAAAAAAAAGCAGTGCTCTGAAACATTGAGCTATAGAGGGAATTCCTTTTAGAATTTGGTAACAGGAGTCTCTACATACTAAGCAGATGACAAATGACTTCTTGTCAAAGCTTTGAGAAGTGAAGGAAATGATTAAAAGTCAGTACAGCTGTGTTTTGCCAAACCACACCCAAAGCACGCCCAATCAGTTTGAACGTTTTCTGGGGGGAAAGTCCTAACGGTGCTTATGACGTCAGATGCTACTTAGGTGTGCTTAGTATAAGAAGGTCCGTCAGAGCAGTGTTTTCTCTTTTAGGACTCCCATTCTGCATTATTGCTTATGCTGATTTTTGAGAACTTGCCTTTTCTGATTTTCTTTTAACCTTTTCTTTCCTATATCTGTCACAACTCTCTCCATTCCACAGGACCATTAGTAACTATAGTAATTTGCAATTGATGTCTTTCAAACATTTTTCATCTTTCCAGGTGAATCTCAGAGAAAGCGTGAACTCGAAGGCCTTGAGCAAACAAGAAGACGCAGATCTTTGGGCATCGGCATGTCCTGTGTGTTGGTGCCGGTGCTGGATGGGGGTAAGCAGTGTATTCGGGTGGGAGCTGGGGGATGCCAGATCAGGGCGGGGTGGGGTGCGCGACGCGAGCAGGGGCGCTGCTTGCAAATTGAGGCAAACACAGTTTCCGAGGTGCCAATTTTGCGTATGTTTTGCTCGTCTTGCAAAACACTCGCAAACCGGTGCACTTGTAAACCGAGGTACCATTGTAAATATATTTCACCTATATCTGAGCCGCCTGAACCCACAACAGCAATTTACATAGCATGAGAAAAACCTTCATTATTTATTTATTTACCATATTTTTTTGCTCCATAAGATGCACTCCCCCCTCCCCCCAAGTGGGTGGAAATGTCTGTGCGTCTTATGGAGTGAATATAACAATTTTTTACCCCCCCTCCCCCCATCATACCTTTTTAAACCCCCTTAAATCCTGGTGATCCAGCAGTATTTTGGCAGAAGCAAGCTTTCTGTGTTCCTGCCCCTCCCTGAGTCCTGCGAGAACTGACAGCAGCCATTCAGGGATCGGCGCGGGCCGAGGCTGGAGCGTGAAGAGCTCACTCCTGCATTGTGCGCCGCTGGCCCCGAGATAATGAGGCAGCCGTCCAGCAAGGGAGGGGTAGGAGTGCAGAAAGCTCCCTCCTGCTGAAACACCGCTGGACCACTAGGATTTAAGGGGGATTTAAAAAGGTGCTCAGAGAAGAAAGGGTAAATTTTGGAGATGTTAGAAATAGAAGCAACAGGCCTTAGCAGTTTGTTGGATGTGCGTAAAAAATGAGAGGTCGGAATGAAAGACGGTTGCAAACAGAGGAGACTGGAATGATAACAGTATTATTTAAAGATGGAGAATGGAGGGAGAGGAGAAGAGGGTTTAAAGAGGAGCAGCTAAGTTTTGGAAAGATGACAGCTGGAAATCCAGGCAGCAATGTTAGCCAAAAAGGCAGATACTTTTTCTTGGACTTTAGGTGAAATTTTGGGTGTAGACAGGTAGATCTGGGAGTTATCAGTATATAGATGATACTGGAGGCCATGGGAGAAGATCCGGGCACCAAGGGAAGAGGTGGAGAGAGAGAAAAGAAAAGGTCCTACAACAGAACCCTGGGGTATGCCAACTGCTAGCAGGATAGCAGCAGAAGAGGACCCACCAACATATACAATAAAGGTGCCATGGGAGAGGGTAGGAGACAAACCAGGAGAAGACAGAATTGTGCTGGTCATGTGAGGGGAGGAGAATGTAGTCAGACTGGCATGAGAGAAGTGGGTATAGGGAGGCAACTTAAGTTTTTCTAAATGTTACTCTTCCAGTCAGTACCTAAGCCAATCAAGATTCAGGTACTGACAGGAAAGGTGACATTTCACAATGAGTAGTCAATTATTGCCACAATTTTAACACAATAATTTACATGCTCATTACATATTGCATGCTGCATTAAAAGTTAGGAAAGAGCTGGTTTCACAGCAGAACTTTCTGCATTGACTGTGTCAGACCATCTGGATTGGTGTGACAAAGAAATGGAACAAAATCAAAGAGAAAAACAAAATAGGAATACTTAAAGAGAAACCACTAAATTATCACGTTTTTTCTCAGTCCACAACACGGTAAAGAATAAGGCAGAATTCCTGGCAACAATGCATAAGCAAAGGAAACCGAATTTACAAAGTCTCACTCCTTGGCCTTTAATTTCAATCTCTTTGGGCGGTCCACGTTTGGCATCTGTTTACACGTTCTTCTACCCTTCGGTCTCGTCTTCCCACGGACCTCAATCCACATTTCCCTCGCTAAACACCTCTTTGTAAATTCTTCTATTTAGCACTCCAGTCCTTCCTCCCGTCACTTGCAACTCCCGACACTTGCAGGATCCCGACACTTGCAACTCATTCCTTCCGAAGCACTATTTCCGGGAACAGACAGTCGGGGGGTCCTTACGTCCCCATTACGAACAGCGCAACGAGCGCGCGCCCCACGCCGCAGTACTTACTTTTCCAGACCGGGAAGAGAAGCTCAGGAAGCTACGAACATCTCCCACGCGACCGGCTCGAAGCAGGCCGAGGGAGGCCCCCACCTCTCGGAAGAGCCGCACTCACTCGCCAGGGCGCCGAACAATAACAATACGTGCGCGCGGCCGGCGCAGAGACAAAACAAGGTGCCTCCCAGGGGCGGGGCGAGCTCTCATTGCTTTCCTACCCTCCGCCCGGGAGGGAGGGTTCCTGACTGTTTGCGCGTCTGGATTTACGTTGCTGCTCGTACTCGCAGGGTGACAAAGTTCATCACCGTGTTCCCGTCCCCATGTCAGTCTATAAGAGGAGAGAGGGAAGAAAGAGTATGAATGGGTACAACCACTGACCCTCAAGCCTTGCGTTGAAGAAATGCTGATGTAGAAGAGCTGAGGTTGAGATAAACACTAAAGAATGGCTACCGGATTGTTTCCCAAGGTTATCAGCAGGGACGGAAACAGTGATGAATTTTGTCATCCTCTGGGAGCCTTTTCCTTTTTCCCTCCAAAATTATTGGTGGCACTAAACTCAATAAAATCATCCTTCCCTGAACAAATTTACTACTATTTATCATTTCTATAGCGCTACTAGACATACACAGCGCTGTACATTAAACATAGGAGCGATAGCTCCTGCTCAGTAGAGCTTACAATTTAATTAAGCGGACAAGTAGGGTCTTAGTAGGGTTACCAGCCGTTCGGATTTTCCCCGACATGTCCTCCTTTTAACTGTTCTCTAAGTGAAAAAAATATTTACTCCTATTGGTTTTAAAAGTACTGTACTTCCTTGTAACTTCATCAAGGGTCCCCTAGTCTTTGTAATTTTTGAGGAGTAGAAACTTGTACCTATTCTACATCACTCAGGAATTTGTAGACTTCAATCATATTTCCCCTCGGCCCAGTGGCATAGTAAGGGAGGGGGGGAGGGCAGGAGGCGGACTGCCCCAGGCACCATCTTGGTGGGGGTGCCAGCACCTCTCCACCCCCATGCCATTCTTGTGTCCTCCCCCGTCCCCATACCTCTTTAAATCTTCACCAGCTTGTGCAGGCCTGGAATCCTCTGAAATCACTTCTGGGTCACAGGGAGGGCCAGGAAGTGATAGAGAAAGCCAATGCTGGTGCGAGTAGTGGGCTGGAGAAGCTGCTCACACTGGCAAAGATTTAAAGAGGTATGGGGTAGGAAAGGACAGCACGAATGTGGTAGGGGCGAGGAAGGAGCGGGGAAGGGTAGGCAGACTGAACCCCTCTGGGTGCCTCCTATCCTTGTTACACCACTGCCTCAGCTGTCTCTTTTCCAAGCTGAAGAGCCCAAATCTTTGTAGTCTTTCCTCATATGAGAGGAGTTCCATCCCCTTTATTATCTTGGTTGCTCTTCTTTGAACCTTTTCTAGTTTCGCTATTTCTTTTTTGAGATAAGGTGACCAGATTTGAATACAATACTCAAGATGAGATCATACTATGGAGCAATACAGAGGCATTATAACATTCTTGGGCTTGTTTATGTTTATTAAAATTTGGTATCCCGCAATTTATTTTGTGGAGAACTGATCAAAATGTAGGCTTTATTAAAACAACTTTATAATCCACATGAAAGTATCTAGGACCCAATACACTAGTAATATTGGATCCAACACTGTCTGTGTTTCAACAATACAGTCTTCCTCAGGGTTCCCTAGGGGTCCAATAATAAGACCTCGTGAATTAAAATACAAATACAGACAAAACCCTGTTCTGATGAGAAGTTCTCAGAAGCAATATTGAATTAGAATGATCTATCCTTGATATTACAAAGACATGAATAAGTATATGAATGGAGTCAAAATCTAAGGTCTTACTGATGGAACAAATACATCTAAGCCAGTAATAACCTTTTTTTTAATACTTGACCTCTCTGCTGTTCAAAGGAGAGTTTACTGTCAAAAAGGATTCCTAGATACAGTAACAAAATGTCTTTACTGGAATCAAATCAATATCTAATAATTTAATAGGATCTGTAGGTGCAGAAAGCATTCCACTAATCCATCCCTTTTCTAATAAGTCTTAGCATCTTGTTTGCTTTTTTGGCTGCTGCCGCATATTGGACGAAAAGTTTCAACATATTGTCTACAATAACATCCAGGGACCTGGAAGTGACGTCAGTGAGCCGACACCGACGCTGGCAGCAAATTTGTGATGCTGCTCGCGTCGGGAAATGAAAGTGGTACGGGGGAAGGGAAGGTGCACACAGTAGGGGGGTCAGGAAGAAGTGGGGGTGGGAGGCATAAAAGAGAACAGGTGCCGGTGCCCCCACTAGGATGGCGCTTGGGATGAACTGCTCCCCCCCCCTTACTACGTCACTGGTATGGATATATGTTACTCGTCTCCCTTATACCCTTATACATTTTCCCTTTCCTGATTCTCCAAGTTCTTTTTATATTTTTTCCCCCAGGGTCCACCTCCAGTTTTCACCTCGTCTAGTGCTGTGAGGCCTGGGCTACCTAGAGCAGACTTGTCTTGGCAGGCAAGTTCATCTTCTTCCCAGTAGTGGACCCTGACTTCCCTTAACATCCTGTATCTTGCAGGCTCCTCCTCTGCTTCGACAAACAGATTGATGGTCCCCATCAGGTACCATTTGCTGAGAGCAAAACGCACATCAGTGAATAACATGACTCATTTTTCTGGGAAAAATAGAGTGCATTTTTTGATGTATAGTAGTCATCATCATCTTTCTCCCTACCACTTCCCCAAAGCAAATATCTTCTCTCTCCCTCCCTCCAGCACAATCTCTTCACACCCTCCCATCTCTTGCTGCCATAATCTAAGCCTACCCCCCAACACAGGCGTCCTGCTGCTCCACAGCCACTGGTACAATAATTTTTTACCTCTTTACTTGGAACAACATTTATTCTTCCCTTGCCTTATGACCTCCTCCCTCCACAACACACCTCCTTCCTCTGTGATTCCTGACAAATTTGATGAACACACAAAAGACTCGAAACCTTCACCACTCAAAAGTGATTAATTTAAGGTTTATCTCTATTGCACAAATATATAAATAGCTATCTTAAATAAATAATTTTAAGACCTAAGCGGTGTAACTGTGTGCACAACCAACTCCACACACAGATTGACAACACCATCCTCTTCATCAGTCTAATATACTTTTTTCCTTTTCTTATTAAAGTGCTAGCGCTTAATAGTGTACTTAGATTTTTTAAAATTTATTTAGTTTTAAATAGATAAATACTCATCTCATAAACACGGCTAGGGGTACATATTCTGACATAAGACTGTTTCGCCAGATAGAATTTAACGATATAGGTAACATGGAACCGGCAATCGAGAGGGGGATTTCCTTGAAACAGCCTGTGGCGAAACATAGTCCTATGTCGGAATATGTACCTCTAGCCGTGTTTATGAGATGAGTATTTATCTATTTAAAACTAAATAAATTTTAAAAAATCTAAGTACACTATTAAGCGCTAGCACTTTAATAAGAAAAGGAAAAAAGTATATTAGACTGATGAAGAGGATGGTGTTGTCAATCTGTGTGTGGAGTTGGTTGTGCACACAGTTACACCGCTTAGGTCTAAAAATAGTTTATTTAAGGTAGCTATTTATAAATTTGAACAGCATTTTTTTTTTTTTTTTTTTTACCAGCTGCTGCTACATCCTTTTCCAGTGGGTCTTGCAGGGTGGGCATGTGGTCTAACTGTAAAGGGGAACCCATAGAGGAAGAGCTAGCTGCAGCAAGAATTACTGCAAAGTTTCTGGTCAGCAGGAAGAGTGAGATTGTAAAAACAAGGGGATTGCAAATAAAGGAAGAGACGGGCAGTGCAGTACTGGCTCCTCTCCCCTCCCCCCCCTTGTCTGATGGCTGCAGTAGTGGGTGGCCTGTACTTCTCTCTCAGGAACAGTTACAGTTGTTATATTTGATAGACTGCCATTTTTAGCACAAAAAAAGTCAAGTCAAAGCGGTTTACAAAAAATAAAAGCAATGGGCAATAATTAAAATCGATAAAAACATACAAAAGAAAGTAGGGTTCTTGGGATGACCTTGCTAGGGAAGATCCAAAAAATCCAAAACTTATGTTCAAAAAAGTTTTAAATCATAAACTATAATCCAATGTAACCCGACATGGATCCAGGTTTCGGCAATACAAATGCATTCAGCAGGGGGTAAAGCATAAAAACATCCGTGTATAGTGGATTCACACTGATTTTAGCGCCTTAAGGTATAGGAATATCCAAGTATTGGATCTTTTTGATCTTCCCTGACGAAGTCATCTCAACAACCCTACTTTCCTTTGTGTATGTTCCTGTGGCTGGTTTTATAGGGTTGCTCCTCTTATTTGTCTTTTTTTATGTCTGTACTTCACTATGCCAGCAGCCTAGCGTTTTATCTCAGCTGGCAACCCTGCACACCTTCACATCTGCCACACATACATTGGGAACCGATGATTTAAAGAATAAGGCAAATAGTTTTCATCAGTGCAAAATCCAGGAGTTTAAGGGTGATAATTACTGAGCTGAAAGCAATAATGAAGGCCCCCCTAGAAATGGTTAATAAGTTATCATGGAAAATAATTTTGTAACTGCCCACAAAGGTAAAAAGTGCAGCGTATTCTTTATCCCACAGTCTTTGTATGATTTTCAAAGTGAATGCAAGTGCATGCCTTCACTTTGAAAATTATTCAAGGACAAATGTCCATGTCCATTTACACTAATTGTATGGCAACATTTTCCAAGTAAAAATCCATGCACAGATCTGAAGATTCTGAAGTTGTGCTTAATGTAGTCTGCAAACACCCTTTGGGGTTTCAATGTTGCCTCCTACTTTAAAGAGTACAGTGTCCTTTAAATAATAAGGTGCAGAGGTAGTTCTGTAATCTGTGATAGGATCACTTGTCTTCCTATCAATACAATGCCGGTCCTATTCAACGAAGAGGGGATGAAAGCTATGCAACTTTCCTTTGTACTTTCTTATTTAAAATGAAGAAAAGCAAGAAACAAAAAAATAGGAAGAAAACATTTCTTTGGGAAGTGCAATGGCACCATCTAGTGAAATGTTTGTAGTACATCACTTTCTGTGTAATGAAGCTCCGATATTTTGTCAAAGCTAAGAAACTTTCTAGAGATTCTCTGTTCCTAAGTAAAACTGGAGGTGAGCTACAGGTATAGGATAAAAGAGGGTGGGCTGGGGGACTCCATTTATTCCTGTTCACCCACCTTCTGGGGAAGACTTTAGGGTATAAAGATAGACAGATTGGGTTGCTGCAGCTCTGGAGAGGTGGGTCCTTGAGCCAGAAACATTTGTATCAAGGGATATTACAGGGAGGGGCACAATACCAGTTAGGACTGTAGGTTGGCACTGACTGAAGGGGGTCAGGTAGAGGTGCAAAGGAATGGATTCTGGGCTGGCTCTGGACAGCTGAGACAACCTCTGAATAGTTGGCCCTGGATGGCGGATTAAAGGTTAGGAAATGAATATTCTTGCAGTTGAAACAGGCCATTCAGAAAGGGTTCCCTGATTGGCGCAACTTAAAAAATCAGTATAGCTTGCCGGGCCTATGTTTCCAGACAGATTTGCAAGGGCATCAGGCCACCAAGTGATATTAATATCTGAATATTTGAATAAAAAACCTAAAACGAGCCTTAAAGACATTTGGAGCATTGAGGTAAAGCAGCAGATTTCTGCTACTCAATGGCCACGGATTTGGACTTGGAGGATGAGATGTACAGCACCAGCATCTATGAGACAAACCTGATTCTTTTTATTACATATAATTTTTTGGACCCCTGTTCGTTTACAAAAGTTGGACAGTTCTAAGTCTAATAGATGCTGGCATTGTCATCTTGAAGTAGGGACACTGGATCATTTGTTGTTTTATTGTCCTTTGATACTAAATTTTTAGAAATCGATATGGGGGACGAATTAATATGATACTGGAAACATCAATTCCATTGTCCTATGATGCGGTCATATGTGGGACATTGCTGAAAGTTAAAAATCCATTAGGCAGGTATAAAAGTAGATTTCTTATAATTATGACAGGGATTGCCATGCAAATGATCACCAGGAATTGGAAAAACTGGGACAGGCTAAACTTTTCCTTTTGGTGGGAAACTTTGTGTCAATGTTACAGATATGAAAAAATGAATATGGAAATATTGGGACATAATAAAATATTTAAAGCAACTTGGGGTCTGTTAATGGAATTTGTTAAATCTGATTAATTGTATAAGCCTTCAGTTCCTACTTGATTTTCACTGACATCCAGGGAGGGTTGGAGGGAGGGGGGGGGGAATATATTTTGAATTATTATTTGATTGGGGGTAGTGGGAGGGAGGGAAATATATTTTATATTATTATTTGATTGGATATAAGTGCTGTTCAATGTATTTCTTGTTTGTAAAACCTTTTGCATTTTGTACTCGAGTTGAAAATCAATAAAGAATTACAAATTTTTTTTTTTTTTTAAAGATATGGACAAGTTCCCAGAGGAAAAATCCATAAGGTAGACCCGAGAAAAGCTGCTGCTTATCCCTGAGGTTAAATAGCAAATATTGATAGTTTTTCAGACTGCCAGGTATTGGAGACTTTGACTGGCCACTGTTGGACACAGGATACTGGGCTAGATGGACTCTTGGTTTGAACCAGTAGAGGAACTCTTATGTTCTTATGGGATCCACTTGCTTGCCTTACCATGAATTCAAGTGCAAAAATATAGTGTAAGATGTGCTTTAAATAACTCTTGACTAGGAGGCTAGGGACAGAACAAGGATGTACCTAGGTGATAGGTTCCTTTCATCTACATAGAGTTTTAAAGTCCTTTTCATTCTTCTTTCCCACAGATCAATAGGCAGTAACCTAGGCAGTCATAAGCTCCCTCTCATCCTTTCATCACACAGAGAAAGCATCCACACACCATTTTGGTGTACAAAATCATAGTACCATTGGATGAATGTACATCTGTCCTGAGTCAGTCATCATTTGAAGAATATTCATTTCCTAACCTTTAATCTACCATCCAGGGCCAGCCTAAAATCCATTCCTTTGTTTGGTGTCTATTCAACCATTAGTATCTTTCCAAAGGGAAACTGCTGTCTCTCAAGGAAGTGCATCAGTAGAAGAGAAGGAGGAAGAGAAAAGAACCACCTGGGAGCAAGAGAAAAGGAAAGCAGTGTAAAGAAAATCTCTGAGTCCAAGGTGTTTGATTCACCACTTATGCATTGCTTGTCTTTTTTGTCTGCATTAAGTAACATAGGAACAGACTTACTGGGTCAGACCAATGGTCCATCAAGCCCAGTAGCCCATTCTCACAGTGGCCAATCCAGGCCACTAGGACCTGGCCAAAATCCAAGGAGTAGCAATATTCCATGCTACCGATCTAGGGCAAGCAGTGGCTTCCCCCATGACTTTTCCTCCAAGAACTTGTCCAAACCTTTCTAAAAACTAGCTACGCTATCTGCTCTTACTACAACCTCTGGCAATATGTGCCAGAGCTTAACTATTTTTGAAAGATCACTGAAAAGTACTTCTTGTGTCTCCCCCATGCCCCATCCACCAGAGCCCTCTATATTATATTTTAGGTGCCATGTTTGCTGCTTTCTCTGTCCTTCTCTCCCCTCTTAAAGCAACAGGCACCTCATAAATGTATTTTCTGCAGCATCTGTGGGACTAGCTTCACCCCCCCCCCTTATTTAAAAACCAGTTATGCTGTTATCAGAGAACTAAACATATCCATTCAGATAAGCTTTTTCCATATGAGACAAAACTAGAGCTTGCTTTACTATTTTCAGATCAGCTTGTTGTAAAACAAAGTGGATATAACAAAAACAGTGTCTGTATTTAATATACTGGCAATGACCATTCCTAGCTTCTATACTTCTGTCTTAAAGATTAGACATTATTAGATAAGGACCCTTGTTAAACACTCTTGGACAGAACTTCTGACATTATATAAATGATTAATCAGAGCAATTTACATAGCAGTACACTTTCTCAACTCGGTCCTTGAGTACCCCCTTGCCAATCAGATTTTCAGGATATCCACAATGAATATGCATGAACTTGATTTGCATACACTGCCTCCATTATATGCAAATTTCTTTCATGCATATTCATTGTGGATATCCTGAAAACCTGACTGGCAAGGGGGTACTCCAGGACCGAGTTGAGAAACACTGCGACTAGTTCAATAGGTAAAAACTCTTATGATACCTAGACTCTATGCATGAGATCTATTTACATGCACTGCTTTCAGTGCATATTAATTGAGGAAATCCTGAAAACCCGACTGGAATACGGCTCTCGAGGACCAGAGTTCCCTACCCCTGACCTAGAGGGTTCTTATGTCTTTTGATGTCATTCTGGAAACTGTTCTCCGTGTTCTGGCACCAGGAAGGATGTGGTTGCCTGACCAATGTCTGGTCTTGGTTGCCTATTCTTGCATCAGCCAGAAGAGGGTTATAGGTATTTTCCTTTTGAAATGCAAGTTCATGCTGCATTGAAGCATCAGCATTGCTCATTTGTATTCTGTAGTGTAGGAGGCTGTGGACCATGCTCTGTATTATACTAGTATAGATGGTGCACTCATTCAGAAAAAGTGAGCACTATTTGTAAAGAGGTTCAGAGTGTGTGTGTACTGTTTGCAAAGAGGTTGCAGTCATAAGCCCCTATCCAATCAGACACTCAGTTCCTCACCAAATAGCCTTTTAGCTGGCTTAACTTAATTTGCATAATTATCGGGATAGTGGCTGAATTTTGCCAATTATCCATAGTTAGATTATCCATGCCAGGAGCATGTTTCAGCAGCATTCTCAATGCCACCGAAATTTCACAGATAGTGGCCGCCACTATCTGAATAATTGGTTCTGAATATCGGACCAATAGAGTTTACAATGTTGCTCTTTAAATGGACAGATTAGCAGAGTTCAGTTCTTCATGGTTTGATCTGTTCTTCCAGTCCTTGCCACATACAAATAGGCTTATGAAATAGAATAGAAACATGAAGGCAGATAAAGGCCAAATGGCCCATCCAGTCTGCCCATCCGCAATAACCATTATCTCTTTCTCTCTCTGAGAGATCCTACGTGTCTATCCCAAGCTTTCTTGAATTCAGACACAGTCTCTGTCTCCACCACATTTTCTGGGAGACTCTTTACACCTGCATTGTGAGGTCATAGAGCTTTATGGTTATAGAAATATAATAGCAGATAAAGGCCATTATCTCTTCCTCTCTCTGAGAGATCCCACGTGCCTATCCCACGCCTTCTTGAATTCAGATACAGTCTCTGTCTCCACCAGTTCTGGGAGACTCTTCCATGCATCTACCACCCTTTCTGTAAAAAAGTATTTCCTTAGATTACTCCTGAGCCTATCACCTCTTAACTTCATCCTATGCCCTCTCATTCCAGAGCTTCCTTTCAAATGAGAGACTCGACTCATGCGCATTTACGCCATGTTGGTATTTAAATGTCTCTATCATATCTCCCCAGACTGAAAGCTGTTGGACCAAGGGTTCTTTTTACAAAGGTGTACTAATGGTTTTAGCGCGCACTAGCCCCTACTGCCTCCTTTTAAGCGGGTGGTAGTTTTTCGTCTAGCGCGTGTGTGCTAAAAATGCTAGCGCACCTTTGCAATAGGAGCCCCAAGTTTAAGGGTGTTGTCGTGCATTTTTGGAGATAAATTCAGACGGGAGGGCTTAAAAAGTATGTCTGATGGGAGGGAATGTCTTTGTTTAATCCATCATGAGATAGAGATGGTGAACAGTATCCAGAAAGAGAGAGTGGAATAGCATTGAAAGGAGGAAGAAAGCAGGTGGAAAGAGAGTGTGTCTGTGGAGAAGAAAGATGTAAGTGGAGAGGAAGAAATTTTGTTTTTGTTTTTTTATATATATATTTATCATTAAAGATATTCTAACCCAGGGGTGTCCAACCTTTTGGCTTCCCTGGACCGCATTGGCCGAAAAAAAATGTTTCTGGGGCCACGCAAACGCTGCAGCAAGAGAGGAGGGAGCTGGCAAGATGGTAAACACCTGGGGGCAGCAGAGGAAAACACTGCATCCCCCTCGACCAGGGCTGCACAAAATACTTCACGGGGCCACAGGTTGGACACCCCTGTTCTAACCAGTAAGCTACTCCTAGATAGAGGAGAGGGTGCATATGAAAAAAAGAAAAATGAATGGGAAAAGGCTAGAAAAATTAAAAACTAAGCTCAGTAAAAATAGAACTAAACAGAAAGTGAGATGGTAAGAATACATTAAGAAATAAAAAGGTTTGAAAATATTACTGTTTATCTCACTGTGACAGTTATGACTGCTCAGGTGGGAAATGTGAGGCTCATGGCAGCAGCCCTGGGAGGAGGGGATAGGATGTGAGTGATGGTGAGTGTCTATGTGGAACTGGTTGAATGGCATGGGGGCAGAGGGAAGGGAGTGTGTGTGGCACAGTGGTTAGAGCCACAGCCTCAGCACCATGAGGTTGTGGGTTCAAACCAATGCTGCTCCTTGTGACCCTGGGCAAGTCACTTAATCCCCCCATTGCCCCAGGTACATTAGATAGATTGTGAGCCTACCAGGACAGACAGGGAAAAACGCTTGAGTACCTGAATAAATTCATGTAAACTATTCTGAGCTCCCCCGGGAAAATGGTATGGGAAGAAGTTCCTCCCCCTCCTCCCACCACCCCAATAAAGCAAGCAACCTATTCATATGGTTAGAAACAGATAAAAGCATTAAGACTAGGGGTCAGATCATGAAGTGTCATAGTGGTACATTTAAAACAAATAGGAGAAATTAACCTGGAACACTTGTGCATGTCAAAGAGCAGTTGCAAATGGAAGCACATGAATTCCAGAGGGTCGCTTTCAAAGATGTGCACACTTTCATTTTGAAAATGTATTAAAGTGCATATAGAGAAAAATACATGTGCACTTTTTATGCAGGTGCATAGCTATAAAGTGAACCCTGAGTGCATGCTTTTAAATGGGCCAGATGACCGGCCCTAGATTTGATTCTTACCACAGTGCTTTTGTTGTTCCAGTGTTTATCATGAAACCTGACATTTCCATAAAAATAAATGATTTCAGTTAGTTCAAGAACTACTGAACTGCCTGGGTTTTGTCCATGTACAGGGATATTATGTGGGGCTGCTTCACCTAGTACCACCAGCATAATTTAGTTAAACAATGTACATGCAAACAGTTCAGCTGAGGGTGGAAGTAGTGGTTAGGATGAGGATATGGTGTCTCTGTATAAGTTAAAATAGTCCAATCTATATACATTTGGACTTTTTACAATCCTTGGATGGCAACCAAGAAGCACCAGGTCTCAATTCAGACTTTTGCTACCATGAGTCCTAGTCATTTTAAAGCTTGGTACCTAATATTAGGTACCAAACGCATGTACGAGGGGGCCGCAGAAAAGGTCTCAGCCCAACCAAGAAGCGAATGAGCCATGAAACTTGCAAGTTATTCCACACTTTTCTTGACACTTTTCATTTCAATGAGGCAAATGCATCTAGCAAATGGGCAGAAGTATAGGGAAACCAAGCCATTGTGACATCACCAATGAAGCTGGTTCTTGGGTACTGTTGGAATGAGGCATTATGACATCACAATACGAGGGACCACTGAAAAGTTCTCAGCCCAACCAAGAAGAGAATGATGTGGAGCCATGAAACTTACAAGTTATTCCACACTTTTTTTTGACACTTTTCATTTCAGTGAGGCAAATGCATCTAGTAAATGGGCAGAAGTATAGGGAAACCAAGCCATTGTGACATCACCGATGGAGTTGGCTCAGGCACTGTTAGAATAAGACATTATGACAACACAATACAAGGGGGTCGCTGAAACGTTCTGAGCCCAACCAAGAAGAGAATGATGTGGGGTCATGAAAATTATAAGTTACTGTAATTTTTATTGGCTCTTTTATTTACACTTTTCGTTTCAATGATATGACAAGAAACAAGAAGTGTGGAGAAAAAATATGGAATAACTTGTAATTTTCATGATTCCACATCATTCTCTTCTTGGTTGGGCTCAGAACGTTTCAGCGGCCCCTCGTATGACTTATGTTAACACATGCATCAGAGAAGCTAATAACTTGGCATTTATGTGCAAGTGCTAGACACTATTCTATGAAGTACATGCCAGTGACGCATAAGAGAAAATTCAGTAAATGGCGCCAAAAATGCCAACATGATTGGCACTAAACTAGCATTCTGCAAAAGGTACTTGGCATGGAACACCTTATGCACATTTCAGCACCTAACTATGGGCATGAGCACTTGCACTAGTTATAACCTGGTGTAAGTGCTGATGGCCAATTCATGGCAGGTGCACAAATAACATCGTGCCTATATTCTGGGAATGTTCCTGACCCACCCATGGCCTTCCCATGAACACATCCCCTTTGGAGTCTCACTTAAAGAAATTTAGGTGTGCATGTTATAGGTGTAGGGCAGATGAGCATGCAACTCCAAATTGTTACCAATTAAAATCAACGATTGACTGTTAGTACCTAACTAGATAATTAATTTATGACTGATGGCCAAATTAGAATCCAGGAGTTAGCGTGTAACTGCATGGGGCATATGTGGGCAAATCATGGGCAGGCAGGCCATGGTCATGTCACCAAGAGACACCTGCAATTTATAGAATGCTATTAGTTGAGCATATTGCATAACTTCTACTGGCCACTGACCTGAAATAAATGGGCTTGCCTAAATTTTAGTGAACCAGTGTAGCTTTACGCTAATATTTTATAATGACTTAGCTGTGCCTCTGTGCTGTGCCTAAGTGCTGTTATAGAATTGACACTAATGCCCGGATTCTCTATAGGGTGCTGATATTAACATAAGAACATAAGCATTGCCTCTGCTGGGTCAGACCAGAGGTCCGTCATGCCCAGCAGTCCGCTCACATGGCGGCCCATCAGGAAATTGTCCAATCCCTTCTTATGTCAATCACGTGGGGAGAGTGTGACGCAGTGGTTAAAGCTACAGCCTCAGCACCCTGAGGTTGTGGGGTTCAAACCCACGCTGCTCCTTGTGACCCTGGGCAAGTCACTTAATCCCCCCATTGCCCCAGGTACGTTAGATAGATCGTGAGCCCGCCAGGACAGAGAGGGAAAACTGCTTGAGTACCTGAATAAATGAGCTCCCCTGGGAGAACGGTATAGAAAAATAAATAAATGACAGCACCCTAGAGAATTGTGCCTTTGTGAAAGATAGGCCCCAGAAATGTAGGACATGGTTTTCCAGGCCTACATTTCTGGCGCCTAACTATGCCATGAATCATGCCCATGTAGGTGCTTTACCACACCTAATACCATTTCCGGTGCAAGCCATGCCCATTGTGGCACTAAGGGCCATATAGCACCTATGCAGGTGTGATTCCAGTGCCTTTTATTAGTCACCAGTAGGCACTTTATTTTTTACCATTTTTCAGTTTTAAATGGTGTTTCTTAATTAACTTATATGTTTCAGCGCCGTTTATAGAATGAGTATTCCCATTGTGGCACCTACTGTAAATGGAGGCAACAAGTTATATAATTGCCCCCTAGGACTTCCTCCACTGTGCAATGACTAGGATGCCTTCCTCTTTCTAAGCATTTAGCCTTGTGAACAATAACTCAGCAGTAGAGAAAGACAAATACTTCTACGTCCCCGCGGGAACTCATTTTCTTGGCCCGGCCCAGCGAGCTCCATTCCTGCAAGCTCTGTCCTCATCTTCATGAGCCTCAAACACTTTAAAATCGTAAGCGTTCGAGGTTTATGCGGTTAAGGCTGAGCTTAAAAGACGGGGACGAGAAGGGGAAATTGACTTCCTACTGGGATGGTGAAAATTTGCCCCTGTGTCATTCTCTACTCAGCAGCCTCTGCGGACCCGACATGGTAATTAATACAGATCTTCTGCTGGGTAGCGCACAGTATTCGCTGTGGAGCCACCAGAATTACCCCTTAAGACATTTTCTATCCTGAGCACAAACCAATTAATTCAAGCAAAAACAAAACTACAAGTTTACTTTTAATTTTTTTTTATTAGACTAGGAAATATAATTTATTGCATAAAAATTAATTTGTTACAATAGGAATGCTAAACTTTATTTACAAGTTTGCAGTTTACAGAATTAACAGGTGCACTTAGGGGGGATGAAAGAAGTAGGTGGAAAGGGTGCAGTGTAACCTGCTGCCATGTCTACCCACTGCACATGTAAAGAGAAAAGGCAAAGCTTCAGGAAGTTACAGCCCAGCAGGGGGCAATATTGGGTAAAACAGGGAGAATACAAGGACACATAGCTTGCTCTCTGACATGACAGATGGGGAGGAGACCAAGTCCCTGATTAGAAAGAGAACAATGCAGAATCAAGCTTTTTAAAAAAGGACTGCATGGAATTTGTTCTCTACCTTTTTCTTGCTCCTGCAGAGCTCCAGCATCACCCCTGTCCGCATTATTAAAGCAGGCTTGAAAAGCCTTCTGCAGACCCATTTGGCACATCCACATTACGCAGCAAAGAGCTGACTACAGTTCAGCAAAGTCCTGTGCAAGACAGAAAAGGGTTTTTTATGCTCTGAAGGAGCAGCAGCACAGCCACTTTGTCCCAGCTAAATTTAATTCTAATTAAGATGGTTTATGATTAAATCAGTCCAGAGATAACCTATTGACCAAGGCATAGTAACAATTCTGAAATAACAGCTTTAACTGCCCTGTGCTGTGCACAGAAATGTGTCTGAACGTTTTAAATTGGTCTAACTCCCTCAAACTACTTTTACTACTGTAACGTGGACCAGGCCTAGGTCAGAGCAGAGTAGCTCTTTCCTCAGGAGGAGCACAATGCTTCCTTTGGTGAAAGAGATCTTCCCCTGGGACACACATTGGACTGCCAGAAATGCTTTATGGTTGAACTGCCAATTTTAGGAGCAACTTGTCATTTTTCTGTCAGAATACTCGTTACCTAGGCTAGTGTGATGCAGTGAGGATATCAAATGTGATCATCTCTGGGAAAAGGCGACTTAAGTCACCAGAAACTAAAAATGAGCTTTTTACTCCGCCCCTTTTACAAATCTGCGGGTGCAGTTTTTAGCGCAGGACGATGCCCTGAATGGTCTGCGCTGCTCCCGATTCTCATAGGAACTGTATGAGTGTTGGGAGCAGCGCAGCGCTGATTTGCGCTAAAAAAACATTTTCGCGGTTTTGTAAAAGGAGGGTTAATGAATTCTGAAAGAGCAAACAATTTGTAACACAAAGGTCCAAACCCATCTTTGTATGTTATAAAATACAAAAAGTTACAGAAGTTCAAACATGCAACTTCTACAGACTGCTTAAACTAGCCATTCTCACCATTTCAGATCTGTCATTTTAGTCACCTTTTCCCAGAAACAGTCACAAATGGGCTGCTTGAAATATTATTGTATGCCATGCCATCGCATCTCAAGACCATTTTTTTTAGCACAAATTGGCAGAGCTGCAAATAGAGAATAAGTTCCCGTCCCTGCAAACTCTGTCCTCATCTGCACAAACACTTTACAATCATAAGTGTTCAAAGCTTGTGCAGTTAAGGCAGAGCTTGCAGGAATGGGGCAGAGACTGAACTTGGGGGGACGGGACAGGGATAGGGAAATTGAGATCTGTCGCTGTGTCAAATTTGCCCCCGTATCATTCTCTAGTTGCAAGTTTTTCTCATGTATTTTAGAGACCCTAGATATATGTCCTAATCCCAGATGTGTGTATTTCAGGGGATAGATCCCAGATCCACTTTTCTCATTGGCACTGAAATCGCGTATCCCCTGGTTCTTTTTTTTGTGCAGTGAGCTCCCACTGTCCACGGAAAAAGCTTTGTAACACAAAGCAGCTTGTTCTGGGAACAGACAAACTGAGACAAAGGCTAACTCTAAGCACAGCTATAAACCAGTCCCTCCTTGAGGGCCGCAATCCAGTCGGGTTTTCAGGATTTCCCCAATGAATATGCATTGAAAGCAGTGCATGCACATTGATCTTATGCATATTCATTGGGGAAATCCTGAAAACCCAATTGGATTGCGGCCCTCAAGGAGGGACTTTGAGACCCCTGCTATAAACAAACCCTCAAGGCGAAGAGGACAAATGGCTACATGAGTCATCACGTGCAGCAAAAAAAATGGAAAGATTTTTTGAGCGCTGATCAACCCAGAAGAGAAACTGTTCTTAGTCTGTTCCAAGGCAGATACAATTTGGAAGTGGGCCACCAGGAGATGAATGAACTGACAATCGTACATTTCCCCCATTTTCACGGAAATAGCACTGGCGTGTCCCATATCCAAATGCATTATCACACGAGTACAACACCATAATTCAGCACAGCAGTGTGCTAAATCCATAGCATCACCATAGGAATACTATGTAATTACCAGGATAACGTGTGAATTCAGCTTTGAGGCAATAGCAAAGTTCATTGGCTTTTGTTCACAAGAGAGGTATTGACCAAACAACCAATGCCATTTATGTTTTTCAAAACAAAACACAAGATATCCAATCTGTTAAAGACTGAGGACTCCAAAACTAGTTAATTTACTTTTCATGCTATAAAAATATCTCTTTGTAAAACTGACTGCTGCTCTGACTTTGCATCCCTGCAGAGCACTGCCAAAACCTCTTCAGCCCTGTCTCTCTATCTGAACATCGTCTATATATCTCTATCAAGGAATCTCAATTCTGATACACCAACCTTCAGATAACCTTCCCCCAAATTACCCACCTTAACACCTTCCAATTAAACAAATACCATAAATAGATTGTAACCTACCCTCTCTAACTGCATTCCATATGTATTTTTCATACAGTTCTTCACTGTCAGTTTAATTTCCATCCTATAAATTCACATAGAATTTTTCTTTTTTCAACCATCTTTATTTTCTCTTCTTTATTAATTTCCAGGTAATTTAGTTAGATTGTGAGCCTTCGGGACAGTAAGGGAATTTTTTAAGTACCTTCTTACTTCTCATTTATAATCTTAATGTATATTTTCTTCAAACCGCTTAGAACCTAACGGATGTAGCGGTATATAAGAAATAAATTACATTACCAACCATTCCTGTCCTAAGCTTCGAGCTAAGCTAATGCACGCCACAATTATCTTACTTTATATCTTTGCACTTGAGGGCTATCTTTTTTGCTTTCACAACAAAATTATGTTACTGCACTTATTATCATTGCATCTGACACCTTGCACATGCTGTTAACCCATCTCAGTTCTGAACTACAGCACCACTTTCCTTCAGCTCCCAGAGTCCCTTGCCAAACCAGCAGTGCCTCAGAGTTGCTAAATATTTGAGGAGTTACCTTTTTCCCCCATCTCCAAAGCCCCTTCTCCATTGGACATACCTAGATAGGTGTCTTCTCTGAGACATACCCTTATTGCCACTGTTTAATAGGCAGGAGATGGCATCAGAAGTAGCAACTGTTCTCTTTTTGGACCTGAAGACACCACATTCAAGTTGGCCAAGCCCTACTAGATGGGGCACTGAACCTGAGACTCCTGAGTGCTATTGCCTGAGTCACTGGATCAGGCCTTACAGTTTCTAATTTAGATCAAATTTGATTAACTCCCCATTTTCCTTCTGGCTAATTCATCTAACCATTTCTTTCATGCTTATGTTTCTCAGACTCAGTATAAATGAATTTAAAAATAATTCTTCTGAACCCTTTTTCAATAAGGCTGCCACTGTATGCCTCTGATGTTTTCAGTTATTTGTTATACCCTGTTTTTCAAATTATGAAACATACGTTCCTAGTGGTTAATTAGAACGGATAAAAAGAGGGGCCTGCAGATACGTGATATGAAAGAAACATGGTAGCACCAGGTACAAGCTGGACTGACTTGGATATGACACTGTTGTGACAGCTTTTCAAGATACGTCACCAGGAGGCACAATTGGTTTAACAATAATTTCTTACACACATACTATTGTAGCACTGGACTAGTTACACTAAGTTTTATTTTATTTTTCTTTCCAGCTTATGATTTATCTTTAATCTTATCTATTGTTTTGCCTTTTGTCTTTGTTTTGTTCTATTTCTATCATTTAAATTTCTCCAGAATTCTACTGTTCAACGGCTCCCCCTTCTGCTTCTATTCCTTTCTCTCCTCTCTTCTACCTTCCAAAGTATTTAGATCAATGCTGTCTTGTTAAAATGTTTATTTTATTTTTATTTTTCCTCTAACTCTACTTTTCACTTCTCTATTACCCTCCAGGTACTTTAGTTAGATTGTGAGCCTTCGGGACAGTAAGGGAATTTTTCAAGTACCTTTCTTATTTCTAATCTTAATGTATATTTTCTGTAAACCACTTAGAACCTAACGGATGTAGCGGTATATAAGAAATAAATTACATTACATTACTAAGGGCCTCTTCTATCAAACTGCGCTAGCAGTTTATAGCGCAGAGAGCCGCGCTGAATGGCCCGCATTGCTCCTGAAGCTCATAAGAACTCTATGAGAGGCGGAAGCAGCGCGGGCCATTCAGTGGAGCTCACCACAGTTTGATAGAAGAGGCCCTAAATTTCCCATTGTTTATCCATTTTGAGCCATGACACTGCTTGCTGTTCCTCTGTCCTGACCAGTAGGCCACATCACTCACACATTGCCCTTGTACATAAAGATGAATAACCATTCATAGACTGAGAGGGTTTTCTGTTTCAACTCTTCATCCTCTAGGACCTAGGCTTAAGACTCTCACATTCATTTCAGTTATGGCCTCACATGCTGTAGAAGCTGAGGCATTCCCAAACTAAGGGGGATGGACTCAGCCAATGGGGAACATAGACTTCACAGTTTGGAGAAGCAAAACCACAAAGTCAGTATAAAATTAGCCCTTTTTTTCCCCCCCCATACCATATGGTCTCTGAAAGAGTGCATTGACACACTACTGAACCCTAATAACATCCCTTAAGTATGCATCATATACTATACAACCCTGAAACGTTCCTGTAAAAGATGGAGATTTCTGAAACATCACCTCTGGAGAAGAGAAACACTAATTCTCACATCACACAATTTCTGGGTAAGTCTATGAACATGGCAAGCAACCTTCTACAACCCAAACCTAGGGTAGATCCACCAAACACCTTTTAGAGAGCTACACGAAATCAGTTAGCATATTCCTCCTGAGCATCCCCCCCCCCCATCCTTCCAAAAATCAAAACGGAAATCATGTCGCTACTAAACTGATTCTCTGTGGAACATCTTTCAGACACTATAGTGATCCAGGAGTAGCATGAATTAGATGGCACAAACAGCCAAGGAGTAGATTTGAGGAAGGTGGTTTTTCTTTTATAAAAGGGAAATGTGAGCATATGGCATGTGGCAACATATGCCTTTTTGTATATAAAAAAAAAAAGACAAAAATCAAAACAGAGCCAAACATAGACAAGTGAGCAGTCTAGATAACACTGTGTATTACAAAAAAGAAATGTTACGATAGCCTAGGGCTGACGTGTAAAGCACTTTTCCACAGACACAGAATGGGGAAAATGACTTAATAGATCTAGCTTCATATTTAAATGCAAAATGAATACCGTATGGGAATTACTGTTTTGTTTTTTAAGACTTTGAATGTCATCTTGCTGAGATCAGTGAAGGCCAACAGAGTTCCACCCTTTCATGGTTTGAGATATATTCCTAGTGATAATAAGATTCAAAGCCCCATGGCTTGAGGTTTATCATGGGATTTTGAATGCTTATCCCTTTCTTACAACTTCTGATTGATATATGGTTTTGTAATACTTTGCTGATAGGAAAGATCCATCCCTGTTGACCTAAATATTGCTCATCATCTTCTGCAGACTTTCATTATGGTACAACAGCCCAAGTGATTGTAAAGGCACTTAACCTGTATAGCAACTTAAAAGTATATTTATGTTACAGTGTTCTACATATCATATTTATTATACTGTGCTTAAGTAGTAATGTTACTAATATCTTCAAATATCTGTTTTGAGTTGTTACTTTCCATAATCATCTTAGGCTTTCTATGCAAAAATATTGCATTTAGCATTTAAAATAAAGGATGATTATGCCCAATTAAAAAAAAAAAACACCAAAACAACCCTCTCAAGTTCAGATGCACAGAATGGTGTTCACACAGGTTTATAATGGCAATTCATTACAGCAACACTGTGAACCATTTCTATAACCTGTAGTTGTTTGGGGCTAAGCAGGCAGAACTTTTATAGTCTTTCGTATTTCTCCTCAAAAATGAACTAACAATCAGAGAGGGGGACCTTTCATACCAAGTGGTTCTCATGGTTACTGCACTGCTGCCGTAATCTGTAACCCCTAGAGTTATAAGTAAAGAATTACTGTTTTATTGAGGATTCAATCCTAGATATACTAAAAATGGTCGCTTTAGCCGAGTGAGTTGCTGTGGGCTGATTCATTGTCTGATTTTAAAATGGTGATCGACGTATGACCAACTTTGCATGCAAATTAATTTTGTGGAGGTCGGCCATAATCCTACCCACTAGTCTCTGAAAAGTAACTTTCATACATGCGTAGAGCTGGCAGGGGAAGCTCGAAGAAGCTTCCTGCCTCTCAGTTGTTCAGGGCAGGAAGATTTTTTTTTAATGGACACAGATGATGTCTATGTGTTACACATGCACAATACCTGTCCTCATTAAAAAAAAAAAATTGTGATCCCCCCCCGATGATGGCCCTGAAACAAAAAAAAAATAATAATAAAAAAAAAAAAAAAAAAAATATATATATAGGTAAGAGGATGCCCACTTCCTCCTGCATCAGCCACCTGGACCCTTCCACAAAGATCGCATGACCCCCCCCCCCCCCATACACACACACAAAAAGATCATGGTCACTCGGACACTCTATCCCCAGAGCCAATCAGACACCCCTGCCCTATGAAGATCCTCTGCAGGAGAGATGCCAACTCCCTCCTGCCTCTGCCACTTGGCTCCCCTCCCCTCCCCCATTTTTCCTACCTACAAGCTTGCCTCTTTGAAATGGTGGACCTTTCCCTTCCCAGTGCATCTTGGGATGCACCAAGAAGGGCCTAAGGGCCCGATTGGCTCAGAGGCCTAAGGGGGAAGGGCACAGGCACCTGCGCCTATCAAAGCCTTATGCCCCTCTTGGGCCCTTAGCAGCCGATACTAGATTTAAGGCATGTTATGGGCATTGATTGGAAGGCTCATTATAATATTAATGAGCTAATTTTAATACTAAAAAGATCATTTGTATGGTAGAGTTGGAAAATGTACGAACGCACGGAAAAGCACACGATGAGCCATTGTGTACATCGGGTTGGCAAATTAAATTGTTGCTAAACCAGTCAAACTGGTTTAGCAATGATCGTTAGATTATTGGAGAGTTTAGTGCATCTGGACCTCAGTTTCCTAGTCATGGGAACCTGACTATTCTGAATTTTGAGTACCGTCTTGAAATTGGAGCCTTGTGTCCACCATTTTTTCAATGACCAGCAAAAGTGCAGGAAAGTGTTGTGGAAATTGTGGTTATTTGCTCTGGACTCCATGCTAAATATGTTTGGGATTTACTGCTCAAGCTCTAGAACTGCCACACTGTGCTCAGCTGATTGCCTTTGTCTCCCAAATTGTTCCAGTATGCAGAAGACAGACCGTCCATTTGTCTGTTATTAAAACATACACTATCAAGCTTATAAAGAATTATGATGTGGATAATAAATAATTTGTAAAAACCAGATTGCTTACAAGCTGGAAAAAGCAGTTGGAGGAAAAGTTCAGAGAAGGGTCAAGTTACAACTGTAGTATTA